>NC_080858.1:11155002-12449169 GCF_030435755.1 Ochotona princeps | reverse complement strand
GTTAAGTGATGTGTCAGAATGGGAAAAACACTTCAGTTTCCCATCCATCATCTTACACCAATGGACTTGTGTTATAAGAGCTTAGAGAGATGGGTCTGCCCTTTTCTGAGATGGAGACCTATGGGGGGAGGGGAACCATTTAGCTCTATATTAAAATTCTATTAATGTCAAGGCTGTCACTGCTAGGAAATTGGTGATCATTCGCTTAACGTGGGCAGTAGATTCCATGTAAGCAAAATGTGGTGCAAAATCGGTGGAGAAGACAGGTTTGTAACCTACAGTCTATTTTAGGTGAGTATTTTTAAGCTGTTAAAAGGTTTTCTTTTTCTGAATAAAATACTCCAGAGCAAGTTGATGTTAGTACATTTTAACATTATGTCTGGCTTTTCTCAGTCTGAGTGTTTTTATTTCCTTTTTATGAACTTGGCTATGAATGCAGACACTTATTCAAATAATTTCATGTTCTGCTAATACTGCTGTTTCTCAACTTCACTGAAAACATTTTTATTTTTAAAGGGTAATCCCTACTACACTTTGAAAGACAGAGCACAGTACACACATGAGGACTTGCGTGCATTTTGAAAATATTCGTTGGTAACAGGATTTAGTTCTTCCCCTTGTAGAATTTATTTTTGCTCCCTTCATTCACCTTATTACATCAAGACTCTTAATAGTCATAATCATAATAATCATTTTTGTCACTGGGTTTCTGAGCTTGTTCTTACTCGTAAAGGCAATGCTACAGCTCAGAAGACGGATGTATTGTGTCAGAGGTAATTTTTGTTCAGCCATTCCAATAGTGCATTTAGCAGTAGAGCAGTCCAGACCTCCAAAGGGAGCAGATCTCTTACCCAGCTGCCCTTGGGAGGCCAGGTGAGGATATAGAGGACTGATCTTTTCTTCCAATTCAGTCTGCCCTTCTGTTAAAAATAATAATCTTTTACCAAAGTTGTTTTAAATCCTAGATAACCACTAACTCATTGTAATAGTTGGATTTGAAATGTTTTATAAGGAGAAAGGAAGCTGAATATTTCAACTCTATATTCTTCCTTGTCCATCGGTTTCATTTATAAGCATTGTTGATCATTATACATAGTTGTGTTGAGCTTGCTGCCTCGCGTTAGTTTTGTATATTAGTTCAGCAGCTCTGTAGTGAATGGCTAGTAGAGCTGCCTTATTAGGAAGTTGTGCAGAATTTTGAGGTTTATGCTAAGTAGCCAGGATATGGCAGTGAATGAGATCTAATCCTTCTAACCCAGGAGAGTAAGTTCTTTCTGACTTTTGAGATTCTATTTCAGAGACACTAGAGAAGAGACAGTGCCCTTTTCTTAACTGCTTTCCCCAACCAAGTGAAAGCAACTGCGCATAATTCTGTGGAGCCAGCTGTACACTCCTATACTTTAAGAAGTTGTGTTTAAAATGAAAAACTGCTTCAGTTGGAAGCTGTCTTTTATTTGCGGAAAGTGAAAAGCAGATACATGCAGTATCAGGAAAGCTTGCCCACAGTGGGGCGGGGGGTAGTCTTTTACGCAACTTTCCATTTGAGAGAACACCATCTGAACTTGGAGTTGAATAGAAGTGATAGAGGCAGAGGGATTTAAATTGTCTTCAACCAAGAACCATCTACAATGTGGCTGCATTCTGGTCTATTAGGGGTGCTTTATGGGCATGTGCTTGTATTTTGGGGAATACTGGCTCATTAAATGTGTTTTTACTATATGTGGAGACAAATGTCTCAATTACGACCTGTTAAGTTCTAACGGGGTAAGAGGTGTAGAATAGCAGCACAGAGGTGCCAAACGAAGCCCGATTAGCTGAGGTGCACTGGGAACTCAGCCTGCTGACTCAGAGACCATATTCAAAGCAGTTGGGAGCTTTCAGCGTGAGCTGGATAAGCCAGGGAAGGGTGTGCAAGGGGGTGGGGCGGGGATTCCTTACAGAAATGTTGAAGTTCTACACAGTTGATTCTTAAAATCCAGTATTTGACTTTACACTTCTTGAGAGTTAGAAGAAATTGTACTATTTGAATGTATGCCTTGATTGTTTTAGTCTGTGCAGGTCAGAAGTCATGATACACAAACACACACACACACACACACACACAAACACACACAAAGGAAGGGGAACAGAAGATAAGGGAGAGAGGTAGACAGAGTGCTATGTCCTTCTGGTTTGATTGACTCCCCAAATGGCCTATATAGAAAGCACTGGCTAGGCTGAAGCCAGGAACCAGAAACTCCATCAGATTTCTCCCGTGGGTGGCCAAGGCCTCCATACTGCCACCTTCTTCTGGCTTCCTTGGTACATTAGCAGGAAATAGAATCAGAACTTGAGTAGCTAGACTTGAACTGTCTCACCAATATGGGATGCCAGCATCAGGGCTTTGTGCCCTGAGCCACAGCACTGTCTCTGTAGATTTGAAGTTCTTAACACTGTCAGTGGCTTCAGCCATGGTCTTGTTGACTATTGTGTCTTAATCTCGTTTTCTAATACTTAATGTTCTTGGTTGGATTTTTGCACCAATGATTTCATGCCTAGCATTGCCTTTTTTTTGGTCAATATCCACATTATTTATTTTTTTCCCTTCTTTGCAGTCTTTTTAAGATTTATTTTTATTACAAAGTCAGATATACAGAGAGGAGGATCTTCCGTCCGATGATTTACTCCCCAAGTGACTGCAAGAGCCATGCTACTCCGATCCGAAGCCAGGAGTGTTGGGCCGTCCTCGACTGCTTTCCCAGGCCACAAGCAGGGAGCTGGATGGGAAGCAGGTCAGCCGGGATTAGAACTGGTGTCCGTATGGGATCCCAGTGCGTTCAAGGCAAAGACTTTGGCCGCTAGGCCACCACGCTGGGCTCTCCTTCCTTGCAGTCTTGGCTGCAGTCTCCTCACCAATAGGGTCTTCCTCATATCACATGTTCTAAATCAATTCATACTTGCTTATTCTCACCATTCTATCTTTAATCATTTGTCTGCATTGTCCACATTTCTGTCTGAGACGTGTTAGTTGCAAATTATCTGCCTTCTCTTTGTGTATTGAATTCATGGCTAAGGGCAGTGCTACTGAATGGGTTCCTGTGACATAGTAGGAATTCAATCAATGCTTGTCAAGTAAATGAGATTGAAGGGCTGTATAAGCAATGCTTCTTGCTAGTTGTAGCATTCATTCAGTATTTAATCAGAGGCAACAGTTAATTTACAAGTTAAGATGTTCAGATCCCTTATTATCCTGGCTTTGAGTCGCTCTTCTATTTCCCACCCATCTCTCTGCAAATGCCCACTTGAGAAGCAGCAGATGAAGGCATAACCCCTCGGGTTCCTTGTGCTCAGGTGGGAGGTCTGGATGGAGTTCCTGGCTCCTGATCCCTGGGTCTATCTGGCCCTGCCCAGCCATGGTGGGTATTTGGGTAGTAAATCAGAATATGGAATATATCAGTCTGTCTGTCTCTGCCTTTCAACTAAAAAGATAAATAAAAATATTTACTGAGAATTTGAGCCAATTTTCAGGAAATGCTTGCCATTCCTGATGGTACATGTGTAGGCCAACATCTTCGTGGCTTTTCTCCATGTTTTCTTCTGTAGCATGAAAGCGGGTGAGTACTTAAAAGTGTTGAAAATATTGGGCAAAGTTCTAAGAGATGGACAGTAGAATAACCCAGCAAGTCAGCTGTCCTTCAGTTTGCCTGAGCAGATGTCAGAAGCTATTCCTGTGTGATGGATCTCCAGCTTTCCAACGTCAGCACAGCATGGATTCTAGACCCTTTCTTCCAATGGAGCATTTTCAGGAACACATCAGGATTTGACAATGAAAGATACTCATCCCTCAATGACAGACAAATGAATGAAAGGAAACACTGACAATTATGAAATGGCTAAAAATTAGCTGCTCACTTGAATATTTGTATCCGTGACACCTTGACAGACTGTAAGTTAGCTGTGCATTCCTCCCAATGGCAGAGAGACTGGGTATTTCAAAACAAAGAGAATCGAAGGCATGTTCTGTGTTCTGCCCTCAGTAAGTTTGTTGAGTGATAGCATTACATTTTCTATTCTTCAAGTTTACTAAAACATAGAAACAGGCAGTGTTTAAAAGATAGTTGTCTAATCTGAGATTCATAGAAACAATTTCCATTGGCTGACTCATTCCCCCAAGTGGCTGTACTGTCCAGGGCTGGGCCAAACCAAAGCGCAAAGTCTGGACTTGGATCTCCCTTGAGGGTGGTGGGCACCTTAACTGCTTGAGTCAATACCTACTGCCATCCAGAGTGTGCATTAGTGGGACTCTGAAGTGATAAGACAAAACTGGGAGTCAAAACCCAGGCAATCCAATATGGGATGTGGTCATTTTAGCTGCTCCATTGAGTTGCCTGCTCCCAGGCAATAGTTGGCTTCTTAGAAAATTCTGTTTCCAAGATGCCGATGAGAACACCTCTTTGTGTGTTATGGGGGTAAACTAAATCTCACATAGCCTAACTTTGATAGCTGCAATGCTCAGCTAATCCATGATTAGGAGCTAGAGTTACAGCAGTTGAAAACATCAAATTGGGACAGTGTTCTAGATGTAAAGATCTCTATCAGAAGGTTTTGATACAGTTGAGTGTGTGTGTAGAGATGCCGAACAATGCAGAGAAAAAACTAGTGATTTGGTTATTTCATTTTATTACAGAATTTTAATATTCCTTTATAATATTTTTATTTATTTCTTTATGGAATTGCACTTAATCACAGGTAAAAGAAGTTAAAAATGTGAACTTAACCATAAGAGTCAAGCAAAGGAGTTACATGGTAACCCATATAAGAGCTGCTGTTTTCTGTTAGATGAGGAATAGGATGTCTTTTGCAACCAAATTGAATTTTTGCATTTTCCTGCTTTGATCTGATTTATGCCAAAGCTTCCTTGTGAGGAAATCCTTTTAAACCTCTTTCATTCAAGGCTAATCAATTACTGCCTCCCAAAGATGCGTCTATTTTTTAAAAACAAAACCAAACCTGGGAACGCACATGAAAATAATATTCCACGTAGCACCTGAACAATGAGCCTGTGTGGAGAAGCAGTCCTCTTTTTCATATCAAGGGCACTGCAGGAAACGGGATCTGTCTTCTAACTCTAACCAGGGAAAGTTTTCTTGTTTTTAATTTCAAAACTTCTGTACTTAGGCCTTAGATTTATAGATACATCCTGGTTTATGGGACAAATGGTAGTATTTCACTTATGGGTAAAACTGGGCACATGTAATATAACATGTATGCATTTGTGGACACACATGCATATAAAATATATTTGTAAATACACACTTTGATTTATATATTAGGTACAGCATTTTACTGTGATTCTGTGTATTCATTTTGTATAGAAATTATGCAAATACAGAAATTACTTGTATAATGCTATCCTCTCTTAGGTCCCGAGTAGAATATAGGTTCATAAAGTTGTAACTGAACTTGTAAAAAATATTTGCATTCAAAGGTGTTATTAGGTTAATCTATGTCTGTAATGCGAGAAATGAAAACATTTTTATACCTAAATTGTAATAACTGTTAAGAGATGTTGCAATCTGCTTAAGTTTGTCTTCATTTAGTTTTTAGAAATGGTTGTTTATTAAGGCATGTCAACTATAACCTGCAAAGATTTAATAGTATATGTACTGCATCTCCATTTAGAAAGGTTATTTCGTGTATCCAAAATCAGTTCATTTTAGCCTGTCAGCTCTGAAACTTCTTTTTTTCTTTACAATCTTTTTTTATTGGAAAGATTTACGGAGAGTAGGAGAGACAGAGAGGAAGGTCTTCCATCTGCTGATTTACTCCCTAAGTGGCCACGGTGGCCAGAGTAGAACCCATTCGAAGCCAGAAGCCTGGAGCTTCTTCCAGGTCTCCCACGCGGGTGCCGTCCTCGACTGCTTTCCCAGGCCACAAGCAGAGAGGAACTTATGATGAACTTTATTATTAACCTATGAATTCTTTAAGATGTTAACTTCATTGATAGAGACTGATCTGATCTCTGATGCCTTTTTCTTTTAAAGTATTTGCATACACTTTTTATTCAGTGTTCTGGATAAATGTTCTAGCTCTGTGTGTTCATCTTCACATGGATGTATTTTTCTTTGTTAGTCCATTTGCTGTTCTGCTCATCACGGAAGTACAAAGCCTTTTTAGCTTTACCTCAATGTTATTATGTTTCTTGATAATGTTATTTCTAACCTATTTCTAACCTTATATGTACATATTCTGTCTACTGTTTTGATTTAATTGAGGTGAAGTGCTGAATTGATTGCCGTAATTTCCCTTTCTTTTTAATAGTAGTTCTTATGTTTATTCTAAATCTTATTGAGTAGTAAAAATACCAGTTTATATTGAAGGCCCAGTACGATGGCTCATGAACTAAATCCTCAGCTTGCACACACCAAGATATTACGTGTGTGTTGGTTTGTGTCCCGGCTGCTCCACTTCTCATTCATATCCGTGCTATGGCCTGGGGAAGCAGTAGAGGATGGCCCAAAGCCTTAGGACCCTGCACTCATGTGGGAGACCTGGAGGAGGCTTTTGACTCGGCTCAACTCCAGCTGCTGTGGTCACTAGGGGAATAAACCAGTGAATGGAGGAACTTTGTCTCTCTTCCTCTTGTAGATCTTCCTTTCCAATAAAAATAAATATATCTTTTTAGTTTGTATGATTGTTTGTTTGCTGTGAGGGGTTTTCGAAGCGATCCCGATGGTCATTGCGAGGGAGGGGGGGTCCAGAGGTGGAGCCAGTCTCGGACCAGAGAAAGCTCTCCTCCCTGGTCCGGAAGGACGTTTATTGTTCTTCTGTTTCTGCAGACCACTCAGGGCTTCTGGTTGTCTTTCCGATGACGTTGGTTTCTGCACTGTAGTGTTTGGACTTCTTCCATCCCCTGTGGAAGCTCCGGTTGGGGGTGGGTGACCTCAGAGTACTCGGCCTCCGAGGGCATCCAATTCCCTGTGGCCTCCTTGGCAGTTGGGATATAGTCCTTGTTGCTCGTATTAATAGTTTGTGGTGAAGGTCTGGGAGTCTTCATGGTTGGGATCCAGGCTTTCTCCTTACCACCTGCTCCACCCTGGAGTGCTCCCCTGCTCCACGCACATGACCTCCTGTTAAGAGGTTGTCAGGATCGCACCCGATTCCCCCCTCATGCATTGGTATAGTAGTTTTATTGTTGTTTAGTGCCACTTTGAGTCTGTTATCTATGAATTACCAGATTTGATCTTGATAGGCTATATTGTACTTTTTTCTCACTCTTTTTATGGTCCTGAAAGATTTCCCTGCACTCCCCCCCATTACAGGTTAACATAGCGTATTGAGGGTATAGTAGGTTTTACAGATTTTCGATGTAGATCTTAAGTATTCTGACATTAATTGTTGGTTTATAGATTATATATAAAAAAAAAAAACCTAAAATAAATAAACAACAGAAAGTAGAACTTGAAATCTGACAGGAAAGAGCTGGCATGGATTGGCTCATGCCTCGCTGGGTGGGTCACAAAGATTAGTTTTACTCCTCGCCATGGTGCTGAGGATTTTCCTGCACACTCCCCCCCCCAAAAAAAAAAAAAAAAAAAAAATGTTCTGCACCTAAAATGTTGACATATATCTTGTTAGAGTTACAAGCCAGTCTGGATTATCCTAAAATCTGCCAAGATCAGCAAAATTTTACTTCAACACAACAACTGGCTAAATACTAAGATGAAATGGACACGAAACAGCTGAATGGTGCCTTATGGCCATTTTAAGGTATAGAGCAGCCGGTCCTGTATATGAACTAAATTGAAATGTCAATGAGCTAATCATAGGTTGTGGCTAGGACTTGTTTTCCTTATTTTTTTTTTTTTTTCTTTTTAATACACTGGTTACTCAAAACCATGTCAATTCCATAACATTGCAAATTGCTGTTGATGTTATATTGGGACTCTTAATTGACTGTGATGATATTCTGCCAGCTCAAACTTCAGACCAGAAAAGGTCTCCCCAAGAAACTGTTCAACCAATCTGGACAATAAGTAGCTGGACTCTATGCTTGGTATATGTTTGCAATGAAAGAATCTTGATTGAATTTGAACTGTAATACTGCATCAAGGTGGAGGAATCCACCGGGGGGAGGGGAGGGGGAGGGAGGGGGGGATTCCCAGAGCCTATGAAACTGTCACATAATGCAAAATAATTAACAATAAAAAAAAAAAAAAAAAAAATATATCTTAAAAGCAATATCAGAATACTTTTTGTATAGGTTTAAGAGTATTTAGAGTTCATATTTATGTATGTTGCTAAAAGTTCTAAAAGCAGTTTACAAATGGCCTACCCTGTTATTTTGCCTTTAGAAATGTAATCAAAGGTGTATGCAGGAAACTGAATGACAGTCAACCTGTTTGTTTCATGGGCATGGCAGGAATTTCACTACCGTGAGTAGATATAACTGGAATGCAACCAGTAGTCAGTCCTGGTTTGGTTAAATTTGTCTGAAAGTAAACAGGAATGTATGTGCTATATTCTCTAAGATTCATGGCCATGGAACCTTCCAGTGCTAAGCCAGACAGCAGTTAGGATAATGCCCACCGTTCATCTGGATGCAGCCTTTGCAGGCCTCCAGGATGTTATCTGTCTATATGTGACGTCATCAGTAGCATAGATTGACAGGGGTTCATAAACTGAAAAATACCCATGGAAACATCTTAAAATGGGAAAAACTTAAGAGAGTAAAACATGTGCATAAAGCAGATGATTACAGAAGAAGGGAAATTTACTGTAAGTTAACAGTACTTCTGTTGTAAAGAAAGGAGACATGACTTCTCCCTTAGTTGAATGTCTTTGTACTTGCAAAATTGTTTGCAATCAGCGTTTGTAAATTTTGCAGGTTTCAATATGTGACCAGTTGTTTAAACCAAAGAAAGGCAAATAGCAGTGTAACCCATTTTAAGCCTCTGTAATTTCAGCAAACTTCTCATGTAAAATCCTGTATTTTACCATTAGTGAAAGCATCAGCCTGTTGAAGCCATGCAAGTCTGTCACCACGGTCCTTCTTAGAAATGGAAATTCAGTTTGATAGAGAGCTTCTACTATATAAAATACAGCAATAGAGTAGCAGTGTTGAAAAACAGGTTTTAATTGACTGACAGAACTTCTATTTTTAGCATGCATCCATCCTTTAATGTATTTTTTAAAGTAAAAAATTGTAGTGGTGAAAACTTCAGCCATTAAGATTAAGTTTTGCCATTACAAGTTGTTTTTTGTATTAGTGTTGATTGTGTGTATTTAGATGTTTTCACATGAAATCTTGGTGTTATTAGTAAGAATCAGTATACAGGAATTCTGCAGAGATTTTGTAAAAAAATAGAATTAAAAGAACTTTGTTTTGGTGCAGCTTTGAAGTCTGTGTGCTTTTTCATAATGCTCATTTCTCAGGAAGTATTTCACATATTCCTGTGTATTAGAAAATTTTGCAGTATTAAGCTGAAATGTAAACAAGAAAGCATTCTCATTTGATGATACAAAGAGAAAATATTTTTGAGTTAACACTTTTACTGGTTTTATTGTCTGATGGTGTCCTCAAAGTCAAAACCCTTCTGGATAAGCCACAGTATGTTTCCACTCAGAGCTGGACATGGTGTTTGATGCTTGGTTGGTGGAAGGATGAGTAGCTGTGCTGCTGCTTGAATAGCATTGTGCTGCCTTTCCTCAGACTCAGCACTGTTAAAATTTCTATAAACAGGAGGTCCAAGCCCCAGTCTGCTATAGCACATCTGTGGAGCTCTGTACTGCTATTGATTCAGCTAAGAGCAGAAAACAGAAATAATACTTTCCTTTCTTCCACCTCCAGTGGAACCCACCAAGAAGCTCTCAAGCCAAAGGTTTTCACAAAGTGTAGTTTAGATCCACGCAGGCTCTTGTAAGTCAGAAACATGAGACTGGAATGATTAACTGCTCAACAGGGTACACATCCTGTTCATTTTCTCATTTTAGTCATTGCCTTTTCCCCTGTGTTTTGAAATAGCTGAGCTGTAAGTCATTCAGAATAAAGGCAATTCATTCCTGAAGTGTCTAGTGTAACCTATTAAAGCCATAATAAATGCTTGCAGGAAGTGAATGGTACAGAGACATATCTGTGGACTCCTCTGAAGTACCATATATATCACCTATATAATAATCAGAAGATTAAAATTCTGGCAAATTACATCCTCAAGTTTTTGGAATAGTATGCGAAGCACTTATAATGGTATGGTAGAACTCAAATATCAAAAAGCAGTGCTTTTTTCTTTTTAAAGATTTATTTTTGTTGGAAAGGTAGATTTTTACAGACAGATGTTCCATCCACTGGTTCACTAAAGTGACTACGAAGGCTGGAGCTGAGCTGATCTGAAGCCAGAAGCCAGGAGCCTCTTCCAGCTGTCCCACACAGGTGCAGGGTCCCAAGGGTTTGGGCTGTTCTCCACTGCTTTCCCAGATCACAGGCTGGGAACTTGATGGGAAGTGGAGCAGCTGGGATATGAACCAGTGCCCATATGGGATCCTAGTGCTTGAAGATTAGCCAGTTGAGCTGTTATGAAAGGCCCAGGCAGTGTTGTTTCATCCACTCTGGAAGCTAGTTTAAGTGAATCTGTCAGGGTTATTAGCAGCAGTTATTTTAACCATGTACTATTGGAAAATTTGGCTTCAGCCTGATTGTGTTAAAGACTGTAGTGTTTACCTGGGTAACTAGGGTTGTCGGCGTTGGTCCCAGAGGTGTAGCATTCTTACCCATTGTTTGTTCACTCAAATGGTTAGATACTGCCCTCCCCTTGTCATGCAGATTGTTGGTAAGTGCCATTTTTAGCCTGATCACTGTCATTCTTGCTGAACATACAGCATTAGAATTGAATAAGTGCACATTTTCTAAGAGGTGATGAAATTTCTTAAAATCCACTATCTGTTAGTGGTATAAAAGATATTAAGATTATTTTGTATGCAAACAGAAATGCTTGTAGATACTATAAATATTAAATCATTGGCTTTTTAGTTCTAATCTAATCTTTCTGTTCAAAATACGGGGAGAACTGAGTTTGATGCTAGCATGCCTTTAGCATCCTTCCAACACTTTCTGATCATAATGTTTAACAAAGAGAGCAGGCCTTAAACTCATGATGTTGGTCAGGAATTTTCATTTTAGCAGAATGTAACTACATGGCATTATTTCTTAATGAATTTAGTATTGTGGCCACTTTATACTTAAATAACATGTTAGTGAGTTACCATGTAAGTAGACATAGAAGGATTTTTTAAAAAATAAGACTGGGAAAAATTCCAACTGAAAGACTTTGATTGTATGTTACTGGGCCACAGCATGGTAGAATCAGGGAGATGATTGGTGTGTAAAAGCCCAAAGTTTGGAAACTCTGGTATAAAATGTTTTCTTCCATGTTTTCCTTTTTTTGTAGTTATTTTTACATGTGATCTTCTCCAAAAGGCCGAGAAGCGGTCTAGTTACTTTTACATGAAGACACGAAATACAGATGGGTAGGAATCTCTGGAGAAGTCAGAGGAGTGGTAGGTGGTGTTGCCCACCTTGTTGTACAGGTATTCTGTGCTGGGAGGTCGGGCTCCATCCAGTAAGTGAAAGAAATGCTGGTGGTGATTGAAGATTTGTTTTTTTAAAAGCCACCATTAGTTTCAAAATAACCTTGTAGCAAATTCTAATGAATTCTGACCTCTTGATTTACCAAATGCACAAAAGATAGAAATGAATCAGAATGTCAATAGACAAAAATAATTATTCTCATTCCAAAGATGTTTCCCTTTTAAGACTCATTTCTTTGAAGGACAAAGGAAAAGAGAAACATGGAGAGATGAAGGAAGGAAATCTTGCACTTGCCGGTTCACTCCCCAGAGGCCTGCAACAGCTGGGATTAGGTCAAGTCAAAGCCAGGAGCCTGGAGTCCATTGGTCTCCCATGAGAGGCGCAGAGGCCCATGTATTGGGTGTCAAGCACTGCTTCACAAGGCACATTAGCAGGGAGCTGGGTTGGAAGGGCATTATAGATGGGGCTCCACCAAGCACTCAGAGAAGCAATGCAGTTAGCTCAAGCCACGGGTTAACTCGATGAGCTGCACCCTGCACTGTCTCCCAGATGCTTTAAGTATTGACAATATAATCTATTAAAACAGACAGTATCAGCATTTAAAAATATTTATGTATTTGAAAGGTAAAGTTACAGAGAAGGGTGATGCTTCTCTGTTGGGGCTTCTAACATAGAGACTATTTGTGGTTTTGGAGATCATTTGTAACTTACAAGTAGAAGATACTCAGAGTGTTATCATAGAGAAGTGTTTAACCCCAGAATGTCCAAAGCATTTTAAATATCAGGAAAAATGAAAATTAGGTAACAAGTTGGTAACGATTAATGCTAGGTTTCTTACCAGAAATGCATACTTCTCTTCATGCTTGTCTTAGTCAGTATTCTAATATGTTCCATTTTAAAATTGTTTGAATTTTTAACAATTGTTAGTATTTTTAATACTGAAGTTTTTTTTCAGTTTACTCCAGACATTTGTTTCAAGGATGCTTGCAACTTGATAGTTATGTAGTTAAAGTTTTTACAAAATGTCAACACATTTGAGCTAAACAAAGCCTATAATCTGATTATACTTCAGACACTTTGCCTGTGTCTACCAACAAGTAGAAATGTAGATCGTTTTGCTGTTTGCAGCTTTCTCCCTGATGCCGCCAATGATACTTCCTGGTAGTGGCTACGAGAATGTGTTAACAGTACTTTAAGTTCCAGGCATCAAATATGATGCGATGTAAAAAGTAACACACTGTCAGAAGACTTTCACTTTCTTAGTGCTACTCTTCGAGATGAATCTGTGATCCCTCCAGCTCTCAATTTCTTCATCTGCAAAATGGAAATGATTGCCTTTTTTGTATCGTTTTTCTATTTACAGTGGTAAGAATGTTTAAGTATGAACCTCAAAGTAAATATGCTATGCTTGTTATCTGTGGCTCAAATGCATTACAATTCTATACCTAAACATACTGTACTTAATTCCCCAATAAAAAGTTGCTGAAGCTTATGATAAATATATCAAGAGGTGATATTCTGTTCATATCTAGAATGCAGTTTTTTAGTTTCACAAGGATATGCAACTACATATGGGAAACATGTATCTTCAGGCTTATATTTTAATTGGTTATTTTCCCTGGGCATTTTGAAATATTCTTCCTGATAATTATTCAGTGAGGAAAATACAGGAAAGCATCAAAAAAGTATAAAACAACATGCCCAATCCTGTCGCTGAGGTGGGGGCACTGGTGATAATCTGGCCTAATTCCTGCTACTCTGTAGCAGTAAGCTCTGTCTGTATTGTCCATGTGTATGTGGGTCTCATTTTAGTTTTTTATTTTGCAAAATGACAATCATGCTGTGTAGAAGTTATGTTTTTTATAGTTGACATTGTCGATTAACTTCTTTTCCCCTTGGAAGTCAGAACCATTTAAAATCTGCTGCTATACTCCATCATGATAATGCATTGTTCAGTTGGTCCTCATCACCGGTCTGCACTCACCACTAGGTGGCTCTGTGTTGGAGTAACTTCTCCCTAGACCTATGCCTTGTGTTAATTTTGTTAAAAGGGTGTGGAATTTCATTGGCCCTGACAGCCTTGCATTAAAAATTTACCTATTTGTAGTTGCATAATAATTAAATGAAGTTTGCCTGTGTTACCGTAGTATTTTCCCCGTAAATTCAATATACCCAATTGAAAATGGGATCCTGATACATGTTGATAGCAATGTACCAATCACGGTTCATGCTAGTTAGTAACCCGTAGCTGAAATTTTCAGGTCTCAGTTTTTAGGCCTGTGATTATGATATTGATTTATATCATAACTTTGTTCATGAATCAGGTGAAATATATCACTATGTGTGTTCTGGTGTGGTGGCAGTGGCCCCCTGCAGGCCCTTATATTACAAAGATGTTATTCTGGGTTGTTAGGATTGTAGGATGTTTTATGATTACTTTTAAAGCCTGTCTCCCCCCTCACAGGGCCTCTTAGCTTTTATGACCGAGAGAGCTTAGGATGTAAATTTTCTTGCTCCTTGAAGGTTAATTGCGGGACTTCGAATGCTTGATGATATTGAATGAAATTAGGTGCATGCTAACAGCAGTCATTTCTCGTGTGTGAGTTGAGTTCTGGTCTAAGTGACTTAACCATAGCTTTCCAGAAATAGACATTGCTGTTACCTACTGTGTCTTCCAGAGAAGAAATGATGTGGTAGGGGATGAAACTGACGTATAGTAGGTAATACTGCACCTGTGACCCCACCATCCGAGATGGGTGCCAGTTTGCGTCCTGACTGCTTCAAATCCAGTCTTGCTCCCTGTTAACTGCTTGGGAAAAGCAGTGTAAGACAGGGGAAGTATCTGGGGCCCTGCCACCCACAGGAGAGACCCAGCTAAAGCTTTTGGTTGCTTGCTTCACTTGCTTCATTGTGGTTCACTGGTCATTGTGGCCAAGTATGGGGAGTAAACTCATGGAATATCTCTATCAACATCTTTCTCTAACTCCAACTTTCAAAATAAAGAATAAGTAAGTAAATCTTAAAACAGATATACTCGAGAATAAGCTGTATTATCCCATGAGTTAAAAATAATTTTAAATTCATAATGCATATTGTATATATCAATATATTTAAATTTATAATTCTTACAAATTAAACTTGAGGAATATAATCGGAATGAGACGCTTACCTTTTTCCAATGTTAATACTTCTCTATTTTAAGGTTCATGGTGCTTTATTTGTACTTGCCTAGGGATTGGCATCTATAGAACTGATACAAATGCTGCCTGACACGTAATTTTCTGAGGACAACTGGTGATGAGGTTGGAGTTTGCATGATTTCTTCTCTTCACTTTGTGTATTTTAGTTTTTCTTGGAGATGTGCTCCACAAGGTTGTTGGATTAGATAACCAGCAACTCTGATAGTATGCCAACCCCCAACTATATTCATAGTGTTTTAGAATGTTCAGTATCTCAAGTTCTCGCAGATAACATTCACAAATGCTAGTATGTCATAAAGAAAACACAGTCCCAGAGATGACTGAGATGGGGAAAGCAGATAGGACAAATGGTTCCAAGTTCGTAGAAGTGGAGATTCTATATTTATTTCAACGAATGTTCCAGAAGAGGAAAATGTTGTAAATAATAACAGTGCCAAAATATTATTCACGTTAGCTCTTTCTCCCCGAGGTTTTGGATCAATAAGAAACTGTGTTTAAATAGATGGGCTTTCAGAGGCCATTGCTCAAGTGTGAACTAAGCCATCAGGTTAAGACCTGACCTTCTGGCCCATTTCTTTGTCCTCTCTCTGGCTCCTCTGATGCGTGTTCCCTAGAGATCCAGCTCGTAGTCACTGGGAGTCCCATGGCTTTACCCTCTGACCAGTGCAAGGAACTGTTATGCAACATGGAAAGTGTTCTTGCAGTTCCTGAGAGCCAGGCTGCTGGAAGTCTGGCTGAGACAGAATGCTCCTGTGACTGCTACGATCTGTGAATGAAGCCGCTTTCAGTTGTTGCTGTTAAATAAAAAAGCTGCAAAAGCTTTTGAAAGAAATACTATTTAGTGTAAGAAGGTAGAGTGGCCATTCCTCCAGTACACACAATGACTGGGATTGGGCACACTGGAATCATTAACCAGCAACAGAATACAGGTCGTCAATGTGGCTGGCAGGGACTCAGTCACTTGAACAATCCCCTGCTGTTGTTTTCCAGGGTGTGCAGTAGCAGGGAGTTGGTAGGTCTGGGCAACTGAGCTGCACATTGAACCTGGGCTTTCACATGTAGGAGTTGGATGTTGAGAGCTAGACCAACCCCCATTATGTTGTATTTGACAGTTTTAAATGCTATGAAATATATAAGCCAAAAAAACTCAAATTATCAGAAATTTCCCTGTGTAGGAGCAAGAATTCTGGTAGTTTCAGTAAGAAGAAATCTTGGGCAAGAGAAAAGGTGCCAATGGAATCTCTACTGGAGATACGGAGTTGCATATATGTGGTTATGTGATGATGTAAAGATTAGCTCTGATGAATGCTTTTTAAAATTTTCAGTGTACCTTTAAATAAATTACTTTAGGGCTCAGTTATGTCTACTATATTTTAAATGTCTCATATAAGGCTGTATTATCTACTTTTGCATTTTAACATCTGTTTTGGTAGAGCTGATATTCTAGACAAATGCAATCTGAAGAGTAAAACAACTTAATATGTTCCCATGTATAATTACCTAATTGCTGCTTAGGATGTGAATTACAGGGTAAATGTTTCTGCCTCTTTCCTGTTAGCCAGCACCTCCTGCTGCTGTTATGTGTCTCTTTCTACCGCTAGTTTTTTGGTGTGAAAGGCTGAAGGAGAGCTCACATATGTTTTTCCATTGCTGTGGTTAAAAGACAACAAAATAGGAGTTGCCTTTCGAACTCCAGAGTTGATTTTGAAGTTTGTAGTGATAGGCACTGATTTCACTAGTTGTTCTGGGGACGATGACTTCTCTCTGTTGAGTTATGCATGGCTTCCAAAGTTTGTCTTCAGTTGTTGAACTACTTGACCTGCGTGATGTTTTTATTAAGTACACTCAATTTTTATCTAATTGTTAGGAAAAGAAGACAGCTGTTAAACATAAATTCTGAGTTACTGGTTGTTTTCATCCTTAAAATTCTGATTTGAGAACTAACAGATAGACTTGGCTAAAATGATGCCTTGTAAATATGTGAAATGTCCAAGAGCGCGTCCTTCAGGAAGATGATAATTCAGGGAAGGAGACTCCTGATAGTGCCACTTTTTTGTTGGTATGATTAACAATCCTTTAATTTTCAGATGAACCATTAAGAAGTTTAGCCCAACACTTTGTAAATAAATGAGGATATGCAGATACTTAAAAGTTTTGGATAATGACTTCCTATTTTTGTGTTTGTGTGTGTGTGGTACTCTGCAGCCTAGATGTTTCAGCATTAAATATTTTATAAAACTTAGATCATTGTGCTTTATCTTATGAGAGTTTTAAAAAATCTTATTTTAAATGTATTTTTTCCATTTTTTAAAAAATATTTCTTTACTTGGCTTTATTTACTTATTTTCACCTGGCAGGCTTGGGAGAACAGAGATCTTCATCTGCAGCTTTACTCACCAAGTGGCTGTAGTGGCCTGGGTTAGGCCAGGTCAAAGCTAGGGGCCACGAGCTTCTTCTGGGTCTCCACTGCTTTAGCAGGTACACTATCAGGGGCCTGGCTTGGAAGTAGAGCAGCTAAGACTTGAACTGGCACCCATATGGGATGGTAGTGCCGGGGGGGTGGCATTACCTGATACACTACATACAACTCTGGACTCCAAGTATGTGATCCTTTCTAAACAGCTTGGACTCTATCTTTGGGATTTTTTTTTCAACTGTACTTTGGTCTTTATTCTATATACCTTGTTAAGATACTCACTTTAGTTTGTGTATATGTTCTAAATACTGCAATGTTGGTCAGTGGATAAGAACATATCTTGAAACACTTATTTAATAGCAATTCTGCCTTTTTGTAGCCAGCTTTATAATTTTTTTCTTATGCTTAGATTGCATTGTTTAGATTTTAAAATAGCAACATTGTTCTACAAGGATTGGATTCTGTTCATAAATTTATGGAGTTTAATTTTTCCATTCATAGTGGATTTCTAAGCAGTCTCTATTATATTTGGAGCCACCTCAGAATCTTGTTTCCTTTCTTTTAATAACATTTTGCATTTTAATCTGTTGCTCATTACCATGGGAATGAGAGTGGTAGATGATTCAGGTCTCCATTAGCCTGTGGTCTTGAGCAAGTTATTTAATCTCTCTAGTTCTTGTTTTGTTGTCTGTGAAATTGGCCTAACAATGCGGCATCTATAAGATTGATTGTAAAGAGTCTATGAACTGATCAGGATAAATTGCCTGGCCTGGCTTCAGCAGCCTGGTACATTCTCGCTAATGGTGGTTATAGGAGACACAAACGGCATGGACCAGGGCTGCCTGGTCTTGCAGGATATGGTGATAATTTCTGCACTTCCTCTTCTAGCATCGTTCACTTTCAGTCTTGCCAGACTGTAGAGAATTGTTTCGCTGCTGTTGTTCTGACTTTTAACCTAACTTCTGTTGAGAAGAATTAAAAACAAATACTTAAGTGTTTGTTCACTGTGTGTGAGTGGTGGATTGGCAGGCACTGAAATTGGATTTTGTGGGACTTCTCTGCATCCTCCTCCTGTTTCAGTTGTCTTTTTTGGCCGGAGTTGCTGTGGTACATAACTCTAGAGGCAAGGTTGCTAAATAGCTAACTATGCGCTCTGAGGCTGTCTCTTTGTCTCTTGGTGTATGGTTGACGTGGTCGCACGAGCTGAGGCTTCACACTTCCACCCTGGGCTGAACCAGAGCTTTGCAGCTCACTGGTTCCATTCCACTTTTCAGGGTCCAGTTTTAGGATGCTGGAAATAAATGGTAAGGAGTCAGAGAGGCTGAACACACATAATGCCACACCATTAGCGATGTTAGTTTTCATATTTTGGTACATTTTGGAGTTGTACCTCTTTATACTTAACTCTGGAAGGCCTCCGTGCTAAATTAAAAAATATATTTTTATTTATTCATTTTTACTATTATTTGAAAGGCAGAGTTGTGCAGAGAGAGACAGAGCTTGCTCTTCCATCCATTGCTTCACTCCTCAAATAGTAGCCATGGCCTGAGCTGAGCCAATCCACAGGAGCCAGGAGCCTCCTCCGTCTCATACTTAGGTACAGGGTGCCAAGGCCTTGGGTCTTCTATTTTCTCACAAGAGGGGAGCTGGATTTGGAAGTGGAGCAGCCAGGACACAAACCTGTGCCCATATTCCTGGCTATCCAAATATACTACTTTCCTGGGTGTGGCATCCAACATCCTTTTTTTTTTTTTTTCTTTTCGTCTGTGAATCTCATTTTTCATTTATTTTTTATTCATTTGAAGTTAGGCAGAATAAACAAAAATGAGAGTTCCTCCTTCTGTTGCTTCACCTTCAAAATGCCCACTGGATGAAGCTGAGACTGTGAGACCAGGACTCAACCTGCATCTCCTCCCATTTAGGGGGCAGGGACCGCAGTAGCTGAGCCACTCCTGCTGCCTCCCAAGATGTGCAGTAGCAGGAATCTGTCTCTCAGGGTTACTGTGCTTTAACATCTTGCTGGTTTCTTGCCTGACAACTCCTCTACATTCCTGCTGCATTGGCCCACCTGGGTCATGCTTTGTAAGTGACGATTTGGTCCCAGTGGTCTCCTGTGTATAGCTTCTCATACTTACTCCTCCACGTTGCCTTCAGAATTATTTTCCTAAAATACACATCTGCAGGGTACTTACTCAACAGAGAAGGGTGACTTTTTCTGAATGTGATAAATGAATCCAAGTCCTCTGCTGTTGATAATAATTATTCAGGACTCTTTCAGCCTTAAAACACCCCCAAAGTCTATTAATAAACATAAGGGCTTTTCTATGCCTCAAAGATAACCCGTTATGAATAATGTCAACAGAAGTGTAATATTTTTAGGCACACCATATATTTTTGGTGACATCTGAAGGGAAATATGTTGGAGGGCTATGGAAGGAAAAATAGTAAATTGTTTTTATGATTTTAAGTATTATGTAGGAAGTAAAAACAGTAAATTGTTTCGCACTCCTCAACAGTGCTATAGTTTCTAATCGTGCTTTGGTTCCGGAGTTAAAGGTCAGTGTGAAGAATGAAAGCCAACAGAATGGAATTCCCATGGCAGAGCTGTTGTCTGAGGCCTTCAGGAAATTTGCGATAATATTTTCTGCCAATAATGACTTGGAAAGTAGCATCTCCTTATTTTTTGGAATTGGCTTCCATCTCCATCTTTTCTTGGAAATCATTTCTTAACATTTAATTTCTTCTGATATGTTCTATCCCTGATAACATCTGTTGATAAAATTCAGTTCAGGTGTGTTATTTTTTTTTTAGATTTGTATGAAATTAATACCATTCATTGGTTTTATGGCTTGCAATTTTTAATATATTTTGTGTTGGGAAGCCAGAAAGAGAACGTCCATCCTCTGGCTCCCTTCTCGTAGTGCTTAAGGCGGCTTGCGCTGAGTCTGGGCTAAAATTGGACCTTGGGAACTCAATCCCAGTCTCCCACATGAACAGCAGAAAATTTACTCCTGGAGCTTCACCACTGCTACCCAGGGTGCAATCAGGAGCCAGGGCTGAGGACTGAGCAGAGCTACTGCCATGGAGGAAGTGGGTATCTTAAGGCCTGGCGAGCGGCTGAGTGTCTGCCCTAGGGTATTGGTGTTTTAAAAGGTCCCTCACCTGAGTTTACCATGCATTCAAAGGAAAGGACCCCTGCTGGAGCAATCGCTGTTCCTCCAGACTGCTGGTTATTTTTTCTCCTCTTTTGGTTCCCCTTTGCGCATTTCAGAGGCAGGTTGATACTCTGCTGAATAGCACATCTGCAGTTGTAAAAACCTGGGTCACCTTAAGTCCTTCAACACTTACAATCCAATAATCTAGACTATTAAAAAAATAAGTCAGTGAATTTTCTAGATACTTACGTTCTGTATACATTGGTATTTTTGTAAAACTGAACATTCTGATAGTAAATTTGAGATTTTACTCCACAATGTTTGATATTTAATGCTTGTGCCTCTTAAACTAGTTTTCAGAACTTCTCATTCAGAAAATGTTTAGTAAATACTTTGTTTCTCTATGCCTGCCAATTACTCAGTTTGTTATTAGGGATACAAGGCAAAATGTAGCAATTTGGGGATATTTTTCTTACCAGTGTGAGGTTGATGTGGCTGATTGATTGGAAAGGACAGGTCATAAGCATTCCTTACATTTGTACAGAGGCTTACTGGTTCTTACTTTAACTTCAAAAGAGGCAGATACATGTTGATGGAGTCTGAAGTGTTGAGTGTATGTTGACATAGCCCAAGTCATTGTTGCATACCGCTCTCCTGGATTCTCACTGAGCAGGTCAGAGTAGACTCAGAAATCTGAATTTTCCACATATTTCCTGGGAGACTGGGTGAGAAAAGACAGCTTGGAAGGGGCTCTTCAGTTGTTCTGTAGAAGATTCCAGAGTGTCTCAGCAAATGCTGGCCAGCTATATGACTTTTCTCTTACTCCATTCAGAGTTTGTAGTGGAAAATCTGTTCTAAGAGTTGGTGTCTCTGGCATTTATTTTATGGGGAGCTAGCTTTTATACATTCCTGCTTGAACTCCTTCCTTCCCTCTCACTGTCAACCCCAATCTGGCATAAGTTCCCAAAACTGGAAGGAGAAACAATACCTTTTTGTTTTTGTTTTTTGTTTTTCCTCCCAAAGGTTTAACTGTTTCGTCAGCTATAAAGTGCTACACTTTGCAGTTGTTAAATCCATCTCTGATTCCAGTAATCCCTGAGGAGGTTTATTCATCTGAATGACCACATTATCACAGCTGCAACTCATCTTAAAAACTGTTTCTCAGAAAAACAGTAAGTAGCTAGTGACTGTACACTGAGCAAAAGGCATTTTAAATTGGAAATCTTGTCTGGGTTTTCTTTTTTTTTTTTTTTGATTGCCATGTGAAGCATGTCATCTTGTTTGGGAGAATTTTCTTTGGCATGCAAACAGATTCATGTATAAATCTATTACATATCTAAAAACATTAGAGACCATATATTTTTAGATTTATATAAAAATGATTTAGAGAGATGAAGAGGAACACATTGCCACTGCTAGCTGGCTCCTCAGAAGTCCGCCACAGCCGAGGTTATGCCAGGTTTGAAACTGAGTTAGAAACTCAGTCCAGTTGTCCTGTGTGGATAGCATGGACCCTGCGGGACTGGGCTTTACTGCTTCCTTCCTGTGTCCACCTGAGCAAGGGGCTGCCAAAGCCTGGTATGAAACTCGGGCACTCCTAGGATTCAGGTGTACAAGGCAGCATCTTCAGCTTTAGACAAAATCCCATCCAGAAATTACATTGACCAACATGCAAGTCTGTCACATGGTCTCATTTCACACGCTGTAGGTGAAACATAACGCAAGCCTGTCATCATCTTGCAGGTAATGAGATCTATGACCCATGTTTTCCCAAAGGTCAGTAGTGAGCAGCAAAGATGGTAAGGTGGATCTTAACAGTGTCAGGTCATTTCTTCTATTATCTAATTCCAACAAGTTATATCATTGAATTTTTGTTGATTACAGTGAAATTGACTGTCAGGCACAGGAAAAACTGTAAAATATGAGTATGTGCAGCTTAAAGAATAGAAAAAATTATTCCCACTGTTGTGATTACTGAATGGAACATTATCAGCACCTGCACATCTCACAGGATGGTCTGTTTCCATAAACATCTCTCCGGAAGATCTGTTTATTTGAAAGAATTGGAGAGATGAGGAATCCCCATTCTACCCTCTGCATGGTGCCAATACCTTATTTCCTGGAGAAATGAAAAACTAGTGGTTGGTTAATTCTTAAGTCAACTGAAAATGAGATTATATCTTCAGATAAGTTTTTCTTAAGTTCAAGAAAAGTTATTTATCTGTGAGCTGTGGTTACAAAGATTAGTGTAAGATATATAAGCACAGCAAGAAAAAATCATTTTGCAATTCAATAGGAAAAGCTTCATGTAATTGGTTAAGGATTTCCAATAGTTAAAGTCCCAGGAGAAGAATGGCTGGTACTTTACAAGTAACAAAACACATCCATAGCCCAAGACCTTAACACTAGACTGTTTACCAACACAACTGTCATCCCCCTTAAAACTGAACTCAATGCAATTTTGTTAAGAGAAAGAACTCTAGACCTTCTAGTTACAAGCTACTTCAGCCACTATCATTGGTCAAAATGTTCATCTTGCCCAGTTAACATCAATTGGCCAGAGACACTTTAAAGGTGACTGTACAGTCTCAAATTGAATAACATTCCTCCTTCCCTACTGGTCTCACTGCCATTGTAGTTCCATGGTTTGTGTAGCCTTGACTGTAATATGATGATTGAAAACACCCGAGAAAAGCCATTAGCCCTTTTGTTGCAGTCCAGCCCTCCAAACTGCAGCCAGATAAAGATCTGAGAATTGTCTGCTTAGGTCCAGAGCAGAAGTACTTAGCTAACTTTTAGTTTTAGTTGAATTATCAAATCCCGTTATTTGTAGGATATTACATCTCACCCTTGTGGTACAAATAAGCCCCGATTTCTGAGCTTTTAATGAGACTGCAAAGCACTTTGGAAGACTTAAATCAATATGCCTAAACACATATTGTGATAATTAAATAAACATCTGAATACACAGTAATCAGAAGCCTGACTCGGCAGCCTGTAGGCACATACTAACCCTCTAAGGAACAAGAGGTAGAATAAACCGTAGAGGTTCAGGCCCTTCTTGCTCAAACCAAAGGAAGTGAAATTTAACTTCTTAGTTTCTCCTTTTTGAAAAAGTATTTACATCAGTTAAGGTGTGTGTTTTTTTTCCAGAATAGCTTCCTAGTAGATGTATTACCTCTCCCAACATTGAAACTCCTCCTTTGATAATTAGCAAACTGAACATAATCACTGCAATCAGTCCAGGCCTCTGTTTCTACCTGAATTAGCAAAAGATTAAGACAGTGTGTTGTGAGCATTAATATTGTGTTTAGCTTTTTTAAAAAAAATCTTCGATTGCAAAACACAAAACAGTTGAGCAGACAAACCAGAGTGCTTGAAATGGGCTTGTCAAATGATGCAGATTCATCCTAGGGGAAGAAAAGTTATATCATGCCACTTTTACTTGGCAGGATTCTGATCTGTTTAAAGTTTATTTGAAATTGTTTTCCTCAACTCCCTTTTCTTCTGTTTTTTCATCCCTTTCTTCTACTTCTTGTTTTTGTTCTTCCTTTTTTCCTCCCCTTCCTCCTCCTTTCTTCTCTTTTATCATCATCATCATCGTCATCGTCATCATCACCACTCTGAGTGATGCATTGAAGTATGGTACTTCAGATGTCACACAGTCAGCGGTAGCATCCAGTTTTCAAGGTTTGGAATTTCATGGGAGGCTGGAGTGTTAATGGCTGAGTCCCTGGAAATTGTTTTGGTCACCCTGCCGTCCCCTTGTGTTTCGACTGCTTCTGAAAGGCTTTGCAAAGGATATGTTTTACTTTTCTCCAATGTGTCTGGCTCCCTGTGCAAGCCATAATTTGTGGCCCATCAGAAGAAAGGAGCTTAGCATCATCTGGTTCTGACTTCAACCTATATATCTTTGTCAACACTTCACTCGTAAACTCCCCACTGGATTCAGAGTGAAGCTCTGAGTTAAGACTCAAGCCAGCATCTGAGGAATTCTCATTGAGGCCTTTGAAGTCCTTCAGGATAGACTCGTCTCCCCAAGCCACATCATGACACAGGTCTACATTCATAGTGAAGCAAAGTTCAGGAATGCCTTTGGGAGTCCTTGCCTTCATCCTTGGGTTTGGCATTTGCTTTGAGCTCCTCTGAAATTGCCTCTTCCTCATCTGGTTTTCATTCACATTCTTCTGCAGACACATAAATTGCATCAGTGATTTTAAAATCGCTTATCGAATAGAGCTGATGGAGAACAGCTTCCCTGTGAAGATCATGAACTCTCTTAGAATTTGACTCCTTTCTGTGTTCATTTGACTTGAAAGTTTTCGAGAACTTTCTCTCCTGTTGCAGGTGGCTGGGCAAAATTCTCAGTGTTTTGTATTGGAGGGTCTAACATCAGCCAATCTCTCCTAAAGGACGGCAGGAATCTTGAGGTCTCTGCATCACCACAACAGCTAGCCATGGCTCTTGATGTTTGTTTCTTCTCCAGATGCTTCCATCTCTGCTGTTTCAACAGAATCCAAATCTTAATCATCTTCAAATTGTCCTTTGCTGTCAGTGACTGTTTTATTGTAAGAACCCCGACCAGAGGGTTCCATGTGGCTGTATCTGAACAAGATATGACCTGATGTGGCCTCAGAGGTGCAGGAGTTGGTTACATCAGATGGTGGTGTAAAAAAAAAAAAGGAGGAGGGGGCTGTTTCATCTAATTTGGGACAATGTAAGAACCACCCTGTGTGTTCTGTTTGACTTCCTTCATTGTTTTTGAGAGTCAGCCATGCTGATGTGTCTAACAATGGTTATTTTCTGCTCTGTTAATTCATTTTCTGAGAGTACCATACCATAATGTAGTTACTAATTCAAGTATCAGTGGGTTTTTTTTTTTTGGCCTTGTTTCCAATGTGTTCTTGACTTTCTCACTATTAAGTGTATGAAAGACTTTCTCACTATTAAGTGTGTGAAATCGCATGTGTATGAAAGACTTTCTCACTATTAAGTGTGTGAAATCGCATGTGTAAGTGTTTGGCAAGGAGGACTCTGACAGTGCAACACTGTGTCAGGTGATAGGTGCGTGTTCAGTTTTTCTGTATGTAAATTGTACTCTAAGTAGTTGCAACAGTATCCACTCTCCCCTGCAGGGTGTGTGAGTTCCAGTCCTTCTGCACACAAGTCTAAGTCTTATGAGTATTAACAGAAATAACACTATTTTTTCAAGTTCGTAATTAATAAGGTTGAACCACTTATAATGTACTTTTGAAGTCATCCATGAAATACGTGTGTGTGTTTTAAGACTAAAGACATGCTATTTTCAGTGCTATCTAGTCCTTTTAACAAATATAACTGAATTAAGTATATATGCTTATGTATTTCTTCTCAAGTTCCTGAGATTTGCCCTTCTCTCCCTTGTTAATCTACAACATTTCCAATTGTCTTCAGTGAGCTCCAATTGGCTTTCTCATTTTAGCACAGTTCTTTGAAAAAAGTCTAAGTAAAGGTATAAAAAACACAATACAGAGGTGTTTTGTAATCCCTTTACACAACTAATTCATGGTACAATTAAGTGATTGATTAATTTTAAGGATGCTTGATATATAATGAAATAAGAAAATTCATTTGGTTTTTGTCGAACTGGAAATAGGGTTATCAATTGGCTGGAAACAGAGATTGTAGTCACAGAATATGAAGAAACTGAGAAGGAAATAAGCCTGGAACCGTTGGTGGGAACGCATGAAGCTGGGGCTGGTTAATTGAACATGTCAAAGTGGAGTGACTGAGTCAAGAATTCATAAATCAAGGATGGTTTACGTGCTGTAGTGTGTTTTTCGTTCATGCCGTGGAAGTTTATGGAGTTTAAAATCAGATTTTGTTCTTAAGCTGTCTTTCCCATTGCCTGCCTTACTCCTGTCTATGTCATCTCGTATTCTGTAAATTTACTGCAGGAGTACAGTTGGCATTGAGAGGGGATTTTGTTTCATCTAATTATTTAAATTGTCCAAGATGTAGAGACTGAGTCCCTGGGACATTTGCTTGAGACTGCGGGCATTCAAACCAGTGCCTTGGGTTTAGGTAAAAAGTCTTTCCCTGGAGCGCAAAAGGATGGGACGATTATAACCCTTGGCAAATTCCATCAAATGGTATCCGTCTATGGGCTGAGCATGTCAGTACTTATTAAGCTATGCACTGAAAGTGATTAAGAATGTAATTGCTGAATGTCCTATATTTCTTTATGCCATTAGCATTTAAGGGGCAGCAGAGCATTCATTTGGACACTGTTCATTGGGAGTTAAAAAAATAAGCAAAATACAGAAAGATTCTTTTATCTCTAATACTGTTTGAGAATTTAATATAGGACTGTTAGCTCTCATTTTTCCCATATAGTCAATGCAAAAACGTATTTCGAAGCTGTTCCTTTCTCTAGAAAATACATTAGGAGACTGTTCACAAAAACTAACTGGGGTACAAAGAAGGAATGAGATTTTTAAAAATTTCAAGCGTTTCAAAAAGTCTGTAGGATAACCCTTTGGAGGAAAGAAATGTCTTACCTTTAATTAGGGCTGTTGGTGAAATCTGGAGCTACTAATATATGAACTGGTGTTTTTTCGTAACTACTCTCCCCACTGATTTTGAAAACACCACAGCAAAACCCAAGTGCTAATGTGCCACAAATTTGTATCACAGTGTTTAGAATGCAGTTTGCAGGGAAAGGGTCCAACATTGTAATTTCTGATCTGCAATAATGATCTCTAGCTCTGTTGTCAGACAAGTATTTTTAGTTATCATTTGTAGCTAAAATGTGAACTATTAAAAACCATGAGTCAAATTACTAGTTCAAGTCCAGCTGTATAAATGACAGGCTGAAAGAATAAGATTACTTTCTATTAAGGTATTTTCTGGTAAAAATAAAGCAAATGAAGCTGTCGTCTTCCTCATTTTCTGGGGTTGGAGGCAAGGAAGTTGAGTGGGGAAAAATTCACAGACATGACTTGGAAGGTAGACACATGTCCTGGCTCCTAAAATTAGTGTGTATATGATTTCATAGTATGCTCTGTTATTTTATATAAATCTGTTACTTCAATGCTTTGTTTTTGTCAGCTCAGTTTGAGTTAGAGCAAATCGTACGAATGGCATATTCTGTTACCTGAGAAAGGGAAATTATTAATTTCATTTGTACAGTTTATACATTGTTATGCAAAACAAAGTTCCATTCTTTTCCTTAAAATTCCAACTAACTTAACAGCTTGCAAGGTTTGCTTTTTTGCCATGAGGAATGGAGATTGTTCAGGTGCAACTACCCACATACTGACCAGAGTGGTTTCAGTGAGGTGTGTTACGCGTAGTTCTAGTTACTCTGAACTTTTCGGAAAATTTCAAACATCGAAGCTGAAAGGGCTGCACATTGGACGTTGACACATGCGTGGGCCATAATATACTTTGATGCTTTAAAAATATTTGTTGACTCACATGTGCATTAGCCTCTCCAACTCCTTATTTATGCAATAATGAATAGATATTATGTATTATTAATTTCTACTTCAAAGTCAGAGTTAGAAATATTCCATCACCATTTCCTTCCCAAATGGCCTCAACAGCCAGAGTTTGGCTGGTCCTATCTGGGGTGCTGGAAGCTTCCTTCTGGGTCTCCCATATGGATTCAGATACCCAATGCCTTGGGCTCAAGACGTTTGCTTTCCTAGACCATTATCAGGAAGCTGGGTGGGAAGTGGATCAGCCAGGATCAGAACCACTGTTCATATGGGATGGCAGCATTATAGGTACAGGAATAACTTCATATGCATGCACACCAGCCCAGAATATAAACACACACACACACACACACACACACACACACACACACACACACAGTTTATGTATTTCAGAGCATGTTGCAGACCCGACTATTCTTCCTTGAAATCTGTCCTCCTGCATGTCATTAACCACAGTCCAATGATAGTTATGCTTTGAACTGAACTGGTCTAGAACAACTTGTAGTCTTCATTTATTTGCACTATGCTAACTATTTTAAGTCCATGCTTAGATTTGAGCCACAAAAGTACCTTTAAATGTATGTTGTTGCCTTTAGTTTGCTTATGTGGATATGGGGGTGTATAGGAAAATCATTTATCAAGGTATTCGTTATGGTTGATCACAATCACATGAATTACAATTTATGTAGTTTCTTTAAAAAATCAATCTTGATAATGTGACAAAAGAATATTTAAAGTACATATCATCTGTTTAAAATAACACAGCTAAGAGCATCTATTTCCTTCTAGTTGTGGCTGTGTCAAAGGCCTTAACACAAGCCTGCTCTTTATTTTGCATTATATATGAGATATATTGCATATAATATATACATATGCATGTACACATACATGTATGTATATGTACACATACATTAGAGAAGGAGACAAAAAGCCAGAGGAAGTCTCCGGTCTTCTGGTTTCTAGCCCAATTCCCAAATCGTCTAGGGCCAGAGCTCTGCAGGGTGAAGCTGGGAACCAGGCATTCAATCCTCAGCCCTCACCTGGATGACAGGATCCCGAAAACTTGAGCCATCAGCTGCCACTGCCCAGGCTTGGCATCATCAAGAGTGAGGACCAGAGCCAAGGCTCAAATGCAGGCTTTCTGGATGTAGAATGCGGTGTGCCATCCAGCACCCTGGCCAATCACCTATCCCCAATCATTTAATATTTAAGCAGCTTTTTCTGTTTGACGCCGAAATTAAAGAGAAAGAGAAGCAATGTAATGTGTGCAGAGTAGATGCATTTCTTATGTAACTTTCATCTTACTGAATTCTAGCATAAAGGTTTTAAAACAGCTTGGAGCTTTTTTTTTGTGGGGGGGGTGGAAGGCAGAGAGGGCGAGTGTGGAATAGGGACTTACTGTACAAATTAACTTCTTAGAAATGTTAAGCTAGCGTTCCTCTACCGTAATAAGAGTTTACATGCCATATAGTGTCAATTAAATCCAGTTTGAAGAGGTGCCAACCATTGTCAGGTAAACCAGAGGCTTCGTTTTGCTTTGTTTTGTTTTTACAGTTTCCGAGCAGAAGTGAGCATGTATTTTGGTTCACAGAAGGGAAAGATGTAACCCTTCTTTCTGAACCCTGTCCCTCTGTATAGCTGGTGTGTGTTGTATGGCTGACAGCTCTTCTGCAGAATCAACGTATCCTTCCATATGCAATTTTGTAGACTGTTTTAGAAGGAATTAGGATTTGTGTACTTCAGATTTTTATTTGTAAGGTAGAGGGTCCATGAGAGCAAGCATGTGTTTCCAATTGCTGGTTCATTTTCCAAATGTTCTCGACAGCTGGGGTCAGGCGAGGTTTAAAGCCTTGGGTCCGGAATGCAATCCCAGTCGCCCTGTGGGTGGCAGGATTTCACATGCTTGAGCCATCACTTGGTCCCTGCCAGGGACTATACTGCCAGCTGACATCAGAAACTGGAGCCAGGTGCTAGATGGAGGTTTTTGATGTGCCACTAAGAAATGCCTGCTTTGGATTTGTCTTCTAAACTAACTCGGGGCAAGCATTTGGCACAGAAGCTTACATTGACTCTTGGAATTGCCAGATCTGCCTGGATCTAGTCCCAGCTACTCAGCTTCAGATCCAGCTTCCTGCTGTGCGTCTTGCAAAGGTCCCTGCCCTGCTTGTAGGAGACCTGGATGGTGTTCCAGGCTCTTGGCTTTGGCCTGGCCCAGCAATGGCTATTGCAGCCATCTGGGGAGTGAAGTGGAGAAAGGATTGTATGTCGTCTCTCTCTCTGCATCTTTCAAATAAAATGAGCAGCAATAACAACACAAAGAAGAAATAAGCATACATTTTGTTTTGTTTTTTTTAAGAAATTGAAGTAATTTAGATTTACTGTATTGTTCTGGTCTTAGGCAGCAGGTTCAGGTCATGAGCTTGGAAGCCACATGTCCCCCAGTTGTATAATCCTTTCTACCCAGTAGTGAGTCAAATGACTCTTTGTCATCATCACCTGGAACCTTGGGTAGGGAGGCAGTATTGCATTGTTGCATAACCCACTCCCCTCTCAAGCCTGCATAAAAACTTATGGTAGCAGAAGGGCTGTCTTGGTCAGACCCTGGTGGTTCCTAGAACAGTGGGCCCTGCTGCCACCAAGCCTGGCTAATAAACACTCCTTAGTACATCCTAGACTTGTCTGGTGTGATCTCTCCCACACCCCACCACAGTAGATTTTTCTTTCTCTCATGGTTGAGTTATATTAACCTTGGGAGTGAGATCCTTAAACATCTGAAAATCATGTTAGCTGCTCCCCTCCCACCATCACCCTCTTTTCCAACAACCAAAAATGGAGTTTGCAAAGACTTTGTGTGACTCATCTGCCTCAACAGCTTGCCTTTCTCACTAGAGTAAGCACTAGTGAGTAAGCGCTTCCCTCCAGATCTCATTCTCTGCCAGAAGCCGCAAGTTTGGCTTCTTGAAATTTCAGAAGTACTCCTTTCTCAAGTAATTAATTAAAACAAATAAATAAAATGTGTAAGGCTTTATGGTTGCGCGGGTGACTCATGTGCTTCCAAAAAAGGCTGTCAACAACAGCAATGTTCAAAATAATGATTGTGAGAGTGGGATGATTAACTTGAAGAATTGTTCTTTGTCTAGATTTTATTTCAAAGTGCTCTCGGGAGTAAGAATGGTTTATTCCTATTGACAGCTTGGCCCATGTGGAATAAATAAGGAAACCATGTTGGAGGGAGCCGCTCAATTAGAAGGAGTCTAGATTCGAAGGATAGAAGAAATGAATGCACTGAAAGCCACAATCAGCCCATGCAGCCATTTGCATGTTGTGCACCTTGTCAGAAAAAGGGTTTTTGTGGGAAATGCGTAACATGAAAAAACTACACATGGATTTCAAAAAATTTTAGGCATCTTAATATACTTACCTTCTGGTTGGTTTTTCCATAAATTGTTTTGAGGTGCCTTTCATATTGGGAGGAGCCAGATCCCGAGCCTGTAAGTGTAGCTGCCACACACAGGGCCTTCGGTGGGTCTCGCAGGACTCCTTACCAATGTTGATGTCTGCCTGGCTGGTGCTTGACAGTAACTGCTCTGTGGAGAGTCTAAATGTCAAAATGGAGCAATTCCTGTGTATGCAGTTGTATAGACATTTGTTAAAATCACAAAACATTCTAAGAAATAACACTTGAAATTATAAAATGTTCTAGGAAATATACTGCTTATTTTGAAAGAGTTACACATTGTTTCTTCTTTACGGTCAGAACAAGTTTCAGTATTACAGTCTTTATTGAAACCAGGACAGTGCCAGTAGTTTGTTGGTTGTGTTTAAATGACATCAATTCTAGTGTGAAAGAGTTTTTGCTATGAAGTGGATTAATTTCCAGGTCAAAGTTTGCACACATGAGTGTTACATACATGCACACAAACACATATGCACACATATATTTGCAACATATATAAGGTATATATGTAAAATATAATGCATAATATATATATATATATATATATATATATAAATAAATTTTAAGTCAACCAGCCTTCTGAATTTTCTCATGGCAAATGTGTTTCATCATCATGATGAAAGAGCCTGAAGTAATTATACTGACTTAAAACACATGCTTTATGGTAGTTTTTAGTGTTTATTAAGATCTATAAAAGTCTTTTTTTTCCAATTTCAATTTATTTTGTATTTGAAGGAGAAGAAGGAAGAGGCAAAGTGAGTTTGTCCAGTTGCTGATTCATCCCACAGATGCCCATGGTAGCTGTGGCTGGCCAGGCTGGAGCATGGAGCCGGAAACCCTGCACAGTTCTCCCTGGGTGTCAGGGACTTTAAGTGTTGGAGCTATTCCTGTACTTCTTTCAGGATGCTTACTACTGGGAGTCTGGAATTGAAAGCAAAGTCTAGAACCAAATCCAGGACTCAACTTTGAGTGTCCCAAGTTACCACTACCTGAAAAGCTCTGTCTTCCCCCACAATTTCTCTTGATGTGGGATTGACAGGATTTTTCAGGTAGTGTTGCAACGGGTCTCAAGAGTAATTGTTGAGCCATGGTATCTGTACTTCCATATAGTCTTCCTTCCTGAACGTAAGTCATTGTCATAAAAATAGCTAATACAGTTGACAGAAATTCAATAATACTGTTGTATTGAAGATAGTGTAGTCTAAAAGGTGGCACTGGAGCAGGTGTTTTACTCCAGTGGATTCTGATAGATGGTTCTTCCTTTTTAAGTACTTGATTATTTTTCATTCACTTCAGAGGCAGAGAGACAGAGGCAGATATCTTGCATTTTTTGGTTCTTTCCCAAAATGACTGGAACAAATGGTGCTTGGGCTCAGCTGAAGCCAGGAGCCAGGAACTCCGAGGAGCCCTCCTGTGCAGAATGTGGGCATCCGAAGCAACATCCGAATTGCTGTCATTTTATGAGCATACATCATCAGTTCACTGCTTTATGGTTTTCAACTTTATGATGATGGGGGAAGTGGCAGGAGTTCAGTAGACACCACACTTTGAGCTTTGGTCTTTCTTGTGCGAGTAGTGATATACAATATGGTCCTGTCTTGAAGTGCTGGATATTGATGATGGGGTTCCCATTCAGCCCCAGGGTGGTGAATAGCAGTATCTGCCATCCTACGCCGTGCCGTGTTGGCCACCTGTGATGTGATTTTATTGGAAGCCTTGCTGAAGGCAAGCTGGCTAGATAGGTGTTAATTTAAATATGAGTGAAATGGTTGTGGCGTATTGACAAAACTGTAAAAGTGAAAGCACCCCATTGCATCATACCTATTTAACTTCTCTTTGAAGAAGACATGCAATGCAAAGTATGAGACCCAAACTTGAAGAATTTTAACCTTTCATACAAAAATTGGTAAATGACTCTGCAAAATGAATGTTTCAGGTGAAAACTGAGTGTGTGTTCCGTGTACATATCATTTGTTTAAATGATTCTCTGCTTTTTGGATCTGTTTTGTTAAACAGCTTCTCTTCTGCTCACCTGGAGACACTTTTCCATATTAAATCTAGCTCTAACCAAAAATAGGACACTGTGGGACCCAATCCTACCTACGTGCATGTAAAATAACAATACAAACTAGCCAAAAAAAGTAAAAGATGCATTTTCAGTGTTGTCTTTTTAAGAATGAATCCCGTTTGTTGCTACCAGTATCACTTCTCAAATCCCCTAAATTCTACCCAGATTGCTGGCTTGAAAAATTGGTTCAGACTGTGCAGAGTAGTGACCTGGTAAATGGATATTTTAACAAGCTCCTCAAATGATTTTTCTCTGGCAAGTATGGAAAACGCTAGATAATATTTCCTTGTTGCTTTGACTCATGATTATGTAATTGATCGTTTAAGTGGAAAATGGAAAATATTTTAGCGAATCAAATTACTCATTGCACATGTGACTTTTCTGTACAGCAGAGATAACTGATGTAGAGGAAGACTCCTGATCAGAAAGCTAGGACATAGAGAAGTTTCACCATTCTTAGTTTTTATTTATTTATATCTATTCATTTTTACTTACATGAGCTTTACTTCAATGCTTGACTGGAGGTATGGAAAGGAAAAAATTTGTGTGCGAGTGTAGTGGAGAGTTGAGTTTAAGAGGGAGAAGTGGATTTTGGCACCCAAAATCAAGCAATGCAGAACACTGAAGCTCACTTACACAGAAATAATCAAGCAGATTCAGTTATAATATGCATTAGAACAAAATGGAAAGTCGCTCTCAAAACACCACAATGAAGCGAAGCGCGTCTGCTTCTTCAGAGATAAGCACTTCCAAATTTTGGTCAAAAGAGAAGCTGATGTTTATGTAAGAGAAACTAACAACCACATGGAACTGCTTCTAATAAATATCTATTTAATCAAATGTCACTATATTTTTTAAAGAATGTTTTGTAGTTTGATGCGAATCTATTTCTTCAGCAGCTGCTCTTTTAAATGGGTGCAGCTGTACCACAGATTTAATTGGCAACAATTCCTTAATTTTTAGTTGGTTGTTCCCAGTCTTTCACAGACAGTTTTTCGGGTTTCTGTAGAAGTGAAAGGCTTGATTTCTTATTCCTAGAAAGTGTGAAGCACGCTATAATGCAGGAATTAGGCACAGAAACATTTCTTTGTGATTTTTTTTAGTGCACAAATGTTTGCTCTTATTACAGCACTGCTTTTTTTCTAGATATCCATGTTTAGGTTGTTGTATCTTGCTATTTCCTTAAATTGTAAAACACGTGATGCCCTTTTCTTCTCTCCCTATAATAATTCCTGATTTTGTTGCTGCATTATGCTTTCAAATGGTTGGGATGGGGAGAAGCACAGTTCTGCTCATAAGTTTTGTGTATTAGAGCTCCTATCCACTGGTTCATTTCAAACAGAATATGTATTTTTTGCATTCTCAGTACTCATAATACAAGCAAAATAGAACCCCCAATTTTTCATTTGTGTCCATTTATTTGCTTAGTAGGAAAAAAATGGAAGAAAAGCTTTCCTAATGATACATAATGAATTTCTCTACTTTCTGTCATCCATGTGCTGATCTTGTTATCAAAGTTTACGTATCTATGTGTGCATGGAATCAGTGTCCTCATAATATTTGATGTTTGCTTCTTTGTCTAATATTTTGCTCAATTCTGTTCCTAAGTATTAATTTTTTAGTTTTAAGGCACTTGTGTTTTTTGCGGGTACAGTAGGTTATGGATTCCAACAGTTTATTTCTTCTGGATTAGAAAAAAAGCAAAAATAAATCTGTAAGCCTGAGAATTCAAATGCTTTTTTTTAAACAACTGCAGGACCTGGCCTGTCCTGACAGGTGGAGGACTTGGCCTCGCTAGAGACCACTGCTTGGGGTTTTGCTACCACGCCACTCTTTCTCTAAATATCCAGGGCCTAAAAATGTTACTTGAAGATACTTCTGATAGCTCTTTAAAACGAATTGCCTTGACATATTGATGGAATGCTACAGTCGTTGGGATGAGTGGTTCTTAGTTCCTTATGTTCATTAAAATAATCTGTATGGTGTTTCAGAAGCTGGCTACTTGCAAGAGGTTCACTTCATCACAAATATTAAAAGCATGTGTTTGAGAGTTAAAACTGAGTGTAAAGTCTCTCAAGAATGACTTTTCCTTCCTTTGTTTTAAACTTTTTAAAATGATTGAAGTAATCTATAGCTATTTATTGAACCTATTTAGAAAACCTTATGGAAGAACAGTAGTGGGGGGATGCAGAATCCTTGGAATAAAAACATGTTATTTTATATTTTATGAATGAAGGTGGTCTTTCTATGATCGTGGTGTACATGCCTGTATATCAAAGGCTAATTTTAATTTTAAAAAAACTATTAGAGAGCATGAGAGAAGGCAAGAGCTCCCACCTACAGTTTCATTAAACAAACATGCAGGGACTGGCGTGAAAACAGGGGGTCCAGATGCTTTCTCTAAAACTCTCATGGGTTGAAGGGACTGGATGATGTACTGAGGTGCTGCCCGATCACAGGCTCTGTGTGAGCAAGAAACCACAGCAGAAACCAGATCTGGGATCGAATGCTGGTGTGCTGCAACTAACTGGTTTCTTCCCTGTAAGCTTTAAAACATTAAATCCTGACTAAGATACAAAACTACCAACGATTTAATGCAGAAGCTTTCACATTGTTAATTGATGAACAACAACCTGTGTGCTATTGAAAGTGATTCCTAAGAGAAGCCGAAGAAGATGGAATTTATTTGAATTCAGAATAGGAATGTTAAATCATGCAAAGCCAGTTGTATCTGAATGCAACATACGTATGTTGCAGTCACTTTTGTCACAGAAATTAAATGGCTCAAAACTAGTCCTAGCACCCCCTGTTTTGTCTTTTGCCCATTTCACAATTTTTGACAAATGTTCTGTGCAGTTGTTACCGATGTTTGACCCATTGGAGGTGTTTTTCCATCTTTTTTCCATCCTAAGATGACTATAATGAAGTTAAAATCGCAACGTGAGTTCATTTCCCATTGACTTTGATGCTGTCCACTTGATTATGGTGGACAGTCCTATGGATGACCATAGGGGTATTTTGAAATGCACTGCCCATAAAGGATGTAAAATCCTAAAGCTCCTGCTTGGCACTCTTCTTCCTCTTCCTCCCTCTGCCCCTTCCTCTTCTTAACTCTTCTTCCGTGTACTGTTCTCTTTGTTCTTAGAGAGGCACTGTCTCACCCCTTTACTTTCTTGCCAACCAGGTACCCTTCTGCCTTCAGTAGCTCAGTTCTGATTCAGCTTTCCAGAAGGACTTCGCCTTGGTTCAGTTCTTGGCTCTGCCGCACCATTTGACAAAGGCATGGCAGCGGGAGGAATTCCTAGCATCCGTCTTTACAAAGTTTGTCTAACTGCAAATTACAGACTTTTGTGAAATAGTTAGATCTTCACTCACCTTTTAAAAAAGTCATCTTTTATTTTAGTTCTGTGAGATAAATGTCTGTATAAATGAGAAGGCTTTAAACAGAACTGGGTCTTACAACAATGAATGCAGAATGTCTTTTCTGAATTTAATCACTTCGTTTTGCTGAAAGACTCCAAATCTCAGGTGGTGGTTTAGGTTTTAGTAAACATTAATAATTCATAAAGAATAAATTCATGATTCTTCTAGAATTAATGGGAATTACCAGTGCTTCTCTTCCATGTAAAGTATTACAAATTCTGGAATTCAGTCTGAATCTATGGCTCTTTAAAAAATGTTTTTTTTCTGTTTATTTCACTCTTTTTTTATGGTAGTCAATTTCCTCTCTCCTGAGGGATTCTTGTATTCTCTCCCATTTGAGTACATGGGCAAGAGGAGAAGTATAATCATTGTATCTTTTCTAAATTCCTTGTTAAGGTCTGACACTGTGATTGGGAATGGGAGGAACATAGCTGGGGTGCCTGGCAACTGGTCCCCAGTAACAGGAGCATGACTTGAGCTGTGCCTTTGAAATGAGGGCTGCCCTTATGCCACAACCTTTGAACATTCTGATTTTAAAAAGTGTTACTTTGAGTATAAACTATTGTCATAAAAAATGTGGGGAAAAAACTCTGTTCCATGAAAGGATGAAATGTCAGTGGTTAGCTGAATACCATTCTTGATACAGGAAGGGAAATAATGCATGCCTACATATATTGAAGCTTAAGTAAACTGTTACAGTATTATCATATGTGATCTTTAGATCATTTGCCTACAATTTATAGTCAGTTTTAATTCTTGCCCCAGTTACAGAGCAAATAGCTCTATTCCAGTAAAATCAAGTCTGAAAATGATGTTGCCTGATGCAAATGTTGATGACAGATGGGTCTTAGGGGAGGGTAACAGCCATGGCTAGGAGATATTGATTGTTAACATTTATGCTCCAATAGTAAATGACCTGGATTTTTCCCAGATGTTTGCTCAGGAAATAAAGGGCTGTGGAGGTCTTGACGTCATTGGGGGAGGAGGATTGGGGGCTGTACTATGATGACTGCTGGCAGACACGCATGAATAAATCCTTGGTAAGAGTTGGATTTGAGTGACAGACATCTGGAGGCTTTCTCCACCTGGCAATGGGGGAATCCTGGGTTTATGTTTGTTCCTGGTAAGCTGGATTGAGCTTTTAGGAAACACCCACATGAGTAATTTATAGCTTTCATATTTCTCATTGAAAGGGTGGAAGGGATTGTGAGAATTGGTGGACAAGGCCTGATCTGCCGTGATTTCCTCCCTTGAATGGGTGTGTTAGGTAGTGATATAAAATATTGCTTGAGGTTGGCGGGTGGCAGGGACACATAATAGCTATTACTATTGAAAGGTCATGATTGACTTTATTGAGAAATTTTCAACAGTTATCTTTGAATATGTGGAAAGCAGACATTCTAAAGTGTCTGTGAAGCCGACGTGTTGATGTTGAGTTCCATGCTTTTCTGGTTGGTGTCCTTTCTGCTGTGGAAAACGAACTTGGAATGTTGAAAGAATAGAGTGAGGCTGTTGTGCTTCCGTGCACTGTGGCTGAGCCAAGTGTTGCATGTGGACTGAAGCTGAATTGCGACTTAGGTTCCAGTTCCCTGCCAGTTGTAGCATACTCTGCCATATGATGAGGGAGATGTGACAAAATTCGAAACAAGTTTACTAGCATTGTTCTAACATGTCAGTGATGTTCCAGAGGAGATTAATATTTTTTTCATTTTTTAAAGCACGTGAGAGATTGTAAATTACATGTTTGAACTGATTAGCTGAAGTGGAGTTAATCCCTAAAATGACTGGATAAATGACTATATTCTAAGACTATTTTTTGGAGTCAGCCATATAGATACGTGGGCAGTTGCTGCTGCTGCTGGAATGTGATACGTCAGTCCAGACACAGTTTCTGCAAATTTTAACCTTATTATTTTAAGGACCATGAGAATGAAAAACAAAATCAAGAAACCTTGTAGGCAAAGTACTAACAGAAATAATTATTTTAAACAAAGCGTTAGTGGTGGTAAGGAGGCATGGTCGTATAAAGAAACGCTACTATGAATATTAAATATTAACTTGGTGAAAATGTGATGCTCCAGGAGGGGAAAGATGTGAGAAGGGTAGTTGAGATTCCTGGGAGGTGGAGGCACATTTAGGAAAACACTCAGGTTGGGTGGTTACAAATCCCCAAGCCGACCAAGCCAGCCAGTGTGAGCTGGGGTGGACAGTCATTCAGGACTGTGCTGGCCCTTGAGCTCTTGGGCTGAGTGTGCTGCTGTGCCCAGTGTGCTCTCCTATTGCTTGGCAACGACAGTGCCAACTAGCTGGGGAGAAAACCCACAGGAGTCCATAGACCTGCATCTACTACTATCCCACTCTTTACTGTTGGTGCATGAAGTGGTTATGCACAAATATGTTTTGTAGCAGACAGATTTTTACGACAGCTATATGGTATACTTCAAGGATCACTGGATGAAAATGTCATCTTACCAGTGTGTTTCCTTCGATCTGCATTAAACATTTTCCCATCTTGTTTTTTTTTTTTTAAGATTTATTTATTTCATTACAAAGTCAGATATACAGAGAGGAGGAGAGACAGAAAGGAAGATCTTCCGTCTGATGATTCACTCCCCAAGTGAGCTGCGATGGCCGATGCGCACTGATCCGATGCCGGGAACCAGGAACCTCTTCCAGGTCTCCCACGCGGGTGGCAGGGTCCCAGTACTCTGGGCCGTCCTCGACTGCCTTCCCAGGCCACAAGCAGGGAGCTGGATGGGAAGTGGAGCTGCTGGGATTAGAACCGGCACCCATATGGGATCCCGGGGCTTTCAAGGCGAGGACTTCAGCGGCTAGGCCACGCTGCCGGGCCCTTCCCATCTTGTTACATCAAATGTTATCTATTAAAATTTACCCAATATTAAATAATGTAAAAATTCAATCTCAAGAGATTTGCTGGGCATGATTAAGTTTGTAGAACCTTAGACTGTACAGACTGGAGGATATGTTTGAGCTCTGTAACTCTTCCCTAATGTCATTTCAAAATATGTAATTTTTTCAGTATGAATCTTAAGCTTGCCAAGCTTTTTTAAAATGTTCTTTATATTTTATGCTATAAAATTGACATTTTTGTCTCTGGCATAGAATAATAATGATGAAAAATAGTTTCTTTTTCTTTCCTTCCCCCTGTGCCCAGTAGAGATAGAAACAGAATAGCAGTAATGGAGGGATATAAAGGGACTTGTTGCTATATTACACTCGCACACCAACAGGGAGGACCAAAGATCGCTTGTATGTTCAACTGACAGGTGAGAAATTGGCACATGCCTTATTTTGCACTTTTGTCCTGCAGAATCTAATGATTAAAATTATAACGCATGGAGTCAGACATGACTTTGATGCCACTGACTCTGCCCCCTTTGATGGCCCTTTTAGCTTCCTGGTTGTACAGTTTCCCTATCATGTGTGTGGTAAATGGGAGGTGCCACTTCTTACAGTGTACCCAATAGTTGTGCAGAAAAAAAATGTTTGTAAAATAGTTAACATTGTGCCTGATGCGTAGTAGCATCTCCTTAGGTACCATGTCCTTTAAAAAATTACCTCATTGGAAAGACAGAGTTACAGACAGAGACCTTCCATCTTCTGGTTGGCTTCCCTAATGGCTAAAATGGTAATGGTAGGAGTTTGGTCAGGCCAAAGCCTGCAAGCTCCATTCTGTTTAGCCACGTGGGTGACAGGGACCTAAACACATGGGTCATCTTTAGTTGCTTTCCCAGGGACGTCAACAGGGAACTGGGTGGGAATTAGTTTCATTGGGGCTAGGACCTGTGCTTGAAAAAAGACAGCCGTGTCATAGGGAGTGGCTTAACGTGCTTTGGCACAACACCAGACTTGTTTGGAGTTCAGTCATTAGTGATGGTTGTTAGAATAGGCCCTTAGAAAGAAATGGGGAAGAAATAGTGAAGGGAGATTTTCACAAGGCGGCAGTTGGAATTTGGAATGTTGCTGATATAGGCCCTTGTGCCCAAAGAGTATGACATGGGGATTAACAAACTGATTCCATAATGAACATATATAATACACTTGAGTCCATCATCACCATATGTTTAGGCTAATAATGAAAATGCCTCAAACAAATCACCTGTATTTACCTTATTCTGTTTAATACAATCAGATATTTCATGACATGGTTTCTATTTTCTTCCCTGTGCTCTTCCCTTTATATACTATTTTTTCTTTATGGAGTATACAGTAGAGGCATAGATATTTAATGTACAGTCCCGTGAGTTCCACATATGTATACTGCTTGTGTCTATATTTTCCGTGCTCATTAGTAGCTCCTCGAATGTCATTAACAGCAGACCACACATAGTGGCAGATAGCTAGTGCCAACTGCATATGAACATTTGGCCCATATGCTTACTAATCCTTAAAACCACCCCTTCTTTTTCATACTAGTCTTCCCGTTTTGCAGAAAAGATGTCAGTTTAACAGGATGCAAGTACTTGCCCAAGGTCACTGTCACTGGTAAGCAGGAGAGTTTACCTTAAAACACAGCATGCCCATGTTGCTTTACCCGTGTTACTCCTGCCGTTCTGTCGGCCCCGTCTACACAGAAACAAGAAATTGCCTCCTGTCTGCCTTACCACAGTTTGTTTTCACTCTAGAAGTGACATGAATTTGCTTAGTTCTTGTTGTCCAGTGTTCTGTTTGGTGAGAATATTTAAACCAAAATAGGATCCAAGTCAGCATGAGTGAAATTTCAGAGATCTCTTACATAAAAGGGACCTCTTCAGAATGGAGAAGGTGGAAATCGTGGTTACATCTGAAACATGATAGAGTGGAATGTGTCATAAGTGAATGTAGTAGAATTGCGTGTACATTCTGCGGGATTTGTCTATTTTTTAACTGAAGGCAGGATATTTTGAGACTCAGATTGCAAGAAGCAGTTTTTCACACATTGTTTAAACAGAGTAAATGATTTATCTTTACCCTTTGAAGACTGTACTTTATTACACAAAAACAGTCCATAAATCTCAACTCCGTCCTCTAACCGTTTTTTATTTAGATTCCAAATATTTCTTTTAACCGTATGCTCTTAGTCTGGAATTCTTTCTTTCTCTTTTTTCTTCTCCAGGATTTGTTTTTCCTATTTACTGTTTCGACCATTCTTCTGCCAGTTTGCTCCTGGAAAAAACATTTAAAGGGATTTCCCCATAGTCTTTGCAAAACTCTGTATACGTTGAATACTCTCTAATCTGAAAAATCTGCAATACATAATGCCATTAAATTCAGAACTTCCTTTGAATACCAGCCTGACTGTGTGGTGGAAAATTCCACACCCTGAAACATTTTCGTGCACAACGTTACAAAAATCACAATGCTGCCGCCTCTGTACAAGGTGTACATGCCTTGCAAGTGAATTTTTGCTTTTAGATTTGAGTCCCAAATAGCTCATTATGTATATGTAAATATTTCAACATTCAGTGTAACCCTCAACATTTGAAGCACTTCCTGTCTTAATCATTTTCATAAGGGATGTTTGCCCTACGTTTTGTATGTTTCTATAGAGCTTCACTAATCTAATTCTAAAGAATTCTGTTCAATGGAAGCATAAAAAGCCTTTAGTTGTGTCACCATTAAGAATTTACAAAAGTTTTAGCTAAAATAAAATATTAATATGGAATCACGGCTTGCTCACAGAAATTTAACTTAGTAGTTAACATGCTCCGGTAAGTCTGCGAGCAAAAAGTGACATGGCTTTCCTGTTCGGCCTTGTGAACTTCCTGAAAGAGTAAACAAGAATACTTGAAATAGAAAATAGAAAGTATTCATTGAGCCAAAGGTAATATTTTCTTTTTAAGTTTTAATATTTATTTTTCAAATTTCCTTTCTATTTAAAGCAAGCCACTAAAATAATAAACTGTTGCCTCAGCCTCAAGGTAGGGTTTATTTCCTGCCAAGTGCTATGAGAATATCTGTAAAATTAATGCCCTTCATTAATACATGATTAACTTTAACTAGTTATATCATATTACTACTCTAAATAAATCAATAAGTTATTCCTGTCACTTGTTTTTATCAACTTCTTAATTGCTTCAGTGGCAGAAGACTTTCTCTTTGGTTTAGTTGAAGTGATTTGGAATTATTCATAGAAATAATGACAATTTTATTATGTTTGTCTTTCTAGAAAATCATGCTGAAGGATGTATTTTTGTTTAGTGAGTGCATATAACGGTGAAACTATTTTGCAGTGATCATAAATATTCTGTTATTCACTCCAGACTAACTTACACAACACATTAACTTGATGAAGAAGAATGCAAGATTTGACAATATAAAGGTGTTAAAAATGACATTACTGCTTTTCAAGTGCCCAGTTCACTGCGTCAAACTGTACTCACCTCAGACCTAGACTGAATAATTTTCCTGATGCATTCCCAATTCTGTATTAAGTATGCAAACATGTAGATGCTATATATCTATTTTGTATGGATAATTTTTACTTGTTTAATATTTTGTACTGAATTACATGACTTCTTCCATTTCCAGATGGTGGGCTTTTAGCTTACAGAGGGCCTGGGAAACAGTAAAAAACAGTGAATCATACTAATCACTTCAAACCTTTTTTTTAACAAAAATATTACATTTACCACTCAAAGGATGAATCCATTAATCATACAGAAAGAACATTGCATCAAAAAGATGCCCAGCATGGTGAGATTTCAAAGCAGCCATTGGAGTGACTTGTCCTGCCTGGGAAACTCTTACCCTAGGATGTACCTATGATTTATCCTCTCCCCCTTTTCTTTTTTTAAAGATTTATTCATTTTTATTACAGCCAGATATACAGAGAGGAGGAGAGACAGAGAGGAAGATCTTCCATCCGATGTTTCACTCCCCAAGTGAGCTGCGATGGCCGATGCGCACCGATCCGATGCCGGGAACCTGGAACCTCTTCCGGGTCTCCCACGCGGGTGCAGGGTCCCAATGCATTGGGCCGTCCTCGACTGCCTTCCCAGGCCACAAGCAGGGAGCTGGATGGGAAGTGGAGCTGCCGGGATTAGAACCGGCACCCATATGGGATCCCCGGGCTTTCAAGGCGAGGACTTTAGCCACTTGACTACCGCACTGGGCTCTATGCTAGTATTTCAAAAAGCCTCCAAAACTTGCATTGAAAGCATGGCTTATTTTTTGATGTAGAATTTTTTTTTGAAATCTCAGTATGTACTTTTCAGTTTTTTGTGTGTGTGAACTTCATGAAGGCCCTTCTCATGTGCATGGATTTCGACATTCTTTTACCAATGGAAACCTTTTTAACACCATTTTCCATGAACTTTAGAAATACCCTCATAACCATGTAGTAAATGAAAACATGAATTAGAGTTAAGAAAAACTTTGTCATCTCTTTATTTTTGAAGCAAAAAAAAAAAGGCAGTACGTAAGGATAGCTGATTTTGAAAACCATCTTTTAACTAGATTTTGAGAGCTAACCAAAATGTTTGTTGAATACTTCATTTTGTGACATTTACCTCTATGTGTAGAAGATAGTAGAGAAAATAAAATGTGTTGGAGAGTTTTACAGCCCTGGCTTTGGCCATTTGAGTCCTACCTCTACCACTGCCTAGTTGTGCAATTCTGGGTTACTTAGTTCTTGTGAGTCACTCTCACCTGCGGATAGAGATATGTGTCTAAATGGATTATTGTAAGACATAAGTAAGGTAATATATTGCCAAACTCAACACAAATGAACTTTTATTGCTATCATCATCACCACCACCAGTTAGTCATTATCATATGTATTATATAGACATTCAGTTAATTATCTCTTATAAAATCATTACAGTATTTATTCTTGAACTTAATATGTTTGCATCTCCTTAATTCACATGGGATAATATTTGAAGGTTACTAGGTTTATAGGTTAGTTTAGAATACTAAGTAATATAGGAGTCTAGTATGTTGTTTGTTCATACTAGAATTAATATTAAATATTTATCAACCTAATATTTCTCGCTTTAAGAATTTTAATAGGTATTTTACAGGAAAACTATTTTTTATCCATGTTATATGTTAGAAATAAGCACCAAAGAACTTCATGTGCAGAAGTCAAACTCTTAAAAGCATTTTCTCTTGCATTTTTAAATGTTTCCATAGCAACCTGTCTGGCCAGGAGTATGATTTAGTCTAGAAATAATCAAGAGACATGGGCAATATTTTTGGATAAATTCCATAGATACATGTGGATTGCTCTCTTTGAGTGGCTTATATATTTATATATAAATTTTGCTTTATTTGAAAGGAATAGATAAGGAGAGTGCTTCTGCACACTGGATCATTTCCCAACTGCCAGCCATAGCCAGGACCCGGCTGGAGTCAAAGCAACAGACTGGGTACTCCCTACAGATGCCTGCCATGGGTGGCAGTAACTTATGTTCTTGGGCACTCACTGCTCTCTGCCAGGTTCAGCACTGGCAGGAAGCTGGAATCAGAGGCTGCTGAACCCAAGTACACCAGTGTCCATGTCAGTATCTGACCTTCTAGTTTAAATATTCTCTCCTAAAGACAGTATTTTTCATTGTCAAATCTCTAATGAAAGTGATTTTTCAAGATACTCTGAGTAACAGAAACCTTGCTGCAAGATAACACCACTTGAGTTCATACCTAAGACACATGCGTGTGTGGAGCCCCTCCAGGGGAGCACTCCTGGGCGCTGCATCAGTCAGGCTCCACTGTCTGCTGAGGCACTCCAGTGGATTAGAGTGAAAAGGGCTTATTTGAGGGCCCGGCGGCGTGGCCTGGCGGCTAAAAGTCCTCGCCTTTGAATGCCCTGGGATCCTATATGGGCGCCGGTTCTAATCCCGGCAGCTCCGCTTCCCATCCAGCTCCCTGCTTGTGGCCTGGGAAAGCAGTCGAGGACAGCCCAAAGCTTTGGGACCCTGCACCCGCGTGGGAGACCCGGAAGAGGTTCCTGGTTCCCGGCTTTGGATCAGCAAGCACCTGCCAATGGTGCGCTCACTTGGGGAGTGAAACATCGGATGGAAGATCTTCCTCTCTGTCTCTCCTCCTCTCTGTATATCCGGCTTTCCAATAATCATAAAATCTTAAAAAAAAAAAAAAAAGAAAAGGGCTTATTTGAAAAACAGTAGTAAAATGTACAAATAATGTGAAGTACAGATCAAGAAGCTACAGAAACTTTTCAATATTATGTTGTAGTTGAGTTTTTTCTGCATGTGGGTACTATAAAAGAAATACAATGCAAGCAGTGATCTTGGACATTAGGTTGTAAATTTGTGTATGAGAGACTTCGTTGATCATCTTTGGGGAAACTTGAATGATGAATTTTTTGTTAAAGTAGCATTTTTAGTTTGTAATAAGGAATCTTGCAATTTTTTATTCTCATTTGTCCTGTTTTGTTTTCTGATGTAACAGTTTAGAGAAGAATTTATAATTTGCCTTATGAACATCTTCCAAAACGGTATTTCACATTTTTACTTAGTGAATTGTCCACAGTTTGCATTTTAAGTAACTGAATACTCTTTAAATGGACAAGAAATTTTAAAGCAGTTTAATTGAGAGAGAAGTCCTCTGTTGGCTTTTGAAAAATATGTGATCCCATGAGTAATCATTCTTTCTGTGCCCTATTTTTGGGAACAGTTTACTTAATGGTCCACATAGGTGTACACTATTTAGCTCAAATGTGACATCAAAATGAAGTATCGTGTGAGAACAGGTGGTTTTTTTTCTAAAACACTCTTTCATTAAGAAATGAATAATAAACTTGAAAACATTTTGGATGAAGGTGTGAAACATGTAATATGTACTTTTTATTTATAAAAGATAATTAAGCTCAGTTTGAAACTGAATTCATCTGATGAGTGTTTATTAAGGTACGAGATCATGGTTGTGCGCAATCCTGCACCCAGTGTTTAGTGCTTGTCTGCTGCCTCACCACAGCCAGAACTTCCGTCCCATTTCTGTTTGTGATCAGCCTTTGAGAAATGACACAGCTAATGGGAAACCTAGGAGTCCAAGTTCTGCTTTTTTTTTCATTTTTAAGTGTTCATTACCACAAGAGAGTTAGTCATGGGGAGTTCCTTAGGGTTTTGCCATTTAATTTACTCATCCCTAAAATGCCCTAATGTGTAAAAACAGGCTAGTTCTAAGAATTCTTTCACATAAGTGTGCAGGGTTCATGGCTTAGTGCATGGTCTATGTTCAGTGTCTGAGTGTTTCAGTCCCCTCACTGCATTAACTAGGAATTAAACACCAGGCTGACAGCTCCTAAACTTGTTAATCCTGCCAGGACTCTCCTGAACTGCAGATTTGCACCTGTAGCAGTATGAGTTGATCTCTTGATTTAGATAGCTAGGTTGTATCTCAAATTTCACCTGTCAAATGCAACTTGATTCTAAGTTACATAATGCCACGCCCAGCCTACTTAATGTAGGTACTGACATCTCCAGCTGTTTGGCTTTTCTGTCAGAGATACTCAGGGCGTCCTCGGCTCCTCACCCAAGCTTATGTATCACTCCTGTTCTACCAGCAAATTCCTTTAGGTCCACCTGCAGGATAATCCGGGATCTGCTGCCCTCTTACCACCTCTGTCCAGTGTGACTTTAGCTGATGCCATGCCTAACTTGGATTGTTCTGAAACTTCTCAGCACTTTACTTTGACCTTTCTTTCCTTTTTTACTGCACAGTATGCAGAGGGGTCCTACACGGACCCAAGTCAATGAAAGCCACGCTTGTGCTCAGACTCTCTAGTGATTCTTCCTGGCAGAGTAACGCCAAAGACCCTGTGCCTGTCTACGGAGCCTGCGTCATAGGCTCCTTTGCCATGACCTCCTCTCTTACCACCTTGTTTCTGCTACACCTGTCCTTACTCTTCCTTATGGATGCCAGGCCATTCTCCCTTGCATTAGCTCTTCTCTGAGCCCGAAACTTTTTCCATCCTTACGTCTTTATAATACTTTCCTGTCCGCTTGGCAATTTTAAAAAAATTATTTATGGTTTGTTTTCTGTCTCTTTCGGTAGAATTTGAGATCCGGGATAGTGGTTTCATTTTCTTCATTGACATTTTTTCAAGCATCCAGAACAGTACTTGGCACATCCTAGGCATTCAGTCAATGTTTTTGAAGTGAATTGAGTAAATAACACTGGACCAGAGAAAATATGTTGTCAGAGCTCTTTGTTTCATTCAATACTATTTCTCTTACAGGAATTTACTTGGAGAGAGTATCTTTTAGATAAGCCGCTTTACAATTTGGAATTCAACTAAAATTCCAAGCAATTTAGAATAAATGATTAGAGACAGGAGATGAATTCCATTTCTGCTACTGGAAAAGCTTATTGTGGCCACCAATTCTGTGATTTTTCTTTGTTAGCCTGAATGCTTGAATAAAGTAGGCTATATTGTTTGTTTGCCCTTCACTTTTTCTTTTCGTTTTTCCCCAGTACAATTTTTCTTAAGTCTATACAAAATGTGATCTTTCGTCTTGCTTTTTGCAGAGGCCATTCTTTCAAGAGAAGGAATCGTGTCTCCAATTGAAAACATGAAATTTCATCATAATTTGTTTACATCATTCTTATTCGTATACAGCCAGCATTGTTATTTACCGGATCTGTCACCAGGTCTTCAACTGCCCTTCTTATGCTGGATTTCTGAAATTGTGCGTCATCAGAGCTGTTCTCAAAACACAGATTCAATTATGTCTAACAGACAAGCCAAATATCTAATCTACCACCATTAAGGCTATATTAACCTGCTTCTATCCAATAGGGCCTCAGCTTGGATAACAGGGAGGCTACAGTCTGTGTGCACAGCTGCTTCCTTTTAAGCAGGAATCACAGTGTAATTTCTGGACAAGGGTCTTTGAAAGAATCCACGCATAAATCATAGTTTCGCGTGTCAGGCAAATCATGGCTTTCGCATTCTGAGCTCCTGACTTGCAGTTCCTATTTCTGCTCACACATCCTGTGGTCCCTACTGCAGCACCTTGCATTTCTTTCATAAAAACTTTTAGAAAGAATCTGATTTATAACTTAATGTTCATTGTGTATCCTAAATGTATTTGCTTTTATAATTCAACTTTCATTTAAACACTTATAACTTGATAGGAAAACTTTTTTGAGGGGAAGTTTGACACTAGAAAAATACAACAGAGACTTCAACCTACTACACAGTTTCATGGTGTCTATTCCTGAATATAGTTACATTTGTTTCCTGACTTTTTCTTGCTGGATGACTTAATGTATTTTTTTTGTCGTTAAATATTTTCCTCTCCATAATCTACTTTAGAAAATATAAAAAAAGGAATAGAAAATAAGAATTGCATATACTCTCTGGAAACTGTAATGATGATGCTGATCTTCAATCACAGTAACTCAACCTGAAAGATATAGTTGACTTACTGGTGAATTTGAAAGGTAAAACATCTCATTTATTTTATTGATTGTGAAGCTGAAATTCTACATTGCTTGGTCATTTGTGTTTTAGGTTATGAGGTTTCTGCTTGAAACAATTTCAGATACTAATTGTTTTAAAAATGGTGAAGTATTTTAAATGTACTGCTCGGTTTTTATGTTCACCTAATGTATTTTGTGGTTAGACATTCTTCCATTTAAAGTTATAAAATGCCCCTTATTCCATTCGGATAGTGAATTTTATCAGTATTGTTTTCTGAATTTTTTTAGTTTAGTTTAGTTTAGTTGGTTACTGTTCTGTCTCACATGAATATTTATTTCAATGCCATCTCTGATGTTACCAGAAAGTAGTCTCCTGAAGTCGTAATGAGTTTTTGGTAGAAGTTGTTTATTTTCTGTTACATGGAGAAGCACTTACCCAGAAATGTAGAAGTAAATGATAGTTTTCTGATGTAATGAAATAAACATGCCATATACCTGAGAGTTGCATTGCAAATGTATTTCAGAGCTCGTTGTCTAACATGTAGAAAATCTACATTTTTCTATGTGGAAAATACTAAACTTCACTCCTATTTGGTTTATGCTGAATTGGTTCTTCTATCCTGTGAAATCCTTTAGTTATTTTCACTTGATCTTAGCCAAAAGGCCGAGAAGCGATTGGTTATTTTCTAATGAGTTGAGGTTTCTTAACCTTTCAGGTTATGTTCACAGTGATTGGCTTAATAGTCAAGATGTTGAAGTAATTACATTTTTATTTTCTACGTGTTCAACCAAGTATGCTTTGTATAGTTACACTTAACCAATTGTAAAGCACATCATGATAAATTTTATTCAAAATACGCTACCAACACTTAGCTTGTTTGGTAAAGCTGTAGCTGGGAAGAAGGAATCTGTTTTCTCAGGACAAATCACAGTTTTGAAGCAGAAGGATCATCTCACATTGCCCTTACCCTGTGTGGAAGGGACACGCAGCCCCAGGAGAGCATGTGCGTCTGGTGCATTTAGTGAGAAGCAGAGCTGGGAGCGGAGCCATGTGTTTGAGCCACATCAAGTATTGATAGAGGCAACAGGATGGCATAAATAAGCTACTTCACTGATTTCCATTTTTTAAAGATTTATTTATTTGAAAGAGTTACAGAGAGGAGTAGGGAGACCGATCTTTCATCTACTGACTGACTTCTCAAATGCCCGTACTAGCCAGAGCTGAACTGGGGCAAGATTCAGAGTCCAGGCGCCAGGAACACAAATCTGGATCTCATTCCACTTCTGAGCTGCCACTCCTGAGCATGCGCAGGAGGTCTTTGGTTTGGAGCTGGGAGGGCTGTGTTTGGTATCTGGAGAGTGCAGGTCTTCCTTGCCAGCTTCCTCCTGCTGGCTGCCTCCTTGTCTGCAGCCTGAGGAATGAGCAGCTGGAGTCAGGCATCTCACCCAGACTGGATGAGGTGAGCTTTGGCTGTGACAACTGGCATCCTAACTGCTAGGCCAAATACACCAGGAGCGAAATAGCCTGAAATCGCCTGATATTTCTCTTTAAAGATTTATTTTTAATTGGGGGACGGAGTTGCAGAGAGAAAGGGGAGACAGAGATCTTGCATATGCTGATTCAGTCTCCTATCAGCCGCAAGAGCCAGCGATGAGCCTGTGAAGCCAGGGGCTTCTGCCAGGTCTCCCACATGGGTGCAGGGGCCCAAGGCCTCGCGTCATCTCTACTGCATCCCCAGGCAGTGAGCAAGGAGCTGGACTGGAACATAGAGCAGCCAGGACAAGAACTGGCTGCCAGTACCGCAGGAGCAAGCTTAGTCTACTATACAGTGGATAGTACCAGTCCCCGCTTTTCTTTCCCTTTTCTTTTTTCTGCTTTCACTCTTTTCCCTTTCTTTACTTTTCTTTTTTCTATTCTTTGTTTCTTTCTGTTCTTTTCCTTTCTCCTCTCCTCCCCCTGCCCCCCTCCCCTCTTCTCTCCTCGTCCCCCACCCCATCCTCTCTCTCTCCTCTATAGGAAGAGACTCATCTGTTTGGCATTGGTAGCAGCTGCTCTGGCCTGGGTAGTTCTTAGATACTGTTTCACAGTCTGACTGCTTAGATATCCTTGAGAATTTATGGACAAAAAATCTTCCTTCCAAAGTCAAATTGTAGGCAGATCCTCTAGTAGATCAGACATGACCTGCTTGGTCTTCATGGGTGATTTACAGAGATCCTCTCAGTATTCTAGTGAATTACGGGTGTAGAAAATTTTTACATGAATAAAGACTAGGAATCAGTTCATTTTTATAGCTTTAGGGTTACTTCTGAATTCTTTGACAGCGACTGACTTTCGGGGGTTCCAAGTTAAAGCTTCAAGCATGTTTAGCAGTGGAAAATGTAAGATTTGTTCAGAAGCCTCACAGTTAGCCTTTTGTGCATGGAATAATAACTTACTTCTACTAATCAAATGCAGTGCAGAAAATGAATATGGGATTGCTTCTCAAAATTAATCAGATGCTCTTATTAAGAAAAAAACACTAACATTGGGTTGGAATAATTCCCTGTTTGTAAACCAAAATTAACATGACTTGGATCTGAGGATTTTTCTTTCCTTCTGCCCCCTTTTTTCCCCATGTAGAAGATAATAAAAGCCATTTGTATTCTGGTGACAGTCACTAACTTAATTAATAATGGATTTAAACAAACAGAGGGGGCGTAATCTGATTTTTAAAAAGCAGATTTTCATTTTAATTCACAAGATGCAACAATGTTCAACAGAACTTTCTGATGGTGAAATTGTTCTGTGCTGTTCACTCTGGTGACAGTTACGTGTGACTGTTGAATACATATAATTCATGCAACTGAGGAACTGAAGTTTAAATTCTATTTAATTTTGATTAGTAACAGTTGTCCTAGATTCCCACTGGCTGTTGGACCAGAACCTCTGAGGGTATGCTGGCTGCGGTCCTGAGGCAGTCTGACTGTGTTAGGAAGGAGGCAGCCTGTGATTGTCTCTTCTTATATAGCCAGCATTATTGGGGCATGGGAGCTTTGCCCCAGCAACCCAATCCAAACAGATTCCATCCCCCAAAGCTCCTCCATCTATTTACTTGTTGTCCTTAATTGCTGATACTGAGCATGAGTGATATTTTCTGTTTACTGGTTCATTTCTCAAGTGCCTAGGGGGAACTAAGGTGGGGCCAGGTTGAAGTAGGGAATCTGAAACTCCATCTGGGTGTGCCATATGGTTGACAGGGACCCAACTCCTTGAGCTTTCCTTTGTTACCTCCCTGCACTGGTATTTGTAGGAGATTGGATTGGGATAAGGGAGAGGATTTGATAGCAGGTATTCTGACAAGGAGTACAGGTGTCCTGCGTGGTGGCTTAACACACTGCACCACCATGCTTGTTTTTGGTCCTTGATTCTTAATCAGATTCGGTTTCTGCCCTTCCAGTACCGTTAACGTAAGACCATGTGGTCAAGGCTTTTACCACCTGGGATTTGGAGGATGCCCCAAGTCATGTCCGATTATAGCAAAAGGATAGTGGTGCTATCATTACTGACTTATTGTAAGAATTTCCCCTTTGCTCTGGTTGTTCATCAAAATTGTTTTACTTTTCTGAGAAATCTATTTTGTGATAAAAGTTTATTTTTATTATGCAAAGTAATTTATATACAGTATATTCCTTAACAAGCCTGCTGCCAACTAACTAGGAAATGAAGTAAATTAATGTACTGTCTTGCAAAAAAACCAGTGCAGTAAGCACTGTATGTACCAGGAATAGCTGTATGTAGCAAAGGAAGATCTAAATGATTTGTCTGAATCAGTGGGTTTCCTTCCTGTGATGAAGTATGATACAAGCAAGGAAGGCTGTATGAAGGAACTGTCTTTGAGGCAAGTTTTTTGTTGTTTCTTAAAGATACATTTATTTTTATTTGAATGACAGATTTACTGAGAGAAGGAGAGACAGAGATCTTTGATCTGTGATTCATTCCCCAAGTGACCACAACAGCCAGAACTGAGCTGATTCAGAGCCAGGAACCTCCTCAGGGTCCCAAGACCTTAGGCCATCCTCTGCTGCTTTTCCAGGCCATAGGCTGGGAGCTAGATCAGAAGTAGAACAGCCAGGACACGAACAGGCACCTATATGGGATATTGGCACTGCAAATGAAGCATTGGCTTGCTGTGGCACCACACCAGGCCCTGAAACAAGTTTTGATGTGTGAATGGAAACTGCACAAAGGTTGAAAAGGAAGGTGAATATTTTGTATGCTAATGCTTTCAAGATATCATTTTACTAATTCTTTCTGTACACTTACAAGTTCAGCGTTCATTAAGCTAATATGGTGGGTTAAAGAAACTTGTCCAGGATGATTGTTTTTGGGTGAAAGTTCCAAGCTTTTTTTTGTTTAAAGATTTATTTATTTTTATTACGAAGTCAGATGTACAGAGAGGAAAATCTTCTGTCTGATGATTTACTCCCCAAGTGACCACAAGGGCCGGTGCAGTGCCAATCCGAAGCCAGGAGCCAGGAACTTCCTCCAGGTCTCCCACACGGGTGCAGGATCCCAAGGCTTTCCCAGGCCACAAGCAGGGAGCTGGATGGGAAGTGGAGCTGCCGGGATTAGAACCGGCGCCCGTATGGAATCCCAGGTGCATTTAAGGTGAGGACTTTTAGCTGCTAGACCACGGCACCGGGCCCAAAAGTTCCAAGCTTTGAACTTAGCTCAATTTAATGGCAAAGTCCATATGTCGTAGATATCAAAATGAGCTAGTGAACATGCTTGGAGAAATTGATAGTAAGACACCATCAAAGCATAGGCTCTCGAGAAGGCACTGTGGAAGCAGAGTCAGGGTTTGAGATCATGAAAAACCATCTGTGCCACAGTCAGTATGGTAAATGCCAGAGTTTTTTGATAACTCATGCGAACCCTGTGAGTGTAAGCTTTAGGCTGGACAGTGACATCATGATTCCTAAAGAAATTCAGAAGCTAGTATCAACAGGACATTTAATTGTCTGACTTGGATTTCTATTTGAATTGGCTTTATTTTTTCCTGAATTCAGTTGTTAGAAAGTCATCAAGTTTCACCCTGATGTGTGCTGGCTCTTAGCCAACATGGGAGGAAAAACCCTCCGTGAACAGCCAGCCAAGAGACACAGACTGATGCTTAAGAAGTATTCATAACTTGCTTTTCCCATGTCTGTCAGAGCACACATATACTGTGTGTGTGGAGGGGGTTGGTTGGTTTGAATGTATGCTTGTGAACATAGGATAAAACAGGACAACAGGTACCTGCCGAAGTTGCCAAATTATTTCTAGAATTTGACACGAAGTGTTGCCTTCTGGTCACATGTGCTCAAAAGTCCACTGTTAGTGTTCAGCCCTGAGATGAAGAGGGCAGGGTGGGGTCAGAGTGAGGCCGGAAGAAACCAGGGCCAAGAGTTGTTTGCAAAAATAGCAGCATATGGTTTACGTATTAAGGGTTGTACTTGGAAACCCATGAGGGACTCATGCTGCGAGTGGGTTAGCGGCCTGAGAGGAACCAAAAGGGAGACGCTGGATCTGGACATGGCCCTTGTCTGCTTCTGACGGCCTGGTCTTCGTGTCCACCCTCCTATTGGACTGAAGAAAGGATCTGCGTCTCCTGTGTCTGAAGCATTCCGTGTGTTGCCAAGCGCAGTTTCTTACGTTTGTTATATTCCTTCCCCTTCTGCCTCAGATATTTTCCTTGCCCCTTTACTGGCTTTCTGTCTAGGAGTTTTTCCCTTTCCCGGGCTTGTAAACATCAGACTCACACACAGGTATCTAGAAACAGGCTGGCGGGGCTGGCAGGAAACAGGCAGACGCAGATTTACGTCTGTGCTCAAGTTCAGCAGCCAGGAATTTCTGCACAGTCTAGTTTACTGAGGGAATTTATGTTAGAATTTATGTTAGGGAAGAGGAGTGGTGACATGAGTAATGCAACATCTAAAAGATCTAGAAAGCCACAGATATGAGGAATGCAATCAGATATTTTGGCTAGTTGTTTTGCAAAGGGAGTTTAAATAAATGAAGGACTCGGGTGATCGGGTGATCTTGAGGATTGTATTGATGTTATCTGGGAACTAAAGGAGATAAACAGTCTTGGGTTTCAGCTCAGACCAGTCAAATCTAAAACTGCAGTGGAGTCCAGCCATCTGCTGGTGGTGGTTATTACTTGAAATGCATGCATGGGGGCGGGGGTGGGGAGCAAAAGTGGGAAAGGAGAGAGAGGTGGAGGAGGGTGGAGGGAGCGAGGAAGAGAGAAATGGATGGAGGGAGGGGAAGAGAATGAATGAATGAATGACTATAAATCCTCCGTCTGCTGGTTGACTCCCAAAATAACTGCAAGAACCAAGGCTAGGCCAGGCAAGAGCCAGGAGATTTGTTTATATCTCACAAGAGTGATGTGGTCCAAGTGCTTGGGCCGCCTTCTACTTTTCCAAGCATATTAGTGGGCAGTTGGATCAGAAGTAGAGCACCTGGGCCTAAACTAGTGCACAAGTAGCATGCCAGCATTGCACATGGCGGTTTAACCCCTTGTGCCACAATGTCATCCCTTGTACAAACTTTTCAAAGCCCTAACATGTATATAGCATTTAATACTATCACATTTTCATGATTCTGTTGAAATGCAATATTTGAACAACATATAGCTATTTATATAGTTAACTAGTAAGAGAAATAACAAAACATGAAATTTCCCCAGTGGAAATGTTCTGACTGTCCTTGCCTTTTTGATGCTATCTATGGCATTCTATCATTCTGTGCGTTAATGTCTTGCTAGGAGGCTTCCACTGAAGCACCTTGGGAATTTTTAAAGCAAAGACCTTCCAGTGTCAGAGGGATAATTTGATATAACACCAATCACTGTCGATATGTTGTACTCTAAATATAATCCAGCACTTCTGTGTGCAATGTCAAAATTGGATGGACTTTTTAATACTAATTTTGTTTGAGGCTGTCTCTCCACTGAGTTTATTTGAAAGAGTACTTCTAAGCATAGAGGATGAATGAAAGAGCTAACAAGCAGAGTTGGCAAATTCAGAATACTGTGAAATGAGAAAATGAGTAACCAGAGTTGCTATCTTCTCTATACTGATGGCCAAAGAAAAATCTCCCACTTGAAGGTTCTTGCCTTTTCTCTAAGTTTTTATAAACAGGAATGTAAAACAATAATAAATTTAACAAGTTAAAAAACTATCCTCATGCTCTCAGAGATCCTTTCAAGGTTGGTGAGGCTTCGGTGCCAGTGAAAGTTATCAGTGAAGGGTTGTAAAGCTGTTTCATTTTGCTTTCTTCTTCTTTTTATTAATACTTGTTTTTTATTTAAATGGTAGATTTATATATATATATGAATATGAGAGAGAGAGATATCTTCCATCCACTGGTTCACTCTACTGATTCAGCTGCAATGGCCGGAGCTGAACCGATTGAGAGCCAAGAGCTTCTCCCATGTCTCCCCCATGGGTGCAGGGGATCACAAGGACTTGAGCTACTCCAGTACTCCTGTACTCCAGGCCACAAGTGGGGAGCTGTATGGGAAGTGGAGTAGCCAGGATACGAACCAGCATATGGGATGCTGGTGATAGCAGATGGAGGATTAGCCTGTTGAGACCCAGTACTCAGCCTTTTCCCTCCTGTCTTCTTTGAAGTCACACACAGATCATTGTTTGACCCGGTCATTGGGTGCAGCTATAAAGCCGCTGTGGAGGACACCCACATCCCGTGTCAGAATGCCGGGGTTCAAGTCTCAGCAGCAGACCTAATTCTTCCTGTGGATGCACACTCTGAGGCAGAGTTAACTGCACAAGTTCTTGGGTCCCTGTAACTGATGCTGGAGACTCAGAGTTCAGAGCCCTTGGCTTCAACCTGGCTCATCCTTGGCTGTGGAAAGGTATTTGGGGGAGTCGGTGAGCAGATGATAGATCCTGGCCATTTCCTCTATCAAGTATTTTAAAATGAATAAATGATTTTTACAAGCAGGAGTTTAAGAACTTTGTTCTTGCATGGAGATTCCAGTTGAGATGTCGTGTTAGTGTTAGCCTTGATTTTACATGTGGGCTTAGGTACCCAATACAGATTCCTCAACTTTTGTTTAGTTGATACTATTGTTTATTGTTGTCCTATTGGTGGTATTCTCAAGTTGACTTGTTCTCAGTATCTCTGTTGGCGTTTGTATATTGATTTTTCATTCTTGTATTTTTTTCTGGTTTAGTTATTTGAGAGAAAAGGAGAGAGATCTTACACTCATGGGTTCACTCCACAAATGGCCAGAACTGGCCCAATCTGGAGCCAGGAGCCAGGAGTTTGATCTGAGTCTACCATATGAGTGCAATGGCCATCCTGTGCTGCTTTTCTAAGCCATGAACAGTGAGCTGGTTAAGAAGTGGAGCAGCTAGGGTTAGAATTGGCACATGTATTAGATGGTGGCGACATGGGCAGAAGCTAAGCCTTGCATGCCATGGTGCCAGTACCTAGTTTTTGTATTTTCCTTTGCTTGTGACTGAAGTTTTATGCCATTCACTTGAAATGAAAACTTCCTTTCTTAGCAACTTTTTAAGTGCTCAAGACAGCACAGGAAAGTGCCTTTTTAAAAATTAATTAATTTCATTATCCTATAATACCATTCCATAGGCTCTGGAAAGGTTGCATTATACCAGAGAACACATATGATCTTTGTCCTTTCGGGAAACTCAACAGCAAAACAAAGAACACTGAAGAAATGAGTGAAGGGAATGAACAGACATTTTTCAAAAGAACACATTCAAGTGGCTACTAGACATATGAGAAAGTGCTCGGGCCCACTAGCTGTTAGAAACACTAGTGAAAACCTCCTCAGCTCAGTAAGATTGGCCTACAGGCAGAACTCTACAACCACACCTGCGTGCATTGATGTGGGGAAAAGGTACCATCCTTCACTTTTGGTGGGAGTGTAGGCTGGTACTACCACTATGGAAGTCAGTATGGAGAGTGATAAGAGAACTGAAAAATGACCTGCTGTATGACTCAGCTATCCCACTTTTTGGGAATATCTCCAATAGAAATGAAGTATGCATATGAGAAAGGAATCTATAATCCGATATTTATGGCAGCACAGTCTATAACAGCAAAGACATGGAAACAACTCAGATACCCATCAAGAGAGGAGAGGATAAAGAAACTATGGTACATCTAATCCGTGGAATACTACTCAGCCGTTAGATAGAATGAAATTCTACCATTTGCTAATAGATAGTCCCAACTAGAGATCATTACAAAGCGTCTTTTAAAATTACAAGCACATGTAGTGAGGTTGAAGCGTGTTCAACAAATCTATGTAACGAGTTCATCATGGTGGAGCATTAGAGTTAGCGGAGGCTCAACAAAAGCTGTCATGCATTCAGTTATCTGACAGATTTAATGCCATTTACAGTAAATGCTAAACCTAAATTTATTTTTTCACTTGCTGAATCTTTTCGTGTCCGCATGAGTTTATATAACATAGGATGTATAATTGATGATCATTTCTAATCTCTGAATGAAGTGAACTGTGAAGTTGTAAGCTGTCTTTATGTTTTAAGGCCATGAGGGTACTTTTTTTTCTATGCATCATGTAACAGACTGAATACTACGTGAAAACTATAATTAAATAGCTCCCACTTGAAAAGACTCTTGCTATGCCCTTTTCTTGAATAGATAGCCAGGAAAGAGTTACACACTTCTCTTCTTATATTTGAGGAGATTGTTTATACAACCTAATCTCTGCCCTCTTTCCCTTTTCTTCCCTAATAATCAAAACATTGCTGCTAGCCCCCAGTGGCTGCAGGATAAATAGAAAGCCTGTGAACTTGTTGCACTGTTTCTTTTCTTTTTCCTAGTCCCTCGCCCTCCCAACCTACATTTCTTGGCATCTTTCTGCTCTGTGTTTGTTAGAGCGCCGACTCTGACGTAAAAGACACACAGAGAGTGACCCCCGTGGCAAACCTGTAAAACATTATACAACATGAATAAGAACTTTCTTATTAGATTTGCAGCTGGCCCGGGGCAGACATATGGCAGCAAGGATGTTTTGGAAGAAAGGCATTGCTTGACAAAGAACCCAGTCTCTTGAATAAAGGTTTACACTGGCACTGCTTTCTGTTTACAATACCCAATGCCAGGGGCAAAACTCTTCCCACCCCTACCCCATTATATTGTTATTTTACTGTTAAAACCCCATCATTTCATAGGTTGAGGTGGGTAAACTGAAGAAGCAGACATTTTATGTGTGTCTGTATAACTTTAAAGGGGAGGGGAAAAAAAACCCTGAAACTTTCTCAGGCTCTGCCTATCCAGCAGGAAGTACTGGATGCTGGGAGGCCCTGGGTGAGATCGGACAGGAGGGAGACCTTTGTGAGAATGGAGCGGAACATTTTCAACAGGATTTAAAATGATGATCAAAGGGCCCATAGGCCTTTTCAAACCCCAACAACTTTAGTTTCTTGGTCATTTTTGTTATCCTTTGTATGGTCAGTGGGTAACTCTCAGATGCTGCGGGTTTAAGCGAGGACTAATTTGCAACCTGAGAAGTTGGAAAGCTGGAACCCATACAGCCTTGTCTACCTTCCATCCAGCCCGTCTGCCTCCTCTCTCATTCCTCTCCCAAGACCCAGCTTGTGGCCTTGCAGAAAGCATGGCTATGTTTTGTGATCTTCACGGACTCAATGTTTTTGAATTTAACATTGTGAAATGCTCTGGTGGTGGCAGTTGAAGTATGCCTCAGGAGGAGTGCTGAACCTGGTAATTACAGGGACAGGAACATTGAAATCCAGGGACCAGCCCAGAAATGAATGAAAACTTTGGTTCTTCTCATATTATCCACCTCCTCTTGTTGCTAGTGCTAATTATGGCAGGTGCATTGCACCTACAGGATGGAGTTTTAATTGTCATTCTCCCAGATAGTCGAGGCAGAGCACATATCTCAGCATCCCAGAGCACATACCTCAGCAGAGGCAGTTCAGCCTGAGGTCTTTACCCCTAATGAGTTGCTACTCACTGGTACTTCTATGATGTATCAAAGTGAGTATATCCTGAAAATACATATGCAGTGAAGAAATATACTGTTACTGGTAATGGTCTTTGGTTCTGCCAGCTTGGAGTGCATAAATGAAAGTATAAATGCCATTGAAAGTATTCTGAATAATTGACTTTTTTCTGGTTTTAGAGTTTGATGCTGAAGATTTTCAGGGAGGAAATATGTAACATTTTCAGGCAGGAGGTGTATGTTTTATTTTATTGATTTCATTTATGTAATAAGAATGCAAGTTCTACTTGTGTTATAGAAAAATTATGTAAGTCATAGCTCTAAAGTTGTTTCTGGCATTACGATGCATGAGTCCCAAATCTCTGAAGTCAGATATCCCTGAAGAATCTTGTGGTCCCTCTCTGTACCTGATTGATCATACTGAGGAACTCTGAACAAGTGTGAAAGCCGGCAGAGTTCTTATCCAAGGCTTTGAGCAAGTGCTGTCCATCTCACCCTTCATGTTTTATGTTGCCAAAAGGGTAATGGCTCTGTGTATGATGCCTTGGGAGCGCCTGTAGCCAGGTTGGTCTTCATGTAGGTTAAGACCCATTATGTCAGGAATTGGATTGTGTCCCAAACCTGTCACAGACAATGCTTTATAATGTTCTTACCCTTTGTACCATCGAATATGACCTTACTTGAAAATAAGTAACCAAGTCATAATGAGGTCCTGATGGCAAATCTGAACTTTGCCTTCAGTGTCATTTTTTAAAAAGGTTAATTTAGACAGAAACAGATACACACCAACAGAAGACATTGTTCTGAAGACAGAATTCCATTATAAGGTATGTCAGAAATTGCCAGGGAGACACAAGGACCAGGAGAGAGGCACCCGAGAGTTCGTTCTTCGCTGGTTTTGGAGAGAGCATCACTGTGCTGAGACCTTGATTTCAAGTCCTGGGTTCTCTAGAACTAAAATAATAAATTACTCTTGTGTCAAGCTGCTCAGTCCATTCTACTTTGGTGCAGGAGCCGTGGTAACTAACACTTCTTAGATAGTACTGTAATGATCTGGAGAATTCATTAGAGTGCTCAAGTCTGGGCACCCTGTTGGACTCCTGGACTTAGCTTTTTGCCTTCCTTGAGAAAATATGCATTTTCATGTCTTTTCCTGTAATGATAAATTCATGATATTTCACTACTTTGTTAAGGATTATCACTCTAGTATTGCCCGTTTCTTTTTATTTCAGTTTATATTTTAAATGTTTGATTAATGAAAAGTTTTTAAAACTTATTTCAGGCGAAGATGATGTTAACTAAAACATCTCAAACTTGAGAAACTGGAAGTTCTGCAATACTTACTTTCATTTTTCACAGTTGATAAATGCAACTATTTTTATCATTTTCTTTGCTTAGTGTGAATGCTTAAAATACAGTTTATAAGTATTGCCACGGGCCTGGTGCAGTGATTTAGTGATTAAATCCTTACCTCGCATGTGCCACCATTATCTCACAATTTGTATCCCGGCTGCTCCACTTCCCATCTGGCTCCCTTCTTGTAGCTTGGGAAAGCAGTAGAGGATGGCCCAAAGCCTTGGGACTCTACACCCATGAAGGAGACCCACAAGAAGCTCTTGACTTAGAGTTAGCTCAAGCCCCTCTTGCAGCCACTTGGAGAGTAAACCAGTGGTAGGAAGATCTTTCTTTGGATCCTTCTCTCTGTAAAATCTGACCTTCCAATAAAAATAAAATTTAAATAAACAAATAAAAGTGAACAAAATATTGCCACAATAAGTAGTGTCCAAGGAATTAGAATCAGCTAAACTTTACCAAAATATTGTATCTCATGGACACAGTCTTTTCCAGATAGTAGAACTAAGACTCAGAGTGAATGCCTTGTGAGAAGAATATGTGAATAAATAAAAGTACTAGATACACATTTTAAGTATTGAGTGTGTGTCTACAAATCTGCTAATGCCTATAAAAGATACTTTATCAAAAATTGGTGCTATGAAGCTAGCATTGTAGTTTAATGGATAAAGTGACCCTGTGTGGCACTGGCTTCCCCCCATGTGGGAGCAAAGACAGCACATGTCCTTGGACCCCTGTACCCATCAGGGAGACCTGGAGGAAGCTCCTCGCTTCCTCTGGCCTTTGGCCCTTGTAGCCATTTGAAGGACGCACAATTCTTTCTGCCCCCCTACTCTGTGTATCTTCGTCTCTTTTTACAACTGTGCCTTTCAAATAAATAAGTAAATAAACAATATGAGTTGGTACTATTGAAAAATCAAACTTAAAAAGTACACCCTGTTTTTTGAACTGAATTAATTAAAATGAAAATTCATTAAATTAAAATGAAAAATGTACCTTCCCCACTAAATTCAACAAGTTAAGAAATGGAGCAAGATCAATCAAATCCACCCCAGACTTTTTGATTGATGCACATTAATTGGAATACTGCTGTATTTATTGCGTAGAAAGCAGACATGTGTTTAAACACCTCCATGAAATGTAAGTTCTGATTATGTTTGAACTCTTGTAAGTCAAAAATGTTATCCTGGGAAGAAAAAGATGTCTGCTGGGTGTTGAGGTTTCAGCCAAGAAAGGCCTCTTCCGAGAGAGAACCCAGAGTCTACTCCTTTGAGATGTGCCCGGAGTTAGATTGCCTCAAGTTTGCTGAGGGCTACCCGTGTTCCCCCTGTCGGATCATATTTCTGAGACCTACACAACTCTCCTCTCTTGGCTTCATCCTATTAGGCCACTTTCTATTTATTTTGATATCCTAAAATAAAACTGCTCCTTGACTTGTTTTACTAACCTCAGGAAAAGCAATGCTCACTGAGCTCCAAATAACTTTATATGAATACATTTCCCAGTTTGCTCTTAGTTTGATTTGGAGTATATTTGAAGCCATTATGTTTTTTATTCCACCGTTGTAGAATGGAGTAGTATTTATATAATTTGAAGAAGAATATCAAATCATTTGTTTCTGTTGCCTAACATCTTAAGTTTACAAAATATGTAGTTTTAGTATCTGCTTCACAATTTTAATTGATTTCTTATACTTAGAATCATCGCATGCACTAAAAAAGCAGCTTTTCATTCAGTCTTTATTTTACTCCATCATAAAGTTCCTGCAAGATGAACCAAGTAATGTATTCCCCCAATGTGTTTGACCCTGAAACCCAAAGAAATGACCTGGATTTCTGACAGTAGCTTACCTAAGTAGAATCAAGAATTAAACCTACTGTGAAATTTGTTGTGTAGGGGAAAGCATTTGCACTATACACTTTTGTTCACATTTTAACAATGCCTTTATTACTGGATTTGTGTCAAGATATTATACAGTTATTAAATGACTCCTACTGCATTTTTTAAAAAGGTAAAAGTAATATACTTTCCAAAATAATTCAAGTTAGTTGAATACTCTATTTTCAGTAGAAATACTTTACATAGAAAATCTGGATGGGCCCAGCACGATTGCTTGATTGGCTAATCCTCCCCTTGCAAGCACCAAGATTTTATAGGGGCACTGATTTGTGTCTCTTATTCCCTGCTTTTGGCCTGGGAGGGAAAACAGTGGAGGATGGGACAAAGCCATAGGAACCTGCACTGCTGTGAGAGACCAGGTAGAAGCTCCTGGATCTGGGCTTCAGATCTGTTCAGCTCTGGCTCTTGGGTCCATTTAGGGAGTGAACCAGCGGATGAAAGATCTTTCCATCTCTCTTTTTCTCTATAAATCTGCCTTTCCAGTAAGAATTAATCTTTTAAAAATGGTTTTTAATATGTATATTACACTTTTAACTTTCCATTTTAGAATTATTATTTGTGTTTAAGAACTATGAACTAAAAACTTTGTAATATTTTATGTGCCGTACCCAAGTGTGATAGTATTATTTTCTCTGGTTGCTAAGTGGGTAGATTTATGCTCTGAAGTCCCAATTTTTACCTTCAGATGCAGATGGCAACCAATTCAATATAGAGAAGATGGACTAGAAGCTTTAAAAGAGCTTTTAAAGTGGCTTGTGTTCTTTCATTAATTTCTGCCATGAATATAAAGTAATTATTTTTCAAGTCATCTCCATCAAAAACTGTATGAAAAACTAATAGGAAAAGTGGTAGATACATGAGACAAACATGGACTTGGGCAGTGACAAAGAATATAACCTTGAATACTAGACCTTTATCACATTGCTGTGAAACAGAATCGTTAGTGGGTCTGCTCTGTAGGCATTTGAATTTAATTTTGGAAATGATTTGATCATCCTAAAAAGGACTTATTTAGAGTTTTAGGGTACTTTTTTGTGTATTAAGTTAGAAACTGACGAAACTATGATTGGGTATGACTGCATAATGACTAACATTCAGTATCAGCACAATATTAGCAATACTGACATGTGGAATAGACTTGTGGTTTGAACAAGCCCACTAATGTAAGGCTTCTGTGTATTTGTTTCTTCTTTTAGGGGCAACTTACTTGACACAGTATGTAAGATGCTAGGAAGGATCCTATACTGAATTGAGGAAATTGCCAAGCCTAATGCAGTTGTGGAGTTAACAGTATGTTACAACTCCTGATGCCCCACTGTTTCCACTGGATTTTCCTCCTTGAAGGATGTGTGCAGTGGAATTCCTGTGGTTACTTTCTCATTTATACTACTATTTATGCTCTCAGTGCCATGTCTTGAGTGGGACAAGCCCATCCACTGATTTGCATAATGAAATACATGGGAACCCCAATGCTTGGCAACTGCTCCAGAATTTTGGACATGTTTTCTTGGCTTAAGGATCCTTTAAGGGGGTTTGGATGTAATTCAGCTTTAAGTGGCTTAAGATTTTTTCATTTCCATTTAACATGTCTGTCTGATCTTTTGCTGGGTTCTGTAACTTGTTAGGCTATGGTTTGTGATGCCTGTTGATGCATCTTCAAGCTAATGCAAAGGTGTGATGAGGTCATGAATGTGGTGCGGCACTTGCCGTGTTGTGTGAGAGGTGCAGTGTGTCTCGACTACATCTTTGTGGGTATAAGTCAGGAATGATTATGAATTTTAATGAAATATCATTTGGTGTCTGAGTTTTGTAGAGGTCCTCTGAGGGATCTTGGATTAATTTCTTCCCCTCGAATGGGTGGTTAATGGAGAAATGTGTTACTTTGAGTTCTCCTTTTGAACTTTGTGCTGTCTTCTCTTGCCTTTACAGTAGATTGTGAATCTAGTTTCATGAGCAGTGTTCTATTTGTCTTGTCTTTGGCCTACCCTGCATACTTTCTCATGCCTGATAATTTCCTAGACATATCACATCTTATGGCTACATTGATTTTTCTTTAATGGCCCTGTTTTCTCAGGGAAAAACTTGTGGTTTCCATGTTTGTGATTCAGTAGCATTTTTTCTTTCATGTTTGAGGGGTAGAGATAGACAAGAGCAGAATTTAAAGGCATACCATCCTGTAGACCTTCTGTCTGTGGAACCTTTGACTCCATATAGACAAGACAGCCTTTATTTTATAAAAGAAAGGGACTGATACCACTTTAGAAGGTTATTTTGAACATTTCAAAAAAGTGATGCATAGAAAATAGTTCATGTCTGCTCCTTAGTACGTTCTGAACTGCGAATAGGAGAAACAAATGAGTCATTTGCTTCCATTTCATTTTAATTTACTTTTCTTTCTTACCCCCCATGAAAATGAGATGGTCAGAATTCCATCTGCTTGATATGGGCAGCCTCCAATGGCCTGGCATATGGTATTGGCTTATATCACCACTACAGTTAATTTGTATGAATGATCACATAGGTTTGTATGAAATATATATGCAGGTCAAAATTATGTGAAGAATTATCTGAAGAATATGAGCATGAAGTTTCAATACCCATATGTGTGCTGAAATTCACACCTGGATGTTTTAAAGGGACTTTGTTTACAAAGAAAAGAAAACGAATCATTGCTATGTGAGTCACGGTTTAAATTGACAATTCCAACAGTATTCGATACTGTGTCTGCACCTTAGGATGAAGGCTTGCATCAAGATCCCCAAGTAGTTAAGAACAAGCAAGATGATCCCCATGCGCACACCTGGCACTTTTTATTGAGATGAACCTGGGATGTATATACTCGTTAATACAGCTAAATATTTATGATTCTCTGTTCTGTAGCATTTGCAGCAATACTTCCTAAATTTACATAAAGATGATGAATATTAGTTTTTGCTTACTATGCTCCATCACTGTTAAGTTGGCGTGTGTGTGTAGGGTTGTGCATGGGCATGCATGTACTTACCACTGGAATAATCACAAACCATAGGTTGTTAGCAACTTACGGCCTGCAGTGTAATGGCTTTTAGTGTAATTACAGTTACTTGATAAAATATTATATTGATTACTAACTTCGATGTGTTTCCATCACCTCAAGTGAAAGCCCTGTACCCACCAGTGTCACCAACCATTCCTACCTGTCCCCACCGCCTCTTGCTCCAGTCAGCAGTGAATAGTGTTTTCTCTATAGATAGGTCTACATACTGGACGTGTCTTTAAAAAGAATCAACTACTTGTGGTCTTGTGTAATTGACATATTTTACTTTATGTTGTTTTTTGTAGGTTTTTCCATGCTGCATGTATTGTTGCATTTCATTTTGTTAAATAATATTCTCTGTGGATGTTTTGCATTTTATCAGCTGAGTAGTTAATGAAGTTTTTAGATTTCTAGTTGTGGGTATTAAAAATAATGTTGCTATAGACAATCATGTTGAAGATTTTGTGGGATATGTTTTATTTTGGATACCTACTTAGGGATGAAATTTCTGAATCATGAGGACTCCATTGTTATCATTTGAGACTGCCAAATCATTTCCAAAGTGACTCTGCCTTTGTAATTTCCACCAGTGAAGATTCAGGCTTCCCATTTGTGCTAATCTTTGTCAATATTTCTCTGTCTCCTATTTCCTCCATGTGTGCAAAAATACTGTTGTAGTATAGTCTCTTAGTAACAGTTTCAAGAATAACTTTCTGCTGCTTAAGTGTATCATGAGGTAGGTATTGGCAAAGGTAGAGCATCTAGTATCATACTGTACAGATATGCGTACATGTTTCAGTGGGAGTCCTGCTTTTATTGTAGAGTACAGGTACATACTACTGTGATAATTTGGAGAATAATGGTGGCCGAGCAAAATGGGAAGGAAGAATCCTGTGCTTACAAAATTGTTTCATGGTAAATAAATACACATATTAACCGTAACAATGAAGGATAGCCTGGTATAGACAGGATAATGCAGTCCACTTAATAAAGTAATGGAGATCAATTATGTCCTACCCCATAGCACGACGGGAAATACAGCATAGAGGCCCTGTGTTCTGGCAAGGCTCTGTCAGGAAGTAGGCTGTGGGCAGAGACTTTGAGAATAGAAGCAGCGTAGGACACTTCTCTGTGTCCCCTGCGTATGCCTGTACATGTGTATGTGTTATACATGTTCATGTGTGAATTGAATTTGCAACATCCGCTGTTTGGCACTAGCTGGCCAATGTTGTCAATATATGATTCTTTCTATACATTTAAAGCTAGGATTTCTTTGCTTTATGGAGTCAGTATTGTGGCACAGCAGATCAAGGTGTCACTAGTGACCCAGGCATTCTCAGTTGGAGCACCTGCTCACTGTTTAAATCCAGCTTCCTGCTAATGTACCTGAGACAGCAGCAGAAATCAGCCTGAGCGCGTGGACCCCTGTCGCCAGTGAAGACGACTAGGATGATGTCCCTGGCTGTTGGTTTTGGTTGGCTCAGCCTTTAATCATTACAGTTATTTGGGTGCTGAGTCAGTGGGTGGATACCCACTCTCACTGTTTGTCTCTGTTGCTCTGCTTTCAAGTTAATTGATTAACCAGTCTTTAGAGAAAGATTGTTACTGTTATCCTGGTTAGTGCAAAGTGCTGGCTCTTCGTGGTATTCATTTCCAAGTCCCCAGGAGCTAATTATTTTGAATGTCTCTTCATCTGCTTGTTTGGCTGTCTGTTCACATACTTTCTGTGGGCAAATGTCTGCTTTATAATTGTTTCTACTTTTTAACTGGATAGTTTTTATCATTGGGTCAGCAAATTTCTGTATTGATGCAAGACATTTTAAAATCAGATTGATTTAAGAATATTTCCTCCATTCCCACTCTGTTTTATAAACAGGAATCAGATTATTTCAAAGGCTAAATTTTAAGGTTAGTGTTCATTTTCGTGATTCATTTAGCAGTACTTGTCTTTGAATAGCAATTATCCTCTCTTAATTTAAGGCAATAAATTGTGAACAACATAATTCTTTAAGAAAAAAAAAATAGAATGTAAGAGGCAGAAACAGAGTGAATGAGAGACACACAAACACCTTTATCTGCTGGTTCACTTCCCAGATGCCTGCGATGGTCCCAGTGGCCTGGTGTTGAAGCCAGGGAGAGGAAAATCAGATGGAGTTTCCCATGATGTTGACAGTTCTGGGCCAAGTACTGGGGCATTACCACTGCCAAGGGAGCTGTAGTCAGGGCATAGAGCTCAGAGAGGAACCCAGACACTCGGATGTGACATGTCTTAACCGCAAGGTCCAGCCTCTGCCCCCTGAAAAACAAAATTCTTAATTTCATTGTTTCCCAGGTTGTACCTGGCACACAAGATGCTGCACAGCAAATGAGCTCAGTTTCTAATGCATGCTGTTTTTGACAAATGCTGTTTGTTTCTGAGGTTACAAAATTAAAAGACCTCTGGCATTCTGCATGACAGATAGCCACTTTCCAGCTCAGCATTTCTAAGATTTGTTTCTAATTTGTCTCACTAAAACAACTACGAATAAATATTATATTCTGTAACATATTCAGAAACATTCTTTTCCTTTAAAATTTTTGTTTTCAGGAGGGCAGAGTGGCAGAGAGATACTCTTCCATTTTCTAGTCCTTCTACCAGAAGTCTGTTACAGCCAGAATTGTGCTTGACTGAAGCTAGGAGTCAGGAACTCCACACGGGTTTCCCATGTGGATGGCAGGGACCCAAACACTTGTATCACTATCTACTCCCAGCAGGTGCATGAGTAGGAAGCTGAACAATGAGTCAGAGTCGCCAGGGCTTTGCTGGGGATTTGCTTGTCCCAGATAGCATCTTGACCTGATGTGCCATAATGCCCATGCAGTTTGTTTGTTTTAAAATTTAGTTTTGATGATATTTACACACTTGTTTAGGTTGGGAAGGGTCGAGGGTGAGGGGAAAGTGGGTTAGAACATTGATATTCTTTTTCCTTCCTATTTTTTTTGTGGGGAGGAGAGAGGAGAAAAGGGGAGAAGATGCACCCAGCTTCCCAACCACCTCAGTACCACGGGGTAGGGAATAGCCATCCGATGTCATCCCAGAGTCCCCAGTGTGGCGCATGCTCTGAGAGTTCTGCTTAGGTGGTTTCGATTGTTCTGAAATGCTGTCAATCTTGCCACTTCAAGAAGGAGGAAATTCTTCTGAGGCCCATTGGCTGACAAAGTCAAACTTAGAGTCTCTATGGGCCCATAAACTTCCTGCCAACACTTGATTTGGGTAGTTGATCAATTTGTTTTGCCCTCCTTCCTCTGCTATGGTACCAGATCAGACAGCTTTTTTTTACTCTAAGATGTCAAGTGGTTTTATCTATTGCCATAGTACTGTATGCATCTAGGTGTGTAAAAAGTGGGAAAAAATAAATAAAAGATAAATTCTTTGCTATTTAAAAAATTAGTGTACACTTTTTATAATACAAATTTTGCATGAATTTTTCAGACTTTCCTCATTTAATGCTTTTTATAATAAAATGGTGATTTTTTTTAAAGTTCTAGATCCAGATAAATGACAGCAAAGGAGATTGAGGTATCCACAAATTGTTTATACTATGTTGGATTAGTTCAGGAGTCTGAGTTTGATATATGTGTTACACATGTGGGGAGAATCAAACTACAGTAGCTTAGGTGGTTCTGCTTTCTATCACTTCGAGTGTTGGCTTTTCCTTTGGGGTCGCACGTGAGTAAATTCCATAGATCTATTTCGTTTCCATTTCCAGGGCCCTTCTTGGGGTTGTTTGAGGCCTGCCATTGCTGCTTATCTTTCATTAAACAACAAAAACAGACATGGTGTGTGTGTGTGTGTATATACACATGTGCTCAGGTGAGACTCAAAGCTGAGATTTTCCTGGCTATTGAGGAAGGGATCATCTTCTGTCCCTCATAATTGGTTTACATTAGATATCACATTGTTTTGTCTGCAAAATCCTCTTTTGTTTCCAAGCAGAAAGAGTAGGAAGGCAGAAAGTTAAAACAGACTCATCAGGCATAACCTTTTTAAAGCAGTTTTATTGCAAGCTTCCCTTGATGACTTCTGCATGTATCTGATTAGCCATGATTTTGCTCTTCGACCTTATCATCTGTAAACAAATTGAAGTTGAGACATGTAATTGACTTCCCTTCCCTTTTTTCAAAATAGGCATGATCATATGCTTAGGGATGAACGGAGTGATGAAGGTAGCACTAGTCTTGCTGATTTCTTTTTTAATCCTAGCACCTAGGACAGGCCTGGCATAGAGCAGGTACTCCGTTCCTGTTTCTTAGTGTAGGATGAATAGACAGGTAGTTGGATGGATGGATGAGTGAGTAGGTGGCTGGCTGGCTGGCTGGCTGGATAGATGATGAACACTTTGTCAATCTTGAAAGATGTCTCTGAGGAAGTACTATTTAAAATGAAATGTGGGCCCGGCGGCGTGGCCTAGTGGCTAAAGTCCTCGCCTTGAAAGCCCCAGGATCCCATATGGGCGCCGGTTCTAATCCCGGCAGCTCCACTTCCCATCCAGCTCTCTGCTTGTGGCCTGGGAAAGCAGTCAAGGACGGCCCAAAGCTTTGGGAACCTGCACCCGCGTGGGAGACCCGGAAGAGGTTCCTGGTTCCCGGCTTCGGATCAGCACGCACCGGCCCGTTGTGGCTCACTTGGGGAGTGAAACATCGGATGGAAGATCTTCCTCTCTGTCTCTCCTCCTCTCTGTATATCCGGCTTTCCAATAATAATAAAATCTTTAAAAAAAATGAAATGAAACGTGCAGGATAAAAAATGGCCAGCAATACTAAGAAATGAAAGATTTCACTCTGGGCAAGAGAAATTGCATCCATGCCTTGAGTTATTGCAGTGAGCTCAAATTTAATTAGAAAACAAATGAAAACCATTGATCACTCCTTCATTGATTACCTCTTCTGAGCTTCATAATAACTGTGAAATATGTTATCTGTTATGATTCCCATTTTATAAGTGATGGAACTGAACATAGGATCATTTTTTAAAAATTCACCAACAGGGTAAAAGTGAAAAACATGAATTTCAAAATTATTGCACACTAAAATTAACTTTTCCACTTTTCCATGAACTTTTTGGGGATGCTCAGTGTTGTTCTGTCCTGTTCATAACAACCTCTCAAAGTAAAACTGTTTGGACAGGAAAGAGCAACGTGGAAAATATTTGAAAGTTTCTCTTTTTGCTGGAGTCTTCTTTTTACGCTGAGGAAAATCTTGTCAGCGCATTAAAAGAAATAAGACTGAAAATTTTGCAATGACTATTTTTAGAAAAATATCATTGACCCTATTAAAGTGCATAGAATGAACACAGTATCTTTTTGTCAATTATAAAAGTCAAAGCAATTCTGAAATTGAAAGTTAAAACACATAAAGATGAATTCAAAATCACACGTTAAGACTTAAATGAAAAATCATCATTTATTGGTTTTTAAGAAATACCATATCTTACAATGAGAGTTTAAGTGGGAAATTTTTGGCTTCATGTAATTTATTTCGTTTCATTCGAAAGTTTAAGAAGCTGTTTTATGTATGATTGTATATGTCAATAAGTTTTACCTATTTGGAGAGCAAAGTAGTTTTTCCATTTTCTGACACACACATTATCAGTAATAATGCTAGGATTTAACAAATTATATTTACTAATGTAGAATGTCAGAATATTTGATAGAAAAATAAAGAAGCTACCCAAGTGAAAGGACTCAAACATTTCTTACCACAAGTCAGGCTGTGCCTGGATTTAATTATTTTCCCTAGGATTTCCATTTTTTTCCCCTAAGAAAAGAGATCAGTTTCATAGATTACTCTCATGAAATTGCCAGAATGATTTTGTCTGACTTTTAATAATTTTCTGGGGCAAATAGCATTGAATGAGTCCTTTGATAAGTCATTATATAAACAGAATATAAATGTAAAGGGAATATAGAGAAATAGTAGCATGATCCAGTTGAAAAACAACCTATGACGAGCTAGAAATAATAAACAAAGGCTTTATTTTTCTTCACTGCTTCCTACTGAATTACCAAAGTTGGCAGAAATAATGCAAGAAGCAGTTTAACAAACTGTAAAATACAGATTTATGGCCACATTCAGTGCAGGTTAGAGGTGTGGTTTTACCTGAAGTAGAGTTCGTACAGTTAATAAATTGGAACCATAATGCTTTGTGTAGTATTTCACAAGAAAGCTGTTTTGTTTTGTCTACATAAAAGTTAGGGCTTTTAATTGTGGTTTGAGAACCATTGGGTTGGAGTTTGGTTCCTGTTTGTTTCTTTCTGGTTGGTTAGTTGGTTGGTTTTATAGACCTGTCATTTTTGTTGGAAATTTGATTGTGTTTTGAAACAATTTCAGTTTATATATTTAATGATACACATCTTTGCCACATTGAATAGACTTAGTCATAACATTTGCCCCAGTTGGTAAGTTTTGTGTTCATTGTTTGAGTCTTTTCTTACCATTGATGAACAAGGAAGATGAAGCCATCCTGGGCCTCTGACCAGGGAACTCAGTAATGTTAGAACTTGGACTTACTCACTGTTAGGCCGAAAACCATCTGATTCAGTACACTCAATGGTCATGCACATATGTTACATGTTATTCCGAGTAATGATGCACAAAGTTTTAATTATAAATGTAATTAAGTAAAAGTAAATTGTGTGTTGGCTTTGTCAAGGAATGGGTTTTTCTCATTCTGGATTAGCATAAAGCAGCAGTGCATTAATATATGTTCTGAACTATTCTCAATGAAAAATGCAGTTATGCCTAAGTAATATATTATTTTTTAAGATTTATTATTTTTATTTTCATTGGAAAGGCAGATATACAGAGAGGAGCAGATACAGAGAGAAAGATCTTCCATCCATTGGTTCACTGCCCAACTAGCTCCATAGGCTGGGGCTGAGCCCATCCTCTACTGCTTTCCCAGGCGACAGGCAGGGAGCTGGATGGGAAGTGGAGCAGCTGGGATACAAACCGGTGCCCTTATGGGCTCCCAGCATATGCAAGATAATGATTTATCCACTAGGCTATCACGCAGCCCCGTATATAATTATAAATAATGGTAAAATGTAAACAGCTAGCATTTAGTGACTGTTGATCATGAATCTTGATTATGAAGTCATTTTTAGATGCTATGAGTAAGTAAATGCTACACATTTTGGAAGTAACACACAAAGACATTAATTTATTCAAGGCCATGTGTTTAGTGACATTGAATATGCTAGAAGTACATGTAAACCAGTCAACTTTTGCTTACAGAGCTCACATGCTTACCTACTATGCTACAGTACTAATGATTCAGAAGGTACCTCAAGTTCTTATTAAGCTGTTAGACTTACTACACAAACACTTGTTCTGCCTCTACAGCATGGAGCTAGATGCATCCACACACAAGCACACACCTAATACTGTTTATTCAGAGATTATAGGAAGGAGTGAGTGGGTGAATGCAGGAATAAATAGTGCTAAGTTGATGTGCTAGTAAATAATTCTATATTAAACATATCATGTGTAATTTGCTATGCACTTATGCCTTGCATGTCCTTCCAAAGCCTACGTTTTAGGATATCATTAATTTGTAGTGCCCAATCGACTATTCCCTCTCTGCTACTCTGCCTTTCAAACATATAAATGGAACTTAAAAGTAAAAATAATACATAGAAAATGCTGCTACTTGGAAAAAGTTGTCTCTTGAATATACCTGATGCAGAGTTTTGTACTGTGGGCTTTTTGTAGAATGCAGTAAGGTCCTCTTCCTTCGCACAGAATCTTGAATGAGTCTGACCTCATTTGATGAAACTAGACAGAGTGGAATTGGTCTGCGGGGGAGTTGTGATGAACATGTGGGGTCTGTTCATGAGTTTCAGCCCCATAATTCTGTCTGGTTTACACAAGGGAAGCTGCTGTGGTCCACTAGGTTTAAATTCAGTTATAAAGGAAGATAAGTGATGTCCAGCACCATCTGTATTAGGTCTGCCTGGATCCTGACTCCCACTTCAGAACCCCAGACGGCTGATGAATGCCGCCTTGAGATCTTCTAGGATTCTTTCACTCTTTTTGGCCTCAGCCTCAGACCCAGTGAGATACACATTATGCCTTCCCCCAAGAAAGCAATAGGCTTGGCATTCTTACTCCATCTATTGCAAAAGACATGGGCTTAGAGTGTGATTCCCTGCAAGGACTGCTCTCGCCTAAGCTCTGTTGCAGATCTTCTCCCTGGAAGGCTCTGCCTTTTGGTAGAATCTGTATGCAGCAAGCCATTCAGGTCCGTTCTCTCATGTGGGATTCTGGGGACATGTTCAGTAACTAAGAGCTTGCAGGACAGCACAAGCCAAGGAACAATCTAAAGCAACTTGGCAAATTGCAAAGCTTTAAACCTGCTTATCAAATTGAAAGCTCCGTGCCTGTTCCATGAAATGTGTAGTTAAAACTCATCACCCGCCGCCTGCCCCTTGGTGTTTTATGACTCTTGGAAAATGAAACACATATGCACAGGTCCAGTCAAATTGTGCCGCGTGTTGGTGCTAACCTACACTTGCCTTTGTGGATTGTAGCTGAGGTTCCGCTCAAGTCTTGCATTGAACAGACATTAGAATTCGGAGAAAGGAGAACCCCTGATGAATTGTTTATTTATCTGGAGAATATTGCTTGTGATTTTTGGTTATAGAGCGAATTAACTTCTGGACTAATTTTGTGTTAACACATGAAAGTGATTGTACATACTTCACCACTTTTTAAGGTGTAGCTTGAAATACTTTGTTGCTGTTTCACTGACCCATTCTCATTCTGGTTCGAGAGGCCTTGCACAGATGAATCTGGCTCGCTCTTCCCAAAGCTAGGTGGGTCTGGGTCTCTTCATACTGTTACCTGATAAAAACGTCTTGTTATAATATCTCCTATTAGAAGCTTAGCTGTGCTCCCAGGCCCTACAGCCACAGTCACTCATTCTCAAGCCTGTTGTGGTACTCTCAGCTGCTTTTTAGTGTTATCATTGCTGTGTGTTTTATGTCCATGTATTTCTCTCATATGTTAGTTCCCTGTGATGAGCCAGGGGAACAGAGATGAATCTTTTTCTGTTGAGTTGTGCACGGAACACTTCCTGGCACATAATAGATAAACATGTACCTACTTAATCAATAAACAAATAGTTGTATAGTGACTTTTGTATCCTTACCTGTGTAGTTTTTATATTCAGTAAACAAAATGCAATTTCTTGAGAGTGATGTAAAGATGCAAGTTTTTTCTGTTCCTGTCTTCACCTTTGTGTTCATGTATCAAATCTTTTTACCTCCCTGAAGTATGTACAAAGAATCCCTTTATATTGGCCACAGGTCATGGTTAGAGCACTTCTCATTCCTTCATCAGTTGCTGTGGTGATTTTTTTTCTCCCAAGAATTCCCTAAAAGGGCTCTTATTTATAATCATTATTTATTACCAGTCTTAAAGGCAGAGTCAGAAAGAGATCTCCCACACAGTGGTTCACTCTCAAAGTGTGCACTACACATAGGAACAGGCCAGGCTGAGGACAGCAGCTGGGAATTCCATGCAGATGTCCTGTGGGAGTGAGCTGGGAGTCCCAGCTACTTGAGTGACCTGGCACCTGCTGTGTGCCAGGAAGCTGGAATGAGGAGCACATCCAGAATTCAGACTCTCACACTTCTCTATGGGCATCCTGAACAGCATTTTCTTAAGCATTATACCAAATGTCCTCCCCTAATTTTCACATAAGAATGCAAACAGGAGAAAATATCACAGGGAATGTCTATAAATATTGAAGGAAAACCATGCCCCTACAGAACAGTCCTTTCAGTTCTCCTCATTTCTCACGCTATTATTAAAAATAATCTCTTCTTGGATGAAACTCGTGTTTCCAGGCTGGCTTCTCCGGTGCTTCTCCTGTGAACTTTTTAAATTCTGCCCTTGGCAGCAGTTCTGTTTTCCTTGGAACCCAGTCCTCTGCAGCATAATCTTAGCTGAAGACTGAGATGTAGAAACTTATTATTAAAAATGGAAGAGGGAAGAATTTATTCCAAAGGGGTGAAAATGACAGCGTCAAGAAGCTTGGATTTTCAAAATGTTGTCTATAACACATTCTGAGTCTTGTCAAGGAAGTGACATTTGTTTGCTGGGGGTGGGGGGGAAACCAGGAGGGGGAACTCTGTGTGTGAGTCTTGGTGGATGGGAGCTGAGAAGGGAGGCAGGAGTCCCTTTTTAAATAGAAGTCCCTCATCAGTGGAAAGATTTTGTTTGCCATGTGTAGGCCTAACCTTGGTAACCTCTGTATCCCCAGATCTTCTGGTAAGATGCTTGTGAAAATGTCATTACTCCGAGGGATAATTACAGCCCAGTAGCCAAGAGGGATTTTTTTTTTTTAGATGCAGAGAGATGGTAGTCTTTTTTTTTTTTCTCCCTGAGTTAAATAACCATATACTCTGATCGAGTAGAATATATTCATTTATTTGAAAGTTGTGGTGAGACAGAGAGGAGAGACAGAGATCTTCTGTCTGCTGGTTCACTTCCCTGAAGCTTACAATACCCAGCTCGAGGCCAGGCTGAAGCCATGTGCCAGGAATCCCATCCTTGTCTGCCACAGGACTGTCAGGGGTTCCGGTGCTAAAGCCATCTTCTGCTGCCTTCCCGGGAGCATTAGCCGGTCCCTGGATCAGAACTAGAGAGCAGCTGGGACTCAAACCAGCACTTCATTGCTTTAATTTGTAACTCAATGCTGACTCCTACAATGTATTTTAGTCTCTTACACAGTGGTTTTAAAAATCATTTTGCAGTCTGATTCTTCTGTGTTGTATTCCCAGCCATTTTAAATAATGAATCATAAAATCATAAGCATTCCTTTTACTAAGACAGTGTATCTTCATAGATTTTCTTTTTCCTAGAATTGTTAGGCAATTTGCTGTTCTCGATTTATTTTGGAAGCCTAATTCACATGTAACAAAGTTAGGAAGAAAAAGTCATCAGTTTCCCCTTCTATTTTACATTGTCCGTGACCTGTTATTTTGTGTCTACTCCCACAACAATGTCAGATCACTGCTTACCTCACCTGCAACTTACCATTAATCCTATCTGCTTCTTGTTGATAAAATGTAAACATCAGTTTTCCACTTACTTCTGAAAGTCATTTCATTGCGCATATGTCATGTTTACTGTTTGTAGTAACTGAGGTTTTTTTTTTAAGGATTTTTTTTAATTGGAAACACAGGTTTACTGAGAGGAGCGCTAGAAAGCTTTTCCTTTCACTGATTCCCTCCCCAAGTGGCCCCAGCAGCCAGAGCTGAGCTGATTGGAGCCAGGAGCTTCTTCTGGGTCTTCTATGTGGGGGCTTTGAGTCATCCTCTACTGCTTTACCAGACCACTAGCTGGGAGCTGGAAGGGAAGTGGAACAGCTGGGACACAGACCAGCACCCATTTGGGATCCTAGCAGTTGCAAGGCGAAGATTTAGCCATTAGGCTACTGTGCCAGGCTGGACATTCTTTTTGTTGGCTGTTATCGATAGTCATGACAGTGGTGATCAAGAAAGTTCTATGCAGTAGTACTTTGGAAAACATTTTATTACTAGTGACTGGAAACTTAATTTTATTTTGAGTCATCGGCAACGTTAAACGAGTCAATACATCACGCTATGAATGGGTTCTCAGAATACTGAAAGCGTTCTTTTGGCTTTTGCCTTTAGTCCACAGTCTGAATGACGGTATAAGGGATTGTGTGCAAACAGGCAGCGGCGTTTGGACTGTCCTGTGTCCTAAGATCACCGTCACTCTCCAGCTCCCCACTTTTTCCTCATCCAGCCCCAGCGGGTACCCAGGGTGCTGGAACACTTGAAAAGCCTCCCTGACATCAGCCCCGCCCTCAGCACCATCACTGCTTCTTTCTCTGTGTTTAGAAAAAAATTACGGCGGGTACAGTAATAGACACCATCTGCACATTGCTGAATTAATGAAAACTACATTTTGTCCCAGATTATTTTAATTAAAATTAAAATTGTAGTGGTTAAGTTTTTGTATGATTTCCTCACATCAAATAAAGAAAATAAAGTCCTGTTTATTGTCTTTGACGCCTTTTTAATTGACTAGAGAATATTGTGGTGTCTCATTTATCAGTTACAATGCTAATTGCTTTATTTCACAGACTATGTAAATTTCAGGAACATTTTTTATTATTTTGAACACAAGTAACAGTGGTATGCATTTGAAAAATTCCAAGTATAACATAAAGGTAATTTTAATACAGGTGTATGTATAGATAGAATAATGCAATTTCTTACTCAAAAGGCCTCATGTTGATTTGTGTACAATATTAGCAAATATTTGGGAAACCATCCTGTTTTATGCCTCAAAAAAAAAAAAAAGATTCAGGCAGTAACTTTTGGAAGACCCACTTTATAAGCTCTGATTTGCAAAGTCCGGTGAATCTACTCTTAGGCAGTCCACTGAAGCCTATGTTATGAATGTTGTGTGTTGTGACTGAAAATTTGTCATATTTAAGGCAGTGAATAGCAGAGAGCAGTAAGTTGATGTATATAAAAACATCATCTTTTTAATTGTAACACTGATCCTGGCATAATGTTACCCTCTGGATTTCCTGCTATTGTCCAGCAGCCTCAGCATATTATTGAGTATCACGTGTGGCTGAAGCTTTGATGTAGCTCTTTGAGTTGTGATACCTCCACTGGCCATCCACCAAGTGATCCCGGTGCTGTTAAACTCACTTGGAAGGATGGTGGTCATCTTCAGAAGGATGTGTATGTTTCCTGTTGACCAGGTCAACCTGCTGTAAATGCTCTTCTCACAAGAGTGTGGTGTCGTTTCCCTAGTGCTTATACTCAGAAGATAGTCCTGTGACCTCGTGACAATGGCAGAGGATTGAAATGTGTGAAAAATAGTTTTGGAGGATGCCAGGGAACAACAAATGTTTCTAATTTGTATGTTTCTATGGCGTACTGTTTATCTCATTTACCTTATTAGCTTTAAATTTACATTAATCTTAACTAAGAGATGTAATGCCAGTGAATCTCCATTAAAAGTGATGAAAGCCCTAAAACATATCAACTATGAAAGCACTTCATTTTATGTAACTATTATCTTGGCTGATTCACCCAGTATTGTATGTTTTCCAAATTGTAAATCATTGCAATAATTCCAAGGCTTATAGTGGTTTACTGTATCTTGTTTAAAATGAGTGGTTTAAAATTATATCGTTCTATTCTTCACTTACTGAGTTCTGACCATGTCTGATGTAATTTTTATGAAGGTCTTAAAAGCCTATGTTACATGAGATAGGTTTATTTTTTAAAGTGTTCATAAGTTTGTGATATTATCGAGGAAAGTTAAAAATTATTGAAATATTTCAGCCTTTGGGTTTATATCATGTATGTGAGTGGATTAAACGAGTCATGTGGATTACTTGGCATATTTTCCTAATAAATGGGAAGAATAATCATATACAAGTGGGACTAAACAGTGTGCAGGCATTCTGGGATATTCCTGACGAAGGCAGGAAAGCTATTCTTAAGCAGACCCCTTCTGTCACAGGGTGGTAGTAAAATACTTTCCAAACAACTTATGGTTCAAACTGTAGCTATCAAACTAACCGTTTGTTTGTTGTCATGACTGTCCAACATGTTACTAAAAGCACACAGATTCAGAAAACTAGTTATTCTTAATTAAAAAGAGTACAAATATTTGTCAAGCACAATACTGAATTTACCATTGTCATCATCTTTTTTACAGCTCATGGGACATTCGGAATGGGACCACAAACGAGGACTAAGGGGGCCCCAGGTAAGTGTATTTTCATTTCCTCTGTCTCATTTTGTTTCTTAACCTTAAGGGCCATGAGTTTTCTGAAATTCAACAAATAGAAGTAGGGAAAGGAAGAGGCAAAATAATCATGCCATTTGTTTTTATTTAAGTTAACTGTAATTAAAGTCTGGGATTCAAGCCCCAAGGGCAAACACTGAATATTCCTCCTAAGATTCCCAGATTGTCAGTGTTGATCTGAATGTAGATTTGATGGTCATCTTGTCTGATCAGCAGCCCGCACTCTTCATTTTCCTCACTTCCTGTGATAATTTCCCTTGTATTTTCTTCTTCTATCTTCCTGTTTTGGGTTAAATATTTTGAAATATAATCAGAGGAAACTGAACTAATTAGAAGATTTTCTCTCTAAATTAGCTGTCTTCATCTAAGGGAAGTAGAAACATGAAAGGACCCATTATTTTTTAAAAGAAACAAATCCTAAACCTTTCTATATTACCAGACTGTTTTCATTGTTTTACTTTATGTCTTAGGCAACAAGAAAAGCTTCCATGACGCATTTATGCTTTTTAATGACCTAATTAGACAATGTGGATTTGTTTTACTTCCATAATTGCTCTGCCTCAGAATAAAGGCTGAGTTTTACACGAAGGAAATCATCTGTCCTCCTGGGGTATTTTGTGAAGAAAAATAAAAGTAGTTCATTTTGTGGCAGCCTGTGTTTACCTGACTGTGAACAAGCCAAGTAATAAGAGCATAGAAATTGTTATCTCTTTTTGCTGATGCTTTATAATTCTCACTGAAAATATGGTAAAAAGAAGTTGAATATACAATACTGTACTATATTGAATCTTCATTTTGATGTAAGGGTTTCCCCAAGTATTCTATGAACCTTACATCATCTTATATTAAATTCGTATGGATGGGGCTCAGCACGATGGCTCAGTTGGCTAATCCTCCTTCTTGGAAGTGCTAGTATCCCTTATGGGTGCTGGCCTGTGTCATGGCTGCTCCACTTCTCATCCACATCCCTCCTTGTGATTTGGGAAAGCAGTGGAAGATAGGCCAAAACCTTGAAACACTGCACCCATGTAGAAGTAAGAATTCCTGGCTTTGGATCGGCTCGACTCCGACTGTTGTGGCCATTTGGGGAGGTAAGCATTGATGGAAGATCTTTCTCACTGTATCTCCATCTCTATAAACCTGCCTTTCCAATAAATAAATAAGTAAATTCAAAAAATTTTAAAGTTGGTATAGATGACTGTATTAATTTAGGTCATTGGGAAAATGGCACAGTATTGTAAATTCAAATATTTCTTTTTACCAGGCTGCCATGAGATGAACTTCAGAGTAATGATTTCAAAATGTTCATGCAAGAATTGAATTAAAAGATACTTTGTTGCCAAAAATTAATTACATGCATAGCCTTATCATAACACATTTTCATGAACTTCTGGAGATGTCTTTCTTACGTAATTTTATTATTTTTGTACTTTTATTATAATAGCCTTTGTCAAGTTAGGATTGAATATTTTGTTAATATAATTTAAAAAAAATAGTCTTCTAGAAATACAGTCACTTGTATTAAGTTTAAATGCCACTGTTGAATTTATCTGGATAATAAGATGCTGGACTCTAAAAAAAAAGTTTAAATGCCAAAGATTAGTATTATAAAATTTACAAATTTTTGTGTATAGCTAGAAAATTTCAAAATTCCATATAAGCACCCACAAAATATCTTTACAAATAATATCTTGATTGCAAAGTCAAAGTTTGAGGTGGTTCTAAAAAACAAAGGATGTCAAATTTTTGCATGAAATAACTTGTGCATGAAGGACTTTTCTAGATCTTTCAAGTGACGGAATAACTACCATAAAAGTAGTATACCATGTCACATTTTGATCCTTCATCTCAGGTAAAACTGTCAAGATAAAAAGAAAAACTACACTCATTTAAAATAAAACAATTTCAAATATGATATGAAAATTTTTCATTAGGGGTAGGTAGTTGGTTCACTAGTTAAGATGCCCACATCCCATATCATGGAGTTCCTGGGTTCAAGTCCAGCTTCCTGCTTATTCAGACCCTGGGAGACAGGGAGTAATGGCTCCGTTTCTTGGTTTACTGCCATCTGGATTGCATTGCTGGCATCAGCCTGGCCTTGCCTTGGCTTTTCTGAACGTGTGAGGCATGAACCAGATGAACACTGTGTCAGTCTGTGTCATTGCCTCTCAAATTGGAAAAAAAAGTTATTTGGGTGAATATCATAAATTGAGCATTATGTAATGACTTCTTATCTAATTGTATTTCCACACTATAGTGTACTGTTTTTGACCATGGAACCTTCTTACCTTACTATCATTTCCTTGAATTACACGTATAGTCTTTCACTCAGAGGGAATTTCATTTGCACATAGATCTCTTAGTAGTTGACTGCTACTCCAAAGTTTCACTCACATCGCTTTCAGTTTCAGTACTTCTACGTGTACAGCAATGGGCAAGTTCTGACTTTGAAGGAAACCTACATGACAACATCACTGTTTCCAAGCGTTCCTAGGCACATTTATAGTGTTTGAATCCTAGGAGGTGGCACATTATGTTGCAAGTAATGTGGTCTTTGTCAACCACATGGGAGACCCACGTTGAGTTTCTGCCTCTTGGCTTCTGCCTAACCCAGCTCAAGTTTTTGTAGAGTATTTATGGAGTGAGCCAGCCACCAGATGGAAGAAATCCACCTGGGGTGTGTGTGTGTGCGTGTGTGTGTGTACACGTATATGTGCATGCTATCAGGTTATTTCAACAAGCTCATTCACTCTCCAGACTCAGTAAAAACCAACACCTTGGAATCACTTTGGCATTCGGGATTACGGGAGCATCAGTGAACTTGGGGAATACAGTTTCAATAGACTCACCTATGGAAAGTAGAGTATGGGAATTGGCAAGAGAATAACCCCGTATGGGGGTTGTTGTTGCAGGATTTTTGTTTTAGATGAAAGGTTTGTAGAAGTAGATGGCAACAGAAGTGAGTTGAGTGACTTTTTGTTTGTATGTTTGTTTTTGCTAAGGGGAGATACGCATCTTAATTCCAGTTGAAAACAATCATGTTGGAAAAGAAAACACTGAATTCTTAAGAGTTAAGATTGAGAGAATGGTGTGATACAGGGAAGAGAAGGCACTTGATGGCATAGTGGTCCATGTGGCATCTCTTTGTGTTTTCCTATCAGGTACCTGGGCTTCCATCCTCAACTAAATGTCTCAAATGTACGACTGAGTCAGTCCGCCTGACTCAACTTCTGTTAAAAGAAACAAAGCTGTCTTAAAAGGAATATTTTGGCACGTTTTACTTTGTTAAAAACATGAGTGTGGGATTGGTGGTGTTGTGAAGCAGGTTAGGCCACTGTGTAACATGCGCTTCCCTCCCCCACCCCCATTTGGGAGCACCTGTTGCAGTGCTGGCTGTGCTGCTTTGTTCCTAATGGGAAGGCCTGGATCCACAAAGACCAGGTTAGCCTCTGTGACTCCTGGCCTTGGGTTGGCTTAACTCAAACCCAACTGTGGCAGGCATTTGGAGAGTAAACTAGCAAATGACAGATCTCTTTCTGTCTTCATCTTTCAGTCATTCTGGTTTACAAATAAATGAATGTGTAATTAAACAAATGTAACAAACTGAAAATATCTCTTGTCCACTTTTAGCTTTTGAGGAATGAAAAATGAACAAAACTTTAACTTTTGCCTTCACGTAGTTGCCAGGCAACTTTTGGCAACATGCAGTTTGCTCTAACGTCGGCCTTAATCATTACCATGAGAGCATTCCAATCCACTGGCATTTCCTCTGCGGTGCTTAATAAATAAGAGATTTTCCCAAGTTTGCTTTTTTTCCTCCAAAATTTTATCATATATACATAACCACAGAATTGTAGAAAATGGACCTTCAATAACAAATAGTTGCCATGTAGAAAAATACCTATCTTGCTTTAAGTGAATTCGAACACCTGATTTCATGTGAATCACGTCAGAGTTTTTCTTTAAGTTGACTTTGTTGTCAGTAATTTGGTTGTATAACTTTGTAAGCTCACTCTCAGCTTTCTGGCTGGTTTTTCTTCCTCATACTTTCTGTATTTTTTAAAAATATCTTCTTTCTGATAATAGATCATCTGAATATAAGAAAGATGTTCAGTGGTAAGTTTCCAGCAATATGCAGCACATTTTCTTTCTGGCTGCATTCCCAGTAATACCAAATGCAGTCTGGGCATGACATTCTCACAATGCAATCCATGTTTTTATTTTCTTTTTCTCTCAATTCTCGAAAGAAAAGTTTCCAATGGGAAATGAAGAGAAGCAACTCAAAAGTTGTCCTCCACTGAGAAGCCCACAGGAAGGAGGGGGGCATTACAGGGAGGCTAGAATTTACTTGTTACTTAGTTGAGGGTGCTGTGGGAAACACTAATTCTTTTACGAATCTTTGGACTTCCTCACATTTTAATATAATGGGAGGCATCGGGATTCATTTAGCAATAAAGACATGCAGGTTCTTCAGTCGTGTGATATATTCTTGTTGCATTCCTAACAGTAACTTGACTTCAGATGATTTCAGGAATAGCTGTTGAGTGATTTTTCTAGTTTTGAAGTGATTGAAATTTCTCTTTAGATAAGAAGAGTCTGGTTTGTATGTTCTTGAAGAATTGAAGTATTGTAAATACAATACAGGAAGGTAGCAGAATAATTTAGTGAAGCAAAGTTTAAATGACAAGTATATTTAAAAGTGATAGTACATTTTAAAGTGACCTGTAGTCAGTGTAGTATCTTAAATTGTTTACCAATCACTAGCTGCTCCGACCTTGAAAGTTGTCGGATAAAAAGCCATCTTGTGCAGTAGTGAAAACAAGAGACATTAAACCCATCTTACCCGCTGGCTTGCCTGCTAGATCCTCCTCTAGACATCTTACATCTTAGTCTACCATTGTGAGGAAATCTGTTTTGACTTTTCTCCCTTTTTCTAGTCTTGCTTGTATCTAGCCACAATTTTATATCATGTCTTTGATTTTCACTAGAAAACTTCGTAAGACACAGTCTTAGAACATTGGTCATGGCAGCGGGTGTTGTTGACACTGTCCATGGCACCCCAGTGTCAAGAGGATGCAGAGACATTTCTGCTGGTCCTCAAAGAAGGGAAAACCGCTTGAAAGCACTAGTTGCTCACCCATGTGGCATCCCTGGTCTCTACCCACCAGATTGCCAGAAGCAAATCCCCAGACTCTAGTTGTAATAATAAAAAAATGCATGAAGACTTGGTCCATGGCCCCTCAGAGACAAAGTTGCCTGTAGTTGAGAAGCGGGGAGGTCAGTGCCTGTCCTCACTATGCATGCAGAAAAAAGTAAATGTCATCTAATTAGTTTTGACAGTTCATACAGGGAAATGGGCTTATTTGTCTTTCAGCATTTGAGCATCCAGCCTTTGGGGGTTCTGCATTTAATTCTGTGACACATCAATTAAGAAGAACATTTCCATTTGTCCTGAAAGCAGGTCTCTCACAGTTGAAACCCTATCCTGAAAAACAGGCTGGGAGGAGATGTACCCGTTTCACACAGAGGCATTCAGGGGGCTTGCTGGAGCAGTTCCCTGAGGAGTGTGGCTCTGTCCCTGCACATGTTGCCTGGAACACATGTTTTTGGCAAGCTAACAGATGACCTTGACTAAGTCACTCTTTGTTAATGGTCCTGCTCTCTTTCAAAGAGCTTTGATAAACAGGAATCAAGCAAGTCTATGGAAATAAAAGGGAAAATTGCCACTGGCAACAATACTTTCATTCCCCCTCCCCATTGGTAGATCAGGAGACACAATGTGTAGTACTTATTGAATGACCTCCTTATCTTGAGGACCATGGCATCATTCACATGACATGTACACCACATTATGCTTATGTGGCCCGATCACAGCCTTTCAGAGTGTTACCTAAAGTGAAACTAAGCAAGTAAGTGAGCAGTAGTTAGTATAGGCATTTGTCTCTAGATCCCATAATAGTTCAAGTAATAGTTACATTATTTGACAGAGGAAAGATTAAAAGTTTTGTGACTTTAAGCCAGAGACAAGTTGATCAGGTGTATGGTTATGCTTCTATTATGTTGCTGATACCCTGATACACACATAAGAATTTAACTATTTAATATGAGTGTTTTGCATTTGAAGTTCCTGGGAACTAATTTTACAGTCCTGTCATTTTGCTTTTCACTTAATAGAAGAACAAAAGAATAATAGGATACCTTGAATATAGCTAATTTTATGTGTGAATTGCAACATTGGACAGACAAATAATTTTATCATGTGCTGGATGATTTTGTACCATCTCTGGCTTACAGTAAAATCATACAGAGTTTTAAACATACAGATCTTATTTTTCATCATTAGTGAAAACAGGCTGTCAAAGAATAGTTTTGCTGATGGATATATGAATATTATATATGGAATAAAACTTACACAAAAGGGTGATGCCAACTGTATAATATTTTCATGTGAGTGAAAAATTTAAAGTTGGGATATTTTGAGTAGAATACATTATTGAAAGAGAGCTAGAAAAGGTGAGATGAGGTGAATGACATAGGCCAGGTAACCGGAGAGGGTGAATTACAGCAAAGGAAGAGGGAAATAATTTGTGATCTGTGTGATAAATGGTTGATCTTCTAAGATGAATGGTAACATCTATTTGATTATAGCAATTTTTTAAAAAGGCCAAGATATTTTAGGTTTGTAGTACATACTTGGTGCAGTTTGTAAAAAAAAAATGACATCACTGTTTTCTATTTCATTTCTTTTCATGCTTTAACAAAGTATTTCTAATAGTATTCACTGTTACTTATAGTTTTTCTTTGCCGCCATGCTACAGTGTAAACTGAAAGTGTCTAATTTTCCCTTCTCTGTGACATATTACATTGTCATCAATGGTACTGATTTTCAAATAGCATTACCATGACAGAACAGATCGTGGATCAGTTTCGTTCTCAGGCTTGATTGGTTGCACAGAATGCAGTTTTGTGAGAACATAAGCAAATTCCAGGAACTGAGGCTAATGATTACAAAGGAAAAAAACAGGGAAAGGTCTTATGTGTTACAGAAATTAAATGGTCACAAAAACGCTTTGTTGAGTTTAGGTGTCTAGATCTTTGGGGGTTTTTGTCTTAGTTTTTGCCTTTGTTTTGTTTTGTTTGATCTTTATAGCTATTGGTTATGCAATAGCAGTTCCTAGAAAATTGAATGTTGCAAGCTGAAGTTTATTCTTACTGGAAACCCACAGGTTATCACAATTGAACTAAGTAATTTGCTTGCTAAATATTGTGGCCATATCTTTCTGGGTGCTTTTCCCATTTATATCTCTACAAGTATTTCCATGTTAGAATTCAGTAGTCAGTTTTTTTAAAGTTTATTGATCTTTATTGGAAAGGCAGATTTATAGCAAAACAGGTCCTCCATCCTCTGGTTCACCCCCAAAATGGTCCCAATGACCAGAGAAGAGCCAGGAGTCAGGAGCTTCTTCTGAGTCTCCCTTATAGGTGTATGGACCCAAGATACTGGGCCATCGTCCTCTGTTTTCTCAGGCCGTAAGCAGGTAGGTGGACTGGAAGTAGAACGGCTGGGGCATGAGCCTGTGCCCACATGGGTTCCTGGCTGTTAAAGATAGAGGATGAGCCTTTTTAAATTTTTATTTGTATTGGAAAGTCAGATTTATACAGAGAAGAAGATAGAAAAAGAATCTCCATCCACTGGTTCACTCCCCAAGCAGCTGCTGGAATTGAGCTGATCCAAAGCCAGGAGTTTCTTTTGGGTCTCCCAAGTGGGTGCTCGGTCCCAAGGCTTTGGATCATCCTCTACTGCTTTCCCAGGCCACAAACAGGGAGCTGGAAGGGAAGTGAACAGTCGGGACTAGAACTGGTGCCTGTATGGGATCCTGGTATATGGAAGGTGAGGACTTCAGCCACTACGTTATGGCACCAGGACCCCCAGGATTAGCTTTTTGAACCGGAGTGTAGGTCCCTAGGAGTTCTTTTTTCAAAGCACTTTAGCCTTTAGTTTGGAGAAATTTGTTTGCATATTGTCAGTGGTAGACACTTAAAAGAGCAAGTGGAAAAAAAAAAAAGATTGGGAGAAAAAAATTCTCCCAGATAGTTGTGATAAACAAATGCAGTAGAAATTTTAAAAATAAGCCAGCAGGAGCAGTTAGAGTAATGAAGAAGTGCAAATGGATGCCAGAACTCAGGATCTTAAAGGACTGAGAGAAGTTGTGGTTCAGTGATAATGCAGAAGATTGGAGAGGCATAAAGGATTAGGCATAACAGCAGGTGCCATCCAGTGAAGCAAGAGGATAACATGACCTTTGCCGCCACATGGAGATGGTTGGGAGTGTGTAAATCCCTTGTATCCTGGGAACCCTGATTTGTAGGTGTGTTAGGTGGCAAACCCCACATTCCTGCTCACTGCCCCAATGAAGACGATGGTGATTTTATGCTCTTACAGTTTTCTTCTGTTATCTTAGAAAAAAGCAAAACAACACATATTCATTGTGTTGACAGCCTTTGTAGAATTTTCAGGATCTCAGTTGAGATCTATTAGTGGGTGAAAGTAACCCAGCTGCTTAAACCTCTGGGCTTGCCTGCCAGGGTTGTCGTTAGCCGGTAGCTGGAGTTAGGAAGAGCTGCTTATTGAATTCTCTACTTCAATATGAGATTGTATGTAGCTTAACTGGAATCTGAAATTGAGCCGAATGTATACACCGATTTTTTTTCTTTTCAGATTTCCGATTCATCCTGTAAGTTTCGCAGAGCTAATCATAGGAAAATTTACAGTTTTCTTACAGAAATATGTGTCATGATTTTTACTGTTTTATTAAATAGCATTAGTCTAGCAGTCTGATTTTATACTGATTTGGTGAATATTTTTAATAAGCACTTTTAAAATAGATGAAAACAGTTATAGTTTTTAAATCTGTGGTGTAACTTGTTCAAGTAAGTTCTGCTGAACCAATGTGTCTTGAGGAAGTTTTTGTTAATTTATTTTAAAATAGCCTTCTAAGAATTGGTGACATTGTTTATAAAGGCATGAATAAGAAGACCAAAAATCTTTTTGTTTGATTTGTTATTTTTCTGATGTCTGTTATCCAGGAGTCTGTGTTTCTAAAGTGTTCAGTTCAATTAGGATTCCCTCCTGCTAGCAGGCTAGCACACTGTAGGACAGTGCTGCACTGCTCTGAAGGGGAGCACACATTATGGTTCGGGAGAATGTTTCTTGTTGGCATTCTCTGGAGATGATAGTGTTTAAATACACGTTCTTGGACATGGTCACATGTGTTCTCCAAGTGTGTCACCCCTCTGTCCATTTCTCTGCTCCCTTTTCTCTTATCATGTGGGATTTTTAAGGACAGGAGTCATCCTGTCCCTTGTAGCTCGGGGACTTGAGATTTACATAAGGACTGTAATAGAAGCATATGACACAAGATGGGACCAGGCTTCTCACTATTTTTTGCTGTTTGTTTGGCTTAAAATCAATGGAACAAACTGAACTTGGCATTACTATTTATGTTCAAAACACAGAAAAATATATAATTTTACCATTTCTTATGATTTGGTCTTGGCACCGTGTCTTTTGTTTATGGAAAAAGACAGGAGAGGAAAAAGTTTTACTTCAACTTCACATGATAAACAATCATGCCAAACTGAAATCTCCTTAAAAGGTATTTACTATTTGCTTAGAAAATGGCTAGTAAGTTATCCCATAGTTGAGACAAGAGATAATGTTTATATATTCCTTAAACTGCATTGGAGGTTTAACTATATCACTATGATTATAACTTTTTAGTCTTCTAGAATCTAACCAATGTCTGCCTGTACCTATGTGTGAATTAGAGAAACCGTTGATTTTTATTGCTGATCTTCTTAACTAGGGAGACACATTGTAGCATAATGGAGAAGTGCTGAAAGATGAGAGGTTGTCAAGGAGAATATGCAAAATAGTATGAAGAATGTATGCACAAGTCTGAAAAATTTTTGTCACAAAATAAAATTGTATTTCAGCTTTTCTTGGAACCTTTTGGAGTTCTCTTCTATGGTACATATGACATGCGTAACTAAAACACAGGAGAGGCTGCTAGTGGCTGTATTAAAAGGGAACTGCTTGATGGTTTGCTTTGTGCTGTGCAGAATTTCAAATATAAAGAAATATTTAATGAATGATGTATGTCAACCGTATATTATTTCAATGCACTTGACGTAATGGAAACTTAGATAATATGAAAAAATTATTGTAGAGAGCATAGAAATGAATATGGAAAATTTAACTTCAAGGAGATAGTAAAGATGGCTTTATTTTTAATTTTTAATCCTGAGTAAATTGATAATACTAGTATGTGCATAAGTATAACATCTTCTAATACAATCTAGAAAAAGAAGATATGTGTGTGTGTACACTTAATGACTTTTAATAGCTAAGGGACAAATGCATTTATATTTTTATAAGATATAGTTAGATATAGTAAACCAATCTATAGCATCATAAAATTCATTATATTTGCATCCATAATGGAACAGTTTTTGCAGAACAAAATCACAGGTCAAGATAAGGACTGCACAATTCATTAAGCTACCACTTTATTATTTTTATCAGTGATAAAGACACAAGAATGTATGCTTACATACTTGCATTAAAAATAGGATTGCAGTTAATCTGTGAATGACCATAAGGTCTTTCTCATTTATTTCCAGTTATAATATGGTTAAACAAACAAGATTAAATTGAGGAGGAGATAATAAAATTTTATACTCAGTTTAATGAAGTTCCAGTGTGGAAAGTACCTATATAGTTGTTTATAAGCCAATGAAGAAATGAAAAGATTTGGGACATTTCATATCCAATGCAATGCAGCTGTTCTAATAGCAGGTGTCACTTTGTGCTTCATCTGCACTAGTAGTCACAGTACACAGAGAAGAATTGATCCAGGAAGTTCTGCATTGGCCAGGTGACCCCTGCCATGTTACATTCAGTTGTGCTGCAGACTTTGTGGAGAGAGATTAGAAAACTGAGGCACTCATGTGAATAACCAGAGTTTCCAGAAAGGAAGCATATGAAGTAGAGGTTTAGCTTGCTGCAGAGAAGTTGTGATGAGCTCACGATGGGGAAAACAGTTTGCTTTCTTGAGTTAACACAAGTGTTACGATACAGGAAGAAAATTAGTGTGTGTTTCTTGTCCCTAAGATACCATTTGGGCAAACGAACAAAAAATAAGAACACTCAGATTTTGATTGAATACAAGAAAGATTTTTGGCCATTCTAGCTCATTTTGAAACAAAATAAAACAAAATGATTTTCCAGAATATAATATTTTTGACTTACCATATTGAAAATGTGCTATGGAGGTAAATTACTTTTGTAAGGCTACATTTCTGTACTGTTTCTGAGCAATGAGGGAGAATCTAGTTTGTTAACATCATAGGCTCCTGAATTAGCATGTACCTTATGAATCTCACAGCGGTATAGGAGTCCTATAACTGTGCCTACATATAATGGAAATTTCCAAATCTAGTCAACTCTTGAGTATTAAGTTCATACGCAGACTGTGTTCTGCACTGAGCACAATTCACTGATCTCTTAATTTGGGGGAATACATGTTTGAGACTGGATAGCACAGTCTTTGTGTGTGTTTATATATACACATGTGTGTGAATGTGTGTATATATTATATATATTTTCTGTATGTGTGTGGGTATATGCGAAGTTTATTAGGCAGCACAAGAAACAAACAATAACTAGTAATACAATGCAGTAATTATAACAGTATACCATAATAAAAATGAGACAAAATGTGGTCAAGAGACAAAGTCGAGACAGGTATTAGTTAAAATCACAGAACACAAAAGTATGGATAAACAGCCGCACCTGTTAGCCGTTTCTCTTGAGGAACTATTTGAACGTATGTACTTATTTCTACAGAGTTACAGCACACACTCAGTATCACATGTGGAGATAATCACAAATTATCACTAACAAGATTTTATGTCTAAAGTTTGATTTAAGTTTGTAGTTACTTATTTGAGAGACAGAATTACTCAGTGGTTCATCCCCCCAATGCCTGGGCTTCACTCGGATAGAACGGGAAGCTACAAGTTCAATCCAGATCTCTCATGTGGCTGGCAGGATCACAGTGCTTGAGCCATCACCTGCTGCCTCCGAGAGCTTCCATCAGTAGAAAATTGGTATTGGGACTGGAGCCAGGCCTTGAATTTGGGCACTGCCAGCTGGCATGCAAGCATCCCTAGTGGTGTTGAACCAAAAACCTGTCCCAGTGATTGACAAGGTTTTAGATGGTGTGAGGAAATCTTCATTTAAAAAGCTTTCCAGGTAATCAGATCAGCTTTCTAACACTAGACACCTGATTTAAAGGTGATGATATGGATGATGATTTGATGTCAGTGCCTGAAGAAATCTTACTTGTTATCAACTCTGCCTGAAATTCTGAGCCAGATTTGTGACTTGACCCTTATTAATCTAAAGGTGATGAAAGTTAAGTTTAGATTGATATCAGTCATTGGCTCATTGAGAGAGGGAGAGATACTGAAAATTGTATTTGGTGAAGGAACCAGGGCAAGACAGAAAAAACTGAACACAGTAAGTACACAGTTGCAAGACAAGGAGACATCCTAAGGTTGCAAACAGATTTTTTTTTTTTACAGCTGACTATACCAAGATAATGTAAAGTGTGGCTCCAGGCAGAACCACTCACCTTGTAGCATACATGAATGGTACCCCCGCCCCCAGAGTTGTGCAGTGCACAGCACTCAGATGGGCACGTGACCTTCCATGGCTCTTAAACACTAAGAACAGAATCGTTATTCCAAAGCCCCAAGTTGATTGTGTCACTCTGATTGTGTTGTCTTCTGGCTTCTGGTTTTTCTACCATTGTCTTTTTTGTCTGCCCAATGCAGGTCACACATCTGTGCTTGGTGCTGTGCTGTTTCAGTCCTCCAGGTTTTGTTTTGTGTGTTTTTTTTTTTCAATGTAAAGTGAACCTTATTTCCCCCCCCCCTCTTTTTTTCCTAGCTTTTTTTTTGTAATTATTTTATCTTGATAGTCTTTACATAGTTGATTAGGGCACAAAAGGTCAAGGGCTACAGGAAAGTGAGTAAGACCATTGTTACCACATAATTACAGTTTTTTTTTCTAGCTTTTTAAAAACAGCATACTTTTACTTCAGAATCATAGATTTAGCACTCCATTAGACCAAGGTACCAATACATGACAAGTAAAAAATAACAAATAAGCAAAAAAAAAAAACCTGTTCTTCAGGAGTATAAGCAGGCTGTACCCAATAATCAAAGCCCAAAATTTCACCTTTGTACCTATAGATGACATTTTTATGCTCTGTGTATTATCACAGACCACACCTCCATTCTTTTGTGAACACATTTTCTCTGTAATAAACATCTGCTCCCTTTTGGCCTGAAGTTTCTACTTTGTGGATGAAGCATTTCCTGATTCCCAGCTAACTGAGCCCTGTAACACACTGTGCATCCCTCGTGCTTGTCCCACAACTTCAGAGATCTGTGTGACATTTCCCACTAAATTAAGGCATCTTATATCTAAACACTGTTTCGAGTCTCCCACAAGAATTGCCACCCAGGAATTGTATAAATAATGTTGAGCCAGCACATGAATCAATTGGGGCATATGGAAAGAAATTTGAGCACTCAAGTTGACCACGGCATGGCCTTGCATGTAGACACAACCACCACTTGTGAAGCTATTTTAAAAAAATATTTGCTTTTTTTAAAAGATTTGTTTTTACTGGAAAGTCAGATATACAGATAAGAGGAGAGGCAAGAAGATCTTGTGTCCACTGATTCACACTCCATTTGGCTGCAGCAGCCGGAGTTGCACCAGTCTGAAGCCAGGTGTCCGGAAGCTCTTCTGATTCTCCCACATGAGTGCAGGGTCCTAAGGCTTTGGGCTGTCCTCTGCTTCTGTCCCAGGCTACAAGCATGGGGCTGGGTGGGAAGTGGGGATGCCAGGACACGAACTGGTCTCTATATGGAATCTTGGTGTGTGCAAGGTGAGAACTATAGCCACTATGCTACTGTACCAGGATACGTGTGTGTATAATATATACTAATTTTATATATATTTATTGTGTGTATATATGTATATAAAATGGGACAATTCTAACAATCTCAACGTTAAGATGCCTGTACTACAACTTATATATGGTATTTATATTTTATAAATTATAGAGGCCCTAATGAAGAAAGTTTTGAATAATCTTTTTTGGCAATTTTTAGTAGAAATTATAGAAGAATAGTTGAAATATTTTTTCTTTAGATTCACTCATTTTTAGTGGAAAGTTGTATTTACCGATCAAAAGAGAAAGATCCTTCATCCACTGGTTCACTTCCCAAGTGGCTGCAATAGCTGGTGCTGAGCCCACCCAAAGCCAGGAAACAGGAGCTTCTTCTGGGTGTCCCACGTGGGTGCAGGTCCCAAGGCTTTGGGCCTCTACTGCTTTTCCAGGGCACAAGCAGGGAGCTGGATGGGAAGTGGAGCAGTAGGGACATGAACTGGCACACCTATGGGATCCCAGCATGTGCAAGGCAAGGACTTAAGCCAGTAGGCTATTGTGCCAGCCCCTGTTGAAATACTTTTAAAAGCATGAAATGCAGAAATCCAAATCAAGTTCAGGGTAAACTAGTTCAGTGTGTGTTAGGGATCAAAAAAATCTTTCCAGCCATAATTATAGAATAAATTGTTAAGGTGTTATTGAACTATTTCAGAATGTTAAACAGAGTATTTAGCTAGTATGGGATTCTTTCTAAACTCCCAAGGAAAAACTAAATCATCCCATCACAGGAGACAAAAGTAAATCATCAGAAATTTGTAACCTGTCCGCTAACAAATCTACATTTATTGAAAGACTGACCGTTTCCTCCCTTCTGCATTCCCTTTTAGTGTCCTGTATAATTGCATACTCATCACTTGTTAAAATTTATGGAAAAACAAAAGTATTGTACCCCGTCACAGTAACTGGAAGATGTGTGTTTATATATGTGTGTGGAAAGACTAACACCTGAAGTTTGGTTACAATTCTTCCCTCTACTCATCATGTTACTGTAGTAGTTCCAGCATGTGTGTTACGTAAACATTAACTTTGTAGATATTGGAACTACAGACTCACACATCAGATTGTTAAATCTTAGCCCTAGTACAGATAATGTCATGTTGACTGAGGTTTATCAGTCATTAGTTATAATGTACTACCCAAAGTGTTCTATGTTGGTCCATCTTAAACTAAAAAAACATTACTGAAGATTCCTTGTGTCTTGGGTTTCATGATAAATTTTTTCTTCCCTGAAAAGTTTGTTAGTTTCTCTTCTGTTGCCAGTAACGGTAGCACATACTGGGTAAGTGCAGGTAGTGTATTTTGGCTCGCCATCCCAGAAGTGAAAGAGGAAGGTGGTGCAAGGTCCGGTGATGGCCATGTGCTGATGAAAGAAGGATCAGATGTGACGTGACAGGGAGTCCGTGTGCGCTTGTGTGCCTCCTGTCTCCCTGACTCCTTGTATAAACCACTGGTATCCAATCATGACAGCTTCATCCTGAAATTGTTACCTAGTCATTATGCCTTAAGATCCTTCTTGAAAACAGTTTCACTGTCCTGACAGAGGGGATGAAATTTCCATGCATGAGTCTCAGCGGACATTCCCAAACCACAGCAGCGAGTAACTTTCAATCGTTTCATGTAACAAAAGCTGGAATTTTGGAGATGAAATGTATGCATCATACCTCGACAGGTAACCACTTCATTGAGCACTTAAGCCAGCAGGTACACAGTCTGTATACTGTTTTTGGAGTATTGGATTCCTCACCAGGTTTCAGCTCTCTGCCAGTGCACCTCATGGGAGGCAGCAGACATGGCTCATAGGAGTCGCTGTCTCCCTCATGGGAGTCGTGGCCATGGCTAGTCCCTGTTGCCCCAGGCGTGGGAATGGCACTATGGGCAGGAGCTCTATCACAATATCTCTCAAAAAACATAAATACACACACACACACACACAACCTTTGAGTTAACCAAAGAGAACAGGGAACCAACATTTGTGGAGTGTGCATTTGGGGGTGAGAATGTTGCACTAAGTAATTTATAAACTCAATTGAGTCCATAAAAACTTTCTTAAAGCCAGGTGATTTGTTGTCGCCGTTACAGTTTTTGAGTGATGGTTGTGAGACAGTTCTGATGAAAATCAGGATAGATGATATCTCATTTTGCACACTGAGTTCATATTACAAAATTCTCTATCATACAGACACATGCACACATAGGTGTGTCTTCCTGTATATACACATTATATATACACATTATTTCATGCATTTGGTAGATGGAGACTGGGTGGATGGTGCTCCTGTTTACTGGACCACTCTCCAAATGTTCACATTGTTGGGGAATGAGCCAGGCCAAAGCCTGGAGATGAGCACTCATTCCAGGGCTCCCACCCCGAGAGACCCAGTGATGAGGCAAAGACCCAATTATTTGAGCTGCCTTCCATGACCTGTGTCAGTGGGAAGCTGGAATGTGGAGCAAAAGAGGGATTTGAACCCAGGGACTGTTTGATAGAATGTGGGCATCTGCAGTTTTATTGTAACTTCTATGCCAAATATCTGTCTCCTCTACATAACTGCATTATATCTTTGCAAATGAAGAGACAGTCTTGAACAGTATTTTGTTATTTCCCAAAATCAAATTTTTTGTTACAGCTGCTAGTGGTTTAAAAGACAAGCTCATTTTTAAACATTTTTTGTTTGAAATGCAGAGTTACAAAGAGAAGATGAAACACACACACATGAGAGAGAGAGAGAGAAATATTCCATTCACTGGTTCACTCCCCAAATGGCCAAAGTCCAGGAGCTGGACCATTCTGAAGCCAGGAGTGAGGAGCCAGGAGCTTCTTCTATTTATCTGCCACTTGGATGCAGAGGCCGCAGCACTTGGACATCTTGTGCTGCTTTTTGAGACCATTAGCTGGGTGCTGGACTGAAAGTGGAGTAGCCAGGTCTCAGACCACCACCCATATAAGATGTTGGGGCAGCAGGTGGAGACTTAGCCTACTACTCCATGGTGCTGGCCCCTACAACCTTGTTTTTGCTTCGTTATTTACTGAACTTTAATTTTAAACAGAAATAGTAGTCTTGTGTTGTAGCAAAGGTTCAATGTTTCTTAAGTCTCAAAAATGTAAATAGGTATAAGGTCACACACTTTGAGTGATGTGCTTTCATACAGTCTTACAAATTTGCCAGCAATGAACCTTCCAGAATTGCTTTTCTGACAGGACCATCGCAACCAACAGAAATACACAGCTGCAATTTCAGCTGCCCCCATCTGATTTATGTAAATTGGTTTTATTATGTAGAGCAACCACATGAACATGTTCCACTTCAAACTTGAATAGCTTTATAACCTTTCTACTTTACCTTGGCTGTAACAGGACTGTTAAGGAAGTTCATTCGTTTATGACAGAGTAGAAATTACCTCTGAATATGAACTTTGAAAGACCTCAAAGACTGCTGTGGCCTCTACGTTGCTCATAGCAGTCGACTGAGGTAAAATTTACTGCTCCTCACCTTCTTTCAGCTACACATCTATAAAAACCAAAAGATTAGAATGAAGTTTTCCTGGAATGTCACTGTCCATTTTGAAGAATACACACTAATTGAAATAAGAGATTGGTGTGGTTAAAGGGAATAATCTCGGAGATGGTATGAATTCCAAGACTACTGAGAAAATGTCGGTCTTATTTTTTCTTATATAGAAATGAGATCCTTTCTAGTTTCGTTCTATAGTATAGTGCACTTTGAGCCATTCAATTAAAACTATGTACGTGATGCTCATGGGGGCAGGCATTTGGCTTCCTGGTTGAAGTTGCTCCTTGGATGCCTGCAACCCGTATTGGGTGCACCTGGCTCCTCTCCAGCTTCAGACTCAGCTTCCTGTCAATTCATATGCTGAGATGTAGCAGATAACATCTGGAATACTTGTGTGCCTAGCTGTCATGTGGGAAGCCAGGATTGGGTTCTGGGCTCCCCACTTGGAGCTCTTCCAACTCTGGCCCACTGTGGGCACTTGGAGGGTGAACCAATAGGTGAAAGATTTTCCTCTCCGTCTCTCTGTCTTCCAAATAAAATGAAATTAAAAACTTCAACTACTTTGAAATGAACTTTGTAGAATAAACAGCCTCAACAAAGTAATAGTTTTCAACTTTCTCCTCTTCCTCTTCCCATCCTTCTTCCCCCTGGGACTTCTGCTGCTTTTGCTTCCTTCTGCTACCACTGGCACCATCCCTGCCTGATGCTTTACTCTAAGTGTGCCTAACTTGATGAATCCATACTTTTTCTCTTATCCAAGTCTTCAAGCACATACTGCTTAGCTACCCTCGAACATGGAGGATTAACGTCCATGGTCATATTGGTCTAAATGTCTCAGACATCATTTGGTAGCATTTTCTTTTTGTTTCTGTTTTGTGAAACCAGTTAGATGTCTCAGTATCATCTTTTGGCAGTGAGAAATGATGTCCCCTCTGACCTCTTCCACTGGAATGACTAGGAGGAGTTCACTATTGCAAGGATATCCTTGATATATGACCGATGGCATCATAACCTAGCCCCAAGATGGAAATATTTTCCTTCCAAGCTTTTATAAATGTCATTTACCCGTGTTATTTATTGAGTTTCCTATGATTACATGAGTAAGATAAATTATTTGTCTCAACTGGAATGCCTGCTTCTCAGATAATTTATGCGGATGAGTGTAATATCATCCATAAAGTAGTTCACAGGGATTTTCAGTGAGAATAATAATTTTGATGTCATATATTTTGAAAAATTAAGACAGAATTGCCCATACTAAAGTTGAGATTTGGCATTGATATCTTTTAAAACTTCAAAACAAGAAAGCTGTTAATGTGAGTAATACCACATGCATAACTGTCTATTTCATTAGTTCAAATACATTACAGATTATATTATCACATTAAGAATAAATTGTAACAGAATTTTTTTTATTGAAAGTGAGGATGTAAAATATAACTCATGTTACTTAAAAAGTAGAAAAATAATGACTGCTGTTCTAACCATGAATAGAATTCATGGCATTCTCAGTGTTGGTTGTTGCTTTTGTTTAAGATTTACTTATTTAAAAGGCAAGGTGACAGGAGAGACAGAGACGGAGAAAGAAAAGATGTTCTCTCTACCAGTTTACTGTTCAAACGATCATAATGGTTGGGGCTGGGCCAGGTGGAAACCAGGATGCTGGAGCTCTGCCAGCTCTGCCACATGAGTAGTAGGGCCCCTAGGAATGGGGCCACCTTCCATCCAGGGCTTCGCCATGCACATTCACAGCAAGCTGAGTCAGAAGGTGAACATGCAAAACTCAAGCTTGTCCTCTCGTGCTGGATCTCAGAGTTGCAGGCAGTAAACTAACATGCTGCACCACAGTGCCAACCCCTGCCAGTTGGTTGTCATGTGCAGTTCATTAGTGATCTCCTTATTTCAACTAAAAGATGCAAGAGGAACTTCTTGGGGAGGAAAAGATGGGTTTCACTTGACAGTGTAGAGGTTGAGAGTTCAGGGCTAGGCAGCTCCATAGTACAGTGTCTAGTGGAAGTTCATCATGTTGAGTGCAGAAGAAATTGTCACATGCTCAGCCTAGAAATAGGACAACCAGGAAGTTCCAGAGCTCCAGTAAATGATTCTCTTTCAAGAAACACAACCCAAAGACATACCCCCGAGGACCCAAAGACCTCCCTCCAGGCTCAACTCTTAGACACCATATTTAAAATCTCTGACCTTAATCTATTAATCATAAGCATTAAGACATCGGAGTGTAAGCATCTGCATGAGTTGGTGGCAGACAAGTCCTACTGGGCTTGTGCTGTCTGAGTGTGTTAACAAGTAAGTTCAGAATTCTTCAAGTGCTAATGTAACAGTGTGCCTTCATAGATGGCAACTGTTTGGGAATCTAATATATATGATTATGTAATTGTTTTTTAAATTTTTATTTTTTATTTATTTGAAAGACAAATAGAAGCAAAAGATCTCTTGCCCCTTGCTTACTCCTCCAGTGTTTACAGCAGCTGGGCCTGGGCCAGACTGAAGTAGAAAACTGGGAACTCTTCTGGGTCTCATGGGAAGCAGGGATCCAAATTCTGCCTCCCAAGGTGTGCCTGCGTATGATGCTGCAACTAGGAACAGTCTTGACACAGATCCAGACAATCCCAGTGTAACCGCGGTTCCAAACTCCCACCCCTGATTGCATCATTTAATATACAACACATGTTAGTCTCTCAAATTGTTTGGGAACATCTACAGACTTTAAATGATGTGACAATAATTTTTTTTTACTTCATTCTGGATTAGATTACAAGCTACTTTGCAATTCAACTTTTTGGACAGTTTCCATTGATAACGATTTTTTTTTTTAATCTCACTCTCCTTTTTTTAACCCAGAGTGCTAGAATCCACCGAAGATAGTATAGTGAGCACATTACAGATTTTAATCTGGCAAATTTATTTAGCTTTTTATGCACTTGATGGTTGCAAAGATTTCAAACTTAAGCATATAACTCAAATAGAAGAAACTGATAGAAACTAGGTCAACATTAGCTTGCAAATCAAAAACCTAGAAACCCTAAACCTAGAAGCTATTCCCACATCATAGTGTAAACTTTTATTATGCCACTACTAATACCTTAAACCTAGAAGCTATTGCCACATCATAGTGTAAACTTTTATTATGCCACTACTAATACCATAGCTGGTCTGTTGAATGGATGTACCTGAGAAAATTCTGAAACTCTGTTGTACTGCTCTATAAATTTTCTTAATTCATTTAGGGAGTATGATACTGTATTTTGTTTCCAAACCAGGCAATTTCAGTGCAAGATTCGTCTCAAAAGCTCATTGAATTGCAAGTTCTATTTCATATGTTATAATTTTTCTATGAAAGCTATTCAGTGTTAGAATAGCAGGAAATAACAAAGTCGGCTAAAATGGAATGTGGGCATCCTGAAATAAAGGCAGCACTATATACAAACTAATTAAAAACAGAGGGATGAGTTGTTTGGCAGGAACATTAAGATAACTGGAAAACAGGAAATAAGAATTGCCTTGGTCTTACATAATGTGAAAGGACTAACTACTCTCCTCACAATAAACAGAAAAGAGAAACCAATTCTTTGAGCTGTCATTTACTAGTGGAAATTAGATTTGATAGACGGCCTTTGTTTTAAGGATGCTCAATTTAAAGAAGCCTGCAAAAATAAAATCTGACAAATATAAGTCAATTTCTGATTTATCCCAAAATGTTGGTATTGAAAATGTGATACATCTTCATTAATCATGTGTTGTCAATACAGACTGGAATTCTCTTTCTTCAAAGAGGATTTTCTAGGTTTTAGAATATTTAATTCAGCTAGCTAAAAAGTATAACGTGGAATTATACAAAGCAACCAATATGTTAGAAATGAAATGGATCTATGCTTTTCAATTTCTACTTGCAGATCTTTGAATCCCAAAGATTCACATATGATCACAATCTGCTATATGAACTTTTTTGTGATCTTTTGTACATTACAGTGATAATACACAACTCTCAGTGTTCCTGGAAATATTTTCAGAAAACTTCACCTGTGTGTCTCTTTTGTGTTCGGAGCTATAAATACACAGGTAACCATTCCTGCACATCAGAGAAAGCACCTAGACGTTTTTCTTTGTCCAGTGAGTATCGTGGGTCTTGTGCATGGAACACACTGCTGTTAGGCATTTGAGGTAGAAACATACAAACTGAATTACGTTGTTAATGGTCTAACATGAGCCATCTGATGCATTGCAGTTGGTGCTGTGTCTGCTGGCTGTTGTAAAAATGAGAATAGACAAGAAGGATCTGTAACTAGAGAGTGCTTGGTGGAAAGAAGGTTACATTTGGTTCTTAAACATTGGGCAGGAAGTAGTTTAGAGTACTTCCTGAGGCAAGGCCAAGTGTATAAAAGTGACATCATAGTTGAGTAGACCAGGAAGAGACTGCTGGTTGGGTGTGCTGAGATGAACTGAGACCATGTCTGGTAGAACCCTGTGTTTTAAAGTGATATTTTCCTAAAACTTTGCAAGAAGCTTGGATGGAGCACTAACATACATGAATCCACCATCTACAGTTCAAGTGGGTCAGCTCTGCTGGAACAGGGTCAAAAGGGTTCGTTAGGTAGCAGCCTTGGGCATATGCCTTTTTCTCCTAAGATTAGAATTCAACTGAAAGGTAGTGAAGAGGAGTTGGCACATTTAAGTCCTAAATCCACTGTGGTACTGAGTTATATATTTTTTGATATGTATATATCAAGTTTAATTTTGTGTAATTTCATCAAGATTGGAAATCAGGAATCTTGGACTTCCGTCTTAACTAATCTAATCCCTTACCTGCATATTCTCAAGCCAGTAAAATAGCTTCTTTATATCCTAGCTTTGAAAAATTAAAACAAAATGATAAATTCAGGCTGTTTTTATCTCTAATACCCTTTGTGGCTTTAAAATTGATTTTGTAGTCATGTTGACAGTGAAATGGAATTTGACATAAACTGGAAACGTTAATTGTATTTAGCAAAAATAGGAGGTCTTTATTTCATTTCATCATTGAGAATAAGTGAATTATAAAATGTTAGGATAATTGAAAAAGTCATTCTCTGAAGACAGTAGGATATAGGAGGCATAAACTTACAAACTAGCTACAAATGTGAATTTAAAATAATTCCCCATAGTGGGAGAAGGCATGTCCTGTAAGAATTCCATTCATCCTTGTTTATTATGAGGGAAACTTTAAAACAGACTAAGTTGAGTTGAAAGAGGTTCTTAAAGACGGTTGCCTGTATTACATTGTGGTTCAGCCTGGAGAGTTACAGATGTATAAGGTAGGAGTTATCCTAATATGCTCCCTCAGGAAGGCTTTGTAAATAAGTTACATTCCTTGTGATGTCTAGTTTTAAGGAAAATACCAGTTGGAGTAGACAAAGTGGTCATACAGTATTAAACAGGCCCTCACTCTCAAAATCATGATGTTTGTTTCTCCATTAATTTATTGTCGTGGGGAAAGAGGATGATGCAGTCACCCTCCCATGCTTTGTGGATCCCAGGGGCACAGGAAGGCAGAGCTTTAGGAAGTCCAACAGTGACAAGTCAACGCTGTTCTGTGGGAGTAACACTTTACACTTCTCCTCATAACTGATTGGCTATAATTCCATCCCTTTGAGAGCTCGATGGTGCCTAGTAGTTTCCTCGTTAGGAAGTCTGTTAGTTTGGTACAAATTTTTTCCGAATACATTTCTTAAAGATACTGTATTTATTCTTTTGGTCTTAAACTTCTAACTTCTAGTTTAGATTGTCTGCTTTGTTGGGAGAATATCACGGATTGTGCAAGATTTTCTTTAGTCTCTTTTTTCCTGAGTGATTTTAGCCAATTGGAAGTACAAATTGAGTAGTATAACCTGAATTTGAGTTTGCTCTAAGACATTTTATTCTCCTGAGGGATTTTATTATGGCTGGCCATATTCTTTAATTAATCCTTAACAAGATCGAAGTCTAACAGACATGGTCAGCTCAGTTTGCTCTGTTTATTCTTGTGCCATTTAAAATTGATAGCCCCTTTCTCCTCTGAGTGCTTGGTCTCATTTTCTTTCTCCCTCCCTAATAAATAAAGCCAGTCATTTCTGAGCTTGTTTCTTCCCATTCTTTAGCATAGGAAAGTATAGCAATACATGACACTCTCTTTCCTAACCTTTCAGCCAGAACTTCAAATACATGAGTCCCCCTCTCCTGCTTCCCAAGATAAGCAGGCAGCAGTGTCCATAAGTACCTTCTCTGCATCACATGGGCCATCTTTCTCCAGGCCATGAAGGCAGATTCTCACCATCTGCAGCCAGTTCCTATCTCATTGCTTTGTATCGTGGCAATTTGTGACAATGTTCCATATCCTAGGACCAGTTTCTCAGGGCCCTTTCTGTTATGCAATCAGCAATGTGTAGAGTGCTTCAGAACTGCACCAAAAGTAAAGTTGTTTTAAAGGTCAAAGTCAGGTACTTTGACTCAGGCCACTGTACAGAGGAAGGAGCTGAGGGCCAAGCAGGGACAGATTGTGTTGAAGTCCTCTTTGAAAGGCAAAAAAGCACCAGCTGAAAAGGTTAGCCTAAAGGAAACTTGAAAGCTTTGAAAGAAGCAACGTGCTGCTTAGAATGAAGACATGAGACTGCACATGTTGGAAACAAGATAGGAATAACTAAAATTATATAGTTAGCATCAGATTATTGTCTGTTTAATCAGATTAAATTCACCTTGCTTGCATACTGTTTTTTGAATTTATTCCTTGAAATTTGTGCAACAGTATTGTGGTGGAAACTTTTAGAGGTTATTTGATTATCAAGGCTTTGCCTGCTTGAATTGGATTAATGCTGTTGTCCTAGGAATAGGTTAGTTCTCACAGGAGTGGATAAAGAACAAATTAGATACCCTTCTCCTACCCTTCTTATCTGCTCTTTTGCCTTCCAACCTGCCTTTATGGAGCAGCTCAGCACAGAGGCTATTGCGTGATGTGGGTTCCTATACACCTCTAACAAGTAAGCTCTGTGGCCGTAAGCAAAACATTTCAGTGCTGTGTATATTTTTCAGTCCCAGGTATTCTGTTCTAAGAGCACAAAATAGACCAAAGCACCATTTTACACTTACTGTGTAACAAACCATCTATCAGCTTCCGAGCCATTATCAACAATCTGTAACTTGCAGTGGATGAGTTGTAAGGAAAGCTCTGCTGGGTGGTTCTTGCAGGGTTCACACATATGGTGCCTTGTCTCAAAGCCTAAAGCTTGGGTGTTGGAAATAAAATAGCAAGAAGACCGACCATAAAATTTGAAAGTGTGATGTTAATTCCAGTGGACGCAAGTTGGGGAGGGGAAAAAATATGATGGCTGAAATCTTCAGAGATAATTTTGTAGAAGCTAGTGGTTTGAAGGATGAATAACAGAGAGAGGAAAAAAATTCATTTGAGAATTCAACTCTGTAACTAGATTCGTAACACTGAAAACATTCTAAGATCCGGAAGCATTTACTCAATTTAATGCCATCGGTTAGCTAGTAGAAATAAGTTGAAGTAGTGTGCGTTAAGCAGAGGTCTTCCGATTTTTTTTTCTGTCGCTATTTCTATTGCCATGGGGTTAGGCAATTTGCTGCTGATTATGTTAGGCTGTTTACTTTTTAGTGACACCAATCACATTTGTGTATGCTAATTCAGAAGAATGGGTACACAGCCTGGTAAATTAAACCCCTTGTTCCTCTGCCCCTTTTCCACGCATTTGCACATCTCTTGTCTGACAAACATCCAAATACCCAAGCATTTCTTAAAAGTGACTATTCAGGGTAAGAATTTATCTCCTGTATAGGTTCTGGCATTTTTGAAAATTACTGTAGCATGTACATGATAGTGAAGAAATATGAGTAATAAATGGAAAGAAGAATGCTATATCCCCCTGCTTTCAGAAGCAAATGAAGGGTTTCACTATCAAGGAAATTATAGCGTGTAGTTTTGTTTATTACTGAGATGTTCAAACAACCTTCTTAACAATGGGCTAATTTAAATTTGGGGGGGAAAAGAGCAGGAGGCAGTTATTTCTAAATTTCTTTTCAAAATTATGAAAAGCGAAACGTTGGATTCACCAAGAACAGAATAAAGGCAACTATGGTTTATTGTTTTGACAAACATTAAATGAATCATGAGAGCAGGTGAAAGCATATTGCCAAGTGGAATATTGACAGGCTTAAAAGTTTTGTGCCTTTGAGATAAAATTGTAGTTTTGATGTTTGTTTTCTAATTCATCATAATGCATTAAATAGCTGTAATATTGATATGCACCTGCTTCTATGTGGAATTGATGGCGGATGTGTGCAACACCAGAGTTTTGATTTGAAGTACATTTTCACTAATAGGAGAAAGAAAAGCTGCTTTTGAAATTGCAGTTCTTCATTCCAAAAATGTATTTTGATTAGTTTGTGAAGTATTTTCTGTTGTTTTCTGTTTCTTAGCAGGGCTTTTTTTTCTGATTTAGAAGACTTCTGGAAAGAAACATTTCTCTACAATTTGAGGCTGAGTAGATATCACTCCATGAATCCATTACCTCTACAATGTCTGAAAAGGAATTTATTTTAATAGTCATTTGGTTAACACATTGTGAGTTAATAATTATTTAATTTTATTTGAAAATATTAGAGAATGCAATTTTAATGAGAGGGAAGTGTATATCATTTAAATAATATGGAGTTTAGCATATAAGCAGAATGGTTTGTCCCAGTGATGAATGTTGCAAGCTCAAATCTGCAACATCATCCGTTACAACTACACACATTAGTACTTGTAATGACATATTTGGGACTGTAAACATTTTTCATTTTTCTGCCTGTACTTTCCTCTAACTGGAGATGTTTGCTCTGATGTAATCCTTGATTCCACCCCAAAGCAAGCACACTGTTGCAGAGTAAGTTTCATAGTGTGATATAGAAGTGAAAGAATAAAGGGAACTGCATTTCAAAAGAGTATTCTCCCACACTCTTCAAAGGACAAAAAAAGTTATTTTTAGAAATCAGTAAAATTTTGTCTTTGAAAAATTGACTCCCAAGGAACTCTTGAGCGTACAAAACAGTTTCAAAGTTGCAGACGTCTTCACTGGCTCTGTTCTGGTTGCCTACCCCTAGGGTCTGACAACCAACCTGGACTTGGAGCAGTGGAGCAGTTGTCTAGAATCTTGCATTGCTGATGGGTTTTCCCTCTACAAGTTCAGATTCTGAAATTTTCTATCTACTCCTGCTGTGCTTCATCCACAGAATATGTTCTTGACTATCAGTAAGTGTATTTTTCAACTTTCACACGGTGTCTGTGATTTAGGTGCATAAATACTTTTGAATTAAGAGGTCATGAAAAATAGTTTTCCCAGTGATTTCATTTCTTTAATTTCTTTATCATAACTCCCCCGGCTATTTTGTTAAGAATGAGAGGAGAGTTGGTATCTGTTTGAGTGCCAGGGATGAGCAAGGATGCAAGCTGGTGGTTAAGAGAAATGTTGATGAGTTGAAGACTTAAAAGTTTGTCACTCACCACTTGTGGAACTGTGAAAAAGCTTAAATTCCACCATAACCTCATCTTGTAAATAATGTGTTACATTGGTATCTACTTCCCGGGGTGAGGAGAATTAAATGGCACCTATAGAAAGTGCATACACTGGTTCCCAGGCTAAGCTGTGCTCCCAATAAGTGCCAGTTTTATTGTGTGTTGCTGCACGTTGAGCCACTCACTTGTGAGAAGTGGGTTTTTTTTCGTTTCAGATTTTGGATATTTCCCTTATTAGTGCTCAACCACTAAAGTCCATGCAGTATTGCAAAAGGTCAAGGACTCCCAAATCCAAGACACTTTTACACCAAGCATTCTAGATAAGGGAAACTTACTTGTATTAATTTTGTTTTTGTGAATGGATGACAGTGATATCCTAAGTCACTAATTTTTCTGTAAAAGTAACTTGTGTTTATAACCTACATGTGCTATGAAACATAGACATTTTGTGATACACATTAATTTGATGATAATCTACAAGATGAATGCTGCTTTATTTCTGTGAAGAACTGGAAAATCTGGTGAGAACAGAGCTGGACCTGATGGGTGAGAGCAGCGTTGGTTCAGGTTAGGTTATCTCGGGATCCCTGCCTTCTGGTCCTGGAAGGAACTCTGCTGAGAAGAGCAGATTCCTTGTGGCTTTCAACCAAGGAAAAGCCAGAGAAAGCTGTGTTGCTCTCTTTAGCAAGCTCACTCACACAGGTAGTGCCCCTTGTTAAAGGTACAGGTCTATAAAAAGCATTTTTGTGAAAAGGATGATGCTTTGTCAACATAAAAATGCATGCTTGATTTGTCAAGAAACTGCATTGTTTGACCATTAGTCAAGGTACTTAAAAGAAATCGTGTAGGACACGTTTTAGAATAACTGAATGATGATGCAGATGTGGAATGTAGTTAATGAAGTATGAATTTGATGCTAGTAAATCTTCCGTATCTCTAGAATGTTGCTTTGAGTGGTTCTCCAACAAAGAGGCTTGTTCTGTGCTCTACGACTGGCTCACATGGATGTTATAAGTCTTAATACCTTCTATTTCTTATGGTTAATGGATCCTTTTACTCCCTCAACACTTTGTTCACTGTCTTCTGGACAGATTAAGGTTGTGCCTTTTGGATTCTCTGGCAATTTATTGTAAGAAAAGTAGTTTTGTAGTTAGTGAGTTAAGATTTCAGAAGACTCTCAGAATATTTTTACTTTTTCTCTAGTAGCTAAATTGACTTTTTTTTTTGCCTGAATATGTCAGCTCCCTAAATTTCTCATTTTTCTGTTTTCAAATAAAGACACACAGCTCATAAAATCTAGCAGTTACTGATAGGTGATTTTGAAACACTTGCTTTGTTTGTATGTTCAAGGAGGAGGTTGTCCCTAGAGGAACTACTGTTGACCTTTTGTTCCAGTTGTGAGAAGTGCAGAGACACAGCGAGAGTACACACCAGCTCCCATCCCCTGGTTGATGCCCCACATGCCTGCTGTTGCCAAGGCCAGAAGAGAGTGAGGTCAGCCATTTGAATCTGGGTTTCCCAGGTGGTTGGCAGCAGCTGTTAGGTAAGTGTTCACCTGCTGCCTGCCAGGGTCTGCAATAGTAGGAAGCTGGAGTTGGGAGTTGGAGCTAGGGAGAAAACCTGGGTCTACCTATTGGTTATAGGTGCCTTAGCCAGTTTCACACAGGTAGACCAAACATTTGTCCTGTGTCCTTTTCATCCAAAAATGTTTAAAACTGTTTTTCTTGGTTTATCTAAGATGAAATAGATTGTTAGCTGTATAACCATATAGCTTTAACAATGAAGAGAGATCTGTTCACCCAGGCTCTGAGGACTCTTTGAAGGATGTGTGTATGTGCATTGTGAAAGTCCCCAAGCCAGTGGTTTCACCCTAGAGCTACATATTTGTCCTCAGCATAACACTGGAAGTTTACTGTGATCAGGGGGAGCAGGTGCTGGATCTGAAATTAATTAGTAATTTTAACACCTCTACTCTCAAACATACTTCCAGTCCTAATCCACAGAAGCCTAACATTTCTGTTTCGGTGAATGATCTGTTACTGGGATTGGGAGGTCTGAGGTCCACCCCCTGCACCTCTGATGCCAGAACTGTTTCTTCAAACAGGCCAGACGAGAAGCAGAAAAAGCCTTTTTAAAAACCTGCCTTGCTCCCATCCTTCTCCCTAACTGACAGCGGAGCTTGGAGCCAGGAGAGAGGGGGAGCAAAGTTGGGGGTTGGACGAGAGAGATGAAAAAGGCAGTGGGGCCAGCTGTTCTTCTGGGTGTGCTGACGTCAGTGAAATTGCCAGATGGTATTGGCATGCTTTGCAGGAAGACAGGAGCCTTTCATTAAAGCTGTCACATGGGGCTTCATTCATTTGCATTCCCAGAAGTGATCTAAAGCTTTCCCGAACGGGGAAGTAATGAGGGCCCTCTACCTTCAGAGAGCCAGAGGGCCTTCTGTAGGATGCTGTTACCTTAAGTGACTCTGACAAGGGACACATGCTCTGAGAAAGATAGTGTGTTTCAATATCGGCTTCAGTTTAGACATAATGTGATTACTCAAAAAAAAAAAAAATCTACAGCAAAAGTCGTTTGTGGATCCTGGTGGCCATTCCCACAGCTCAGTAGTATGTGCGCAGTGTGGGTCATCATGCATTGAGATAGAACGAAAGCATAGATGCTATGGATAGATCCTGAAGAGGGACACACATAGGGAGAACAGAACTGACTTTTATTACAACTGTCTGGGCTCCTGCCGTGTTACCACTTGCTGCCTGGCTGTCCCTAAATCATGTGGGAGGACAAACAAAAAATTCCTCTAAAAGTCCAAATGGAGAAGAGAAGGGAATTTGAAATACAGGAGCTTCTCTCAGATACTCCGCCCCAGCCTTATGGTCAGGCAGGCTGGCCTGGCATCGTCCCAGCACAATCCTTTCCACCACTAGTAATATTCAGGTTGAGTATTATTTTTAGGCTTGGCATTGCTCAAGCTTTTAATTCCTGTGTTATCTAACATGTCGTTTTCTTAATGCACCTATTTCTTGGGTGGTTAATTAGATGAAATCATTTGTGAAACTAACTTGAAATTGGAGTAAAAAAGTATAAAGAATTTTTTCATTTTAGCTTTAACTCATTATTTTCATCAGTAATTCGATGTGTTAAGTTTTACATGACCTGTGCTACTTAGCTATCCTTTCTTCATAACCCTTACCTAAAATCAGCCAATATGCTGTATAGAGGTAGATGTTACTGTGGCAGTAGGCATGTCAAGGAGGACTAGGAAGCCTCCAGACTGTTATATACCAACCCTGGTTGTCCTAATAGGAAGCTGGTGGCCTCTGGCTTGTTACAAACCATATGCCTTCTTGTCAGTGGCAGCATGTTGCATGGATGTAAGGGCCACTGGCTCAAGTGATGGAAAGACCTGGAGCAGTTTTCCAAGCATTCTATTGTACCATAAGTGGAACAAATCCTCAAAGCCTCTTACCACACCTGCTCCACATGCACATAGCCCCATGGAATTGGTGATGTGTATGTCGTCTGGATTTCTCTTCAAGATGTATGTAGATTTAGGAGGTGTTGCTGAAGATGATAAGAGTTTGGTGAAAGCGGCTTTCAGTTTTCTCTGATTCCTTTGCTACCTTTTCTGACTCTTAGCAGCAAGTGAAAGTGACACAGGGGGCACATTAAGGATATATTAGTTGTGAGCAAGCTTCAGATCTGACTGTGGGGAGAGGTCAGTACAGAGCAACGAAGGCCAATCTCAAAAAATAACCCACAGGAGAAAGAAAGACTTGAGCAACAAAACCTAACGGGTGGGCAGGGTGATGGGGAATCAGGAAGGGAAGGGGTACAAACTTAGCTTTCCTGTTGGCGCCTCAGGCAGGGCCAGGGTAGGCTGCAGAAGGAGCCAAGGTTAGAAATTTGTTCATGAGTAAGCATTTTACACAAACTCTTATCTCAATGCATGTAGGGTCTAGTGTAGCTGTAGCAGAAGTCATGATTTATGTTGCTCCTGGAATAAGCTTTCCGAGGGTTCTCATGATAATAGCAGTGTCCCATTTTGCTATTTATCCTAGCACCCTCCACATTGAAAGTACAGAACACTTATGCCAAGCCTAAGTGGTGCCATTGTTGATATTATAAAGGCTGTTGTCCACACTTATTACTCCAGTGTGTTAAGGTTTGGCTGAACATTGCCAGAATCAAAACAATGTATTCATGTATGTCACTTTAAGTGATAGTACTTTGTGGCATATTATATTTTCCTCCCAACAAACTTCTGAAACAATAAATTTAGGTCTCATTTATTTCTCATCTATTATAAAAATGTTCCTTTGTCATCCTTAGATTGAAGATAAGTTTTGAATTTCACAGTAATATGCATATGTACTTCACATAATAAGTACAGGTGGGCCGTGATATGTTTCTTTTTCTTTTGAAGTATTTGTTGAATGGCAGAATGACACTGATTTACTCCCCTAATCACCTCAGTAAGGGGGCTAGACCAGGCTGAAGTCAGGAGACTGGAATTTCATCTGGTTCTCCCATGTGTGTGGAAGGGTCCCAAGCATAGGAGCCGTGTGCCTGTGCCTCCCAGGCCATTAGGAGGGAGCTGGATTGGAAGCAGCTAGTGTTTGACTTGGTGCTCTGATATGTGGTAACAGCATTGTGATCTGTGGCTTAACATGCTGTACCCCAACACTGTTCCCAATACTCGAGTTCAAAGAAAACATAAAGCCAAAATGTTTATTTCACTCTGTGATAAACATACTGTCATGACAAAACCAAGCCATTGATTGCCCAGCTGCCTACAAATCAGGTGGAACCACCATGGGAGCCTACTTTATTGGCACTATTTTTCAATCAGAAGCAGCAAACAGATGCTTCTTTTGCACCTGGTAGCTCAAGGCCGTGGTCTAAAACACTGTCACGTTTCCATGTAGGAGCTACTGCAGGAGCAGCTCCACACTGACAAACAGAGACCGCCTTTGGATTCCTAGCGTCAATGCCAGTGTCCATGCATTGTTGTGGATCAGAAGGAACAAGGACGGCAGAATGTTCCTCATGGAGTCCCCAGAGTCCAGTGAGAGGCTGCTAGAAACAGTATTTTTCTCCTCAGACTTCAAAAACTTTATGCTGAGTTCATAAGCTCAGCTTTCACAGAGCTTATGTACGTTAAGTTGTCTCACGAGAGGTGGATTAATAAACCTGAAATGTCAGAGCACTCGTTTTTCCTGAGAAATATCATTGCTAAACAGATTGAAATACTCGTGATGTCTATTTAGAAATTTTCTTTAAGAGTTGGAAAATTTACCTGGGTACATCAGTACATAATGAAATGAATTTGTGAATTTGGCATTTTTGTGCCCTTCATGGGTTCCACTCACTGCAGTAAGTGCCAGTGACCGGATTGTTAGTTCACAATGTGATGGGGAAGAAAGCTATGCAGGCTTATCATTTCAGTTTAAGCACAGTGATTAACATATGGTTAGGATGTTACAGGAGCGAAGGTGATGTGATAGTCATAAGGGAAACAAGAATTCCGAAAAAGTAATGAGAAGTGTAGGTTACGGAAAGTTGAATTTTTGGGAGAAGTAACCATGTTCACCAAGATAGGATTGCAAATTCGCTCATGGGAAGTGTAAGTAGAGAGTGAAAATGGCACGGCATCATTGTTAATGCAATGCAGAAATGGTGAGAGGAGTTTCTTGGATGCTCCACGTTAGACACTCCTCTCCAGAGTCCAGTAACCCTGTAAGATGTAGGCAGAGGTTAGGCATATGTCTTGGTCTCTGAGTAGTTACCTGGAGGAAGTAGGAAGTGCTGTACAAATTCTTTAGGTGCCAAAAATTTGGAATTCATACATATGAGGATTCTTCAGAAAGTTTGTGGTAAATGCATGTCATCAAAAACGTTATAAATAGCTTTCAAAAGAAGTGTGAACATGTGAGCGTATCCTTTAATTCCATTATTTCACAAGCTTTTTTTTAAGTTCACTCATACTATGAACCATGTGAGAATGTGTGACTATTGAAAGAATGTAGAGAAGAACCTTAGGGATGAACCTTAGGGATGAAGTCTCAAGAAAAGTCTCTAAGTGTATTGATGGATAGGGAAGGAGGGAGGAAGGGAAATTGCAGGAATGTTGCAGACTTAGTAGAGAGGTAGGAAATAAAGCTGGAGGGCGATGATAGCATGTGAGCTAGAAAGAGAACGCGGTAAGAGAAGAATGTCCACTGAATTGTAAAGTGCTGTGGGGGAGCCCAGAAGCACTGGGACTGAAAACATTTGCTTTGACTTTGGCAGTTAAGAATCACTGGATTCCAGGAGCTATTATCCCAGGCTTGTCTGGGGCCCCTGGTGAAGCTGCTCATGGCAGGAAGGTGAATCTCTTCACTGTGCTGGGGCTTCAACTGCCACCTCCATGCACAAATTCAGTGTTGCCAGTTTCTTAGCAGTATTTGTGTTTTATCTCCTAAGCGCTCCCCTTCCAGCTGTTCTTTTCTAATATTCCTTATCATAAGAGCAAAAATATTTACCACAGTAAATTCTTCTAGATGATAGATCTTTCAATATGGCATTTTCAATCCATGCCCCAAATCTCTCTCTCCCCATGCTATCAGGATTCCCACGAGAAAGGCAGTAATTCATAATGTCAGATAGGATTTATCATGCAGAAGTAATGGGGACTCTTACCTGTTTAGAGATGTTAGTTTTGATTCACAATTATTAAAAAACACATAAATAATTTTTATTGGAAAAGCAAGTTACAGAGAGAAAGAGAGACGGAAAGATCTTCCACACGTTGGTTCACTCCCCAAGTAGCCACAACGGCCAGAGTCGAGCCGATCTGAAGCCAGGAGTGACGTGTTTTTTCCACGTCTCCCACGTGGGTGCAAAAGCCCGAGGCTTTAGGCAATCTTCCACTGCTTTTCCAGGCTGTAAGCAGGGAGCTGAATGGGAAGTGGAGCAGCTAGAATGCAAAATGGAGGCCATATGGGTTCCTTGCATGTGGAAACTGGGGATTTAGCCACTGAGCCATTACACTGGGCTCCACATTTTTTTTTTTTTTTGGTCTCCCAAATTAAGACTACTTTCTTTGGAGGGAATATACAATGTGATGGTCTCATAGAGGAGGGATTAGGCCTCCAGAATTACCTCTCTTTAAACGTATAAATGATCCACCTGAACCAAATTAAGAAAATTTAGAATTGCATACAGTCATTTCATATTAGACAAACAGTGAGAGAAATTACAGCCTCATACTGCCATGCTTGCAATGAGTGAAAATTTGTTCTTTTCTCCTTCAGAATTCTAGTGTTTTTCTGTTACTACAAGCAAGATAAGCTATTACTATGGAAAAAATATTTGAGGAGTTTTCACCTGTGCCTGAGTACTAATTCTGAAAAGCGGCTCTGAAAAATAAACAGTGGGTCACACAGTCAGGGACTAACAAATATGAGAGTGTGTCTAAAGGAAGTCCATGACTCTCCTCTTCTCCCCTTGATCCTTTCGGCTCCTTGATCTCGGGAGTCTGAATTTGCCCACGATTGGAGTAGAACAGGTAGTTGGCTTGAGTCATGTGCTACTTACCTGGAGGTGGGAAGGACTTGAAGGGCCAGGGAAGCACACTTTTCAGACTGTTGGAAATAATTGGGACTCTAAGCTTTGGAGAACCATTTGTAAGGACAGCATATTGTGTTAGAAGGTAATTACAGCCCATTCATTTAACAGTTATTTTTTTTTTAATTCTACAGTATGTTGAACACTAAGATTATAACAATGAATAAAATTGTTCTTGCCCTCAAATTCACAATCTGGGTAGAATTTTAATTGCAAATAATTAGCACAAGCACTATATGGCAGTAGATGGTTGAACAAAGTACGGTGGAGGCTTCCAAGCTGAAATGATTAATTTAGTGTCAGGGAATGGAGCTAAAATTTTTTTGTCTTATAGTTGAAGCTGAATTTTGATCGGTAATACCAGCTTACATGAGAAATAGAGACCTAGCATGAGGTAACACCATAAGCAAAGATGTGGGGTGGTAGAACTATATATTTTGGGGAAAGGGGTGTGCAGATCCAGGGTCTCTGGAGAGATGAGATATGTATAAGGTATATGTGGATGTAGCAGAGCAAAATAGATTAGTCTAAATTTAGATAGTTAAGAAAACATTGCCAAAAAGTTAGATCTTCTTTTATAACTTTGCGGAACTGCCAAACAAACTGAAAATTTTCAGTAGAAACTTGCAAATCCAGGAGTCAATTTAATGTGAAAGCTAATCAAGAATAATTTATGTTTAAAGTGAGTATTAATCCAGCTGTCCAGTTTTAGTGGAGAATTTTATTTCTGGCCATATGGGGGTGGGGGCATAGGAAAGATTCCCGAAAGTGAAGGTGAAGTATCGGAAGGTGAGTGTGAACGGATGCAGCATCGGAGGAGTGGTTCACGTGGGAACCGCAGAGAGAGGATATTTGTTGTGACAAAGTGTGAACAGGGAGGGAAAGGCAGAGATTTCAATGGACCAAATTAGCCAAGAGGAAGAAGTGCGAGCTGACAAAGCATCCCTTTTCTGAGGGGTGAGGGCAAGCCAGACCAGCTGCTGGAAAGATGCCAGGGTGCTGGAGACAAATCAGAAATGGGACCCGTAGGTATCTGACTTAAGATACTGATGGGATGGTAATGATGGTTCATGAGAGGAGAGCTCCTTTCTTAGCCAAGTAAATGTTAACAATATTTCTAGGTTCAGTAGAAGGAAAGGGGAAGAAATGAGTGCAGATAAGAAAAAAATGAGTTAAAACAAATATGCTACCTGTGAAATGCATAAAATTTGAAAAAAAAAACATAATATGCCATTTAGCTTCTGGGGATGAGGGTGAAATAATGATATTGATGTTAACAATTTTTTTGATTTCCTCATTAAAACAGTAAGAAGTTGAGAATTATAAAGCTCTATATTCAGAAATATATATAAAGCAGATTAAAGTCTCCAATAACAGTTTGGATGACTTTTCTTGTAGTTTAAAATGAGAAGAACCAGAGGGAAGATAATTGATGTTAGCTGAACAGGCACCTTTTGACACATAGTGCCTGAGCTAGTTACTCTGGGGATGAGTAATAAATAGAATATGAATCTCATCGTAAAGAAGCAAAATCTGCCCATCTTTGAAATTTACATGGAAAATGCATGTTGTAAAAATCCTGCACATGGCTTTCTGATTTTTTTAAAGATTTATTTATTTTTATTGCTAAGTCTGATATACAGAAAGGAGGAGAGACAGAGAGGAAGATCTTCCATCCGATGATTCACTCCCCAGGTGAGTACAATGGATGGCGCTGAGCCGGTCCGAAGCCAGGAGCCAGGAACTTGCTCCAGGTCTCCCACGTGGGTGCAGGATCCCAATGCATTGGGCCGTCCTCGACTGCTTTCCCAGGCCACAAGCAGGGAGCTGGATGGGAAGTGGAACTGCTGGGATTAGAACCGGCGCCCATACGGGATCCCGGTGCATTCAAGGTGAGGACTTTAGCCGCCAGGCCACACCACCGAGCCCGGCTTTCTGATTTTTTTTTTTTTTTTTTGGCACTAGAATAGATTTATTTTTAATTCCTCTTTCAAAGAATCTTTTGAAATATTATTAGTGGCTCTGTGCAGATTTAACAAGCGTTACTTTAATTAGTGTAAGTTATACTGCAAGTTTGTGGCAACTGATAATTTGCAATTACAGCTTAGAAATATGAGTGCTGTGCTTGGCCTAGAGGAAATTCACCAGTGAACAGAGCTTATGGCTCTCGGTCCATCCCAGGGTCTCCCTATGATGACCTTGAGTTTGCATTGATGGTCCAAAGTTGTAGAGGGTTCATAGAGTATGTTTTTCATTTCCAACTATGTACTTATTGCAAATAACTTTTCTATAAATTTTATTTATTATGTTTCCAGTGATAAACTACTTGAACCAGCTATAGCAATAAAGAAACAATATTATCCCTCAAGTAAAATGAGGGCTAAAGGATTGCAGGCTTCAGGGTTAGGGTTACAATGGACCTAAGGTGGTGATGGTGGTGGTTTTAAATTCTCTCTCTTCTATTCCTGTCTGCCATAATGACTTCATCCCAGCCCTGACTCTACTTGAGATGCAACAATGGCTTTTTTGCAGCTCCAGACTTCCCTCCCAAGGGTGGAGATGTACTTTGCTGGAGGCACTAAGCTGAGTTCTCTGCATGTCTTTTCAATTCATTCTACCTTGGCCTGGCTGTCACTAAGAAATGCTGCCTGAGGGGTCAGGGTTCTCGGGGTACTCGGGATGGGCCTGAGAAGCAGACACAGCATGTGCATATGTGTTTGAGAGAGTTCAGATTTGGGGCATTTCTGAATGTCTTCAGACATACCGATGTTGATACCAGAATGTTACTATAGTCCAGGTGTAGATCTGGAAGAGAATGGGTGTTTGAGGAGTGAGCGTATAGTGCGGCTTAATGATAGAGACGATGAACTAAGTTACAATTGTTTGTTAGAAATAGGAAAGGATCAAGAACATAATTGGAGGATACTTTTAGGCAGACATTACTGGGGATTTTTTTAACTGTAGTTTGTCATTACAACTGTTAACTCAAAGGACTGACAGCTTCTGCTCTACACTTGTTCAGTTCTTTAAAAAGCTTTCCTTATTTGTATGGTGAATGTTAATTTAAGCTTTTGTGCCCTACTTTAGTTTTCATCTCCTGATGTAAGATGAAATTAAACTTTGAGCTGAAGTTGAAGGAGGAATTCTATAGCAGTTGTTACCTCCACCCATCCTTCTTAAGCCCCTTTCGCCCTGGGATGGGACGTCTCTTTTAATCTGAAAATTTTTACTACTAAGTACAATTAGATTGTTATTTTGTGGGTTTTTTTTTTTCATATGCTTTTGTGCCGAATCCCTTTAACTTGTCGGCTCTTTTGTGTTTGTAGATTTGCTGTTGTAGCCGTCCCAGCAATGCGGAAACATTGATGGAATGGCTGTATGTCCACAGGGAGAAAGCCAATCTATGACACAAATCGCAAGTGACTCACCAGTATGACTCACGGGTCCGTGTAGTTGCCTGACTCCCTCCTTTACTGAGCAGTGCCTTGCTGTAAACTGTGTGCAGTTGGCATTCATTTTGGGATGCTTATCGTAGTTAACCTTAATGGTCCTGCCCTACATGTGCTTGGTGGGTCTCTCGGTGAGCCACATGGTCAGTTGACGGTAGGATAGCCATATTTTTTTAATGGTCTCAGCATTCTGGATATATTCTTGAGGTGATTAACCTAGGTTTACAAATACATTGTAAAAATGTGTTCTTTTTAGCAACAGATGGTTCTGGAAGATCCCACAAATATTTTTTTCCTCTCAGGAGCAAATAATGTGATGGATCTTAAGTGTGCAGAAATAGGGAGGAAGACTAAAAACCATTTTTATTGGTGAAGAAATTGTGAGTCTGTCTTAAGACACATTTCTGAGAACAGTCTACTTTGACGTGTTTGAAAAACTATGTGAAGGGAGTACACTGGAATCTTGGAGTTTACTGAAGATATTATCAAGTTTCTCTTGATAATGACAGTATAACTCAATAAAGATTAATTAGAGGAAGAGGTTTGGTTTGCTTAAGAATAGTAAAAATTGGTGAGTATATTTTCCTGCTCTCGAGGGGAAATGCCATTGTGTAGGAGCAGTACCCAAAATATTGATGAGCAGTTCAGCGATGTGATCACTGGTGCAAGGCTTCTGACCCGTCCATAGAGTTGAAGCACTCCCTCTGCCATTTCTGTTGCTGTGCCTTTAGGCGAGTTATCCAACCCCTTGGGCACTGTTTTCAAAATCATTACCTTGACACCGAAGTTGTTAGAACTATGAGTAGGAGGTAGCGCATCTTGCTTGCCTCCCTGCACAGTGATTCCCAGGTAAGCTCACGTCATCCTTAAAGCTAGTTAACAAAAGCAGCTCGTTAAGTTCTTGGCAAATCATGGATGCTTCAAGTTCCCTACTCCATCTTAGGGGGAGGAGAACTGGAGAGTTCTGAAGCCGTGTTTCAACAAAGGCAGATGCCACTATGCCAGAGATGTCTGTGTGCATGATGGATGAATACATTTGCTAGAGGTCCCTCCCTCTTCTCAGAATTCTGTTCCGTGCAGAATTTTATTTGTCATGGTTGCTGCTGTTTTGTCCTACTCTAAGGAGTGTTAGGAATATCAGTGGTCACTTCACTCAGGATAGCCGTTTGCAAAGTTTGCGTGGAAACAGATCATGGTCTGAATACACCTGAGGCTGTTGATACTTGGAAGAAGCTTCTTCATTAGCCGTGTAGCCTAGATAGTGGAGGTACAAGCACAAGATTCCCTTGCCTTGTCTTCTTATTCTCTGATCTCTGTCTTCCCTGAGCTGCTTCCTCTGGACTGTCAGCTAATTGAATGCAGCATCCTGATTCATTGATCTCTGAGGTCCGAGCTGTGCATGGTATGTTGCCCCACCGATGTTCAAGTAATAGTTACTGAATAAATGAGCAGAAATGGATGTGGTCTCAGTGCCTGCATGTTCCTTTTGTGTGTGTGTGTGTGTGCGTGTGTACACAACTCCCTGAATACATTTTTTCTTTCTATTAAAGTGATCTATCATTGCAATACAGTGTTTTTTGTAATGGCAAACTAAAAAAGAAAAAAATGCTGACATATCTCCAAAAAGTTCATTCTAAATACATACAAAAAATAGAAGCAGGGCAAATCTTTTGCTGAGAAGGTCACCTGCAGATAGGAGGACAACTTTCCTTTTTTCTTTTTAAAGATTTGTTTATTTTTATTAGAAAGTCAGATTTACATAGGAGAGACAGAGAGGAACATCTTCCATCTGCTGGTTTGCTCCCCAAGTGGCTGCAACAACTGGAGCTGAGTCAATCCAAAGCCAGGAGCCAGGAGCAAGGAGCCTGTTCTGGGCCTCCTACATGGGTGCAGAGTCCCAAGGCTTTGGATCATCCTCTACTGTTTTCCCAGGCCACAAGCAAGGAGCTAGATGGGAAGTGGAGTAGCCAGGATTACAACTGGCACCCATATGGGATCCTGGCACATGCAAGGCAAGGACTTTAGCCACTAGGCAATGGTGTCGGACTCTAGCACAACTTTGAATGGAAATTTCAAACAAGCACAATAAGTAGAATTAAGAGCCTTCCTTTTAAAAAGTGTTTTTAATTTAACTTTAAAAACAGACTGAATATGTCTGTCGATACAATTCTAGTAATATATTCTTCTATCCCCTCTGCCACCACAGTCTCTGGAGATTCTGGAGTTATTCTGGAGAGCTGAATAAAGAAGGCATCCCTTTGCCAGAAGAGTATTTTGAGAAAGCCAAGACTTTAGCAGAAAATTTGTACCCTCTTCACCAGAAAGTCCTTCCTTCTCACGACAATGTTCTTGCCAATGTCTGTCGTCAAAACCAGTCAGCTGTCTGAGAGTTTCAGTGCAAAGCCTTTCGGCATCCGCTTCTCAGTCCTCTGTTGGCTCCTAAGTCCGCATTTTTCTCTTTATAAGATAACGAAGACTTTGACCGTGGTTACATTCTCAGGACCTTTACATCCTTGTGAATGGACTGAGTGGCTGACATCACATCCAGAAGAGTCTTGAGCTTGGTGGGGTTTCTGCTGAGAAAGGAAGTTCAAGTATTTTCCATTCTCATCTTTTAAACCTATTTTTCTGTAATGTTTTGGGGGAGGTGGGGGAAAGTGACCTTTGTACCAGATATAAAGTTCATGTGGGCTGATTGAGCAGCTTCATCACCGCTTACAGCATTGTTTCTTTAGAGAAAATGCATTTAATTTACAAGTGCTCTTTTTATGATTTGAAAACCTCATTAGCTTGTGGCGGTTTGATTATTTAGAGAAAATGAAGTTAAATGAGTTTTTAAATGTATTTAAATATATTTTAAATAAGTTTTTAAATTAAGATATTCTACTAAGTTGGGGATTTTGTGAGTAACCATTCCCTTGATGGTTTCCTTTGTTGGGGGCTAATACCATGACATGTTAAAAAGAAAACATTTCACAGGTGTTCCAAACCAGTGGATTTTATGAATTCACAAGCATACTGTTCACATATTGTTATGAGACATGCATCCTTACAGAAATTTTATAAGCAATTAGAAAACATTGGAGAATAGAGAATGCTTGTTGCAACAGTAAATATGTCGCTGCTTTGGCATCCGTGTATATTTCCGGTTTCCAAGTACAGGTGATTCGCCATCCTATGGCCTTGATGCTTTGCTTCCTGGTTCTTCACATTTCAGGTAGCCTAGTTGATTGACCTTGGTCAGGTCGCTACATGTCACACCTTCATCTTCCTCTAGCCCTGCGTACTGCTGACTGACGTCATCTTGCTTCTCAGACGTCTTTCATCACTTAATTGCCAACTAATAGAATTAGGAAATTGAGCTTTTCCTTGATGTGCATCGTCCTTCCTTTTCAACCTTATTTTCTGCTAATAAAAAGCAGAAACTGGCCATGCCTGCGAGTTAGCTAATGTAATCCTGCATCCAGCTGTGTGAGGCTACATCACACTCCCAGACTTCATGCAGCTTCTTCTCTCCTCCAGTGACTGTCTGTAGACCTATGTTTCAATGTGACCAGGATCTCCACTGCAGTTGGCTCATTTTCTTTCCTCTCTTGCAGTTCTTTCCTATGTTCACTTGATTGCCTTTCCATGTGAAATGTGAGCAGCACTAAAAAAGTATCTGAGCTGCATGGGAGGGGGTTGACAGTCCCCAGCCTCTGTCCAGCCATCAACACACAGCTGTTTCTTACTCCTTTAAAAAAGCCTTTCTCCCCCTTGGTACTGCAAATGTCAATGTTGTCCATCTTATGTTCTCACACTTTACCGAGTAAGTAAGTCTGCAAACATTTTTGCTCTGTGCTGTCCCACTAGGCCAGGCCTCTCTGCCTGAACTATCAGAAGCTGGGCTGAGGCCATTCCGAGGACCAGGGTCTCAATCCCCATCTCTACTTGAGGCCAGACACATTCATGTGGCCATGGATTAAGGGGTTGGAGGCATATCAGGGTGGTCCAGGCAAGATGCCATTCTTTGAGAGTTGTGAAGGTTTTTCCTTAAACCCCTCTCTTCTCTTCCTGGAACTTTGTCCTCCTTGTCTTTCCGTTGTCTTCTCAATGTTTCACAGCTCACTCCCTCATTAGTATGCCCCAACAGCGTTCATGCTTGATGCATGCCCAGTGAGTGTTGGGACCCTGTCTCCCCTCTGGACCTGACACATCTTTGCCTTCCATTCTACAAGCAGTTCTCCTGATAAATGGCTTTAGGCTCTTCGTGTTATCTTTTCCTTCACTGCTCTGTGTACTGATCTATGGCTGGCAACCTTGAGACTTCCCTGAAATTGTTCTCTTCCGTGTTACCAGTGACATGCCATGTACTCACCGGTAGGCATTGTTCAGAATATCCAGGTCTCTGAAACCTTTACCTGTTAGGGTCACTCCTTGTCCTTTTGATTACAGTGTTTCAGTTCTCAGCTGTCCCGTCCTATTGTCTGTAGTCACCTTTCCTTCTGCCTGGCTTTTAAAAATGTACCAACTTCTGATTTCTCTGTTTCACAAACAATACTGCTAGCGAAATGTCCACCTGTGTCACGGGTGCCTAAATGCATATTTCCAGTCCACATGTCTCTTCATACTGAAGTTGAATCATCCCATGAACAGCCAAGTACATGTTATACAGCGGGACGTCTCCAGAGCCCCATCCAGAGTGATCCTTTTGCCTTTGATTTGTAACTTGATGGGGGCTTGTTAGCTACCCATCTTCCCAAACTATGGGTTTAACAGCTCGACTCTCTACACACATTACTGATGATGTCACTGCTGCTCAGGGTTTCCTCATTGCCCTTAGTTATGAATCAAATCTCTTGAGTGTGGCTCAAATGCTTGCCTTGATCTCCTTGCTCAGACTTCAGAATTTTTCCAATCTGAAGCGCCCAGAGCATTGTTATCCAAAGGCCTTTGTTCTTTAACTCCAGACTTAGTAAGGAGCCTTTTTTTCCAGACAGTACTCATCCATTTACCCTAATCTTTCCATGTTCTTTTCATGACTTTTCACATTACAGAGAAACATGTGGAGTATTTTGAATTCTCTGTGATAGTTTTCCTGTTCCTGAATGGTACTTACTCCAGAATTAGTTTGTTAAAAATGAATTTTATTCCTGACTCCAGTGTCGAGTCTAACTGTTCTTTTTTTTCCCCCCAACAGAGTATGTATATTTTCCTATGTTCCAGGATTAAGCTGGTGAATGAAATTGAGTGTTGCTCAATTTTCATTAATTTAAGAGGCAGAGATAGAAAGACGAACTCGGACCCGGCGGCGTGGCCTAGCGGCTAAAGTCCTCGCCTTGAACGCCCCGGGATCCCATATGGGCGCCGATTCTAATCCCGGCAGCTCCACTTCCCATCCAGCTCCCTGCTTGTGGCCTGGGAAAGCAGTTGAGCACGGCCCAATCCCTTGGGACCCTGCACCCGCGTGGGAGACCTGAAAGAGGTTCCTGGTTCCCGGCTTTGGATCAGTGTGCACTGGCCCGTTGCGGCTCACTTGGGGAGTGAAACATCGGATGGAAGATCTTCCTCTCTGTCTCTCCTCCTCTCTGTATATCTGGCTTTCCAATAATAATAAAATCTTAAAAAAAAAAAAAAAAGAAAGAAAGACGAACTCCCATTCACTGATTGACTCCCCGTGCATGAGATGTTAGGGACTTGGCTGAGGCTACCCTGAGACCCAGGAACTCAATCCAGGTCTCCTGGTAGGTGGTGGGAAGTCGGTTACAAGAGCCTAGAGACATTAGTGTCGTGATGAATTGACAAGGTACTAGGGCAGTCCAGGGAAGCTACTGTGCACTGAGAATAGGAGAGGAAAATCAGTAGCATCAGTGAGCAACATTTGCATACAAGACTGGAATGACTCTCCTGCTAAGTACAGCAGGAATAAACCAAATACCAGTAATGGCCAGCAAGACCATCGTGTTCAGATGCCAAAGTTTGTTGTTATGAAGAATAATAACAGTATATTGTATGTGGAAAACGTGTAATTCCACATGTGGCTGTGGGTCATGTTTTCTAATGCACCCCGTCAACATAGAGAAAAGGGAGCTGTGTCTTGACATAGTAGGTAGAGCCACCTCTGAAATGCCCGTTCTTCACTTGACATCAGTTCGTATTCTGACTGCTCCATGCTGGTGGCCTGGGAAAAGAAACAGAACATGGCCCAAGTACTTGGGTATCCTCCACCCACATGGGAGACCCTAATAAAGCTCCTGGCTTTGGCCTGGCGCAGCCCTGACCATTGTAGCCATTTGGGGAATCAAACAGCAAATGAAAGGTCTCTTTATCTCTCTGTGTCTCCCTTCTCTTTCAGTAACTCTGACTTTCAAATAATCTTTAAAAAACAATAGGGAAAGGAAGCAACTAACCTGTGTGTAATTTAGACAAGTGATTGTTTAATGTCACTTAAACAGTGATGCTGATGAATATGGCACAATTTTAATATTTTAATTTAAATTTCTACCAATGCTCATATGTAAATAATTCCCTTTTTAATTTTTTTCCATTCTCTGAGAAAAGAAACTGAGCTCGTTTTTAACCGGGAGAGGCACACTCAGAGATGTTCTTTACAGAGGAAGAATACTGCCATCTGTTGTTCACTTAGTTGTAGGCTAAGCAAACAAAAGCCTGCAATTGTATCAGAATCCTTCAAATGCAAAAGACCACCCAAATCCCATCAGTTTTCTGAATGCATACGTATTTCACAAATTCACAGTTGATCCTATAATGCTTGATGACTCAGTCATGTGAGAGAATCCAATTAAGTTCTGATGTTTCTTCCACCCATAGAGTAATGCTTTCATTTGGACGGCAATTTAGACAACCAAACCATGTCACATTCATCTGTGAGAGCAGTCACTGGAGTAGCTCCTGGCCTACATGCTTCATATTGTTGCTGACTTCTCTTCCAGTTAGGAATAAGAGAACTCCATCATGAAAGGGTCAAATATAGCTAAGGTGATCTTTTTGAGTTCTTATTAGAGTAAGCAATTTAATAAGTATGTTTTAATAATGGAGCAATAAAATTGTGTTCTACAGTAATTGTCAATTTTGAATTGTGGAATGAATTCACTGGTGTCTGGAAAGCATATAGAAAACAGGGAATGTCGCATAACTTCTGATGTATTTCCAGGTAGATTGTAGGGAAGTCTGTGAGGACCTGAGACCATATGCCACTTCCTGTGAGTGACCTGAAGGACTTATTGAACATAAAAGGACTTCCAGAATTGTAGTAACTGCTGAAGTGTGCCGTGTGTCAGATCAGAAACTGAACATTCCTGAGGTAGTGCTAGAAAGCAGCTTGGTGAAGAGCCCTGTGTGTTTTCCTTCTATCATGCATGTATATTCTCTTAAGGAAAAAATCCAAATGTAAACTCATATTCCCTGCCAGAAATTAAAGTAAGCAAACATCTGTTTCCTTACTATGGCCTCTAGCCAAGGTGCAGCCTACAATGAGTTACTGCAAAATTTTCACATGATTTCATTTTTTAAAAATTTCCCAACCAATTTGAAGTCTAAAATTATAAATGGGCCCTATGAAAAGATAAACAGATATGCAATTTTGTTGGTTCTGAGGTCAGAACCAGTATGACACCCAAAGATCATATCATTGAATCCAACTTATCTTCTTTAGTAATTCAGCACATTAAAGACCATGATGCTATTTCCTGGTGTCATAAACAGCCTCCTGGAACAGGATTTGGAGGGATTGGGAGTAGAAAACCGTGCTGTGGAGATGTTGGAGGTGAAATGGTTTCTACAGATCCACCAGGCATGTTTTCCCGGCTTTGAAGACCAAAGCTGGGTAGGGAAGTTCCCAGTGACACTCCCCTTTTTATGTGTCATCTCTTGAACTGTTTATTCCTCTGTTTTCCCAACTTGCCTTTGCATCCTAAGAATGTTCTTCCCATGCTGTGGGTGCCTCCCAGGGTGACTAAACAGAAAGGAAAAAAAAATCAAAAATACACTTAACAATGAAGCTGACATGCCTGCTGGTAGAATTCTTTTCACATAGTGTGTTATAAATCATACCAGTGCAACCAAGCGTATTAACTGAAACCAGGACTTTTGCATAATTTCTTTTTAAACCCTAAAGTTAATCTCAAAACGATGATTGTGTTTTGGAGTAGGGAGCACAGTCTTTGAATGTATTTGCTCAGAATAAGAAGTGAAAATTTAGAGGGCTTTTTGTTGTTGATTTTATTGTGTTATTTTGGCTTTGTTTGTTGTAGTTATTTGCAGAGGAACTCATGACCCAGAACATGGAGGGTGACGAACCCTTGCATGCACAATAAGAACCTCTTGTACATGCAATGATGTTCAATACACTGCTAATGCTGTTGATCTATAACATTAAACAGGTGCTTTGATCCAAGAACTGCTTTTTGTGTTTGGTTTGGTTCTGTATTCTTTTTTAATCTTATTATTGTTGTTGTTATTGTCATCATCATTTTATGATACAGTTCCATAGGCTCCTGGGATCTTCTTTATCCACTCCCCAATCCCCCGCCTCCACCACATCCCTATATCATTACTAAAGTATAGTTCTTCATGATCCAAGAACTTCTGCCAAGTCCCTCTTTGTGCCAGATCTCATTAAGTCATCGTTAATACTGTCAACTAGGTATGCTTATTAAGTATTATTTAGAGATGAGGAATACGAGGAAAAAAGATGAAGAATTTCTCAGTATTAAGAGATCTCAGATTAGGTCACAGGCAGTCTGATAACAAATCCTATTTCTTGAAACACTTCATGTACAACCTTTTAAAATAAGCATCTGATCCCACTCTTTATAACTTTACTTTCCAACTTCTCACATGCATAATATGATAAATTAAACATACAAGAGGAAAACATTTATTTGTATGTTTTTGCTCCTTGTGTGCTAACTCATAAATTAAGCCTCAAGAAATGGGAATAACTTTGGTGTAGCTACTGGATTATGCCTTATTTCAAGTGAAAGGAAGCATTGTGTTTAAAAATACTATGAATACTTGTAACTAACATAGTTGGGAATTAAAAAAGCTCTTAGAGCATGTGATTATAAGAAATGTTATGTAAATTTTCCATACATCTAGTAATGTATTTTAAATTCAATACCTCTTGAGTATAAAGCTGTTCAGGCTTTAGCATATCTATTGCTGAAAAGTCAAATGATCTGCTTTGAATGTGTGTCCATTGTAAGGATCGGGGTCCCTACTTTCAGAATGTATCACACCCATATTTCATTGCAAATGCATGGCAGTTTATTTCTTACAGTGGACATGGCTTAAGAGTTTGAAGGCAGTTGTAGTTGAAAATCCTTCAAGAATGTTCTGATTATTTTAAAATTTTTTTCGCAGTTCTCTCCCAACTAATCCAGTGGAAATGCATTTCAGTACCTCATTTTTCTGAAGTTTATGTAAATATATTTAACTTAGTTTTTAAGGAAACACTTCCATTTGTACTCACACATCATTGTTTTATAGATGGTTCATTGGCATACATAATTTACAGTAATAAATATAAATAAACAGACCTGACCAAGCCAAGCTAACCCCTAGCAAATGTGAAGTTCAGTGACTGGGAGAGAAGTTGTGGTAGTTTCAGAGAACACTCTGTTCCCAATGAGCACTAAAGGTACACTAGGTGTTTTACCATAGGCAGTAAACAGCATCAGTGGTTGAGTAATAAGCTGTAATGTGTAGCTTAGACAAGATCAACAAATGGAAACTTTTCTGAAGTCTGCATAATCTTAAAATCTTTTTTTAAGAGTATAAAAGGCTTAATGATGTCACTAAATCATTTTAAAAGCATTCCCTTCGTTCTTTGACGTGTGCACGCATATATTTTATGTACTGAAATGAATGAAAAAGATCCAGCCCAGACCTCTGGTGTGCTATAGAATCCCTGGGGTTGGTTTTGGAAACCATCATGACATCTAAAACATTTTTTTGAAGATTTATTTTATTTTTATTGAAAAGTCAGAAACATAGAGAGGAGGAAGGTCAGAGAAGAAGATCCTCCATCCACTGATTCACTCCTCCAAGTGGCCTCAATGGCTGGATTTGAGCTGAGCCAGAACCAGAAGCCAGGACCTTCCTCCAGGTCTCCCACATGGGTGCAGGGTCCCAAAGCATTGGGCCATCCTCTACTGCTTTCCCAGGCTACAAGCAGGGAGCTGAATGGGAAGTGGAGCTGCCGGGATACAAACACACCCACATGGGATCCCGGTGCATGCAGGGTGAGGACTTTAGCCATTAGGTACTGTGTCGGGCTCCATCTAAAATGTTTTTACTGTGATCCAATCGGAACTATATGGCATTTGCTTTCTATCAAAGTTTTCATGTAGACATGACAGGGAAGGCTCATGGCTTCTGATTTTCCTTCAGTTAGGATAAATTAATTTCCAAAGCAAATGACACATTAAACGAATCACTGTGTCAGAACACATAAGAACTGTCACATTTTCAGATAGGGTTACATTTAACCTACTTTATTACGTTGCCAATTATGTTTCCACTAAAAATATGCGGGAAGCAGATCTGTGACTTGATTCTACCATCTTCACCTCCAAAGGAAATTAATTTATCAAGAAGTGATCCTAGGGGGCTGGTGCAATGGCTCAGTTGGCTAATCCTTCACCTGCAAGTACCAGCATCCCATATAGGTGTCAGTTTGTGTCCTGGCCGCCCCACTTCCCATCCAGCTTCCTGATTTTGATCTTTGAAAGCATTCGAGGATGGACTCTTGCACTCGTGTGGAAGATACAGAAGAAGCTCCTGGTTCCTGGCTTTACAACAGCTCAGCTCTAACCATAGTGGGCATTTGAGGGGTGAACCAGTGGATAGAAGATCTTTATCTTTGCTGCTCTTTGTAAACCTGCCTTTCCAATAAAAGAAGTAAGTCTTAAAAAAAATAATGCTTGGCAGGTAGATCTCATGATTGAGACCCCCAGAAGAGTCTTGGGAATGGGTCCTGGGATCTGGCTGCAAGCTCTGGTTTCCTCTGAATGCAGATTCTGGGAATCAGTATGTTCCAAGTGATCAGGTTTCTGTAAGCCATATGAGAGACCTGGATGGAGTTGTAACTGCTTGACTGTGGCTCAAGCTGAGAGAAATTGCAAGCATTTAAGGCATAAACCAGTGGTTAGGAGCTCTGCACACCCCTTTCTCTGCTCTCTGCTTCCAATTTCGGTGTCCTAGCACCACAGTCCTCAGTGCAAAAACAGGTTTTCTGTAATCAAACTGGTAGATCATATCTAATCTAGTACTTACGTTTAACACTGAATATATACAATTAATGTCTTTCTCCTGTCTTATCTAGAACCCTGGATAGCAATCTAGATCATCACATATCAAGGCTGTTTTCAGGATGAAGCTGTGGTCTGCTGTTTGGCACAGAGTTAAAGGCACTGCCAACCCAAATCAAAATGTCTATGCGCTCTCTGGGAGGCAGTACTGGTGGCTCACATAGCTGGGTCACTGCCATGAATATGGGAATCCTGGGGCGAGTTCAGGATTACCTGACTCATACCCTAGATGCTGTGGGCTTTGGAGCAATAGCTCAGCAAATGGGAGCTCTCTGCGTTGGTCGGGGCCTCACTGCATTTCACATCCATCCTTGGAAGATGATCAGATCAGATGGTGGAAGAGAGAGATGCTTAAAGAATAGGTGCATGGAAACCAAGAGAATCAGTTATTTTTGGTGTGATTTATAAAAGTGCACTTTCCTCCATTGTTTATCTGACTTAAATTCCAGATTTTCTATTTAAAGGTTGCAAGCCTTATTTGGTTGTCATTTAAATAGTGTCTGGGGAGCCATACTTACATTTTCTTAAATGTTAAATATAAATATTTCTGTTACAAGCAGAGGCCTGTGAAGTCAAATGTTTTATATTGTCAGGAACTTTTATTAAAGGAAAAGATTTGTTTGATGGTCGGCACCATAGCGAGACAACTGTGGCTTTTTGCTTGTTACAGCTCATTCCTGCACTCAGAGATGATTTTTAAGCTATTTAAGGCTCTCCTTAAAAGCTGCTTTCATGTAAATTTAATCTTCAATTTTCAATATCACTGTATAAGATTTCAGTGTTATTAGTATGCTTAGAAATCTAATGTTTTTAAGTAAGTAGGCATAAAAATACCCTTTGTGTGAGTCACTATTTTTTTCCCTGTTTGTATGTGATTTTTAAAACTCTGGCAACATAAGCTGATATGGTGATATGGCAAGTTAAGACTCTGCCTGCAATGCTGGCATCCTTTATCAGAGTACTGGTTGACATCCTGCTTGCTCTACTACCTGTTTCCTGCCCAGTGATGCATTAGCAGGAAGCTGGATAGAAGTGAAGTAAATAAAGCTTGAGCCAGTTATTCTGATAGGATATATGCACCCCCCCAAGTGGTGTCTTAACCTTAATGCCAAATTCTCAACTCTCCTGATATCCTTTTATTGAAAAACACTTGACGCTTGCAATGGGGGAATCTCAACTGAACTTGAGCTGTGGTTATGCAACAAGGTGGAGGAATCCACCATGGTGGGAGGGTTTGGGGAGGGGTGGGGAGAACCCAAGTATCTATGTAATTGTGTCACATAATACAATGTAATTACTGAAGTTAAATAATAAATAAAAAAAAAAGAATTAAGCTTTGATGTACAACTTTAATAAAAGTAGGTATACCTTAAAACCAAAAAAAAAAAAAAAAAAAAAAACACTTGAGAAGCAGACGCTTGGGGGGCACAGTGGTTGAGAAGTTGTTTGGGACTCCGGTATCCCAAATTGGATTCCCTCAGTGAGTTCCAGGTCAGCTCTGATGCCACATTACTGTTGATACACACCCTGAAGGCAGCAGGGGATGGCCCAGGTACGTGATTCTGTGCTACAAGTATGCGAGACCCGGAATGAGTGCCAGGCTGCTGGCTTCAAACTAGTCCAAGCATTGGGACTGAACCAGGAAAAGGAAGGCCTTTCTCTATAGCAAATAAATAATAAAAAGAAAAAAGCCACATGGTTATTACATGTGTATTTACCATAATTGAAGATTTATGATTGCCAGTAAAGTGTTAATGGTTTTATACATATAGATGTATGTGTGTATAGTTCATATATTATAATTTCTTTTAAGAATGACTTATTGATTTGAAAGGCAGATTGATGGAGATAGGAGAAACTGAAAAAGAGCATGTTGCATTCATTGGTTCATTCTGCATGTGGCCGCAGCAGTCACGGCTCTGCCAAGCCAAAACCCGGAGCTTTACCCATGTCTCCCAGTGTGTGGCAGGGACCCAACTATTTGGACCATTTCCAGCTGCTTTCTCGGGCATATTGACACACAGCTGGATTGTAAGTGGAGCAGCCAGGACTTAAACCAGCAGGGATCACAAGCAGTATTTCAATGTGCTGTGCCACAATGACAGCTCTACATACATTGTTGCTTGTAATTACATCATGAGTTAATGCAAAAGTCATGGCATGTAGAGTTTACTAGCTTGCCGAAGTCTATGCCCATAGGAAGTGACCTTGTCCGGAGTCAGGACCTAGATCCAGAACCTGCATACCTGGTCCTTGACCTGGAGTGGACGTGGGTGTGTAGTACATCACACTCTGACGGCACTCCAGTGTTGACCATCATTGGCACTTGTTTTAAGGCAGCATTGCCCTTGCCCTCCCTGAGTCCTGCCTGGCATTCTCTCTGGCCAGTAGCTTGAACAGCTTTTTTGTTTGTTGAAAGTCTCATTTGTTCCATCAGTCCAGAGCAATGGCTCTGTTGGTGCTCACCGGTTGGGCTGAATTCAACAGCTGTATCACAGAACTCTAGAGCTGAAATCCCCAACTGCATGAAGAGAGATACATTGTGATTATGAATATAAAGTGAGTAATTTTAATTACTGAGTAATATTAGTTGAATGAATACCACATACTATGTTCAAGTACAACATTTAAACATTACTAAAATTAAAATTTCATAGTGTATTACCGTTTTCAGAATAAGATTTCTAAATCATATACAAATATTTCAGATAGACCATGAAATGTATATTATGAAAAAGCTGTGTTTGGATATCAAATTATATTGTGCCAATAAGCTTTTAGTTGCGTTACTACATGAAATTTTTTCAAGTACTTTCATGTACATGTTGAACTCTTTATAAGGAATAAATTAATATGAATCTTTTCTCCCCCAGTTCTCTGAATTTGCTTTTTAGAACTAATATGCCTTTTTCATCTCTTCAGGTTTGGTCTACCCCTCTGCCAAGTTATAGCATTAAAACAATGTGCATTGAATGTGAAAACATGAGACATGATTTGATTTTTACTCAACAGAAACCCCAGGCAGGCCACTCTGTGTCTCAGTGGCCACGCCCAGCGGACCTCTGTGTGTTTGCAGAGTCGGGCCTGAGCTTCCCTGACCTTGGCTTGGTTTTGTGTCTCAGTCTTCAGGAACCAGTATCACTGTGGATATTGCTGTGATGGGCGAGGCCCACGGCCTCATTACTGACCTCCTGGCAGACCCCTCTCTGCCGCCGAACGTATGCACGTCCTTGAGGGCCGTGAGCAACCTTCTCAGCACACAGCTCACCTTCCAGGCCGTTCACAAGCCCAGAGTGAATCCAGCAGTTTCCTTCAGTGAAAACTATACTTGTTCTGACTCCGAAGAGAGCTCCGAGAAAGACAAGCTGGCTATTGCCAAGGTGAGTGTTGATGGTGCGGCCCCTTAAAGAGCTCAGCTTCAGTAATTGTCTCCTTCCTGGCAATCCAAGCTCATCTACCTTCATACCTGTTACTAGGAACGATGTATTGATCACAGGGAGAAAATTCAATAAAAGCATAAACAAACTCCTTACACTTGACAGCTTTTTGTAAATGGAAAATGTCCTTTTTGGTATTCCCTTGTTTGTTGAAGCTTTGGGAAGTTCACTTGACGCTATTACATGCCACATTCTGTTCTAAGTGATGACAGGTACCCACTAAAGATGTCAGGCTATAATCCCACTCCATTCTAGGGCAGATTCTGTTTAGAACATGTGATTTCTCTTGGATAACATAGGATGAAGTCCTTAAGAACACCTTCAAGGCTTTCTCAGATAAGGCAAATTTGGAATTCACCACAGTTTTAGTTAATTGTGGATGATTTAAAGCAAAAGATGGCTGTAGTTATTTGTATTTATTTTTGCATTACAATTTTCACATTGCTAATGTGAGACTCTCTTGAAATGTGAAACTTACTACACACAGAGGTTACATTCCAATAATTCAAATTTTAGGATTTTTAAAAATGAGATCATTAAATTTAATGTTAATTCAATGTAAATTCAATGAAAATATACTTAGAAGCAAAACAAAGCAAAACAAAAACCTTCTAGAATATGAGGCATTTCAGATAAGGAGTGCTCAGCCTGCCTAAGATATGAATTCTACAGAAGATGTGACATTAGGGTCCTGTACCAAGTTCAGTAAAAATTAGTAATGTTAAAGACTAAGACATCCAGGCGCACTCAACACACTTGTTTAGTTAGAAATAGTTATCCCCTACAGCCAGCAATCTTGAGCTGTCTCTTGAATGAAGAGAATTCACCTAGAAGCTTCCTTCAAACTTAGTGCTTCCTTGAGGAAAGGCATTCCTAACAACGGTATGCCACTGAAGACAGGGAGAAAGTCAATGACTGGTTTCCTTTGCGTGTCCAAAAACAGAGATGAGGTCGATGACACAATTCAGGTAAGAAATTTGATCTTTGCTGGTGTTTCACTTACACCTGAGTTACCTGCTGAGAAGTTGATTTACATCTTAAGGAGATGCTGGAGGGAATCCAGTATCGGAGGTACAGTGGCACTCAGGATGCTACGTTTCTCAAAGCTCATCCTATCTTAGAAAAACAGAATGTGTCTTCGTAAACTGTGCCTACATAGTTGATTTGCCAGCCATTAGCCCCAAATAAAAGTCAGCTAAGATTCTACCCATTATGATTGTTGGTGGCATGACTCTAGGATAGTACCCTCACTTAGGCTGGAAAGTGAATACCCCAGACTTATGTCTCAATCTTGATAATACCTCATTTCTCTCTTAGATTATAGCCAGAGAAGAAGTAATCCAGAAAGGGAACAGCAAGTTGGCCAGCAAGGTCTTCAGTTAAGAGGCTGTGATGTTGATGATTCTTGTATGTCTTGTTGTAGGAGTCACAGTAACCTAAAGAATTGTACATTCTACAAAAAGATACATTCCTTAGCATACCTTCTATCACTCATATACCAAGACAGTAAAATCCAATCCATAACATTTGGGACTGGAGACTGTTGAACAAGGTGATGCAAGATAATCTGTGTTACCAACAGGGACTTTTGGTTTAGGGGGCAGGAGGAACATTCTTCATAGTAATATAAAATGTATCTGTGGGTAAGTAAATCTTGCTTAATCAATACAATTATGAAATTATCCTAGAAGTAATAATTAATTTTTATTTGTATGGCTCTAGATTTGAATAAGCTTTGAAATCGAGACCTGCAGATATGATTTTTATAGTATTCCTTCATTGGACCAGATATTGGATATCTGACTACTCAGAACTGGCATTTGTATGTCTATGTATTTACTTATTTCTCTGAGACATCGAAAGTACGTGTGTTCTGACTGTGCAAATGCCTGCAATGGCCAACACTGAGCTGAGTCAAAGATAGGAGCTGGGAACTAAATCCAGAGCTCACTCAAGGGTGGCCAAAGCACAGGTACTTAAGCCGTCACCTCTGCATCTTAGGGTGTGCTTAACTGGGGAACTAGAGTTAGGAACAAGAGCTGGGAATTGAATTCAGGCACCCTGATGTGGCACAGGGTCATCCTGTCCACTGGACTTTACGCACCACTGAACAGCCTGATGTTAGATAACTGATATTCAGCCAGTGTGAGCTAATCAATTCACTTATAATCTTAAACCTCATTTCCTTCTGCGTTATTACATAAATTTAGTGAAATAAATTATGTTTGCTAATAAAATCAACACTCCCTCCTAGCGCCTGAGAAGGAGTTTGCCCCCTGGCTTGTTGAGACGAGTTTCATCAACTTGGACAACTACCACCTCTGCAACAGGTCTACCCACCTTGGAGCCTGCACCAGTAAGGAGGGACCGTAGTGCCAGCATCAAACTGCATGAAGCACCTTCAGTCAGGTGAGACAATGTTTCTCCTGGTTTCATGTCTCCTAGGAAAGTTACGTACAAAAGGGAGTTGTACAGTAAGCAAAAGGGAAACCCACCCAATGAGCAGGATTCTTTAGTCTTTAAGGAATTCATGGAAAAACTAGACGGGAACAGTGGTTGTTTTGCTAAAAACAAAAAGCAAAAACAAAAAATCTTGAAACGCGTGAATTATTTTTCTGTAATACTAACTTGCAGTAAGGTTTGAAAACCCCTCATATGCTGCATGGATTTCAACCATTTTTAAAGCATAATATACTTACCCTTGATTCCATTTTCCATGAACATCTTGAAGTTCCTGTGTAGCTTTGGAAATAGGAAAGGTCTATGCTTTCAGTGTCAAGCAATGTAAGGATTAACACTAGGAAAATTGCATTTGAACTCAGTTATGTGGACTTAAATAAAAATGGGAAGGATGAGTTGCCAATATAACCTTGGATGAAAAGAGCTGAGCCCAAATTAAGTAGACTAGATTTTTGCTTGCCATGATTTATACCCAAGATCTGTCATCAAAGACATCCAGCCTTATATCTGCAGAGTGAGATTCCCCTGGCAAACTAAATCAGCTGCTCCATAGGAGAGGCACAAAAACATGTGACTATGTACATCAGCATCCCCAAGAACTATCGCAATGAAGAGCACCTGTGAATGTTCAGGCATTTGGTGACTTAAACTTTATTCAGTATATTAATCTGAGTTTTATAAAAGTAACATAAAAGCTGGGATTACCAACACTAAATGAAAGACATTGCTAAGATCCCAAAAGAATTTTGAAGAAAGCATCTTTTTAATGAAATAATTTTAGATGAAGCTTTTGTACTTATCCTTTTTGATTCAGAAGAATTCAGTTGAATTAAATAATTATGAAGACCCTTGCTGTATGATCTCAGATTTGTGAAACATACACACAGCTATATGATCTCCCCACTTCATGACCTGACACATGAAAATTAATCACATCCTTGTTGAATTACATGATAGCAATTTCAGCACCATGCTAAGATGGGCTGATAACTGGAAACCTTTCCATCCAAAATAATTTTTGAAGGTTTTGTTTTTGAAAAGCAGAGATTCAGAGAGAAGGTGAGAAACACACTGAGAGGTCTTGCAACCATTGATTTGCTCCCCCAGTGTCTGCCAAAGCTGGGCTAGGCTGAAGCCAGGAGCTAGCAGTTTCGTCTGGGTCTTGGGTGTCTGTGGCAGAGGCCCAAGTGCCTGGGTTACCTTCCATTGCTTTCCTGGGCGCATTGGCAGGGAACTGGATCCGAAGAGGAGCAGCCAAGACTTGAACTGGGGCCCATATGGGATTCTGACATTGGAAGGTGTGACCTACCTCACTTTGCCATAATACCAGCCCCATTTCAGAATAATTCAACGATTTCTGCATGTTATTGCCTTCTTGAAGGAAAATTTTGATTTCTCCCATATTAATTAATGTTCTGATTCCTATAGAATGAGAAGCAGAAGTGAATGATTGTCCCATATATAACTGTGTGATCACTCTGTCTTATGAGCCGGTCTTTGATAAAACCTCTAAATGCCATCACAGAAAAGAGTGCTTCCTCACAATTGGAATCAGAATATTCTGGTCCTTATTTTTTTTAAAGGATTGATTCATAAATTTCAAAAGCAAATATTTATCAATGGTAATTAAAAGCATACATAAAAATTTCTTAAGAAAATGAGTAACATTCTCATTACCTTAAGAAAATACGCTTTTGCATATCAGTCAAGAGCCTTCCTATTCGACTTGCCTATTTGCCAACTTTTTGGCCGTAACTGAACAAATGGTTGTTGATAGTTGCCACTCATGCCTTCTCAAATGTTTTCTTTTTTCCTATTGTTTGTTCTGGCCATATCTCATTCCTCCTCCTTTTCCTCTTCTTTCAATTAATGAAATGGAATTGGAAGATGACAGTGGAACCTTCATGAGAAAGTGATTCCAAAAACGTTTTTGAATTGAAGTCCCAGGGATTCTCCCATTCTGCTTCTGAAATGCGAAGACAAATAATTTTCGCGAGAGATAAGGAATAGCACAGGATTCTGCTTGTTCTCTTTCTCCTAAAAATACTCAAGGATGCCTTGCCTGAGTTATTTTTTTAATGGTCTATTTTACAGCCCTTAATTTCACTGTGCTGCAAATAGTCCTAATGGAAAGTATGACATTTTTACCCTTATGAAGAAATGTCCAGAATTCAAGTGCTTAGGGGGAACTAATATGTAAGTGAGTGTGCCACTGCGAGGTGCAGCTAGCTTTACCCTTGATCTTGAAGCAGAGCTAACATCCTCTTAGCACACCTAATGCCATGAGGGCAGATCAGTTTTCAGATTCCAATTTTCGCCGTGGAATTTTGTACTGTTAGCTGTTTTGTTTATTTCTCTCTGTATTTTCCTTTTATTGGGGGCTCTGTGAGAACTGCAGGGATCAAAAAATTAAAAGCAGCAAGTAAAAGGGCCACAACTTATAACCCTTTGGATATCCTGGGTCATTTGAAGGACAGTCAGGGACACTGGCCTAGAAATCAGAAGACTCTTGGCCCCCCTACAGAAATGTGTGTTCCAAAGGGCCAGTCATTATCCTGCCTGAGCCAAAATGTCCTCTACAAGAAGTCATTAATTCAAGAGTACCCAAAGCATAACTGGAGAAGTGAATGAGCTAGCAGGATACGAGTCAGTGCTGTCGTAAAGAATGGTCTTTTGCAAAGTTGAAAAGACTGAAATGAATCACACCCTGAATCATTCTAAGTGAACCTTGGAACTGACCCCCATGAATGTGCATTACAGAAATAGGCAGATGCAAACTTGATGGTTGTTGGTGAGACTCAGAAACGTGGGGGAATAAGGAAGATAGGGCACTAAAGCACTAAACTCCTGCAGTGTCCTCTGCTGTGTGAGCACAAGCAAGGCTCCGCTGAGCTGATTGTTTCTCCAGTATCCAGGCTACTTTATGTTCATGACAACTAAACAGAAATCAAGACCCAAGATTCAAAGAAAGGCTGAAAACTACTGTGAGGACCACGCAACATGTTAGAGTACCTATAGAGTACCTATACCCTGCAGTGAATGCATGTATATGTTTATATATGTATACATACATGTATTAGAAATGTTATGTTTTGTGATCTGTATAATAAAATTCTCCCATGAAGGCTAGGATACTATGTGGTTAGGGTTTTATTTATCTAGAGCTTGTTAGCTCCTCATGCATTATATGGAGTCTAAAAGGGTACTTCGTAAACTTTTCAAAATATGTGGTTTTTGATTATTTTTTAAAAAATGGTAGATTTTGAGGCAGCCTCAATTGAGTTGATGTTAAGGTCTTATCTTTCCCAGTCTCCACAGAAAAGTAACAAATTATTAATTGTACAATATACAGAGCACTAAAGTTATGTAGTCCATTTAAATATAATGTAAAATTTGTTCACTATAAGTCATTTTGTCAGTTCAGCAAAGAGTTTAAAAACAGTCACCATAATGAAATAGTTTACGTGGTTATCCGTCTCAGACTCCAAGTGTTTTTATGATCGTAGTGTTACGCAAATTGCAACCATTTATGAAATACCTTTGATTTTTTAAAAGACAGGAAGAAACTGTTTTGTCTTCTCTAATTGTATAATTTCAAATGTTCATTCCACATCTCACAGGTATCTTTTACTATGTATTTGGTAAACTACTCTTCTGTCCCCTTTCCTCTTTCTCTGGTAAAATGAAATCATTAGTAAAATTAATGGGAAATTTTCTCATTAGATGAAATTAAGTTTATTTTTTTGCAAAAAAAAAAGTTACGAAACTGCATGGGTTTTCATAGCTTCTTTTCCATGATCTTTTTCAAGATCCTTAGTAGACATGATTCTCAAAATCTTTTGTACAACCCTCAACTTACCTTTCTTTCCGTGATCATTTGGAGGTCCCCTTGTAGAAGTAGAAAGTTATAGTTGCATCAAGAAGAAAGTTACCTTTGTGCTTTCATTAACCCAGTATGTGTGGTGGCTGCCTACATTCCTGCCAGGGGCTGAGCTGCTCTGGCCTGTGTGGTCGGTCACCTGCTGCTAAAACGGGTTTGTCAGTGCACCCGCACCAATACCAATATGTTGTGGAAATGACGGTTGAGTTTCTGGCAGTATTTGCCCCCACAGTGGATGACTGGTGTCTTGTTCTGTCACTCAATCCTGTCGCTGCAGTGCCGTTACTCCTGACTCTTGGAACAGCCCAGCGATGATGACCCTCACCAAAAGCAGGTCCTTTACGTCATCGTATGCTGTGTCGGCAGCAAACCACGTGAAGGTGAAGAAGCAGAATCGACCAGGTGAGTGGCTTCCTGGAGGAAATGCTCACCCAGTGAGCACTGTGCAAGCACTCCACCTTCAGTGCTGAAGTGTCCCATGGCTGTCTTACACTTTGGGTTGGCTGTTCTAAAAAGTAAAAACAAAATGCTTTAGTGAGCATCTGGTTACATAATTTCTACTTTCTGTGGTGATAATGTTCTTTCAAGGCTGTTATACCAGGTTTCTTCAACTTACTGCATGACTGGGAAGTTAGTGTCACCATTAAAAATAATCTGGGAAACATCAACTTGCAAATTTTAGTTTTAAAAATTTGTTAAAAACTACATTTCAGGGTGGTATTCATGTGAGTTGGAGCAAATGTTTTACACGTACTCTGATTACTAATTTAGATGTCAATATTAAAATGAAGTTCTAGGTAAAGCAAAATGAATTGTGGAAACATGACCTTGTTTGATGAAGGTCTGGAATTTTCAAATTGAGTCACTTCATTGTCTTTCTCCTAGAATCCCTACATAGAGACTTGGGTGTTTGTTTTAATCACTTGGGAGAATCAACTTCAAGGTTTTAATTCTCAGCACGATAGAAAACCTTCATAGGGTTTTTAGCTATTTTCTGCTTAGTTTATTCTATATCTTAGTACCGAGCAGTTCTCAGGGAATAGCTGTCCCTTTGCACTGAGATACGAGACGTTCAAGTGCTGGCTGTGGTGGTGGCCCCAGACTCCAATTGCTATGTCTTCAGCCTTGTGACATTGCTAAAAGCCCTGCTGGCTTGCTTCCCCTACCGTCACACCCTTCAGCTGAATGTGAGGCCTCTTGGTCCATGCCAACAGTCAATAAACAATGCCCTGAAGGGAAAAACATTCAGCAGAATTTGGGCTCACCCTTCTGAGATTCTCTTTCACCTGGAAACTTGGACCTAAGAAATGGGAGCTTTGCTTTGATAGTTTTTCCGTTGTGTCTCATGTGCATCTCTGTTTGTTCTCAAAGAATCACGGGGTGACGTTGCTCAAATGACCTGACCCAATTCCCACCCATTCATATTTACCCGGAATGTAAACGGCTTCAACTCATCAAACATCATAGATTAGTAAACTGGATTTTTAAAAAATCTATTGCCTACACAAGCAAAGATCAGCGGAAACTATATCTCATGGATTTTGATCTTTTTTTTAGTTTCATCCCTTCAAAAACACTTTCTTATTAAATCATTCACTGACTCATAGATCATACAGTAGCATTATTCTCTTCAAGAAGGTTCTTGATTTTTATTTCTTCAGTGACACATTAATTATTCAGTAGCATATTTAGCTTCATGGTGTTTTAGTTTCTTCCTGTTGATTTTCTTTTGTGGCTTTTCATTTAAGGGGATGTGTAGTAAATGTGTAATGGAGACTATCATATCTAGTAGCATGTTATTTAACTTCATGGCATTGCAAATTTCTATTTTTCTTCCTGTTGATTTTGTAATGTGGCTTTTTGTTTAAGGGGATTATAGTAACTTTGTAATGAAAACTATCATATCCAGATATGAGGATACAATGCAGTATGCATCTCTGCTTCCAGATCAAAGATGGACTCCCAATGAAACTGTTTACTCTATCTTGATAATAGGCTGTTGGACTCTGCCATTGCCCATGCCCGCAATAATGAACATATGACTGTTTATAAAGAACTATACTGTAGTAATAACATGCGATAACTCAGTGGGGAGCAGGGAGGGGGATGGGAAGGAGGTAAGGGAAATCCCAGGAACTATGGAACTGTATCATAAAATTATAATAATAATAATAGTGGTAGTAGTAATATAATAAAGAAGTAAAATTTTAAAAAATCATGGGGTTGTTATAGGCTACTGCTGTTGTGGTCTAGTTTTGGGCAGAATATTTGTTTCCTAGGTTCTTGCCTCTTAAAAAGCATTTTAAGTGTAGGCACCAACATGGCTTAAGCTTAAGTCCTACATGGGCATTATTCATGGGGAGTGAGCCAGACACTCGGAGTCTGTCAGCAAGAAGCAAGAATGCAAGCAGGTGCATGAGAGGCCAAGAGCCAGAGTGCCATGAAGTGCGTGACCAAGAAAGCGAGTCCCTCTCCAGCCAGGGCTTGTCAGGAGGTTTGAGAGGGGAGTGGTTAACAACAATGCAACACTCCCATTCCCCATCCTCCCAAGACCCAGGTAATGATGGTTACATGTCCTTTGACTCACAGGTGAGAAGAAAGTATTATACAGGCCAGGGAGGGGTGGTGTCTGAACTTGTGACCCTGAACTAGCTGCCTATGACCGTATCATTACAACAGAACCAGAAGTTCTCATAATGGCACCAATATTTACAGAGATTCCCTCAAAACATCTACATTAAAACATTTCTGTTGTGTTTATCTGAAAGGCAGGGAGAGATGATCCATCCACTGGCTCACTCCCACAGATGCCAGCAGTGGAGGTTGGACCAAGACAAGGGCGGGAGCTGGGAACTGTGTCTTAGGCTTCCGTGTTTGTAGCAGGCCTCCTGCACTAAACACATCACAGCTGCCCCTCAGAATGGGCGTTAGCCACAACCTGGGGTGGAGGGGAGATCCAAGACTCAAAGCAAGGCACTTGGATGCAGGGTACCGGCAATTCTAGTGGGAGTTGAACAGCTGTGCCAGACACCACCCTGAGATATAAATTTTCAGGCATCTAATTTAAGGAAGGCTTTATTTTCTTTCCATCATCCAGGAGGAAGAGAAAAAGTAAAGCTTTCTTTCCAGTTACTCATGGTACACTCGAAACCTTCCTTGGAACTGCCACCTCCTTTGTGTAACTCTCTGCCTTTGAATGCAGAAGGACACTTCCTCCCAAAAAAACACAGTTTTACTGAATTTACATCACTAAAATAAAGCCTTAAAGGTAGTGTGGCTTTCCAGCAATTCTGAGCTTCTCTGCCCTTGAGAAAAGTTCATTAAACTTTGAAGCTCAGGTCATTAATGATCTGAGAACTAGAATTGAGTTTTCACTACAGCCAGTGTAAGATAATGCAAGCAGACACTTTAACAGATTATCCGTAGGCCAAATACAGATTGTCTCACTAATGAAGAGTCATGTCTGAAATTCCAACAGGGCAGATGGAACATATCTGAGGCTCTTAAAAGTCACTTGCTTGTCCTAGATCTGTAAGACTCCTTAGCTCCCTACAAAAGCGTGTGTGGTGAAGTTTTGAAGGAGAGCCTCACCATAGAAGGGTTGTGGTATTTTAACAATTAAATCTTAATGCAGAATTCATAAGCTTGATGTCTAAACAAACTAGCAAATACTGTGAGATAAAGTCAATAGGAATAGCAGTAAAATCTAGATGTCTAGAAAGAATGAGGTATTTCAATCTAAATACTTAATTTTATCACATTTATTGAAGAAAAGCAAGATTATAGAATACTAATTGCCAGGAGGAATTACATAGTCATAGAGCCACTAAATATGACTTTATAACCCTGGGTCCTGTCATTAGAGACATGTTGTAGATTGAATTGGATCAGACAATTAGGAGAAGAGAGAATGAACTTGATAGAGAAAGATATGAGGAAATTACTGAACATGATGGGAAATTGAAATAAATTAAAGATTTTCAGGGGCTGGCGTTGTTGCACAGTGGTTAAAGTGCAAGTCTTTTCTAAGGCTGACCTAGGGAATTTTGTTTCTTTTGTCTTTGGTGTTGGGCACTTAAAACATTTTGTGTTTTCTTGAATTTCTTTAGATTATTTCTGCTTCTTCTCAAATGTTTTGTTATCTTTTTACTAAGAGCATGGTCTCCATGTGCCTCTGGCTGTGTTGCCCATTGTTCTGTCAAAGCCACTAGGAAGGTCCAGTTTTGACACATGCACTCCATTGTCAGACCACAGGTCCTGGCATTCTCCCCATAGTTGTAGTTATGAGTCCAGTGGTTTAGTCAGGAGAATCCTCAAAATAATCTTGTCCAGGGTGATCTCAGACCTGTTTCTTGTGTGTGTGCCCACTTATATAGGATCCAGTTCATTCTGTCACCCACATCAGCCTATGTCCACATTGGTAATTGCAATTGCTAGATCTGATTTATCTCGAGCCCCATTTCTTACACAAACCAGTGGGTGCCGCGGCCCAGCCCAATCCTACCCTCCCCACAGCCCTCATGTACACCATCAGAAGCTGCCACCCATTCAGAGCAACTCCCAATAACCCCCACTGAGCTGGCCCCCAGCCCTGGTTTCTGTATCAGCCACCATGTGCAGTGAACTGGTCTGGTATTTCCCACCTCATTTATCTCACATATACATAATTGGGTGTTGGAGCTTAACTCATCCCAGTTGACTCCACCCTCCAGCCTACCCATGCCAGCAGGTGCCACCGCCTGTCTAGCCAGGCCTGCCCCCCGTCCTGATTTTCATGCTTGCCAGTGGGAGTTGTAGGCCTTCATAGGGGTGCCCACAATTTCCCTAATGTGCCCACTCCCAGGCTTGAATTTTGCACTCTCCAGGTGATTCTGCAGGCTAACTTGAGAGTAAAGTCCAATCTTTACCACCTACCTCATTTTCACCAAAGAAATATATAATGAAGAATATGGAAATAAGAAAGATGATACCAGAAAAAAGTCTGGAATCATAATAATGGTAAACAAGTTGGAATACTATGGTTCAGTCCAAATACGTGTTATCAGATAAGCATTACTATTTCCAGATTTATGAGCAGTTTTGCAAGGGACTTTTTTTTTTATTACATTGCATTATGTGACAGTTTTATAGGTACTGGGATTTCCCCCCACCCCTCCAGAAAATCTTCCCCCATGGTGGATTCCTCCACCTTGCTGCATTGCCACAGTTCAAGTTCAGTTGAGATTCTTTCATTGCAAGCATATACCAAACATAGAGTCCAGCATCTTATTGTCCAGATAAGTTCAACGGCTTCTTGGGGAGACCATCTCTGGTCTGAAGGTAGAGCCTGTAGAGTGTCATCCTAATCAGTTAAAAGCCCCAACATAACATCAGCAACAGTTTATAATGTTATGGAATTAGTGGACAAAGACAGAATTAAAACATCAGATATTAAAAAATATGTCCCTCAAGGGATGAAATTTGAGTTTAAATTATGCTTGTATCAGTTGGGAACAAAGTTCAGATGAGGAAACTAAAGCACAAGTCCCCAAGTTGGCACAATTTACATTAGATTTTGTTTTGTTTTCTTTTGTCCTTATTCGAGTACAAGATTCTCATTCTCTCTCTCTCTCTCTGTAACAAAGTAAAAATTATTAAGTAACCCAGCATGACAAAGCAAGTAAGCCGAGAATAATTATTAGGGCAAGCAGTGGGAATGGTAATGCTGCAGTCAGAACATTGTCATCCCTGTTTCCCGCTGCCCCATTCATATGACTGCACTCAAAAAGATGGGGCAGAGTATAAAAGCAAAGGAATATCTAGGGAGGATTACACAAGGGTGGGTGGGAGGGATTGACGCCACAGGCCATCAGTTACCTCTGTCGGGGCTATTTAGTGGCTGGCTTTGCATTGTGGCCTCTTTGGACTGCTGTTGGGAAGAGCTAAAGGCTTAAAAAATAAGAAGATTCAAAGGAAGAGAACAGGGGAGCAACAGGCAATGGAGTGGGGAGAAGTGTGTGAAGAATAGGCAAAGGGAAAGATAAACGCCTTGTCTCCCAGGAGGCTAATGACACCTGTTCTTCGTCCAAGTCAAGTCCACAGTGTGTCCTCCAGCTCGTCAAGCAGCGTTAGTTTTAAGCAGCTGAAGAACAAGTACTCATGCCAAGTAACTGGGTATCACCACCTAAGTTTTTTCATTAAAGCATAAAAAGGAGAAATTTAACTACAATTTTCATTTTTTTTTAGATTTTTATTCATTTTTTTATTACAGCCACATATACACAGACGAGGAGAGACAGAGAGGAAGATCTTCCGTCCAATGATTCACGCCCCAAGTGAGCCGCAACGGGCCGGTGCGCGCCAATCCGAAGCCAGGAACCTGGAACCTCTTCCAGGTCTCCCACGCAGGTGCAGGATCCCAAAGCTTTGGGCCATCCTCAACGGCTTTCCCAGGCCACAAGCAGGGAGCTGGATGGGAAGTGGAGCTGCCGGGATTAGAACCGGCGCCCATATGGGATCCCGGGGCTTTCAAGGCGAGGACTTTAGCCGCAGGGCCATGCCGCCGGGCCCTATAATTTTCATTTTTAATCTCACTTGCTGGTGTGAGTTCCTGGAAAGAATACCAAGATTATACCAATCTTTTGAAAAGTCACTGTATTTTTGTAGTGGTTCTTACCCAGGCTCTTGGAAGTTTCTGTTCCATGATACAATAATACTAATATCTCTGCACCCATCAAATGAACGGGCTTTTTTTTTTCCTTCAGAAATTTTGGTATTGTGATGTTTTGGTTTTGTATTCTCTTAAAATACATTTTCTGTTTGGGAAAAACGGTAGGACTGGTGGTTTTCCTGTGGGCAGGGGAAAGAGGCAACTATTGATCAGACAAGCTGGTTCCTTTACTGTTCAGTTAAAACAGGGTTTTGTAGCACAAAACAGATGGCTTCACTTAAACAGTTCTCCTCCAGGATTGTTTATCTTCTCCCCTCGATCACCCAGAGTTCCCTGGGTCTTGACACACATTCTCTCCAGCTTTTGGGAACAATGAATCACAGGCTGAATTATTCAAAGGAGTTGATAGTTCAGATTGGTTTGTTTTGTCTAACTTTTCTTTTTATTTTTCTTGTGTTTGAGTATTTTGGTGTTAAATAATTCACATTAAACAGTTGAAATTATTCAGAGATTGATATTTCATAAATTCTGTCTTATTGAGTTGCTTTAAAGTTCTCAGTTGTGAAGTGAAGATGAATATCTGAAAAAGGATTCACATTTATCTGGTCCCCTTTACTCGTGTGTGTGTGTGTGAATGTTTTACATAAATTTGGATGTGACTCTGAAAGCCATTGCTGTCCCTTAACTTTAGACATGATTGTACATAATGTAGCTTAGAAAATCTGTTTTGAATATCTGACAAAGATGTTTCTTCTTCCATGTCCTTGGAAATAGCAAGCCTTAAAGAACCATACAAACATTACTTAATACATTGTGGACTTTTTTGCTACACATGATAATCCAGTAGAAGCTGGAGCAGATAAGCCACACGTTTCTAAGAAAAACTGGGTTCCCACTTAACTAGGACTGAGATCCTGGAATGGGCTCTAAGTTCTGTGCCTCTTATCAGTTTTTTAAAAAATTATTCTGAAAATAAAAATCTTATTTAATCTTTGCATTGATTTTTATGTATTTGAAAGGCAGGATGAGTGAAAAGAAAAAGAGAAAGAAGAATGAGTGAATGAATGAATGAATGAATGAAGATTCCATTTGCTAGTTCACTTTCCAGATGTCTGCCACAGCCAGGTCAAAACACAGAACCTAGAACTCCACTGGGCTCACTCAAGAGGGTGCCAGGGATCCCATGACGTAAGCTAGCTCTGCCACCTCCCAGGATGCATATGGCCAAGAAGCTCAATGGGAGCAGAGAACCCAGAACTCCAACTAGGTACTGGGATGCAGGTGTCCCAGGTGGCAGCTTAACTTACTGTACTACAAGGTCTGCCACTATTTGTTCATTGTAATCCATGAAGAACCAGCAGTAGAAGAGTGGAGAAAAGGAGTGGTTGGTCATTTTCCACACATAAGAGTGAGATATCTCATTCAAAAAAAAAAAAACAAAAAACAAAAAACCAAGAAGTGATGGTGTCAACCAAAAATTTGAAACGAAAATGACAAAAACTCTTCAGCAAGCTTCATGCTCTTTTTTAGTGGACCAGAAAAGCTTTGGCAATGACTAATCCAGTGTTTGATGGAGATGGGCACTGGAGCAGGCTTTGCTGTGAGCCAAGCAGTCCATTAACCATACAATAACCCCACCGAGAGATGGGAAGTCAATATGTAGACATTGCCCAAATGGTGAGAAAAGGGGCTTACATGATTACATTCTGTTTGCCCCAGGATAAGTTGTTCAACCATGAAAACTAGTTAATAGGTGATTGCTCACAAGTTACTGTTTTTCTTTTCAATTTTAAGTGCAGGCTACCTTTCCTGTGTTTAAGAGAGAATGGTTTCTAAATGCGTGATCTCTGTCTGCTGGGGTTCTGTAAAAATTTCGGAGTAAACCCGAGTAGTTTGGCACAAACGCAACATTTGAAATTTGAACTAAAGCCTGTTGTGGGATCTACAGTGGATCATATTCTAGTTTTCAGTGTTTTCTTCAAAACTTATGTTTCTCAAAGTACTATTTCACTCTTGTTTAGGATCATAATGGTTAATAGGTAGATACCTCAAAAAGTTCATGAAAAATATGCTTAGGAGAAATTTCTTTGGATGTCAAAATAATTGAAATCTGTGCATAGTTTCCTCATTTTCCAGGAATTTTTTGAAGGCTATCTCATAAAGTTAATGGCCCCTCCAAAGGCCCACTTTTTTTTTTTTAATTTGCTCATTTCGTTTTCCGTTATATGGTTTTGTAGTTACAGGGCTTCCCTTCCTGCCTCCTATTTCTCCCTTTCTCTTCTGCGCGTCCCCCTCTGTTTTACAAGAGTGTAGCAGTTCAGCTGCAGGCACAGTTCCAATATTCAGCCATTTGTGTGTGCCGTGGCACTGCAGGTACGGGCAGTGGTGGAGAATGGAGTGTCTTGTTGTCACAGTGTATTGAACTGTCTCGCAGGGGATCCTTCTTTTATTCAGGAGTGGAGATGCATACTGCACTTCCTCACTTCCCGGTGCTCTAGTATCCATCACACCATTCGTTTATTGGAGTCTAAGTGTCTAGTTCTTGCCATATATATATAGCTTACATCAGAGAGCATGTATGGTATTTGTCATTTTGAAACTGGCTTACTTCACTGAGCATAATGGCCCAGTTTCCTGTCCGTGCTGTGTCTGGGTGCCTGTGCTCGTCCCTGGGGGCTTCAGGCTCAAGCCTTCGTGCTTGGCCCTGCCTTGGCCTCTGCAGCCAGCACTGCCCCCTGCTGCCAGACTTGACCTTGGCCTGTGCTTTTGTCTGCTTCCCTGCTCTCACGATTTCCCTGGCATCCAGGGCCAGGGTAGCTCCTGCCCTGGCTGTAACTGCGTCACTCTTTGATCTTTTCTTGCTCTGCCCTAGTTGGTTATTGGGTTAACTGTTGCTCTTGGAGACAAATGAGTTGTGACTGGTTTACCTCAAATCTTCAGTAAGTAGAGAGACTTCTTGAGAACGGTAGCAAGGCAAAGTTCGCCCCACCTTTTTTTTTCTGCTGCAGATAGGGCAGTTCTCTGGGCTTGAATGCAGAAGTCCCTTCCTTTAATGCTGCTCAGGGGCAGAGACCCCTGGCACGCAACTAGGACCCCCACTGAGGTGCTGGGCACGCTGCTCAGCTGCTGCCATCCTGGTGCTGTGGGTGCTGGGACAGGCCTGAGGCAGATGTCAGGGCGTTTGAGGAGCCATGGAGCTGTACCCCCTGATTATATGGGCTCCGCTCTGTCTTGCCCCACTCATAGCTTAAGGCACCGTGAGGCCGCATGCAGGTCAGCAGCTTTGCTCCTTCCTCTCCTGTGGTGGCCTCCAAACCTCTCATCTGTGCACTCGCTGCTCTCTGTCGCAGTGCTGTGTGTCCAGTCTGTGAGCTGTTCATCTTTGCCTAGACAGCCTTCACCCCCCTCGCCTGCCTTGCGCGAGCTCCAGGCACTTAAATCTCTGCAACAGCTTGCCAATGTCCGCCTGCGCAATCACGTTTGGCCGTTAGTTCTGGCTTACTCTCCAAGATCCGTGTAACTGATCCTGATCCAGTCTCAGCTACCCTAGGTTCCCATGGCCCTCTTGGGTGGCCCTAATACCTCTCAGGGGGATTAGGGATGCAGACCTTCCGGTCCTGGGGTGGGCTCTGTCTGCTCTCCTCTCCCAGGAGCTTCTCTCAGCTGGTTCGCTCCCCAGTGGCTCACTCCCCAATCCGTTTGTTCTTTGTATTTCCATATTTTAAGCAGTCCATGCTTCCCAAACTCTGCTCCAGAATACTGGGTTTAAGCAATATCAGATCCTCACCACCTAACAGAAGAGAGGTGTGCGAGAAGAGTGGGAGCATTATTTTCGTTTCAGAAGCAAAAACTGGAAGGAGAAAATGGTATCAGCTGGCTGTGCCAGCATTGCCACCAAAGTTTTCATGATGATTCCTATGTACACATTTCATGCCATGGAGACACCCGGGTGAACACCAAGCCTCCAGTTGGTGATTGTTGAGTTTATAGGAGTCAAGGTGCCATCTCTGGATTGCAGTTTTGTATTATTTCCAAGACATTTTGGAGTGACTCCTTTACTCTTGCTCTTTCTCAGGTGCAATTTCACCTCTCTCCTCCCCTTGCTCCTCACCTCTCCAAGGGACTCCTGCCAGCAGCCCCATCAGCAAAGTTTCTACAGTGCAGTTTCCAGAACCTGCTGACACACCTGCCCGACAAGGCCCGGGTTCCCACAAGCCCTTAACGTGCACGCAGAGTGCCCCCGACCTTTCTCCGCAGAGTCTGGCTACACCTGTGATATGTAGCAGGTAAGAACTGTGTAGCATTTAATAACAAACTGAATCCTAGTATTGCCCACAGCAGCGCCCAGCAGCAGTCCACACAACTCAGAGTAGGCTCCCAAAGCAGTTGAACAGAAAGTACGGGATGATGTGTTTGTGTTGAACTGGGTTATCATGGAAACTTAATTTTTCAGTTATTTCTCTGTGAAGAAAAAACTTACAGGCAACATAACCCATCCACTAACCTGTGGAGATGACACCAAGTTATTCTTTATATACCTGCTCTGCTTGATGAAGAATGTAGAAAATGTGTCACTCAGATATTAAGTCATCTGATAAAATTTGCTATTTTGTACAAATATTTTGTGCCTCAGAGGAGAAGAAAAAGGGCTCCCATACAGCTGCTGTAATGGTTTTGTCAACGTTGTCACTAAGAAATGTATTTTCTTACTGATGAACTTTAAAAAAATTGTACATGTGGAATAATTGTTCTTAAGTGTGAAAAGTAAAACCAGGAAAGAGCTGAGTATTTGTAATCATGTATGTGAGAATACCTTGAATAAAACTCCACTCTCTTTTAAGGTCCCTAGCTGTGTTAGCAAGTGCTGGCGTTCTAGGTTCCAGTTTTGGTTCATAGATCCTGGTTGTATCCATATAATCTATTTACTAGTAACTAGCCTCAAACGTTTCATTTTCTTAAACTTGTTTCTCCGCAAGTCAAAAGACTGTCTCTTACCATCTTTATTTCCTTTTTCTTTGTAAATGTTTTTTTTGAATTTTTTTGAAAATCGTTTTTGTTTGGCCAGGATAAAAGAATAATTGTTCTACCACATTATCCTGCTGTCCTCTGTCAGTGTGTTTTCAATATTTTTTAAATAAAATAACTCCTGTGAGAGATAAATAACCTTTTCCCTATTTCATGTTATGCTCAAAGAACACCTCTTGATTTTTGTTTCATCTTGTGTCATCTGAATGCTTGACCACAGAGCAAGCATTTTTCTTTCTTTTTTTTTTTTTGTTTAAAGATTTATTTATTTTTATTGGGAAATCAGATATACATACAAAGAGAAAGAGAGACAGAGAGGAAGATCTTCCATCTGCTGATTGACTCCTCCAACTGGCCACAACAGCCAGAGCTGGGCTGAGCTGAAGCCAGAAGCCAGGAGCTTCTTCCTGGTCTCCCGCATGGGTGCAGGAACCCAAGGCCTTGGGCTGTCCTGGACTGCTTTCCCAGGCCACAAGCAGAGAGTTGGATAGGAAGCAGGGCAGCCGGGATTAGAATCAGTGCCCATATGGCACAGTTTAGTGTGTGCAAGGCGAGGACTTTAGCTACTAGGCTAATGCCCTGGGCCCAGAGCATGTTTCTTTAGGTAAGTATTCAGTAATTGCCGATGCATCTAGTGCTTGGCAGGAAACACTTGAGAAAGCTGCTAGCTGAGCTGAGTCAGGGTGTGAAGTCTGGCCGAGAAATGGGCCCCTGAGGACACCTGCCCCCTGCCTTCTCAGGACGCCCCCCACCATAGTCTCCCAGGCTTGTGGGAAACAGGAATGCCCATAGAGCAGAGACACAGCCAGAAAGGTTGACCACTCATAACTTCTCTTCTCATGGCCCTTTTTAATTTCCATTTTTTGTTCTTAGTGAGTTTTTGTTGTTGTTTTGTTTTGTTTTTGGTGTTCTCAGCAATAAAAATGTAATGGGATTTTTATAAAAGAGTTTCAGAGAAAAACAAGGGGATTTCACTGTCGACTACTTGATGTTTATGCATACAGTAGTGTGTGTTTTATTATCTGGGCTTTCTAAGTCGATAATTTAAACCAGGTTCTCTTGTTGCCTTCCAGGCAGCCACCCATGTAGGCACAGAGAGCTCAAAAAAACACATAACCAATTACTGTCATTTCCCCTGCTGAATTTGAAGGGATTGGTGTCGACTCCAGTCTCTTAGCTGTTGAAGTTTTTGTACAACATGCTGTTCTTTTTTTTATATGGGAGCAGATATGTTTGAACTACTATGTTAAATAATCCTTTTAAGTGTTACATTGCAATTAAAAAAAATGTCTGAACAACTAAACTCTGCTTCTACTTATATAGCCTCAGAAGGCATGTCCACCAGCTTGCATCTGCATTGGTCCCAGCATTTTGTGTTGATTGCCTTAGGCAACCTGACAGGATTTCATAATTGGAAATAATAGCTCTCCTACTTACAACTACAGCAGAAAAGCCCATTTCCTTCAAAGGAAGATATTCTCTAGAGGAAAACACTGCTTTACTGTATCTATAAGCACAATTTAAAAACAATGAAATGTTTACGACGCCTAGTAGTGGACTATGAGACTTTTCATTTTGAGGGGATAACTTGTGATTAAATAATAATTAGTCCAATAGAAAGAACGTGGCAGCAAAACGCAGGATTAAAATGTAGCCGTGAAGTCCCTGAAGAATACACAAGAGAGAAGCCAGTTTGGAATCTTACCAGGATGTTGTGGGCTTTGTTGTTAATTTCAGAAACAGTCAGCTGTTGAGAGGGAAAGAAAAGCATTTCACATGCTCCAGCCGCCTTTGTCTGGGGCTCTGTCCCCTCTCAAGGTCATCCATCCCTGAACCAGTGCCCCGTGCAGGGAGTCGTACCTTCTCTCACCATGCCGTCTGTCTCCTTAGTTATTTCTTTGGGGTGCTAACAAGTGATTGGTCAATATAGAAAAAAAATTCATTCGGGATCTTTGGCAATAGAAGAAAACATAATGCAAATATGCTGCCAGCCTATTTTAAGTTGTATTCTGCTTTCATGAAGATGTATCTGCACAAAAATGAACTCTGAGAAACAGATCTAGTCACGTAGCTTTTGAAGACACAAAGGTGTTGCGCTGGGGAAGATGCTGTGGACTGGGGCCTCCAGCATCACTACTAGAAATAGGTAACAGCCGGTCGCAGTGTTCTCCAGCTGATGTAGTGCATTTTACTGGCACCTTCACCTCAAATACTGTGCAGGGCGTGGAAAGGGGGAACGAGCGTTGCATGCATTTCTGAAAGCATCCTATTGATCATTCCCTCACAAGAAAGAAAACGAAGCTGTGCTCCTCAGCCTCCATGTGGAAAAATGAATATTTCTAGTGAATGAATAAGTAAAAGGCAGAAATATGTGATGAGAGTTGTCTGTGTGAGTGCACACATAGTTGATGAGCGCAAAAAGGAGCATACACTCAACAGGTGTTCTCGTATCTCCTAGCTGTGGCCGACCTTATTCCCAGGGAATTCCTGCTGACGGGCCCCTGGACAGAAGTGGCCCAGCCCCTCGGATGCCGAGCAGAGCAGGTAATTCATTTCTCTGGATTTTGTTTCTGAAACTAGAAATCATTTGTTTCTTCCTGATGAGAAAAGCATCTTATTTGAGTCTTCCAAAAGTCCAAAAAAGTGCATTTTTTTTTTAAAAAGACTGCCTAAATTTCAAGCCTGTTTTGCACCAAAATAAACTTTTTATTCTGTTTACCATGAAGTTTTTGATATGCCCTATTATTTTATATTATTTTATATTTAAATAAAAATCACCCTTAATTCCCTACTTTTAATTGTAGAAAAAATTTTGGTGGTAAGCTATCCAAATGTTTCTGTATATGTGTACACAGATACATGTATTTTGGGGCCTGAGAATGCACTTCTGTGGGTGTTTTAAAAGACTTATTTATGGGCCTGTTGTGATGGCTCAATGGCTAAATTCTCAAGCACTGGCTCCTGTCTCAGCTGCTCCACCTCCCTTCCAGTCCTTGGGACCCTGCACCTGCATGGGAAACCTGGAAAAAGCTCCTGTAACAAGCTGCTCTTGTTCAATTGCAGATGACACTGCTCAAGTTACCTCTGATTACGAAACCAACAACAACAGCGACAGCAGTGACATTGTCCAGAATGAAGATGAGACTGAGTGCCCCAGCCAGCCACTGAGGAACGTGTCTGCCTGCAGCACCTACGCTCCTGAGACCTTGATGTTCGTGGTAGGCCCTTGTCACTTAACTCACTGTGTACTGAGAGCTAGGCTCCTACTGCAGCAGCTGGCTCAGCACAAGGTCCTCCTTGACCCACTGCGTTGAGGGAATGTGTGTCTCTCTGGGACCACCCGTGTTGTAGCACTACCCTGTCCATAGTGTCCCTCTGTCCAGCTCCTACCAATCGTTTCATGATTCTGTTCGGTGGTGATTAGCAGCATAAAGATGATGCAGATGTTTCAACAAATGGCTCTTCATTTCTCACAAAGAATTACATATATTAACACATGCAAATGGTGTGAATATGTGAATATTCATTTAGTAAAACAATTTTGCAATGATAGAAAAGGCATAGAAGGGAAGGAGGAAGGAATTAGCAACTTGTGGCTTTGGGAGACCTGCTGGTTTTCCTTAGTAGTTTCTTAATTTAGAAAATAATTCAGTATCTTTTTCTCTGTTTCTGCCTATTAAAATACTCTTTAATGATGAATTATTTTAGTATTTGAACAGATCCATTTAAAGACAAATGAAACACATTTGAGTCTTGTTAATTTGGAAGAAGCAGCAAATGATACAACATAGTTGTTACATGATTAGTCTCTGCTATAACTACCCTTTATAGGTTTTTAGTGTATTTATCTTTTGCATTTTTTACATTTTACATTTCCAAGTAATTTGCTTTCTTATTTTTTTTTTTATTATTGGCAGTGGGAGATGGTGAATCCTTGAATGTGGCAGCCATCATTTTTCCAGCGCGAAATCATGGTGCTGACTTCCGAGCATTGATGTAAACTTAATTAATTACAATAGGGTGATGCTGCCCTCCCTACTCATGGTTTGAGAGTCCGAACATGAGGCAAGGATTCTTATTCCAGAAAATTGTACATGTGTATTTAAAAATATAAATCTGTGTGATTTGCAAGCACCTTTGAATCCTGGGACCTTGATTTAAGATCCCCACACTAGATTCAAGAAGCATTCATAGAAGCTTATCGAAGAAATATCCATGTTTTTGTTGAAGTGTGAGTGAGCCACGGACAGATGTCAGCTGACAAGGCAGAGATTCATAGTCTGAAACCACTTCTGATGCTTTGCTTGTTATTTTGGGCCAATGTCGTCTTTTTTCACCCTCCACCCTTTTTCTAACGGTTGTTTGTTCATCTGAGATTTTGTCTTTTATCTCAGATAATCATAGTCGTTAAGTCAAAGTTAGCAAAATACAGATTTCTTGACAGAAAAATATTTTAATTCTTATTGCAGGATAAGCCAATTCTTGCTCCTGAACCTCTTGTCATGGATAACCTGGACTCCATCATGGAGCAACTAAATACTTGGAATTTTCCAATTTTTGATTTAGTGGAAAACATTGGAAGAAAATGCGGTCGTATTCTTAGTCAGGTAAGAAATGGATTCATGGAGCTGGATGTTGTGGTGTAGTGAGTTGACAGATCAAACATTAGCCACACCACTTCCTGTCCAGCTCACTGCCAAAGCCAAGGGAAGGCAGCGAATAATGACCCAAGTGCCTGCCTTTGTGCACCTCTGTAGGACCTCTGGAAGAAGCTCTGGATTCCTGGCCCCTGCCAGGCGCAGCCCCAGCCATTGTGGCCATGTGGGTTGTAAATCAGCAGAGGGAAGAACTCTGTCTCCCTGTGTGTCTTTTCTGTCTCTTCTATGCTGCCTTTCAATAAATAAAAATAGGCCTTTCATTTTTGAAAAGGAAATGTATTCACACAAATAACTCTAAAGATGGGAAACAGAAGTCATCTATGTTTTTGAAACCTCTGGATGGCTGATGTGACGCAAGTAAATTCTCACACACAGTGTTTTACAGACTCCATGGTAGTGGGTTAACAAGAGAAACTGGAACTTCAAGTGAGTAAAATCCTGTGTTCTATGACTAACACATTATGTATTGTTTTTGACATAATAGGTAGAGTGATAGGAATACACAAGTTAAGCAAAGGCAAAGTTGATACAGGACCCCCAAAAGAGCAAAGCTGGTTGCATATAAATTTGTTGTCTGAAATTATTTTCAATGACTTTTTAAACTTTTGAATATTATATGTCTTAGGCCTATCTAGAAATATTAGGAAGAGAATAATTAGCATAATGATTAAGACACCCACATAAGAATACATAAGAATAAGAAATTGGGTGCAATTTTCTGACTCAATTTACTGGCTCTGGTTTCCTGCTTTGGTGGACACTGGGAAGCAGTAAATAATGGTTCAAGTAGTTGGGTTCCTACTGCCCTGAAAGGAGACCCAGGTTGAGTTTCTGGCTCTCAGCATCAGGCTAGTCCAGCTCTATCCACTGCACATAAACAGCAGATAGGAGCTCACTTGGGTGCTTTCTCTTTGGCTCAATATTATCTTTTCCTAAATTTTGAAAAATTAGTAGGGGCTGGCATACTGGAGCAGCAGGTTAAGTCACTGGCAGCATTCCATATGGCTGATGTCTAGCTCCTTGCTAAGGCACCAGTAGCTTGGGCACTGCCACCTTGTTGGCTGTTGAGAATTCCTGGCCTCAACCTGGCACAGCACTGGCTCTTGTAGCCATTTGAGGAGTCAACCAGCACATGGAAGATTCTCTGTCATGCTTTCAATATCTCTCCCTAACTGCTTTTACTTTTTTAAGTGAATCTTTTTTAAATGTCCAAAAATATGTTCCCCTAATGAGAAAGAAATTGAATTCTCTTTATTTCCAAAGTCAGTACCTTTACTAATACAAGAAATATAGGATGAAAATTATTCCTGCATGAAAAGCTTTGGAGTACTGTTTTTGTTAGCTCAGACTTTATTCAAGGTTTTTCATTTAAAGACAGATTTGTTTTGCTAAGAGATACAAAATACAGGGAAATTCAGAATTTGAACATGTTTGCTGCAGAAATCAAAACTAAAGTGATGGATTTGCTGTATTATCAAACATCTGCCAAAGTGCATGTTTTAATTAAGGATGCTGAAGCAGTAATGGTTACAAGCTTGTTTTAAAATGTTTTAAGTGTGTGTCTAACATATCTGAGTAAATACCAGAGCAGAAACACTCAAACTACCAAATTTGCCAATCATCTTAAGTGAGAATTCAAGACCAACTGAGATTTATTGCAAAACAGTAGAAAAGGAGTCCTGGAAGTATTGATTTCTAATAGCTGAGTGGGGGACGAGTTTTCCTTAGTCCTCCCAGTAAGTATCTGGATATGTATCTTTAGGCTAAGAAGCCCAACCACCAGAGGTCCGGAAGGAGAAGGTAGTGGGCTGGCTCTGCTGCCAGCATGTGGCTGCAGGAACACAGAGAACCAGTGTAGTCTTCAGAAAGAGACAGAGAACCTTGACCTAAGCAAATTCCTAATCTGTTAAGCAAATGGGTGTTGAAATAGTGGCAGTTCAGCTTGGTGCCGACAAAAGAGGCATGTCCAACTGTTGATGGATGTGGTACATAACATAATGATGTCTGGGTAACGCACGTTGGTTATCAGCTGGAGGCTACAGTGACTGTGCGTGGACCATCCGTTGTGAATTCCACATTCCCATCCTCTTTCCGTCTCAGTGCTAAGGAATGCCCTTTATTCTAGCTGGCCCTGAGGACAGGTTTAAGGGCAACCATCTTATTCAGTCCACCTGAGCCTCATACTTTGGGAGACTCCTGAGAGGTTTTGTATCCCATATTCTGAAATCTATCACAGACTGCTGAGCTGCAGGAATGAGCTTTTCTCGGGATAGGCCTGTAGAGGTTCCACAAGGCACGGGCAGTAGTTAAGCAGCTGGCTCTTGCTTCTTTCACTAGTAATGTTGCCTGCTGTAGAGCGAAAAAAGAAGTTCTATTATTTTGTAGTTGATACACAAACTATCTTTACAACATCCATGGAAAATTAATATTGAAAATTACATTAATTTCAAAGCCTCATGCACCAGAATAAACTTAAGTTTTAGTTCCATTTTCCCACAGTCTTTTGGAAGTACCCTCATATAGGTCCAGGGCTTTTCCAAAACTTTGCTTAATCTCTGTTTTCCAGAAGCAGCGGCCAAGACGTAAACAAGATAGCGCTCTTCTTCCAAAATGGCATAGTGATTCAGATTAAAACATCACTAACTCCTTATCAGAAGCCTAAGCATCTGGTGTTTACTGCTCTTCAGCACCCTGCAAAACTCACTGTAATTCTGTCTTCAAACTATCCACATTTGAAGAAGCATGGCCAAGTCAAAAAGTGGCTGTGAGGAGCAGTGGGCCAGGGCAGAATGCTATCCTAGAAATGTGGATAACAATAGACAGAAAGGTAGAGATGAACTCACAATCAGATCTGAGCAGGAATTCATTAAAATACCTTTGTTGAAGTCATCTTTCAAAGATCAAGTAGGTAATAGGTAAAACATTACAGCATGAGGCTTATTTGTCACCATGTACTTCTGGTTGACGAAACATTTGGGAAAATGCAGCTTCATTTGCCTTACGGAGTGGAGATTTATGAGCTTTTTCTTTTCATTTGAATTTACAAATATGAAAGTTACAAAGTTTTTATTATGGGAAAAGTGTGTGTGTGTGTGTGTGTGTGTGTGTACACACCTATACCCACCACTAAAAGAGGCATCTCATTTAATGCTTTCTGTGTCTGTGTTCATGTATGCTGCAGCTGTTACTGAAGTAATATGTCTAGTCAAATCCCTTAGATACTTAAAAATAAGAACTCGAATACAGTCTAAAGCAATAGTAAGAAGGACATAGCTAGAAGAGACAGTTGCTTAAGTTATGTTACGACAGAATCTATCAACTTCATTTTATTGGATTTTTGAAAGGGGGAGACAAAGAGAACAGGTTAAATCTACCTGCCGTCCACAGTGAAGGGAAGTTCACGGAATTTAAGGCCAAGATGTCACACAGCCATCCACTTCTCACCCAACAGCTGGGAGGCTCCCTTCCTAAATGAGATAAAGCCTGTCTCCGTGCTCCTGGCTCTCCAGTGTCTTCCTGCCTTATTCAGGACAAGTCCTCCCGAGGTGGATGCGGCCCCAAAACTGTCCCCACCCCGATCCCCAACAGGCATTTAACTCCCTTCCTGATTCTCACAGAAGCACATACCACATCTTCAGCATATCCATAGCTGTCTCCACTGGTGATCTAAATAGTTAACACACTCCTTGGGATATACCCTTTCTCTGTGTCCCTGGAGCACAATGAAGCATCTTTTGTAAGGATTTGTATTTTCGTTTTTTTTTAACAGGTGTCCTACAGACTTTTTGAAGACATGGGCCTCTTTGAAGCCTTTAAAATTCCTGTTCGGGAATTTATGAATTATTTTCATGCTTTGGAGATTGGATATAGGGATATTCCTTGTAAGTATCCATGATTGGTGCTGGAGTACATGGAAGATCTGTGAATTTGCTGTGGATGATAAGATATTAGATCATGACCAGCCAGCAGAGAGTTGCACACACCAAGTAAGGATTAGGAGGTAAACTGATAGAATCCTGGCTCATGTCCATGTATATTAGAGCCGGGCCTCCGTAGCGGCTCATTTTTTCATCCTAAAAATTGGGCTCATAATGTCTGCTTCACAGAATTGTGAGGATTCAATGAGATAATGAGTTAGAGGATATTAGAATAGTGCTGGGTATATACCAAGCTCGAATTACCTAATAACTTAACTAATGTTTCTTTAATTATTGGCTACTTTTATCGTGTGACTTTGTGATCTCTGTAGAGTTATTCCATGAAATATTAAGTTTTCTCAATGTAAGCGAGATAAATTCAGTTGATATTAGGGGAACAGGAGTGTAGTAATCTGATTAGTAAAATAGAAGAGATATCTGAAAGTGGTTATGGAAAAATGAGAAACATTGTACAGTACACTTAAATATGAAAACCCGAAGAGAGGGTGCAAGCCAGCATTCAAAACTTGAGTATCATAGGATACAGCTTTTAGCCATGAATAATAATGAGATACTGGAAAATTGCACAGCATTTCATGTGATCATCAACACAGAGGAAGAGCTATCCTACGATAGTATAGCATCAAGAAACTAGAGTACATGCCCAGAGACCCAGTAAAAATTGGTACACTGAGGTAGTGTGTCTACAGCATAAATAAATGGAAAGAAAAATAATAAACCTGCTGTGTTAGCTGCAATGTCATGGAAGTATTTGTATCATGTTTTCATTTTTAAACTTTACATTGACTTTTATATACCTTGGACTTCAAGGCACCAGTTCTATTTGCAATTACAAAGAGCTGATGTTAAATTAAGAATGGGATTATAGAAAAAGATATTCCCAGAAAGGGATGCATAACTCTTTGACTTACTCCATTGTGATGACAATGAAAAGTTGATGAGTATGTGACAGACAGGAAAATGGAAGATTGAATCTGCAAATGAGTTTTTTTTTGGGGGGGGGGGTGGTTGGGGGCAGATACAGGACCAAAATGCAAAGGCAGAATGGTACAGTTGGAATAGCAGAGGGAAGAACGCGACAGCAGGGGCAGGTTGGGAAAGTTTGTCTGACAAGGCCACAACGGTTAGGGAAGAAAAATGAACAGTAGGGAGATTGAAAGAATCTCAAGATAAGCCTTGCTTTCTTAACAACGATTTTCCCAGGGCTCACCCTGGTGAGATGCCAGCGATTGACTTAGAGTGTCAGTGATTGCTCAAAGGTGAAAGAGTTACATAAATAAACCGTTACGGAAAGGAGGCCACTGAAAGCACCGGCAACAGACAGGCATGAGACTGAATTTCTAAATTTGTGTCGTATTTGCAAACAAATGAAGAATCTTCAAAAATTTCATAGAAAATTATCCAATGAAAAAAGACCTAGAAAAGCTTACACCCAAATACACCTCTTAATTTTGTTTTTCCATGAGTTTTTTGGTATCTCCTCTATATTTTAGCGATAGTATCAGGATGACTCGATTTAATTGAGTTCACTTAAACACTGTCCTCCAGAGTTCATTCTAAACTCTTCCCTGGGGAGTTTACCATCAAATCCTAGTGAACGATTATCAGCATTTAAGTAGTTTAAAATGTTTATCATGTTTGCAATGTCTTGATTACATTTTATATGTTAAAGTGACCAGATATGTTTTCATGAGTTCTTCATTGCATTGAAAAGGATTTGTCAGAGTCATCCTGGCTCTCTTGTAGAAGTCCTAAGCACATTCCGTACGGGGAATTTATTTACAACTTCTCACACACACAAAAAAAAAGCTTTAGCTTGGATAAGGTTGAATTGTGATTGCTTTTAAAATAACCATGCCACCTCTCTACTGGAGTTGCAAATTTAAACTAATATGGATAGTTATAGGAGCCATTTGTTTATCATTACTGTTAAGATGCACAAAACTACGCAACATGTCTACTTATTTTAACACTTGTTCCTAAAAGTTATGTTTCTGTTTACTCAACCAAAGTAAGATGAACACCTCCACTCAGACCAGCATTTTCTTCCTGAGTCCAATCGTTGCTATCTTCTGCTTTCCCAAGGGCCTAGTAAATTCTTCAGTATTATCCTTGCAACTCCACATGTAAGAGAATAGCACGTAATTAGAATTCATCGAGCATCTTGTTCTACAGCCAACAACTTATTTTACCTTCATTAATCTCAGGATTTGTATTTACTGTAAGCTTATCATAGATCTCAGGCACTTGGAAAGTCTATTCCATTTGTCATTCTCCGAATTGCACTGTTACTATTCTCATATTTTTAAAAAATGGAAATTAGACTTTTCAAGTTGATCTTTTATTTGTTTTGTTTAAAGATTTATGTTACTGTAATCGGAAATGCCAAGTTTCAAAGAAAGGAGAGAAGAGATCTTTAATCTACTGGTTTACCCTAGAAAGGGCTGAATGGCTGGAGTTAAGTTCAAAAGTCAAGAACCATGATCTTCTTCTGGGTCTCTCACAAGGAGTGCAAGAGCCCAAGGACTTGAGCCATCCCACTCCTTTCTCTGGGCCACAAACAGGGAGCTAGATTGGAAGTGGAGCAACTGGGAATTGAACAGGTTCTCAGATGGGATGCTGGCGCTTGCAGTCAGAGGTTGAACCTGCCAAATTGATCTCATTTTTCAGTGAATGAAATGAGCTTTTCTCCGAGAAAAGGCAACATTAATGCAAAATACAAGATCAATAGATACATAAATAAGTCTGTGCATATATTCTCATAGGTGAACTGTCTAGCAGAGGCTAGCATATTGGGGAAGTGAAGACAGATTGCATTAAGTTTCTCTATTCCCAAATAAAATGAGAACGCCTGTTGAAACTTAAATATACCTTGGCAATATGATCGTAGATGTCCCACTATTGTCAATACCTACAATGCCATGATAAACTTAAATAGAAGGATATTGGACTTGTGACTGTTGTTGGAGGACTGTACTGTTGTAATAATATGGGGGAAATGTTTAGGGGTTGGGGGAATGGAGAGGGAGGAATAGGAAGAGGAAGGGGAGTGGGGAATCCCTATACCTACAGAGTGTTTCGTGGAAATAATAACAGAAAAAAAAAAGGAAATGGGCTTTTGAGTAAGTTGCGTAAGAAACCATGAATTATAACTATCAGCAGAGACAAAAGTAAATCTCTCCCAAATCTGGATTCCAATATGATCGACTTTGTATTGGACACAGGTGCAGACATAAAGTAATTGTAGTCTTCTTGTGCATACACATCTGTAATTGTTATGGACTTAATGACCATGAGCTGTAACAGGAAAATAAACTGCAACCTTTTTTAAAAATTGCATAGAAAGACTATATAATGAGAACTCACCCATATTGCTGGTCAAAGTTGCACAAATTTGGTCATTTTCCCCATATCTTTGCAGGCTACAGGATATGTTTCTCAAACTTGCTCCAAGAACATCTCAAAGCCTTGTACTCACTCCCCTTGAATGACTTGTAGAGTATCTACCCGAAGTTGTCTGTGTCATCATTTACTGAGGGGCTCTCAGTATTTGCCAGAAATATATACATATAAAAAGACAAAACAGTACCATCCACCTTCGACTGCCTGGTACCCCCAGAACCATGATTTTTTTTTAATTTTACCCAAGGAGCAGATGTTTTGCTCATATTCATGTTATCATTCTTCTTCTGTTTGTCACTTCTCTTTATCTGTTGTTCAGCATAAACTAAGGAGGGAGACAGCATTATTGGAAATGCAAGTAGTTATGACATTCAGGATTAAGCATCCTATGCAGTGGAAGTTTATTATGAGTGGGACAGGTTATCAAGAAAACTCATGAATAATTTCACCAGGAAAAAGATGAGGTGAGCCAGCAGTGTGCTGGACATTAGATTATAGTTCAGAAGTTCATTTGCTGGGCAAACAATGACCTCCGTGCCATGACGACAACCTGACAACCTGAGGATTAAGGGACTTGGGTTTTCTGTTAGGTTTTACTCTTCTAACTGGTTTAGCTTTTATATTACTGTGCAGTAGTTGTTGTTGTTGCTACTTAGTTATTTCCAGATTAGAATGCGTTGATTCAAGAGTGTGATTGGTTTTGTCCTTGACTTGGTTTTGTTTTTGATCTACATATAAAACTTTTACCATCATATTTAATGCCATGCTTTTACATTAATTCACATGAATACTACTGTGTCATATTCACAGATTCTATCATTATGTCATTTGCCAAAATGAGGTTATGCAATAGACCATTGAGCTGATCTTACTGATGTGTGTCATGTCTCTTGTTTTATTCTGGTCCTCAGCATGGATTTTATATAAGGAGCATGAAGATGGGTACAGAAGGACTTAAAGAATTCCTTAAATGCATAGAGTTCATTTAAGCCCAGGATATATAATTTTCTGTTTCACCTGTTTTGTTGTATAATGCTTGTTGTCACTGTGAACATTACAGAGTTGTAGAAGTACTTGTCCTAGAAGCAATGGACCGACTTTTCAGTGAGTCTTTTAAAAATGTGAGGCCTGAACTGTTTGTCCAGTAGATGGCACTCTGAGTCCTTGGTCCCCAGAGTTCACAAATGGATGACTTCCTTCACATTAATTTCAGATCACAACAGAGTTCACGCCACTGACGTCTTGCATGCTGTTTGGTATCTTACAACGCAGCCCATTCCGGGCCTCTCCACTGTCGTCAGCGACCATGGATCAGCAAGTGACTCAGGTATGGAGTAAGCACATCCGTGCTCCCTTGTGAAGGAGGGAAACAAGGGTGTTTTAAGAAAGTGAGACAAGTGACATCAGTCTCATGCTATTTTTTTTTTAAGTTCCCATTGCTTTTACTTTTCTCAGATTCTGACAGTGGATTCACGCATGGACATATGGGATATGTATTCTCAAAAATGTATACTGTGCCTGATGACAGATACGGCTGCCTCTCTGGGAATATCCCTGCCTTGGAACTGATGGCTCTGTATGTGGCTGCAGCCATGCATGACTATGACCACCCGGGAAGAACGAACGCCTTCCTGGTCGCCACCAGTGCGCCTCAGGTAACTCTTCAAGTTTCAATTAGAAAAAATAATTCCTTTTTGAGATGCCACTGAAAAAAATTATTTAATAAATTTCATTTGGCATAGACACCAAGACAGCATTAGAGCAAGCCACATTTCACTGTAGAATGAACTCCTTAAAGGCTGTGCTGATTCAGAACAAATGCATGAATTGTCACAAGTTTTTAATGGCAGGTGTACAGTTGTACTGTCCATGGGGATCCTTTCTCAGTTTTCTCCTTGGGAAGAAAATGTACTTGAATTCATGGTTGTGACTTGCCTAGACAAGGAAAAAGGTGATTTATAAAAAAGTGAATTTATGAACGGATTAGAGAACCAAGTCTTTCTTGCACTTTTCAGCAAGGTTTCTCTGAAGAGAAATCCCATTCCTTTGAAGCATTTTTACTGCAACATACAATCCTTCTGGTGTATCTGTTGGTTTGAAAGAGCTAAATGAATTTGCTTCCATTTGAGGAAAATGTATTACCTAACATAAATCCCTAGGCAACTTTAAGTAGATTGATTTTAGTCCATGAGAGGTCCTCAGAAAGTTCATGAAACATGTAATACTGTGAAAAAAACCTATTTGGGGGGCCCATTGTGGTAGCCTAGTTAGTAAAGCCCTCACCTTTCATACGCTAGGATCCCACATGGGTGCTGGTTTATGTCCTGGCTACTCCACTTCCCTTCCAGCTCCCTGCTTGTGGCCTGGGAAAGCAGTGGAGGATGGCCCAGGGCCTTGGAACTCTGCAATGGTGTGGAAGACCCAGATCAGCTTAGCCCCGGCTGTTGTGGATGGATGATCTTGGTCACTCCTTCTCTCTGTAAATCTGACTTTCCAATAAAAATCAATGAATCTTTTAAGAAAGAAAAGAAGCAGACACCTATGCAGGGATTCCAGGCTATTGAAGCCCCCAAAGAAACATCTTTTAATTTTGTATCTCTAAGAATCTTTCCACGTACCCTTGTGTTTCTGTACATCTTGAGACCTCACTAACTGCCAAGACATTTCCATTTATAGAAATGAATTCCACTTCCTCTCAGTTGAGTAAGCTGGACCCAGGTCATTGAACATCCTGTGATTCTCTGTTCAGCTTGCTGCGAAATCTGCAGGGCAGCACGTCTCAGCGGGAACTGCTGGCAGTGCCCGAGGCCACAGAGAGGGTGAGGCCACAGTGTTCTTGGGTCACAAGAGCCACCAGACCACCTGGTGGGGAATCTGCATTTATTGTGAAGAAACTACAAATTTACATAGACAAGGAATGGGGAGGGCAGGAGGGCATCTCCGGACAGTCCTTCACCCAGCAGTGACAGTGGAATTGGGTGTAAGGCTGACACGTCACAGGTTGTGTTCCGTAGGCAGGGCTGGAAGCTGTGCCTCGGGTCATGGGCAGGTAAGCTGTGACAGCCGTGAGTCATGCCCACCAGCTAGCAGGCAGAGATCCAGGGGCAATCTCCCACAAGCATGTTCCCATATTTGCTCTTGTTTTGTTTTGTTTGGCCATTTTTGTTTCATCCCATTCCCATGTGCTTCCACAACCTCCCCTATGAACTGTTTAATAATTTCCTTCAATTCTATTTTCAACAAAAATCCCCAGTATATTTTTTGTCCAACTCACAGCCTCTCGTTTATACACCAGAAGTACATGCCAGAATTGTTTTCCCTACAGATAGGCAGCATACATCCCGCTAGCACGACTCACTTCCCTTCCCCTGTCTGCCTTTTTTCTAGGGATCAATGATTGGGTGCATTATCTTCCATGCTTGTTCTGGAACCTTTTTTATTTTGCTTTGTAGCCTGCCCTGGTCTCAGCCAGCTTGTATGCAGCTTCCTTTTTGTTATTGTTGTTGTTTCATTTTTTTTTAAACTCGGCTTCCTTTGCCATTAGAAAATTTCGAACAAGAAACAACTTAATGATACAAAGATTCTTCAAAAATTATTTTGTAAAGCGAAATAATTAAAACATAAATTTCCATGGAAGAGAGTTTTGAAATCTGTGCATAGATGTTTCATTGCACACGTATCTATGGACACCTTGAGGACTGTCCATGTAAAGAGATGCCAGAATTGTTTTTTGTTTGATTTGGTTTAGTTTGGTATTTTTTGCACCAAAATGTTATCCATTTTAATTTTCTGTGAATTTTTGGAAGTTTCCCATATGTTTCATATGGCTGATTATCAAGGGAAAATATTGATTTGGGGGCCTGTTGGGCACCCATTCCTATTTTATAGTCATTTGTGTTTATATAAGTCTTATGCTGGATTCAGAAAGTGGCAGTCATTTCTTTAGGAGTATTGATACATGTTTAAGTTCCTGTGTCTTGCAAAGAAACAGGGGAGATTGCTCTCTTTCTCCTTCCTTCTCTCTGTAAATTTGCCCTTTAAATAAAAATAAAATCTTTAAGTTATTTCAAAACCGTTGCACATGCTTATTTATTACTGTGATCTTTTTACCTTAAAAGTCGAACTTTCTCTTTTCTTTGTGCAGGCAGTGCTATATAACGATCGCTCGGTTTTGGAAAATCATCATGCAGCTGCTGCGTGGAATCTTTTCATGTCGCGGCCAGAATACAACTTCTTAGTTAACCTTGACCACGTGGAATTTAAGCACTTCCGTTTCCTTGTCATCGAAGCAATACTGGCGACTGACCTGAAGAAACACTTTGACTTCGTAGCCAAGTTTAACGCCAAGGTAATGAGATGCGTGCTGGTCTTCACTTTATGGTCAGAGTGGATGATAAAGCACCGAAGACGTAAACAAAACTCATTGTTGTCGACTTTCATCTGTCAAATGTGAAAGCAAAGCATAGCGAAGTATTTAGGCATAAGCAGACATAGAGGGGCTGAACTGGTTCTAGGTGTCTAAGCAAATGGAGTGCTGTTTATGATACATTTCATTCTACAAAGAAAAAAACGAATCCTAACTATTGCGGGTTTTTTGTTTGTTTTAGTTTTTTATCTGTATGGTACATTCATGTCAATTACCTAGCAGCAGTAAAGATGAAAAACTTGAAGCAAAATTTTATACTCCAAATGCATTAGTGTTAATTCAAGAACGCTTCCGATCTTTAGTATAAATTACTACAGCTGATATTAATTGCGAAGTGGTATTTATTGTCAGTTTCATAATTAATAATTAGTAAATTCAGCATTCATTATTTCACTTTCCTAAGTATTTTAATATTAATTTCTATAGCCAATAACATTACATAACTTAAAAGTTCTTCATTATTTGGTATTAGTTTTACATAGCAGCAAGATAGTAAGCATTCCTTCATTTCGTGTTCCCTGAGGCAAAAGCACGTTTTGAACTTTATCCCTCATACAGGTAAATGATGAAGTTGGAATAGATTGGACCAATGAAAACGATCGCCTACTGGTTTGTCAGATGTGTATAAAGTTGGCAGATATTAACGGACCAGCGAAATGTAAAGAATTGCACCTTCAGTGGACAGAAGGCATTGTTAATGAATTTTATGAACAGGTAACTAGCTAAACTTCAGTTTCTTGATCTGCACATGCAGCAAAACTTCCCAACCCTGTCAAAGTATGATCATGCTCTCTCATATTTATGGTTCCATTTCAAAAAAAAAAATTATTTGCCTGTTCGAAAGAGTTCTAGAGAGACACTGCGACAGATCTTTTAATCTGCTGGTTCATTGCCTGAGTGGCTGTAGTGTCTGGGATGAAGTGGGCCACAGTCAAGAGCCAGGACTTTTATTCAGATTTCTCATGAGGGTTGCAGGGAGCTGAGGGCTGAGGCCCTCCTCCACTGCTTTTCCCAGGCTGTAAGCAGGTTGCTTGACCAGAAGTAAAGTAGGCAGAACACGAACTGGCACCCATAGGAGATTCTGGCATGGCAGGCATCAGCTTAAGCCATTCTGCACAGCATTTGCCTTTGTTATTTCCTAAAAATAATGTTTCACATTATTCAGAATAGGATTCTTGTAGTATCAGTACGAAAATATTGAAAGGGAAAAAGAAAAAAATTTAGTTATAATAGTTCAACTCCTTAACCATAAACATTATTGACATCTTGGCATATTTCCTTTATTAAAGGTGCTAACTTCTAGTCTGTGCGCTAGCATCTTTTTACCAGAACAATCTGAAGCCTTTCAAATTAAGTACCTATTCTATAACATTTTACATATTAAACACAAAAGCATATACAAGCATTTCAGAAACCATGTGATTACAGAAGATACTGTTAAAACAAAATCCAAAAAAGAAAAAAGGTGAACACTTGAACTGCTCTATAAAGTTAATTTGAATTTGTTGAAAGCCAGTGCACAAAAGACAATGTAGCAAATCATTTATTTGTTCAGTGATTGTGTCTAGCGTTGCATAATGCAGCAATGTTCTCAGATAAGGGACAATAATGTGATAAGACATGTATAGTTAGGCATTAGATCTCTTGTATTTCACCTGGGAACCAAGCCAAAAACTTGGAGATTGCAAAAGTAGTCCACTTCAGCAAGGTTTAAAGAATCTTAAAATTTGGGTTTTTCTCAGCAGTCAAGTAAAGAAGGAGTTTTCACATGAATGCCTGGTATCTTACATCCCTACACATTTTAGGTGCCAGGTGAATGATGTTGGCTTTCCTTGTTTTTTAGGCTCCCCTTGTGTTTTACCTTCCTGGATAAACATCCATGCTACATCTCTTTCTCCAGGGTGATGAAGAGGCCAGCCTTGGTCTGCCCATTAGCCCCTTCATGGACCGCTCTGCCCCTCAGTTGGCCAATCTGCAGGAATCCTTCATCTCACACATTGTGGGTCCCTTGTGCCACTCCTATGACTCGGCAGGGCTGATGCCAGGAAAATGGGTGGAAGACAGTGATGAGTCGGGAGATACCGATGACCCAGAAGAGGAGGAGGAGGGGGAAGAAGAGGCAGATGCACCCAACGAGGAAGAAACCTGTGAAAATGAATCTCCAAGTAAGTTACTCAACCTACTCCCGTGTGTCTCCTGAGTGGCACTCTTGCTTAGGTTCACCATGCTTAGGTAAGTCTTACGCTTCACATAGATTGTCTGCTTTGAGTCCAGCTGTCATCTGTTGGGGTGGGCAACGGGTAACTCCCTTTCTCAAAAAATCATAATGGTAGAAATTACAGAAAGCGAAAGGAGGGGATGGAAAATATTGCAGAAAAAAATGAAAACTTTACGGAGAAGATAGCCAGGGACAGGAACGATGAAGTAAGACAGGAATTTTGAAGCAGACGAAACTTAAAAGATGTGAGAGAGCCATCTCTTTGGGGAGTTTTGTGGAAAGAGGATTCCAAGAAGAGAATGGAGTGTACGCCAAGGTCCTGGGTGATGAGCACTTGGAGAGCTGAACGGAACGAAACAAAGAAAAAAGGAGTGGGGAACCAGGGAAAAACAGGCGATGGACAGACGACACAAGTCCCGTGGGGTAGTTGGGTTACAGTAAGGTTTTTGGTATTTTCTAACCTAAGATGGGCTGTCCCCATTGGTACCAGGATGGAGAAGTTTTGGGGATGTATAACCTCGTTTGAAGCCCATACAGGTTTAAGAGCTAAAGAATTAGTCTGCTATAGAAGTATTGGATTCTGGGTCCCACCTGTAGTTGCTGTGGCAAGGAACGATCCAATGACTTTGTTGGCCAGCTGTTCCATGGTTACTGGACTGAACTCAGATTGAGCCAGTTGCAAAACTGGGTGTATTTGAGAGTTTGGTGAGTGAACCAGGGAGAAGTAGGAGGATCATTTAGGGGACTGTTGAAACTAACCAGCTAATACATGATTGACTTTGGACTCTGGTCATGGCAATAATGACAATGAGAAGCAATCATTTCCTATAATCATTATTTAATTGGAGTATGTCATGGTAGTCTAGTTCACAATTTTGAGTTGCAAAAACACCTACTCCTTTTATTTTTAAATTTCTGTCCTATTTTTCCCGTCATGAAAACATGAGGGACTAGTATGGTCAGCACCGTAACGTAGCATGTTAGGCCACCACATACAGTACTGGTATCCCGTAGGGGCACTGGTTTTAGTCTTGGCTGCTCCACTTCTTATGCTGCTCCCTGCTAATGCTAAGCAGCAGAAAATGGCTTACATAATTGGGCCCTTGCACCCAGCTTGCAGACGCAGAAAAAGCTCCTGCTGGCAGTGGCCTGGCCCAGGCTGGCATTTGTGGCCTTTTATGCAATGAACCCGTAAGGAAGATGTCTCTCTCTCTCTCTGCCTCTGCCTTTCAAATAAACAGCAAATCTGAAGAAAATATTAGGGGCTGACATCATTTTTATTAAGAAGCTGTGATGTTTGCTGTGGCATTGTGCAAATCTTGCTCCTGTGTTTATGAGAACAGAGCATGTGAGTTTTGTCTAACTCCACGACAAAGTACAGCCTGAATACTTTTGAAAACCTGGAACAAAAATATTAGCCATGAAGCCTATTCTTGCAATTTGCTACCACTTTTCTCCTGGTTAAGCTAATGCATTTCAGTCATCTAATAAGATTGTCTAGCCTGTATCGATCCGTTTTGCCCGCACCTAAGCCCCTCGTTGTAAGCTTTCATAATCAGAGATAAAGAATCATTGCCAACTACAGACTTATAAAATAGAATTTTACAAGTGTGGCTTTGGATCTTGTCTTTGCCGATGTTCTGTTCATTTTTGTACAGAAATGGTAGAGGGGAAATCAGAAGCTGTTTCCTTCAGTGTCCTGTTGTCAGAGTAGTTATAGCTGAGTTCTCTGCTTATTTTAAAGGTCTTCCAGTAGGAATGTTGCACTGATATTTGCAGTCAGAGCTAGCAGCCAAGACATGCCATCTGTGCAGTACTTATTCATTGGTTTGTTTAATTAGTGTGTGTGCTTTATCTCTTTTTACTGTCTCCATTTCAAACAGCAGTGTAGTTAGCATTATCGCTAAAGGCAGGACATTCTACTGCTGCATGGTGTTAAAAGGTGTTGTTTTCAGCCCAAGCTCTCTGTAACTTTTGCTTCCATGGACCCCTGACTGCTGTTTGAATTCAAGTACACTGAAAACAGAGACGTACAATCCAAGCATGAGGAATGGAAGGACCAAAGCAAGGAGATTTAGTAGACTTACATTGCCAACCTAAGCTGCTGCAGCAAATGCTGTCATTTGCATTCTAAATGCCTCCTCTGATATTCCCATGGCTTGTTTATTATTTTTACCAAGTTCACCAAAGTACAGATTAGAATTCCTGTTTGTTAATGGCTTGTGAAAGTGAAGTGAACATCTTATGTTAAAATTTTAAGTTATCATCCACAGTGTTTTGATACCACAGCTTTGGAAATACTATCTGTGACTTAGTTCTTTACAGCCGAGAGAATGATAAATGCTGGACAATGCATTATTCAACATTGTCCCGGTGGAGTAGTGGAAGCTTAGACATGGAAAGGGAATTGAAGTTCATCTGCTTCAGCTGCCTCACCATATGCAAGATTAAAGTCTCAGACATTTAACATCCCAAGATTATAGAATCAGAGAGCAAGCTCTGATTTCCAATTTTTAAGTCCATTATTTCTGGCTCCTAGTGATTTAAATTTGAGACTTTGTATCAGTGAATATGAATGTCTTGATTTAACCCAAAACTTACATTCCAGGAAAAAAAACTGCATTCAGTATACACTGATAACTTCTGCAGTTTGTACAACTTGGAGGTCTCCCAGGAAACACAGAATAAAATGTTTCAGTATGGTATCCTGGGAGAAGAAGGCTTTTACTCCACATCATAATTAATTCTGAAAGATTCCTACAGCGAGCTAAGAGGTTTCTAATGAAGTACTAAGCTGCATTTAGAATTGGAGCAATGAAAGGCTCTTTGTTCTCATTTCAAAAGGTTCCAGTGCTGAACAATTTGGTTGCTGATGCAGGCATGCTTTAGGCCACCTGCAGACTCTAATCTACGCAAATTTATTTGGTACAAACTTTCTTCTACGTCACCTTATTCAGTATAATCCCAGAGAGGTTTGTTGCTAAAGTTTAAAGGCATCGGTAAGAGAACAGCTGCTCTGATGGGGGCTGCGCTAAAAAGAAAAAGAGAAAAATTAAGCTTTTGTTACCCTCTTTCCTATGAATGTGCTGCAGTGAATGTGGATGACTATAAAATGGAGCAGTCACCTTGAGCAGTGGCGTGTTTCCCATCACTGCGACTCACATCTGTCCCTCAGCCAACAGTCATCTGTCACTCTGTGGCTTAAAAGGAAAGGGAATATGAAATGCAGGGTTGTTTTTCTTTATTCCCACAAGGCAGAAAATAAAAAGCATTATCCAAACCATCTTTAAAGTTGTCTGTGAGTTGAGCTGATTAGCAAAAAGACATAAGATGATATATTCCAATGGTCTATTGTGAAAAGTCTTGCGAGCCTGGATGTAATAGAAGTAACACCAAGATACAAGTGGTGCATCTGAAGAGTTATTTTCACCTTCATCCTCCTCCCTTGCTTTTGAAAACTGCATGCTATTTCAAAACACAAGTCAGGTCCTAGATGATGTGGATCCATTTGACACTGAATTCTTATCAGTAAACAGATCAGTAGTCTAACATCGTGGGTTTCTTTTTTAAGGAAAGAAAGCTTTCAAAAGGAGGAAAATCTACTGCCAAATAACTCAGCACCTACTGCAGAATCACAAGATGTGGAAGAAAGTCATTGAAGATGAACAGCGATTGGCGGGCATAGAAAATCAGTCTGTGGAGCAGACCCTTCCACAGCCATCCTCAGAAAAGATCCAGGCTATTGAGGAAGAAGAGGAAGAAAAGGGGAAACCGAGAGCGGAGGAAATCCCAGCCCCACAGCCCAACCAGTGACAATGGATAGATGAGTTGTGTTCCCAAACACATTGACTTGCCACAGACTCTTTTCAAGCCAGCATAACACTTAGACACAACACTGTAGAAATATGAGATGATGGTTAAATGGCTCTTGCATTTGAGGACTCTGTGTGTTTTCTGTGTTGTTTTTATGGTGAGGTACATTGTTTAAAACACTTGCTCAAGGAAGCTTTCACATTGCAACACCAGCTTCTAAGGATATTTTTAAAGAAGGAAATATATACATCTGCCTGTGCGTGTGTGTGTGTGTACACAAGCTCCCACGTAGACACACATAAGAAAAATACACTTTCGTGCACACAGACACATGCACACACTACACTGAAAGCCAGGATTGCTGGCTCCACAACACAGTAACATTCATATTTATATAGTGGTCACTGTGATATATTAAATCATAGAAGAAAACCTGTCACAAAGGAAATGGGGCAGCCTAGCAAGGAAGCAGTGCAACCAACGTAACCTACCAGCTAAGCAGCTCTTGCTCTTAACACTGAGGGCTGAAAGTTCCAGAGCGTTATTTGAATTGAGGTACATCGTGCCAACACTGTACGTGTGCATGGGCAGGAGAGAGTCTTAAGATTTCAGTCGTTCAGAGGGAAACTGTAGCAGTTGACTTAGTACTATGTGAACAAATGGAAGGTGTTCCCTCTGGAAGGTCTTTGGGAGACAACCATTCCAAATGGACTCCTTGAGCTCCAAAACAGGTCCCACCTGCAGATGGCAGGCATCCATGGGCTTTGCGTTTGGTACTACTGCTCTCTACCACTTAGAGGCGCCCTGAGACTGGCTTCATACTTGGGCAACTTGAGGCTCTTTCCAGTGGATATCAGATCAGCACCCCTGAGAAGGGAATGGGCATTCCTCATGCACAGATAAGTAGAGGGGACCTGGAGTCAGGTCTTTGAATCCAGTTAAAATTTTGCAATGGATGCTAGAGAAGGCCTTGGGAATGATGCCTCACAGTGAACTCTTGGCATCAGCTTAATTTACAGCAAAATACGTGGTAGAAAAAACAGGCCAAGGGAGTATGGATTTTTAGCTAGGGATGAAAGTCTCAACCAAGCGTTTTGATGTTGTTGGAAGGAAAGCCCAGTCCTGGATACTTGATGGAAACTGGCTTTGTGGGTGTGTGTGGAGGTCCTGGTGACCACTTTGCAGTATTCTCCATGCTGTGTGATGGAGTGGCCTCTCTCTCTAGACTGGTTCATTTTCTTTTGACAGGGAAAGTTAGAAGGGGATTGTGTAGGGATGGGGCTGTTGATGAAAGGTTTTTTTTTTTTTTTTTGGTTGGTTATCTACATTGTTTATGCTGTGAGCCAAACCTCTATTTAAAAAGTTGATATTCACTTTCAATATTTTATTTCATATTATTATATATGTCATGAATAGTTATCTTGATGTAAATATAAAGATTTTTTTCTGTAGATAGCAATTCTTTTTTTAAATGGGGGGGACATTTTTATAAAGTTATATTTTAATCACGATTTTTCTACATTGTAGCTGTCCCCAAGCTGAGTAAGAGAGCAGTGATTCATTTGCATGGAAGTCTGTGGACAGCTGCTAGCTACCTATTCTAATTTAATGGATAATTTGGTAGGTTTTCTCCCCATGAAATGAGGATGCTGCAAGAAATGTTTTTTGTTTGTTTTTGTGCCCACTAACATGTTCTGCTAACTGAATCAAGTTTGAGTCCATGTCTACCAGCAAAGGACTTTCTTACCCAATGCCCAAGGTTTTTGTTTTTGTTTTTTGTTTTTGTAGTTGGTGTTCATAGCTTTTCAATGTTTTTCTTCCTTTTGGTTCTAACTCTGCCCATAATTATAAATATACATCATCCAAACATGTAAACCTGATGCGCATATGTACTTGTACTTCCTCTGGAGTCCTAGCAAGGAAAGTTGATGTTAAAAGTGCTATTGTGTCTCATGAATGGATATTGTATTCTTCCTGTTGGAAGTGTAATTTTTATGTAAGTTTCCAATGAAGAGGATGAAATGGAAAAGAATGGATTCAAAGCATATTTTATAAGAAGAAAAATTAAAATAGATCAACTAAATGCAGTTTCTTCCTAAATAATTGAGATATTTTTCAGCATATTTCTGAGTTAACTCCAGGTCTTCATTATTTAGAATTTATTGTGTTACTTCCATTTGCTTTGTACCGTCTGTAGATCTCTGTAAAAAATGACTGTAAGTCAAATGTATTTCCCCAGTGAATTCAACTGTTCTCTTGTGAGTAGGAAAAAAAAAGTATTTATACCTCTTAGATCTAAATACTTCCTAAAACCAGTCTTGCTCCCCTCCCCAAATGCTTTGTGGCTCTAAATAGAAATTGAGGGCAGTGGTAGCTGTGGTGCGGGTGCAATGGCAGGACCATTGTGAATTGATAACCACAGACTGGGTGTTTTGTTTAAAGCTGGGTGGCCAGCACAGGGGCAAGGATAAGCTGCCACAGTGCAAGTCTCAGACAACTGCCAGATTGTTCTTTTTGCTTTAAGGTACATGAAATAGTAGAATTATTAGTGGACAAGGCCGTTGGAATCTCTTCATCACATAGTAGTGTCTGTCCATCCAGGCTACTTGGTAGTTTTCTGTTCTTCGAATGATTCCTTTTATTATCGCTAGATGTCAGTTGACAGTTGAAGAGAGTTGGAGGTCTGACCTGGATCTCAAGGGATGCCTACGGACTTGGGTGTTTGATGCTAGTGATGTTTCCCTCTTTGGTGATAGCAGTATTACTGTGTTCACTTCCAACCCCAAAGCTTGTTTTCCTGTGGTGCCAATGTATTTGTTGCAATTTACTACGTTTTTATATGAGCCACATATAGGTGCCCTTAGATAAACTCAGGTCTTTTAAATGAAGGAGTCTCTAGCCCACTTGGGAAAAGGACACTTGTATAGAAAAGCATAAAGTGAATGAAGGGAAGGTTGGAACCGGTTACTTGGAAGCCAAGCTTGCTGTCTGTGAGGTAAAAGGCCAGCTATGTTCTGAGTGTTGTCAGTGTCGTTTTCAGGATACTAATAGAATGTCTTTTCTGTGACTGGGGATCACCTGTAGAACACTTTTGGTGAAAACACTGTCTGCTTTTTTCTGAACTATAAAATTGTTTTCTGTGCCATTTATTTAAGACCTGGTTTTTCTCTCAACAAAACATAAAGGCAGTACCTCTGTACTTTCTTCATCTGATGAGTAAAGTTGTTTCCCCATAGTGTGTTTAAGAAAGCATCCAGCAACCAGAACGTCAAGTTCTGTGTGTTCTATCGCAGTGTAATTCCAGAGCGAATCCTGCCAATCACAGTCCAGGAAGATCGAGGGGAAGGAATTCATTGTGCTGACGACTGTTGTGAGATGTATGCAGGCTGCTAAGTTGGCATTTCTCGGTGTCCCCTTTCTGTCTTCCCCAGAGAACTTCCTCTGATGGTAAAAGCTGTGCAGAAGGCATGAGACTCAGGCCTGTTCTTTGTTTAAATGATGGAGAAATATAAATTATTTTCTAAATAATAAAAAGTATGAACATTATCATTGTGAATAAAGTCTAAAGTTTGAAGTGATTGCTTTATGAAAGTGAAGTACTTGCGTGAACAATTCCAGAAGTGAATAATCCACAATCGTTTACAGTCTACTTCAGAGGTATTCTTGGTGCTTCCCCATCAGGGTAGCACCCCACCTTCCCATCCTCATAATTTATAAAATTTCTAACATATGTATGTAAACGACAGGAGGGTTCCAGTGTCCTTTTCTTCCATCCAAACTCTGATGACCATTTAAAGCCTCTGCAGACTGATATGTCATTTGCAAATAAACTGCCTTCCCAAAGTGAAAGAAGATCTGATAAATCAAGAGTTCTCTGGACTTTCATAGTCTACAGTAAATCAAGATCCTTCTTATTCTAAAAATTCTCAGTAATATGTGTGCAAAAAATAGCAGCACGTTTTTGTGCTTGCTAGCTCTACTTTGAATAATTGAAGGTTATAGCATCTGTGTCCTTTAAAGCTTCACTCAATGCTTTTCATTCATCCCCTCTTAGCAAGCCAAGAAAATACTTTGTGACCATTATTCCCACTCATTTATTCCTCTTGTGACTTCCCCTTGCAATAAAACATGAATTTGCTGAGATTCAGTCCATTTTTAAAATTTGCTCATGAAACTAGTTATCCACTTAAGTAAGAATTTCAAAATTAAATTATTCCTAATCAATAAAAAATACATTAGTTTTAAGCCTTACATTTATATCCTCTCTTTTGGGTTACTCTAGACAATACTCAAATTATTATTGGAAATTTATGTGGGGAAGCATTGAACTAGATGCATGAAGCTCGCCAGGCTTAAACTATAATCAAGATAACTTGAGTTATGCATAAATCTTCATTTCTCATCATTGTCAGAAGGAGAGCATATTTTTTTTCAGCCTTTATTATTTGCTACAGATGTTAGGTAATTTGTACTGTTGCCTAACATATTGCATTTGTCAAGAATAATGCAAACTTTATCTTCACTAATGGTGCTTTATTACCATACCCGAATTGATTTTTGTTCACGCAACATGTAATTCTGACAGCAGGTTAACAACAGTGAGAAAAATCATTGAGAATGTTTTCTTGTTTGGTAAATACATTTGAAGACACAAAACTGAAGGATAAGGCTTCATTTCCTTGGTGGAAATCAATATTAATCTGTTGATAGAAAATACTGGTTCGGTGGAGATGGTTTCGATTGTGCTGATCTTCTATCAGTAACTCTGCTGTGTTTGAGATGGTAGAGATAGACCCAGACGTAGTTGAAAAAGAAACTTGGCTTTGGCATTTGCTTAAAGCCCTAAGAACATTTTCAATTTCCTGTCTAAAGGCAGCTGATCCTTCTCTGTGCCATGTTTTGAAGGTTGATTTCTTTGATAGACTTTGGGATCTTCGGCTAGCTGCTTCCCAGGAGAGCTGTGTGATACGCAGACGAAAAGCCATGCCTTCTCCTTAGAGGTCAGAGGTGTTGAATGGGACCATACCCAGATGGGTTTCCCCACTGTTGCAGATCAAGAAATTCCTTAATAATGTGAATAATTCAATCAAAAACTTTTAGGAGTGATGGTAAATCATCCTATGTAAGTACTATCAGTGATATTTAAATTAGATTGGTTTTCTTTCACCAAATCTGCTTTTAAAGTGTTCAGTTATTCAGTTAAATTGAAACTCAGAAAATAATACTCCTTCATGCTGGGATGCTGAATATTGAAAATGCAAATGAAATTTAATTATAACAGAAAATGGAATTTAATTACTTTTCTGACATCCTCATTCCTGGGGGAAAAGATATTTTTGGAGTATGTATGATCAATTGAAATTTAATTTATTCTGTAAAATTTGCTTTAGATATTCAAATTCTGGCCTGAGTTCTTGTAAGTGATTCCTAAACAAAAACAACAACAACAAAATGCTATCTTGCAATTTACCATGGTTTCGGTTGAAAAACAACTTATCAATATAAATTATGTTTTATTTAATTTAAACACAGTTAAAAACCCAAATATTTCACTGCTAAGGAAAATTAAACTCTATTAATCTTAACTTTCACATAAGTCACACCTACTCTGTTCACCTGCTCTGGATGTAATCAAATGGTAGATAATAATTTGAAATTCATTTTTATGAATGTAATGAAAAATGCCCTAAGTCTTAATTAAGTATTCAATATCATTGAGAGATTGATAAAAGTACCTTTTTCACATGCAGCCAAAACTGTATCAGGGAATTCTCCCTTTTCTCTTTGAAGAAAGTAACCCCCCTTCTGACATACACACACACACACACACAAACTGAAACTCAAGGTAAGGAAAGGGAAAATAACTAAATATTCTTCTCTCATATTAAGGAGAGACAATGCCTGCACTTCCATTTCTAGTCCACCACTTCCAGTTTTGAGACAGATAGTACTAAGAAGGAGAAAAAGCAAGCTGGGCTTGGGAGTGAGCACGCAGGAAACTTAAAGGGACATCCAAGGACATCTGCCATTTTTGCTTTAAGCTGATTTATTAGCTACTCAGGAGTAGAAATTATTTCATTGATCCATATTTCACCTCTGACTTTATGTACTATCATGTTTCTGAATGTGAATGAGCCCTTTGAGCTTGGAAACTGCTGCTTGAACGCTTGCTAAAGAGGATTTTTTTTTTTTTTTTTTACTTCTAGTACTTTCTCTCCCAATATACTAGCAAGATACTCAGATATTTAATGTGAAACCAAAACTGTTTAAAAATTTTTTGTGTATACAACTTGTTCATTTCCCCAATGACCTCTTTTAATAATTCCCTACGATTATTTTCATGACTCTAATAATTCAGATATTTTATTTTAGCTATTTATGAGCATAATCCAATACTATACTGTTACTATCTAAATAATAACATATCTACGTATTACCTGCTACTAGGGTTTTAATGGCTTGACTCTTACTATACATTTGTCCATTAGTTTAAAAAAATTTGCTAATGTGTTTGTACTCTGTAAAATAATTGCATGGGATTTTTGGCATTTTTGGTGATTTTTTTTCCTGAGTGTCACTTGGTATTTAATATATTCTCACGAAAGAATTCATACCGTTTTTGTTTCTACTGAGACAATTTGTTAGGTAACAAGCACTGGAAATAAGTATCACTGATCCCAGATATACTCTGATATTTCTTCTAGAAATTTTTATTATGAAAATCACAAAATGAATATCGGTGCTTTTATATATTCTGGGGCTATCAATGCAAACTAAACAAATGACAATCCACTTGGCTTGCTGTAAGCTATTAGCATCTGCAACTGAAAGTATTTTGATTTGAATCCAGAATGTTTATGAGTTTGCTTGGTTTGATTAATTTGATTTGGGTCCTGGATTGAAAAATATGTTCTAATTCCTGATACAGTAATTGTGCTTATCTATTATTTACAGTTCCCAACAAGTTCTATTTGGCATGTTCCAATTCTTTGGGGCTGAAGGATATTTGTAAATTGAAGTACTGGGTAATTTATGTTCCTAAAAAGCAATATATTCCAATAACTGCCAACCAAAGTGATACTATTGGGGATGCCATTTGTATATGCTGATATTAACAAGATATTTCTCACTGCACTCAACAAACCTGAATATGCGCATTACTAACTTTGCCAAATTTTCAGCTTTTAGAAACAACAGTAAAGCCTTGGAACTTAAATGATCATTTTGAAATCAAATAGCATTTTTGTCCTTTCACTTGTATCTTGCACTTAATATATGTAGCAATATTTACCATCATCCCATCACAACTATTTAAGTGACTTGGTTAATGGCTGATGTTTTGTATAAAGTAGGATCTGTACAGAAAAGTACATTAGATAAATTGTATTTATTTTTATTATTTTATAGCTTAGACACTATATTGATGCTCCCTTTTTGCCAGAATTACTGGAAGTGCCTCTTGGTTTTATATATATAAATACTTATATATATTAATATTACCATAAATATATACTCAAAATTATTGAAACTGTGTTAGAGATGATCAATGTGGTTGTTATAATGTGACTATATTGTATAATATAAAAATAATTCTGTGGTATCATGTTTGATGTAGTTATTTGTGCCACCCCAGTCCTCCTGGCTCTGGAAGGCATCTTTTCCCTCCCATACCTGCATTCAATGACTTGACACTCCAGCTTCTCACTGATGAGCTATCCCTTGGGAGCCTACATTCCCCTGGTTGCATCACTCCTCAGAACTAATGAATTCTTAGACACGTGATCACCATTTTCTACAGGCGATGCGTATCATTTCTCATTCCTCTGATCTATATCAAAACCACAGTACTGGAACATCTGGCATTCACCTTCAGAGTGCTTTAATCAACCCAGGGCTGCCGTTTACCATATAAATCCCCCTGCACATGATCCTGTGACAATTGCTGGTAGATGGCCAACTCTAGGAACATTTCCTTCCACTGACTTGCAGTTTTTTTGATGTTGTAGTTCTGCATGTTTGACAGCTTTAGAATTGTTTGAGTCAAAGCAGTATTTTAATGAACTGAAGTACAATACTCAGAAACAGACAACATGTGAGTTCTGCCCAGAATTCTCAAGGAATTCTTGAATCTACATGCATTGATTACTCTATGGGTTAGCAGATAAAATTTCCAACTCCTAAACCTCCTATTTTTAAATGATTTTTATTATGTCTTTTTTTTTTTACATGAGTTAGAGACAGATTGCCTATGTAAGGACCCAAATACTTGAGCCATGATCTGCCACTTGCCCTGGTAGGCGTTATGAGGAAGTGGAAGTCAGGAGCAGAGCCAGGTCTCCAGCCGAGGCACTCGCATATGGGATGCGTCTCCTAAGCAGTATGCTAACCACAATGCCAAATGCCTGGCCGATATCACATCCCCCAAACTCTCTGCATTCAGGATTAACTAACACTATGCTCTAGAACCCACCATTGACTGTTTTTGTTTCTCAGATACACAGTGTTTACAATCCCTGTGTACAGTGTCTCTGCCTCTGTGTGTGTGTGTGTGTGTGTCAACACACAGGCCTTATGCATGTAACACAAAAGGGTAAGATTGACCGTGTCTCTTGGAATTTCCAGTTTCATCCCTCTGCCAGGATTTTACTCATGCCATGATGCTGTGGTCCTCAGAAATGAGAATGGAGCAGCCTAGTCTGAACTGATCTTGGGTAAGAGAAAGATAAATGATGTGGAATGAAGAATGACGATGGGTAAGTTCTGGCAGAGCCTGAAAGGCCAGAAGGAAGGTGACCACAACTGCTACCTGAATCAGGAAAACTTCAGGGATCAGATGGGTTTGTCCTTGGTCAAATCATGCAATATTTGTGCTCTTTGAATCTCAGCCCAGCCCTGTGGTCCACACAGGGTGGACCTTGTGTCACAACAGCGCGTTCAGCACGAGAAGAAAATAAAGACAATTCCTTGAAAAACTGCTGTTTGCTAGGGCAAATTAAACCCTGTCTTGCTTGGTTGGACCCTGAGGATACTTTGTGTTCAGGAATTTCTTTCTGATGCTGTTGCTGACATCAGAGGTGCACTAGACCCCCATGTGCAAGGTCTGTCAGATATAAAGTATTGGTGAACTGTATGTTTGCATGCTTTCATGTTCCTCCGACCACACAGATCCAGGCAGGGAGCACAGGGATGTTTGCTTCCCACTTTATAGTTAGCACCAAGAGGGTGGGGGGAACAGCTGCTCACTTGACAGAGAGTTCTTAAAAATGTAAATAAAAAATGGAATTAAAGCAAATTCAGCTTGGTGGAAAAAATTTTGAACTCCCAGTCTGTGAAGGGTTTTCAAGAATTTCATGGAAAATGCCTATTAGGAAATGACTCTACATGATTTCTAAAAAAGTTTGCAAGTTTTTGAGATGCTTATCCCAGGAGTGATTGCGCTGAAAGCTTGTGCTCTTGTCTTCCAGGTCTGGGAAGCTGATAAGATAATGTATTAGCCTTTCCTTGCTACCATAAGTCCAGCTGGGCTTAGCGGCGATCTCTTCTTTGCGGCTCTCACAGAGCTGAATTCAAAGTGTTTGCCAGTCGGAGCCAGTCTCTGAAAGCTTCAGGGTTGCATATGTTTTTAAGCTCACATAGATCTTAGTGAGTATTCAGTTGATGGCACTAATTGGACCGAGGGCCTCTTTCCTTGGTGGCTGCTACTTGCAATCTCAGATTCTTCTAACTTTTTTAATCTTAATCTTTTTTCATTTAGAAAGAAAATGACACTCTGAGAGCGAACAAGATGGCTCTTCAGTGCCATGGTTCTTTCCTGGATGCCTGCAGCAGCCGTGCTGGGGCCTCTCAGCCCTGTAAGGCCAGTTGCATTTTTCTTGGCCTTGCTTCTTTTCCTTTAGGTGTTGAAGCCATAGTGGCTCCTGATTGCTTCTCATGCTTTGGAAGACTCCTTTTGTTGTCTCCACCTAAAGAGGATTTTCTGCTGTTCATGACTTACGTGATTGTAAGTATATATCCTTAGGCATATAGGAAAAGTCTTTTGCTATGTGATTTTTTTTCTACATTACTGGGATGAGGGTGTAGATTGCCTTGGAAGATATAAGTACATCTTCCACAAATAAAGGAAAACATGAAGAGAACAATGATGCACGAAGCATACCTGTGTACCACAAAATAGAAACTTCTTCCTGTGTTGAAACTGGTCATCCCACTGCAAAATCCAGTAAAGGAAATGGGTTAACAGCAAAGACCCAGTTTTTAAAATGTTGTAATGGGCTACAGAAAATTGAGCTGGAATCCCAAGCAAAAACCTTGTGAGACTGGGGTACAACGTCATGGTGAATATTACAAGCTCTTAATCATATACCCACCTCTATTGCTGTTTGCCCTAAATCCGGAAACTATGTATACTGGAATTCATGGTGGAACCAGATGTTACTCCATTTCATATTATAGCTAGTAAATTACTTTTTGATTCATTTCTCAAACTTAGTTCTACTTGTTTACAAAAATCATCTCTACGTATGAGACGTTTGCACAGGATGCAGGCTGCTTTCTTGTCCTGGAATCGAAAGCATGGAGTCATTTTGTTTTCTCCTCTTACTACAAAATCAGGAGAGGGTGGTTTCAGACACAAAATCTTGGCAAGAAAGATAGTATTTGGGACACAGAATTTTCTGAGGAGCTATTTTTTTTTGTACTTTTTGGCTGATAAACGTGGTTACAACAGGATCATTTAAGGAACTTGACAGGATTGAAGATACAGGTCATCCTATAAAAGACAAAACACAGAATGCTTCAGTAAATTCACATGTTTATTGTGAGTAAAGAAAACATTACTGGATTTATTAATCTGAACATCTTTCATGTAATTAATGGAAATAGTTGTAACCATTGAAGCAAAAGCTGATTGGAATTGGTGGGGGAAGAATTTGAGAAGAATTTCCAATACAAGGGATGGGCTAAAGCTCGGCTTGGGTCACGAATGGTTCAGCCATGGTAGCAGAAAGGAAGTAGAAGTATCATAGGGCTTCAGCATGAGAGATGGTGATGTTTCATCAGTTATTTCTTGTTTTTTTAGTGATTTCTCTAAACATAACCATCAGCTAATAGGGCAAGAAATGTTGGAGCTCTGAGATGAAAAGCCATTTAGAAGAGAGGGAAAGCCATTGTTCATTATAATGTCTCTGGTCCTGAGGTTAGTGGTCTTAAAAATAAACCCTGAAGCATATTAGTGAAATGCTGTCCAATTGTTCAGAAGAGTCTAGGCTCAGACATAGAGAAGACAGATTGTTGGATTCAGGCTGAGATTTGACATGAAAAAAAAAAGGGTCATTAAATGTGTACAGAAGGGAGTGATTATAATAATGATATTAAATAGGAAGCAAGAAAAATGAGAACATGCAAGTTAGGGATGGAGTTCCCAGAGGATACGAGGACATTCTAAACCACCCCCCCCACCCCCCCGCCCCATGAATGTGACCTTACTTGGAAACACAGTATTTATAGATGTAATCAAGTTCAGATGAGGCCTTTTGGGTGGGTTTTAAGACACTGAAATTATGTGCTTTAGAGAACAGAAGACAGCCACAGAGGAGGAAGATAACCATGTGACCACAAAAACAGTTGCCAGAGCGAAACATTATTCTGTCTTCGAAGGAATGACTCTGAATGTTGCCAACCCCCAAAGGTAGAAGAGGCAAGGAAGAAATCCTTCATGCTTGGTTCATGCTTGGATTTGGGCCTCCAGAAGCATTTGAAAATTAAGTTACCTTGTTTTAAACCACCCAATTCTACAACTTTGTCACTGCAGCCTTAGAATCTTATTCATTTACATGTTGTGTATTATCAGGTTGACCCTCACTGGCCAACTTGAGTGTCAGAGGCTAGGGCACAGGAAGCCCCGAAGTAGTTACCACTTGATACTTGGTAGATAGAGTGTCTTTATCTCTCACTTAAGGTGTGAAAATGAAATGAGAGCCCAAGAAAGATACGGCCGAATGCAAGGTTCTATGGAGGAAGCTCTGAATTCTATGTAAATAGGATCCATTAAAATTATTATTTTACATAAATTCTGTGAAATTAAGGAAAGGAGTCCTGACAGGAAGTTGAGACCCAAATGACATGCTTAGCGTAAACTTATTTTTCTTGGTGAGCAGTAGATCTTTTGTGTTGTTGCTTGATGTATGTTTGTTATCTTTCATAGGCCAATGTCCACTGTCCGATACATTGGAAAGTCTATTATACGCAAGATACTTGCCTGCTTATTTTGATGGCAAACTTGGCTCGAGTTTTAAAATAGTCTTTCAGAGTCTGGATATACTATTGCTTTATGGTAAGATTTAAGAAAAATCCTATCTTCCTAGCATCCTCCTCCACCCCCCCTTTTTTGTTTCTTTTGTAACAGTTTGCTTATAATATTGGTTGCCTAAGATAACCGTTGTGTGAGCTAAAATCAAATATGTATTTAATGATGATCCCTTGCAATCCCTTAGTGCTTGGTTATTTGCTACGTATTTTAAAATACATAATATAAATTTAATTCTTCAAATAACAATGTTTTAAAATACTGCTTGAGAAAAGAAAAAGTTGGAACTAATCAAACTGAAGTGTCCAACCCAGAGTCCCAGCCACTTAAGAATGGGGTAAATCTTGGATAATTCTGGGAGCTAATTGATTTATTGGTAGAAATCTGGTGCAAACCAGTACTGCTCAAAGTCTTCTAAACTTGTTCTCTTGGGAAATATTCTGTGCAAACAGTTGTGTCTTCTTGGAATTGCATAGCAGACACAGTGCCTGAAATTCAGAGGTTCCCCTACCGTTCTTTCCCTCCCCTCATCTTTTTCCTCCTCTCTCTCACTTCCATTTTCCCTTCCTTTCCTTTTTTCAAGATCCAAGACTGGAGGACATGAACAGCAGATCGTGTTTCTTTGAGATTTCTCTGTTTCTGAAAAGAGATCTACAGAGCTGGCCTGTTAATTGTTTCCTGCAGATTCTAGAATCCCAGCAAGAAAGGAAATCATGCAGTTACTTAACCCAAAAGCTTTACAAAAAAAATGAAGAAAAACAAATAACCACAAGGATTCCAGTGATGGTCCTAGGAAAGGCTGGCTTAAAATCTCAGAAGGGAAGGGAGGGACTTTGTTCCAGACACCCTTGGCTTCTCTGGTTTGTCTTCCCTCAGCCTCTGTACCCAGTGCTGTTGTGTTTTCTGAAAATCAGCAAGTAAGATCACAAGCGGGCTTTTCTTTTTTCATTCTCTCCCATAAAGAAAGCTTTATCACGTGTGGCCTTAAACTTGCAGCAAATTGCAAAGAAATGGCTCAAAGGCTTCAGCTCCTTCTGTGCCCCAGGAGCCGAGATGCACGTCAGTGGCCTTGCCAGCGTGGCCAACACTCTGCAGACTGCCAGAGAAAAGAGGCCAGTTGGAAAGACGAAAAAGAAGAGCTTGTCCAGCAGGGAGACCATGCCCTTCCTCTTTTCTCCCTCCTAATTTGCACTTGTCTGTGTCTGCCCAGGCTGTGCCCACCTGCAAACGTTGCTCAAAACTGCTGTGGAATATACCTCAGTTTCCTCTTTGAGTCTGTATTCGTGGGGTGCAGTCTCTTGCTGTTCACACTGAGAGGAACTGGCTGTCCTTGGTCTCCACCTCCGGGTAAGATCTGGTTCTGTTCTTCTGTATTTTGTGACTGTCACATCAGATTGTCTCAGGAGAGATGCTCATAAAGCCTATCTTGGCAACAGTTGTGTTTGATCCAGAGCACCTCTCCGAGGAAGTGGTTGGGCCCCAGTGAGACCGGTGTAAATCACAGATGATCCTGGTTGAAGAAATCTGGTAAACTTACATCTATGTTCCAATTTTGACTCTGGCATTTACGGTTTGAATGCCTTTCAATACTCCACTTCTACTGAGCTATATCATGTTTCAAAATGGGAGTTTAAATGTTAAAGTTACTGGATTCTTGCAAGGATTAGAAACTCTTGCCACAAAACAGCTAGCGATTAAATCTGAATCTGACACAAATAATTATCTGTGTTAGCTGTGGGTGTGTTGGAGGACGGGATCACACATTCTGGCAATACCCAAGAGATGGTCATTTTTTTGACTCTGTGAATGAGGGATGCTGCTGCCCAGGAGCATCATCCAGCATCATCCAGCTGGTCCAGCTGTTTTCCTCTGTTCTGTGTCTAAGAGAAGGGAAGGGTGACCTTAGATGCCTCCTGACTTTATCTGTTACTGCCCTTGGACATAGACTGCTCCAGAGTGTCTGTGTCCTTGTTCCAGAGCAGAGGGGTCAAGTGCTCCTGCAGATCCCAGGGCACCTGTGCGCTCCATGTGTATTCATAAATTTATTCCTGGACATGAATCTGCAATGGCGTCAGAAGACTTTATGGCAAAGTACATGCAATAGTTTGTTGGACATTTAGGTCACTTGATTATTTTGGTATTTTATAGTACTGGCCCTTAGATCTCTCTAGGAATTCTGTTCAAAGTACTCAGTACTTTGTTAAGAAAACTGTTTGTCATTGCGTGAGCCACTTTCTTAATTCCCTTTTCATCTTCTGGTTATTCAGTGGATGTGTGAAGTTGGCTGTCGGTGTCAGATACTGGAAAAGAAGAATCTGTTCTAAATTCTTCAGGGTGTTTTTAAAATCAGAAACATGTATAATTTTGAGCTATCAATTAATTAATATCAATTATCAAATTTTTACAATAATCCTACCTATATTAACTAATGACTTAGGATTTTTTTTTTTAACTCATGGGCCTGCTTTTGAATTTACCTGTATACGTTCATCTGTATGAGATTTGTTTATCAAGATAATTTTTGTCAAGTGAATAGTTCTTTCTCTTTGCTTAGTATTTTTCTTGAAAAGGTGTCCTTGGATCACACACCCTTACTAAATCATCTATCCCCCATATTGAGTTTAAGATTTGTAGAATGTTTTTCTTCGTATATTTCTAGCTTTTTTTTTCTGCTCCAGTTAATGTAAATACAGGTAATTAATGTCTTAGAGTTATTTCTACAAATTATAAATTTTTGTATCTTAGGTATCTTAGGCTTCTAAGGATGTTTTTATCTCATTAACATTTCACCCTTTGTCTTTTCCTAATTACAATTAGCAACTCTCTGTTTCATTTAGATTTTTAGCTTTTGCTTACTTTTCTTTGTCCATTTAAAAAAACTCCATGTTTTTAAAAGCTGGGCCTTTTTGTCCCATTCTTTCTCTTATCATTTTGTAAATCTCTGAAAGAAAGAGCTCAATCTTTAAACTGCTTAATACCTCTGATTTTAATTTACGTATCACAGTAAATTGTGTCATTGTTACCTCATTTTCTAATTTGGATATGAGGGTCAGGGTATATTAAAATTTTGCACATGTACAAGGTGGTGTTTCCATACATACGCGAAATTATAATCCTAGTGTCATTTCTGTAGTTATAACAAGAATGTAGATATCTGTTAATGAGCAATTATTAATCAGAGGACATTAAGATATCTGAAAGTTGCTCGTTTTTTAATCCTTTTATTTACATTAGCTTGTCAGGTGAATTTAAACCTTGTGGAATTCTGAAAAAGTGAGGGCATGTAAACGTTGATCTAACCATGGAGAATATAGCTCCAGAATGTGTGATAGTGGCCAGGATGGAGTCAAGGGCAGAAAATTCAGTGTGTGGAAATGTGACTGTCTTTCTTACTGTAAGACACACTAATGACTCAACTTGTCTCTGAGTTAAATCCAAGCCTGATACACAACCTGACTGCTGCTTTGTTTCTCAAACCAAAATTATATGAAAACTAGATCCCTCGTGTTGTTGCTGTGTGTGAAATTGTACTGTGGCTGCAGCTGAGTCTATGATGAATGTCACCTTTTCATTCTGCCAAGCAGAAGGTTTAAAAAGCTCTGGAGACTCAATTCTAATGAATCAATATGGAAGTGGATGAATTCCTCTTCTTCCTTTCCTTTCCTAGTTTAAACTGGCAAGACCACAAAGTTAGAAAAATTCTACCTCATTTTTATTCCAAAGACAACATTTAAATGTATTGTTTGCCATAATGAGGCTTAAACTTGGAGTGATAGAAAAAGAATGCTGGCTGCAGAGTCCCAGTAGCAGGATTAATTCATCAGATATCCTGCTTGATTTTAATTGAAAATTTTTGCCAACTTATTGTGGTAACAAAAGTAGCTTCACTTTAAATTTTAACTATAGAGTTGGAACCCACTGTGAAATAAAGACAGGATTTAAGAAATTGTATAGATGTTGTCTAATTTTTTTTCTTCCTTTTAAAATCAACCTTGACAGCTCCAAAGAACATTTTCATAATGGACACTTCATCCAAAGAAAATATCCAGTTATTCTGCAAGGCATCAGGACAACCTGTTGGAAGTCTTTCTTTTGAGACAGAATTTTCCTCCTCTAAGGAAAAACAAGCATGCTGTGGTGAGCTAAAGGTAGAGCGGAAAAGAATTAGGCTGTATTGATGCTCTTGCCTTTCTGTTCAGCTCCTGGTTTTCAAGTAGCGTGGTAAAGGACTAGCTTGCCTTTAAAATGGTGTTCTTTGTGGCTCTAATCTTTTTATACTATACATATACCTTTCTATACTATAAATACTGTGTATATGATGTATTGAATATATGTGCAAATACTTTATAGTGATATATACATATGCATGCTAACTTTCCCCTTAGCTACTCCATCACAGACCCCCTGCCTTTCCAACTATGCAACGTGTATTTTTGAAAATGTTTTACATTGTGGAAGTATTTTAGTTTGCATTTGACACGTGTGAATTGGAACACTAGGAGCTGTATGTACTGACACCTGTTCAGTCTATCGTGTTATAACACATCATGAGTGGTAGAGTTGTTTATGATGCTCCCTTGTTTCCCTTTATATTGACAGGCCCTTCCTCTCTTTGCCTTAAAACACTCTAATCTTTTTCAAAGTTATGTTCCTTGGAATGCCTTCTGGTGAAAGAGAACAGAAGGTGAAGTAGGGAAGTCAGCGTTCATGCTGAATGTAAACCAACACACATTCGAAATTCTAGGAGGAGCATTTGAATTTTGGGGAATTTTACAGAAGCTCCAGGCTGAAGGAAATCTGTAAAAGTCTTTGAATTAAGTCATCGCTGATAGTAAAATTGATGTTATTCACTGTTTTAGTTTACATCTTACCTGTCCATTTGATAAGTAAGTTTATAGTGTTTTTTCTTTTTTCTCAAAATTGCAGTCAGGCTACACATGATCTGTCATTTTTCCAGATGTTCCTGGGAGCCTTGTCTTTTGTTTACTTTGCAAAAGCGTTGGCAGAAGGCTACCTGAAGAGCACCATCACTCAGATTGAGAGGAGGTTTGATATCCCCTCTTCACTGGTGGGAGTGATTGATGGTAGTTTTGAAATTGGTAAGTGGCACAGATGACTGACTTTATGTTTAATCCCATTTATTCTAGGCGTGGCTGAATGACACCATCTCTGTGGGCTCTTTTCTCATGGCATCCAACTCGTGAAGCCTTCTTTGGTCACAGAATTTGCCAAACTTTGTGCTGTTGTGGAGGTGATTGCCTTCTCAGCACAACTGGCAATAAACGCAGTGCCCCATGTGGTCACTGTTGAATGACATTCGTGCAATTCAGGGCTCCCTATCAGAGCGATTGACTTTCCCGGAAGAGTATTGTACCATATGCTAATGGCTACTTTGAGTCATAAGTGTACAAGTGTATTTATAGAAGAATGATATATGCTGGGAGTACTGTGGTTTAAATGATGTGAAAGAACCCAAATGAGCCCTCCAAGGTTATCCCACAGCGGCTGGTGCTGCATTGCACGGGGCTAAGCAGCAGACCATGGAGGATGTCCCAAGTTCATGGGCTGCATCACCATCCAGGAGATCCTAATGGAATTTCTGCCTCCCAGCTTTAACCTGATTGAGCTCTGAATGATGTAACCATTTTTAGGGAATCAATCATCAGAATGACAATTTCTTATTCTCTTTCTCTTTCTGCCACTCCCTCCCTCCCTCTCTCCTCCTCTCCCTCTCTCTCACTCACTCTTTTTCTCTTTTTCTCTCTCACTCACTCACTCACTCACTCACACTTTCTCTCTTTCTTTAATGATCTGCCTTACAATAAGTGAACATGCTTAGGAAGTTTTGACTTCAGTGATTAACAATCCAACCCTAAAGAGAGTTTTAGGGCTTGGTGGTGTGGAAAGACAAGAAAATGGATTCTGTTAACAATAACAATGGCAAAGAGCAAATAGTCAACATTTTGCTCTCAAGTAGCATTTGTTAGAAATTGACTGTAGATTCCCCTTTAAAAAAGTGACTTGGGTCACTGTTCTGGAAATAGTTTTAAGACTGTAATCCTAGTTAGTCTGTGAGAACTGATGTGCTAAGAGGCTTTAGTTCTTTGTGTAAGTAAACAAAGTAACGCCCTCTGCAATCTTTAATGCCTGTTGGAACTCAGATACTTGCTCAAGTCAAATCTTGTTCCCATTTCAAATTTACCTGATGAATTTGCAGAATGAGTAAGAAACAGTTTTAGCTTTTTGATATTTTTTTATCTTGTATGCTTCATTTTTGGCTCTAAATATTACATAAAAAGGTGAGAATAGATAGGTCACCTTTTACCTTCAAAATTTTGCTTCCAAAATCCATCAGTGAACCAGCCTGCCAAAATGAGATCTATAATTTGAGTGTCAGACAGTTCCCACACAATGCTGGATGATCTTGCGTGAAGGGAGGGGTAAGATTTTACGTTGCTCATAAGATATCAGATAACGTAGATGATATCGGTCAGTGGATTGCAAGATTGATCAGTTGTGTTACAAGCTTCAGCCATTTCTGAGTGCATTACTCCCTGATACAATCTTGTAGCTATGCCTAGGTAGTTGATTTATTCCTTATGTCTTTCCTACTAATGACCATAAACTGAAGAAAGGACCCTGGGGATTCACCTATATCATAGGATGCAATTTGTTAAGGAGAAGCTGTTGTGGATGAAAAGAATAAAGCAAATTTGCAGCAAGAACCAGATATGAGCAGAGAGAATTAGATGTCAAGTGACACTTGGATTTTTCCCCCTTAATTCAGACTATGGTGTAAAAACATTTGAAAGTTAAAGAGACTTAGAAATAGTCTTCTATGAAGCTTTTCTTGGATTCCTACATCCCAATACAGCTTAAGAGTATCTGCATGTGATGAAAAGCTCGGAGTTTTAAGGGTCAGTGTTTTGGTATAATGCATTAGGCTGCCTGCAATGCCAGCTTCTCCTATAAGCTCTGGTTCAGCTCCATAATGATGCGCTTGGGGCAGCAGGGGAGGTGGTCCAGATGCCTGGGCCCCTGCATCAGTGTGGGAGACCTGGATGGAGCTCCTGGCTCATGCTTGGCTTTGGTCTGGCCCAGCACCAGCTGTGGTGGCCATTTGAGGAGTGTACCCAGGGGCAGAATATCCCTGTCTCTCTCTTGTTACTCCTCTTTTTCTGTAGCTCTGTTGTTCAAATAAAGAAAAATAAATCTTAACCAAAGAATTGTTAGTTTTCATTAAAAGTAGCCAAGATAGGATTCTAGATTCATAAGCATTATTCTGAGTTATTCTCAAGATAGTAACTATTTTATAAGACTATATGCCCTAAAATAGTTTATGGTTTTCTCAGTTGCTTTCAAATATCATAGATATTCTGATGTTATTTACATGTATCTCAGATAAGTGAGGCTCCTCACCGTAATTTTTAAAAAAAGGTTTTTTTAGATTTTTTAAAATAAAAGATTTATCCATTTTTATTTGAAAGACGGATTTACAGAGAAGAGAGATAAAGAAAGATATTCTATTTGCTGGTTCATTCTCCAAATGGCTACAGTGGCTGGAGCTGAGCTAATCCAAAACCAAGAGTCTAGAGTTTCTGGGTCTCCCATGTGGGTTCAGGGGCTCAAGAATAAGGCCATCCTGTGCTGCTTTCCCAGACCACAGACAGGGAGCTGAATCCAAAATGAAGCAGTCATGACCTGAGCTAGTGCCCATACTGGGTGCCAGTGCTGCAGGCAGAGGATTATTCTATTATAGCACCACTTGCACCCCAGATCTGTCATTTCTCGTTCTTATTTCATTGGCAGCGCCATTATGTCAAATATAGGCAATGATGATAAGCAAGTTTCTCTTGTATCTGACTAAATGTAAATGCTTTGAAATTTTTTCACTATTGAGCAGCACATATGCTTGCTGCATGATTTTGTTAATATACATTAAAATTGGTTTCCTCAGATTTTGGTTTCTATTCATAAATGACTAATTGTATTGAGTGTTTTTAAGATACACATGAGGTTATTTGCCAGATTTACAGTGACTTGGTATGTTATTGTTTTGTTCTGTTTTTGTTTTTTGGTGATACCCTTGTGCCTTCTGCTTGGGTGAAGTATTTTTTTATATAAACTATACGGCTTGATATTTCTTAGTTAAGGATTTTCACATTTATCTTTATAATTAAGCCTTAGCTGTAATTGCTTTTTCTTATGTTTTTCTTATCCTCTTTTGGCTCCAATGGCTCATTAATACACACACACATACACACACACACACACACATTGTATGCACACTATATACATAGAGTGCATATTTATATTTATTCAAAAAAGATACTGTTCTTTCAAGTTTTTTAAAATTTTATTTGAATTATAGATAGATAGAAGATGGATCATATAGACATAGATGTAGAAGAGAAAGATACATGGAATGTTATCTACTGGTTTATTTCACAATCACCCACAGCAGTGTGAGCTTGGCCAGAGTAAAGCCCAGGAACTGGACTTCAACCCAGGTCTCCTGCAAGGGTGGTGGGAACCCAAGAGCTTGTCATCTCCCAGGTATCGAATTACCAGGAAGCTTGAAAGGAAAGAAGCTTGAATTCAAACTTATGCACTTCTATATGAGATGTGAGAACCCCAAGTAATATCTTAAATGCCACACTGAACATCCACCACTGCTTGTTTGAAAGATGAATTTATGGAAGTCTCTGGGCTTGTGCTAGTAGGTGTGGAGGCAATTCTGATAGCCAATTTTATTATTATTATTAATCACCATTAAATTTCCAAGTCTGCCTCTTAAGAATTCACAGAGGATGCTGCGTAAAGGAAGCAAAACTTGTGCAGATGCTCTAGATGTTGAAATTGTATCATCTTCTATTTGAAATATTCACTAAATAGCAGAGTAGTATAATGTAAGTATGAGGCCTTTGTTGAGAGATGTTGATGGGAGGGGATTACTTGTAACCTGAAATTCAGCTTTCACTTTGTTTAGCTTTTTTACCATAGACATGCCCAAAAAGTGCAGACATAGTTATCAGCGTAATGTGATACAGAATAGCTTCTTCTGAATGGTTGAATGTGAAAAGGAATGCCTTATGTTCAATGTTTAAAGATATGAACATTAAGAAGAGCTTAATTCTTCCTGTAGCCTAAAAGCAGGCCACTTTTCCCAGTATCTTTACTGTTATTCTCAAGGGTTTTAAAATTACTGTTTTTTTTTTCCCAAAAGACTAAAGCTGGCTGCATGACTAAACAGTAGGAAATTTGATGATCACTTACAGATGTAAGGAGGTGCATTTTTGCTAGGAAACAGAAGCTTAAGAACTTCAAAGCAAGGCCACCCATCAGTTGTCAGGAATTCATTAAATCTAGATAGCAATCCATTTCTTAAAAACAATGAGTCCCAAATAAAAATATTTAAAACATTAAATTCCCTTACAATCTGAAACCCTATACCATGTTTATCTACATGTGTTCCAGAAAGGAACCTCATCAATTCACTTGAGCTAGGATTAGAAATGCAAATTTGTTGGCTTACTCCCAGATCCGTGGAATCAGAAACTTTTGGGATCTGCCAAGAATCTGTGTTTTTAACAAGTGTCCATTTCCCCCACAACTTCCTTCCAGTAATTTTTATGCACAGCAAAGCGTGAGAAATTTTCCTTGAAGCTTATTTATACAGTCATTACTATCATCAGCTAAAACTAATTTATTACATGCTTCACTGGAAACATTTTGGGAAGACATAATTCCAACTCTTAAAAATCCCATGCTCTGAAAAACGATTTTTCAGCAAAGGGATGGCATATCGTATGGAGATTTTGCATTTCATAAAATTTGTACTGTAGGTGCACATTGAGGTTATCTAATGGACACATTGACACCTGATGTGTATGTGGTGTCAAATTCTGTTTCAGTCCTTTTTGTTAAAAAAAAAAAATCCATCGGCACATTGCGAATAACCATTTGTGTAAATATGAATTTCATCTGATTTCATTCAAGACAAAGTACAGTTATGTCTGTTCTTTTTTATAGGCTACCAACTAGGGGGAAGAGTATGCAATGTATAATTCAAAAGCGACCTAGTAGGAATTTTAATGGCAAAATTTAATGAATAAAGAATAGTGATGGATTTCCTTGCAAAAACTCTAAGTCAAATCTAAGAGAATAAGGCAATTGGTTGTTATAAAAATGTGGTGTATATAATACTTTCTATCTTGTAAAATATATAAATGTACTTATGTATGCAATATACATTGTATATATTTTATATAAAATATATATAAATAATTGTGGTGTGCAATGAAATAAGAGGTATGACCAAATATTTTGAAGACGCGATGGAGTCGTTGATGTTACAAATGTTAGGAAATATCATTAATCATCCAAGATGAAAATAAAGAAGGGTAAATGATGGCAAACGTGGGGAGATGGGCTAATTGGAACAAAACTTGGCTATACCTGCTGTCTGTGTTGGTTGATATGGTGGCACTGATCTTTTCTAAGTTCTCTAACTTGAAGGATGCTTTCTTCTTTCCGCTCCAGGGAATCTCTTAGTTATAATGTTTGTTAGCTACTTTGGAGCTAAACTTCACAGGCCAAAAATAATTGGAATGGGGTGCCTAGTCATGGGCATTGGAACACTGCTCATCGCGATGCCTCAATTCTTCATGGAGCAGTAAGTGTAAAGCATTTGCTGGTTTTTTTTCTTACCTTATCTAGTCATTGCAGATCTCCCAATTATGGTTGAAATTGCATTAAGGTTAAGCTTAAACTGTGACTAAATAATACGTATTTTTTGTAATGTCTTTGGAGAAAATTTCAGTTTTGTAGTTTTATGACTTAATGATTATTAAAAAGTATTGGCATGCTGTACAATGATATAAAAAAAATTTTCAGTGTTACAACGAAGACATTTTCATTCATCTCTGAAGGCAAAAGTTATGTAAAAAGAATGTTCTTTTATGTGATCAGTGTCTCGTGGATAATTTATAAATGCTTTTAACAGTCACTGCTGAATTGTGGCGTACTGTCTGACAGTCAGTTGGCTTAGGGGTATGTTAACAGCTCACAGAGGCATTCAATGTTGAGACAGCAGACCTTGGGCTGTCATCAACTGAAATGTGATATCAGTGTTCTTGTGGCATTCAAGTCTATCTTTGGTGCTTTTGTTAGTGACTTTGTTAATATTGCACACTTTAGTAATTCCAGATCCTCGCATTTTTTAATATTTTTACCCTGACAGAAAACTGTAAGGTAAGTAGGGTTTAGCCTTCTTTTCTTTTAATTGTAGACGCATAGTAGAGAATTTGGTGACTTTGTCCAGGCTAAATTCTTGTAATTATGGAACTGGATTTCTGAAACAAGTCCTTGAACTTTCTAGCCAGCAGCTTTTATGCTTATCTGTACCACCCACCTGTAGGATTACCTATTGCAAAAGAATTTGAACAAAAATACAGATTAGGTGATCTTTGATTACTGTCAAGTCTAGATCACTGTATCCTTAACATTTCGAAGTGACAGAGACTTAATTCTCAGATCTTATGTATGTATTAGTGCAGGTGGATTTTGGCCTCCTTAGCCAATCTGTAAGTACAGGACACAGAATCTTCTGATAGGAGCTTTGCTGCGCTTTTGGATACTTCCCATGATCCGCAGCATGCAGAGTGAGCTAGGATGTGGGGACTTCTGTTGCTATCTGAATGCCTCTGTGACATCCTTTCTGCAGGTACAAGTTTGCTTGAGTCACAAATTCTGCAAGGATGTGACAAAGGATTAATGGTGAACAAGGAGGAGAAAGAGAAAGCTGAGAGTCTCCAATGTGCCCAAACCCTGTTTTGCCTCTACTGCTGGCTGCTTTAGTCATTGGGCTTCCAGTGTGCACTCAGTGGGCTTGGGACGGTACTTCCTCAGTTATAAAAATTCCTTGGGTCTAGATTTAAGTCTTTAAGAAATCAGCTACTCTTCAACAAATCTTTCTGACCCCAGTCTAACTTACATTTTAAAAGATCACACTGATTATTGTTGAAGAATTGATTCTGGTGGGGCAAGAGGTTACTCAGGAGACTGCTGTAGAATTTCTTGCCTCGAAGTCCTAGTACATCCATTAGTGCCTGAATGCAGGTTGGGACAAAAGTCTCTCGTTTAAAAGTAACCATGTTAGTGATTCCATGTTTCATCATTTTTAATGCCTTTTTATACAACAGAATCTAAATGGACACAGATGCGTTTAGTATCTAAATGAGTTGCTTACAAAGCATGTGGCTAATACATGTATTATGTTATTGAGCCTGTCACTAAGAACATGTACTTTTTGTACAGGTATAGATATGATCGGTATTCATCTTCATTCAGTTCCAATCTCAGCCTCTCTCCCTGTCTCCTGGAATCAAAAAACCAACTGCCAATCTCCGCTATGGAGAAATCACAGCCCCAAATAGACAATGGTAAGATGGTTGTGTTTTTTGTTGTTTTAGTGGAAAGGCATATCAACTATATGGGGAGAGGGCAAGACACAGAGGAAGCTCTTGCGTTGGCTGGTTTACTCGCCAAGTGGCCACAGAGGCCAAAGCTGGGCCGATTTGGAGCTAGGAGCTTCTTCTGAGTTTCCCATGCAGGTGCAGGGTCCCAAGCTTTGGGCCTTCCTCTGCTGCCCTCTCAGGCCATAAGCAGGTAACTGGAAGGGAGGTGGAGAAGCCAGGACATGAACTGGAACCCATATGGGATCCTGGCACTTGCAAGGTGAGGATTTGACATTGAGCCATTGCGCTTGACCCAAGTTGTTTTTTAAGTCAACTAAACAAATTCTTTTTAGGTACAGTGGTGTTGGTGATGCTTTCTATGTGGTATGGCAAGTATATAAAAAAATCTATGTTTCTTTTTGCCTCAAATATTTATTTCTTAAATTGAGATAGTATGATAAATATCCCTAAAACATAAAGCAGTATCTGATGAAATCCTAAGAAAACATGCAGATGATTGAATATTGAATATTGAATATAGGGAAACTCTTGCAGTGTTTCTAGTGTAAGAAGAACCTCGATATCAGAGTGAAAATAGTTTTTCAGGTAAAAATCAGATATAAAAAGAGTATACTCTTCCCTCCAAGTCTATCTAACTTTACTGTGTGTCATCTGTTCGATAGAATGGCAAAAACCATCTCCATGTCCATAACCTTTCTTCTTTCTCCCAGGTGCTACTTACGCTCTAGGAGTTTGCATAATGTTACAGAGGCAGTTAGGATTCCTGGTGCTGTCAGTCTGCTGTCACCTTAAATGCCTAAAGCCCTGCTGGCCACACCATTTGATCATACATGTCACCATGGGTTCATCTTACGTTCTTGTTCCTGCCCTGTCTGACACAGCAGCTCTCCCTGGTACAGAAGTAATGGTCTTGAATCCAGGGAAATCATCCTGCTTCCCACATGAGCTGGGTTGCATGGCATTTTGTCAACAGGTATAGTGTCGATGTGACTGGTGAATATGGCACAGCCTTGCCATGCATGTAGCACCCTTGGAAACTTGTAATTTACAACAAAGTAGAACAGATTTTTTTCCCTTGCTCTGAGAGTCCATGGCTTTATCCATGCGGATTCTTCAATATCTAAGTCTCAGAATAGGTAAAGCAAATCTTCCTCTGTTCTCTCCATAGCCTCAATATGGCCAGAATGCCCCCTCCTGCCACTCGGATTATCTCCTTACTCCTGACTGGGGAAATCAATTTCTCTGAAGAACTAAGAAAATGTTTCTTTTACACACCTGCTATCCACCTAATTCTTTTTCTCTCTTCCATAAAACCTGTTAATTACCCTTACCTCCTCATTAGTCCTTCCATTTTCATTGTCTTTACTCCCAGGCAAGGAATCATAAATGTCTGAGGCTTGAATGATAAGTGGGGCCAAAGGGTTGAAAGAAATCTGGAAATGTAGTGAAGGACGAAGATGATAAAATGTAAAATGCTATCCTTTGCTGCTATGTGAAAAGATGAAGCACATGTCAGAAGAAGGAGACTATGGGGAAGACTGTAGGTTCATCCAGGATGTATATAAGTCAGTGGGCACGAACGGAGAGCTGCTATGGCTGGGCAAGACAGAAGCCAGGAACCTGGAGCCTCATCTTGGTCTCCTATGTGGGTGCATTGGCCCAAACACTTGTGTCATCTCCTGCTGCCTTCCCAGGAGCTGGATTAGAAATGGAATAACCATACTGGATAGCCCAATCACAGACAGTGGCTTAACTGGCTATTCCAGGACCTTAGTCCCTGTAAATGCTATATAAGCCCACATCTAGAGACAAGAAATGCCTAAAGTTTTTATCCGTATACAGTGTATAGTCAGTGATGAAATTTTATTTTAATTTTGACAGGGAGAGATATGATACAAATGGAAGCAAGAATAGGAAATATTTGAAACTCTAATGTAAAAAAACAAACAATGTGTAGTCTTTAGAGTTACAGAATTAAAGTAAAATGTTTTGAATGTAAAGGGGAAAGTTACCTGATAAGCATGGTTTAGCACTTGAATGATAGCTAGTGGGACTCAGATACAAAACAACAAATTATACGTAATTCTTATTTTAAAATGTATTCTTTGCTTTTAGATTCCATTTTAAAGGGTTTACTTTAATTCAAATATTAATAACCCCAAGTGGCTTATGTTTTATACAAAGAACTAAGTCATCTACACTTACCGAAAATGATGACCAAAAGACCTTGTTGGAATTACACAAATGTCAGGGTTAGAATTGACATTAGAATTAATTTTTAGAAAAGGAGCTCACATCATGCTTTGGGAAGCAAATTAGAACTCCAGGAAAGAAAAGTACACATTTCTTGATCCTTGGGTATTTTCCCAGAAGGGAAAGGCAGAAAACAGACGTTCAGCTGAGTGCACTGTGGTCTCATTGAGTCACTTGCTCAGAGTCGTTCCTGTCAGTTCTTCAGAACTCACACCTCACAGTCCAATGCCGTTGTAAGAGCTGTTAATAGGCCAAAATAATTACAGACCATGGATTTACTCAAAAGATTCGATTAAAAGTGCCTGCTAAACACTTAGCCCAGCAAGTGGCAGAGAGGAGACTTCTACCAGTAACAATTATTGGAGGTTGTTAATGTTATACATTTTATTACAGTGACTGAACTCTTTAAAGTTATACTTTGTTTTAAACATGGAAGTCATTGTCTCACTACACAGAGTCATATCAGTATTTGGCTTTTTTTTAAAGTTGCTTTCTTTGGAATTCTACTCTGAAAAAAAGCTATCAGAAAGGTCTTTAATTTCCAGTGGTAAATCATAAGAGATTACAAGTTTTTAGACAAATTTGTCCCCCCCAAATCCTAAAAACTGTTGCTCATTAGAAAATAAACATAATTTGAGGCAGTTTTGTCCAGTATTGGAGTTTGAACCATTGCACATTTTGAATTTTAGGTAAAACTTGCTTATTTGCTTTTTTTATAAAGATTTTTATTATTATTGGAAAGCCGGATATAGTGAGAGGAGGAGAGACAGAGAGGAAGATCTTCCGTCCAATGATTCACTCCCCAAGTGAGCCGCAATGGCCGGTGCTGCGCCGATCCGAAGCCGGGAACCTGGAACCTCCTCCAGGTCTCCCACGCGGGTGCAGGGTCCCAATGCATTGGGCCATCCTTGACTGCTTTCCCTGGCCACAAGCAGGGAGCTGGATGGGAAGTGGAGCTGCCGGGATTAGAACCGGCGCCCATATGGGATCCCGGGACATTCAAGGTGAGGACTTTAGCCGCTAGGCCACGCCACCCGGCCCAAAACTTGCTTACTTATAAAATTACTTTAGAGTTCTGCTGAAAAATAGAACTATCTAGAAGTTAAAGCTAGAAAGTCTTCATTCAAGATATGTGGTTTGCCCCATAATAGGATGTTGAATGTTACTGGATTGTAGAAATTCAAATAGCTTGATGTGCATACAAAAGAAAAGGAGAGAAAATAAGAAGTAAAGAGAACAATATGAGAAGCGATGGAGTTGTTTGGTTACGTCTATGGTAGTGTTATGCACGTTGAAAGATTTGCAAAACATTTTCCAGTCTCCTTTCTATCAGATCATGAATGCTTCTCATTTCACCTTTGGGTTCCGATTCTGTGTCAGTGTTTTGTCTTGATGGTTACCTAACCGCAGTACCCTTGGTTGCTTTTCATTCAAGAATGTGAAGGTGATGCCAGTTCTTCCATGTGGGTTTATATTTTCCTCGGAAACCTGCTTCGTGGGTTAGGAGAGACTCCCATTCAACCTCTGGGCATCGCTTACCTGGATGACTTTGCGAGTGAGGACAACGCACCTTTCTATATCGGTAATGTCTGCCCATCATTTTGGGAAGCCAGGTAGCTGGTCTGGTCCATTCCATCCTATAGGAAAACCAATTTCTCTATTCAACTTTTGCATTTCTGAAGTGCTGGGAAGATTTGAATGCTGAAGACACATCAGTTGGAAGGACCTGTAAAGTTAGGCAACCAACACTGCATTAAAAAAAAATGAAACAAATAAAAAAAACTGTGAGCTCACCAGCAATGTGTGACCCTGTGGAGGAAGCCTCAAGGGCATCAACTTCCACAGTCTTTTCAGTGGCAGTGTTATAGTCCTGCTGAACCATTGCAGTGTTTACGTATCCATCTGTTTTATACTTGTTTCCAGAGCCTTAGAAGTTCCTTTCAATTTTAATCTAAAACACCTTTTTATTTATTTAAATCATTTTTATTTTTCCTGTGAGAGACACAAGGAATTCTGATATAACAAGTGCAGGTAGGAGTGGGTACAGAAGAGTATGAAGAGATTGAGAGCCAGGCCTCACTCAGGTACCAGTCCCCCTTGGATAGCTCAACAGTGGCCATCGTAGAAGCCAATATGGTGGAGCGAAGACATACCTCCCAGTGTAGATGCTTCTAAACAGCATTTGCTGGGGGGAAGTAGAGAATGATGGGGTTCTATGTCCTGGAATGAAGCTAGAAACTTAGGGTTGCAGAATAACTAAGGCGTGTTCTCTGTTTCGTGTATCAACTTGGCGTCATGGAGTTCTGATCTTTTGAAGAACTACCTGCTGGGGACAGATGGGTAGGATTTATAGTACTTGGGCAGTGGAGAGGGACCTGCAGTGAGGGCCCTTAGAGCTGCCCTGCCTGTGCTCTGCAGAACTAGCAGGTGTTATGGTTGCACCCAGGCAAGTTATCATGAAAACGGAGGGTCTTATTCTTAATAGAAAAAGGCAGTATTTAGCAAGAAATGGAAGAACATCTTTGCATGCTCTGGATAATTGCTTTGGGCTCTGCAGGAAAGCTTGCAGCCAGAAGTGTGAGGGCCCCAGTGTCTCCTTTCTCACCACGAACTCAGAGCCTGCTTCCGTTCTTTTCTCCATTTACTAGTCTGTTCCGAAAAGGATCTGCAACCTGCTATTTTATACATCCAGTTAATTCAAATTTCCTAAAAATGTGTGTGTTTTAAGCTGTGTGGTGAGATGGAAGCTGAAGAAAATCTTTTGCAAGGAAGAGACACTTCTGTGGTTCCCAGAAATGGTGTCCTATAGGCAAACACCATTGTTAAAACAGATCTCACTGCATTGAGCCACCTCCTCGAATGTCCTTGCCGTACTCCCAAGGCTAGGTTGCTTTACTAGCTGATTCTAGGATTCTGCAAAAGCAGTCCCTCAAAGCTGTAAGTGAATGAACAAACCTTTACCTGGAAGTGTAAGGAATCAAATTCATTTTCAATGCATCTCACGCTTTCGTGACTGCAACAGGTCATAGAAAGCCCATCCAAACTAGTAGAATTCCAGTTAAGAGTATGCAGTCTAATCTCAGGAAGTAAAGCTTACTGCGTTTGGGGAAATAGCTTCTTTAGAGTCTTGATGCTCTTTTTCTTGCCAAGAAGCAATTGGTGCCTTAAAGATGTTTGTTGTTTCTTCAAGAACTTCCTTCCTTTCCAGGGTAGTTGAGAAATTGACAAATAAAACACACACAAATGAAGAGTTGGAACATTTTCAGCTACTAACTGGATCTCAAATGTTTTTTTTTAAATTTTAATTTATCAAGGCAAATAAACAGCAACTTTTTCTTTTTTCCCTTTTTACTTTTTTGTTGCTTAATACAGGGTGTGTGCAGACTGTTGCAATTATAGGACCAATCTTTGGCTTCTTGTTGGGCTCCTTATGTGCCAAACTCTATGTTGACATTGGCTTTGTAAACCTAGGTAAGGGAGTTTATGTATTCATTTATTTTAGTGACTGTGACTTTTTACGTGGGGACAGTGTGAAACGTATTAAATTGCCTCTTTAGCAAATGACAGGGTAGTCATCTTTCATAAAATGAATTTGTGGGAACCTTCTTATTGATGTAATCCTCCTATGAATTAATAAGTGAAATATGAAAAATTGGTGGTGGTTAGAGCTGGTAGACATGGTTTGTTGGGAAGATCCTTTTTCACTCTGGTTGGCCAGTTCAAGACATTCTGATGTAGTTGAGGCTCCACATGGAGGCTCCTGGTTGGTGTGTTGATTTCAGGTATATCAACATCCATTACAGATACATTAATTGATAAGGTATCCAGGAGACCTGCTGGAAGAACCAGGGAATGAAAGTCTTTTGGCAACCAAACTCTACCCCCATCCTGCATTTTGTTGTTGTTGTTTTTTTTTAACTGAATAAGTTTTTTTTCCAGGGAGGTGTATTAAAGACTATTGGCCTTCCTTTTGCAAGATTGATTGTGCAGGAAATAAGTGTGAAATCTCACCGCTCCGTAGCTATTCATTTACTCCTCTCCCTATTAGATGTGTCTGCTAGAGATGGCAGCATTTATCTTTTAAGAAAGAATTCTAAGAATGGTGTTAGAAACAAGTAAATAAGTGACACATGCATTCACATTTCAAAGTCATGGTAGGTTAAAACAGAATACAAAATTATTATTATTTATTATTATTTATTTCAAATTGAAAAAAGACATGTTGCTCAACTTTTGTTTGTCCCTTCATGACTTTGCTGAAATTATATTACTCTAACTCTGACCCAGAGTTAATGCCAGGGTTTCATGTTGTTAAAAGAAACCCACAACAACACACTTGGCCTTGCGACATGAGTTCCTGAAGCCCTCTTCTCTTTCAGATCAAGTGACCATCACCCCAAAGGATCCGCAGTGGGTAGGTGCCTGGTGGCTTGGCTATCTAATTGCAGGGATCCTAAGTCTTCTTGCAGCTGTGCCTTTCTGGTGTTTACCCAAGAGTCCACCAGGACCCCAAAGTAAAGAGGAGTCGAGTTCCTGCTGTGAGAAATCCAGATTCATTGTAGATGATCAGGCCAACTACCAAGCAGCTCACGGAGAAAGGGCAAAAATGCTGGAAATGGCAAGAGGTGAGTCTGACTCTACTTGATTTCAAAGCCCTTTTAGTTTTCCTGTTGAGACTAGAGGAGATGTGCAAACAGTGTCCCTCTGTTCCTTCTTGTGTTCAGAGAGGGGAAAAGGAAGGAAGGAGGCGTGCGAGAGAAACAGAGGCAACTCTTACATGTGAGCTTTGTTACGGGAAAAATGGAAGCGCATGCTTACAAGCTTGGCTCAACTTCCTTGGGGCCATCCCTGTCCTTTTGCAGGCTGCGTATGTAGACCCTGTGACTGTGTGCAAAGGGTGGACAGAGGTGCACAGAGTTGGTCTTTGGAGATTGCAGCCTTATAGCAGATGAGAGTCACATGTTTGAGACATGCATACCAGTGCATCTGTCCCAATAAGGAGTGCTGGGTGGCCAGAAGGCCAGAGGTGGTTCTACAAATTGTTTCCATAGAACTGTGTGTCCACATGGTTGGTCCGTTTCTTCCTCAAGCAGTATTGGCATGTCTGTATATATTCTTCACGTTGGCTATATAACAACACAAAGAGAAAACAACAGAAATCATTTCTCACACTAAATTATGTATATTCAGTGGGGATGGCTCTTGTTGTTCTTTCCCCTTCATCATGACCCAAGTTTGAAGAATAGAAACTAGAAGACAAATATTATTGAATTAAGTAATTAAAGGGGTAGAGGCATGGGGAGGGAGAGAAACAAACAGAAAATTAGAGAAGTTCCTAATAACCTCCCCCCCCCAAATGCAGGGGGCTAGACAGGGCAGAACATAACACCAGAAACTCCATATAGGTCTCCCAAGTGGAGGAGAAGGACCACTTGAGCCATCACTATTGCTTGCTAGGGTGCCCTTTGGCAGGAAACTGGAACCGAGAAGAGAACTGACACTAAGACTCAGGCACTCGAATGGAAACTGTAGACATTCTAACTTCTAGTCTAGTGCTTGCAGAGTAGCCATTACTGATGTCCTGCTTTTGGTTCCCGGCTGGATGGTGATGGGGAATTCTTGTCCCCATCGCCTGGTACCTCCTGGCATTCACCACTGGTGAAGTCTTCTGTCACAGCATGGTGAAGCCAATGCCTGTGTCTTTCCAGATCACGGCCTTAGGTTTCACCATTAGCTCAGAATGTGAGTGTGCAAGTGTGTGGTACCTTACGTCATCCTGCAGTGCATGACAAATGGACTCGATCAAATCCTGCCACCACAGTTTTATCTTCAGCCAGGTGTGATGCTGTCTTTAATTACTGTGTGTTTCTTTGTCTCACAGATTTTCTCCCATGCCTGAAGAATCTCTTAGGGAACCCCGTGTATTTCTTATATTTGTGTGCAAGCACCGTTCAGTTTAATTCTTTATTTGGCATGGTGACCTACAAACCCAAGTACATCGAGCAGCAGTACGGGCAGTCATCCTCCAAAGCCAACTTTGTTATCGGTATGCTCATCTGTGTTTTGTGCTTTCCCTCCAGTATTAGTTCAGAAGCATCTTGGAAATGCTAGAGAAGATTGTTCTAGCAGACCAAAGGTAACAGGGTATATTAGTTGAGGAATAAAAACAAATTTAAAAATATGTATGCCTAGTAGAATAAAATAGTGGGATAGTCTTTGGCACACCTTTATAGCAAGAATTACCCCTAACAGTGGATGCATGACTTCTTAGAGAAGTAATAGCCTATAGTCCAAACATACATTTAATCAGGAGATTATTCTTTCTGGGTTTTTGTGTTTCAAGGGTAACTGTCAACTCACAGTCATGGTCATTTTGCACCAACATTTTCTAGGATTAGATCGGGATTAGATCAGGACAACTGAACAAAAGGTGTTCGTCCGGAAATAAAGCACGTCTTTATTCAGAATCAAAAACATTTTTTTCTGATCCCTGGAAATTGAATTGTTTAAAAGTATTTTGTTTCTAGAACAGAAGTATAATAAATACACAAAAAAGGTATTTGGGGACAAAGAGCAGAATTAATAAATCAATGAATAAGAATCAGAAACCTTAAATGTAAAACCATCGCTCTGGAAGTAATTGGATCCTTTTAAGCCTGGCTTAGTTCGTTTAGTCTATGAAGATATCAGTGTTTCTGTTTTAAGGCATAAAATATATTCTACTTACTTGGCACTTTTTTGTAACAGGAGCATCAAATGACTTACAATTTAGCTTTCTTCATAATGTATTTTAAAAATCATTTTGTCTTTATCTCTGAAAAAACTTTGAGACTAGAGGTGGGTAATAGCTCAGCATGCTATAGCAAATGTAATTTTCCTGTGATCATCCTGAATAATGAAGGCATGCTAAGATAAGCAACTCTTTCTTTGGACTATTCATCTCCAAAATTCCAGACAGAGGCATCTTAGGGCTGGGGAGGCTGTGCACATTACCTACTTTATAGAAAACTCAGGGTATTCCAGCAGAACATGCCTAATCTTGGAGCCAGGAAGAATCTTCTAGCAGAAGGGAATGACATTTAATAACTAAAAGCTAAAGTCTCTTAAGAAACCAAAGGGTAGGAACCACTAAGGACAGCCAGGAGGACATTGTATCCAGCAAAGCGGGTATCTTGTACAGAAAGGCCTGCAGACAAGAGAACGCATGAAACTTCAGAAGCTTTAAGAGAACATGGACTTTTGAAAAGTGATGCATGAGAAGAGGATTTTCTGAATATCCCACAATCCTTACGGAGGCAGATGCTCCTAGAATAACCTTCTTTCTACTCTCAGGTTCCTGTAGGTCAAAGGGGGCCAGGGAGGTCCCTCACACCAGCCCAGCCTAAGGCAAGGGATGCCTTGCTGTGACTGCTAAGTCTCAGATCCTCTTGATGTTTTACAAAACAAAATGAAGTGCTGGGCACCTGCTCTGAAGATTTCAGTTCAGCATCTGGTTTTCAGGAGGTACTTTCTCCATCAACCGAGTTTGGGAGAGAGAAGATAGGACTCTGGTATCTATGGCATTCTCGTATCTGTGGAAACAAATCAAAATCAGGAACTATATTTTTTATATTTCTTTCATATAAACATGCGAAAATGAGGGGCTTGTAGTACAGACATCATGTCTGCAGTTGTGCTTTCTTTCTGAGGAAAAAAAAGCAGAAAGGATTATGGAGCAAAAGGAATAGCAATCTCTCTACACTTTTAAAAGAAGCAGCAAATGAGAGAAACATTAGCGTTCTATAATGTAGGTTGTGGGTATTTAGGTTTGCTCTGTTATTTTGATCAGGTGACTCCTAGTTGATGTTTTTGATGCTTCAGGAACCCACACCACTTTCGCTGCTGCTGTTTGCCAATACCTACAAGCCCTCATCAGATACGGATACAGAAATGAGTGTTTTCTCCTAGTTCCACGTCACTCGTTTCCTGATCATGCCCCTTTCAGGTTGGAGTATCTGTTTACTGCTGAAACAACATTTGCATATATTTGATCTGATTGCTGATACACATTTATTTGTTAAGAATATTATTTCCCAAATCCTTTGGAAGAGGGCTTCAGTAGCCTGGGATTTGATATTAGACTGCTTGGCTTCAAATCTTGTCTTACTACCTACTAACATGATCATTGCTCTCTGAGGCAATGATAATGAAATGCCAATTCTTAAGACTGTAGCCAATAAATGCATTACATGCCTGGCCGAGAGTTGGTGTATTGAAAGTGAAGAGAATATGTGGGGGTTGTTAATGATAAGAAATACAAGCATGCTTCAGAATGTTTGTAGAAAGTAGGATTAAAACAAAAATGTTGGTGTAAAATTATTTTTAAATTCACACAGTTTTTTTTTCACACATACTAAACATTTTCCATGAATGCTTTGAGGACCACTCATACACCAAGCTGAGAGTCTGAGTTATGAAAAATTCTATTTGGCAGGAAAATGATACCAGGCCACCATCACCTGCCAGTTCCAGAATCCCATATGAATTCCCATTCATGTTCCAACTGTTCAACGTCCTACCCAACTTTTTTAAAAAAAGATTTGTTTTTCTGGAAAACCAGTGTAACAGAAGGAGCAGGGATGACAAACTGGGGGAAAATTTCCATCATCTGGTTTTCTTCTCCAATGGCTGCAACAACCAGAGCTGGGCTGGACCAGAGGTGGGAGCCTGGAGCCTCTTCCATATCTTCATGAGGATGCAGAGTTCCAAAGCCTTGGGCCAGCCTCTCTCGCTTTCCCAGACTGCTAACAGGGAGCTGGATTAGACATGGAGCAGCCAGAAAGCAAACCAGTGCCCGTATGGGGATGCCAGTGTCATGGGCTGAGGATTAGCTTGCTATGCCACTGTGTCAACCCGTAACCAACTCCTTTTTAATGCATCTGAGACTAAGCCAGTTTCTTAACTCTCTGCCACTCATGTGGGAGATCAAAATGGAATTCTTGGCTTCTGGCTTTCTAGCCCAGCCATGACTTAATGCATCTATTTGGGAAAGGGATGAGTCTGTGAAATAGCTTTTTGATATTCCTGTGTCTTTTTCTGCTTTTTGGATAAACAAATCAATTCTGAAAAAGAAAGCATAAACCAAGAAGATCATTTTTAATTCCATGTATTCCACTGGCTGGTTATTCTTTAATTAAAATAATCTTTGTAGTGAAATTTGTTTTATTGTGTGAGGGAGAAATATATCTTCACTGGTTCTCTCCACAAATGACTGCCACAGCCAGTTCCTAGCCAGGTTGAAGCCAGGTACTTCTAAGTCCATCCGGGTCTCCAGTATCAGTTACAGGTGCCCAAGTTCTTGAGCCATATTCCCCTGCCCTCCCAGGTGTACTAACAGGAAGCTGGTTTGGAAGTAGAGCAGCTGAGAGTAGAATCTGCACTGTGATATGGCACCAACAACTCGAGCAACTAAACTAGCCATTCCACAATACTGACATCCGTAATTCATAATCTAAAATAAATAAATAGCAGTCACGCAGTTGCCAGGTAATTTTTAATGCAAGAATAAGACCAGAAAATCATCAGTCCAGTGCTTTGCTCAGTCGTTGTTATTAGCTCATACTAGACACATTCTTCGGCAGAACAGTGAGCCTGTGTATCGCTGATGGAGGAGCTATTACAGATTGACGCTCTGATCAATAGCTCTTGATGTTCGATGCCATTAGATAACAGTGACTCAATACCTCTGTAAGTTAACATGTCAGATTTGTCTAATTACATGACCATACTCAGATTATTCCTTTTAGAGATTCACCAAAATATGCTTTTTTCCTTATTCCCCAGGGCTTATCAACATACCTGCAGTGGCCCTTGGAATATTCTCTGGGGGAATAGCTATGAAAAAATTCAAAATAGGTGTATGTGGAGCTGCAAAACTCTACTTGGGATCTGCAGTCTTTGGTTATCTGCTGTTCCTTTCCTTGTTTGCAATTGGCTGTGAAAATTTTGATGTGGCAGGACTGACAGTTTCCTACCAAGGGTATGTTTTCCTTCATTAAGTGGTTTGAAGGGATTGGCTTTATTTGTTTAAGAGTTCAATAGAGTGTTAAAATAAGATAATGGTGATTTTTTTAAAAAAAACAACTTAATTATGAAAAGGAAGTTACTATTTTATTATCGTTTAGCTGGAAATACTTGTGATCAAAATTTGTGACTGTTACCAAATTTGTCATCTCATTTGAATTTGAATATCTTAGAGAAATATGAGAACTCCTAACTCATATTGTGTGTTAAATATACAGTATAACTTGGAGATACAGCTTGGTAGGGGAAACACAGACCTTGCATTTTACCTCTGCTTATTCTTCATAAAGGAACATTATGTGGGTTTATATTCTTTTGTCCCAGTTATAAAATCAAAGTGGTAACTACCTTCTAACATTTTGTAAGACATGGACAAGACAATGCACAATATTTAATGATCAGTACTTGTTCAACAGAAACTAGACACACCATTTATGAAAAAAAATTGTACTTTTTGCCTTGGACACCTAGAATAGTGGAGTGTTCTGTAGGCCAGTGTTCAGTCTCTGTTGTACTTGAATCATAGGAAATTTTAAGAGTGGATGGCTATGCTTCAACCCAGTGACCGATCTCAGCTCTCTAGCAGATTGTCTTCCAATTGGTCAAGACAATATTTATAGATGCCTTGTAACCTATCTCATCTCCTATAGTCTTTGTGTTTAGGTTACTCAGTTTCCATAGTGTCTTCACTGCCATGGTGGGACTTGTAAGAACTGTTTCATCTTTTTATACTAATGGTGTTCTCCATTCTTCAACAAAGTATGTATGACTTGTTTAAAAGGACTCAACTGACCTCCTACCCCATGCCACACATGATTGCCTGACACTCCACCTGTCCCTCGGAGGCAGGCAGATGGCACCTTAATCTGTTTCTTGTTTGTTCATTGTCTCTCTACTCTCCAGATATCATTGTTTAAAACTTTCCACTATCTTTCCTAGAACTGCTTTTCCTCTTGTTTAAAATGTCCTTGACAATGGCCAAGATGAGCATTGCTATTTGGAAAGAATCGAAAGAAATGGCAAAATCTCTCCCCACTGACCCCACCCCTGTGTGATTACTTTAAAAATAAATTTTCATTTGGGTAAAAACATTCTGGTAGATTTGTTAAAACCCTTCCTATAATTAAAGTTTTAAACCACAAGTCTGCTGTCAACATTACCCTCCTAAAACATGTATGCAATTAATTTCTGCCCTACATGGCAAACTAAATTTACTTTCTGTAATACAAAATTATGGTCTTTACATACAAAATGTTTCCTATGGACTACCCCAACCTGCTTTGTTCAGAAAGGTTATTTTGATCATGAACATTCAACAGGACATGGTAGACAAACTCTAAATATGACAGTGGAAGAAACAAATCTTTATTCTGCAGTAAGGAAAATAACCCTGATGTGAGATAGAAATTTAGACTCTAGAAGCCCGGAAACAGTCAAGTCCCAGGTTTGTCATAACTCAGTGACATGAATTTGAGCAAGCAGCCTGTCTACTTTGCCAATCTGTCAAATGAGAATGTGACCCTAATTACTCCAAGTATCTGTCCACTTGCTTTTGTTTATGAACTCAGCCCAAAGTGCTCATAGTGTAGCTTGATTCTTGGATTTGCAAGGCTGCTTTCAAAACATGTTTATCACATAGTCTCACCTAACAATCCTTTTAAAGAATATGTATTCATATATTTAAAAGAGGAAGGAGATAGAAAGGGAGAAGATGGGAGGGAAGGAGGAAGAAAAGGAGTTGGGAAAGGGGGAGCAGGAAAGGAGGAGGAGGGATGCTAAGAGGAGTTGGGGAGGAGGAATTGTTGATGTTACTACACCTTTGCCTAGGATCCTATCAGAAGATCTTAGGGGCAGCAGAGTTTAATAGAATTCTTTAGCTGCAAAGTGGGCACTGAGTCCGGAAACCTCTTCAGATAACATTCAAGGGAAAGTTGGTTAATAGTGAATTTACTGTAACAGTCAGAAATTTTCATTTCCTAAAACAACTGTGTTTCCAAAAGGCTAGCTTTTTAACGGTATCCTATCCCACAGGAACATTGACTCTTGAAAACATGAAGGTGCCACTTGCTAAGAGGTAATATTGTATACTGTCACATTTCTTTTCAGAACCAAACCTGTCTCTTATCATGAACGAGCTCTCTTTTCAGATTGCAACTCAAGATGTAAATGTTCAGAGACAAAATGGGAACCCATTTGTGGCGAGAATGGGATCACGTACGCATCAGCTTGTCTTGCTGGCTGCCAAGCCTCCAACAGCAGTGAAAATAATATTGTAAGAAATCTCCTCCTTTGAAGTGTATGTCCAAGGGACTGTGACGGTATAAATTGTACAGCTCTGTGGGGGGCTAGCCCTGCCTCCCATCTGTAGGAGTCCTGGCTGTTCCCTTCCCCATCTCATTTTGTGACAAGGAAACAGGAACACTGTAACGATTTCTTAATGCACCCAGAATAGACATTTTAGACATGGATGTCTAGGCTCTGATGATGGTGGTGGTTCTGGGACAGCTTGGTTTGAGTGAACAAGCCATGCGGATGAATAGCGCAGTTGAGTGAGTGGGCTAGAATCGAGGAGTGAGACATGTCATTGGAAGCACAGGTTGGAAGCTGTGGTAGTTGATTTTGGCTACTGTAAAAAGCATGCTGCGAAGTGGGAGACAAAAATATAGTTGTCATATGTATTTAAAAGTCCACATAGCTGTTCTCCCTAGAAAAAGGAAACACCAGATTTATTTATTCTAGAAAAAGTAACAAGCTTGTAATGAAAGCAACAACTTACTCTATCTATGCATTTGTAAGTGAAATTCACATAAACATGGAAAGAGATTATCAAAATCATCATCTTTTTGTCAAGGACTAATACAATTTTATGTATCAGGATTTTTTCCTAACATTCACTATGTATTTTGTAACCTTCTCAAACTGTGCCCAGGTATTTAACAAATTTTTATTTATTGCCTAAAATGAGAGTCCATAAACTGTTCCACGTTTCACTGTGGAAACGTTAGGCTAAGTGGATGGGTTGATGGGGTGTTACTCTGAATGATCAGGGAAAGTCTGAGTAGAACTGGAAGTAAAGGCACTAGCCATGTAGTTATCTAGGAGAAGAATTGCCTGGGCAGAGAAAGCCGGGTCATGTGCCATGGGTACACTTGCCATGTTTGATGGGAGCGTTGGCAAGGGAAAAATACAGTTATAAAATGGTCCTTGCAGGGAATATGCATATGGATGAAGTCCATTGATCAGTGAAATAAGAATGGGTCAAGGAACAGAGGATGTGTAAACTACTGTAAGAATCTGAGATTTCCTAATAATGCAACAGGTGGCCTTTAGAAAGTTGAGGGTAGTAATACAATTGGGTCATCATTTGGTTCCCTTTGCCAGCTGTTGATGGATAGGAGTACAAATAGAATGAGTATAAAAAGATTGTTACAATAATCAAGGCAGGAAATAGTGGTAGCAGGCTTGGAAACTCAAGTGAAGGTGATGAGCCATGGTTGGATCTGTTAAGATTTGATGGGATTTTATTCCATATGATGAATGGTTTTATACCTATGACCTGTGTTTGAGCAATGAAATACCGTATAAATTTCACTGTGTTCAGTGTATTCTGATAAGGAAAATCAACAAACATTTCTCCATTGTTTTTGTCATGCATGTCCATTATGCCATAGAGTTTGCCATAAATATTTGCTTTGATCTTATTTTAATGTCTCCTTAATGTTAATATCAATACTAGTATTTGAAAATAGTAATATTAATGTTTTCTTTTTTGTGCTACAGATGTTTTATAATTGTACCTGTATGGAAATTGCAGCTCCTGAATCGGCAGGTTCCTCAGGCGTGATGGGAAGGTGTCAGAAAGATAATGGATGTCCCAGAATGTTTCTATATTTTCTTGTAATCTCAGTGATCACCTACTATACTCTGTCACTAGGAGGCATACCTGGATACATGTTACTCCTGAGGTGATGGATGAGTTCACCCCCCATTTTGATACCAAACATATCAGTGTTGATATAACATGCTCATATAGAACAGTTTTTCTAAACTGTTTTCTGTTAGGTATGTCACAGATTTTGTGAACAACTTACAAAGTGTGTGTGCATAGCCATTGTAGTTTTTTATATAAAAATATGGCTGGATAGCCATTTTCTTACTGAAAGAGTAATTGTAAACTATTGATCTAGATAACAGTGTAGTGCCTACATCAGGTAGTCACTCAGCAGATATCACCTGCTGTTCGTAATACTGGTGGTCATGTTGCCTCGTGTGGATAAAATGGGTTTTAGTTGAACTGTATCTTCTACAACTATGAACTGTATAGTCATTGGAATATAGCATATAATTGAATAGTTTTTTGCAGGCTGTGTCTTCCCTGTGATACCAGGCTGGTGGTTTCTGCATAAATGCTACCTGAATTTGAATAGGATTTCATGTGTGTTAAACAGATTATCTCTAACCCATCCACTTATTATAATGGATTTTTTTGTAATAGTATTTTGTTGATTTTTCAGGTGCGTCAAGCCACAACTGAAGTCTTTTGCCCTGGGTGTCTACACCTTAGCAGTGAGGGTTCTTGGTAAGTATGATGTGTGCTCTAATCTGTGGTAGCTGTCGTAGGTGTACCTGGAAGGTGTCCTGAATGTTTTTATAGGATGTAGGATGCAACCTTTCAATCGGTGTCTCCCACACAGGGATCAGACACTCAGGGGCTTGAGTGGTCACCCAGTGCTTTCTCCATCCACTGATTAGCTCCCAGAGTAACCACAATATCCAAGCCAAAGCCAAGAGAGTCCCTTCCACATTTGTGAAAACCAAACCACATTGAAAAGGTTTATTATGAAATAAAATATGAATTTGCTTTTATTAAAAAGAAAGATCATGAGAAAAAGACTACACTATAGAGAAAGCTTTTGGAGATTTCTGTATGTAACTGACGGTCTTTGATCTTCTGATGAGGTCTTGTTGACCTAAAAGTAATAGGGCTGCAACGCTGTTCATGACGTATAAGATGTGCATACGTTTTTGGTAGCAATTATTTGTTTTTATCGCAGCAGGAATCCCAGCTCCAGTATATTTCGGAGTTTTGATTGACACTTCATGCCTCAAATGGGGATTTAAAAGATGTGGAACTAGAGGATCCTGCAGATTATATGATTCAAATTATTTCAGGTACCGTGTCAAATGCATTCCCAGAGTTCACTGTCGCAACATCCTAATTCATGCAGTAAATGCCAGGGACACTGCTAATTCATCTTGCAGTTTTACTTCTTGCAAAGTAAATATTAGTCTAACCAAAAAGCCAAATGTATTTCTGTGTTATAGAATAATCCTGTTATTTTATTGTCTGGATCTTAGACTCTTCCCACTAACCCCCCTTCCTTTTCCCCTCAATCCCTAACACTGACTCCCATTTTAAATAAATAATCATTTTAAAATGAGTAATTTAGAAAGCAGGATGACAGGTTCTGAGTAAAGTAGAATTTTGAAAGTTTATGCACACAAATGGTAATTCACTGTAACTCAGAATCGTTTAAATTTGCGTCACATTTTGGTTTTAATTCTGTTCTTTTTCAAAGTGAGCCAAACTGTACCATTTACGTCAGATATAATCCTCTTGGGCAAGAGTTGCATTTGGCTCTAAATCTGCCCAGCTTTTATGGCCAAACTGATGTCCAATTATTCCAGTCCTTAAAATGCATAAAAGCAAAAGGTTTCCTCTGTGTGACTGAGTGTGTAGAGGGGTTGGGGGTATGGCTTTTCCACCAGGGTATCATTCAGTTCAGTTCATCAAGTGTTTAGTCCTCTTCTTGCTTAAAGCAGTATTTCAATGGCTTTAAAGCATGGGCTTTTTTATTTCTTCTTCTTTTTAAAGACTTAAAAGCTGAGTGTTTTCCAAAGCAATAAACTTGGTGCTAAACCGCCTAAGTTAGATGTGAATTGGGCGGACCATTTGAAACAAGGTGGTTGTTTGATTTAATAGGCTTTGATGTTATGTGTGAAATTTGTTTTAGTCTTTGATAGGGATCGGATCTGTGAGTATAATTTGGGCTTTACTCACATTTGCTAAGGCTGCATTCTCTTTAATGTAGAGACAGTGAAACTCAGTCAGAAAGTAAAAGCGTGTTTATAAGGTGACCAGAATGAAACATTAAACCTGCTCTTTCATACTTCAGAGGAAGTGAGGAACTAAATGCCTTCCATGAAAGGAATCGATTTAATCCTGTGTGATTGTAAATCACTGTTACATTACAGATTCCAATTTCCGTTAACATTGCTTGATGCAATTTTTCCAAAGAAATGAATTCAGGAAATGTCTGAGGATATTATAACCACATAATTTATCATTCAGTCTAGAAACATTTGAGAATGAACGGGGACATTAATAAGATGATACTGGGACAACACTAACCTAAACTGGGACTGTTCTGTGCAACAAGAAAGGATAGTCACTTTTTCAATGGGAATAGTGACTGTGCAATTAGTAGGACCTGAGAATGGTGTACTAGTCAATTGCTTTGTATTAACTGCCTTTGGTAGCCTACCAGTTTATGGAGAAAGCCCCTCAATTTCTACCATTCCAGATTATATTTGCATTTTTAGGAAAACCATCAGAATGGAACGATCACCTTTCTTTTACACTTTATTTCAAGTTCCATAGTTGACACAGTTATGATTGGTAGTCTCTCTTCTTGTAGATACATCTATCTGGGAGTAACCGTGATCCTGGGCACAGTGTCCATTGTGCTAAGCATGGCAGTGCTTTTGGTTTTAAAGAAAAAAGATGCTTCGAAACGTGGGAGCTTTGTAATGCCAAGTGAAACAGCAGTGGTCTCTACAAGATTTAGGAAGGAAAACTGCTTTCCCCATGACCAGCTACTTGAACCCAGCTACTGGCCAGGCAAGGAAACACAACTTTAAGAAAACGATGGGTGGAAGCTATGTTTTCTAACTTGTGGAAGTTTTGCAAATGTATTTTGATCCAAAAGATTTTAAAATGTGTAAAATCTTTCAGAAATGTCTGCTTTCTTTTTGATTTGAAACATTAAGTAATATGCTTGATATCAATATAATTAAATAGAACCAGATGAAGATGATAAAACTGATTTTAAACGTTTGAAATTTATATAGAAATTCCTTAGCATTCATGTATTCTGCTACAGTTCATCTAATGTGTATTGATATATTTGCTCTATTCTTGGTGGAAGAATTGGTTCTATTGTCTGATGTATACAAAGCAACGGAATGGTCAGTTATCTGTCTAGAATAAGAGAATATGATTATAAGATTAAATCTCATCTTGTGTAATTTCATATATAGCCCTAATGATGATGTTTGGACTGAGTCAGAATGTGGAGAGGTACATTTATTTTAATTTCCTCATTTCTTTTGAAATACAATAATTGATACAAAAGCGTAATGGCAAATAGTCTTGGAGGTTTAAATTCTAGTTTTCATTAGTGTGTGCTATTCATGTGACACTACTGGTTGGGGAATCTTTCTCAGCCAGTGGCTATTTGTATATTTACATCATTTGAAGACCATACAAATTATCAGCTTAAAAAAATTAACCTATTGGGCCTGGCACGGGAGTCCAAAGGTTACACGCCTTGCACGCACCGAGATCCCATGTGGGCACCAGTTTGTATCCCAGCTGCTCCACTTGCCTTCCAGCTCCCTGCTTGTGGCCTGGGGAAGCAGTGGAGGACAGCCCAAGGCCATGGGATTCTGCACTTGCATGGGAGACCCGAAAGAGGCTCCTGGCTTCAGGTTGGCTCAGCTCCAGCCATTGTGGCCACTTGTGGAGTGGATCAGCAAATGGAAGATCTTTCTGTATCTCCTCTCTGTATATCTGCCTTTCCAATAAAAACAAATAAAAATCTTTTAAAAAATTACTCTGTTACAAATTTTTTTTGGATTTTGAGTCCCACGCATGGTTGGCCTAAAATGTTTTTAAGTTCTGTGACCTGGACATTACTTAGCCCTGCAAGTACACATGGATGTAACTTAATAAAATAAATAATAATATATTTATTGTCCTTTATTATATTAGATGTAAATAGCTCCCTCCTTGTCACATGATGTGTTTGCGAAATATGTTTGAAAGTTGCATGTCTGAGAGTATGCAATACACTTAGTCACTGTAAGGGAAAGGGAGAGTGGTGGATGGCGTGATGGAAGGGCTGCGTGTGGTGGCTGGGTGCTCTCTGCCACTCATCACAGGGCCTAGGAACTCCTGGGCAGGAAGCTGCAGCATGCCACATGACTGTTTCTCAGCAATGGAAGGAGTCAAGCCCAGCACTTCTTCTTCCCTGGCTTCTTGCTGTTCCTCTGACCGGGGTGAGTGGGTTAGCAACCTGTTGTAGTTAATCTGTTATATATATTTTTTGTACATGCTATGTGTTTTTCTGACATGCTACTTTTTTTCCCTTTACCTTAGCCAACTTCCGTCAGAATGCATGCTCATGAGGCATTTCATCTACTGCCGGCTCACAACCCCCTGCTCTCAGGTGCCTGTGCGGCCTGTGATATCCAGAGAAGACCTGGTTGAAGGCAAACTGGAAGACTGAAGGGTTGGAGTGGGTGTGAGGCTGCAACGTCCCTCCAGCACACGGAAGAACCCTTACCTTCAAGGAGATGTTCAAGATCAAAATGGGAACTTGTTACCAACACACCCTAAAAACTTTTCACCTTTGTAGCATTGTTAGTATCAAAATCCACATGGAACTGATGATGAAACAGGCCAAAAGAGGTTTAATGTGAATTCGCTTTGAAGACCCCAATCAGGATTCAATCTAAAACTGTCTTCGCATTTGCTGACCCTAACTCAACAGTGTAGTACTAAAGGGACAATCTCATATGTAGAATTTCTCTGCATTATTTTATTCCATTAGTTCATTTTGTTCTGGCTGTTTTCTTCATCTGTATATTTCAGCAACCTACAGAGAAGTATTTTTATTAACATTTCTAAAGAATTTTTCTTGAGTATCTGTTTTAAGCTTAAATCACATGTCTGGGGTTTATTAAAAGTAATCAAATTCTAAATCATCAACTTTCTAATGAAACAATATGCCAAATAGTAGGGTGTTGTGGCACTGGGATTCCCACATCCCTTATAAAGGGTGCCTGGTCTGAGTCCTAGCTACTCAACTTCTAATCCAGTGTCCTGCTCATGCCAGCCTGGGAGGCAACAGGTTATGGCTGAAGTACTAGGATTACTGCCACCCATGTTGGGGACACAGCTAAAATCCCAGGCTCCTGGCATTGGCCTGGCCAGCTGTGCTATTGCAGGTATTTATCAGTGAGCAAAGACATGGAAAAATGCCTGCCCTCCTCTCTTCTCTCTCCTCTCTCCACTCTCCTCTCTCTTTCTCTTTCTCTTTCTCTTTCTCTTTCTCTTTCTCTTTCTCTCTCTCTCACTCACTCACTCACTCACTCACTCACTCACACAAACTATCTTCCCTCCCTTCCTCTCTCCTATTGCTCTAGCTCTTCACTTTCTCTCTCTGTCACTCTGCCTTTCAAACAATCATTTTTTTTTATCCAAAGGGATATGCCAATTAGGTTCTTTGTAGCAATGAATGGTACTGGTCCAAGCGCTGGAAGCATGATTTGCTGCTTGCTAGGGTGCACATCAACAGGAAGCTGGATCAGAAATGTAGTAATGGGGTTTTAAACCAGAAACTCCAGTATGGGGGGCGACCCCAAGTGGTGCCTCATTCATTACTCCATGGAACAATGCCCACCCTTATTTTGCATGCTCTTTTATTAGCATGTATTGATTTAAGTTTGAAATATTGTACTTTTACCAGTTAAACACAAGATATTACTTAAACTTAAGTAAAATGCCCAAGGATAACAATTCAGAATTGTAAGGAATTGGGATTGCAGCACAATTTTAAGTAACTTTCAGGACAAACAGAACAGATCAATAGACCATGCTCAACTTTGTATATATGAGGTTGAGATTTAGTGAGATATTTTAGACAAGTAAACTCGTCTAACAGAGAAATATTTTACACTGCAGAAATCACATACTTTTTTTTCTATGCAACTAAGTCCCATTTGAATTGTCAAAAAGTTCATTCAGTCCTGGAGCTCAACATTTGTGGAACAGCTTTGATTGCTCTGTGGACTCCACAATTATTTCACAATTAACGGGCCAGTGTATTCTTTTACTCTGCAGAAATGGCTCCTGGGGGTGATCTCACATTCATTCAATATCTGATTGACTGAAGCCTTTGCATGGAAACCCCCACCAATGGCATTGTACAAAGTGGTTTAAATGCTTTGCCCCAGGTGGAGGTGTGCAGACCTGTGCTGAGCCCTTCCTTTATACTGGGACATCTTCACAGCAACTGAGAAAGACAAACTATTTGAAAAATCAAAACTGCTATCAGAACTTTTCTGTCCATAAGCATGTCAGGAACTTGCATTTCAATATTACACACCAATGCCGCTACATAAAGGGAGATCCCAGGAATAAATGGATTATGACTTATGCTTAAAAACAATCTTCATTTTTAATAACATGTTAGGTATATTTCTAGTAAATATCAAGTATGTGCTGAGTGCCTTGGACTTTCCCCATTTCAATGACCAGAATAATCTAAGGGTTAGGTCTTACTAATGATATTTTCAGAGAAAGAAGAAACTGAGATCTAAAGATTTGCAGTGAATTCTTCAAATCAACAAGTGCTAGCAGTTGGTGGAGCCATGACTTAAATTGAGGTTTATCAGGCTCAAATAGCCATCTGGATTAATCTGGATTATGTACTGACTTTCCACTGATTCTACCAAAAAAAATCAATATTGTATATATAAATTAGAGAAGTTTTAGCATACTTAGACATGGTTTTAAAAAGTGGAGCAAAATTATTTAAAACAAAAAGTAACAGTTTTGTGCTCTACTTTGATTTCTTGGGTGGAGCCAGTGTTCAACACAATGTATTTGGAAAATGGAATTGCATAAATTTTTTGCAATCTTTGTCAGATTCTTATGATGATGCAGCTTTAGAAGTTTAGAGGATTGCTTATTTTTAATGCTTTGAAAATAGGTTTTAGACCTTTCCCATTTGAGAGGATGTTCTTAGCCTTTTGGGAGAAAACACTGTGAAAAATGTTTGCTTCCTCGCTGTAGCTTTTTCAAACTGTACAGTTACTGGGAAATTGGATACATGCAAAAATAAAAATGGATCAAGGATCTAAACCTACAATCTTGCACCATCATATTACTAGAGGAAAACATCAGAAACACTGCAAGACGAAGGCCTAGGCAAAGACTTGATGGAAAACACCCAAAAGTACAGGCAATTAAAGCAAAAGTAAACAAATGGTACTACATCAAACTAAGAAGCTGCACTGCAAGGGAAAGAGGCAACCAACAAGTTGATAGACAATATTCACAAACTACACAATGAAGACTAATATCCAGGATTTACAAAAAACTTCAGAAGCTCAACAACAACAAAACAAGCAATCCAGTTAAGAAAGACAAGGCACAGGAACAAATATTTTTTTCTAAAAATGAAATTGAAATGACTAATATGCACATGAAAAAATGCCCAGATTCTCTAGCTATCAGAGAAACCCAAATAAAAACCACGTTCCTGATGTGATAAAGAGTAATGTATTGAAATAAAAATCAGTAAACACAGGGAAGGATGTGGGGGAAAAGTGCTCTAATTCACTCTTGGTGGGAAAATAGATTAGTGCAACCACTCTGAAAATAGATCTGCCGTATGATCAGCCATCCCACTCCTGGGAATATATACAAACAAAATGAAATCTGCATATGAGAGACTTAGCTAGATCCCCATGGTTATAGCAGCACAATTCACATATCTAAGAAATGGAACCAACCCAGATGCCCATCAATGGATGAATAAAGAAAACGTGGTACATACACGCTACAGAATATTACCTATAAAATATGAAATCTTACCGTTTTCAACAAAATGGACTCAGCTGGAATCCATTACGATTGTTGAAATATGAGATTCCAAAAAGACAAATCTCTTGTGTTCTCTCTGATCTGTAATAACTGATACACAAGACACGAAAAGCGTAATGTTACAAGTGAGATTAGCATCCTGGGATTAACTACTGCATACAGCATGCATCTTTACTTTCCATTTGTATTATAATTTACGTTATGTTACTTTTTTTGTTTTCCTCTACTTGCTCCACTGTACAACTTTGTTGGTAACTCATAAAGTTTGACTTAATGTAGAACCAATAAGACTTAGATTTTTTTTTTTTACAAATATATTCTTCATTTTCTATTTGAGTCAAAAATAACTTGCTGTTTCACATGCTGGCATCTGTATCAGAGTATTAATTTGGTCTGAGTGTCACAGCTTTCCATGCGTCTTCCTGCTGCTGTGCCTGGGATTATGCCTGTGGAACTGGGCCCTTAGGTGTTACTCATCAGGAGAACTCCTCCCCACCCTTGCTTTCCACCTGGCCCAGCCATGTCTGCTCGCTCCCACTTTCCTGCCATCTAGCATTCTGCCTTTAAATTAAGTCAGCCGTATAGTCCCTAGAAGGAAAATATTTTAAAATTTCCTCATTTTTGGGGGAATCTCAACTGAACTTGAACTATGGTTATGCAACAAGGTGGAGGAATCCACCATGGTCGGAGGGTTTGGGGAGGGGTGGGGAGAATCCAAGTACCTATGAAACTGTGTCACATAATACAATGTAATTAATGAATTAATAATAAAAAATAAAATAAAATAAAATCTCCTCATTTTTACCTACTTTCAAGCAAGTGTCCTTACATTTTAACCACATTTGTAAACGATTGTATACTATTCAATTCATGCTTTTCTTTCAAAAAATTTTTTTATTTGTATCGGCAATGCAGATCTACAGAAAGAAGGAGAGACAAACCCAGAAGAGGCGTTGGAAAGTAACCCACTCGCATACATTGGCTCAGGCTGGGGGCGGACCAGGCCGAGTTAGCTTGCGTTATCCACTGGCAAGTCTGTGCGCTGGAGCTGTGTGGGGGTCTGGCCAGGTTCGGTTGCGATAAAAAAAAAAGTATACAATACAAAATGCCAAGGAAAGGTTAGGAATGCAGCACCTAACCAGCACACCTCCCACTGGTTTAAGTGAAGGATGAGTGTGTGATGGCCAGAACCAGGATGGGCTGCAGTACTCATTGGTTCCACTGGAGGTCGGGGCTGAGAATAGAACCAAGCCAGCAGTTGCAACCACCAGCTGATCGGGGTGATGGATTGTGGCGGGCACTGTGCTTACTAGTACATGTAGGAACTTGGTCTGGGAACACCTCAAAGTTTCTTTGGGAACTCCCTTAATCATAATGGAGGAATCAGAACATTAACCAAGAAAAGATGGAAGATGGAATAGATCAATCAACCACCTCAGTTATATGTTGGCAGCGAAATACTGGACAAGGGGAGACGCTATGATGGTCTATATCAGTCAGTGGACTCTGCACCAGCCTCATCATACCTGGATTGTTGCTGATGATATGTTGGAGCTTCTAGTTGATCGGGATGACACTCTGCTGGCTCTGCCTTCGGACCTGAGAGGGCCTCCCTAAGAGGTCGTTGAATTTGGTCAATGGGATGCTGGACTCTATGTATGGTATATGCTTGCAATGAGGGAATCCCAGCAGAACTTGAGCTGTGGTTATGCATCAGGATGGAGGAATCCACCGGGGGGGGAGGGTTTGGGGTGAAGTGGGGAGAATCCCAGTACCTATGAAATTGTGTTGCGTAATACATTGTAATTAATGGGAAAAAATAAAAATAAAAAAAAATGGGAAAAAAAAGGAGAGGAGACAGATCTTCCACCTGCTAGTTCACTCTCCAAGTGGTTGTAACAGCTGGAGCTGTGCCCATCCAAAGCCAGGAGCCTCTTCAGGATCCTCTATGCAGGTGCAGGGTCCCAAGACTTTAGACCATCCTCCTCTGCTTTCTCAGGCCATAAACAGGGAGCTAGCTGAGAAGTAAAACAGCCAGAACACAAACTGGTTCCAAAATGGGATCATGATACTGGAAGGGATTGATCAATTAAACCATTATGCTGGGTCCTCAATCGATGCTTTTCAGTATTCGTTGAGTTTTTAAGTTTATAAGAAACATCAATTTGAAAAAACCCTTCTGAATTATAAAAAGAATCTATTCTTTGGTCACAAGAGAAAATATAAATATATTTATGAAATTTCATTACTTGTACTATTCATATATTTTGATATTTATTTTCCTTCCTGTTTTATCAAGTCCAGAGTATAATATTTTATTGAAAACTTCCAACATAGATTTTTATTTTTTCCTTAAAAGTATTATGTATACACTTTAATGTCTTATAGCATATAACATGCTATATAGATTCAATTTGTAATTTTGTTTGTTTTCTTTGAACTCTATTAATAATATCAAACTATATATACACAGAGTGTTGAAAAAGTTCACAGAAAATGCATAATTAAAAGTGCTGCATGTATTTCAGAGTTTTGCAACATGATAAATGTATATTTTCACTTCATTTTTCATGAACTTTCAAAGTTCTCTCACGTTTCTTCTTGTTGATTTGTTCATTGCATACAGAACCCAGTCGGTATCCAGAGATAGTGTAATTCCCTGTTTGAACAAACCTGAGACAGAGTGAGCACAGTGGGAGAAGGACTAAAGCATCCGAGACCCATAAGCCCAACGGCTGAGTAGAGAAGGAGGCCATAAAAAGGTTCTCCTGTGCTTAAAAAAAAAAAGGAAAAATAAAGGAATCATTTTGCCCTTCAAAATGCACAGATAGCTGGAACAGAATGGAAGCTAGCAGACATCTTACCCCCCATGTTTTCTCTGAGTGACTCTTAACAGAAGGACTCTATGAAGTAGCTATTTACAACTCATTACACTTTAGTGCTGCAGTCAGTCAGGTGGATCTGCACGTGCGACCCTGTAACAGATTGTGTTTTCTAACACAGAGTCTCTGACATCAGTACAACTCAGTCAAAGCTTAAACAGCACTTCCTGGCCTGGCTTGGATTAAGCCCACATTTAAAAACCCAGGCACTGATTTATTTCATGCCTAAGGCTAATAGGACTGAAACATACTTCATGCTTCAAAAGAAGAATTCAGAGCAGTGAACGGTTCCAACTTCCAGACAGACAGGTATTCAGGAGATGAGCAAGTGCATCTGTTTTGCTTTGTTCAGAAACGCATATTTTTATTTAAAAAGTTTAAACATAGTCCTGTCAGAATAATGGCCATTTTCATAGTCTGTAGTTCCTTACAGTTGTGTTCATGATGAATGATTATTGTATATCTGTAAATTTGTGTGTTATCAAATACGAAACAACAGAAAAAGAAAATAGAAATCCACTCCCTTGCTCCCACGGTTCTCTCCCTCGATGTTGTTGTCATACCCCCCCCTTTTTTTTTATCACAACATGGTTTCCAAAAATACTCTGCAGAGGATTGGAAATTGCTCATAAAACATTCACTATGCTCAGGAATTGTTCTAATTTATTTTAGTATACCATGTCGTTTAATGATTGAAACAGTCTATAAAAATATGTGCTTATGTGTGTTACAGGTAAGACACAGACATTTAGAAAGGTTTAGAAATTTATATGAAGTCACAGAGACAAATTCAGATCCAAACTCCTAGTGATACCATGGTCCCAGACATACCATGTATCTGAGTTCAACACACATATCCATTCTATAAAGCACGGAACTCATTATACAATAATCTAATTTCCAAGTTACACGGACTTTAACACAGTATACAAGGGTTGCACCTAATTCTTCTCAGTCTTTTTTCTTTTCCTCCCCCCTTCCCTTTTCCCCCCCTCCCTACCTTTCCTCTCTGCTCTGCTGTCTTTTCCCTCCCTCTCCCTCTCTCCTTCCTTCCGCTTCTTTCTAGCTCCATATTTTCTGCTTTGTTGATTGCTGTTGACTACCCTCTATTTTGGGTTCCATCCAGCATCCCTGATCCCCACCCCACCCCCAGGCCTTGTGTTCATGCTATCTTTTCCAAATTGTCATGTCTGCATTGGCTCTGGCATCATCATGTAAAAGATTGCATTTATTCTCACAGACTTCTTGCGCTGCCTGCTCATTGATGTCTCCTGAATGTCCCATGCCTTCTGAGCTCCAGATCGCAGGCTGCAAATGTAATGTATCTACTGAGTCATGGTGTCTCAGTACTACTTAGTCTGTGAGGAAATTACTCCTATGCTGCAACAGGTACACATGGATTTTTCAAATGTTGGAAGCTCTATAAGAAGACATCACTGTTATGTTGCATCATAAATGAAAGAGGTGAGTCTTAATTTCATTAACCTAAGTCCTCAGAAAATTTTACTAAAAGTGGAATATAGGTCAGTGAAAGAGGAGACTCAAGTTTCCATCTGGATCTGGTCATCAAGCAATTGATAGCATATATTCTTACCAATTACAGATTTAAGGAGTGACACCAGCAGATAAAAGGATAAAAATCCTTTAGAGCAAAGTTTGATGAAAATTTTTTTCTTGAGTGAGAGATGATTTATGTTTTAGGCAGGTTGCCAAATCTTTGCCACAGCCACTTGATTTTGCCTTTATTGCATGAAGGCAGCCAAAGACAATATGATGAAATAGAAGACCTATGTTTTGATAAGACTATGTCCAAAACCTGACAAGGGACCAGATATGGTCCTCAGTTTTCTTATGACTCCTCTAGATGAACAGAGAACAAAGATCAATTGGAAAATACCCACTCCCCTAACCAGTCATAGACACCCGTTTTTATTAACTCCTAGGATGTAGGGAAAATATTTAAACATTGTAGTAGTGCTTCAGTGTGTTAAGACACTTAACAATCAATATATTATCAATGTATAACCAAGAATATAGCTGATAATGAGATAGAACCACTGAACCCCAAAGATATTTATTCTCTCTGCAAACATCTTTGCACTTCCTAAGAGCAGAAGCCATGATTTCATTGCTAGTAGGTGCCCTGCATTGAGTATCTGGCTTGCTTTAATGCAGGTGGACTAGGGGGTCTCCACTGAGTCAGTGAAGCCTTGACAGCTTGTGTGTGACAGTCTAATCTCCAGCTTCCCTCTGTGATCCAAGGCCTGGTGCAAAGGACCCTAATGTTTACAATGTGTACAGATTATCAGAGATAGCAGAAATAATGCTGAGTCTCATCTGTGTTTGTGTCATCAGTATATATGTAATACTGGTTTAGTTCTCCCTCTTGGTGTAACTGTTTTGGCAGAACCTTTCTGTAATACCATGTTTTCCAAGGTTCGAGTCTTTCCTCCTAAGAGAAACGTTGTTCTTTAGATGACATTTCTTTCATATTTTACTGTTTCTATCTAAATGCTGTTGGGGTAGTTGAGCCCACAATCCCTTATTTTGACTTTACTAGGTCAAAATTACTGTGTTTCATAAACATACTTGAAAACTATTGCCAGATTATCTCTCCTCACAAATCCTGTGCTTGTGACTTGTGAACTCCCAATTGATTTATTTCCTTCTCATCCTGCTGCACTGAGAAGCCAGAGATGCCCAGGTGCAGGTGTGCATGGAGCACATGCATGAAGTGCAGTAATTGCTGTTCATTTAGACATCCATGGGTATGGGTGCCTGCACTCGTCACCTGTCTGCATGCACTCACATCCACATTGTGACACTATCCTGAGGTTTAGGCTCAGGTTGCCCATACTCAGAAATGATCATGTGAGAGTTCATCCTCATCTCCTTATATAACGAGGGATGGGCAGAATAACAACCAGAGCCTATGGAAAAACAAGGTCTGCACTCGGGTAAATGATAGCTTCGTAATATCCAGTGTGGCACGGGATCCAAACCTCTGGTGATAGTAGACAAAGCGGATTCAAACTTCTTGGAGGAAAATGAGTAAATATAGCCATAGTCAGTATTCAAAGTAAGTAGCAACATTTCCAGAATGAGGGAGAAGTATTAAGAAATTAGAATGGATTCTTTCCAGGATGTCAAGTGTATTAGCCCTTCACAAAGGAAATATATGATGTTAAATGTGCATGACACCCTTGATCATGTAGGCTCCTGAAGTTAGAGGTCTGTAAGGTGCATTTTTCCAGACACGAAGACTATGAGAAAGCTTGATAATTTACAGAAGCAATGACACCCAGCGTTAGGAATTTGGAATAAAATGGGTAGCAATGTATGCGCCAGTTCATGAGATGCATAGATACCAAGAAGTTACCCTGTGAGTCTTTTATCTAGTTGTGATAGAGCAACACATTCTACAACCTCCAAACTAAGGAGATTTTATAGATGACAACCCTAGGGGCATTTGATTTAATGTCTTACTGTTAATAGCCTCAGAAGAGGTAGAGAGATAGTGGCCAGAAGAGAGAGGTGATGAGGGATGGGGAAAGCAACTGCCACTTCTATTATTTCCTCATTGTTGCTGTGGAACTATCACAGATCTTGTGGATTAACACAACATACATTTCTTCTGTTGCTATTCTGGAGCTTTGTGAGTCCGAAATCAGTTTTACTGATATAAGTAAAGATAGTGGCCAGGTTGAAGCCTTCCTGGAATGCTGAGGAGAGAATCTATCTAGCTTTTATCAGCATATACTCACCTCTTGCGTTCCTTGGCTTATGGGTTCTACCTTCCATTCTGAAGTGCACTGACCCAGTCTGCTCTATTCTCACATCGCCTTCTCCCATGTCTGCTCACTCATAAAGACACCTGGGATTGTACTTAGTGTTGGTTCAGAGTACAAGGTTCTGTCCAGTTGAAATTGATATTACACCTGTGAAGTCCCTTTTGCTTTGCACATTAACATTTACACCTTTAAGGATGAGGACATGAAGATCTTGGGGAGCCATAATTCATGTACCAAACCACCAGTTTTCATTGCTCTGCAACTTTCTTTTCTAAATTGAATAAATATTTCAAGGACTCTGAAACTTCAAATCCTGAGAACAAACAACACCAACATTTCTATTTCATCATTCACTGTTTTATTCTGAAATGTGCAAAGGGCATACTCAGATTGTTGGGAACCTTCAAAGCCTATGCCAAAGGCATAAAATCCAGGTGATTTACTATATGTGTTAGATTTCTTCCAATCCAACTTGAAGTTGCATTGAAAACTATCACAATATCCAAGGCATGGGTTAAATTTGCAAAGACTCCTAATCTCGTCTGAGTAGGAATTAGTGGCCGCATAAATACTGCCCTGAGAAGTCGAAATCGCAGATTTATGATTCCTGAAGAATGAACGTTTTCTTTGCTGCAAATTTCTAAATGTGTTATTTGACCTGCTTTTTCTACCAAGGTCCACAGATAGGAGGCTGCTTCCACCTACTGGCTGGAGGATTGCACAGTCACCAGCCCCATATACATAATTTCCACATGCATGTTTACGTCTTTCGATGTGAGTATCATGTCAGTTTCTTTTCTCCTAGTTCTCTCCTGTTTACTCCAAGATCTACCAACTCTGTAATCTGAGACTGTGAAGGATTGATTAACCTAGACTGTGTGTTGTGTTATAAGAATTGTTCAGGAGCTACAGATATCCAGTGCATCCAAAAGATTTTGTCAGGTCTTCTGGACATAGAACACTGAATGCAAAAAAAGGGGAAAACAAGTTAGATCATCCCAGCCAGGTAAGGGTAGGATTCGATCAGCCCAAAGACAATTGTCACCGGTCTTTATCATGTCATGTGGGAGCAATTGACACGAGGATTCTCCAACAAAGTAGAAATGTCTGAAAAAAAATTATTTTGTTGTGTATACTATGGAGAATATATCAGAAGGACAGCCATTTAGCCTGGTCGATAAGATACTCATATTATACATCAGAAGACTTGAGTTCAGTTCTGGCTCATGACCTCTGTTCCTGAAACTGCATACCTAAGATGCAGTGACAGCTTAAGGAACTGAGTCTAAAGTCATCGCTGGCTCCTGTCGTCAGTGTAGCCAAACTCTTACTGTTCTGGATATTTGGGGAGTGAATGAGCAGATAGGGGCTCTGTGTGTGTGTGTGTGTGTGTGTGTGTGTGTGTGTGTGTGTGTGTGTTCCAAATAAATATTTTTTAAAAGTATATGCCAGGAAAATAGAGCTATTTTGTATTTTTATTAGAGAAAAATTCATATTATACACATTTTACTCTGGGTTGAGCTCAAGAGAATCAGAAAGAATTCGAGAGAAAAAAAACCTGTGTAAATCCATATTAAAGGACTGAGTTCCTGTCAAATTAGTGTGAATGTGGTAAATACAGAACCGAGCAAAAGTGAGATCTCACTTTGCAATTAATTGTGTGAGTACATATGTGTGAGATGAATATGAATTAAGAAATGTTATCTGAATTAAATGGAAGGTACTTATTGAATTTTTATGTAAAGTAATTGTAAAAATCAGGTTAAAAAGGTTACAAAGATACTGTAGTGCTCTGTTAAATCCTTAACAAGAATATATCTGTGCTTAGGCTGCCATAGATATCTTTTAACAAAGGAATGCATTTTGTGGGAAGTCATAAAAGAATATACATAAGTCTTTGTCTCTGCATCATTTATATATCAGGAACAAACAACTTTAGTAATTGAGAGAAATGGAACATTTTGATGTAGTACCAAATGGTTATAGATGGACTGTTGAACAGCTATTTAAAACACATTTTAGAAAAAAAATTTACATTAAGAATATGATTAAATAATTGAAAAGGCCCATAAATTATTTAAACGTTACCAATTTTCCTTTATGACTATAATCTGGAAGGGAATACATAAATATGTAATACATACACATATATAAACATAAAAAGGGGCTGGAAATATATTCAGCCATTTGTTAAAAACATGAATATGTGGACAGAAATTTATGTTTTAAATCTGTAATCCTTTTTCTAAGATGACTTAGCTGTGAAGCCAGTTATCAATGTCTTCATGTATTTCCAGGAAAGTAGTTCATTACAGTATTGTCTGTCATTTGAGAAAAGTGACACTTACATGTGTTGAACAGCTGCAGTGTTTTCGATACTGTGCTTGCAGGTTGACTTGGAAAAGAATAATGTGGAGAGAATAAAGGGCTTGTTGCTAGTTTGAAAAAGTAGAAGTAGAGATTTGTCTATTCCCGTGAGTTCCAAATAGCCGGATGAATTACAATTTCAGCATGTGGAGAGAAAGCTTGAAAGTGAGATTTATCCCTTATCAGAGCACCTGGGTTCTAGCTCCAGCTCTGCCCTGAGGCCAGCTTCCTGTTAATGTGTGCCTGGGAGACAGCAGCTGATGGCTCAAGACCTTGGATCTCAGACACGCAGATGGGGCACAGGAGCTGGATTTCTGATTTCTGGTTTCAGCCTGAACCAACTCTGGGTACTGCTGTTGTAAACATTTGGGAAGTGAACAACCAGATGGAAAATATTTCTCCCCCTTCCCATCCTCTTGAGAGAGCGAAAAAGTGAGAGGGACGAAGAAGAGAAGGGAGGAGAGGGAAGGAAAATGGAGGGCAGGAGAGAAGAACAGACGTGGGGGTAAACGGAGGAAAGGAGAAGGAAATTTAAAAAGTGAAAATCCTGGGCCTGGTGCGATGGCGTAGTGGCTAAATCCTTGCCTTGCATGTACTGGGATCCCCTGGGCTCCAGCTGGTGTTCAGCTGCTCCGCTTCCCATCCAGCTCCCTGCTTGTGCACTGGGAGGGCAGCGGAGGATGACCATAAAGCACTTGGCATACACCAAATTCTAATCCCAAATATTGACCTACCTGTTCATAAAAAAGGATATTGATGCCTGCAAAGGTTGTGACTCATGACATTCATACTGCTAGCCATTTGTCTAGACTGATTGGCACAGAAGTTTACCAGACTTCAAGGATAATGATATTTCATCAGAACTGCAATGAGTGCTTTGCAATAAATATTTTAGATTGTTTTAAACAGATTTTGCAATTTTATTGATCTTAGCTGTGGAAAGAACTGTTGCAATGGCTTCTCTTAAATAGGAGAAAAGACTGCAGTTCAAGCTCTCTGACCTTTGACAACATCCTGGGGTTTAACTGCTGCTAGCTTTAGGTTAGGGATTACCAAGATTGTCAGTTCATTTGTGCGGTTTTGTCTTGCTTGTCTGAATTCTTTACCTCCACCACTCAGATTCTCATACTTTCAAAAATCAGCCAGGAATAGAACAAACCTGTCAGGTAACTTGAGAATGAAAATTAAGCTCACAATGAGACAAATGTCCAAGGAAAATGAAATTTATTTTTTAATTTCTCTAAACAAGAAACTTTTCATACACTCCCAGGTTGTTTTTGCAAAATCGAGGGGTGGGGGTGGGGGGATGATGGGTTGGTAAACACCTCCTCGTTCTGCCAGACACGAACTCAGTTGAAAAAGGTGTGTTTCTGATTTACATCAATACACTTGCAGGACAGAGTCCAGCACCTCTGATGTAACAGGGAGTAAAAAAAAAAAGAAGTTTGTAATAAGGAATGAATTGTTCAGACTTCAACCATATGCAGAAAATGTTGAGCTGAGTCAAGCTTTCCCTTCCTCTTACAACCACGTAAATAGAAGCAATCTGTTGTCTCGGTTTACTAGAAGGAATTTATTCTGCAAAGTAGTCTTCATTTGTCATTAAGAAGATTTATCTTAAAATGAAGTGTCACTTTGTTATGCCTTGTAGGACATCAATATAATCCATATCTTGTTAGGACACTAAACATGTACAACATGGACAGTATCTTTCATGGATATTGCATAACCTGAAGATACTTTTAAAAACTGCCTTAAATTATTTTATATTTGAAAGTGTTTTAAATGCTTTCAATAATTCATTGTATTAATAAATAAAATGTCTTATGTTTGTAACTTTACAATCAAATGCAGGTCAGTGATTTTCACAAATAAAGTTTATTTTTAGCAATAATATAAAGTTACGGATGAACTCTGAGAAATTTAAAGTTATTCCAAATACGTTTATTACATTTTATTTTCTGATGCATATGGAACAGATTTTGTGAGTTTCATGTATGTGATTCGAAGAATACACTGCTATTTTCCTCCCCCATGCCTTCCTTTCTTTTTGTTTTTTTCTCTTTAACTTTTTGCAATAACAAACTTTCAGTTTAGCACAATGTTTCTTTAAACAAAAAGCTGCCAGAGTAAGCAGTATATAGACCACTGTTAGTATACCCTTGGAATATAGACATCTAGCATAAACTCCTAGAATTAGCCAAGTAAATTTCTTCTGTTTGCCTGGGACAATGAGCTAATGAGATGGTTAATAATCATTGAATCCAGGAACCAAAAACCACCTAACTGTTTAAAGAGGGACTGGCAACAGAAAAAGTATGGACTTATTGCAGCAGCTGGAGGAGTCTAAGTCCAGGTAGGAAGCTTTGAAAAATCTTTTTTCAACATTTCTTCTCTATAGGAAATCCTTACAGATTCTTTAAAAAAAAAAAAGTTTTGATGGCCTTGCCAAAAATTCCATTTTTATTTGTGTTTTCAATAAACTTGTGGCCTAAGCTTCCAACTTCTGATGAACATCCATTCTGAAAATAGATTATCCTCAGATTTATACACTCTTTGAAATATATTATAGAAACTCACAGCTCTTAAAAATAAAAGTCGCCATACTCTCCCCATTACATTCTACACAAATGAAACTTTGATTCTGAAAAAATAGACTTCAAGTTAATTTCTTTAAATGTTGAAGAACAATGTTCACTAACTGCATAGAATTAGACACTGATGTTTTAGATTACATCTTAACTCTGATATAAGGTAACTCATGCAGAATTCAAGATCAATAGATGTATAGGTAAACATGGATGTACGTGTATTTTTCTAGAGGAACCGTAAAACGGAGGCAAGCATGCTGTGTAGTGGAGATACATTGCAGTATGCACCTCTACGTATGGATGAAAGATGAACTCCCAATGAAACTGTTAAATATATCTTGACAATAGGATGCTGGATTTTATACCATTGTCTATACCAGCAGTATACAATTAAATTGAAGAATGATGGACTTGGGGTGGTGGTTAAACGACTATACTACTGTTAAAATATAGTGGAAACAGAGGTAAAGGGAGAATATACCCCTCTCCCCTTCCTGAGCCTAAGGAACATTGTCATGAAAAAATTTTAAAAGAATTAAAAAATAGATTTCATCTTAACCAAATCATGCAGCTAACAAACAAACAGAACTAGAGTATGTGCCCATATCTGTGAACCACCCATTTTCTCATTTCAGCTGAAGCTGACTCCGGGTGAGGGGAGAGGAAAAAATTTGAGATAATTTCATCTCTGAGTAAATGAGAAAAATAACTAAGTCTAGCACAGTTCCTAGAACAGAGCAATGGCTTAGAGAATATTCTCTTTTCCAACTTATGGGTGTCTGCTGTTAAAGATGATTATGATGGTCACAGTAAGGCGTGCTGGGGGAAGTTCTGCCATGAAGCTCAAATAAACTGGAGGCTGTTATTTGCACTTTTCCTCCCAGATTTGCCAGGTACATGCAGGCCACTGGGTCATGTGACCCATGCTGCCTTCCTGTGGCCCAGAAACAGTAATGGCTGTATGCACTATCCACTTTTTGAGTCCATTAGTGAGATTTATAATCATGTTAGTTACTAAAATGTAAATTCTAAACAAGGAAATATACAGTGATATTTGTACTGTGTCATGGTTTTTGCTATTCAGATTCTTGTTTTTTGTTTTTTAAGATTTATTTTGGACCTGGCACAGTAGCACAGTGGCTAAATCCTTACCTTGTTCCTATCCTGACTGCTCCACTTTCCTTCCAGCTCCCTGTTAGTGGCCCGGGAAAGCAGTGGAGGGGGGCCCACTGAAACATATTTGTAACACCAAAATCGTACTGCTAGACTTTTTGTGGCCATTGTTAGAAATATATATTTGTAATTAAATACGTACTTTCCTCTTAAATACATTTGGCCACATACCATGAAAACTTACATTTTTTATTGAATGTATTTGATTTACTGTTAACAAAGGGTATCCATGTTTTTCTGTTAGTTCCCTGTCTCCCACTATCCATATGTACTTAACTGTTGCATGTTGATTAGAATTTAAGATTGTATTTAATTATTTCATGTTAGGAACTTTTCTTAGTGGGCCATTTGTTATTTTATTTATATGTGATCCTATGTTAGCAAGTGGAACTTTGGCATCATAATGTACCAAGTCTAAGAGAAATTAGAATTTTGAGTCATTAAACCCTTTCTTTATAGATTTATGTCAATTTCTTCTTTCATTCCACGCTTTTACAGCAGGTTCTTCACTGAGTTTTAGAAAATGCAGTACTTTTATCTCTATATTACGTATTTTCTTACCAAAAATTAATGAACAAAATTGAAATCAACGAAGATTGGAATGGTGTTAAGGTCAACCATATCCAAAGTCCATCTGAGATTACCTGGTTGAACTTACACTCTGAAAAAAATTGTTTATTTGGAACAGTGGCAGTGAGACAGAAGGAAGATCTTGCAACCATTGGGTCACTCCCCAGATTCCAGCAACATCCCTGAACTCTTTCCAGGTGCTCAATATACTGGCAGGGGCCCAAGCACTTCAGCTACCCTGAAAGTTGCAACAGAACCTAAACAAATCCCCCCCAACATAAACAACCACTAATCTGTCTTCTGCATCTAATTTTTGTCTATTCTGCATGTTTCGTAGAAATGGAATCACAGAGTTTGTACTCTTGTGACTAGCTACATTTTGCTTAGCGTAATATTTTCAATGTCCACACATGTCATAGCATAATCAGGGATGGAGGGAAGGGAGAGAGGGAGGACTACGTAAAGGAAAAGCAAACAGTGGAGGTACACTACATATGAAGAATGGTTATCAAAACACTACATTGAATCTGTCCTCGAACAAATGTCCCATTAACATGAGTATAGATAAATTGTGTTACAATTATCATAAGTTTTGCTGTAACTCTGACATTTCTAATAAAGTAATACTTTCCTAAAAAAACAAAAACCTTGACCTGCTTCCCGAGCCTTACTCCACAGCTGTCCTCTGAATGCAACCGGACCGGACCATTCTAGTTACCACTTAGCACATTATTTTTCTTTTCTTTTTTTTTTTTTTAAAGATTTTATTATTATTGGAAAGCCGGATATACAGAGAGGAGGAGAAACAGAGAGGAAGATCTTCCATCCGATGTTTCACTCCCCAAGTGAGCCGTAACGGGCCGGTGTGCGCCGATCCGAAACCCGGAACCTGGAACCTCTTCCGGGTCTCCCACGCGGGTGCAGTGTCCCAATGCATTGGGCCGTCCTCAACGGCTTTCCCAGGCCACAAGCAGGGAGCTGGATGGGAAGTGGAGCTGCCGGGATTAGAACCGGCGCCCATATGGGATCCCAGGGCGTTCAAGGCGAGGACTTTAGCCGCTAGGCCACGCCGCAGGGCCCAGCACATTATTTTTCTACTTAGAGTGTGTGAGTATGTGCTATTTACAAGATACTGTGGCATATTACGTAAATTATAAATATGTATTTGCTTTCATTAAATGTGATCTAGACATGTGAAAAATATACAAATCTTAATTTCTGTAATAAAAACGGGTTATTCATATAATCTAGACCAGGGTCCTAAGAGAGCATGTCAAAAAAAGAGAATAATGGGAAATATAAATGAAATGAACTGTTTCTTTTGGTGCCAAAACTTGAAAGCCTGCGCCTGATTTTCTCCTTACTATGAGTTTTCCGTGAACATTTTTAAGAGCCCTTTGGCAGAGTCTCTCACTTGCTTGACTCCATTTCCCCACAGACATTTCTCTTCCCAAGGCTGGGAGGTGTGTGCGTGTTTCTTTCCTCCCTTTGTATTCAGCCTTCCCCTTGCCCAGTGCCGGGACCCATGGACCCTGAATGCATGTTAGTGACTAGTGATGATGACCTGGTAGCGTTTCTCATCTCCAAAGTGTGTGTGATGAACAGGAACTAAGTGATCCTTTTGCTCCCTGCACAGGTGATCCCTTCTCATCAAGCATCAACAGCAACTGGAAATATTCCCATCGTTTCTTCATTTCCATCATGGACCAAAATCAACCCACTACCGCAACAGAGGCAAAACCTTCAAAGAAACAGAGAGGAAGATTCTGCGATGCATTCAAGGTAGAATAAGTTTCATGATTCCAAACTAAAACAAATGAGTGGGGAAGTTGTTACAGATATGAAGTCAGCCAATGTTAGAAAGAACGCATGTTGTATTAGAATTGTCAGTCTAAGCAGACATTAAAATGAACAGAAATGATACACTTGGTTTTAAATTAGCCTTGGAATGTGATCATTGTGTTTATGCAGTAATATTTATAATATTTTTAAGTTTATTCCAAAATCTACAAATATTTAGATATCTTTGAGTCTTGATGGCTTAGAAGTATTTATAAATGTGATTAAAATGAATATTAGGTGAAAAATCTTTTAGAATTAACCTCTAATGCTTGAAGATTAATGTCTGGTAAAAACAAGCAAATGAAACCTTTTTAACCCTGAGCTATTTACTTATTTTTCCTTAGAGAAATTTAAAAAAAAATTTTTGATACCTAAGTAACAAGAGCTGAGGTATAAGAGGTCTGGAATGATCAAAAACATGGGTCTATACACTTACTTGATGACTTAGAAAAACCATGTAACCTTTATATTTATAAATGATCAAAAATAATTCTGCCTTTTGCTTTTATCACAAAACTAGGTGTGCATTAAATGATTTTGGAATTGTAAAAAAAAGGATTTATGTATTTGATGAAGTTCCACAAAGCCAGAGGAGAGGAGAGGAAGAGCAAAAGGAGAGAATATCTTAGATCCACTGGTTCACTCCCCAGCACGATTGCAGTGTTTGAGGGTGAGCCAGGGTCTTAGCTGGTGCCAGGAGCTTCTTCTGAGTCTCCCACAGAGATGGAGTGGCTCAGGACTTGGGCCATCTTCTACTTGCCCAAGCATGTTGGCAGAGAGATGGATCAGAAGTGGATCTATGGGGTGCTGATGTCATAGGTATCGGCTTAACCTGACAGTGCCAGGAGTCCTCTGATACCTTCAAAAAAGCATAAGGTGATATAACCAAGACCTGTCCTGTGCCTTGTAAATCCAAAACCCTTGAACCCACTGAAACATTTAAACCTTGCCATGGAGAAGCCTTGAGGGAATCATGAAGTCAGTCATACTCACCTTTTTTCAAACCAGTGTTTCAGTTTGTTTTTAGTTAACAGTTGTAGTCAGCCTTATTTAACTCAATATACACATGGAATTCTAATTCAATTCCAATAATGTTGTATAATTGTGCCTCTTTGTTTTGGCCAGGGAACATGAAGTTTGTTTTTAGAAATTACTGGTCAAGTCTTCTCTGATGAAACGTTTGAATAATATTTAAGCAGAATATCAGTTACAGGGAAAAGGTATTGATTAATATAGTTGAATTAGATGTTATGTTTAGGGAGTAACAGTGAGTGTCACAGAGATTTCACCCGCAGGTTCATGCAGGACAGACTGGCTGAAGAAAGGCAAGCTTTCCGAGTGCTCCTTGTTAACATGTGGAAGAGAAGCTACGGGTTAGGACGTGGGCAGTGTGCATAAAGCATGCTCCGTGCAGCCCGATAAAGACCAAGGAAACAAAAGAAGGCTAGTGTTTTCCAGGTGATCAGGTCAGCGGGAATTCCTGAGTGGATTCTTTAACACTCCCCCTTATTCCATACATCTAAACTCCACCTTGAGATCACACCATTCAGGATCAAGCAAGTGTGCACACATGTTGGGACTGACTTGCACATGCAGATACAGCAGGGAGGAATGTGTGAGAGTGCTCACAAGGAATACATTGGAAACATATAATAGAAGATGGTTATTTTGCACTGCCTTTTCCTCAGATTTTGTTCTCAGCCAATCAGGTTTCATGGAATTGGTCTGTCTGTGTGTCTTCCCAAATTTATAATCAGCCCTCAAAACCAGTGATCTGGGCCCCTGGAGGAGGGACCAAGGAGAGCTGCCTGCCTCTTCCCCTGGTGGAGGGACCTGGGAGAGCTGCCTGACCCTTCCCCTGGGAGAGGGACCTGGAAGAGCTGCCTGACCCTTCCCCTGGGGGAGGCTGCAGGGAGATGGAGCTGAGCTCAGGCTGCCCCACCTGTGGTACCCAGGGAAATGCATTCCCACTGTTTACAAGGCAGCCATTGTTATTGCCTATCTGTTGCTGCAATGGTCCCAAACCATAAGACAGGCCTCTCTATATGCACTCTGCACTTTGATCCTATGTGAATCTTAAATCTAAAATTCTATTTCCTATAGCTGTTATCCTAGCATTCCCGTTTATGCTCTTATTTTTTTAAGCAGTAATAAAAAATGTTTAATTTATTTTGTAGCTAAGTAATGCTAAAATTGTCTTCATTGTACGAGTTTATGTGTCAGTTTTTCAAGCTGTGTATGCTTGAAAATATTTTTTTCTTACTGTTGAATCAATTGAACTAAATTTATAATTCTAGATTGTGTCCTCTTATTAGTTAATACAAAAAAAACCTTTTTTTAATTTAAAGGACTTCTTTTTTTTATTTATCTGAAAGGAGCAGTTACATTGAAGGGAGGAGGTAAGATGGAGACAGAGATCTTCCATTCACTCCCCAAATCATAGGTGCCGGGTGCCAAGGCTTTGGGCCATCCTCCTCTGCTCTCCCAGGCCTCAAACAGGGAATGGAAATTAGAGCAGCCAGGAGAACAACCAGTATCCACATGGGATCTGGGAGCATTCAAGGTGAGAATTTAGCCACTAGTCACTCATGACAGGCCAGCATATAATTTTTATACAAGTATTGCAACTCTTCATATTTTTGAGTCATTCATTGTAGTATCTCCTCTTCCATTTCATGTTTTAACTATTTAAATATTCTCCCCCACACACACACACACCTTTTTTTTTTTTTAGTTCAGCTAAGGACTTATTAGCTTTTTTGGCTTTCCAAGATACTGTATCTTGAATTCACTGGCTTGTTTCTATTGTTTTTATATTCTCTATTTCATTTAAGCTTTTGTACACCTTTCTCCTTTTAAATTTGTTTAGTTTAGACTTCTTTAGTTCCCCTTAGGAGATAAAATTAGGTTGTTGATTTGGCCTTTTTCTTTTTAGATTTAAATCATGGGCCAATTTCAGTGCCTCTCTTTCAGTACTAATTTCATTGCATTGTAGATGTTTTAATATTTTAGTTTTGTTTCCCTTTCTCTAGATATTTTCAAGTCCCTTGTGATTTCTTTGATCCGTTGTTTAAGACTACATGATACAATTGTACAGCAAAGTGAGTTTTCTGACTTTCCTTCTGCTACTGTTTTCTGGTTTCTCTCCCTTGTGATTGGAATAGAGAAATCTGTTGAGGTTTGTTTTCTAGATGAACGTTACATTTCTGCTGAGAAATGTCTCAAGGTATCTGCCAAGTGCAAGTCCTCTGCAGGGTTCCCTTTGATAGTTTCTTTGGCCGTTCAGTTTGTGGTTGTCGGATATCAAAATCTGCTACTGTCACCCTGAAGCTGTCTAATTCTTCAGTTTATGTTCTGTCAGTATATGTTTCCTGTATTTCAATGCTTTAACGTTAGGTACATAATCTTCCTGATCAATTGACCCTTTTATCTTTACACGGTGTCATCTGTCAGGTGGGATAGTTTTAAAGCCTGTTTTATAAGTATGGAGACTGATGCCCTCAGTCAGTTCCTGTTTCCATGGAGTATGCCTTTAACAATCCTTTCCATTTCTAGTCTTTGTATGCCCTTATCTATAAGTTGAGTTTCTTGAAGTTCCATCTTCTTTGTTACCCAACAGGAGAGACTTACCCACTTGATCTGAATTTTGTAATTTTTCCTGACTTATGAGCTGTTCTGTTTCCTTTTCTCTCTAACTGATTTTCCTTGGGTTTCGTTGCTTTTTAGAGTGACATGTTTTGAAATTCTTATTTCCTTTTATGTACATAATGTTCATTGATGATTACCATTGCATTTACATAAAGTACAAAATTATGAAAATCAATTTTAAGCTGATAATACAAATTTTAGTTGCATGCAAATCTATTTTCCTTTACATTTCTGCCCCTTTGATTTTGTTTTCCATGACACGGATTTCCTGTGGTTTCCACATTCAGTCACAGAATACATAGTTACTTTTTACACTTCAATAAAACCTATATACCAGAGCGGTGTGATTTACCTGCATTTAACACTTCAAAGTTGTGTATTTGTCCACATGTTTGACTCGCCCAGTGAGATCTGTGTCCTGGTAACAATTCTCGTGACCCTAGAGCTCCACCTCGTGTCCCTCTGTGTTACTGCTCATATAGGTGCACAGGCTTGCATTTTCCTATCTGAGACCCATCAGTTACTGTCCTTCCATTGTATCATCTAGCAGTTCTTTTCAATTCCTTTCGTTAGTAACGTACACCATTGGACACTTTCTTATGCAGGAGGGAACATACATACATCTTCCAGCTTTGAAAGAACTATCCCACAAACCTGGCCTAGTGTAAGACAGGTAGTATGTTCTAGGAAATTAGAAGGTTAGCAAATGTCTCTTGAGCATCTCAGGTTAGGCACGGTTCTACACACTTGGGGATTTTGCAATGAATAAACAACTTGTTGCCCTGATGACACTATATTCTTGTAGAGAAAATACAGTGAACCCACAGGAAACTGTAATATGAGCGGAGACTGCTGCAATTATAGAGTGTCTAAAGTCACGGAACTACAGTGACAGAACCTCAACATGAGGGAGTCAATGATAGAACGTAGCAGTAGGGAATCTGTGGCAGTGTAATATGCCGATGGGATGTGGAAGATTGAACAGGAAGGATAGTGCGCCAGGAAATGAATTCGCATAACAAGTTGGCACAGTATCAAAGTAGAAAGGTAACAGAGAACATGGTAGGAAAGGAGTTACAGCGAGGACCAATGACTGTGGATCTTATAAGTCTTTCAGAAGATAGGATATTACTAAACTTGAAGCGAGTCATTACTAGGAGTGCAACAGGAAGATACAGAGTAAGGGTTTATTTACTTGGCTTGTTGAGGTGAGACAGTAGGACTGGAGAAGCAAAAGCAAAGTGTATCAAGGGGTTGTTCAAACACTTGAGGCCTGGTGTGGTGATGGAGGCCCCTGTTAGTATGGGAAGTTTTCTAATCTGTTCTGTGGTTTTTAAAGCAAAATCCTTGACGTTGGATAATGTGTAAAGAAAGGGGGATTATTTGACTTGTGCTTTGCGTAATCGGAAAGTGCAAACTGTGCCTGAGGCTGCTGAGGGCACCCCTGGGTGTGTCATCACATAGTAAAGAAGCAGAATGGGAAACGGGGTCAGGTGGGACGGTCCCTAAGATGAGAGAGAGGGAAGGCCAGGCCAAGTCTTGTGTAAAAATTTGTCTTGTGGGAATGAATTCACTTCCTCAAGAACTGACTATTCTCTTTGTGTGTGTGTGTGTGTGTTCTTTTTTTAAATTGTATAAATTATGTTTTTATAATTTTTACATGTTTGATTAGGGTGTGAAGGGCCAAGGGCTGGAGAAAAGCAGATGAGACCATTGTTTTCACACTCTCCTTTTTCCGTTCTTTATGAGGGATGGGGAGGGAAGAGGTAAAGGGCGAAGCCACACCCAGCCTCCCAACCATCCAGGATCCCCGATGTAGAGCATGCTCCGAGAATCCTACTCAAGTGGTTTTGATAGTTGAACAGTTCTGTATTGTTGCTGATCTTGCCACTACAATCGCGATGAAATCTCTCCAGAATCCACAGCCTGACATAGTCCACTTTAGAGTCTCTGCCCAGGTGTTCACTGCCAACTCTTTGCTAGGGTAGTTGATCCATGTGTTCTGTCCTCTGTCCTCTGTTATGGTACAGGTGTCCTCTGAGGATCCAGTGTACTGCCATATCCTCCATGTGTATCTGGATATGCTGTCCACTGCTCCATCTAAGCCACTGAGAAAGCCCAGCTCTGACACATGCATTCCATGGTCAGACCATGGAAACTGCAATCTCCTCCATAGTTGGAGTTCTGAGTGCAGCAATTCAGTTGGGATTCCCAAAGAAACTTCATCTGAGGAGATCCAAGACCTGATTCTTGTGTGTGCATGCCAATACAGGATCCAGTACAATCTGTCACCCCAATCAGTCTGTGTGCGCACTGTTAGTTGCAATTGATGGGTCTGTTGTCTCCAGCCCTGTTTTCTGTGTAGAGTATTGGGTGTTGCAGTCCAACTTATTTAATGCCCAACACATACTCAGCCCCCATGCAAACCAGTGGGAGCTGCAGCCCTTCAAAGTGACCCACAAAAACCACCACCAGACCCAACACCTGCCCTGGTTCCCATGCTTGACAGTATGTACAGCAGACTGATCTGGTCTGTCCCATATCCCATTCAGCTCTTACACACATCAATGGGCATTGGAGCCTAGTTCAACCCAACCAGCCCCACGATCCAGCCCACACATGTGCCAGTGGGTACCACTCTCTGTCTAGCCATGCCTGTCCCAGTCCTGGTTCTCATGCTCACCAGTGGAAGTGTTAACCCAACACGGAGGTACCCACTGTTTCCCTGCTAGCCCCACTCCCACTCCCAGATCTTGCATCCTCCAGGTGTTGCTACAGTTGAGTTTGACAGAATTTTCGCCCTGTGCCAGCATCTGCCAGCTGATACTGTGGCAAAGCCCAACCAACCCTCATCCACTCTGGCTTACACACGTAAGCCGGACAATTGATGCAGTCCACCCAACCTGGCTTGTATCCCATCCAGCTTACATACAGGCCAACAGGTGTTGTAGCCCTGCCCACCTGGTCTGCCCCCAATCCCAGCTCTCATGCTCACCAGTGGGAATAGTGGCCCAGTAGAGTAGACCCTTGCAGCCCCACATTAGGTTTGTCCACTCTCCCCCAGGTCTCACGTGTGCTGTTTGGGTGCTGTGGCCCAGTCTGGTTTGGCCTGCATCACCTTGACACTTACCAGTAGGTGTTGTAACCTGGCTCAGCCTGGCCCGCCACCAGTTCCTAGCCAGCCCCACAGCCCCACCAGCCCCACCAGCCCCCACGTCCCTGCCCTAGTGTGGACTGGCTGGTATTGTGGTCCTACCCAGCATGATCCACACACATCATTCTGGCTCTGTTTTAAGCCCTATTTAGTGAAGATCGACAACTGCCATCTTTTTTTTCCCTTTATTAATCTTACTTAGTTGATTAGAGTACAAAAGGACAAGGGCTACAGGAAAGTGGGTAATACCATCGTTTCCACATTAGTATCATTATTTTTGCCCCTGTTTCTGGGGTGAGGGGAGAAACAAAGGGAGAACTGCCAGCTTGCCACGGCAGCACCAAGCTTCTACAATACAAGCAGTTGGTGGACAGATGCTATGTAAACCCTAACTGGTGGCACAGGGACCGAGTCAGTCTCAGACAGTTCAGACTGAGGGAGAAGCACAGCCAGGCATCAACAGAAGTTTAATTGTCAAGTTGTGGAGGTGGGAAGATTGAGATCAGCATGACAGAATGAGTGAGTTCTGCTGCATGCCCTCCTCTTGGTTTGCAGGTGAATGATCATGTCCTATAAGGACATCAGTCCCATTACTAGGGGTGCAGCCTCATGATCTCCTTATCTCCCTAAGGATAATCTCCAAATACCTTCACATGTGGGAAATGGATTGAACATAAGCATGTGGGGGATTGAAGGGTCCGCAGTCCTATGCAGGGCCACAGGTGAATATTACAGTCAGCCGCAATCTGGTGGTTGGGTGAGTTGAGCTTTATGAGAAAAAGATGAGTCAGTAAGATTCATTGAATTAAGACACCTCTAGTCACTGTATCTTAGGTTGAATGTTACTCAGTGTTTTGGTGATTGTATTTCTCTCTGTCGCCTGCCTATCTACCTGAAAATGCTGTCTCTGATAATGTTCTCCTCCCTCAGCTAACCTGTGAACAAATAAAGATCAGCTTACAACTGAAGGTCTTCTGAACATTGTCTAGCTTCCTATGAATAGTCAGTGACCTTAATTAGAAATACTATTCAAAGGTAGTACCCTACAAAGCTTCTGTTACTTAGAAAATCATGCCTTGTTCTGTGGTGATGATAATGTGAAAAGGACTAGAAAGCACCAATTGATTGAAGGGAAAGATGGGTATAAGGGTATCCTTTTTTTTGGTAAAAATAAAGTTTTGAAGTAAAGAAGTAAAGCAATTCTAATTCCAAGCACACATGAACTTGATCTTTATTAACCATTTTTCCTGTTCCCTTCTGCTCTGCCGTAGATGTTCCTGGCAGCTCTGTCACTGAGTTACATTTGTAAGGCGCTAGGTGCAACCATTATGAAAAGTTCCATCACTCAGATAGAGCGGAGATTTGACATATCCTCTTCCGTCGCTGGTGTAATTGATGGAGGCTTTGAAATCGGTAACGTTTCCATGTTAATAATCAGACTTACTGAGCCACACGCTGCTGATACACATTCCACACCACCAGTTCTCCAGCAGGGGTGGGTTTTTCCATGGATATTTGCTGAAAACAGCCGTGGTTGTCAGCATTGAGATGAAATATGAAATTAAAAAATTAATACTTCCAAACATAACAACTTTAAAATTTAGTTCACTGCGTTTTTATTGAAGAAATGATTCTTAATTCATTCAGGTTTTGCTTTCAGTACAAATAAAATATGGACTCCCCATGAAACAGTTACAGATTCCATGCCAGTGTGATATTTGATTTTCTGCCTTGCCTATACCTCTGATGCCATGGTGCACTTCAGTTGCAGAAAGTTAAACTTACAACTCTTACTGAATAAGCATATTACTGTGATAATGTGGTGGCAAATGTTGGGAGAGGAAAGCAAGGAAAGAGGATGGGGACAGGGAGGAAGGAATCCCTATGCCTTGAAAATTGCATCATGAAAAGTACTACTAATTTTTAAAAAGCAAAAAATAGTTGCTGCTGTCTAACAGCAAATACTTATACATCATTGTAAGTTTGATTGGCTTCTTGCTTGTTTCTGACTCTGGGGATCTTTGACATCAAGTTTCACTTTGCGTTTTCCTGGACCACCTCTTCAGTTCATTATTCTTTCCGGAAAGAATTAAACTCATAATACATTTCGATTTTGGGGAAGAAGTTTATTACTGTCATATTCAAGTGATAATTTGCTAGGGTATGGAATAAAAAAAAACTTAGAGCATTTAAAATCTCAGTGTATTGTTTCCTTAACAGTCATTATCATATCTGAGAAATTGATTCCCGTGTACTTCTTACTATACATCCCCTCTTTAGCCTGATCTTAAAAACTTACTGGTATATATCTAAGACTTTATTTCTATTACTTTTGCTAAGAAAAAAAGGTGGGTGTTGTCAGCTAAAGGGTAATTTTTGTTCATTACTTGTTTCCTTCCCTCATTTTCTTATTTTTTCCTATCTGAAGCAAACTCAGGATGGGCATAACACCTTCTGTGCATTTTCCCCATTTTGACTTTCTGAATTTCTGTCCCGTTTTCCCTCTTGGCCCATGATGCTTCTCTGATGCCAATCTTGCTGGTTCGTGTGATGTCACACATGTTTTGCATAGCACTACGCTGTGCAAGAAATAATTCTCTGTGTTTAACTTGCTGGTTGTGAGTGTGTGCACTCAGCTTGTTCTTGCACACCTGGGGACACTGATGGGATTCTTACAAGGATTTTTTTCTCTTTTTAATCTTGATTATTTTAGTATTTTTATCCATTGATGAATTTTAGTGATTTTCTTTCATGTTATTTTATGTCTCAAAAATCCAGTAATTCTTGGTTGCTATGTGTTTACTGTTACGTATGTACTCCTGATGAGTGTGAGTCTGTTGTGAAGTGACCGCTTTGCTTGCTCTTCTTCCCCTTTGTATCTCTTTTTTTATTTATTATTTTTAATTCATTAATTACATTGTATTATGTGACACAGTTTCATAGGTACTGGGATTCTCCCCACACCTCCCCAAACCCTCCCACCATGGTGGATTCCTCCACCTTGTTGCATAACCACAGTTGAAGTTTTGTTGAGATTCTCCCATTGCTTCCCCTTTGTATCTCAATCACTTATGTCTCATGCAGTTCTGAAAAAGCCTTTTTTTTGTTCTTGGAAATCTCCCTGAAGACCATAATTAATTTAATCTCTCCTTTATCCATTGTGTGTAATGGCATCTCTGCATGTATCTCTACTGTGTTTTCTGGGGATATGCACCAGAATATGGTGAACTGGTTTATTTTTAAGTATTTTAGCTCTAAACACTCTAAAGGGTACAGGATAGAAATTAAAGAAGTATTAGCCAATGAACAAATAAATTCATGAAATGATAAACCTCAGGAGGATTTTCTCAGCAGGTCTTCATTCCAGCACAATTCATTCAACTACAAATTGCTCTTGAAAATTTGGCCTTATTAAAAAAAACCCTTACTAATATTGCCAGATAATTTGAGGGCTTTCTGTTGTTTATCAAACCCATACTACTTATTTTTAGTAGTAAATGATTTTTAAATGAATGGTTTAACAGCCAATTCTCACCTTCTCCATTAAATTTCATGTTCTTAGAGAAATTGTGTCAGGTCCTAGATTTTATTTGCATCCATTTTGCAGGCTTTAATTCTACTGGACACGAAATTTGTACTCAATCAATGTTTGCCTTATGGAATGATTTAAGTGTAATTTTGTTTTCTTTCTAGGAAGTTTGTTTGTGATTCTGTTTGTAAGTTATTTTGGATCCAGACTACACAGACCGAAGATTATTGGAATTGGATGTTTTATAATGGGAGCCGGAAGCATTTTAACAGCTTTACCACATTTCTTCATGGGCTAGTAAGTGTTAACTACCTCCATGACTTCAATGACTATTACCTTGTAAATCGGTTCTAAATTTTAATGTTTCCTTTAGATTGTGTCATTCTCCCTTTTTCAGAAAATACTCTTCAAGTAAGTGTAGAAATGGCGTGTCTCTTAACGCTGTAATAAACCTACTGTTTTACTCAGTTTGACTTTTATGGGTTTGAGATATGAATAGAACCAGATAAGATCCACAACTCCAAATGCAGTAAGAGTCTTACGGCATTTTGTGGGTAGCATTAGTGATTTGTGGTTTTGCCTGTTTTTCATCACACACTGTAGATCTTCCCCAGGCAACACATTGCAACATGGGAGTCCTGTCACCTATCCTCTTAGTGTTCCTCTTAATGTCACATGATAGTTTTGTTCAAAGTCAAATTTTCATGACAGAAACCAGAGAATACCAGTACCTGAGTAAATTAGAAGGTTATTCTTCATGGCAGCTGCTATCGCCAATCTGAAGATGCTGTGTCTGCTGCTTTTTGCCGAATTGGTCTGCTTTGTACAACCTTGCTGTTGTCGTCCAAGTCCTGTCCTGTTGGTCCATACAACATCACAAGGAGGTTAGAAGAAGCAAGGAAGAAAGCACAGGGCCGAAAGGCTGAGGAATGTGAAGTGTTTTCCAACAACTAATACTTTGTACTCGCTTGAATGGGTCAGAAGTTAGATTTCATGCAAATGATGCTCAGTGGCTCTGTCTGACACCGAAGGTCTTGGTAATCCCCACCTGCGCATGTCTCCAACCCGCCATCCCACAGGCATGTCCTGTTGAAGTATTCAGAAGTGAACTCATCGTTGTGACCAGAGCAGCTCATATTTTCACATTAACTTTTCAGTAACTATTTATTTAGTCCTAAGGAGAACCAGGTCAATATCAAGGGTCCAATGCCGAATGCTTTATCTGCTGGAACCCTGTCAGCTGATCATCACCAGCCCTGCTTTGTCAAAGCTCACCATCCCTCACCAGGCTGATTGTATTGCAGCTCCCCGTAATTGCCACTATTAACTTTTTAAAATCCAAATCTAACTCTATTCTAACTTACATTCAGCAGTATACTGAAATACACAGGAAAACAAAAACCTAGCCATTTTACCTAAAATTTTCCATTTCCTGAAGTGGTTTTTCAGACGTGGTTCCTGGGGATTAGTGAGTTATTAAACAAATTCAGATTATTACAACGTTGACAGAGTAGACAGAGCAAGATAGAACAGATGAAAGTGAATGCAAATGAGGATATACATTATCCTGTAAAATTTGTTTGGTTGTGTACCTGTCTGTGAGTTTGTGTATCTTGGAAGTGATGCAGAATGTGTTTCTGGCTGTTGGTTGTACTCAGAATCATACAGAGGCCCTGGCCCGTGGAGTAAGACTCAAGCTCAATTATATGTGCTTGTACCTTATCAGTTTGCTCTGTGACTATAGCCCTAGGCTCATCCTTCATTACCCACTATTGAGAACCACCTTCTACTGTTGCAGTTCTGCCAAGGGGCCACACTGTGTCATAAGTTTGGATAGAGTGTATCCGTAGTTGAATACTTTTCTGCCTCATGTATCTGTGACACTCCTTCCCCCCACCCCCCTTCTTTTCTGCTGTCTGTACTGTGAAGTGCTCCCTAATGTACACACTCGCTCATCTCTAAGCAAATCTGATCCTCCCCATTTCTTTTGTCACAATGCAGAAGCTTAGATATTAAGCCTACTATATCTATCTTCTATCGGCCTATCTTGTGCAACACTGATGAAATACTATGTATTTGGGGGGAGCTGAAAGAGATACCTGGCTTATTAACACTAGGCTTTTCTTGAAACTACAGGATACCTCAGTGTTTTTGGATGTCAACATTTGCATCCATTGTAATTTCGTCTCTGTTGTTATGATCAATTTCTCCCTTATCAAGTTGAAGTGAACTAGAATTTTTTTAAACTTTTACAGAATGAGTGTGTATTTGTGTGTCCATGATATATATCTAGAGAGAGTAGTTCTAACATGTAGATAACCTTGCATGTATTATAGATTGATTTGGAAAATACTGCCCTGAATTTGTTAAATGTCATCACAAATAAAGTTCAGAGTGGAATCATTTTTTTAAGATAATTGAAAGGCATGAATTGAAAAAGTGAACGCAGGATGTTTCAGTTACTCAAGTCTTGAGCAGAATGTCAGCATTCCTAGGGATACAGCAAGGCACAAGCCCACACTACCTGGGGCAGAATCAGCCACCTCCTTGAGTGAACAACCACTTTCACTTTCCCATCTCTCTCCCAAACTTCAGCCAGAAAATTGACCAAGAGAACTCTGGGTGTTTGAGAACACAGTGGTGCAAAGGAAGGTGACATTTCCTCTCTTTCTGGGGAGAGTGAATACATGCAGTACGCCAAGCAAAATTCTAAGTACAGTCATGCTCTTGCAGTTACAGATATTCTAAGGAAGAACATAGCAATCCATCAGAGAACTCAACTTCAAGCTTCTCCACCTGCTCAGCCTATGAGAGTCCATCACTCAATGGAACAGCACCTGAGGTAATGGGAAAAGGTAAGGCTTAAAAGTGACAAGAATTCACACATTTCCAGATTTAATGACATATCAAAACTGATTGTGCTGTTAAAGGTGAGCAAATTTTGATACGTTTTAAAATGTTTCCTTTGAGGGGCTGGCACCATGTCTCAACACGCTAATATTCCACCTTCAAGTGGCAGGATTCATATGTGTGCTGCTTTGCGTTCTGGCTTCACTTCGCATGCAGCTCCCTGCTTTTGGCCTGGGAAAGCAGTAGACGATGTCCCAAAGCCTTGAGACCCTGCACCCACATGGGAGACCCAGAAGAAGCTCCTGGCTCCTGGCTTCAGAATAGCTCAGCTCTGGCGTTTTGTGGCCTTCGGGGAGTGAACCAACGGATGGAAGATCTTTCCCTGTATCTTTCCTTCTCTCTGTAATTCTGCCTTTGTAATAAAAATAAATCTTTTTAAAAGATGAAGTCTTTCCTGTTATAAAATTTATTTTATTTTTATTGGAAAGTCAGATATACAGAGAGGAGGAGAGACAGAGAGGAAGCTCTTCCATGAGATGGTTTGCTCCCAAAGTGACCACAATGGCTGGTGCTGCACCAATCCAAAGCCAGGAGCCAGGAACTTCCTCCAGGTCTCCCACACGGGTGCAGGGTCCCAAGGCCTTGGGACATCGTCTACTGCTTTCCCAGGCCAAAAGCAGGGAGCTGGGTGGGAAGTAGGGCTACCAGGATTAGAACCAGCACCCGTATGGGATCCCAGTGCGTTCAAGGCGAGGACTTCAGCCACTGGGCCAACGTACCAGGTCCCAGAAAGCCTTTAGTTTTAACGTTGATTAAAAAAAAATCCACGGTCTTGGTAACTTTCCACAGATCAATTCATATTGGGCAAAGAATACGATTGTTTCTTTGCTAAATTTGGTTCAGTAATTTAGAAAGGAAATATCAGGATACGTAAGCATTTTCTTAAGCTTAGTTTTCCAATCTTTAATAGAAAATTAAATTTAACCTTTTCTTCATTTTTTCTGGATCATGGTATTATTCATTATTTGTTATTATTTGAAGCTAGCATTTTGTATTCTCAATAATCAATAGATCCCTATGATACAGTAACTGGAATGAATTCTGCACAGTACTATGCCTATTATGTGATGTAGTTTCAATCAAAATTACCCTCGCATGTGAACCATAACATTGATGACCATAGCTTCTACGAGCACTAGATATGGAAAAGAAGATAATTTCAGGAGATAATTGAAAAAGAGCCTACATGTTTTATGAAGAATCAGGAAGTTACATAAATAAATGAAGAAAATAACTTCTCTGAAAAAAAAAAGTGATTAACCAATCCAATTGGAAGTCATCACGTACTTTGTCATGAATTATAATTGTAAATGTTGAAACTATACATTTTCTCCATGTATTGAGATTTAAAGGAATTGAGGTAGAAGAAGGAAAAATGTTTCACACTTCAAGTGCATCCATTTATAAATCATTCTGGAGTTTAGTTAAAGAATTATGCTGAGGCCAGAGCTGGGGCCCACATGCAAAGCCACAGTAACTTGCAATGCCACCATTCCGTACAAGAGCACTAGTTCGAGTCCCGGTTCCTTCACTTCTGATCCAGCTCTCTGCTGATGCCCCTGAGAAAGCAAAAGATGATCCAGGTCCTGGAGTCACCCACCTGGGAGACCTGGAGGGTGTTCTGTGTGCTGGCACTGGCCCAACTCCTCTGTTGAGGCCATTTGGGGAATGAAACAGCAGGTAGAGTTTTTCTCTGTTTCTGTCTCTCTCTTCCTCTCCTGTATGTCTCTGCCTATCGAATAATAAAATGCATCTTTAGAAAAGAATTAAAATATGCTTATATACTTAGCTGTGCAGTTCTACTTTGTTAGTCTTGAATGTATAATCAAGACTGTGCACCAGAGCATTCTTATTTGTATCTTTCCAACACAAATATTTCAAAATTGAAATATTAGCAGATGAACTCAATAGTTTATGAAATTTTCATTCAGTACAATAATAGGCTGCCATTACTATCTGACATGAAAGAAATATTTACAATGTAGTAAAATTCTCAAAAACAGCATTAAGTGAAAAAACAGACTTCTATGTATTGCATATATATGCATATATATAATGTACATAAAACACATTTTACATGTTTTTGAGAGCTGACTTGCACCAGGTATATAACAAGTAGATCATTGCTATTTCTTGTGGCTTTTTCTGTTGTTTTTTTTTTCTAAACTTCAAAAATAGAGTATGAAGCACTTGGGGAAAAAAGTAAAAACTACTACATGAAATAAATTAGTGTTGCCAAGTAGATGAATGTCTGTTAGGAATGCTTAAATTAGTGTTTCAAATGAAATGCTCTCTGGTTACACAGGTTGTGGAAAGGAATCTGGGTCCAACATGTGGATGTACGTCCTGATGGGGAACATGCTTCGTGGGATAGGTGAAACCCCTATCGTCCCACTGGGCATCTCTTACATTGATGATTTTGCTAAAGAAGGAACTTCTTCCTTTTATTTAGGTAATGCACAAAAAATCTTGAATTTCATGATCACTTATCCTGGATCTACACTTGACTTTGTTAAAGTGTTTCTAGAGTATTTCTTTCATGCCAAAAGATTATTAAGACAAATTTATAGTACAATATCATGTTTTAAATCAGGAATGAGAACCATGTACCTTAAATTCTGATACAATTTTTATCACAATTTCTTAGGTGTTTTGAATGCAATAGGAATGATTGGCCCAATCATTGGCTTTGTATTGGGATCTCTGTTTGCCAAAATGTATGTGGATATTGGATTTGTGGATCTGAGTAAGTACAATCAAACAATGGCAACATGACAGTGTCTCTCAAGTGCAAGATACTATTCGTCCACATATTTGAATTTACTCTTTCAAGCTCTTTGTTTCCTGTGTTAAGTGATGAATAGGAAGTAAATGCATGAAAATCAGAACAAAATATTACTCAGGTCACATCTCTGCTACATATTTACAGATAAGCATAAAATGAGGAATTTTTAACCGATTCAGTGTAGGTCATTTCATCCAAAGCAACCAAGATAAAAATGCTTCTCCCCAGTAAATGCATTTTCCATTTGACAGTGAGTTGGATGTGAAGTGTAGACCTTGACAGTTTGCTGTGCAAAGCCTCCTTGTGACTCCACTGTGCATTGTGATTTTGGCCATTTTATTCTGATCTTTTAAAAAAAAATTTTATTTATTTTAATTGGAAGATCAGATGTACAGAGAGGAGGGACAGAGAGGAAGATCTTCCCTCTGCCTATTCACTGCCCAAGTGGCAACATGGACAGAGTTGAGCTGATCCAAAGCCAGTAACCAAGAGCTTCATCCGGATCTCCCCTGGAGGTGCAGGGTTCCAAGGCTTTTTGCCATCCTTGACTGCTTTCCCAGGCCACAGGCAGGGAATTGGACAGGAAGCAGGGCAGCCAGAATTAGAACCAGTGCCCATATGGGATCCCGGCATGTGCAATGTGAGGACTTTAGCCATAGGTGACCATGCCGGGCCTATTTTATTCTGATCTTACTAGAGGACTTGGCCTATGGCAGATGTCAGTTAGAGCGTGCTGAGCACATGCGCCAAGGGTGCACATGGAAGTGTCATGACTGGATATGTGTTATAACATGGTGGTTATCCAAGAAGCCACAAACCTTTGAAGTTTTTGCTGTTAAAAAAGTAAAGCAAGTAGCCAGTGAAATGTTTCCTGCCTTCTATTTGAGCCTTATGGCTTAGAGTAGGTTCACACACTGCACCTGACTTCTCTCCTGCACTTTTAGGTTAACATTACTTCTATCACTAAGAGGGCAGATATCTGTGGTGAAGGTCTTCAGTGTGTTGGTTTGATAAACTCTATGCTGTGCTTGGAAATCGTCACTCACAGTACTCTAAACAGCACCCAAATTGCATGGTGGCTTCTCAGGTGATAGTTTAACCCATTGTGATACAAAGCCAGGGTCTTTAATCCATTTTTTTCTTCCCTTGGTATGTTTATTTCATGTGAGCTACTTTCAAGTTTACAGAGTAAATACTCCCCCCTTTTTTTTGCCTTCTCCAGTATATTATTAAATTCCTCTCTGAAAAATTTCAGTTCAGTTGCTCTGCAGTTAAACCTGCTCCAAGATGCACATTTTCTTCCTTAATATTTATTTTTCTTTGTTGAAGCTCTTTCGTCACTTTTACACTTTTATCTTGTGTTCATTGAATGCTTTCTTGATGGTTATTTTTGACTCTAATAGTTAATTTGTACGTATCTCTGTAGCATTAGAATTAATTTCTGGAGTTTTATCTTGTTGCATTACATGGACCTTGTCTTCCTGTTTCTTCATTATTGTTGATTATTTGTGTTACTGTCTTGCATAAGAAGAAACCATCACACCTGCAAGTTTTAGTGATCTGGACTTCAATGTTCTGGAGAAAACCATCAACCAATGCAGCCCAGGTTTCTGTGTTCTCCTGAGACCTTTGTGCTTATCCACACTTCATTTTGTTCTTGGGAGTTCCCGGGCACCTGGAACAGAAAGTCTCTTTGGCACCCTATACAGGGAAGACAACACACACATACATCTCAACATTCAGGGTGTTGTCCTACTCTCCCTCCCAAGGAAGAAGCTGGAGCTTGAGATTTTCACTTTCTTGGTGGATTGAAGATAATTGGAAATGTGGAATACTGAATTGAGGGGAGATCTGGTATTGACTCGCAGAATTTCTTGCAGGCTGCTTTGAGTGTGATGACATTTCCAGGTGGTGCCAGGAGCTATTCTCAGACTATTGTGAGCATTTCTTCCATAAATAAGTTCCAAATGATTTTCCAATGTAAATACCCAGTGACAATAGTTATCCAATCACATACTCATAGTAACCACCATCTTTATGTGACCTAGGCAGTAACCACACCATCATGATTGAATGCTAGACCACAGCAATTGCAACGTGTCAGCATACATGAGATGTTTTCAGGTTTCAGAGACAAGAATAGAACAATTTAGGAAGGATGAAATCAAGTTTATCTCTTGTCTATAGGGATAATAATTATTATCACCATTTCCCCTGACCGTCCCATCTTTCAGATATTATTCATTGATTTGTACTTATTTTTTACAGGCACTATCAGAATAACTCCTAAGGATGCTCGCTGGGTTGGTGCTTGGTGGCTTGGTTTCCTTGTGGCTGGAACTTTATCCATTATCTCTTCCATTCCATTCTTCTTCCTGCCCAAAAATCCAAATGAACCAGAGAAAAAAAGGAAAGCTTCAAAATCTGTGTATGTGCTCAAAACAAATGAAGACAAGAGCCAAGCTGCTAATCTGACCGGCCAGGGACAAACAGTTACTGGAACTGTGACAGGTAGCTAGTTTATGTGCACAATCAGCTTGATATGGTTCATCTCTATATAATCACACACAAAACATGTAGTATTAACTTTCCTTCATGCCAAGATCAACTGTATATTTTTCTAAATCTTCTGTTTCTATTTGTAAATATTCCCTGAGCATGTAACAAGTGAAAGAGTATTGGATCTATTAGCAGGATGAAATCAAAGGCTAGCAACATTCGTTCCTTATAAGTCAAACACCATTTGAAAACACAGGGTACAATTGTAAGAGAAAAAGAGGTTATAATGTTTTATTCATTCATTCAGCAAAAGATACACAGATATACCATGTGCTGGTGTTAGATAATATTATGCCTGATGGTGATATTGAAAGGTGAATAGACAAAGTACCTTAAGTCTGTGGTAATGCTAAGTTTAATCTCTGTTGGAGGGATGGGAAAAGGAGCAGGAAGTTAGGAAAAGTTTCTGTCTTGACAATCCCACTAAGAATTTTCTGATAATTGTTTAAAAAAATTGTGAAAAGCAGTGGTAATAAATTTCAACATTCTATGCCAAAACATAGAATTTTATTTTAAATTATTTTATTAACTTGAGATATCAAGAGGCAGAGAGACTGACCTAGGGAAGCAAAGGCATAGATAGTCTAGATCACATAATCTCTGCCATGAAAATACTATGAATCTCTTTTACATTTTTCAGACATAGTTACTGTTCAATTCCTGTCATAACATAATTTGAGACACATCACTTCCTGCTTTTCCTTCTTGCATTAAAGCTTGTGAATATCAACACTACCAGATTTATGAGAGATACGTTTTATTGTAGAAAAATGAAATACTATGAAGCAAAGGGTGTGTGTCCCAATATCAAATTGATCTTTAAAAGTTTGTTTTCATTTTTATGTGAATGAGAGTCACTCAGAAACTGATATTGCACATCCATTGATTGCCCAGGAGTGGGGAGGCTTCCTCCATGGCTAGCAGGAACCCAGCTGCCTCAGCCAGTGACTCCCAGGGTGTGCCAAGCAACTGGTGTCAGGTTCCATGGCTGAGTACGCAGCACTGGTGCTTTGATGGGGGATGCGGATATCTTAATTGCAGCTCAAGGGTCTGCCCAATTTTTAAGTGCTTTGAAAGCTGTTCTTATTCCTGTGCATGTTTAGTTATTGTACAATTTTTATTAAATAACTTTTAATAAGACAATTATATTAGCACCAATAAACCACTGACATAACATACATTACTCACTTTCGCTTTCTTGAACATACCTAGAATGTGCCCAGAACCCTATTAACAGCAAATATTTATTGGATGAATGAATAAATGAATTAATATATATACAATAGCTATGGCAGCATGTTGGTAAAAATACAAATGTGTATGAACCCATTTTGGGGCTAGGATGAATTAGAGAAGTATCAATATATGCGTGGGCAATATTCAAGGAATCTATAGGATGAAATATTGTCATAGAACTGTAAAATTCTCTCACATTTCATGGTTACATATCACAATAACTTAGATTACATAGGACATAAGATTAAGATATTATGTGTTTAATTTGCATTATAATTGCATATTTTTGTAATTTTAGGTTTCTTCACATCTTTGAAAAGCATAATTACCAATCCTCTATATGTTTTATTCTTGTTTGCAACATTGATACAATTCAGCAGCTTTGTTGGTTCTCTAACTTACTCCTTCAAATACGTAGAGCAGCAGTATGGTCAGTCCGCATCTCAGGCTAACTTTGTACTTGGTAAGATGACACTGTTGACTTGTTGACTTGTTGCCATTTAATTGTAAATGCAGTTTCACGTATTTTAATAGCTATAATTTTTATGTATTTTTCCAAAATCTTTCCAAAATTGTCAGTGTTGCAATATCATCATTGCTCTGCATTCCAAGTTGCAGCTCAACTCAATTTCCTAAAGGAAAACTTAAGTCACAATGAAAATTGCTTGTGTGGAATCTGCACAAGAGGTCCTAGAGTGTATTGCCGAGATGATCAGACAAGGCTCTGTAGTGTCATCCTCATGATTCTGTAATTCATTGATTTGCAATCAGAACTCAGCTACTCACAAATAGTTATGGTATTGATACTTACAAAAGGAGAAGGAAGTAGTCAAATTATGCATATTCTTTAAAAACCATGTCATGACAGTGTTTTTGGCTACAGTATCTTTTCTATAGCATGTTGAGATGTACTTAATAAGGGAAAATTTTCTGGTTATAATCTTTTCACAACTCCAGTGCGTTGGAAAGACTATTGTAATTCATTTTCGTTTCAAGTAGACATTCACTCAGAAGTCTGTACCAGAGCAGCAGCAATACTTATCAAATGATTATGTCCTTCCTTATTTATGAGATGGCTGCATGTAACTTTGTGAAATCTTCAACTAAAAACATTTTTAGGAACAAAAAACAGGCTTATTTTAATGAACTTTTGGAAGTAATCTCTTATGTATGCTTTGGTGAAAAAGGAGACATTAAATGTTCAAGTTTTTAACATTCTGAGCAAAAGGAGTGCTTTCTTCACACTTGGAATGCCTTATTTTGGAAAAAAAAAACAAGAATGTTACATGATGGGATTGAAGTCTCAATCATAAAGGTGGTGATTTCCAGGATAAGAAGGGGGAATACCTTAGAGAAATCATCCTTGGGAAATAAAAAATTTCAGGTTCTGTTTTATTGCTCTTGTTACTAAGGATTCAGGTCCTCATTATTGGGAGGGAGGAATAATTTTTTTAAATCTCCCATCTGTTACCCTGGTTCCTTAAACCCATCCAGGCCTGTTGCCCTTCTAGCTAAGAAGGACCAAAATTGGGGAAAGTTGGTTGATACATACTTTGGTTCATATGTAAAAATATGTGAAGAAAGTCATATTTATATATTTACAATGTTTTTCTCTTTAATTATTTCTAGGAACCACAACCATACCTTCTGTTGCAACTGGGATGCTTATAGGAGGATATGTCATCAAAAGATTCAAGTTTTCCCTGGTTGGGATTGCCACATTTTCATTCTCTGCTGCTTTATTGTCCTTCTTATTTTTCCTCTCACAGTTTGTGCTAACCTGTGAGAACAAACCAGTGGCTGGCCTAACCTTGACCTATGATGGGTTTGTATTTATTGCTTTATCAATGGTCTAATATTTTATCTCAGCAGTTACTCCTCAAATGCATACATTAGCCAGGGCTGGCTCAGACTAGACCAAAGAGGGTCCACATTAGAAGGAAGCTACATTGCAGAGTGGAACCAGAAATCAAAAAATCCAGTCACTCCCATATGGGCTGCAGGCAACCTATGTGATATCTTAACAACTATGCCAAATGCCTAACCCACAGCAAGACTTTGGCCACCCTCATCTGCTTTCCTAGGCATATTAACAGGGGGCTGGTTGGACACTGAGGCTATTGGAATTCAAACATACACCCACGTTCTTTATTTTCTAAGCTTAATCCTTAGAAGTGCTGATTTGAATGTATTTAATTCTTAGGCAAAATGTAGATTTTAAAATTCACTCTGCTCTAATAACATTGACTGTCATGTGACTCTATAGAGTGCTGAAGGAATCTCAGTTTAATGCCATTACTTTATTGAAAACAATATCAAGTGTCAGAAAAATGAAGTGTTTTATCTAGTATGAAATTTCTTGTAAAGATCACAAAGACATCTCATCTAAATCTTACTCTCCTTGGGAGCATTTTTAAAGTTTTACTTTTTCTTGGTCATGAGTCATGTCTTAGGACAGATGGAGAATTAACAATAATATGACTGTTTAAGTATCATAACACAATTCTCAAATTCTCAATTCTTGTCAAAGCATTTGCCCTTCTTTCTCTTTCTCCTCCTATCATTTTCCTGTTCTTAACCCCGTTTCCTCTCTTGTTTTGATACATGTCTGTCATCTAATTCCAGAAATTATCCAGTGACATCTCATCTAGATGTGCCACTTGCCCATTGCAACTCAGATTGCAACTGTGATGAAAGTCAATGGGAACCTGTCTGTGGCAGCAATGGAGTGACATACACATCACCGTGTCTTGCAGGCTGCAAATCCTTCAGTGGCCACACAAAGCCAACTGTGAGTATCCATCTCTGCTGTCCCCTCTACTTTAGGAAAACCAGAGATTAGAGCAGTTGCTTACTGAATCTAAGATCTTCTAAGTATTTGTTATCGTGATGATTGTGATTTGCATAAGCACAATGTTACTATAAAATCATGCTTGGCACACCATTATTTTGTAACCTGAGTTTAGCATGGGATTACCCTGCTTTTGTTTCCATGGGATTAAAGAACCTTTTCAATTTTGAACGCAGTGTCTCAAAGAAACATCTCATTGGATTGTAGTGTCTGATTTTCAGTTACATCACCTTTGGAAGTTGGGTGCAGAAGCTTTTCAGTTTGATGTAGTCCCATTTGTTTATTTGGTCTTTGCCTGTGCATTCGGTGTCTTTTCTCTGTAATTCCTCTCATCTCCTTGAGTCCAGCTAATAGCCTGTAGGCTGGACATTCTGCAGAGTTTGAGTGTAGTTCCGTACCACTCTCCCAAATTGCCTTTAGCACTCATTAATGATCTTTTCCTACTTGATTCTTCAACTATTCATTTCACTAGGGGTTTCTAAATGATGTTTTTTCTTGTTCTCCAGTTCTTTCCTCCTGTTTTAGCTGGCATGTCTCAATAAACTGGGCATCTGCCTCAAAACTGGGCAGCATGGTGATCCTGAAACATAGTTCCTTCTAGAAGGCAGAATGTTTGTTTATTTCTTATAAAACAGAAATGTCAATGAACTAGTCACAGGATGTGGTTAAGAACTTGCATTTTCTAACATATCGGTCACTCAGTACCATGTCAACTTACTCCATAATGTTGTAAACTGTTGTTGATGTTGTGTTATGGCTTTTAATTGTTTGGGACGATATTCTGCCAGCTCTGGTTTTAGACCAGAGATGGTCTCCCCAAGAAACTGTTGAATTTATCTGGACAATAAGGTGCTGGACTCCATGCATGGTACATGCCTGCAATGAAAGAAGCATGACTGGATTTGATCTGTAATACTGCAATAAGGTGGAGGAATCCACCATGGGGGGAGGACTTTTGGGAGGGGTTGGCGGAACCTCAGAGCCTGTGAAATGCTGTCATAAAATCAAATGTAATAAAAAGAATTTTAAAATCTTTTTACAAAAAAAATAAAAATAAATGTTAATGATAAATGGCAATTTCTTATTTAGAAAGAAATCCAAAATTAATTTTTTTGCTCAAGTCTTAAGCACCTGTATTTTTAGAATTTCATCAAATGTAAACATTGTAATTTTTATTCATGGTACCTCCTTACATATAAAGGGAAGGTATTTATAGCCCTTACATTTCAAGGAGTGTGTTCTAAAAGATTTCAAAACATTTTTCAGGTGTTTCACAACTGTACTTGTGTGGAAGAAGCTGGTCTGCAGAAGAGCAACTTCTCAGCCTCCTTGGGGGAATGCCCAAGGAGCACTGACTGCACAAGGAAGTACCACATTTACTTGGCTATGCAAGTTCTGGGTGGTTTTTCCGTTGCCTGTTCAGGCCCTTCATTTATCCTGCTGATTGTTAGGTGGGTACAACTTTTAAAGGATTTTCCCGTGGATTGCACTGCAAACAGACATTGTGGTGTTTTTCCATGACATCTGATTACCTAGGAATGCCTTTTCTTTGGATGACTGTGATACTTCAATGCCACAATGAGCAGGAATTTTGCCTCTGACTGTTTTCATTATGAGATCTTGATAACATACCGTGTCCTTTAACGAAGAATACTGACACAGGCTGCTTGACAGTTTCTCAAATGTGGTGGAATCTGTGATATTTAATGAGGCCTTGATTTTGGATGGTCTTATGTCCTAATGGGCATGTCAGGGCAATACCTATGGACTTTCATTGAAAGAAAACATTTGGGAACCTAATGCACCTTGCCACTATGTTACTGTCTGTACTTTGTCTATACCTACAATGCACTTAACAGCAGAATGTTACACTTGTAACTGTTACTAAAGGACTATACTACTCCAACAGGGCTGGAAATTGTGGGAGGAGAAATGTGGGGAGGGAAAGGGAAAGGAAAGGAGAGTATCCTTACACCTACAAAACTACATCATGTGAAACCCTAAACAGTAAAAACAGGAGCTACCATGCATGACATTGCCCAGGAGACATGTCTTAAATGCTGGTCATATGATTGTACCCCACTTAGATCTCTCAGGAAATATAACCAATAATAGTTCAAAGCAAAAATATTTTGTGTCTGTTAATTTGATATTTTAATATAGATACAATTTTGAATCTCCTTCGCTTCTGAATTTCTGGCCCAGCCACTCCAGTGCTGTTAGTTTTACCTGATGTACATTGTGCTGTCACGGGTATGGTGCTGTCAGCAGCTCACTTGGCAAATAAATAAACAAATAAACCAATGGAAGTGCAGGGCAGGTGTTTGGCACTGCTGTTCACCTGCTGCCTGCACTGCTCACGTCCCACAGAGTGACTGGGTTCCAGCACTGCCTCTACTTCCAGTTCTAGCTTCGTGCTGATGCCTAGGAGACAGTCCAAGTAATCACAGCCCTGTTACTCACGTGAGAGACCCTGAGTGAACTGAGGACTAGTGTGGGCATTGGGGAAGTGAACCAGGGAGCACAAGCCTCTCTCTCTCTCCCGCTCGCTCTCTCTTGTGCGCTCACGTGCATGCTCACTCTCTCACTCTCACTTTCCGACCTTCTTTTATGTTTGACAAGCAAATAAAATAGATTTTAAATATGAAAAACAGAATGGAGGAAATAACTCTCTGCATGAGTGAATGAGTTTCCAAGCAAATGCACTTACGTGCTCTCTAAAATCTGGAACGTAAGTCTGACTTGTTGAAGGACTGTACTATTGTCATCATATAGGGGGACACAATGGGAGGGAGAGGAGAAAGAGTGTGGAAGGGAAATCCCTGAGCGGAAGGAACTGTATCATAAAAAATAAGAATTTAAAGAAGAAAAGTTCTAGAATGCACGCACTTCTTCTGAGCCCTTTGCATTATATCATTTTTGAAATATTTTAGTAAAGAAATTTCTGCTAGCATCAGTGTTTGAACATAATGGAAAAAAAGAAGCTTCTAAATACTATGCACAGATAAGAGTTTCTTCTGTTTTCATATAGACTATGTTAACTACCGAAACCACACAATTTCACTGTCTTTATAGGCACAACTAAATCTATTCTAATTCCTCTCTCACAGAATTTTTCTAAGACTTCAATGCGAACATGTTTGTTAGACTTTCTTAAAACCAAAATTCATTGGATAATGAAGTGAATTAGAATTACCACTCAGGTGTTTGCTTTTTGAAATTAATTAAATGTAACTTTATATAACTGAACTTCAAAAGGCTCATCCAGGAGCTTGCACTGTGGCATTGTTGGCTAAGCTGCCCCTGGGATGCCATCATCCCAGAAGATCCATGCTTTGAGTCCTGGATCCTCCACTTCTGATTGAGTTCCCTACTAACGTGCCTGGAAAACATAGGAAGACTGCCTAAGAGATTGGGTCCAAAAACATGCAAAGAATACGTGTTTGGAGTTGAGGCTGAAGACACGTCCAGCTCATGTCATTGTGATCATTTGGGGAGAAAAACAGCAGGTGGAAGATTTGATCATATTCATTGTATATCTGTCTCCCATTCATTTCCCTCTCTCATCACCCTCTCTGCAACCCTGCTTTCAAATAAATAAGTCAATTTTTTAAAAGTTCGTGGAAAATGTGTTTAAAAGTAAAGCTTATTTTAGTATAAAATATTTGAAATCTATTTATATTGGCAATACTTAAAAAGTTCATAAAAACTAACTGTTATAAAAAGCAATACATGAATCAAAAAGCTTTTTTCCTAAAAATTACTTTCTAATTGCATTTTTCCACAAACTTTCTGAACCCTAGTTGTCAAAATGTGGGCCTATTACTTCAGGGATTTCATTCGGTCTTTAGGAAGAGAACACTGAGAAATGTTGTAACTTTGAGCTCAGTTTGTTGTTTTTAAAGTGCTGATGTATCTTATTGCTTTTGTCTGATTCCAGAGTTGTTCAGCCTGAACTGAAGTCACTTGCAATGGGTTTCCACTCACTGATTATTCGGACACTAGGTACAATGAATGTGGAAATTGTGGATTTGGGATATATTTCTATCAATACTGACAGATGCATATAACTGAAATTACAAAGAGATTAAGTAGACATCATTTCTGTTTTTATCGTCAGTGACAGCAATAGGAGACAGAACGTAAAAATTACTGACTGTTGATTCTAGGTAACGACAATCTGTCACAGTCAAGGAGTCATCTCTATGTTATCATCCATTTCAAAGGATGGCAGGTGGTTTGCAAGCTTATTCCTATCGAGTTTGAGCCTTTGGGATTCTTGGTTAGATGTGCTAATCAATGATGCAAATGTCTCCCAATATTTTCAACCTTTACTGAATGCAAAATTTATCAATGTGAAATATCATCCAGTTATAGTTGAGACATGTTCCTTGCATTGATATCCTATCACCTCACATTTCAGGAGGGATTCTAGCTCCAGTATACTTTGGGGCTCTGATTGACAGAACTTGCTTAAAGTGGTCCGTGACCAGCTGTGGTGCCCGAGGAGCTTGTCGGTTATATAACTCTGTATTATTTGGGTAAGTTGCTATGAACATCTCATTCATTGATTCTTCTTCTAGCTGTATTAATTCCTAAAGAGTATCATTATGTTAGTTACAGCCATGATTTAAAGAACACTCTATATTCAGATTTATGTTAAACCATCTGATAACTCATTTTGATCATCGTTAAATGATAGAACACATACATTTTCCTTTTTACTTAAATATGAGGGAACTATTTTCAAGGACAGTGACAATCAAAATAAGACAACTAAAAAATCTGAAGTCCTGGATTTGCATTCAAATCTTTTTGTTTCCAAAACCCTACTTATATAGTCATGTCATGCTAATCCCAGTTAAGGCTGAGAATGCATTTAATGCGTGGAACTCATTGAACTTCAAAGCTTAGCCTCACCTGCATTAACTAATCTAGACTACTTCCTGTGAGTCTGGGATGGGACAAAAGCATCTAACACTCAGCTTATTTTATAACAAAGTGTTGAACACAGATTTTTTTAATAGATATGAAAGGACATGAAAATGTAAAACATAGTATTCTAAAAATTATGGAGCTCAGTTCACTGCTCAGAGTCTACTTTTTATCCCCGTGAGTACATAAATGCCGACCTCCTGTAGCTCTGTCCTGTTATCCAGTAGCACATGAGAGCAGCACACTACACCTTGGCAACCTAGGAGATCAAAATGCAAATTCCGTAATGTGGTTTCCACTACCGCCTTTTGCTTTCACACCAGCATAATCTTTAAAAACTATAATTTGAGTGATCTTTAGTTGAGTTGATCTTTAGTTTATATTTTCTTTCTGAAGAATTTCTTCCAGTATTTCTTGCAAGATGAGTCTCTAGACAGAATCTTACTTTGTGTTTGGAATATTCCTCATCCTACTTCACTTTTGAAGGATAATCTCACAAGGTACAGGATTTAGGATTGGTGGGTTTTGCTTTAAACACTTAAAATATTTCATACCATTCTCTTCTTGCTGGCAAAATTAATGAAAAGTAGCCAGATGTAGTTTTTTTTAACACTAAAATAAAATTTTTCTTACCTTCTGGCTTATTTGGGGTTACTTTTAATCTTTGATTTTTACAATTATGCTTAGTTATAATTTTTCTGACATTTACCTGGCTTGATCTTTGAGTTTCATTCATCTGTAGTTTAGTGGATGACACTGATTTATGTCTCAAAATACTCGTTCGCTTTCCTTCCCTTCCAGCCCCTCCATCCCCTCCTCCCTTTCCCTGCCTGCTTGGTTTAAATCTTCCTTCCTTCCCCTCTTCTGATCTCTCTCTCTCTCGCTTCCTTCCTTTTCTTTCTTCATTCCTTCCTTTCCCCCTTTCCCTTTCTTCTTTCTTTTCTTCTCTCTCTCTCCCCCTACATTTCCCCTCTATGACTCAGACTTTGGCACTTGTCCTGCAGTTACTGAATGTGTTGTTTCCCTGGTTATTTTGTCTTTGCTTTGCAGTGTGGGAGGTTTCATTTGTGATAGCCTCAAATCAAGAGACCCTTTCTTCAGCTGTGTTCTCTGTAATCATCAAAGTGTCTTTCATTTCCGTCCCAGAAGTTTTGATGCCAGTGTTGCTCATGGAATGTCTGTTTCTCTGCTTCCATCACTCCTCAGTGCTTGTATGCTATCCACTTGGTCCATTCACTCCGTAGCATGTTCATAACAGTTACATTTCCATTCTGATCATGTCAACTTCTGTGATATGTCCTAACTCAAGTTTTGAGGCTTGCTTATTCTCTGCAATTATGTTTTAAATTATGGTTTTTTTCTATGGCTTGTAACTTTTTCTTGGTAGCTAGAAATAATGAATTAGGTAAAAGGAATTACTCTAAGAAAGCTTTTATAGTGTGTGGTAGAAAGTGCAGAAGGATCAGTCCTCTGTCTTTTACACTGGGCCTCTTGGTTATGAATTTTAAGCAGATTTCTCAGTTCCTGTCCCACCTGGTGAACTGGATAGGAAGGCTTGAGGGAGTTGGAGATGAGTATTCTTCCTCCTGTGTGAGGAACGCTGACCAACTGGAGTTGAGGAATTTCCAAGCTTTCATAAACCTTTCAAATTAATTCAAAACAAATTTAAAAGCAATGATTACCTTATTGCTTTTGATTTATACTTCTGTTTTGTTTGATTTTACATTTGTGCTGGAGACATTGTAAATATGCAACAGAATTCAAAATGATCATCTACTGTTTTTTTTTTTTTCAAAAATCTCTTCTCACAGAAACAGATTTCTGGGCTTGTCTGCATTCTTAAAATCCCTAGCACTTATTTTATACGTTGTGCTCATTTCTGTCATGAAGAAAAAATTTAAAGGAAAAAAGACCTATTCAGTAGAAAATGGAAAGAATACTTTGGATGATGCAAACTTAGAATCCTTAAGCAGCAATGGGCATTCCGTACCTTCTGCTGGAGCAGACGGCGAGGCACATATTTAAGGGACGACCAAAGGAACCCTTCTGCTGCAGTTCCGCTCAACATAATGGTGACACACCAAGATGTCATTTTCAAGCAGTTCCTGGTCCTTCATGGAGAATTCTACCACTTTTACAGTTGATAGAACAATGAATAACAATGAATGAGCCCATTCAATTATAATGAAAGAAATTCTAAATTGAAGACAACAGGGGCTGGCACTGTGGTGTGGGAGGTTAAGCCGCCACTGGTGCCATGGCATCCTCCTTGGGCATGCTTCTCTGAATGCAGCTTTGCCTCCACCTCTGATTCTTGGAAATGCACCTGAGAAGTCAGTGGAAGACGGCCTGAGCACTTGGGCCCCTCTCATTCCTGTGGGAGACCAGGATGCTGTTTTTGAATCCAGCCTCTGCCTGGTCCATCTGTGGCTAGAGCAGCCATTTGGAGAGTGAATCACTGGATGGAAATTTTCCTCTGTCTCTTTCTCTTTGCTTTCAAATAAATAAATGAATCTCTTAAAATGGATGTATTTCTTCTGTGGATATGACTATGGTTGTAGGTAATATTTGTACACATACACATGTAAAGTGAGAACTTGATTAGTTGTCGTTCAAGCAGAACTACTATTGGCTCAGGGAATTGCAGTTCTTAGTGGAACTGTGAGTTGAAAATGAGTACAAGTGAGAAAGTAGGAGAGAAATTAGTAGCCTACATATGCAAGTGTCATCAGAAAGAAGAGTCTTTAGCAAAACAAAACAACGAAAAATAAATGTTTGGTTTGTCTGTGTTCCTGAAACCTGAAGTGGAGCCTGATGTAGAATTGACGCAACTATGATAATGGCTTATTCACTTGAAGTCACTTCTTTCAGAGGATTTGTCAACTGGTCCTTGATATTTTGTTGATTACTAACTTGGATGCATCTTCTTCAAACATTCCATTAAAATACTGCTGAAGAAACACAGATGTTCCAAATGATGATGCTGTAACCATCAGTCAACACATTATAAAACACATCACTTTTCTAAGAGAGCTACGGAAATTCATGAAGATGAACTGAATTTGAGGAATCAAGATATTTAAAAGATGTGTTTCCGTTCCACATGCATGTTTTCTGGGAGAAATGAAACCTGTGGAACAATTTATCAACAGTCATGACTTGGTGTTTTATTTGTGGGTGCACAAAACCTTTTCTCTTTCTACAACCAGAATCAGAAGTAAACTGAATGAGTACAAATAGATGAATGTTGCATTGTAATGGATGCTAAACACTAGCATTTTAAATCTCACTGATTAAAAGATTTTTAGACAACATCAAAATTGTGATACTTTTAATATTAATAAATATTGTAGTCCCACTTCATGGCTTGCTGTGTCTGCTGTCTCTGGTTTGTGGTGGCAAACTGGAAAAGCTAACATTGAAAGGAGCTAACACCAGAAGAGCAAGCAATGACTTATTTGGCTGTTCCATGGAGATCAGTGCTGGTCCACAACCCGTTAGGGCATTGCGAATGTAAAAATCACAGTGTCTTTTATTTTATAAATACTGACATAGGCTGTAGATACTTTTTATTTCTTTTTTATTTTATTATAAATGTATGATGGATGCAGTTCCATAGATCCAGGGATTTCCCTTATCCCCTCCCCAATTCCCTCCACCCTCACTGGGTTCCCCTATATTATCATTACTACAGTATAGGTATTCATGAACAGTCATATGTCCATCATTGCAGGCATGGACAATGCAGAGAGTCAGTGTCCTGTTGTCAAGATACACTAAACAGTTCCAGTGGGAGTCCATCTTTGGAAGTAGAAATGCATACTGTGTAGTATCCTCACATCTGGACATGACGGTCTCCCTTACACAGATACTATACATCCCCTAAAATGAAAAGTCAATACAAAACACCAGGAAGAAAAATAGACGTTTACAATGCCATGAAGTTAAACAACATGCTGCTAGATATGCTATGCCTATTACACAGTTACTATACATCCCCTTAAATGAAAAGCCACAAAACAGAATCAACAACAACAAAATTAACACCATGAAATTTAATAACATGCTACTGAGTGACTAATGTGTCACTGAAGAAATGAAAAAGAAAATCAAGAACCTTCTTGAAGAAAATGATGCTACTGTATGATCTATGAGTCATGGAATAATTTAATCAGAAGAAACTGTTTTGAAGAGATGAAACTAACAAAAACAAAAACATCAAAATCCATGAGATATACTTTCCACTGGTTTTTGTTGGTGAAATATGTCTCTTCTAGACAACAAATAGATGGGTTTTGTTTTTTAATCCAGTCTACTAGTCTATGACGTTTGAATGAACTTAAGCTATTTCCATTCAGGGCTAATATGTATGGGTGGTACTTTGGTCCTGTGATTTTAGCAATGGGTTGTTTATTGATTTAGTCTTCTGCTGTCATTGTACTGGGATGTGCTTCATGTTTACCTTTGGTTTTGGTGGGTACTATTCCTTTTGTCTTCCAAGAGAACATCTTGAAGTATCCTTTGTAGGGCAGGTTTGAAAGAGGCGAATTCTTTTGACTTTTCTTGACTGTGGAAGAATTGTGTTTCATTTTCAAAGACAAAGGAAAGCTTTGCTGGGAATGTTATCCTGGGCTAACAAGTTTTTCCTTTTAGAATCTGGACTATGTCACTCCATTCTCTTCTTAACTGTAGAGTTTCCTGTGAGAGGTCTCCTGTGAGTTTAATTGGCATTCCTTTATATGTCAATTGATTTTTTTTCACGTGCACATTTAAGGATCTTTTCCTTATGTTCAATTGAAGAGAGCTTGATTATCATGTGTCGGGTTAAGATGGCAGCTGGTCAGCTCTGCTGGGAGTTCTGTGCCCCTCCTGGACATTGTTTCCCAGTTCTTTCACTAGACTAGGGAAATTTTCCCTTATTATTTCATTAAATACACCTCTAATCCCAGCCTCTCTCTGCACCTTCTGGGACTCCATAACTCTTATATTTGACCTTTTAATAGTTTCTTTCATTTCTTGAATACTTCTTTTAGCTTGACCCAGCTTTCTTTCTGCTTCCAGCTTTTTGGTTGTTTCCCTCTGGTGACAGGAAATATCTTCTATTTTGAGATTCTTTATTCTGCCTCCTTCATTCTGTTTTGGAGACTATCCACTGTATTTTTTTTTTTTTTGAGAGATTGCTGAGGTTTTTTTTTTCCAATTTTTTAAAATTATTTTTACTTCATTAATTACATTGTATTATGTGACACAGTTACATAGGTACTTGGGTTCTCCCCACCCCTCCCCAAACCCTACCACCAGGGTGGATTCCTCCACCTTGTTGCATAACCACAGCTCAAGTTCAGTTGAGATTCCCCCATTACAAGCATATACCAAACATAGAGTCCAGCATCTTATTGTCCAGTCAAGTTCAATGGCTTCTTAGGTATACCCTCTCTGGTCTGAAGACAGAGCCAGCAGAGTATCATCCCAGTCAATTGAAAGCTCCAACATACCATCAGCAAAAATTTACATCATTATGGAATTAATTGACATAGTAATGAGTAACCAATATGTTAAAAGTAAATGCGAGTTCCTAGCCACCTTCTGTGACCACCTCACTTACATTTCACTTTTAGTTTATACACAACATATAACATTCATAACATAACATGTTATACTTTTAATTTGCTCCACTGTATACGTCATTTCTGAAATGTCAACTTTCATTTAATTCATTTCCAGTGTGACATATTCCTTAAATTCCTTGAATGCCTGATTTATGTGCTTCTCATTGTTGATAAGAAGCTTAATAACAAGTGTTTTGAATTCTATATCCCCCATTTTCTTAATGTCTTCCTCAGTGAACTCTGAATTCAGCAAGGGTCTTTGCTCCTTTGCAGGGGAGTCTTGAGTAATATTCATTGTGCCTTTGTCTCTTTTTTGCTCTTGGTCACTGTACTTCTGGTTAGCAGATTTTTCTCCTTGGGACAGGTTTCTAAGCTCTGTCACCCCAGGTCTACAGTTCAATTTTACTCATTGTAGTTGGTACACATTTCTTTGTTTGTGGTCACTTGTGCCACTCCCTCCATCAAGTACCAGATCTGGGTTCTCATGTTAAATTTCCACCATGGTCTCCATGTCTCTAGCTCCTGGCTCACCAGTCTCCACCTCCTGTGATACCATGCTGAGGCTGCCCCATTGTCTGCACAACCTTTCTCCCACTTCTGATTGAAGAAGGTCCCAGGATTATGGGGACACCAAGTGTCTTATATAGCTAGGTTGTTGGTGGTGCTGATCTTGCCAGAACCTGTTGGCCGTTAGACCTGATGTCTACACGGACCTATTTTGACCCATATGGTGCCATAGTTGGTGTTATTTTCCTGTAGGACCAGTGCAGTGCACTGAGCTGAGTTGCTCCCAACTTAGAGCATGCGCAGCTCACTGTTGTCCCTGCAGTCTCAAAGCCTTTGCCACACTGTACAAAACTGCACCTGATGTGCCACTACTAGAGTTCTGCTGGCCATCAGGTCTGAGGGCCATCTGGAGCTGACTCGGGTAGAACCTGTTACAGTTCACTGAGCCCAAAATGAGTCCACTCCCATCTCAGTGCTTGTGCAGTCCTGTCCCATAGCCTTTGCCTCCTTACACAAAATGATGCCTAATTCAGCTCTAGGGGGCATCCTGGGCTGTACAATCCACCCTATTCCTGTACTGACTGTCTTGCACCTGCCACACTGTCTCTGCTCCTGATCAAATCAAACAGGCCAGCAGGATGGGCAGTTCTTTGGGTTCTCCTCCTGAGCTCCCGGTGAATGTCCCTTCCCACCTTGTTGCTGGTGGAGTTCCCACTGCCACTGCAATTCAGATCACCATTCACTGAATGCTGCTGGGGTATTGGTCACTGCAACGCCACACCATTGTACCTGCTGCGTTGCTGTGTCTGTCCATCTCCAGGCATCCCTCTGTTGCTGCTGTTCTGTTTTCTCCTGTTTCCTAGAATGTGCACTCTCTGCTTCACACTGGGTAATGTTTCCCCATCCATTTAAACATGTTCCTACCCTATGCTGCCATCCTGATTCTCCCTGTAGATACTTTTTAATATGTCTTTGAGTCATTTTCAGTTGGAAATGTTTTAGACACTTTGGACCATCTGTTGCATTTGTATTTCTAAAGAAAATATCTTGAATCAACTTAACTGAATAAATACATGTTATTGTCTGAAATGAAAGTTTTTGAACATAGATTTAAAATATGTTTAAATTCTGATGAACTGTAAGTTGTTCCAAAAGTTATTATGTTTTAACTTACCAATATGAAGAACAGACCTTATGAATTTAATATGATTCCCAAGGATAATTTTCCTCCTTCTCTCCTTCCTTTATTTTTTCTTTTCTTTTTTTTTTTGAGATTTTAATGCTTTCAAGTTATTATCACAAGCTCAATGTGTCTATAAATAAAGAACTCTAAGAGTAAAAGATGGATAGACTGCTAGCAAATAACCCTTAAAATATAGGCCTGGTTTGTGTCATTTTGAACCCCTGGCATCAGCTTAGTACATTTCTTCTATTTGCTTGGGGCAGTGAACTAATGAGATGGTTAATGATCATTGAACCCATCAACCAAAAGCCACCAAATTATTTAAAGAGGGACTGGCAACAGATAAAGTATGGACTTGTTGCAGTAGCTGGAGGAGTCTAAGTCCAGGTAGGAACCTTTAAAACCTTTGAAATTCTCTGTTGAGCACTTTTTCTCTGCAGGAAATCTGCACAAATTTTAAAAACAAAGTTTTGTTAGCTGGCCAAAATGTCCATTTTTATTTGTGTTTTCCATAAGCTTGTGTCCTCAGCCTCCAACTTCTGATGAACATCCGTTCTATAAATAGATTATCCTCAGGTTTATGCACTCTTTGAGATAGATGATAGGAACTGATAGCTTTTTAAAAAAATTATTTTTTCATGATACAGCTCCTTAGGCTCAGGGATTTCCCCTTCCACTCTTCCCAATCCCCTCTCCCTCCCAGCTGTTTTCGCCTATATTGTTCTAATAGTGTAGTCCATCATTCAGCCATTTAAGTGAATCTGGCATTGTAGGTAGAGAGGGAAACCCATAGCTCTTAAAAATGAAGTTTGAATTTCTTTCCCTCTTATATTCTATACACATGAAACTTTGAAGAAAATGGGTCTGAAATGGGTCTGAAAAACCCTGGTTAGATGCTTATTACCAAATTGTACTACTTCTCTGAAACGTGTCAATAGCACAAACATGTATTACCGTTGGACTTCAATGGACATTTTTAGAAATATGATGCCAATTTTAATTAAACAAATTCTTTTTAACATAGCCACTTACCATGAGCGATGCTTTATACTTTTTTGTCTGGTTGAATGTACTTAATTTTCTATTAATTAGGACCTCTTTAGTTTTCTATAATTAGAGTCCCCCACTGTCTATAACATATTTATCCCATATTGGTAACAACTTAGATTGTATTTAATGATTTTATGTTAGAACATTTGTTAGTGGGCCATTTATTTATTTATATGTGATCATGTATTTGCAAGTGAAACTTTTACAGTGTACAAACAGTAAGAGAAATTATAACTCAGATAGTCATTAAGTCCCTAATTGATAGATTAATGCCCAATTTTTTCCTTAGTTCACTTTTTACAGCAAAATCTTCACCGACTTTTAGAAAGTGTATTATCTTTATCTGTATTTAATTTTTTTAAAAAAAATATTTATTTGAAACAGAGCCAAGGAGAAGAGAGATCTTGCAACCATTGGGTCACTCTCCAAATTCCTGCCAGAGCACTGACTTCTTTCCAGGTGCCCAATATGGGTGGCAGGAACCCAAGGACATCACATGCTGCTCCCCAGAAAGCTGTACCAGAAGCCAGATAAACATCCCCTATGCTGAACAGCTGCTTATCTGTTTTCTGTACTTACAGTTCTGCTTTGCTGGATATTTTATACAAATGGAATCATCTATTACTGGTCTTTTGGAACTAGCTTATTTTTGCTTAACACAACATTTTCCAATGTCCATAGTAAATGTTACAGCATATATCAGGAAGGAAGGAGGGAGGGAGAGAGGAAAAGGAAAAGAAAAGGAAATCAGGGAGGTGCAATACAGATGAAGAATTGTTGTCAAAACACTACATTGAATCTGTGCTTTTTGTATGAATATCACTTTAATAGGACTATTGATAAGGACTTTGTTGTAGAAATTGTCATGCCTTGTGCTGTGACACTGACATTCTACTGTAAAGCAGATGAGATTCATACTCGACCTGCTTGCTGAGCCTCACTCCACAGCTGCCCTCTGCATGCAACCGTGCCGGACCATTCTAGTTACCACTTAGCACATTGTTTTCCACTTACTTCAGGTATGCTCTGTTTTCAGGGCATATTGCAAAAACTATAACGATAAATTAAACATGTACATACTTTTGTAAATATTACTTTGTAGACATGTATAAAGTATACAAATCTTAATTTCTATCATGAAAATGGCTTATTCATATAATCTAGACCATGATCCTAAGAGAGCATGTCAAAAAAATAGAATAATGGGAAATATAAATGAAATGAACTGTTTATTTTGGTGCCAAAACTTGAAAGCCTGCGCCTGATTTTTCTCCTTACTATGAGTTTTCTGTGAGCATTTTTAAGAGCCCTTTGGCAGAGTCTCTCACTTGCTTGACTCCGTTTCCCCACAGACATTTCTCTTCCCGAGGCTGGGAGGTGTGTGCATGTTTCTTTCCTCCCTTTGTGTTCAGCCTTCCCCTTGCCCAGTGCCGGGACCCATGGACCCTGAATGCATGTTAGTGACTAGTGATGATGACCTGGTAGCGTTTCTCATCTCCAAAGTGTGTGTGATGAACAGGAACTAAGTGATCCTTTTGCTCCCTGCACAGGTGATCCCTTCTCATCAAGCATCAACAGCAACTGGAAATATTCCCATCGTTTCTTCATTTCCATCATGGACCAAAATCAACCCACTACCGCAACAGAGGCAAAACCTTCAAAGAAACAGAGAGGAAGATTCTGCGATGCATTCAAGGTAGAATAAGTTTCATGATTCCAAACTAAAACAAATGAATGGGGAAGTTGTTACAGATATGAAGTCAGCCAATGTTAGAAAGAACGCATGTTGCATTAGAATTGTCAGTCTAAGCAGACATTAAAATGAACAGAAATGATTCACTTGGTTTTAAATTAGTCTTGGAATGTGATCATGGTGTTTATGCAGTAATATTTATAATATTTTAACAGTTTATTCCAAAATCTACAAATATTTTGGCATCTTTGAGTCTTGATGGCTTAGAAGTGTTGTTAAATGTGATTAAAATGAATATTAGGTGAAAAATCTTTTACAATTAACCTCTAATGCTTGAAGATTAATGTCTGGTAAAAATTGTTAAAAATGAAACCTTTTTAACCCTGAGCTATTTACATATTTTTCCTTAGAGAAATTTAAAAAAAAAAATTTTGATACCTAAGTAACAAGAGCTGAGGTATAAGAGGTCTGGAATGATCAAAAACATGGGTCTATACACTTACTTGATGACTTAGAAAAACCATGTAACCTTTATATTTATAAATGATCAAAAATAATTCTGCCTTTTGCTTTTATCACAAAACTAGGTGTGCATTAAATGATTTTGGAATTGTAAAAAAAAGGATTTATGTATTTGATGAAGTTCCACAAAGCCAGAGGAGAGGAGAGGAAGAGCAAAAGGAGAGAATATCTTAGATCCACTGGTTCACTCCCCAGCACGATTGCAGTGTTTGAGGGTGAGCCAGGGTCTTAGCTGGTGCCAGGAGCTTCTTCTGAGTCTCCCACAGAGATGGAGTGGCTCAGGACTTGGGCCATCTTCTACTTGCCCAAGCATGTTGGCAGAGAGATGGATCAGAAGTAGATCTATGGGGTGCTGATGTCATAGGTATCGGCTTAACCTGACAGTGCCAGGAGTCCTCTGATACCTTCAAAAAAGCATTAGGTGATATAACCAAGACCTGTCCTGTGCCTTGTAAATCCAAAACCCTCGAACCCACTGAAACATTTAAACCTTGCCATGGAGAAGCCTTGAGGGAATCACGAAGTCAGTCATACTCACCTTTTTTCAAACCAGTGTTTCAGTTTGTTTTTAGATAACAGTTGTAGTCAGCCTTATTTAACTCAATATACACATGGAATTCTAACTCAGTCCCAGAAATGTTGTATAGACACGCCTCTTTGTTTTGGCCAGGGAACATGAAGTTTGTTTTTAGAAATTACTGGTCAAGTCTTCTCTGATGAAACGTTTGAATAATATTTAAGCAGAATATCAGTTACAGGGAAAAGGTATTGATTAATACAGTTGAATTAGATGTTATATTTAGGGAGTAACAGTGAGTGTCACAGAGATTTCACCCACAGGTTCATGCAGAAGGACAGACTGGCTGAAGAAAGGCAGGCTTTCCGAGTGCTCCTTGTTAACATGTGGAAGAGAAGCTACGGGTTAGGACATGGGCAGTGTGCATAAAGCATGCTCCGTGCAGCCCGATAAAGACCAAGGAAACAAAAGAAGGCTAGTGTTTTCCAGGTGATCAGGTCAGCGGGAATTCCTGAGTGGATTCTTTAACACTCTCCCTTATTCCATACATCTAAACTCCACCTTGAGATCACACCATTCAGGATCAAGCAAGTGTGCACACATGTTGGAACTGACTTGCACATGCAGACACAGCAGGGAGGAATGTGTCAGAGTGCTCACAAGGAATACATTGGAAACACATAATAGAAGATGGTTATTTTGCACTGCCTTTTCCTCAGATTTTGTTCTCAGCCAATCAGGTTTCATGGAATTGGTCTGTCTGTGTGTCTTCCCAAATTTATAATCATCACTCAAAACCAGTGACCTCTGCCCCTGGAGGAGGGACCAGGGAGAGCTGCCTGCCCCTCCTTTCCCCTGGGGATTTTGCAATCAATAAACAACTCATTGCCCTGGTGACATTATATTCTAGTAAATAAATACAGTGAACCCACAGAAAACTGTAATATGAGCGGAGACTGCTGCAATTATAGAGTGTCTAAAGTCACGGAACTACAGTGACAGAACCTCAACATGAGGGAGTCAATGATAGAAACGTAGCAGTAGGGAATCTGTGGTAGCGTAATATGCCGATGGGATGTGGAAGATTGAACAGGAAGGATAGTGCGCCAGGAAATGAATTCGCATAACAAGTTGGCACAGTATCAAAGTAGAAAGGTAACAGAGAACATGGTAGGAAAGGAGTTACAGCGAGGACCAATGACTGTGGGTCTTATAAGTCTTTCAGAAGATAGGATATTACTAAACTTGAAGCGAGTCATTACTAGGAGTGCAACAGGAAGATACAGAGTAAGGGTTTATTTACTTGGCTTGTTGAGGTGAGACAGTAGGACTGGAGAAGCAAAAGCAAAGTGTATCAAGGGGTTGTTCAAACACTTGAGGCCTGGTGTGGTGATGGAGGCCCCTGTTAGTATGGGAAGTTTTCTAATCTGTTCTGTGGTTTTTAAAGCAAAATCCTTGACATTGGATAATGTGTAAAGAAAGGGGGATTATTTGACTTGTGCTTTGCGTAATAGGAAAGTGCAAAGAGCACTGTGCCTGAGGCTGCTGAGGGCACCCCTGGGTGTGTCATCACATAGTAAAGAAGCAGAATGGGAAACAGGGTCAGGTGGGACGGTCCCTAAGATGAGAGAGAGGGAAGGCCAGGCCAAGTCTTGTGTAAAAATTTGTCTCGTGGGAATGAATTCACTTCCTCAAGAACTGACTATTCTCTTTGTGTGGGTGTGTGTGTGTGTGTGTTCTTTTTTAAATTGTATAAATTATATTTTTATAATTTTTACATGTTTGATTAGGGTGTGAAGGGCCAAGGGCTGGAGAAAAGCAGATGAGACCATTGTTTTCACACTCTCCTTTTTCCGTTCTTTATGAGGGATGGGGAGGGAAGAGGTAAAGGGCGAAGCCACACCCAGCCTCCCAACCATCCAGGATCCCCGATGTAGAGCATGCTCCGAGAATCCTACTCAAGTGGTTTTGATAGTTGAACAGTTCTGTATTGTTGCTGATCTTGCCACTACAATCACGATGAAATCTCTCTAGAATCCACAGCCTGACATAGTCCACTTTAGAGTCTGCCCGGGTGTTCACTGCCAACTCTTTGCTAGGGTAGTTGATCCATGTGTTCTGTCCTCTGTCCTCTGTTATGGTACAGGTGTCCTCTGAGGATCCAATGTACTGCCATATCCTCCATGTGTATCTGGATATGCTGTCCACTGCTCCATCTAAGCCACTGAGAAAGCCCAGCTCTGACACATGCATTCCATGGTCAGACCATGGAAACTGCAATCTCCTCCATAGTTGGAGTTCTGAGTGCAGCAATTCAGTTGGGATTCCCAAAGAAACTTCATCTGAGGAGATCCAAGACCTGATTCTTGTGTGTGCATGCCAATACAGGATCCAGTACAATCTGTCACCCCAAACAGCCTGCGTGCGCACTGTTAGTTGCAATTGATGGGTCAGTTGTCTCCAGCCCTGTTTTCTATGTAGAGTATTGGGTGTTGCAGTCCAACTTATTCAATGCCCAACATATACTCAGCCCCCATGCAAACCAGTGAGAGCTGCAGCCCTTCAAAGTGACCCACAAAAACCACCACCAGACCCAACACCTGCCCTGGTTCCCATGCTTGACAGTATGTACAGCAGACTGATCTGGTCTGTCCCATATCCCATTCAGCTCTTACACACATCAATGGGCATTGGAGCCTAGTTCAACCCAACCAGCCCCACGATCCAGCCCACACATGTGCCAGTGGGTACCATTCTCTGTCTAGCCATGCCTGTCCCAGTCCTGGTTCTCATACTCACCAGTGGAAGTGTTAACCCAACACGGAGGTGCCCACTGTTTCCCTGCTAGCCCCACTCCCACTCCCAGATCTTGCATCCTCCAGGTGTTGCTACAGTTGAGTTTGACAGAATTTTCGCCCTGTGCCAGCATCTGCCAGCTGATACTGTGGCAAAGCCCAACCAACCCTCATCCACTCTGGCTTATGCACGTAAGCCGGACAATTGATGCAGTCCACCCAACCTGGCTTGTACCCCATCCAGCTTACATACAGGCCAACAGGTGTTGTAGCCCTGCCCACCTGGTCTGCCCCCAATCCCAGCTCTCATGCTCACCAGTGGGAATAGTGGCCCAGTAAAGTAGACCCCTGCAGCCCCACATTAGGTTTGTCCACTCTCCCCCAGGTCTCACGTGTGCTGTTTGGGTGCTGTGGCCCAGTCTGGTTTGGCCTGCATCATCTTGACACTTGCCAGTAGGTGCTATAGTCTGGCTCAATATGGCCCGCCTCCAGTTCCATCTCACCCTGGTGGGGACTGCAGCCTACCCAGCCCTGACAGCCCCACTAGCCCCCAAGTCCCTAAGTCCCTTGTCTAGTGTGGACTGGCTGGTATCGTGGTCCTACCCAGCATGACCGACACACCATTCTGGCTCGCATATTTGCCAACAGATGACATGAATTGGCCTAGCCTGGTTTGTCCCAGACCTGAGCCAAAGGTAAGCCTGTGGGTATCATTACCTGGCCTGCTCTGGGCTGCTCCTTGTCTTGGTTCTTGTGCTCACCTGCAGAGACTAGGTCCCAACAGAGGAGTTGCCAAGCTCCTCCTTCAGACTCTCTCCCAATGCCAGATCTTGCACCCATTGGCGGGTCCATGGGCCAACCTTACTTAGTTCACCTCCTGTCCTAGCTGGAACAGTGGCCTTTCCTGACTGGCACTCTTCCATTCCAGTTCTTGGCTGTTGAATGCTATATCCCAAACAAGCCTCGTCCATACCCAGACACAGCCACGGTCCCATAGCTGGGGGATCCAAACATCCACGCTACTGCTCAGACTTACCTTAACTATTTTCTTAAGACTGTGTCAGTGCCTTCATGGGAATGGAGATGGAATAATGATCTTCTTTTAAGCCCTATTTAGTGAAGATCGCCAACTGCCATCTTTTTTTTTTTTAAAATAATCTTATTAAGTTGATTAGGATACAGAAGATCAAGGGCTACAGGAAAGTGGGTAGCACCATTGTTTCCACATTAATATCATCATTTTTTCCCCTGTATCTGGGGTCAGGGGAGAAACAAAGGGAGAACTGCCGGCTTGCCACGGCAGCACCAAGCTTCTACAATACAAGCAGTTGGTGGACAGATGCTATGTAAACCCTAACTGGTGGCACAGGGACCGAGTCAGTCTCAGACAGTTCAGACTGAGGGAAAATATGTGAATATGCTTCTGAATATGAATATGAATATGCTTATGAATAAACTGAAAATTAGTGGGGAGAATAGTGGTAGGGGAAAACAGGGCTGGGAAGAACCCATACACCTAAAATATCATGGAAAATGATAAGAAGAAATCAATTTTTATAAAACAGTACTCAAATATACAACTTTAGTAGGCTGCTATTGACACAAAATTAGGAAATAATACTTTGTCCTGTAGTGATGATAATGTGAAAAGGGCTCGGAAAGGGCTTGGAAGTCCCAATTGATGGAAGAGGAAGATGGGTAGACTTTTTATGATGATTTTTACCATGAAAGTTTTTAACACGAAGTATTGAAGTAAAGAAGTAAAGCAATTCTAATTCCAAGCACACATGAGCTTGATCTTTATTAACCATTTTTCCTGTTCCCTTCTGCTCTGCCGTAGATGTTCCTGGCAGCTCTGTCACTGAGCCACATTTGTAAGGCGCTAGGTGGAGTCATTATGAAAAGTTCCATCACTCAGATAGAGCGGAGATTTGACATATCCTCTTCCATTGCTGGTGTAATTGATGGAGGCTTTGAAATCGGTAACGTTTCCATGTTAATAATCAGACTTACTGAGCCACACGCTGCTGATACACATTCCACACCACCAGTTCTCCAGCAGGGGTGGGTTTTTCCATGGATATTTGCTGAAAACAGCCGTGGTTGTCAGCATTGAGATGAAATATAAAATTTAAAAAATTAATACTTACAAACATAACAACTTTAAAATTTAGTTCACTGTGTTTTTATTGAAGAAATGATTCTTCATTCATTCAGGTTTTGCTTTCAGTACAAATAAAATATGGACTCCCCATGAAACAGTTACAGATTCCATGCCAGTGTGATATTTGATTTTCTGCCTTGCCTATACCTCTGATGCCATGGTGCACTTCAGTTGCAGAAAGTTAAACTTACAACTCTTACTGAATAAGCATATTACTGTGATAATGTGGTGGCAAATGTTGGGAGAGGAAAGCAAGGAAAGAGGACGAGGACAGGAAGGAAGGAATCCCTATGCCTTCAAAATTGCATCATGAAAAGTACTACTAATTTTTAAAAAGCAAAAAAGAGTTGCTGCTGTCTAACAGCAAATACTTACACATCACTGTAAGTTTGATTAGCTTCTTGCTTGTTTCTGACTCTGGGGATCTTTGACATCAAGTTTCACTTTGCGTTTTCCTGGACCACCTCTTCAGTTCATTATTCTTTCCGGAAAGAATTAAACTCATAATACATTTTGATTTTGGGGAAGATGTTTATTACTGTCATATTCAAGTGATAATTTGCCAGGGTATGGAATCAAAAAAAAAAAAAAAAAACTTAGAGCATTTAAAATCTCAGTGTATTGTTTCCTTAACAGTCATTATCATATCTGAGAAATTGATTCCCGTGTACTTCTTACTATACATCCCCTCTTTAGCCTGATCTTAAAAACTTACTGGTATATATCTAAGACTTTATTTCTATTACTTTTGCTAAGAAAAAAAGGTGGGTGTTGTCAGCTAAAGGGTAATTTTTGTTCATTACTTGTTTCCTTCCCTCATTTTCTTATTTTTTCCTATCTGAAGCAAACTCAGGATGGGCATAACACCTTCTGTGCATTTTCCCCATTTTGACTTTCTGAATTTGTCCCGTTTTCCCTCTTGGCCCATGATGCTTCTCTGATGCCAATCTTGCTGGTTCGTGTGATGTCACACATGTTTTGCATAGCACTACGCTGTGCAAGAAACAATTCTCTGTGTTTAACTTGCTGGTTGTGAGTGTGTGCACTCAGCTTGTTCTTGCACACCTGGGGACACTGATGGGATTCTTACAAGGATTTTTTTCTCTTTTTAATCTTGATTATTTTAGTATTTTTATCCATTGATGAATTTTAGTGATTTTCTTTCATGTTATTTTATGTCTCAAAGATCCAGTAATTCTTGGTTGCTATGTGTTTACTGTTACGTATGTACTCCTGATGAGTGTGAGTCTGTTGTGAAGTGACCGCTTTGCTTGCTCTTCTTCCCCTTTGTATCTCTTTTTTTATTTATTATTTTTAATTCATTAATTACATTGTATTATGTGACACAGTTTCTTTTTTTTTTTTTTGCTTTTCTTTTTTTTTTTTATATTTATTATTTAACTTCAGTAATTACATTGTATTATGTGACACAGTTACATAGATACTTGGGTTCTCCCCATCCCTCCCCAAACCCTCCCACCATGGTGGATTCCTCCACCTTGTTGCATAACCACAGCTCAAGTTCAGTTGAGATTCCCCCATTGCAAGCATATACCAAACATAGAGTCCAGCATCTTATTGTCCAGTCAAGTCCAACGGCTTCTTAGGTATACCCTCTCTGGTCTGAAGACAGAGCTAGCAGAGTATCATCCCAGTCAATTGAAAGCTCCAACATACCATCAGCACAAATTTACATCGTTATGGAATTAATTGACATAGTAATGAGTAACCAATATGGTAAAAGTAAATGCGAGTTCTTAACCACCTTCTGTGACCACCTCATTGACATTTCAATTTTAGTTTATACACAACATATAACATACATAACATAACATGTTATACATAACATCATATCATCTTAAATTAAGGCAAACATGTGGTATTTAACCTTTTGGGATTGGCTCATTTCCCTTAGCATTATGGTTTCCAGTTTGGCCCATTTGGCCACAAAGAACTGCATTTTGTTTTTTTTAATAGCTGAGTAGTATTCCATGGAGTAGATGAACCATAGCTTTCTTATCCAATCCTCTGTTGATGGGCATTTTGGTTGTTTCCATGTTTTTGCAATTACTGATTGTGCTGCTATGAGCATAGGAGTGCATGTTGGTTTCTCATAAAACAAGTGTTCTGGATATATTCCTAGGAGTGCTATTGCTGGATCATACGGTATGTTGAATTTGAGTTGTTTGAATATTCTCCATACTGATTTCCATAGAGGCTGTACCAGCCTGCAGCCCCACCAGCAGTGGAGTAGGGTTCCCTTTTCCCCGCAACCTCGACAACAAGTGTCGTTGGTGCTTTTATTCATGTGGGCCAGTCTTAAGAGGCAACCCTTCCAAACTCATTCTATGAAGCCAACATTACCTTAATCCCAAAACCAGACAGAGAACTAACAGATTATGGTGAACTTGTTTATTTTTAAGTATTTTAGCTCTAAACACTCTAAAGGGTACAGGATAGAAATTAAAGAAGTATTAGCCAATGAACAAATAAATTCATGAAATGATAAACCTCAGGAGGATTTTCTCAGCAGGTCTTCATTCCAGCACAATTCATTCAACTACAAATTGCTCTTGAAAATTTGGCCTTATTAAAAAAAACCCTTACTAATATTGCCAGATAATTTGAGGGCTTTCTGTTGTTTATCAAACCCATACTACTTATTTTTAGTAGTAAATGATTTTTAAATGAATGGTTTAACAGCCAATTCTCACCTTCTCCATTAAATTTCATGTTCTTAGAGAAATTGTGTCAGGTCCTAGATTTTATTTGCATCCATTTTGCAGGCTTTAATTCTACAGGACCCAATATTCGTACTCAATCAATGTTTGCCTTGTGGAATGATTTAAGTATAATTTTGTTTTCTTTCTAGGAAGTTTGTTTGTGATTCTGTTTGTAAGTTATTTTGGATCCAAACTACACAGACCGAAGATCATTGGAATTGGATGTTTTATAATGGGAGCCGGAAGCATTTTAACAGCTTTACCACATTTCTTCATGGGCTAGTAAGTGTTAACTACCTCCATGACTTCAATGACTATTACCTTGTAAATCAGTTCCAAATTTTAATGTTTCCTTTAGATTGTGTCATTCTCCCTTTTTCAGAAAATACTCTTCAAGTAAGTGTAGAAATGGCGTGTCTCTTAACGCTGTAATAAACCTACTGTTTTACTCAGTTTGACTTTTATGGGTTTGAGATATGAATAGAACCAGATAATATCCACAACTCCAAATGCAGTAAGAGTCTTACGGCATTTTGTGGGTAGCATTAGTGATTTGTGGTTTTGCCTGTTTTTCATCACACACTGTAGATCTTCCCCAGGCAACACATTGCAACATGGGAGTCCTGTCACCTATCCTCTTAGTGTTCCTCTTAATGTCACATGATAGTTTTGTTCAAAGTCAAATTTTCATGACAGAAACCAGAGAATACCAGTACCTGAGTAAATGAGAAGGTTATTCTTCACGGCAGCTGCTATCGCCAATCTGAAGATGCTGTGTCTGCTGCTTTTTGCCGAATTGGTCTGCTTTGTACAACCTTGCTGTTGTCGTCCAAGTCCTGTCCTGTTGGTCCATACAACATCACAAGGAGGTTAGAAGAAGCAAGGAAGAAAGCACAGGGCCGAAAGGCTGAGGAATGTGAAGTGTTTTCCAACAACTAATACTTTGTACTCGCTTGAATGGGTCAGAAGTTAGATTTCATGCAAATGATGCTCAGTGGCTCTGTCTGACACCGAAGGTCTTGGTAATCCCCACCTGCGCATGTCTCCAACCCGCCATCCCACAGGCATGTCCTGTTGAAGTATTCAGAAGTGAACTCATCGTTGTGACCAGAGCAGCTCATATTTTCACATTAACTTTTCAGTAACTGTTTATTTAGTCCTAAGGAGAACCAGGTCAATATCAAGGGTCCAATGCCGAATGCTTTATCTGCTGGAACCCTGTCAGCTGATCATCACCAGCCCTGCTTTGTCAAAGCTCACCATCCCTCACCAGGCTGATTGTATTGCAGCTCCCCGTAATTGCCACTATTAACTTTTTAAAATCCAAATCTAACTCTATTCTAACTTACATTCAGCAGTATACTGAAATACACAGGAAAACAAAAACCTAGCCATTTTACCTAAAATTTTCCATTTCCTGAAGTGGTTTTTCAGACGTGGTTCCTGGGGACTAGTGAGTTATTAAACAAATTCAGATTATTACAACGTTGACAGAGTAGACAGAGCAAGATAGAACAGATGAAAGTGAATGCAAATGAGGATATACATTATCCTGTAAAATTTGTTTGGTTGTATACCTGTCTGTGAGTTTGTGTATCTTGGAAGTGATGCAGAATGTGTTTCTGGCTGTTGGTTGTACTCAGAATCATACAGAGGCCCTGGCCCGTGGAGTAAGACTCAAGCTCAATTATATGTGCTTGTACCTTATCAGTTTGCTCTGTGACTATAGCCCTAGGCTCATCCTTCATTACCCACTATTGAGAACCACCTTCTACTGTTGCAGTTCTGCCAAGGGGCCACACTGTGTCATAAGTTTGGATAGAGTGTATCCGTAGTTGAATACTTTTCTGCCTCATGTATCTGTGACACTCCTTCCCCCCACCCCCCTTCTTTTCTGCTATCAGTACTGTGAAGTGCTCCCTAATGTACACACTCGCTCATCTCTAAGCAAATCTGATCCTCCCCATTTCTTTTGTCACAATGCAGAAGCTTAGATATTAAGCCTACTATATCTATCTTCTATCGGCCTATCTTGTGCAACACTGATGAAATACTATGTATTTGGGGGGAGCTGAAAGAGATACCTGGCTTATTAACACTAGGCTTTTCTTGAAACTACAGGATACCTCAGTGTTTTTGGATGTCAACATTTGCATCCATTGTAATTTCGTCTCTGTTGTTATGATCAATTTCTCCCTTATCAAGTTGAAGTGAACTAGAATTTTTTTAAACTTTTACAGAATGAGTGTGTATTGGTGTGTCCATGATATATATCTAGAGAGAGTAGTTCTAACATGTAGATAACCTTGCATGTATTATAGATTGATTTGGAAAATACTGCCCTGAATTTGTTAAATGTCATCACAAATAAAGTTCAGAGTAGGATCATTTTTTCAAGATAATTGAAAGGCATGAATTAAAAAAGTGAACGCAGGATGTTTCAGTTACTCAAGTCTTGAGCAGAATGTCAGCATTCCTAGGGATACAGCAAGGCACAAGCCCACACTACCTGGGGCAGAGTCAGCCACCTCCTTGAGTGAACAACCACTTTCACTTTCCCATCTCTCTCCCAAACTTCAGCCAGAAAATTGACCAAGAGAACTCTGGGTGTTTGAGAACACAGTGGTGCAAAGGAAGGTGACATTTCCTCTCTTTCTGGGGAGAGTGAATACATGCAGTACGCCAAGCAAAATTCTAAGTACAGTCATGCTCTTGCAGTTACAGATATTCTAAGGAAGAACATAGCAATCCATCAGAGAACTCAACTTCAAGCTTCTCCACCTGCTCAGCCTATGAGAGTCCATCACTCAATGGAACAGCACCTGAGATAATGGGAAAAGGTAAGGCTTAAAAGTGACAAGAATTCACACATTTCCAGATTTAATGACATATCAAAACTGATTGTGCTGTTAAAGGTGAGCAAATTTTGATACGTTTTAAAATGTTTCCTTTGAGGGGCTGGCACCATGTCTCAACACGCTAATATTCCACCTTCAAGTGGCAGGATTCATATGTGTGCTGCTTTGCGTTCTGGCTTCACTTCGCATGCAGCTCCCTGCTTGTGGCCTGGGAAAGCAGTAGACGATGTCCCAAAGCCTTGAGACCCTGCACCCACATGGGAGACCCAGAAGAAGCTCCTGGCTCCTGGCTTCAGAATTGCTCAGCTCTGGCGTTTTGTGGCCTTCGGGGAGTGAACCAACGGATGGAAGATCTTTCCCTGTATCTTTCCTTCTCTCTGTAATTCTGCCTTTGTAATAAAAATAAATCTTTTTAAAAGTCTTTCTTTTTAAAAATTTATGTATTTTTATTGGAAAGTCTTATATACAGAGAGGAGGAGAGACAGAGAGGAAGCTCTTCCATGAGATGGTTCACTGCCCAAAGTGACCACAATGGCTGGTGCTGCACCAATCCAAAGCCAGGAGCCAGGAACCTCCTCCAGGTCTCCCACACGGGTGCAGGGTCCCAAGGCTTTGGGACATCGTCTACTGCTTTCCCAGGCCACAAGCAGGGAGCTGGATGGGAAGTGGGGCTTCTGGGATTAGAACCAGCACCCGTATGGGATCCCAGTACGTTCAAGGCGAGGACTTCAGCCACTGGGCCAACATACCAGGTCCCAGAAAGCCTTTAGTTTTAACGTTGATTAAAAAAAAAAGTCAACGGTCTTGGTAACTTTCCACAGATCAATTAATATTGAGCAAAGAATATAATTCTTTCTTTGCTAAATTTGGTTCAGTAAATTAGAAAGGAAATATCAGGATAAGTAAGCATTTTCTTAAGCTTAGTTTTCCAATCTTTAATAGAAAATTAAATTTAACCTTTTCTTCATTTTTTCTGGATCATGGTATTATTCATTATTTGTTATTATTTGAAGCTAGCATTTTGTATTCTCAATAATCAATAGATCCCTATGATACAGTAACGAATGAATTCTGCACAGTACTATGCCTATTACGTGATGTAGTTTCAATCAAAATTACCCTCACATGTGAACCATAACATTGATGACCATAGCTTCTACAAGCACTAGATATGGAAAAGAAGATAATTTCAGGAGATAATTGAAAAAGAGCCTACATGTTTTATGAAGAATCAGGAAGTTACATAAATAAATGAAGAAAATAACTTCTCTGAAAAAAATATGAGTTACCAATCCAGTTTGAACTCATCACGTACTTTGTCATGAATTATAATTGTAAATGTTAAAACTATAGAATTTTACTCCATGTATTGAGATTTAAAGGAATTGAGGTAGAAGAAGGAAAAATGTTTCACACTTCAAGTGCATCCATTTATAAATCATTCTGGAGTTTAGTTAAAGAATTATGCTGAGGCCAGAGCTGGGGCCCACATGCAAAGCCACAGTAACTTGCAATGCCACCATTCCGTAGAAGAGCACTAGTTCGAGTCCTGGTTCCTTCACTTCTGATCCAGCTCTCTGCTGATGCCCCTGAGAAAGCAAAAGATGATCCAGGTCCTGGAGTCACTGACACCCACCTAGGAGACCTGGAGGGTGTTCTGTGTGCTGGCACTGACCCAACTCCTCTGTTGAGGCCATTTGGGGAATGAAATAGCAGGTAGAGTTTTTCTCTGTTTCTGTCTCTCTCTTCCTCTCCTGTCTGTCTCTGCCTATCAAATAATAAAATGCATCTTTAGAAAAGAATTAAAATATGCTTATATACTTAGCTGTGCAGTTCTACTTTGTTAGTCTTGAATGTATAATCAAGACTGTGCACCAGAGCATTCTTATTTGTATCTTTCCAACACAAATATTTCAAAATTGAAATATTAGCAGATGAACTCAATAGTTTATGAAATTTTCATTCAATACAATAATAGGCTGCCATTACTATCTGACATGAAAGAAATATTTACAATGTAGTAAAATTCTCAAAAACAGCATTAAGTGAAAAAACAGACTTCTATGTATTGCATATATATGCATATATATAATGTACATAAAACACATTTTACATGTTTTTGAGAGCTGACTTGCACCAGGTATATAACAAGTAGATCATTGCTATTTCTTGTTGCTTTTTCTGTTGTTTTTTTTTTTCTAAACTTCAAAAATAGAGTATGAAGCACTTGGGGAAAAAAGTAAAAACTACTACATGAAATAAATTAGTGTTGCCAAGTAGATGAATGTCTGTTAGGAATGCTTAAATTAGTGTTTCAAATGAAATGCTCTCTGGTTACACAGGTTGTGGAAAGGAATCTGGGTCCAACATGTGGATGTACGTCCTGATGGGGAACATGCTTCGTGGGATAGGTGAAACCCCTATCGTCCCACTGGGCATCTCTTACATTGATGATTTTGCTAAAGAAGGAACTTCTTCCTTTTATTTAGGTAATGCACAAAAAATCTTGAATTTCATGATCACTTATCCTGGATCTACACTTGACTTTGTTAAAGTGTTTCTAGAGTATTTCTTTCATGTCAAAAGATTATTAAGACAAATTTATAGTACAATATCATGTTTTAAATCAGGAATGAGAACCATGTACCTTAAATTCTGATACAATTTTTATCACAATTTCTTAGGTGTTTTGAATGCAATAGGAATGATTGGCCCAATCATTGGCTTTGTATTGGGATCTCTGTTTGCCAAAATGTATGTGGATATTGGATTTGTGGATCTGAGTAAGTACAATCAAACAATGGCAACATGACAGTGTCTCTCAAGTGCAAGATATTATTCTTCCACATATTTGGATTTACTCTTTCAAGCTCTTTGTTTCCTGTGTTAAGTGATGAATAGGAAGTAAATGCATGAAAATCAGAACAAAATATTACTCAGGTCCCATCTCTGCTACATATTTACAGATAAGCATAAAATGAGGAATTTTTAACCGATTCAGTGTAGGTCATTTCATCCAAAGCAACCAAGATAAAAATGCTTCTCCCCAGTAAATGCATTTTCCATTTGACAGTGAGTTGATTGTAAAGTGTAGACCTTGACAGTTTGCTGTGCAAAGCCTCCTTGTGACTCCTGTGTTCAGTCACATGAGAGTACTGCGGCAACTCCACTGTGCATTGTGATTTTGGCCATTTTATTCTGATCTTTAAAAAAATTTTTTTATTTATTTTAATTGGAAAATCAGATGTGCAGAGAGGAGAGACAGAGAGGAAGATCTTCCCTCTGCCTATTCACTGCCCAAGTGGCAACATGGACAGAGTTGAGCTGATCCAAAGCCAGTAACCAAGAGCTTCATCCGGATCTCCCCTGGAGGTGCAGGGTTCCAAGGCTTTTTGCCATCCTTGACTGCTTTCCCAGGCCACAGGCAGGGAATTGGACAGGAAGCAGGGCAGCCAGAATTAGAACCAGTGCCCATATGGGATCCCGGCATGTGCAATGTGAGGACTTTAGCCATAGGTGACCATGCCGGGCCTATTTTATTCTGATCTTACTAGAGGACTTGGCCTATGGCAGGTGTCAGTTAGAGCGTGCTGAGCACATGCGCCAAGGGTGCACATGGAAGTGTCATGACTGGATATGCGTTATAACATGGTGGTTATCCAAGAAGCCACAAACCTTTGAAGTTTTTGCTGTTAAAAAAGTAAAGCAAGTAGCCAATGAAATGTTTCCTGCCTTCTATTTGAGCCTTATGGCTTAGAGTAGGTTCACACACTGCACCTGACTTCTCTCCTGCACTTTTAGGTTAACATTACTTCTATCACTAAGAGGGCAGATATCTGTGGTGAAGGTCTTCAGTGTGTTGGTTTGATTAACTCTATGCTGTGCTTGGAAATCGTCACTCACAGTACTCTAAACAGCACCCAAATTGCATGGTGGCTTCTCAGGTGATAGTTTAACCCATTGTGATACAAAGCCAGGGTCTTTAATCCATTTTTTTCTTCCCCTGGTATGTTTATTTCATGTGAGCTACTTTCAAGTTTACAGAGTAAATACTCCCCCCCTTTTTTTGCCTTCTCCAGTATATTATTAAATTCCTCTCCAAAAAATTTCAGTTAAGTTGCTCTGCACAAGATACACATTTTCTTCCTCATTATTTATTTTTCTTTGTTGAAGCTCTTTTGTCACTTTTATACTTTTATCTTGTGTTCATTGAATGCTTTCTTGATGGTTATTTTTGACTCTAATAGTTAATTTGTACGTATCTCTGTAGCATTAGAATTAATTTCTGGAGTTTTATCTTGTTACATTACATGGACCTTGTCCTCCTGTTTCTTCATTATTGTTGATTATTTGTGTTACTGTCTTGCATAAGAAGAAACCATCACACCTGCAAGTTTTAGTGATCTGGACTTCAATGTTCTGGAGAAAACCACCAACCAATGCAGCCCAGGTTTCTGTGTTCTCCTGAGACCTTTGTGCTTATCCACACTTCATTTTGTTCTTGGGAGTTCCCGGGCACCTGGAACAGAAAGTCTCTTTGGCACCCTATACAGGGAAGACAACACACACATACATCTCAACATTCAGGGTGTTGTCCTACTCTCCCTCCCAAGGAAGAAGCTGGAGCTTGAGATTTTCACTTTCTTGGTGGATTGAAGATAATTGGAAATGTGGAATACTGAATTGAGGGGAGATCTGGTATTGACTCGCAGAATTTCTTGCAGGCTGCTTTGAGTGTGATGACATTTCCAGGTGGTGCCAGGAGCTATTTTCAGACCATTGGGAGCATTTCTTCCATAAATAAGTTCCAAATGATTTTCCAATGTAAATACCCAGTGACAATAGTTATCCAATCACATACTCATAGTAACCACCATCTTTATGTGACCTGGCAGTAACCACACCATCATGATTGAATGCTAGACCACAGCAAGTGCAACGTGTCAGCATACATGAGATGTTTTCAGGTTTCAGAGACAAGAATAGAACAACTTAGGAAGGATGAAATCAAGTTTATCTCTTGTCTATAGGGATGATAATTATTATCACCATTTCCCCTGACCGTCCCATCTTTCAGATATTATTTTTAGTGATTTGTACTTATTTTTTACAGGCACTATCAGAATAACTCCTAAGGATGCTCGCTGGGTTGGTGCTTGGTGGCTTGGTTTCCTTGTGGCTGGAACTTTATGCATTATCTCTTCCATTCCATTCTTCTTCCTGCCCAAAAATCCAAATGAACCAGAGAAAAAAAGGAAAGCTTCAAAATCTGTGTATGTGCTCAAAACAGATGAAGACAAGAGCCAAGCTGCTAATCTGACCGGCCAGGGACAAGCAGTTACTGGAACTGTGACAGGTAGCTAGTTTATATTCACAATCAGCTTGATATGGTTCATCTCTATATAATCACGCACATAAGATCAACTGGATATTTTTCTAAAACTTCTGTTTCTATTTGTAAATATTCTCTGAGTAGTAGCAGGATGAAATCAAAGGTTCCTTATAAGTCAAAGGTTCCTTATAAGTCAAACACCATTTGAAAAACACAGGGTACAATTGTAAGAGAGAAAGAGGTTATAATGTTTTGTTCATTCATTCAACAAAAGATACACAGCACCATACCATGTGCTGGTGTGAGGTAATATAATGCCTGATGGTGATATTGAAAGGTGAACAGCAAAGTACCTTAAGTCTGTGGTAATGCTAAGTTTAACTACTCTCTGTTGGAGGGATGGAAAAGGAGCAGGAAGTTAGGAAAAGTTTCTGTCTTGAAAATTCCAGTAAGAAATTCGTACTAATTCTTTTAAAAAGTTGTGAAAGTCAGTGGCAATAGTTGGAATAATTGATCTATAATAGGAATTAGCCTCCTTCAGCAATGATAATTCATTTTTTTTGAACATACACCCTGAGGATTAATGGGGAAATGCTGAGAAGTAATAATCAGAAAATGACTCAGCAGCCAAACAAGATGACTGACACAATGAGGCATTGACAAAAATTTTCTGAAATAGGAGAAATGCTGGATAATTTGAAAAGCAAAATGCAGCACAAATTCATGTGTAAATTAAGTTCTTCCTCCATTTAAATCTTCCACTTATCAACTTTATTGTTATTTTCTCTTCTTTATTACACTATATGAAAAGCAGTGGCGTGCTTGAGGCAGCTTGTATTGGAGTGTGAGAGCACAAGTCATGATGGCCGAGAAGTCTAAGGCTCTATGTTCAGGTCGCAGTCACCCCTGGAGGCATGGGTTCGAATCCCACTTCTAGCAACATTGGTAGTTTTAAATTAGCCACCATGGGAATATTCACCATAATGTATTATCATGGATATTTTGAAAAATTTCATATCAATGTATGCCAAAAAATTAGATATTAAACATTTACCAGCATGCTACTTAGTTAGAATTTTGGAATAGATGAAGATGTTAAGTGTTTAATTTGCATTATAATTGCATATTTTTGTAATTTTAGGTTTCTTCACGTCTTTGAAAAGCATAATTACCAATCCTCTATATGTTTTATTCTTGTTTGTGACATTGATACAATTCAGCAGCTTTATTGGTTTTGTAACTTACGTCTTCAAATACATAGAGCAGCAGTATGGTCAGTCCGCATCTCAGGCTAACTTTATGCTTGGTAAGATGACACTGTTGACTTGTTGACTTGTTGCCATTTGATTGTAAATGCGGTTTCACGTATTTTAAAAGCTATGATTTTAATGTATTTTTCCAAAATCTTACCAAATTTGTCAGTGTTGCAATATCATCTTTGCTCTGGATTCCAAGTTGCAGCTCAAGTCAAGTTCCTAAAGGAAAACTTTAAAAACCATGTCAAGACAGTGTTTTTGGCTGCAGTATGTTTTCTATAGCATGTTGAGATGTACTTAAAAGATAAAATTTTCTGGTATACTCTTTTCACAACTCCAGTGTGTTGGAAACACGGTTGTAAAATTCATTTTCGTTTCAAGTAGACATTCACTCAGAAGTCTGTACCAGGGCAACAGCAATTCTTTACCAAATGATTATGTTTTTGTTTATTTATGAGATGGCTACATGTCATTTTGTGAAATCTTCAACTGGAAACAATTTAAGACCAAAAAACAGTTCTATTTTTTTAAAAAAAGGTCTATTTATTTATTTTATTGGAAAGGCAGATATACAGCGAAGAGGAGAGACAGAGAGGAAGATCTTCCATCTGACGGTTCACTCTCCAAGTGACCACAACAGCCAGTATTGTGCCTATCCGAAGCCAGGAGCCAGGAGCTCTTCCCGGTCTCCCGTAAAGGTGCAGGGTCTCAAGGCTTTGGGCTGTCCTCGACTGCTTTCCCAGGCCACAAGCAGGGAGCTGGATGGGAAGTAGGGCTGCTGGAGTTAGAACCTGTGAGCATATGAGATCCCGGCGAGTGCAAGGTGAGCACTTTAACCACTAAACTTTAGTGCCGGGCCCGAACAGTCCTATTTTTAATGAACTTTGGAAGTAATCTCTTACGTATGTTTTGGTTAAAAAAAAAAAGGAGGAGACATTAAATGTTCAAGTTTTTAACATTCTGAGCAAAATGGAGTGCTTTCTTCCTGCTTGGAATGCCTCATTTTGGAAGAAAAAAAAAAGAAGAATTTTAAATGATGGGATTGAAGTCTCAATCATAAAGGTGGTGATTTCTTATTGATTTCCAGGATAAGAAGGGGGAATACCTTAGAGAAATCATCCTTTGGGAAATAAACAATTTCAGATTCTGTTTTGTTGCTCTTGTTACTAAGGATTCAGGTCCTCATTATTGGGAGGTAGGAATAATTTTTTTTATCTCCCATCTGTTACCCTGGTTCCTTAAACCCATCCAGGCCTGTTGCCCTTCTAGCTAAGAAGGACCAAAATTGGGGAAAGTTGGTTGATACATACTTTGGTTCATATGTAAAAATATGTGAAGAAAGTCATATTTATATATTTACAATGTTTTTCTCATTATTTCTAGGACTCACAACCATACCTACTCTTGCAACTGGGATGCTTACAGGAGGATATGTCATCAAAAGATTCAAGTTTTCCCTGGTTGGGATTGCCACATTTTCATTCTCTGCTTCTTTATTGTCCTTCTTATTTTTCCTCTCACAGTTTGTGCTAACCTGTGAGAACAAACCAGTGGCTGGCCTAACCTTGACCTATGATGGGTTTGTATTTATTGCTTTATCAATGGTCTAATATTTTATCTCAGCAGTTACTCCTCAGATGCATACATTAGCCAGAGTTGGCTCAGACCAGACCAGAGAGACTTTTGATCTGCTGTATGTTAGGGTCCACATTAGAAGGAAGCTACATTGCAGAGTGGAACCAGAAATCAAAAAATCCAGTCACTCCCATATGGGCTGCAGGCAACCTATGTGATATCTTAACAACTATGCCAAATGCCTAACCCACAGCAAAAGTTGTTACCAGCCATTTTATCATCTCCTAATATACCAGCTACTTAAGATTATGAATTTTCATGTTCAAGCCACAAAAAAAGCCCTTGCATCAGCTTAGTGACCACATAAGCTAATTCTGCTTATTCTGAGCTTTCCAGTGCAGGATTTTGTGCAATATTGATTTCAGGTTGTCAGTCTTGCCATGTTTTCTTGTCTAAACATTTTCCTAGCTTTAGGGGTAGCCTAGCTAATCTTCAGTCATTATCCTGTGCTCCTTATCGTGTCAGTTGAGCATTTCCATTCCACCATCAAAATATAAATTTCAGAAATAATACAGTGCACCTGAAGTGCTGAGGTTCAGAGGTCTAAGAACCCTAGCAATCTGGTCCTCCAGTCTTCTCATATTCCTTGAAATAACAAAGTAACTCCAAACACTGATCCTGCATCATGCCATTAGTTCTAATAACAGACTTTCTTTAAAATTGATTTAAAAGGCAGAGTTACACAGAAGAAGAGAGGGATCGAAAGATAGAGAAATCGAGGGAGAAAGAAGAGGAAGAGAGAATGATATGGGAGGAGAGTGGAGAAAGAAAAGGGAGAGATGAGAGAAGAGGAGGGAGAAAGCGTAGGGCAAGGAGAGGAAGAGGAGAGAAAATGAGGAGAGGTGAAGGAAAGAAAAGAAGAGAGGAAGAGAGGAGGGGAGGGGAGGGAAGATCTTCCATCTGAGTATTCACTACTCAAAAGGCTGCAGTGGCTGGGCTAAGTCAGGCCAAGACTTTGGCCACCCTCATCTGCTTTCCTAGGCATATTAACAGGGGGCTGGTTGGACACTGAGGCTATTGGAATTCAAACATACACCCACGTTCTTTATTTTCTAAGCTTAATCCTTAGAAGTGCTGATTTGAATGTATTTAATTCTTAGGCAAAATGTAGATTTTAAAATTCACTCTGCTCTAATAACATTGACTGTCATGTGACTCTATAGAGTGCTGAAGGAATCTCAGTTTAATGCCATTACTTTATTGAAAACAATATCAAGTGTCAGAAAAATGAAGTGTTTTATCTAGTATGAAATTTCTTGTAAAGATCACAAAGACATCTCATCTAAGTCTTACTCTCCTTGGGAGCATTTTTAAAGTTTTACTTTTTCTTGGTCATGAGTCATGTCTTAGGACAGATGGAGAATTAACAATAATATGACTGTTTAACACAATTCTCTACCTTGTCAAAGCATTTGCCCTTCTTTCTCTTTCTCCTCCTATCATTTTCCTGTTCTTAACCCCATTTCCTCTCTTGTTTTGATACATGTCTGTCATCTAATTCCAGAAATTATCCAGTGACATCTCATCTAGATGTGCCACTTGCCCATTGCAACTCAGATTGCAACTGTGATGAAAGTCAATGGGAACCTGTCTGTGGCAGCAATGGAGTGACATACACATCACCGTGTCTCGCAGGCTGCAAATCCTTCAGTGGCCACACAAAGCCAACTGTGAGTATCCATCTCTGCTGTCCCCTCTACTTTAGGAAAACCAGAGATTAGAGCAGTTGCTTACTGAATCTAAGATCTTCTAAGTATTTGTTATCGTGATGATTGTGATTTGTATAAGCACAATGTTACTATAAAATCATGCTTGGCACACCATTATTTTGTAACCTGAGTTTAGCATGGGATTACCCTGCTTTTGTTTCCATGGGATTAAAGAACCTTTTCAATTTTGAACGCAGTGTCTCAAAGAAACATCTCATTGGATTGTAGTGTCTGATTTTCAATTACATCATCCTTTGGAAGTTGGGTGCAGAAGCTTTTCAGTTTGATGTAGTCCCATTTGTTTATTTGGTCTTTGCCTGTGCATTCGGTGTCTTTTCTCTGTAATTCCTCTCATCTCCTTGAGTCCGGCTAATAGCCTGTAGGCTGGACATTCTGCAGAGTTTGAGTGTAGTTCCGTACCACTCTCCCAAATTGCCTTTAGCACTCATTAATGATCTTTTCCTACTTGATTCTTCAACTATTCATTTCACTAGGGGTTTCTAAATGATGTTTTTTCTTGTTCTCCAGTTCTTTCCTCCTGTTTTAGCTGGCATGTCTCAATAAACTGGGCATCTGCCTCAAAACTGGGCAGCATGGTGATGCTGAAACATAGTTCCTTCTAGAAGGCAGAATGTTTGTTTATTTCTTTTTACATTGCCAGTTTTTAGAATAAGGGTTTGATGCCATAGCTTCTCCACACAGGATTTTGTTTTACTTTCTTGCATATCACTATGGATGTTTGGAGCTTTTCATGCTCGGTTACAATGGATTAATGAATGAATGAGTAAGATACCTTTTAAATATAATAATGCTTTTGGTATCAGTCTGTTGTTATTGGCCAGTATGCTTGCACATAAATGATATCCTCATATTATTTCTAGTGTAGAAATTAAAAGCTTGATAATATCAAGAAATTGCAGATTAACAAGGTGGAGGAATCCACCATGGTGGGAGGGTTTGGGGAGGGGTGGGGAGAATCCAAGTACCTATGAAACTGTGTCACATAATACAATGTATTTAATGAATTAATAATAAAAAGAAAAAGAAATTGCAGATTAAAATTCTTTCTCAAATTCAGTTTCTCCAGCAATCTTACCTCTTATCCTTGGGCTTTGTAGATCATAGAGAATATTAGACAGACTTTATGTTAAAAGTATATACAGTATTCCAGAGATGAATTACTTTAATTTTCCTAATCTTAAAAATAAATGAAAAGTTAGCAATAGATGATGATTTCTTAGTTAGAAAGAAATCCAAAAAAAATGTTTTTGCTCAAATCTTAAGCACCTGTATTTTTAGAAATTCATTAAATGTAAACATTATAATTTTTATTCATGGTACCTCCTTACATTTAAAGGGAAGGTATTTATAGCTGTTACATTTGAAGGAGTGTGTTCTAAAAGATTTCAAAACATTTTTCAGGTGTTTCACAACTGTACTTGTGTGGAAGAAGCTGGTCTGCAGAAGAGCAACTTCTCAGCCTCCTTGGGGGAATGCCCAAGGAGCGCTGACTGCACAAGGAAGTACCACATTTACTTGGCTGTGCATGTTCTGAGTGGTTTTTGCGCTGCCTGTGCAGGCCCTTCATTTATCCTGCTGATTGTTAGGTGGGTACAACTTTTAAAGGATTTTCCCGTGGATTGCACTGCAAACAGACGTTGTGGTGTTTTTCCATGACATCTGGTTACCTAGGAATGCCTTTTCTTTGGATGACTGTGATACTTCAATGCCACAATGAGCAGGAATTTTGCCTCTGACTGTTTTCATTATGAGATCTTGATAACATACTGTGTCCTTTAATGAAGAATACTGACACAGGCTGCTTGACAGTTTCCTCAGATGTGGTGGAATCTGTGATATTTAATGAGGCCTTGATTTTGGATGGTCTTATGTCCTAGTGGGCATGTCAGGGCAATACCTATGGACTTTTCATTGAAAGAAAACATTTGGGAACCTAATACACCTTGCCACTATGTTACTGTCTGTACTTTGTCTATACCTACAATGCACTTAACAGCAGAATGTTACACTTGTAACTGTTACTAAAAGACTATACTACTCCAATAGGGCTGGAAATTGTGGGAGGAGAAATGTGGGGAGGGAAAGGGAAAGGAAAGGAGAGTATCCTTACACCTACAAAACTACATCATGTGAAACCCTAAAAAGTAAAAACAGGAGCTACCATGCATGACATTGCCCAGGAGGCATGTCTTAAATGCTGGTCATATGATTGTACCCCACTTAGATCTCTCAGGAAATATAACCAATAATAGTTCAAAGCAAAAATATTTTGTGTCTGTTAATTTGATATTTTAATATAGATACAATTTTGAATCTCCTTCGCTTCTGAATTTCTGGCCCAGCCACTCCAGTGCTGTCAGTTTTACCTGATGTACATTGTGCTGTCACGGGTATGGTGCTGTCAGCAGCTCACTTGGCAAATAAATAAACAAATAAACCAATGGAAGTGCAGGGCAGGTGTTTGGCACTGCTGTTCACCTGCTGCCTGCACTGCTCACGTCCCACAGAGTGACTGGGTTCCAGCACTGCCTCTACTTCCAGTTCTAGCTTCGTGCTGATGCCTAGGAGACAGTCCAAGTAATCACAGCCCTGTTACTCACGTGAGAGACCCTGAGTGAACTGAGGACTAGTGTGGGCATTTGGGAAGTGAACCAGGGAGCACAAGCCTCTCTCTCTCTCCCGCTCGCTCTCTCTTGTGCGCTCACGTGCATGCTCACTCTCTCACTCTCACTTTCCGACCTTCTTTTATGTTTGACAAGCAAATAAAATAGATTTTAAATATGAAAAACAGAATGGAGGAAATAACTCTCTGCATGAGTGAATGAGTTTCCAAGCAAATGCACTTACGTGCTCTCTAAAATCTGGAACGTAAGTCTGACTTGTTGAAGGACTGTACTATTGTCATCATATAGGGGGACACAATGGGAGGGAGAGGAGAAAGAGTGTGGAAGGGAAATCCCTGAGCGGAAGGAACTGTATCATGAAAAATAAGAATTTAAAGAAGAAAAGTTCTAGAATGCACGCACTTCTTCTGAGCCCTTTGCATTATATCATTTTTGAAATATTTTAGTAAAGAAATTTCTGCTAGCATCAGGTTTGAACATAATGGAAAAAAAGAAGCTTCTAAATACTATGCACAGATAAGAGTTTCTTCTGTTTTCATATAGACTATGTTAACTACCGAAACCACACAATTTCACTGTCTTTATAGGCACAACTAAATCTATTCTAATTCCTCTCTCACAGAATTTTTCTAAGACTTCAATGCGAACATGTTTGTTAGACTTTCTTAAAACCAAAATTCATTGGATAATGAAGTGAATTAGAATTACCACTCAGGTGTTTGCTTTTTGAAATTAATTAAATGTAACTTTATATAACTGAACTTCAAAAGGCTCATCCAGGAGCTTGCACTGTGGCATTGTTGGCTAAGCTGCCCCTGGGATGCCATCATCCCAGAAGATCCATGCTTTGAGTCCTGGATCCTCCACTTCTGATTGAGTTCCCTACTAACGTGCCTGGAAAACATAGGAAGACTGCCTAAGAGATTGGGTCCAAAAACCTGAAAAGAATACGTGTTTGGAGTTGAGGCTGAAGACACTTCCAGCTCATGTCGTTGTGATCATTTGGGGAGAAAAACAGCAGGTGGAAGATTTGATCATATTCATTGTATATCTGTCTCCCACTCATTTCCTCCCTCATCACCCTCTCTGCAACCCTGCTTTCAAATAAATAAGTCAATTTTTTAAAAGTTCGTGGAAAATGTGTTTAAAAGTAAAGCTTATTTTAGTATAAAATATTTGAAATCTATTTATATTGGCAATACTTAAAAAGTTCATAAAAACTAACTGTTATAAAAAGCAATACATGAATCAAAAAGCTTTTTTCCTAAAAATTACTTTCTAATTGCATTTTTCCACAAACTTTCTGAACCCTAGTTGTCAAAATGTGGGCCTATTACTTCAGGGATTTCATTCGGTCTTTAGGAAGAGAACACTGAGAAATATTGTAACTTTGAGCTCAGTTTGTTGTTTTTAAAGTGCTGATGTGTCTTTTTGCTCTATCTGATTCCAGGTTTGTTCAGCCTGAATTGAAGTCACTTGCAATGGGTTTCCACTCACTGATTATTCGGACACTAGGTACAATGAATGTGGAAATTGTGGATTTGGGATATATTTCTATCAATACTGACAGATGCATGTAACTGAAATTACAAAGAGATTAAGTAGACATCATTTCTATTTTTATGGTCAGTGACAGTAATAGGAGACAGAACATAAAATTACTGACTGTTGATTCTAGGTAACGACAATTTGTCACAGCCAAGGAGTCATACCTGTGTTATCCATTTCAAAGGATGGCAGGTGGTTTGCAAGCTTATTCCTATCGGGTTTGAGCCTTTGGGATTCTTGGTTAGATGTGCTAATCAATGATGCAAATGTCTCCCAATATTTTCAACCTTTACTGAATGCAAAATTTATCAATGTGAAATATCATCCAGTTATAGTTGAGACATGATCCTTGGATTGATATCCTATCACCTCACATTTCAGGAGGGATTCTAGCTCCAATATACTTTGGGGCTCTTGTTGACATAACTTGCTTAAAGTGGTCCGTGACCAGCTGTGGTGCCCGAGGAGCTTGTCGGTTATATAACTCTGTATTATTTGGGTAAGTTGCTATGAACATCTCATTCATTGATTCTTCTTCTAGCTGTATTAATTCCTAAAGAGTATCATTTTCAATCTGATAATTATGTTAGTTACAGCAAACTAAACTCAAACTAATTGTAGAACGTCTGATAACTCATTTTGATCATCGTTAAATGATAGAACACATACATTTTCCTTTTTACTTAAATATGACAGAACTATTTTCAAGGACAGTGACAATCAAAATAAGACAACTAAAAAATCCGAAGTCCTGGATTTGCATTCAAATCTTTTTGTTTCCAAAACCCTACTTATATAGTCATGTCATGCTAATCCCAGTTAAGGCTGAGAATGCATTTAATGCGTGGAACTCATTGAACTTCAAAGCTTAGCCTCACCTGCATTAACTAATCTAGACTACTTCCTGTGAGTCTGGGATGGGACAAAAGCATCTAACACTCAGCTTATTTTATAACAAAGTGTTGAACACAGATTTCTTTAATAGACATGAAAGGACATGAAAATGTAAAACATAGTATTCTAAAAATTCTGACAGCTCAGTTCACTGCTCAGAGTCTACTTTTTATCCCCGTGAGTACATAAATGCCGACCTCCTGTAGCTCTGTCCTGTTATCCAGTAGCACATGAGAGCAGCACACTACACCTAGGAGATCAAAATGCAAATTCCGTAATGTGGTTTCCACTACCGCCTATTGCTTTCACACCAGCATAATCTTTAAAAACTATAATTTGAGTGATCTTTAGTTGAGTTGATCTTTAGTTTATATTTTCTTTCTGAAGAATTTCTTCCAGTATTTCTTGCAAGATGAGTCTCTAGACAGAATCTTACTTCATGTTTGGAATATTCCTCATCCTACTTCACTTTTGAAGGATAATCTCACAAGGTACAGGATTTAGGATTGGTGGGTTTTGCTTTAAACACTTAAAATATTTCATACCATTCTCTTCTTGCTGGCAAAATTAATGAAAAGCAGCCAGATGTAGTTTTTTTTAACACTAAAATAAAATTTTTCTTCCCTTCTGGCTTATTTGGGGTTACTTTTAATCTTTGATTTTTACAATTATGCTTAGTTATAATTTTTCTGACATTTACCTGGCTTGATCTTTGAGTTTCATTCATCTGTAGTTTAGTAGATGACACTGATTTATGTCTCAAAATACTCGTTCGCTTTCCTTCCCTTCCAGCCCCTCCATCCCCTCCTCCCTTTTCCTGCCTGCTTGGTTTAAATCTTCCTTCCTTCCCCTCTTCCGATCTCTCTCTCTCTCTCTCTCTCTCTCGCTTCCTTCCTTTTCTTTCTTCATTCCTTCCTTTCCCCCCTTCCCTTTCTTCTTTCTTTTCTTCTCTCTCTCTCTCCCTACATTTCCCCTCTATGACTCAGACTTTGGCACTTGTCCTGCAGTTACTGAATGTGTTGTTTCCCTGGTTATTTTGTCTTTGCTTTGCAGTGTGGGAGGTTTCATTTGTGATAGCCTCAAACCGAGAGACCCTTTCTTCAGCTGTGTTCTCTGTAATCATCAAAGTGTCTTTCATTTCTGTCCCAGAAGTTTTGATGCCAGTGTTGCTCATGGAATGTCTGTTTCTCTGCTTCCATCACTCCTCAGTGCTTGTATGCTATCCACTTGGTCCATTCACTCCGTAGCATGTTCATAACAGTTACATTTCCATTCTGATCATGTCAACTTCTGTGATATGTCCTAACTCAAGTTTTGAGGCTTGCTTATTCTCTGCAATTACGTTTTAAATTATGGTTTTTTTCTATGGCTTGTAACTTTTTCTTGGTAGCTAGAAATAATGAATTAGGTAAAAGGAATTACTCTAAGAAAGCTTTTATAGTGTGTGGTAGAAAGTGCAGAAGGATCAGTCCTCTGTCTTTTACACTGGGCCTCTTGGTTATGAACTTTAAGCAGATTTCTCAGTTCCTGTCCCACCCGGTGAACTGGATAGGAAGGCTTGAGGGAGTTGGAGATGAGTATTTTTCTTCCTGTGTGAGGAACGCTGACCAACTGGAGTTGAGGAATTTCCAAGCTTTCATAAACCTTTCAAATTAATTCAAAACAAATTTAAAAGCAATGACTACCTTATTGCTTTTGATTTATACTTCTGTTTTGTTTGATTTTACATTTGTGTTGGAGACATTGTAAATATGCAACAGAATTCAAAATGATCATCTACTGTTTTTTTTCAAATATCTCTTCTCACAGAAACAGATTTCTGGGCTTGGCTACATTCTTAAGATCCCTAGCACTTATTTTATACGTTGTGCTCATTTCTGTCATGAAGAAAAAATTTAAAGGAAAAAAGACCAAGTCAGTAGAGAATGGAAAGAAGGCTTTGGATGATGCAAACTTAGAATCCTTAAGCAGCAATGGGCATTCCGTACCTTCTGCTGGAGCAGACGGCGAGGCACATATTTAAGGGACGACCAAAGGAACCCTTCTGCTGCAGTTCCGCTCAACATAATGGTGACACACCAAGATGTCATTTTCAAGCAGTTCCTGGTCCTTCATGGAGAATTCTACCACTTTTACAGTTGATAGAACAATGAATAACAATGAACGAGCCCATTCAGTTATAATGAAAGAAATTCTAAATTGAAGACAACAGGGGCTGGCACTGTGGTGTGGGAGGTTAAGCCGCCACTGGTGCCATGGCATCCTCCTTGGGCATGCTTCTCTGAATGCAGCTTTGCCTCCACCTCTGATTCTTGGAAATGCACCTGAGAAGTCAGTGGAAGACGGCCTGAGCACTTGGGCCCCTCTCACTCCTGTGGGAGACCAGGATTCTGTTTTTGAATCCAGCCTCTGCCTGGTCCATCTGTGGCTAGAGCAGCCATTTGGAGAGTGAATCACTGGATGGAAATTTTCCTCTGTCTCTTTCTCTTTGCTTTCAAATAAATAAATGAATCTCTTAAAATGGATGTATTTCTTCTGTGGATATGACTATGGTTGTAGGTAATATTTGTACACATACACATGTAAAGTGAGAACTTGATTAGTTGTCGTTCAAGCAGAACTACTATTGGCTCAGGGAATTGCAGTTCTTAGTGGAACTGTGAGTTGAAAATGAGTACAAGTGAGAAAGTAGGAGAGAAATTAGTAGCCTACATATGCAAGTGTCATCAGAAAGAAGAGTCTTTAGCAAAACAAAACAACGAAAAATAAATGTTTGGTTTGTCTGTGTTCCTGAAACCTGAAGTAGAGCCTGATGTAGAATTGACGCAACTATGATAATGGCTTATTCACTTGAAGTCACTTCTTTCAGAGGATTTGTCAACTGGTCCTTGATATTTTGTTGATTACTAACTTGGATGCATCTTCTTCAAACATCCCATTAAAATACTGCTGAAGAAACACAGATGTTCCAAATGATAATGCTGTAACCATCAGTCAACACATTATAAAACACATCACTTTTCTAAGAGAGCTATGGAAATTCATGAAGATGAACTGAATTTGAGGAATCAAGATATTTAAAAGATGTGTTTCCGTTCCACATGCATGTTTTCTGGGAGAAATGAAACCTGTGGAACAATTTATCAACAGTCATGACTTGGTGTTTTATTTGTGGGTGCACACAACCTTTTCTCTTTCTACAACCAGAATCAGAAGTAAACTGAATGAGTACAAATAGATGAATGTTGCATTGTAATGGATGCTAAACACTAGCATTTTAAATCTCACTGACTAAAAGATTTTTAGACAACATCAAAATTGTGATACTTTTAATATTAATAAATATTGTAGTCCCACTTCATGGCTTGCTGTGTCTGCTGTCTCTGGTTTGTGGTGGCCAACTGGAAAAGCTAACATTGAAAGGAGCTAACACCAGAAGAGCAAGCAATGACTTATTTGGCTGTTCCATGGAGATCAGTGCTGGTCCACAACCCGTTAGGGCATTGCGAATGTAAAAATCACAGTGTCTTTTATTTTATAAATACTGACATAGGCTGTAGATACTTTTTATTTCTTTTTTATTTTATTATAAATGTATGATGGATGCAGTTCCATAGATCCAGGGATTTCCCTTATCCCCTCCCCAATTCCCTCCACCCTCACTGGGTTCCCCTATATTATCATTACTATAGTATAGGTATTCATGAACAGTCATATGTCCATCATTGCAGGCATGGACAATGCAGAGAGTCAGTGTCCTGTTGTCAAGATACACTAAACAGTTCCAGTGGGAGTCCATCTTTGGAAGTAGAAATGCATACTGTGTAGTATCCTCACATCTGGACATGACGGTCTCCCTTACACAGATACTATACATCCCCTAAAATGAAAAGTCAATACAAAACACCAGGAAGAAAAATAGACGTTTACAATGCCATGAAGTTAAACAACATGCTGCTAGATATGCTATGCCTATTACACAGTTACTATACATCCCCTTAAATGAAAAGCCACAAAACAGAATCAACAACAACAAAATTAACACCATGAAATTTAATAACATGCTACTGAGTGACTAATGTGTCACTGAAGAAATGAAAAAGAAAATCAAGAACCTTCTTGAAGAAAATGATGCTACTGTATGATCTATGAGTCATGGAATAATTTAATCAGAAGAAACTGTTTTGAAGAGATGAAACTAACAAAAACAAAAACATCAAAATCCATGAGATATAGTTTCCACTGGTTTTTGTTGGTGAAATATGTCTCTTCTAGACAACAAATAGATGGGTTTTGTTTTTTAATCCAGTCTACTAGTCTATGACGTTTGAATGAACTTAAGCTATTTCCATTCAGGGCTAATATGTATGGGTGGTACTTTGGTCCTGTGATTTTAGCAATGGGTTGTTTATTGATTTAGTCTTCTGCTGTCATTGTACTGGGATGTGCTTCATGTTTACCTTTGGTTTTGGTGGGTACTATTCCTTTTGTCTTCCAAGAGAACATCTTGAAGTATCCTTTGTAGGGCAGGTTTGGAAGAGGCAAATTCTTTTGACTTTTCTTGACTGTGGAAGAATTGTGTTTCATTTTCAAAGACAAAGGAAAGCTTTGCTGGGAATGTTATCCTGGGCTAACAAGTTTTTCCTTTTAGAATCTGGGCTATGTCACTCCATTCTCTTCTTAACTGTAGAGTTTCCTGTGAGAGGTCTCCTGTGAGTTTAATTGGCATTCCTTTATATGTCAATTGATTTTTTTTCACGTGCACATTTAAGGATCTTTTCCTTATGTTCAATTGAAGAGAGCTTGATTATCATGTGTCGGGTTAAGATGGCAGCTGGTCAGCTCTGCTGGGAGTTCTGTGCCCCTGCTGGACATTGTTTCCCAGTTCTTTCACTAGACTAGGGAAATTTTCCCTTATTATTTCATTAAATACACCTCTAATCCCAGCCTCTCTCTGCACCTTCTGGGACTCCATAACTCTTATATTTGACCTTTTAATAGTTTCTTTCATTTCTTGAATACTTCTTTTAGCTTGACCCAGCTTTCTTTCTGCTTCCAGCTTTTTGGTTGTTTCCCTCTGGTGACAGGAAATATCTTCTATTTTGAGATTCTTTATTCTGCCTCCTTCATTCTGTTTTGGAGACTATCCACTGTATTTTTTTTTTTGAGAGATTGCTGAGGTTTTTTTTTTTTCCAATTTTTTAAAATTATTTTTACTTCATTAATTACATTGTATTATGTGACACAGTTACATAGGTACTTGGGTTCTCCCCACCCCTCCCCAAACCCTACCACCAGGGTGGATTCCTCCACCTTGTTGCATAACCACAGCTCAAGTTCAGTTGAGATTCCCCCATTACAAGCATATACCAAACATAGAGTCCAGCATCTTATTGTCCAGTCAAGTTCAATGGCTTCTTAGGTATACCCTCTCTGGTCTGAAGACAGAGCCAGCAGAGTATCATCCCAGTCAATTGAAAGCTCCAACGTACCATCAGCAAAAATTTACATCATTATGGAATTAATTGACATAGTAATGAGTAACCAATATGTTAAAAGTAAATGCGAGTTCCTAGCCACCTTCTGTGACCACCTCACTTACATTTCACTTTTAGTTTATACACAACATATAACATTCATAACATAACATGTTATACTTTTAATTTGCTCCACTGTATACGTCATTTCTGAAATGTCAACTTTCATTTAATTCATTTCCAGTGTGACATATTCCTTAAATTCCTTGAATGCCTGATTTATGTGCTTCTCATTGTTGATAAGAAGCTTAATAACAAGTGTTTTGAATTCTATATCCCCCATTTTCTTAATGTCTTCCTCAGTGAACTCTGAATTCAGCAAGGGTCTTTGATCCTTTGCAGGGGAGTCTTGAGTAATATTCATTGTGCCTTTGTCTCTTTTTTGCTCTTGGTCACTGTACTTCTGGTTAGCAGATTTTTCTCCTTGGGACAGGTTTCTAAGCTCTGTCACCCCAGGTCTACAGTTCAATTTTACTCATTGTAGTTGGTACACATTTCTTTGTTTGTGGTCACTTGTGCCACTCCCTCCATCAAGTACCAGATCTGGGTTCTCATGTTAAATTTCCACCATGGTCTCCATGTCTCTAGCTCCTGGCTCACCAGTCTCCACCTCCTGTGATACCATGCTGAGGCTGCCCCATTGTCTGCACAACCTTTCTCCCACTTCTGGTTGAAGAAGGTCCCAGGATTATGGGGACACCAAGTGTCTTATATAGCTAGGTTGTTGGTGGTGCTGATCTTGCCAGAACCTGTTGGCCGTTAGACCTGATGTCTACACGGACCTATTTTGACCCATATGGTGCCATAGTTGGTGTTATTTTCCTGTAGGACCAGTGCAGTGCACTGAGCTGAGTTGCTCCCAACTTAGAGCATGCGCAGCTCACTGTTGTCCCTGCAGTCTCAAAGCCTTTGCCACACTGTACAAAACTGCACCTGATGTGCCACTACTAGAGTTCTGCTGGCCGTCAGGTCTGAGGGCCATCTGGAGCTGACTCGGGTAGAACCTGTTACAGTTCACTGAGCCCAAAATGAGTCCACTCCCATCTCAGTGCTTGTGCAGTCCTGTCCCATAGCCTTTGCCTCCTTACACAAAATGATGCCTAATTCAGCTCTAGGGGGGAACCTGGGCTGTACAATCCACCCTATTCCTGTACTGACTGTCTTGCACCTGCCACACTGTCTCTGCTCCTGATCAAATCAAACAGGCCAGCAGGATGGGCAGTTCTTTGGGTTCTCCTCCTGAGCTCCCGGTGAATGTCCCTTCCCACCTTGTTGCTGGTGGAGTTCCCACTGCCACTGCAATTCAGATCACCATTCACTGAATGCTGCTGGGGTATTGGTCACTGCAACGCCACACCATTGTACCTGCTGCGTTGCTGTGTCTGTCCATCTCCAGGCATCCCTCTGTTGCTGCTGTTCTGTTTTCTCCTGTTTCCTAGAAAATGCCCTCTCTGCTTCACACTGGGTAATGTTTCCCCATCCATTTAAACATGTTCCTACCCTATGCTGCCATCCTGATTCTCCCTGTAGATACTTTTTAATATGTCTTTGAGTCATTTTCAGTTGGAAATGTTTTAGACACTTTGGACCATCTGTTGCATTTGTATTTCTAAAGAAAATATCTTGAATCAACTTAACTGAATAAATACATGTTATTGTCTGAAATGAAAGTTTTTGAACATAGATTTAAAATATGTTTAAATTCTGATGAACTGTAAGTTTTTCCAAAAGTTATTATGTTTTAACTTACCAATATGAAGAACAGACCTTATGAATTTAATATGATTCCCAAGGATAATTTTCCTCCTTCTCTCCTTCCTTTATTTTTTCTTTTCTTTTTTTTTTTTGAGATTTTAATGCTTTCAAGTTATTATCACAAGCTCAATGTGTCTATAAAGAACTCTAAGAGTAAAAGGTGGATAGACTGCTAGCAAATAACCCTTAAAATATAGGCCTGGTTTGTGTCATTTTGAACCCCTGGCATCAGCTTAGTACATTTCTTCTATTTGCTTGGGGCAGTGAACTAATGAGATGGTTAATGATCATTGAACCCATTAACCAAAAGCCACCAAATTATTTAAAGAGGGACTGGCAACAGATAAAGTATGGACTTGTTGCAGCAGCTGGAGGAGTCTAAGTCCAGGTAGGAACCTTTAAAACCTTTGAAATTCTCTGTTGAGCACTTTTTCTCTGCAGGAAATCTGCACAAATTTTAAAAACAAAGTTTTGTTAGCTGGCCAAAATGTCCATTTTTATTTGTGTTTTCCATAAGCTTGTGTCCTCAGCCTCCAACTTCTGATGAACATCCGTTCTATAAATAGATTATCCTCAGGTTTATGCACTCTTTGAGATAGATGATAGGAACTGATAGCTTTTCAAAAAAAATTATTTTTTCATGATACAGCTCCTTAGGCTCAGGGATTTCCCCTTCCACTCTTCCCAATCCCCTCTCCCTCCCAGCTGTTTTCGCCTATATTGTTCTAATAGTGTAGTCCATCATTCAGCCATTTAAGTGAATCTGGCATTGTAGGTAGAGAGGGAAACCCATACCTCTTAAAAATGAAGTTTGAATTTCTTTCCCTCTTATATTCTATACACATGAAACTTTGAAGAAAATGGGTCTGAAATGGGTCTGAAAAACCCTGGTTAGATGCTTATTACCAAATTGTACTACTTCTCTGAAACGTGTCAATAGCACAAACATGTATTACCGTTGGACTTCAATGGACATTTTTAGAAATATGATGCCAATTTTAATTAAACAAATTCTTTTTAACATAGCCACATACCATGAGCGATGCTTTATACTTTTTTGTCTGGTTGAATGTACTTAATTTTCTATTAATTAGGACCTCTTTAGTTTTCTATAATTAGAGTCCCCCACTGTCTATAATATATTTATCCCATATTGGTAACAACTTAGATTGTATTTAATGATTTTATGTTAGAACATTTGTTAGTGGGCCATTTATTTATTTATATGTGATCATGTATTTGCAAGTGAAACTTTTACAGTGTACAAACAGTAAGAGAAATTATAACTCAGATAGTCATTAAGTCCCTAATTGATAGATTAATGCTCAGTTTTTTCCTTAGTTCACTTTTTACAGCAAAATCTTCACCGACTTCTAGAAAGTGTATTATCTTTATATGTATTTAATTTTTTTAAAAAAAATATTTATTTGAAACAGAGCCAAGGAGAAGAGAGATCTTGCAGCCATTGGGTCACTCTCCAAATTCCTGCCAGAGCACTGACTTCTTTCCAGGTGCCCAATATGGGTGGCAGGAACCCAAGGACATCACATGCTGCTCCCCAGAAAGCTGTACCAGAAGCCAGATAAACATCCCCTATGCTGAACAGCTGCTTATCTGTTTTCTGTATTTACAGTTCTGCTTTGCTGGATATTTTATACAAATGGAATCATCTATTACTGGTCTTTTGGAACTAGCTTATTTTTGCTTAACACAACATTTTCCAATGTCCATAGATGTTACAGCATATATCAGGAAGGAAGGAGGGAGGGAGAGAGGAAAAGGAAAAGAAAAGGAAATCAGGGAGGTGCAATACAGATGAAGAATTGTTGTCAAAACACTACATTGAATCTGTGCTTTTTGTATGAATATCACTTTAATAGGACTATTGATAAGGACTTTGTTGTAGAAATTGTCATGCCTTGTGCTGTGACACTGACATTCTACTGTAAAGCAGATGAGATTCATACTCGACCTGCTTGCTGAGCCTCACTCCACAGCTGCCCTCTGCATGCAACCGTGCCGGACCATTCTAGTTACCACTTAGCACATTGTTTTCCACTTACTTCAGGTATGCTCTATTTTCAGGGCATATTGCAAAAGCTATAACGATAAATTAAACATGTACATACTTTTGTAAATATTACTTTGTAGACATGTATAAAGTATACAAATCTTAATTTCTATCATGAAAATGGCTTATTCATATAATCTAGACCATGGTCCTAAGAGAGCATGTCAAAAAAAGAGAATAATGGGAAATATAAATGAAATGAACTGTTTATTTTGGTGCCAAAACTTGAAAGCCTGCGCCTGATTTTCTCCTTACTATGAGTTTTCTGTGAGCATTTTTAAGAGCCCTTTGGCAGAGTCTCTCACTTGCTTGACTCCGTTTCCCCACAGACATTTCTCTTCCCGAGGCTGGGAGGTGTGTGCGTGTTTCTTTCCTCCCTTTGTGTTCAGCCTTCCCCTTGCCCAGTGCCGGGACCCATGGACCCTGAATGCATGTTAGTGACTAGTGATGATGACCTGGTAGCGTTTCTCATCTCCAAAGTGTGTGTGATGAACAGGAACTAAGTGATCCTTTTGCTCCCTGCACAGGTGATCCCTTCTCATCAAGCATCAACAGCAACTGGAAACATTCCCATCGTTTCTTCATTTCCATCATGGACCAAAATCAACCCACTACCGCAACAGAGGCAAAACCTTCAAAGAAACAGAGAGGAAGAATCTGCGATGGATTCAAGGTAGAATAAGTTTCATGATTCCAAACTAAAACAAATGAATGGGGAAGTTGTTACAGATATGAAGTCAGCCAATGTTTGAAAGAACGCATGTTGTATTAGAATTGTCAGTCTAAGCAGACATTAAAATGAACAAAAAATGATACACTTAGGTATAAATTAGCCTTTATTAAATGCGACGAATGTGTTTTTGCAGCAATATTTAACAATTTATCAATGTAAAAATCTAGAAATATTTTTATATCCCTTTGATTCTTGATGAATTAAGAGATGCTTATACAATGTGTTTAAAACAAGATAGGTGCTAAATATTAGGTGAGAAATCTTTTAGAATTAACCTCTAATGCTTGAAGATTAGTAACTATGTTGTTCATAACAAAATAACTTTGTGACCCTGATATGTTTAAACTTTTTTCCTAAGAGAAGGACGTTTTTTTTTAAAAAAAATGAAGTAATAAGAGCTGAGATATAATAGGTCTGGGATGATCAATAACATTGGTCCACACGCTTGTTTGATGTCTTAGGAAAGCCATGTAATTTTTCCATTTGTTAATCATTAAAACAGCAATTCTGCCTTTTGGTTTTATTCCCCAAAAAACCTGTACAGGCATTAAATAATACTTGGATTCCCTTTTTTTTTTTAAAGATTTATTCATTTTATTACAGCCAGATATACATAGAGAGGAGGAGAGACAGAGAGGAAGATCTTCCATCCAATGATTCACTCCCCAAGTGAGCCACAACGGGCCGATGTGCGCCGATCCAAAGCCGGGAACCAGGAACCTCTTCCGGGTCTCCCACGCGGGTGCAGTGTCCCAATGCATTGGGCCGTCCTCAACTGCTTTCCCAGGCCACAAGCAGGGAGCTGGATGGGAAGTGGAGCTGCCGGGATTAGAACCGGCGCCCATATGGGATCCCGGGGCTTTCAAGGAGAGGACTTTAGCTGCTAGGGTACTGCGCTGGGCCCTGGATTCCCTTTATAAAAAAAGAAAGAAAAGAGGCTTATTTCTGTGGCATGCAGAGTTACATAGGGTGGAAGAGGGAGAAAGAGAGGAGAGATCTTTCATCCAGTGGCTCACTCTACCGCACTGCGGTGTCTGGGGCTAGGGTAGGCTGAGCCCAGGTGACAGGAGCTCTCTGGATCTCCCACATGGGTGCAGGGGTGCAAAGACTAGGGCTGTCTTCCACTATTTTCCAGAACGTTTGCAGGAACTTAACCACAAGTGGATCCCAAATGGAATGCCTGTGTCATAGTGTTTCCTTAGCCTGCTAGGCCAGAAATCCTGGGATGCTTTCTTAAATAACACAGTGTGATGTTACCAAGACTCAGCAAAGTTCCAAAGTCACATGCCTTGTAAGTCCAAAGCCCTTGAGCCCACTCAAAGCATTAAAACCCTGCCATGGGTAAGACTTGAAGAAATAATCAGTCACAATCATTTTTTTAGCCAGTATCCTAGTATGTTTTAAGTTTTTTTTTCCAACTTAGTTGTACTCTTATTTAACTCAATAAAGACTACAGAGATCATACTCAACTCTAAGAATGTTATGTAAAGATGCGTTTTTACTTTGACCAGGGAACATAAAGTCTATTTGTTTTCAGAGATAACTGCTCAAGCCAACTCTGATGAAATATTTGAATAATATTTAAGCTGCATAGCGGTTGAAGGGAAATATTGATTAATATAGTTGAATTGGATGTTATATTTAGGGAGTAACAGTGAGTGTCACAGAGATTTCACCTGCAGGTTCATGCAGAAGGACAGACTGGCTGAAGAAAGGCAGGCTTTCCGAGTGCTCCTTGTTAACATGTGGAAGAGAAGCTACGAGTTAGGACATGGGCAGTGTGCATAAAGCATGCTCCGTGCAGCCTGATAAAGACCAAGGAAACAAAAGAAGGCTAGTGTTTTCCAGGTGATCAGGTCAGTGGGAATTCCTGAGTGGATCTTTAGCACTCCCCCTTATTCCATACATCTAAACTCCACCTTGAGATCACACCATTCAGGATCAAGCAAGTGTGCACACATGTTGGGACTGACTTGCAGATGCAGACACAACAGGGAGGAATGTGTCAGAGTGCTCACAAGGAATACATTGGAAACATATAATAGAAGATGGTTATTTTGCACTGCCTTTTCCTCAGATTTTGTTCTCAGCCAATCAGGTTTCATGGAATTGGTCTGTCTGTGTGTCTTCCCAAATTTATAATCAGCCCTCAAAACCAGTGATCTGGGCTCCTAGGGGATGGATCTGGGAGAGCTGCCTGACCCTTCCCCTGGGGGAGGGACCTGGGAGAGCTGCCTCCCCCTCCCCCTGGAGGAAGGTGCAGGGAGGAGGTCTTATTTTAAAATATGGTAAAAGTCTTTTTTAAAAAAAATCCTATTGGGGTGGGAGAAAGTGAGACATTGATTGATTGATTGATTGATTGATCTTGTATCCACTCTTCACTTTTCAAAAGCCCGCAGCAGCCTGTGCTGGGACAGACAAAATTTAGAAGTCTGGAGTTCAGTCTGTTCCACCCCTGTGTGTGGTAGGGACCCAGATACTTGAACCATTACTTGTGCATATGAGGGTGCACATTAATAGGAAGATGGAGTCCAAAACACGAAGATGGAATCAAACAAATAAAGGTGTATCTATTTGTTTGAAAGACAGTTACCCAGAGTGTGAGCCGAGGTGGGGGTTAGGGGCAGAGGCATGAAAGGAAGAGGAAAAAGAATGAGAGAGAGCCTCCTTCTGCTTGTTCACTCCCCAGATGGCCCCCGTGGCTAGGACTGACTCAGGCTGAAGGCAGGAGCCTTTAGCTCTTTAATATATTCCATTGCAGCTGCCTCAAGTATCTTAAAGTGGTAAAGATATTCTAAACTGGTAATAAACACTTAAGTTGAATGCACAGTATCAGAATTCATTTAAATAGCAGGATGATGGACTTAGGACTGTTTATAAAGAGCTTTTCTATTGTAATAGTATGGGGGAAATCAGTAGGGGAGGGATTTTCAAGAGAAAATTCCAGAGCCAATGGAAAGGTATCATAAAGTAATACAACAAACAAACAAATAAGATAAAGAAAAGGCTATGAAATACAAAAGAAAAATTTGAAAATAGGTCTATTATATGACCCAGCCATTCCACTCCTAGGGATTTTCCTAAACAAAATAAGCACATGGAGGTATTGAAGAAAATAGTTATTAACTGATACACAGGGAGCTAGCCAATGTTCTCAGAAGACCTTAAGTTGTAAGCTGATCTTCACTTCTAAGTGATCACGAGTTAGCTGAAGGGATGGAACACCATTATCAAAGACAGCATTTCCAAGCAGGCAAGTAGGAAAGTCGTGGAAGTATCAGGCAACAGAGAGAAATACAACTGCCAAAGCACGGAGTAACATTCAGCCTAAGATACAGTGGCTAGAAGTCTTAACTCAATTTCATTTCAGTGAATCTTACTGACACCCTTTTCTCTTAAAGCTCAACTCACACCCACCTCCAGATTCCGGCTGACTGCATTATTGAAATGTGACCCTGCATAGGACTGCATGCCCTTGTATCCCCCACATGCTTATTCTTTTGCAACAAAATGGTCCCAAATGGAGACCATTGAGCTTAGTGAAACAAGCCAGTCCCCAAAGATCAAATACCAAATATTTTCTCTGATATAATACAGCCTTTATGCAATGTACAAAAAACTGGATAATCAAGTGTGTATATATATATATATATATACATATACACATATATATATAAATTTTTTCGTAAATGACCTGTATAATGGAGACTAGTATACCAGGAAGTGAAGATATGTTGTAGTACATGTCTCTATTCCTGAGTAAAACTAGACTGCCAAAGAAACAATTGAATATACTGTGGCAGTATCCTAAATGTTCTATTTCTGCCTATACCTACTATGCCATGATACATTTGAATAGAAGAAAATTGAATTTTTATTTCTAAGGGAATATACTTCTGAATATTCTGTGAATATGCTTATGAATAAACTGAAAATTAGTGGGGGGAATGGTGGCAGGGGAAAACAGGGCTGGGAGGAACCCATACACCTAAAATATCATGGAAAATGATAAGAAGAAATCAATTTTTATAAAACAGTACTCAAATATACAACTTTAGTAGGCTGCTATTGACACAAAATTAGGAAATAATACTTTGTCCTGTAGTGATGATAATGTGAAAAGGGCTCGGAAAGGGCTTGGAAGTCCCAATTGATGGAAGAGGAAGATGGGTAGACTTTTTATGATGATTTTTACCATGAAAGTTTTTAACACGAAGTTTTGAAGTAAAGAAGTAAAGCAATTCTAATTCCAAGCACACATGAGCTTGATCTTTATTAACCATTTTTCCTGTTCCCTTCTGCTCTGCCGTAGATGTTCCTGGCAGCTCTGTCACTGAGTTACATTTGTAAGGCGCTAGGTGGAGTCATTATGAAAAGTTCCATCACTCAGATAGAGCGGAGATTTGACATATCCTCTTCCATTGCTGGTGTAATTGATGGAGGCTTTGAAATCGGTAACGTTTCCATGTTAATAATCAGACTTACTGAGCCACACGCTGCTGATACACATTCCACACCACCAGTTCTCCAGCAGGGGTGGGTTTTTCCATGGATATTTGCTGAAAACAGCCGTGGTTGTCAGCATTGAGGTGAAGGGAGGAGAGCTGCTTCTACCTTGGGCAGAGGCCAGGTATCCTGCTCAAGATGGCACACATCGCAGAGTTGAGCCTCCACAGCAGGTCGCACACTGTTCGCAGTCTCAATGCTGTCGCCTTAGGCACCAAGGTTCCAGGGTATGAACAGTGAGGGGACAAACCATGGGCGAATCTCAGCCGGTCACGAGGTCACCATTCTATAGGGTGAGGATGTTGATAGACTGACCAATTAGGAGCTGATCCTCTTGTCTCTGTCCCCTTCCCAAGCAGGGAGACGGCTTGACAGAGGGTTGTGAGTCTCAGAGACTGCAGGAGGAGGAGCCTTGGAGCAAACCTGGTTAGATTTCTACTCCCTGGCTGGGGTTCAGTGTGTTTGTGTGGAGAAGGGCAACTGAGAGTATTGCCCTGTTGACTTCATTTTAATGTTAGTGTCTTCTATTACAATGACGTTTTATGTGGTTGATTATGCCTATACTTTTATGAATTGGTAGCTTATTAACAGTACTTGCTTTCAGTTATACAGATTGAGAATATTTCCTGCTGCTTTGTTGTTAACTTTATTTGCAACAACCTTACTGTTTTAAATCATTTTATAAAATAAAAGTTAGGAAACAAGTACGTAATAATCATAATGTACATTAAACATAACATGCACAATATGTAAATACACAAAATAATTGTGGAAAGGAATAATTACATGAAGGAAGACCTATCTTTCCCTTTGTAATGCAAATTTTTGAATTTCAGAACTGTATGCAACATGTCTTTGATCATTCCAAGCTAATGAAACCGTCTAGAAGTTAAAATTTGAAAATGATTGTTCATATTTCTGTCAAAGTTTGCTTCTGCTTACCAGCAAATATTCAAACATCATTAACATCATTATCAGTTAGATTGGCCATTGCTGCTTTTTTCTGACTCTGTAAATCTTTTTGCTTGAAACGCCTTTAGGCTGACTGAAGCAAATTTTTACTTTTTGTTTTGTTTTGTTTTGTTTCCGAAAGAATTTATGTCAGACATATTTTCTAGAGGATTGGTTTTTGAAAAAATTGTGTATGTTATGTGATTATTTGCCTGGGTATAAAAGTAAAAATCTTTTCCTTGGAATGTTTAAATCTTATTTGATAACAGTATCATATATGAAAAATTAATATCAGAGTCATTCATATGCTCTAAACAACATCTCCTCTTTATCACTGGATCCTAACATTTTTCTTGAATGGGTGTTAGACCATTTCTATTTATACTATTTCTGCTAAAAAAAAAATGTAGGAGTTGAATCTGAAGTCTTCAGTCATCCTTCATCTTAAGAACTTTTGCTTAGTATATTTTTCCTTCTCTCTCTTCCTTCCTTCTTTTCCTTTCTTTTCTTTTCTTTTCTTTTCTTTTCTTTTCTTCTTTTTTCTGTTTGAAGGCACACACACAGAGAATGACCATAAAGCTTTCAGTCTGTTTTCCGCTTTAAAGCTTTCTAAATCTCTGTCCCTTTTTTTCTTTATGTCCCATCCGTCTTCTCTTAGGCTGTTTATTGAGCTGTGATGTGTGATTGTAAATATTTCCATAGCATGATGTTGTGTAATATTTCACAGTTCTCTGATTATTGCTTTAAAGAATTATCGACGCTTGAAAGAATTATATCAACATACTTTTTTCTCTTTCTAGGAAATTTGTTTGTGATTCTGTTTGTAAGTTATTTTGGATCCAGACTACACAGACCGAAGATCATTGGAATTGGATGTTTTATAATGGGAGCCGGAAGTATTTTAACAGCTTTACCACATTTCTTCATGGGCTAGTAAGTGTTAACTACCTCCATGACTTCAATGAGTATTAAATTAGTTCTAAATTTTAATTTTCCCTTTAAAATGAGTCATTCTGCTTTTTTCAAGTAGTACTCTTCAAATAAGTCTATAAATGGAGTGTATTTATGATATTACAATTAATCTATTTTAATCACCTTGGCTTTTATGTAGTTTGAAATATGAACAGCACCAATTAAGAGTTTCATATGAAATAAGTGATCTGCTTATGGCATTATTGTGTAATACTCATAGTTCATGGTTTTGCCTGTTCGTTGTTGTTCTGTAAATCTTACCCAGTCAATATGCTGCAACATGGGGTAGGTTCCTGTCACCTATCCATTAAAGCTGTTTCTTCTAATGTCACATTATAGTTTTGTTGAAAGTCTAATGCTCAAGAGAGATTGAGAATAGCAAAAATGAAGTAAAATAGAAGCCTTTCTTCACAAAGTGGTACTCTTGCCAATCTTGCCAATCTACGATCCTGCTTGTCAAGTTGATCTGCCTTGTATGACTTGGATATTGTCATCCCAGTTGTTTTCTGTTAGTCCATACAACAGTGTAAGAAAGTTAAAGGTAACACAAAAAAGAAAGAAACAGGGCAAAAAGGCTGAGGAATAAGAAATATTTTGGAAAAATTCTACTTGAACTAACTTGATGTAGGCTGGAATTTACATTTCATACTCACTATATAAAAAATGTGAGTAAAAGTAGAGATTATTTTAGCCTGCCAGTGTCCTCAGGTAAAACTCGCTCCCAATTCCAATTCATATACTATTGACAGAGGGAGGAGAGAAGAGACTGAAGATTGTTTCTGCAGGAGAAATCACTTATTGACTCATTGTCCAATCTGGCAGTCACGTCTTTTGACCACCACATTAGCTGCATGTTTTCCTACAGATCACCCTTATGTGACCTCTGTTCTTTAAGATACTTCTTCCTAATTGCATCATGTCACACTGCCTGGGAATTGTTTTCCCTCTGCATGACTTCTTGCCATGTCTAATCTTGTCTCCTGTTACCATTAATAATCTCTAGATTATTAGTAATGTCCGCTATTAACTCTTTTCTTCCTTCCAGACCCAATTCTGTTCTGACTCATATTTAACACAAACCCAACTATGTTCCTTAAAAATTCCATTTCCTGGAGCAGTTTCTCAGATTTGGGTTATTAAACTAGTGAATTATTAAACAAATTCAGGTTATTTTGTCATAGAAAATTTTTGTCATAGTGAGACACAAAAGAAAAATAGAATATAAATAAACATAATATCTGTAAATTGTTTGTACATCTATTTATGAGTGTGTGTGTGTGTGATCATGGCAGTAATAAAAAAAATGTGTTTCTTGCCATTGGTCCTATTCAAAATCATTAAAAGGCCATTGGCTCTGGATTAAGACTCAAGCTCCATTATGTGTGTATGTTGCTCTTTAATTTGGTCTGTGACTGTATTGCTAGCTTCATCTTTCTTTGCCTGCTACTGAGAAGCACAATCCAGAGTTGCAGTTCCGCCATAGGACCACACTATGTCGTAAGATTGCATAGACTGTTTCTGTGGCTTGAATACTTCTCTGCCTCATGTACCTGTGACACTTCCTCCCCTGTTTAAGATTCATCTTTTGTGTTATCCTCCTTGTAAAGTCTCTCTAACATACACTACCCCTCATCTATCAGCAAATCTGATCTTCACTGTTTCTTTTGTGACAACTCAGAGGCTTAATATATTGAGTTTGCTCTATCTTGTTTCTATATGCCTATCTTGTGCCACATTGCTGAAATACTATGCACTTGCAGTTTTTTGGAGCTGAAAGAGATACCTGGCTTGTTAACACTAGGCTTTTCTTGAAACTACAGGATACCTCAGTGTTCTTGAGTAAATGTTCCCATTGCAGTTTCATCTCTGTTGATCTGATCAGGTTCTCCCTAATCAAATTGAAATGGATAAGTTTCATTGACTAAGTTTGAAAAGTCATATAATGTGTGTGTATGTGTCCATGAAAGAAAATCACATAGGTAGTTGATAGAAAATGCCTTGTGCATGTATTATAAATTGATTTGAAAAATATTTCTCTGAGATTATCAAATGTCATCACAGATTCTCAGCAAGTTCAGACTGTGGTCATCTTTGAAGGCAATTTAATGATATAAGCAGATGTAGTTAGGTTTTGCTTTTTTCTTTTTTTTTTTTAAGTGAACGCAGGATGTTTCAGTTATTCAAGCCTTGAGCAGAATGTCAGCATTCCTAGGGATACAGCAAGGCACAAGCCCACACTACCTGGGGAGGAGTCAGCCACCTCCTTGAGTGAACAACCGCTTTCACTTTCCCATCTCTCTCCCAAACTTCAGCCGGAAAATTCACCAAGAGAACTCTGGGTGTTTGAGAACACAGTGGTGCAAAGGAAGGTGACATTTCCTCTCTTTCTGGGGAGAGTGAATACATGCAGTACGCCAAGCAAAATTCTAAGTACAGTCATGCTCTTGCAGTTACAGATATTCTAAGGAAGAACATAGCAATCCATCAGAGAACTCAACTTCAAGCTTCTCCACCTGCTCAGCCTATGAGAGTCCATCACTCAATGGAACAGCACCAGAAATAATGGGAAAAGGTAAGGCTTAAAAGTGACAAGAATTCACACATTTCCAGATTTAATCACATATCAAAACTGCTGTTAAAGGTGAGCGAGATTTTGTACTTTTTAAAATGTTTACTTTGAGAAGTTAGGACTGTCAAGTAGAAAGCCTTTCTTTTGAATTGATAGTAAATGCATCTATCTTTGAAACTTCAGCAGATTGCTGTGGGGCAAAATAAAAATTATTTTTCTGCTGAATTCATCTCAATAATGTAGGAAGGAAATATCAAAAAGAGCAAGTTCTCCCTTAAATTGGTTCTTCTGTCTTTAAAAGAAAAATAAATTTAACCTTTTATTTGTGGATCCAAGTATTTCTTTTGGAGTTTACAGTTTGTGCTGTTGATGATTCATAGATGCACATGATATGATAACCGGAATTAACTCCGCACAGTAGTACACCTGATTATATGGCATCATTTCAGCCATATCTAGAAGTAATTACAAGTAAGAAGTTCACTTTACCTTAATCTTTCCAGCTTGAAACCATAATTTTGAATGTAAGGAGTGTAAATACCATCATCAGTTTATTAAACATTGATGTTGGATTATTTTTTCACTGATCCAAGTGGTTGTTTGACTGCACAAGCAGAATAGGAATTACTGCAATGGACTGAAAGTACCTTGTTATGGAAATATTTACTTACAGATTTTCCATTTGTAGTCTCACGGTGGCTTAATGATTGTTGGCGTTGTTAAATTTTTGCATACCTCTGAGACACCTCAACCCATTTTCTCTTGTGATGTTACCAGAGTGTTAAGCATGACTGTCGTAACTCTTAGGTTTTCTAGTAGGTCAGAATGATGATATTATTTCATGTCTACCTTGAATTCTTACACCTGGTGTTACCACCTGATACCATTTGTTGAATCCTCCAGAATGCAATAAAGGTATTACATTAAAATAGTTCATAGGAACAATGCTGATCAACATTTTAGCATGGAAAATTTCGCTGGCCAAAAAATGGTAGCATATATCAAAGAGGTTTGTAAATATTATATAGTTAAAAATAAAAATAAAATTTGTTGCTATATTTATCTAAAGAACTGATTTAAAAACAAATGGGACAAAATTACCTTACAGTCAAATCATAACGTTTGTGAATATTACATGTAAAGAACTTTTAGTGCTGGATATGGAAGAGAAGGTGGTTACTGGGGAAAGTAGAGAAGAGCATACATGTTTTGAAAAAAAAACAAGAAGTGACATAAATATGTGGAAAAAATAACTTTTCCTGATAAATGGAAATTATCAAACCAATTTGAAAACGTCACATGTTGTAATATAACCATGAGTTATAATTATAAATGTTAAAACTAAACATTTTTCTACCACTTAAAACTTAAAAGGAATTAAGGTAGAAGAAAAACAAGTGTTTCAAAAACAGACACAAGTCCTCCATTCGCTATTTAAATATATTGTGAGTATAGAGCTTAAAAAAAAAAAAAACCACTCCTAGAGACATTTAACCTAAATAATTATTTTGGTGATACAAATTAAGACTGCAATGAGACAGCATTGTATTTTCGTCCAACTAGCACTAATACTTGTCCAATTAGCAAGAATAAATTTTTTTAGGTTTATTTATTTAAAGCAAAAACAAAAAAAGAAAGACATGGGTTTCATACTTGAAGTCCTAGGGGTGCATCCATTTATAAATCATTCTGGAGTTTGGTTAAGAAGTATGCTGAGGCCAGAGCTGGGGCCCACATGCAAAGCCACAGTAACTTGCAATGCCACCATCCCGTAGAAGAGCACTAGTTCAAGTCCCGGTTCCTTCACTTCTGATCCAGCTCTCTGCTGATGCCCCTGAGAAAGCAAAAGATGATCCAGGTCCTGGAGTCACCCACCTGGGAGACCTGGAGGGTGTTCTGTGTGCTGGCACTGACCCAACTCCTCTGTTGAGGCCATTTGGGGAATGAAACAGCAGGTAGCGTTTTTCTCTGTTTCTGTCTCTCTCTTCCTCTCCTGTATGTCTCTGCCTATCAAATAATAAAATGCATCTTTAGAAAAGAATTAAAATATGCTTATATACTTAGCTGTGCAGTTCTACTTTGTTAGTCTTGAATGTATAATCAAGACTGTGCACCAGAGCATTCTTATTTGTATCTTTCCAACACAAATATTTCAAAATTGAAATATTAGCAGATGAACTCAATAGTTTATGAAATTTTCATTCAGTACAATAATAGGCTGCCATTACTATCTGACATGAAAGAAATATTTACAATGTAGTAAAAATTCTCAAAAACAGCATTAAGTGAAAAAACAGACTTCTATAAATTGCATATATATGCATATATATAATGTACATAAAACACATTTTACATGTTTTTGAGAGCTGACTTGCACCAGGTATATAACAAGTAGATCATTGCTATTTCTTGTGGCTTTTTCTGTTGTTTTTTTTTTTCTAAACTTCACAAATAGAGTATGAAGCACTTGGGGAAAAAAGTAAAAACTACTACATGAAATAAATTAGTGTTGCCAAGTAGATGAATGTCTGTTAGGAATGCTTAAATTAGTGTTTCAAATGAAATGCTCTCTGGTTACACAGGTTGTGGAAAGGAATCTGGGTCCAACATGTGGATGTACGTCCTGATGGGGAACATGCTTCGTGGGATAGGTGAAACCCCTATCGTCCCACTGGGCATCTCTTACATTGATGATTTTGCTAAAGAAGGAACTTCTTCCTTTTATTTAGGTAATGCACAAAAAATCTTGAATTTCATGATCACTTATCCTGGACTATACTTGAATGTCTGTAGAGTAGTTCTTTCATTTAGAAAGATTATTAGGACAAATTTTCTTGCATAATACTATTAAAATCAGGAGTAAGAATCATGTCTTCTTTAAACCTGACAAAAACCTGATAATATCTTTATAGCAATTTCAGGTGCTTTGATAAAAATTTTTTGTTTCCTTAGGTGCTTTGAATGCAATAGGAATGATTGGCCCAATCATTGGCTTCGTATTGGGATCTCTGTTTGCTAAAATGTATGTGGATATTGGATTTGTGGATCTGAGTAAGTACAATCAAACACTGGCAACATGACAGTGTCTCTCAAGTGCAAGATATTATTCTTCCACATATTTGAATTTACTCTTTCAAGTTCTTTGTTTCCTGTTTTAAGTGATGAATATTAAGTAAATGCATGTAAGTCAGAACAAAATATTTCTCAGGTCCCATCTGTGCTGCATATTTACAGATAAGTACAAAATGAGGAATTTTTAACAGATTTATTGTAGATCACTTCATCCAAAGCAACCGAGATGAACCTGTCCCTTCCCAGTAAATACATTTTTCCTGACAGTGATCTGGACATGAAGTGTCGGCCCTGTGCATAGCCTCGTTGTGACTTGTGTGTTCAGTCACGTGGAAATGACTACAGTGTCTGCATCAGTGCATTGTGGTTTATTTTGTCCTGATCCTACTGGAGGACTTGACTACATCAGTGCATTGTGGTTTATTTTGTCCTGATCCTACTGGAGGACTTGACTACATCAGTGCATTGTGGTTTATTTTGTCCTGATCCTACTGGAGGACTTGACTACATCAGCATTCCGTTAGAGCTTGCTGAGCACATGGATGAAGGTGTGCATGTGGAAGTGTTACGTTTGGCTTTCCTTGTCATTCACAAACATAGAAATAGAGACTGTGTTACTGGAAGTTCCTCAGCCTCAGGCCTTTCGACGTGAAAATGTGTCTGCACTGCCTCTAGCTTGATCTCTTGTTCTCTCCAGCCACTCTTAATAAATACACATGGGATATCAATTCACTTTCTTGCTTCTCCCAAGGTGCAGTTCCATCAGGCCTCTGCATTATCCAGCCTGCATCTTCATCCTCTCCATCTCTGTTCTTTCCCATGGCCAAGCAGTGCCCCGGATCAGTACACCAACTGTCCTAAATCACTGGGTGCTGGTCTTGGCAGAATTTGCTAGCCTTTAAGTCTGAGGGTCATCAAACCTGTTTTGGATACCAAGTTGGTACTGATTTCCTTGTGGGATAATTGCAAGGTACTGAGCCAGAATTGATTTCACTCCTGGCTTAGCACATGCACAACTCAAAGTTTTCTCTAGTCCTGCAACCTTTGCCACACTGTACAAAATGACACCTGGTGTGGCACTGCTTGGGGTTCTTGGTCTGCTGGCCACTCTATCTGGGGGCCACCCAAACCTATTCTGGTTGGAACCCCCATAGGATATTAAGTTGGTAGTGATTTGTATGGGTCCAATGTAATTCATTGAGCCAAAATTGACTTTGCTGCTAGCTTAGCAGATGTGCAGCACACTGTTTATCTCTCTGCTTATGTAGTCATTGCCACAGTGTTCAAAATGATGCCCAGTGTGGCACTGGTGGGAGTTTGGGCCATGGAATCCATCCTGTTTCTGCACCGCTGGTCGGGGGGCTGCCGCTGCATCTCTACTCATGGTCAGACCAAACAAACAAGCAGGATAGACAGTTATTTACCTTGGTTCACCTTCTGACCTCCTGTTGAACTTCCTTTCCCTCCTGGTCATGGATAAAACTCTGATTACCAATAGCTGACCGCTGATGGGGTATCTGATGACTGCAACATGGCTCTGTTGTCTCTGCTGCTTCCCCAAGTTGTGTCTAGCTGCCCGTCTGATGTCGGCCTGTCCTTTCCTATTTCTTGAAATCTATGCTGTTTCACCCTAGCTAATTATTCTGCTTCAGGTAAGACTCTATTCCAACATCTTGTACCTGTCTCCCCCTTTCTTCTTCATTATTATTTTTGTTTCTATCTGTGCATCAGAAAAAAAAATTACACTTCCAGGTTTTAACAATGTGGATTTTTATATGAGACAAGATTCAAATAATGCAGCTCTAATTTTTATGTTCTTCTCAAACATAGACCACTGTGAACATTTTTTCCATGATTTTCCAATGTAAATACCCAATGACGGCAGTTATCCAGTCGTATGCTCATAGTAACCACCATGTTTATGTAGCTTAGACAGTGACCACAGCAATTGCAACGTATCAGCATACATATGATGTTTTCAGGCTTCAGAGACAAGATTGTTTGGAACAGCTTAGGAAGGGAGAAATGCAGTTTACCTCTTCTCTGTGAGGGTAGTAATTAACTGTCACTATTTCCCCTGACCATCCCATCTTTCAGAATGCTTTTTCATTGATTTGTACTTATTTTTTACAGGCACTATCAGAATAACTCCTAAGGATGCTCGCTGGGTTGGTGCTTGGTGGCTTGGTTTCCTTGTGGCTGGAACTTTATCCATTATCTCTTCCATTCCATTCTTCTTCCTGCCCAAAAATCCAAATGAACCAGAGAAAAAAAGGAAAGCTTCAAAATCTGTGTATGTGCTCAAAACAGATGAAGACAAGAGCCAAGCTGCTAATCTGACCGGCCAGGGACAAACAGTTACTGGAACTGTGACAGGTAGCTAGTTTATATTCACAATCAACTTGATATGGTTCATCTGTATATAATCACACACAAAACATGTAGTATTAACTTTCCTTCACGCCAAGATCAACTGGATATTTTTCTAAAACTTCTGTTTGTGTTTGTAAATATTCTCTGAGCAAGTAACACGTGTAAGAGTATTGAGGCTATTAGCAGGACGAAATCAAAGGCTAGCAACATTGGTTCCTTTTAAGTCAAACACTATTTGAAAAACACAGGGTGCAATTGTAAGAGAGAAAGAGGTTATAATGTTTTGTTCATTTGTTCAACAAAAGATACACAGCACCATACCATGTGCTGGTGTGAGATACTATAATGCCTGATGGTGATATTGAAAGGTGAACAGACAAAGTACCTTAAGTCTGTGGTAATGCGAAGTTTAACTACTCTCTGTTGGTGGGATGGAAAAAGGAGCAGGAAGTCGGGAAGTTTCTCTTTAGACAATTAGAGTAACAGTTTACTGACAAATGTGTAAAAAACAGACACCCAACAGCAACCAAAAACTCTAACTGTCCAAAAAATCAGTGGTAATAGTCAAGAATTGAGACTAGTAATTAAAGTTAGCATACTTTAGCATTTGGTAACTCCTTCTCTTCCAATTGGGAAATCACTAAGAAACAAACAGTGCATAACCCAGTGGTAGCCGGAATATGATCACTGAAGCACTGAAGCAAGGGGTTGGCAGTGATTTTGAGATTAAAGAGAAATACTGACTTGTGAAAAAATAATCAAAACCTTTTTTTCAGATTTATTTGTTTTTACTGAAAAGTGTGATTTACAGAGAGGTGGAGAGACAAAGATCTTCTGTTTGCTGGTTCACTCCACAAATGGTCACACCAGCCGAAGGTGAGCTGATGCAAAGCCAGGAGCCAGGAGTCTTTTCCGGGTCTCAAAGGCTTTGGGCCGTCCTCAACTGCTTTCCCAGGCCACAAGCAGGGAGCTGAACGGGAAGTGGAGAAGCTGGGATTAGAACTAGCACTCATATGAGATCCTACCACATGCAAGACGAGGAATTTAGCCACTAGGTTACTATGCTGAGCTAAATTGAAATCTTTTTACAAATTGACATTAAAGTGAGATTACAAATTTTCAGTCCAAAAGTTCTTCCTCCCATTATTTCTTCCACTTAGCCATTTTATTACTATTTTCTCTTTTCTGTAATACTATATATAGGACAGTTATTTCCTGTGATCATTTTGCATTGGATCACGAGAGAATTATTCAAATTTCATCTACATTGGTAGTTTCAGATTGGCTACCACATGAACATTTGCCAATATGTATTACCACGGAAATTTGGGAATATTACACTTCAGTGCATCGCCAGAAGTCAGTCGTTAAGTATTTATTAGCATACTAATCAGCTAAATTTTTGGAACTTTTTCCTGCACAGCAAAATATATCATCCCAAGGAATTTTCATCTTGTGTATGGGCCTTCAAAAATGCATGGAAAACAAATATTGCATACACAGATTTAAACTTTTTGTGCCAGAACAAGCTCATTTATACTTTTCATTGATTTTATGGACTTGAAAGGCAAGGAGGCATAGAGAGAGGCGTGGGTAGGGAGATCTTCCAACCCTTGGTTACTGTACATACACCAACAATATCTGGGGCTCAGCCAGGCAGAACTAAAGCCTAAATAAACTCATGCAGGAAGTCAAGGCCTGAGCAGCCACTCACTGTCTCCCCGGTACCATGAGCAACAAGCAGACTTTTGGAATAGAGCCAGGAGTTGAACTCAAGTACCACGCTGTGCAGTGTGAGGTTTCCCCAGGTGGTGTTTTCACTGCAGCACCAAACACCCAAGGCAATCAGCTTCTATTACCATGGTTCCTCCAACTTTTCGAGGTATATTCATAAATGTTGTGTCTTTACTCTGCCATATCAATCCTATAAAATTAGTGCAATGTGTTAATGTAAGGACAGGTTTGACTGTGAGACTGAAAGAGAGAGAAGATAATGAAGATAGAAAAGGATGATTACCATCATCTGCGTGATCAGGTGTGTTGTAGGATACTGACCTAAACCAAAGGGGACCTCCATCATGTGGCTATTTAAAATGGATGAAATATCTAAGTACATGTTTAAGAAGAAAAAACATTGGATTTATTCTATGTATTCTTGAATACAGCTAAGATTAATTGGTTAGAAAGTAAAAAGGGGGGATTTCAGTTCTTCATAAAAAAAAATGTACGTAGGACCCAGTGTGACAGCTTAGTGGCTAAAGTCCTCACCTTGCACATACTGGAATCTCATATGGGTGCCAGTTCGTGTTCTGGCTACTCCACTTCACTTCCGGCTCCCTGCATGCGGTCTGGGAAAGCAGTCAAGGATGGGCCAAAGCTTCGGGTCCCTGCACCCACGTTGGAAACCCAGAATCGGCTCCTGGGCTTGGACCGGCTCAGTATCGGCTGTTGCAGCCCACTTCGGGAGTGAACCAGCAGATGGAAGATATTTATCTGTCTGCTTCTTTCTGTAAATCTGACTTCCTAATATAAACAAATATTTTTTTTTAAAAAATATGTAACAAGATAACTATCCTAAAGTGAAGCCATCCCTGTCTGATGTAGTCAGCTTGCTATCTGAGGTTTGCTGAGCCATGTGAAAGAATGTATAGTGGATTATGGTCTTCTAAAAGTTCAGACTTAGTGACATTCAAGTTCCCACCCACAGCAAAATTCAGTAATTATCAAGTCATATGTTCTGTATGTTTTTATCAAAGTCATAGCTTAGAATATTTTGCACATCACTAGAGTTCCTTTAAGGTGGAGAATCTTTATAGAAAGAGGCTTAGAATTTGCCTGGTATCCTGTTAAGAAGCAAATATTTGTTGAATGAACAAATGAATGAATGTGTTTACAGTAGGTATGGTAGCATGCTGGTAATAATCAGACATTGAGAGAACAAATCAAGTCACAAAATACACATTTATGTACCCATTTTAGGATAAAATGGACTAACTAAATACATATCAATATATGTATGAGAAACATTGAGGGAAGCTGTATGGTAAAATGTTGACAGAACTGTCAACAGAATTATCTCACATTATCAGAGAAAGATTTCATATGATATAAGACTAAGACATGAATATGCATTTGATTGTTTTTAAATATTTAAATTATTTTAAATTTTTTAGTTTTTTCCAATCTTTGAAAAGCATCCTTACCAAAAGATTGATATGCACTTGATTATTTTAAATATTTAAATTATTTTGTGATTTTTAGGGTTTTTTCGATCTTTGAAAAGCATCTTTACCAATCGTCTGTATGTTATATTCTTGTTTATGACATTATTGCAAATCAGCAGCTTCATTGGTTATTTTACTTATATCTTCAAATACATTGAACAACAATATGGTCAGTCCGCATCTCAGGCTAACGTTATCACAGGTAAGATACATTGTTCACTTACTTATTTGATATGTGATATACTTTTGATTTGTGGTGTTGCAAATGGCAGTTTTCCACATTCCATGAGATGTCATTTTTGTTTATCCTTTCCAAAATCTTATCAAAATTGTTAGTCTTGTGATACCATCATTGCTTTGCACTTGAAGTTGTATTTCATGTTTTTGAGTTCCCAAAGGAAAAACTACATGACAATGGAAAATACATGTGTGATATCTGCATAGTTGGTCAATGTAGTGCTGACATTGTCAAATTATGCAAATCATTGATTAGAAATCAGGACTTTATTACTTAAAGTTATAGCATTGATATTTCCACAATAAGAACGAAATATATTCTCAAATTATGCATAAATTTTAAAAATCATATTCTAGGGGATATTTTAAGGTACTTTTTTTTCAATGGGATATTGGAATTTACCTACTAAGGGAAATTTTTCAAGTTTCAGGTATTCAATTCTAGGCAAATTGGGAGTATATTCTTAAGGGTTGGAACTCTTCAGTTTGAAAAATGTAGAGGATTTTAAATGGTAGATTCAAAGTCTCATAAAGATGCTGGGTTTTGTTGTTGTTGGTTTCCAGTATAAAAAAATGGGAAGCACCTCATAGATATCCTTGGAGACACAAATATTCAGTCATTGGTATTATTGCTGTTATTATGATTACAAAGGAAACCACGGCCTCATTATTAAGAAGGACCGATTATTTCCTCTTTGGTAACCCCATCCTCTCTATCCGTCCAGGCTGATCAGCCTTCTGGTTAAGAAGGATCAATATTGGAGAATGTTGACTGACATAGTGTGTCTCACATGCAAAGACATGTAAGAAAGGTCATATTTATATAATTGTGGTTTTCTTTCATTCTTTCTAGGAGTCATAACCATACCTATGATGGCAGCTGGGATGCTTTCAGGAGGCTATATCATCAAAAAATTCAAATTTACCCTGGTTGGAATTGCCAAATTCTCATTCTTTACTTCTTCGTTGTCCTTCTTATTTTACCTGTTATATTTTGCTCTGACCTGTGAGAGCAAACCAGTGGCTGGCATAACCTTGACCTATAAAGGGTTTGTATTTATCAGTTTATCAATTTTCTAACATGTTACCTCTGCAATTAAAAGGCTAGATAAGTAAATCGGAACAGAAACAATTTTAACATTCTTTTTTAGTTGACAGCAATTTCTCAACTTAGGAATTCTTGAATATCTGTTTCTCAGATGCTCTCCTTTAATTTTTTTTTCTTTAAAGATCAGACATGTACTTTGTAGTAATAGTATCATTTTATAGTTCTGAGAGTGAGTGACTTTAGATGAAGAAGGCATGAGCAATAAATAAGGTTCTAACTCAAATTGAGGTTCTGTGGCTTCCAAACATACCGTATGTGCCACTGTAATCTTGGGTGGGTCATGAGACTACTGTTAATAACAGTCGTCCAAAGTTACTGAATGTTCTTCATCTGCAGTTTGTTCTGGTGTTTAACAACAGGCTTTGTAAGAGTGCACTTCCTTATTTGATGTTTAATTCTTGTTTGGAAAACTAACAGATGATTTCAAGATTTGTCTTCATTATTAGCAGGATTAATACGTATCCTCAGTATAATTGTATGTTAGATATTGCATAACCTCTACTGTTCGATTAGGAGTATTTGTAGTGATGTGCAGTGTTCTTAGAAGTCCATGTTTTATGCAAATCATGGGACAGTTTCCTCTCTTTGCAAGGCAGAGACACAGAGATCTGCCTTGTTTGATCCACTCCTCAAATGTGCAGAATAGCCAGGGCTGGCTCAACCCAGACCAAAGACTCTATCAAGGTCCTTTTCTTGGGTGCCAGGAATGCAGACTTTTGACCTGCTGTGTCTTGGAGTTTACATTAAAAGGAAGATATAATCCAGAGTGGAGCCAGAACTCAAATCCAATCACTCTCATATGGGCTGCAGGCAACCTAAGTGATATCTTAACAACTATGTTAAATGCCTAACCCACAGGAAAAGATGTTACAACCCATGTTGTCATCTCCTACTATACCCAATTGCTTAATATAAGGAAGGTTCTGGGCCAGCATGGTGGCAAATCAGGCTATTTCTCTGCCTGTAACACCAACATCCCATGTGGGCACCAATTCATGTCCTTTTAGCTCTACTTCTGATCCAGCTCCCTGCTTATGGCTGGGAAAGCAGTGGACAATGGCTCAAGTCCTTGAGACCCTGCACCCAAGTGGGAGACTAGAAGAAGCTCCTGGATCCTGGCTTCACCCATGTCAAACTGGCTGTTGCATCCATGTTGGGAGTGAACCAGTGGATGGCATATATTTATCTCTGTGTAACTTTGCCTTTCAAATAGAAAAAAAAATAAACCTTTTTTAAAAAGATGAGAAAGGTTCAAGTTTAAGCCACAAGCAAAGACCCTTGCATGAGCTCAGTGACCACATAAACCAAATCTGCTTATTGTTGGTTCTGAGCTTTCCAACTCAGGATTTTATGTAATATCAATTTCAGCCTGTCTTGTCAGGTTTTCTTGTCTAAACATTTTCCTATTTTTAGAGGGTTGCCTAGCTAATTTTCAGTTATTATCCTGCGCTCCTTATCATGACAATTGAACATTTCCTTCCACATAAACCTTAGCAATCAGGTTCTCATACCACTTTCTGTGTTGTGGACACTGGAGGAATTGTAACTTTCTGGATTCACATAATGACTCTAAACTGAGCCTACATTATATGATTAGTTCTAATAACAGTTTGTCTTTAAGGGCTTTTTTGGAAAACAGAGTCACATGGGTGGGAGAGGGAGGGAAAGACAGTAGATGAGGGAGAGCAAGGATGGGAGGGGGGGAGAGAGAGAGAGAGAATCTTCCATCCGCTGTCTCAATCCTCAAAGACTAGGGCCAAGTCAGACTGAAGGCAGGAGTTTCTCCCAGGTCTCCCATTTGGTGCGGGTTCCTAAGCACTTAGTCCACTCTCCTCTTGCTATGCCAGTCACACTAGCTGGGGGGGAAGGTGGATGGGAAGAAGAGCAGGCAACACTCAAACTAGTACCGTTGCAGGACACCAGCAAGAGTTACAGGAGGCATTTTAATACACTGAGCTATAACATTGGTCCCCATAATAGCCTTCTAAAGACAGTTCCCTGAAAAGAAATATAGGACTTGTACAAATTAATTAAAAGACAGCAGTGATAATTCTGTTTTTTTTCATTCAAACAAATATTGAAAACTTCCTTGGAAGTACTTCAATTATTATTATTTTTATGAAACCAAAAATAATTCCTAAAATCTATAAACAGACAATTATATGACATATCTTATATTTTAGTGAACTTATGAAATCATACTCTGTAGCTTATAGAACATCAATTATTAAAACTTCATGTATTCTCAACTAATTATGTTCTTGATTTTTCAAAATCCTTAAATGTTCTGATTTGACTCTCTTAAGTTCAGCTTTTACAGTTAAATATCCAGATTTTTTAATTTCACCTACCTTAACAAAAACATTCTTAGATTTACATGCCTTTATAGACAGCTAGAAGGTATCTGTTTAATGCCACTACTTTATTGGGCGGAAAAAGCGCATCACATCACAAAGATCTCTCATCTAAATCTTACTCTCTGGAAATTTGTTAAAATTATACCTTGGGAAGATGAAGAATAAGCATTTTAAAAAGAGCTATTTTAGTATCACCACATAGAATTTCTCTACGTCATTAAAGCAAGATTATCTTTCTTGTTTCCCCTTTATTCTTCTCCATCTCATTTCTTCTATTTCTTCCTCCTCTTTCCTCCCTTCCATTTGTCATTTTCCTGTTCTCAAACCCCTTTACTCTATTTTTTTGATACATGTCTGTCATCTAATTCCAGAAATTATCCAGTGACCTCTCATCTAGATGTACCACTTGCCCATTGCAACTCAGATTGCAACTGTGATGAAAGTCAATGGGAACCTGTCTGTGGCAGCAATGGAGTGACATACACATCACCATGTCTCGCAGGCTGCAAATCCTTCAGTGGCCACACAAAGCCAACTGTGAGTATCTATCTCTGCTGTCCCCTCTACTTCATCAGAACCACAGGTTAGATAGAGCCATTGTTAGAAAAAGAAGTCTGTTTACGGGAAAACATGGAGAACTTTGAAAACTAAAACATCTTAAAAATCTTTGAATGTGGACCTCAGCTTTAATAAATTTGCCCAAATTTGGCCCAGAGTATAAGAAGCCCACCTCTAATATTCACAGCTCTGCTGTCTTTCAGTGAGAGTGCCCATTCAGTCTGTGGTCCCACATGGCCCACTTGGGAAGGCCTGGAAAAATATGATCTTAGAATTTAAAGGAAAGTTCTGTCTGCCATAAAGATATGATTTTCTTAATATTGACAATGGTCATGCTGTTGGGAGGCTAATGAAAGACCCATTGAATCATTCGTCATCAGCCATCTCTTTTTAAAATAATGTTTTTTGGGGCTACATGTCTAGAACAGCTGTTGGGTCATCACTTGGGATTGTCTTTAACCATATTGGTCAGGTTGTGGCTACTCTACTTCCAATCCAACTTCTTTCTCATGTTACCCAGCGAGACAGCAGGTGGTGGCACAAGTACCTGCTCCCCTCCACCCACATGGGAGAGCTGGATTAAGAATTTTTTCTGGCCTGATCCATTACAACCTGTTTCCATTGGTCAGTAGAGTAAAAGATTGGGTTAATTTCACTTTATTTTTCTCTTTCCATATTTCAAGCAAAAATTAAAATTAATACATAAGTTAAAAAATAATGCTTTTTTGTACCAGTTTGGAGGACTGGCCAACAAGCTTGCTGCATAAATCGTTTTTCTGCATCATTCCTAGTCAAACAATGTAAAAATTTTGGTAGGCTCCTGAAAATATGGATTTTAGTTCTTTCCCAGAGTCAATTTTTCCTTTAGTAGTAAGACATTAACTCTGATGCATCAAAGGTGTATTTGCCTTAAACTTTATTGTAGTTTGAAATACTGGAGAATTCAGTTAAGCCATCAGGCTATGTGAGTTGCTTGTCTGAATGTCTCTAATCATCGATTTCTCAGGCTTGTCATTTTGTGCTGGAACTGTTCATCTGGACATTGCATTATAGTGAAACTTCCCAGTAATTACCTCACCCATGTTATTGTATATCGTTGTATGCTTGTATGTGCATGTGGTTTTAGATTGCCAAAATAGGAATCAAATTATAACCTAACTCTATTTTGATCTATGGATCAAAGAGAATATTAGAAAGGCTTTATGTCAATAAGAAAAGAACAGAGAATTTCAGACTAATTTTTGAAATATTTCCTAACGTTAAAATTTAAAATTAACAGCAAATTACACTTTCTTTTGGAAAGGATCCAAGAAATAATTTTGTTGTTAAACCATGGCACAATTGGGTTTTTAGAATTTTGTTAAATGTAAATAATGTGATTTGAGTGATTAATACCTTTTATTTTTTAATATATTTTTATTTTGAATTATGTGATACAATTTTGTATAGGTTGGGATTCTCCCCCAAACTCCCACCCCCCCATCAGATTTTTCCCATTTTGTTATAATAGTGTAGTGCTTCATAAGGAATGATAATTCTGTCAGTCTCTTATTTAAGTGTACCCTGACATTGTTGGTACAGACAATGTCAGGCAATCCAGCGTCCCATTGTCTACACATGTCCAACAGTTTCATTGGGAATCCATCTTTCGTCTGGAAGCAGGGATGCATGTTCCATTATTCCCCCACATCTGTATATGATAGACCCCAGTACTGCATCACTGTACATTACCATAAGTGAGAAGCCATGAATCACGGTCAACAACTGGTATGAGTTAGAACAGCCAGATTAATACCTTTAAAAGGTAATGGAAAGTATTGACAGTTTTTACATTCTTTCAAAAAAAATTAGGTGTTTTATAACTGTACTTGTGTGGAAGAAGCTGGTCTGCAGAAGAGCAACTTCTCAGCCTCCTTGGGGGAATGCCCAAGGGACGCTGGCTGCACAAAGAAATACTACATATTTGTAGCTGTTCAACTCATGGATTCTTTCAGTGTTGCTTTTGGAAGCACTGCGTTTATCATGCTGATTGTCAGGTAAGTATCGCTTTTCTAATCATTTTTTATGCATGTTGGACTACAAGTACATCTGATTTGTTCCGTATTGTATTTGGGGCACCCATTCCTATTTTGTTACATTTTGCTTATTTGGGATGTCTTTTCTTGGGATTATTGCGATCATTCAATGCCATAGTGAGTTCCTAAGACTTTGAGGGCATCTCTATATGATATTTACGGAGGCTTTGATTTGGGGTTGCCCTACATCCTGATGGGATGTATTTTTGAGAACCAGGTATAAATTTTCACTTTAGTCTGCAATAATATTTCAATGCTTATAATGTGACAACAGAATGGCTTTTGCTCTAGTTCCTGTTCGTACTGTCACGGGCAAGAGACAGATATTTGAGAATTTGTTACATCACTCGTGAAACAGTTATGTAGAGCAGATACCATGCCTCGTGGGGAATGCTGTGTGGTGAGTAAAGCAATAGTGGGCAGGGACGGAGCTGTTCTGCTGGAATCTGTACACTTTGATAGGAAACAGAGGCATCCGAAGAGCACCCACACATTTTGCTCCTTGAGAGCCTTTTTGTGATGTTTTCACCCTGAGAAAGGTCCATCAGAATGTTGGGGTGCTCAAAATCAATTGTGAAGTGTGGGGTCACAGTGCACGGATAAATATCTTGCATGATAATGATGTGTGAGTGTGTGTGTGTGACCTTGTGCATGTCGTCAGGGAGAGTATTGGCTAGATGTGAGGATGCATGCAAGTTAACGTACGAACGAGTGTCGGCGATTGTCGCCTTCCTATGCCACTGCACCGCACATCTGCTGTTTCCACTAACGTGGTCAAGATTTGAAGCCAACTGTAAGGAAGATAATATCCCCATTTTCAACACAAACTCTCCCAAATGCATACTCTTGCATGCCATTCCTTTCCTTGGGAGAACACTGAAGTTTGTGTTTTATTTGGTTTTGTTTTTATCAAATAACAGTTGGTGTCTTGTGTGTCTAGTTTAAACAGGTCCACCTTTTGAAATTCAGAATTTTCTGGAAAATGTCACTGTAGGCACTTACAGAATCCAACCAGTCAGTAGCTTTCCTCCCCACTCTATCTGAAGAAATTTGGTTACTTAGGAGAGAGTATCCTATATGAGTCAGCTCCCTCTTCCTGGGACAATGCTGTTAAGGAAGAAACCATTTTCCTTAACTAACAGACTTTACTTCCTTCCCCCAAGTGTACTTGTATGCTCCACACTACGCTAGTGAATATGTCACTGTCCTTTGCAAAAACAGACCCCAAAGACTTTCCATTTCTTCCTCCCCTAATACATGACTATGCTATGCTTAATTGATGTAATACTATGTTTAGATTGAATTGTATCCTGCTGTATAACCTTTCTTTAAGAACTTCAGTGAATGGTAGCTTTAGTGCAAGGCTCAAGTGGCAGTTCCATGGGGGGAAAAAAAAGAAGCTTAGAATGCTAACTTGTTGTATTGGATCTCAGGAAGCACTAAATAGTATTATCCTCTGAGTAAATAAGGAAATGGAAGGAAAGAGAGATGAAATGACTTCTCCCAAGTCGCTTAATTTATTTGGGACACCATTTGCCTAGTGTTCTTAAAAACAGGAACTACCTCATCACTTGGGAGATGTTTCTTAAGCTCTGGTCATACGTTATATCCACTGAGATCCCTGAGCAAATATATCCAGTAATAGCTCAAGAGTAAAACATAATGTTTCTGTTAATATTCCCTTCTTTCCTCCCTCCCTCTTGTGCCCTCATGTTCCCTTTTGCTTTCTCCGTGACCCAACCCCTTATTCTGCACAAATCTGCTTTCAAATAGATATTTCTTAGAAATTTATAGAAAATAGAGTTAAAAGATAAGTTTATTTTGGTATAAAATACTCTGAAGTCTTTGTATATTGGTGATTTCACAGAAAAGTTCATGAAAAGCGATGCATAAATTAGAAATCATCTTTCCCAGAATAAGTCTGTATTTTCATTCCGTTTTTCCACAGCCTCCTTAAAGTCCGTTTTTGAAACGTGGGCCTTTCATTTAAGGGATTTCATTCAACCTCTAGGAAGAGAACATTGAGGAATGTTTCAACTTTAAGCTCAGTTTAGTATTTTAAACATGTTTAATATGTCTTTGTTTTTACCTGATTTCAGACTTGTTCAGCCTGAATTGAAATCACTTGCAATGGGTTTCCATTCACTGTTTATACGGACACTAGGTATGACAAATATGTGAATTATGAATTTGGGATATGTTTATCAGTGCTCAAAGATGAATGTAATTACTACTCAAATTACAAATAGACAGAAGAAAGAATCGTTTCCTTTTTTGTGGTCAATGACAGTAATAGGAGGCAGAGGAAACCTGAAAATGACTCTGATGTTGATTGTAGTTGAAGGCGATCAGTAGCAGTCAAGCACGCACCACAGTCGTGTTGCCCTGTATCTGACATGGTAGCAGGTGGTTCCCAGGTTGTCTACTTTCAGAAAGAGAACATTCCTCCCAAGTAGGAAGAGTAGAAGTTCTTTCCAGGATGCTCAGGCATTCTTTAGAAATGCCTGATGCACTCGAGGAAGCCTGGGAGTTTTGCCAAGCAGTTTGCACAGAACAGCAGAACGACACGCTCCTACTGCGCACAGTGTCGACCGGCAACCAGCCTTCACCTAAAGGTAAACGTGTGAATAGGGAGTCACTCACGCTAGAATTGGATCAAGAAATTTTTTTTAATGAAAGAAATGTCAGACACGTGTGAGTTACGTTGGCCAAGAGCGCACTGTAGACAGAAAGCCGTATTTCTGAAAAAACTAATGAGGTTATCAGTGAAAGGTTTAGGCAACGGCTCTTTGTCTGTTACTGCCATTTGCCATGTTTATCGTATGGATGTCTTTTGAAAATCATTTCAACAACTTTTAAACTAATCCCTGTGGATTCCCCTTGGTAAGACCTACAAATGCCCTGTTTTAGTATTCTTGGGAAGAAAGGAAAGGTTTAATTCATCTGGCAATTGAATATGAACTGATGAAGGCCCAGCCACAACTCCGGATGACATAAGAAAACGAGTAGGAAGGGACCATTGCTGGAATCATCGCAATCAAATGAACGTAGCTGAAGTCCACAGCCCCATGACAACAGAGAAGTCATGCGAGCGTGTGTTCATTGAGAAGGTGACGGGTGATCCAACGTGAAAAGAGCAAACAGAAGGGGAAAACCAGAGATACCCAGCTGTGGCTGACACAGCTCCCACCACAGTTCCCTTCCTGGCATTCTACTGTTGGCATCTGCTCTGCAACCTCTGTACATCCTGGCAGGACCCCACCTGGACATCCGAAAGGACGTCCCTTGTCCAGCACCCAAACCCTGAAGTTGAGTACCGAATGTGCAGATTGTATTCCTGGTGCAGTGATGAAATTTTGTAGCAAAAAAAAAAAAGAATTTTAACTTCATAATTGCAAGCATCCTATATTTAGATGTCCTCAGAATGGAACTTCAGAACCTCTAAGAGGAAAAAATACAATTTCTAATTCACACCACAACTGTCTGGAATACACAGGGCAATTTTGGAAGGCCTGTACAGCATAGATAATTGACAAGGTTATTTAAAATATAAGACTAAGCTTATAACCTAACATCTAATCTAATAAGTTTGTTCAAGGCAGTGATATTATGTGGAGAAAATTAAAGGTGTCCACAAGTTTTCCATTTTCAAAGGGTGGCGACGGTTTTGTGAAACCATTCTGTCGATACTAGTTTTCTGCATAACGGTTGACCTCAGATGCCAATCATTTGTCATTCTAACATTCTTTAGGAAAAAGGAGATGGACCATGGGTAATAGAGTCATAATGTATGATGATATGTGACTCACACTATCATGTATTACAATGCAAAATAAACTCTGAAAGTTATTTATTAAGATAAAAAATAACCAGATAGATCTGGTACCTGTAAGCAGGGTTCAAGTTCAGATAAAATAGCAATATACGCAGATACTTCAGCCATGAACAGCATACGTGATTCTGACCATTCGTGTAACTGGGTTAGGGCCAGATCAGCAAGGACACAGGCATCGCTGTGATCAGGAGGTACAACACTAGCACCAGAGGCCCCACCTGGAACAGCCTAGAGCAGCTTCCAGAGCCATCTTGAAAGGCACAGAATCAGTGGAGGCTTAAATGCTGGAATGTGGGCTCTGATGGCACCAAGAGGGGAGGAGGAGATCTGTGAGCTGGGAAAGAGCTGTGCTGAAAGAGCCAAGCAGCCCGACGCTGCCCCGCGCTTCTCCGCAGAGGGAATCGTGGTGTAGACACTGGCTTTGTTAAGAGGAGCGTAGCCCGCAATACGCGAGCATGGAGCTTTTGTTTCCCCCGTAAACCTACCATTCCACTCCCAGTGCTCAAACTTTTTGCCTAAGAAAAAAAATTACATAAGATCAATGTAACCTAGATGTAAATTAACATCATTCTGCTTTTTTTTTCAGTTTATTGGTACTTGAAGAATAGAGTTTAAGGCCCAAAATGTTATTTTTTCCTTTGGTGGGAAGAGGAAGGTAGCTAAAGATGTCAGTGACATTGTTATGTGGTATATGGCCTTTGAGATTCTTCATCACAGCTCTTCGGTAGAAGGGATAGTCCCCCAACTTTTTCAACTTCCACCTAATGCAAAATGTATCGTGTGAAATATCACCCAGTTACATTTGAAACCTGTTCCTTGAATCAATGTTGTCTCTTCTTACATTTCAGGAGGGATTCTGGCTCCGATATACTTTGGGACTCTGATTGACAGAACTTGTTTAAAGTGGTCCGTCACCAGCTGTGGAGCCCGAGGAGCTTGTAGGTTATATAATTCTGTATTATTTGGGTAAGTTGCCATAAATATGTTTTATTAATTGATCTTTTAACTGCATTAAATACTCAAGTATATCATTTTAAATATAATAAATTAATTATGTTAATTGTAGTCACCATTAAGGAACAGTCATTGTATATCCAAAATGTGGTTCCTCATTTTAATAATCCTGAAGTGGTAGGAGATTTTTTTCTCCTTTTTACTTGAATATGAAGGAACTATTTTCAAGGATAATAAGTAACTTATTCACAATAATACAACTAAAAGTTTTTGGGTTTACATTCAAATCTTATTGTTTCCAGAAGCCCTCCTTGTCCTAAAATATACATATGAGTGTGTGTGTGTACAGTTACATATTTCTGTATGTTTTTAGTTGCTTCTTTATCCATTCATGCACTAGCAGATTGCTAGATTGCTTCCATGTCTTCGTTATTGCAGTAAACCCGGGATTGCTAACATCTCATTTACTGCCTCCATTTTCTTTGATTTTATTCCCAGAAGTCGGGTATCTTGGTCCTATGACAGATCTGTTTTAGATTTTTGAAGAAACACTCTACTGTTTTCCATCATGGCTGTCCTAAGTGCATTGCTACCAACAGTGTGTTAGGGTTCCCTTTCCCCACAATCAAGCCATGGTCTGTCAGCTTTTGATTTTGAGATAATGGTTCTAACTGAAGTGAAATAATACCTCGCCTTGGTCTTTATTTGCATAACCCTGTCAATTAATCATTGTGAGCATGTGTTCGTGTTTCTTAGCCATTTGTACAGCTTATTTTGAAGAACATTTGGATGCTTTGCTCATTTTTTAACTGCTTTTGTTATTGTTGTTGTTGTAGTTTGGCTTCTCCGGTTCCTTAAATATTAAGCACTTTAATCCTTTATCATAGAATTTGCAAATATCGCTGTCAGATGTCTCTGTTGATTATTTCTTTTTATTTAAAGAAACTTTTGTCTTGGCGTAATCTCTTTTGTCCATGTTTGTTTCTGTTGCATGTGGTTTTGTAATTTCATCAAAATATTCTTGCATATGCCAGTGACTTAGAGGGATTCCTATATGTTTTCTCTAGTTTCATATTTTATCTCTTGATTTTAATATATTTTTTCCATTTTGAATTGATTTTTGTATAAGGTGTGAGGTAGGAATCTGGTTTCAATCTTCTATAAATGGAAATTCAGTTTTCCCAATGCCGTTTGTTGGAGAGACTATCCTTTCTTCAAAAAGTATTTTTAGCACCTTTATCCAAGAGAAGTTCATTTTAGATGGTGAATTTATTTCTGGAGCTCCTCTTCCATTTATTTATGCCTATTACAATTTTTAGGCTAGTATCATGCTCTTTTCCTTACACTAGTCCTGTTGTATGATTATATCTGATATTGTGAGAGCTCTGACTTTGTCTTTCATAATTGCCTTGGTTATTGGGGTTTTTGTTGCCCTGTGGATTTTATAATTGTTTAAGAATGACATTAGTATTTGGATGGAGGTTGCATTGAATCTGTAATTCACTTGGGGTGGCATGGAATTTTTGATAGTATTAATTCTTCCAGTCCAGGACCCAGAAACGTCCTTCTATTTTGTGTATGTCTTCAGTTTCTCTCTTTAGTGTTTTGTAGTTTTCTTTCTAGAGGTCTTTCATATCCTTGTTTAATTTTTTTCTAAGATTAAATATCTTCTTGTAACAGTTATGAGTGGGATTGTTCTTACACACTCTTTCTCAGTAATATCATTGTTAGTATGTTAACATTGGACTATTTTGTTTGTTAATTTTGTATTCTGTGGATACTTGCACTTACCATTTTTATGGTCTCTTCCTGGAGTTTGGTTCACCCGTGCATGTAATCCTGCCAGTCACACAGATCATTTGACATCTTTTTTTACTTGTATACATTGTTTATTCCTCTTGCCTTATGGCTAAACTTTCCAGAACTATATTGAATAGCATGGATGGAGTAGATATGCTTGTCTAGTTCCAGATATTAATTTATGAATTTTAAGCTTTTCCCCATTCAGTGTGACATTAGCTATTGGCCTATATTGTGCTAAAGTATTTCCCTTCAGTGCCTAATCAGTTAGAGGCCTTATCATTAATGTATATGATATTATAGAAATGTTGTCTCTGATAGTATAAAAACGATCACATGATTTTATCCTTCACTCTGCTTATTTATACATCATGCTTATTGATTTGTGTATGTTGACTCATTTCTGCAACCACAGATGCACAATCCTCTGATGTATACAGATGCTCTTCATATTACAGTATGGTTATCTGCTCTTCCCATTGTGAGCTGGGAAAGCATTTAATAACGAACCCACTGAACATCAAAGCTTAATCTCACCTACATTGACTAGGCTAGAATACTTAGGAAGGCATGAGAGGACTGGAATCGGGTGTTTTTCTTCTTGTACGAGGAACGCTGAGCCAACTGCAGTAGTGTTTTCCAAGATTTCATAAGTTTTTCAAATTAATCCTAAATTAAAATAATTTCAAAAGAATGGCTTCCTGATTGTCAAGATGTACACTTTTAATTTTTTTACATTGATGCTAGAGAGAACTGTGGTAAGATATGCAACAGAATTAAAAATGCTTGTCTACTCTTTTTAAAAATCTCTTCTCACAGAAACAGCTATCTGGGCTTGTCTGCAATCTTAAAATCCCTAGCACTTATTCTATACATTGTGCTCATTTCTGCCATGAAGAAAAAATATGAAGGAACGAATCCCAATTCAACAAAAAATGGAATGAAGGCTTTGGATGATGCAAACTTAGAATCCTTAAGCAGCAATGGACATTCCGTACCTCCCGCTGGAGCAGACGGAGAGACACATATGTAAGGGAAGAGCAAAACGCTGCTTGTGCCACTGTTCAATAAACACTGTGTTGATACAGTAAGATGTTGTTTTCTAGCAGTTCCGATCCCTCAATGAAAATTCTACCATTTTTACAGATGATGGAATTGTGCATAACAATTAATGAACCCATGAATTTATGGTTAAATGGCTGGCATTGTAGTGTAGGGAGCTAAGCCGCCGCTCGTGACACCGACATCCTATAAGGGGATACTGATTGGAATCCCAGCTGCTTTGCTTTCATTTTCAAAATCTTCAAAGTACATCTGAGAAGTCAGTGGAAGATGACCTGAGTACCTGGGTTTCTCTCAATCCTGTGGGAGACCTGGATGGAGTTCCTGAACCCCTAGTTTTGCCTGGTCCATACATCTGGCTAGAGTAGCCATTTGGACAGTGAACCACCAAATGAAAGATCTCTCTTTTTCTCTCTCTCTCTATATATATATATGGATCTTTCTCTTCTCTCTTCCTTTCAAATAAATAAAGAAATCTTTTCAAATGGATGAGTACATTCTGAGGATATGACCTGGTGATTGTGCTAATATTTAAATGTATACATGCAAATTTAAAGTGAGAACTTGTTTAGTTGTAGTAGAAGTAAAAGTGTTTATTCTGGGAATTGCAGTTCTCAATGAACCTGTGATTAGAAAATCAGTATAGTGAGAAAGTTGGAAAGAAATTAATAGGCTACATATATAAGGACAAATGTCTCCAAAGAGACAGGAAAACCTTCAGCAAAACAAAACAAAAATGTTTAATTTGTCCATGTTTCTGTAGCATGATGTGGAATTGGTGTAACCGGACCCAGTGCAATGGCCTAATGGCTGAGGTCCTCGCCTTGAAAGCCCCGGGATCCCACATGGGCGCCAGTTCTGATCCCGGCGGCCCTGCTTCCCATCCAGCTCCCTGCTTGTGGCCTGGGAAAGTAGTCAAGGATGGCCCAAAGCCTTGGGACCCTGCACCCATGTGGGAGACCTGGAGGAGCTCCTGGCTCCTGGCTTTGGGTCAGCACAGTACTGGTCATTGCGGTCACTTGGGGAGTGAATCATTGGATGGAAGGTGTTCCTCTCTGTCTCTCCTCTTCTCTGTATATCTGACTTTGCAATAAAAATAAATAAGTGTTAAAAAATGAATTCATATAACCATGATGATGGTCTATTCACTTGAAGTCACTTATTTCAAAAACTTTATAAACTGATCCTTGATATCAGTTCTGACTGCCAAATTGTATACATTTTCTTCTAACCTTCCATTAAAAAAACTGCTGAAGAAACCTAGACGTTCAAATATTTTAAACCTGTGACCATCAGACAACATATTATAGAATGGGTCACTTTTCTGTGAGATCTATGGAAGTTCATTAAGAGGAACTGAATTTGACTTGAGAAAGCAAGGCATTTGAAGTGTGTATTTTCATCCCATCAGTCTGTTTTCTAGGAGACATGAAGCTTACGCAAGATAATGTAACAACGGTCAGTAGATCGTGGCTTTTTTAGCAAGACAAGAAAGTGGAATGAATGAGTGCAGATATTTGAATATTTTCTACTGGGTGCAGCACTCTTACAATGCGTACAAATTACTGGACTTATTCTACAAATCAGTGCTTAGAAGATTTTTACGTATATCAAAATTGCCTGTGTTGCTTTTTTAAAAAATAAAAAATATATAATCATAGTCTCATTGCAGGGATTCTAATTCAAAGCATCTAAAATGCAACTTGGAAAACTGTGGAAAAAAATCTGTTTGTGACTCAAGAACCCCCTGATAGAACACTAAGTCACCACATGCTGGGAGTGGGGCAGAATTCCACAGAAAACCCTGAGTAGTACAATGCCACAGAACATAAAGTGGGAATTGCCTCAAGATTATACACAGTAACATTTCCTAGGGCTGTAGATCTGAGAACATGGTGATTAGTGCAGGAAGCGGAAACTTGGGAGAAAAAATCCACATGAAGTGCTGGCACACAGTAGGTCCCGTTTTAAAAACAAGAAAACAATGCAGATGAAAAATCTGTGAAGAAAATGAAGACAACTTTTTTTATTATTTGGTAACTGCTGAGTGCCAACTCTGTGAAACATGATGGAACGTAAGGATAAAGAAAAAAAGAACACCCTCTTATAGGACTTAAACTGGGAGATGAATTTTGGTAAAATTAAAGTCTGCAGGGGCAGGTGTTTGATCTGACATGATGCCCCCCTCCAGTCCCTGACGCCAGCTCTCAGGTGCAGGCCCTGGGGAAGCAGCAGTGGAGGTTGCAGGGGTCCGATTCCTGCCACCCCTGATCGGAGTGCCCAGCCATAGGTTCAGCTCCACTGGGTCCCAGCCGCTGGGGGTGTCTGCGGAGTGAACAAGCCAGGAGGGCTCTGACAATGATTCCGACTCTCAGGTAAATAACTAAATGATTTTTTAAAAATTGTAAAATTTTATGAATGTTGAGGAAAAAACACAAGTGTTATGCAATGAAGGAATATTTAAAATTGCAGCCCAGAATTCCCAGATTCCATTCTCAGCTCCTGCTGCAAATTCCACCTTCCTGCCAGTGGAGTGGAGAAGACCCAAATAATGGGGTTCCTGCCATCCACAGGGGAGGCCTCCATTGAATCTGTGCCCTGGTGTTTGACCACGCCCCCGCCTCCGTTGTTGTAAACATTAACCAGATGAGCACGCACATATGGTAGTACGCTCACCTACTTACTCTGATACCCTCAGAAAGAGGAAAATACTTTAAAAAATATACCCAAGATTATTTGATGTATCACTGAATGCAAGCATTAGAAATGTATAGCAAGTGTTAGTCCTTAATTTAAAAATTATTTACTGAGCAGAAATGTAGTTCTACGGAGGGAAAGAGCATATATTGAAATAGACATGGAAGTCTCAAGGCAAAAAGACAGCGTTAGCATAAACTTAAAATGTGCATTGGACCAGGATAAAGTAACACAATGCCAAAAAGAAGCACACGATGGATGATGCAGTTTACCTGAAAATACAGAAGAAAGGACGAATAAAAGAATAGTGAAAGAAGTATTTAAAGGAGAAACTATCAAGTGGCAATTTAAGAAACATGACACTGTGGAGAATGAAAAACAGTCATCGAAGTCCGTGGAAGAATGCCTTCCTGCCGGGCTCAGCAGACGGGAGCCCCGTCTGCACACTTCACATCCCACCCGCGTGTCTGCCGCAGGACGTTAACCTAGGTGGCTTCTTTTCCCGTTAAATGCTCAATGTTTAGATTATTTGTTCAAGTCTAAATGTTTTACTGCTTAAAATCTCCCATTTTATTGATAGAAAAGCCCCTATCAAATAGCAGTTTGGTCATTATATGTATATATAATTATATGGTAAATATATATACTATATAGTAATATGGTATATATATTTTATATATATATTACTTGATAGCTGTTTCTGTGGCTACATGGGATGTCATTGCAGCAGCATAGGATGCTCCCAAGTACTAACATTGTATACAGCAATACCTCTAACCAACCTCTGTTGTAAAATTTGGTGTTCCAAATTTTGTCATTAGAGCTTTGTCTCTGTGTATTGAATTTTGGTCTTCAGTGAAGTTGGTAGGATAATATGTCAGTGACAGTGCAATCTTTTTTTTTTTTTTTACAAAGCAGGCTTTTTAAATTGGTTACTTGTATTTTGTGGAAGAAGGAGAGAGAATTCAGTGGATTAGGTCACTATTTGTGATGCCAACATTCCAAGTCAGAATATATATTTGAGTCCCTGCAGCTCTACTTCCTAAGCAGCACCCTGCCAAAGAACCGGTGAAGGCGGTAGAAGATGGCCCAAATGCCTGGCCCCATGCCACACATGGTATAACCAGGATGGACTTGCCGGATCCTGAGTTCTTCATGACCAGCCCTAGCTCTGGCAAACATTTGGTGAGTTATTAAGAGCAGGGAAGACTGATACTCATTTCTCTGTGTGTGTGTGTGTGTGTCCCTATCTGTTACGGTACCAGGTGTCCTCTGAGGATCCAGCATATTGCCATATCCTCCATGTGTATCTGGATATGCTGTCCACTGCTCTATATAAGTCACTAAGGAGGCCCAGCGCTGACACATGCATTCCATGGTCAGACCATGGAAACTGCAATCTCCTCCATAGTTGGAGTTCTGAGTGCAGCAATTCAGTTGGGATTTCCAAAGAAACTTCATCTGAGGAGATCCAAGACCTGATTCTTGTGTGTGCATGCCAGTACAGGATCTAGTACAATCTGTCACCCCAATCAGTCTGTGTGCGCACTGTTGGTTGCAATTGTTTGGTCAGTTGTCTCCAGCCATGTTTTCTGTGTAGAGTATTGGGTGTTGCAGTCCAACTTATTCAATGCCCAACATATACTCGGCCCCCACGCAAACCAGTGGGAGCTGCAGCGTAGTCGAGCAGGCCTGCCTCCTGTGCTGGCTCCCATGCTTGCCAGCATTTACAGAAGACTCATCCAGTCTGTCCCATATCCCATTCTGCTCTGATTTATGTCAATGGGCATTGGAGCCTAGTTTCACCCAACCAGCCCACTCTGCAGTTTAGCTTGACAGTTTTCCCCCTGCCAGCATCTGCCAGCTGATCCTGTGGCAAAGCCCATCCAACCTTCACCCACTCTGGTTTCTGCATGTAGCAGTAGGTACAGTCTGCCCAACCTGACTTGTCCCCAATCCAGCTTACATGCAGGCCAACAGGTGGTGTAGCCCTGTGCGGCCTCATCTGCGCCCCAGCCGAGCTTTCAAGCTCACCAGTAGGAATAGTGGCTCATCAGGGGTGATCCCTGCAGCCCCCTACTGGGTTTGCCTGCTTTCCTCTGGGTCTCACGTACATTCTGTGCCCCAGTGTGGACTGGCTGGCATTGCAGCCTGACGTGGCATGACCCACACATGCTGGCTCTCGGATTTGTCAGCAGGTGATATGAACTGGCCCAATCTGGTTTGCCTCAGACCTGAGCCAAAGGTAAGCCCGTGGGTACTGTAACCTGGCCTGGTCTGGGCTGCTCCCTTTCTTGGATTTTGCACTCACCTGCAGGGACTGTCTCACAACAGAGAGGTGCATATGCTTCTTGCTATCTTACAGTAATCTTACGGTCATTTTAAGAGTCAACTTTCAGGCATTTCATCAGAATGTTCCTTTGCACATTCTAATATTGAAATGTTCTATTCCTTTGTGGGTATAGTGCCAACCTTGTTCATGTTTCTTGTGTTTCTGTTTGCTTTTAAGCATTTGTGGAACTACTTGTTGGCATTTCTCATGGCTTTGAACTCTGGAACACATCTCCGTGGTCTAATGGACTCTGCTGCTGTGGTGGATATTGAAAGGCAAGTGTTAATTCGGGCCAGGGGCTCTCTGATCAGTGCCAGTGTGTGTTGTATGTACTCGGGTAACACACTGGCATGGCAGATGTCCTCTTTTATTAGCAGGTGGGAGGCTAATAAAAAGTATCCATTGGTGTGATGCTGTCTACCAAGGTGGTCAGTGCTCAGGGAGACTGTACAGTGGGAAAACCCTACTGATGCTTTCATGAGAATTTGTGCAGTTGTCTGCGTGAGCACAGAATCCACTGGGAAGACCCAACCCAGGCCCTCAGGGTGTGCTAAGCCAGATGCAAACAAACTGAGTGCACAGACATGCAGTTATACACTGCACACCTTATCACAGGCACTGTCATCACACACGGGCTCCCACAGTCACAGGGGTACAGAATCTACTATTAGTTCTGTGTGGCTGCTCCCTCCTTGGAGAGACCTCAGGAGTCCCCAGAGCCAGCAGGCTGCTACTTTCTGTCTGAGCAACATAGGTGCAGGCACCTGTGATACAGGACAGCCCCTCACACGCTTGCATGCCTCCCTCCACATCATAGAAGGCTGCAACTCCACAGTAGTATTCGCTGCACTATCTGGTGCATGGTTGGGTGTTGGATCAGGCAGCTGCCTGCCAACTGTCCCCAGCTGCTTCATGGTCCTTCCTGATGTTATCTTTCCTATCCATGTTAGCCGCTACTGCTTGAGATCAAGCAACCACAGTTCAGGAAGGAAAAAGGAAAATGGGCAGTTTGGCCTCTTGGGATGCCTAGAATTTTAGTTCCAGAAGGAATCCCTCCCTAATAGGAAGTCTTTGCCAATCCTTCATTGGCCTATCTCTCTAGCCACAGCTAGAGAGATATATAGAGAGATATATTCCTATATTTGACTTCATTAGTTCCTCAATAAAGACTGGATTTTTCTGTTTTCTTAATGCATAGTCATAGTCATTATTTCTCAGCGAGTTATTAAAAATATATTAAAATGTATTTTTTAATAACTCATTATATACCCAGTGTTGATATTACCAAGTTCTTTATTAATTTGATGAACTTTCTCTGTGTGTATGCACTCACTCTAATAAAATCATATCAGGTTGAATTCTACTTGAATTCTATGGCTTATAACTTACTATTTTCTCCCCTGGTTATACCACAACTATGTTCAAGAACCACATGCAGAAATGGGAAAATATCTGTTGGAGTTCCACAGCATCTCTTATGCTTTGTGGACTGAGTTTCTCCCCTTTTGTAAGATGTATTATCTGATTTAGTAACCTTGTTGTTCTGACATCATTCTTCATGAAATATTTTTATCTGCACTTTATCTGCACAGGTCCAAAGAAATGAAAGAGCATAAAAGGAATGAAGGGAAGGCCATGCGTGGTTCTTACTGCTTTTCATGGTAAGTGCAGTCCCCACAGGAAACCACTGAGAAGCACTTCTGCTTTTTTCTTTCTTCTTGCACGAGTTATTCTTTTATTTTTAATGTCAGGGTTACAGAAAGAGAAGGAGAGAAAAAACAGAGGTGTTTCAATCCCAGATGATTGAAATTATCAGGACTGGGCCAGACTCTGCTAGGAGCTTCAACCCAGTCTCCCACATGGGCGGCAGGGGAGCAAACACAGGGGACAGCTTCCACTGATTTGGAAATGGAACAGTGGAACACGAATCAGCACAAATGTGGGTTGTTGGTGTCAAAGTGGTGGCTTTACTCATTGTGCCACAATGCCCGTCTCCTGTTCTGGATTTTATTCATCTGGTAGTGAACTCTTGTAGGCTAACATGCATTTACAATGCAATATTTATATTTTAAAACTTATTTTAACTGCATGCTATTATAAATGAAGAATGGTTATCCTCCCATATTGAAATTATTTGAATTTTAAAATTTTGTGGAAATTGGCATTCAATTGTCTATAGACTCTCAGTAATATTCAGTAAGAGTATTAGTGACTGAGCTGTTTTCCCATTCCTGTCTTCAATGTCTGCTTGCTATGCCATCTCTGTACCCTCAAGAGGGTCACATTTAATAAAAAATAATCTTTCTGTGTTTTTTGAATGCTAGCAGTAGAGGACCAAAGCACTCAGCAGCACTGTTGCTTGCTTGATGTCCCTCACCAGGAAGGACTGAGAGAATTCCACACTCTGGGGGAAATGCCATCTGCCTAGGAGGGTAAGAGTGAACCTCAGTCTTTTTGGTTTAAAAAAAAAAGTGAACCTCAGGCATGGATGGTCAAAGCTGTGTCTCTGAGTGGGCTGTGCTCAGACCCCTATTCAAAGAGAGGCTCTTTACTCCCCTCACACCTATCTGTTGGGGTGACTCTTAGCTTGCCTACAGGACAGGCATGCCAGTGCCCTAAAAGGCTCCAGAGTTCCATGTCATCGCTTCTGCTAATTCCCTGAGTCTAGTTTCCACTTGCCTTCTACTCTACAGTACTTGTCTCAAACTCGGATTCCCCCTGATTTCCCCAGGCACGGTGTACTCGGGATCTCACAGTCCACCATCACGCACATTCTTGAAAGCCTGAGATTCATTCATGAGGCTCTCTTCTCCTGAGAAAAATTATGGAAAACTCACACTAAGAAAAATTATACATTAAGAAAATTGTGCTTCCTGCAGCCTTTTCACACAAGTTGATGTTCTCTCACAGAACTCCAGACAGAGTAAGTCCTTGCTCTTCCTTTTAGATTGTATACTATTCTGTTCACTCCCCTCCCTGGTGAAAAAGCAACTCCGTTTTCATGTCCATCTGTGGCTCAACCTCTTACTGATGTGGCCATACCGCCCCCCCATCCAAAGTGAGAGTCCTCGTGTGATCTTAGTTCCGCTCCCCTGTGTTAGCGCCGTCTATCTGTAGCATTGTTTATTAACTCCTGGAGATCAAGTCTGACTTTACCAGTAAGTCAATTCTTCATTCTTCCTTTTAAATCCCTTTAACCCAGTGTTTCTCTCCACCTCTGTGCTGTTTGTTCATGCAGCTTGTGCAAAGCATTCAGGAAAGCACACCGGCCTGCAGAATATGTGTAAGAAGTCCTTCAGTTGACTGGCCTGGTTTTGTCCAGCTCCTATTTAAAAACTATCACAACCTGTAAGTGTTGCCCGCCCCCTCCTCCATGATGTGCTGTCCCTATACTCAGTCTTCCCTCCCACCATTATGCTTTCTAGTTACTTGTATAAGCCCTGTCATTGCCAAGGGAGGGAGGAGCAAGTGTACACACACAAACAGGTGCATCTGTGTACTGCCTTGAACCAGAAGGCCTAAATTGTCTTGTATCAGTAGAATCCTGACCTTCTTTGATTGAAACACTGTTTTCTGGTATCATATAGGTACTAAGTACACCATGAATTTCATTCATTTAGGTTCATATTTCCTAAATGCTTGTGTGTGATGAGTTTTGGAAATCTGATGTCTGTTCGAAGCCAGGACAAAAGGGTGGCTGAGCCAGTGACGTGGCGAGGCTTGCTCCAGCAAGGGGGGATCCGCCTTGGACACAGCCCCACATCGAGCTCTGCGAAGACAGTTTCTCCAGTATCATGACTCGGGTATTTTTATTTTTTTCTAGTAAAAAGTTGTTCTGAAAGACAAAGTCCAACAGTCTTTGCTACAAGATTTTTAATTATCTGATTTGGTTAGTTCTCTGAAGAAAGTAAAGAAGTGAGTACTGAGAATTGCAAGCAGAAAATTACACTTTATTGAGAAATCAATTTAAAATTACATCTGAAAGGAAGATTAAGAATTAAACAACAATTGCTAGATGAAATATTTTTACCAAAAAAGGTAGTTTTCAAGGCAATAACTTTGATTAAAATACGTAAATGCTCATATAAACAGAATTGAAATTTCAGTCTCTGAATGTCCTCATATCAAAGTATAAAGTCAACAGATTTAGACAGATTTTCATTTAGGAAATTTTAAGACTATGTTTGCATGGGAGGTACATAATTTGCCAGAGTTAAAAGAAGATGGCTGGGCATGGCACGGTAGCCTCATGCCTGAGGTCCTTACCTTGGAAGTGCTAGGATCCATATGGGCACTGGTTCCAATCCCAGTGGCCCTGCTTCCCATCCAGTTCCCTGCTTGTGGCCTCAGAAAGCAGTTAAGAATGGCCTAAAGCCTTGGGATCCTGCATCTGCTTGGGGGACACAGAGTGGCTTAGCTCTGGCCATTGTGGCCACTTGGGGACAGAAGATCTTTGTCTCTCCCCGACCCCTCTCTCTATTGCTATTTTAACCTACATTATAACATGAATGGAAAACTTTCATCTAGAGGGGGCTGTCACAAATGTTCCTCCAAGCAAAACCTCAAAGGCCATCATATTTCACAAGTGCGTAGGTGAACATTTTTGTCATAAGTGAAAGTAGTTTAGCAGGGTTCTTACACACAAGAGAAAGTTATCTGTAGTACCCCTATTGATTCTGTGGAAGAGCTGCTGTACAGCACTTGTCCACAATTAAGAGGATGACGCAACAGGGCACTACAGTTTACTTTTGAATTCCTCCTCATCCAAGCTCTTGGGCCGTTGTTGTACATCTTTGCACTCATTTGCCTTCTCTGTAACCTTGGTCTCTGCGAGTTCGGTTCCTGGAGGGGCGTCTTCTCCAGGCAGACGGCGCTTCTTCAAGAGGAAGAGGAGGCACGCAGCTGGAATGAAGCTAATGCCTCGCAGTGCTGCCGGCAACCCAAGGTAGATGTGCCTATTTTGAAAAAAATATGTATAACAGTATGGTTAGTACAGACAAGGGTTACTATTTTACCCATGTTTTACTTCCTTCAGGGGTCTATGTCTATGTCTATGTCTATGTCTATGTCTATGTCTATGTCTATGTCTATGTCTATGTCTATGTCTATGTCTATGTCTATGTCTATGTCTATGTCTATGTCTATGTCTATGTCTATGTCTATGTCTATGTCTATGTCTATGTCTATGTCTATGTCTATGTCTATGTCTATGTCTATGTCTATGTCTATGTCTATGTCTATGTCTATGTCTATGTCTATGTCTATGTCTATGTCTATGTCTATGTCTATGTCTATGTCTATGTCTATGTCTATGTCTATGTCTATGTCTATGTCTATGTCTATGTCTATGTCTATGTCTATGTCTATGTCTATGTCTATGTCTATGTCTATGTCTATGTCTATGTCTATGTCTATGTCTATGTCTATGTCTATGTCTATGTCTATGTCTATGTCTATGTCTATGTCTATGTCTATGTCTATGTCTATGTCTATGTCTATGTCTATGTCTATGTCTATGTCTATGTCTATGTCTATGTCTATGTCTATGTCTATGTCTATGTCTATGTCTATGTCTATGTCTATGTCTATGTCTATGTCTATGTCTATGTCTATGTCTATGTCTATGTCTATGTCTATGTCTATGTCTATGTCTATGTCTATGTCTATGTCTATGTCTATGTCTATGTCTATGTCTATGTCTATGTCTATGTCTATGTCTATGTCTATGTCTATGTCTATGTCTATGTCTATGTCTATGTCTATGTCTATGTCTATGTCTATGTCTATGTCTATGTCTATGTCTATGTCTATGTCTATGTCTATGTCTATGTCTATGTCTATGTCTATGTCTATGTCTATGTCTATGTCTATGTCTATGTCTATGTCTATGTCTATGTCTATGTCTATGTCTATGTCTATGTCTATGTCTATGTCTATGTCTATGTCTATGTCTATGTCTATGTCTATGTCTATGTCTATGTCTATGTCTATGTCTATGTCTATGTCTATGTCTATGTCTATGTCTATGTCTATGTCTATGTCTATGTCTATGTCTATGTCTATGTCTATGTCTATGTCTATGTCTATGTCTATGTCTATGTCTATGTCTATGTCTATGTCTATGTCTATGTCTATGTCTATGTCTATGTCTATGTCTATGTCTATGTCTATGTCTATGTCTATGTCTATGTCTATGTCTATGTCTATGTCTATGTCTATGTCTATGTCTATGTCTATGTCTATGTCTATGTCTATGTCTATGTCTATGTCTATGTCTATGTCTATGTCTATGTCTATGTCTATGTCTATGTCTATGTCTATGTCTATGTCTATGTCTATGTCTATGTCTATGTCTATGTCTATGTCTATGTCTATGTCTATGTCTATGTCTATGTCTATGTCTATGTCTATGTCTATGTCTATGTCTATGTCTATGTCTATGTCTATGTCTATGTCTATGTCTATGTCTATGTCTATGTCTATGTCTATGTCTATGTCTATGTCTATGTCTATGTCTATGTCTATGTCTATGTCTATGTCTATGTCTATGTCTATGTCTATGTCTATGTCTATGTCTATGTCTATGTCTATGTCTATGTCTATGTCTATGTCTATGTCTATGTCTATGTCTATGTCTATGTCTATGTCTATGTCTATGTCTATGTCTATGTCTATGTCTATGTCTATGTCTATGTCTATGTCTATGTCTATGTCTATGTCTATGTCTATGTCTATGTCTATGTCTATGTCTATGTCTATGTCTATGTCTATGTCTATGTCTATGTCTATGTCTATGTCTATGTCTATGTCTATGTCTATGTCTATGTCTATGTCTATGTCTATGTCTATGTCTATGTCTATGTCTATGTCTATGTCTATGTCTATGTCTATGTCTATGTCTATGTCTATGTCTATGTCTATGTCTATGTCTATGTCTATGTCTATGTCTATGTCTATGTCTATGTCTATGTCTATGTCTATGTCTATGTCTATGTCTATGTCTATGTCTATGTCTATGTCTATGTCTATGTCTATGTCTATGTCTATGTCTATGTCTATGTCTATGTCTATGTCTATGTCTATGTCTATGTCTATGTCTATGTCTATGTCTATGTCTATGTCTATGTCTATGTCTATGTCTATGTCTATGTCTATGTCTATGTCTATGTCTATGTCTATGTCTATGTCTATGTCTATGTCTATGTCTATGTCTATGTCTATGTCTATGTCTATGTCTATGTCTATGTCTATGTCTATGTCTATGTCTATGTCTATGTCTATGTCTATGTCTATGTCTATGTCTATGTCTATGTCTATGTCTATGTCTATGTCTATGTCTATGTCTATGTCTATGTCTATGTCTATGTCTATGTCTATGTCTATGTCTATGTCTATGTCTATGTCTATGTCTATGTCTATGTCTATGTCTATGTGCCTGGCCCCAGTCAGACTATGCCTTTTGGATGAACTGAAAATTAATGAATATGTTTTAAAATTCCACAATAAGTTTTCCAAAAACAAATTGTTGGGATGCTTTAAACCATGCTCAACTTTTTTTATTAAAAGAAATCTTTTCTTACTGTGCCTTCAGAAAAAAAGTTATTGCCAAGCTAAAATTAAACGTCCAAATAACAAAAAACAGGAACATAGAACAGCAGAATGAGAAAAAACAAAACTTTAACCATTAAGATTCCCGGATGGCTGAATGTGACTGGGTATGCTTTTTAGAACCAGGGAAGCACCTTCTCAGGGGACAGTTGAAAAGAAACCTGCAGAAGAGACACTGTGACCAAGCTTGAACACAGGGGCCAGCAGGACCAGCACCAGTGACTCCTGTGGCCAGAGGAGACTGTGGCTTGCTCAGCCAGCGGGGCCAAACCTTCGTAGATAGGGAACACATTGGCCGTTATCCTGTTGAATACTGTGGACACGAGCCTTGGCCTGGTGCTAGAGCAGGGGGCAGAGTACCCACAGTTCATCTTGTGGGAGAATCACATCTTTATGCCTCTAGGTCCTGACCTAGGAGCCGGAACCAGTGCAGTGCCAGTATCATTTCAAAGTCGAAGGATGGTGTAGCACTTTTGGCGTGTGCTAAGAGCAAAACCACAGGTAATAATGCTTGACTTGCAAGCTTGTGGACTGCTGTGGCTTTATCTGAAGTTTTGAGCCAGGCCAGGGAGTGTAGTGTCCTTCAGTTATCATGAGGGAAATGTCGACTGCTTTCCCCACCATAGACAGCAATGCCCAGACCAACTGCTCTAGAATGTAACCTATAAGTCACTGCAAGTGAGCAGTGATCTATCGGCACCCTTGACTGGGGCATATTGTATTTTGTGAAATATGTATGACTTATTTTTTAAAAAGATTTAGAAATGGGATGCTACCACGTCATCTCTCCTGTACAACTGTAAATAATATTTCGTAGAAAATAGAAGGAAAGGAAAATATATTTTACTCAGCAAAATATATAGTCTATAAACAGTTATTCCAAAGATGTCAGTCTTTTATATTCTATTTCTCCACGCTCTGTGTATTAGCTGTCACAGGTCAGAGAACATGCATAAGTTAAAAAAGTCAGTGCTGAAAAGACTAAGCATCTAACTTCATCCAGGTAGGGTTACCACCATTTTCCTTATCCAGCCATTGTTGATAGGCATCTGTGTGTCATATCTTAGCTACTGTCACCTGCACTGATTATAAACATGGGGGTAAAAATAGCACTCATATGCTGTTTCCTTTGCGGATACTGCCAGCAGTGGGCTGGCTGGGTCACACTTTGAGATCTGAGAAATCTCTATGCTATATTCTGTTCAGGCTGCCTTGTTTCCATGCCACCTTCTTCCCCCTCACATCCTCTCTAGCATCTGTCCCCTGATTTCTATAGGATACCCATTTCTACCTGGGTGAATAGGAACCTCACTGTGGTTTTCATTTGCATTTCCAAGGTAGGTAAACTGAGCGTTTTTTTTTTTTAAAGATTTATCCATTTTATTACAGCCAGATATACACAGAGGAGGAGAGACAGAGAGGAAGATCTTCCATCCGATGATTCACTCCCTAAGTGAGCCGCAATGGGCCGGTGCGCTCCGGTCCGATGCCGGGAACCAGGAACCTCTTCCGGGTCTCCAACGCGGGTGCAGGGTCCCAATGCATTGGGCCGTCCTCAACTGCCTTCCCAGGCCACAAGCAGGGAGCTGGATGGGAAGTGGAGCTGCCGGGATTACAACCGGCGCCCACATGGGATCCCGGTGCTTTCAAGGGGAGGACTTTAGCCACTAGGCTACGCCGCCGGGCCCAAACTGAGTGTTTTTTCATATATCTGTTAGCTGTTGGAAATTCATACAGTGCAAATTGTTCATGTCCGTTGCCTATTTTCATAACTGTACCATTTTGCCATTGCATTTCTTGTTCTTTTTATATCCTGGATATTAATCCTCTATCAATGGCTTTTGGGTCTTTCCAAAAAGTCAGCCTATGTCCATGGCAATGAAAGCAAGCAAACAAATCCCATTTTATCAAGGTAAAAAATGGCTGCACTGCAAAGGAAATCCTGAAAAACATGAGTTGGAAACAGAATGGTGGAAAGTATTGGTGCACTACACCACTGACAGAGCATTAATATCCAGCATGTATAAAGAACTCCAGAAATGCAATAGCAGCAAAACAGTGCGATTATAGGCAAAGGACAAGAACAGACCATTTTCGGGCCCGGCGGCATGGCCTAGCGGCTAAAGTCCTCGCCTTGAAAGCCCCGGGATCCCATGTGGGCGCCGGTTCTAATCCTGGCAGCTCCACTTCCCATCCAGCTCCCTGCTTGTGGCCTGGGAAAGCAGTTGAGGACGACCCAAAGCTTTGGGACCCTGCACCCGCGTGGGAGACCCGGAAGAGGTTCCAGGTTCCCGGCATCGGATTGGCGCGTACCGGCCCGTTGCGGCTCACTTGGGGAGTGAAACATCGGATGGAAGATCTTCCTCTCTGTCTCTCCTCCTGTCTGTATATCCGGCTTTCCAATAACAATAAAAATCTTTAAAAAAAAAAAAAGAACAGACCATTTTCATTGTATGAATTTCAAGTGGCTAACAGACATGTGAATCACTGCTCAGTTTCTCTACCTACCTGGGAAATGCAAATAGAAACCACACTGAGCTTCTAGGTCACCCATGGTATAAGGCAAAAAGAGCAAAAAAAGAGCAGTAAATGCTAGAGAGGCTGTGGGGAAAGGTTACCCGAAATCACTGGTGATAGTACTGGTAATATACTACAACTTTTTGGAGGTCAGTTTTGGGATTCTTCAAGGATTTGAACATAAATCCACATGACCCAGACATCTCACTCCTGGAATTACCTGAACAAGATGAAATCAGCATATTAAGAGTTGTTTGTACTTCCATTTATACCAGATCAATCTACAGTACCTCGGATATAGAATTAACCCATATTTTCATCAGCTCATGACTGCATAAGGAAAATGTGACATACACATACTAGGGAATACAACCCCAGCCAGGAAAAAAATCAAGGCCTATCTTTTGCAACAAAATGGTGTAAACTGAAAACCGTTATTCTAAGATAAATAAGCCTGTCTCCAAAAAACAAATGTGTTTCTCCTGATTTGTGCTAATACACAGACTACCAAAAAAATACAACTATTGACATCTTAAGATTTGATTACTATATGCAGCTTCTCTGTATGCTTTTAGGAACACTATATACTTCTGATTTGTTGAAATCTATATGCAATGGAGTATTAAGCCTCTGATCCTGAAGTGAAGTGACAGGAAAGGTTTTTAAAATATACAAGAAAAAAAAAAGGACAGAGTGAGGCAAGCAGGGAACAAACGCAGGGTAGAAGGTTGGGTGAGGAGTGTCTAAATGAATACCCTTCTTCCCCTCAAATGTCCTGTTCTGCAGAACTTCACCCTGATGTGGTGACGGGCATGAGCTGTGTGGGACAACAGAAGCAGGTGGCGAGAGGAAATGAGGCTGCAGACCGGCAAGGTGCTACACTGCAGGATGGAAGGCAGAGAGGCAGAACCCTGTCCTTAGGAAAGGGAGCTGTTCTAGAGCTAACACCTGCCCTCGTGTGCGCTTTGCTCACACAAACCCAAAGCGTAGTTTGAAAGGCTGCACAGGGAAACCCTTTTTGCTTCTACTTATCAAGCACTTGAGAGACCGCGGAGAAACAAAAATCTAGTATGTTCAGTAAGGAATGGAGGCGAGTCATCACTGTCTACTCTGAAACTCAACAACAGGTGTACCTGCCACAGACAAATTTTAAAAATGCAGTTAGGCTACAGTCTTTGCTTGAAGTGCTAAGTAGATAGTACCTTTACCTAAAACTAATGGAGTCATAGAACCTGCATGCTCCTGGCTCACCGCACTTCAAAGTACCCCACTGTAAACACGTGGAATCAATCAAAGCTCCAAAATATATCGGTGCAGGAATTCCAGCTGCAGTTAGGAAAGACAGAGAAAACAAACATCAACAAAGTAATAATTAAAATATTTCAAGATTAAGACAATGTACCTTAAGTTTCCCTATTTGTACATCAAATGAAGTTGAACATGATAAAAATTATTAAATTTTCTTTCAACAATTATAAATTTTACCATAAAGTTTGTGCATTATGAAGCCTAAGTAATCTGATGAATACAATACAGAGTAAAACAGTGAATTAAGAAAACATAACATGCAAAAATCCTTAAGTGTTTGGGGACAGTACTGAGTACATATCAAGAAATAATTTCCTGTTCATTTTCTTTTCAGGTCTTCTAATAGATGCGAAAATGGGATATTTGGTCAGAACAACATTCAAAGTACAGAGGAGACCCTCTCTATCTTAGGCACTTCATTTGCATACTAATTACAAACAAGGGATTTTGCTACAATATTATGTTATGGCGACATTTCATTTACTTAATACTAGTCTGATCTGATAGTGAAAAAATATCTATTTTTACCAAATACTCTTGTGCAAAATGCATGGACCCCCACACCAAGGGACTTCTCTTCAGAACTGATACACCTAGAAAACAAATTTTTAAACAAACGAAAACATTTAGCAACTACTATAATTTCCTTTTAGACTTGTTTGTGTGCTAGTAACATGGAGCATCAGAAAAGTCTACCTAGGTCTTGATTACTTGACTTGTAGCTGACACCCAGGAGCCCCATTTCTGACCATTGGCCTTCAGAAAAATAGCAATATTTGAGAAGAGTCCATTTCTACTCCAGTAGCCTATGGTCAGTGGTAGTTCCTGATTTTGAAAGATGATTCAGGTCAAAATAAGAACACTGCAGCTCTAGCCATGTTCAGATGAACAGAGTGAAGAAAAACCAAGAAATTACACACATAGGAAAACAAAAACTAGGAATAGAGGTTAGAAAGCCAAAGCAACCTATTTTAATTGCAGCAGTTACAGAGAGAATCTTCCATTCTCTTCAAAAACTGTCAGCTTTCCACTGTTACCTAGAAATCCCTGTAAATGGAAACAGAGACCATGATGCTCCCAGTAGGCTTTTCACTGTCTCATTCAGCATCGTCATTCAACCTGCCTGGAAATTTTCCTGTATTAGCTAATTTCCTTCCATCTCCCTGATAGCTCAAAAGAAAAAAAAAAAATTAAAGTACCTTTATTCTCAAAAAGTGATCATGCATTTTTACAAGTCACTACAATTGACTGGCATTTTCTTGGCACAGGTGCCTTCCTGGATTGACTGCTTCTGTGCATTTCTGAGAGGAACACAGTTGATCCAGACACTACCTGATAGAGAACTTGTCAAAATCCATTCCTAAGCTCACTCAGAAATGAGGAACATCTGGTGATACAGCATGACCCTTGCAGTCACCTCATCTCCTTCCAATATAGGAAAGAAGGCATTCACATTTTTATTGAGTAATTTTTCTTGTGTAATATAGTCCCTTATGATCTCACATGAATGCATAAATTATAAAAGCTCCAAAGTTACTACCAACATGTTCAAGGTGTTTCATGGTTCGACATCATTAAGAGTATTCATTTCTACAAACCAAAAATCAAAAAGAAAAATGTAGGCATTGTAACGTGGTAGAGTAAGCCACCACCTGCAGTGCTAGTATCCCGTAGGAGCAGTGGTTCTAGCCCCACCTTTTCCACAGGAGATCCAGAAACCTGCTAATGTGCCTGAGACGGCAAGGCAACGTGATGCGAGCACCTGCGTCCCTGCACCCCGTGGGAGACGCCGATGGGACTCCAGGCCCCTGGCCTCAGCCTGGCCCAGCACGAACAGCTGTGCCAACCTCGGGAGTACACAAACACTCCCCCTCTGTATCTCCTCTTTCTTTGTAACTATGTCTTCCAATCAAATACATCTTAAAAATAAAGGAAAAATGGGCTTGGCAGTGTGGCCTAGTGGCTGGGGTCCTCGCCTAGATCCCATGTGGCCGCTGGTTCTAATCCCGGCAGCTCCACTTCCTCTCTGTCTCTCCTCCTCTCAGTATATCTGACTTTGTAATGAAAATAAATCTTTAAAAAAAAAGGAAAAAGATTCAACAGAAATTAAACGTTATTCATAATTGACAAAAATAGATATGCACATACTTCCACAATCATGGTAGAACAATCTGTGATAATATAGAAAAGATACGTACATCTATATGAAAAAAAAGCATTTCAGCACTCAAACAAGATCTTAGCAAGAGATAAAGCATGATCAAATATTTTTCTAGTTACTAATGCAGAATTTTTAAATGACAAAAGCATGTGATTAAAATAACAATTAACTATGTTACAAATACAGCTTTAAAAGACTCCAGAAGGAAAAGCCCAATGTATACAATGACAATTTTTTTAAAGTGTAAAAATGAGCCCTACCACAATAGAGTAATTCAACAAATATAAATATTAACCAATCTCAGGTTAAAAATATCAGATCTAGTAAGTTCTTTATGAAGAGAATTGGGAGGTTGAAGATAATAAGAAAGACGTAACGGTATGCTCTAAAGCAAAGGAAATCTAGAATTGCAATTATATATAAAATACAGTATTAACTCCTGGTAACAGTAACAGCACAGTGCTAAAACAAGCAATCTAGGTGAAAACACTAGAGCAAGCACAGAGACATTTTGAAAAGCGCAGGATCAAGGATGAAAATCCTTTATCTAATGATTAACACAAAACTGCTCCTTCTTTCCTGTCTTCCTGCCTCTGCTGCGGAGGTAGGTTGCATTTCCTGTCTCTACCCCAAATAAAAGGAGGCCTCCCAATGACAAAGATAAATACACTTCAGCAGTAGGATTCTGTATGCTCTATCTTTGCCCATACCTACAATGCCATGAAACAAAGAGCAGAAAGCTAAACTTGTAAACTTGAGGCAACTAAAGGAATACAGTGCTGTAGCATTACGGGGGGAATGGTGGGAAAGGAACTGGGAACGGAGGAAGGGGAGAGGATAGCAGGAATCTACCCCTACAAAACTGTTATGGAAAAATTAATTAAAAATATCTATCAATAGCCTTATTTCACTAGGTTAAACTGTTGAAAAACCATCTAGGGGAAGGAGCTGTGATGCTGTTTGTTAAGTCGTAGCAGAGTGCTGGTTTGAGTCCCAGATGCTCAGTTTCTGATCCAACACCCTGCTCACTGGTGTACCTGGGAAAACAGTGGCAAGTGACTCAATAGCTAGGGTCCCTGCTATCATCCTGGCGAACTCAGATGAAGTTCCAGTTCTTGTCTTCTACCTGGCCCCGACTCAACTGCTGCAGCATTTGGGGGGGGAACAAGCAGGGAGAAGACATCAGGCTCTGTTTCTTCCTCCCCCTCTGTCACTCTGCCTTTCAAATAAACAATAAATAAATCATTTAAAAATTAATAAGTAATTGCTTTCTAGATGAACAATAAACCTTAACAGTACAATACCTATTTTATTTTTAAAAACACAGAAGCTAAAAAGGCTACTATATACTAAAATCTCAGCAGAACATATTAATGCAAAAATTGCATATGGTTTTCCCTATTGGAAAATATAGTTGTAGAAGTAGGATGAAACATTTAAAAGTTTAAGATGTGTGAGGTTTGGAAGAGATAAACTCTTCATATTTAGAAATAAAAACCTACCTAGAAAAAAAAAACATCAAAATCAGCAGATTTTTAGATTAGAAGAGTGATAAGTAATCAGCAAATTTGAAAAAGCCAACATTTCTCCATGTCAGCCAAACAACCGGAAAATATAGACAAGAATGCCACAGAAAAACACAAGTGAACTTCCATATACATGCTTATACAAAATGGTGTAAATTTATAATTACAATTAAATATGTAATTAAGAACATGGAAAGGGTAAAGCTGTGAGTCTTGCAACATAAACTTAAGAGGACATGTCTATTAACAAAGGAATGTGAAAACACTTACCTAAGAAGTTAATTTTTCCATGTGAAACACCACAGACACACACACAACTGTAAACACCCAAACTCTAGGACAAGAAAATTGTTCCATTTCAATTTAACAACATTTATGATTTCATTTTATAGATGATGCCATGGAGAAAGTTACAAAGAAAGGTGACATACAGGAGACAGTAATTGTATCATGCCAACAGAGCGTACTGCTGTCCCCGGTTTACACATGACTGTTGTAATTTTAATTGGCATAAGCCATGTGCGTCTCTTGCCGTGTTACACAGGAGATGTCAACTCAGCTCTGAGAGACTGGGGATGTGTGAGGAGCACAATGCCAACACAGGCCCCTTTCCATTATTTGCTACACTCTGTAAATTTCAACAATGCTTAGTGCAAAAGGCTGAACATACAAAGGTGCTTCTGACAACTTATGGGAAATGGGCAACTCACATTATCTTTTAATCCTATTTTTCTGTGACTTTGTTCGAGTTCTCTCATACGCCAAAACATTGTGTCAGTTTCTTAGATTGATGACTTCCAAGTGGCTTTCCTACAAAAAGTTACCTTAACACATGATCAGAGAGAAATTTAAATCAAGAAAATAGTTCTTGTACCTCAGCAGGACCATATATCCAGGAATGGCAGCTAAGGAGTAAATGAAGCTGCTGGTGGCCGATAAGATCAGGAAGTACTGCAGCATCGCGGAGCAGGCGGGTCCCTTGTCACACAGCCCAAGAACTGCAGACGAGTTTCCTGGCAGTTGAATGCAGCTGCAATTTTTGAACACCTGCCAAAAAATAATACATTTGTTATGGAAGGACGGAAACCCCTGGGCCCTAATTTCTGGTTTATTCCAGATAGCCAGCTGTTCAAGGTAGAGACTGTTAATTCCCTCGCATCTATTTTTTAATTATCTTTATAATTAGAACGTAGTTTGAAAGGCATAGGGAAAGCCACAGGGAAGAATAAGGCAACAAGACAGTCACCCCTCTACCTGCTAGCTCAGTCCATGAACGGTCACACAACCAGGGCTGGGCCAAGCTAAAGCCAGAAGCCTCGGGCCCGGTCCAGCTCTGCTCCACGGGCCAAATGTACGCAACTACTTACACCCTCACCTGCTGCCTTCCAGGGTACGCATCATCAGGAAGGCAGAACTACAAACCCAGACGTTCTGATCATGCAGGCATCCCTTCCAGAGCCGGATGCCTGCTCCTATCCCCAGACCTGTGTGTCAGGATTTCCAACTGAAATATAACAATGTCTTTCACTAAGAATGACAGTTTTTCTAAGTATATGGGGTAATTTTGCGAAAGCTCAGCTATCCAAAATGGGCACCATTATTACACAAGTACTCTAGTGACGGCATCAACTATGACAAACACAATCTGTTTCATACATGCCCACAAATAATCCAAGTTTTATTTCAAAAATATACTTTTCTCAAAAACAATTTTGAATTACTGTATGATTCCAGACCTTAAAATAATCAGTTTAAAATTTACTTCAATCACTGAACAAATTTATAAAAAGTGTATTTTTGAAATCCAAAAACAGACCTAATTTTATTTCACTAGACTGTCAGAATGGAAAAACACAAAAATTCCGAAGATACACAGCTGCAGAAAAAGACAAGTACCAAAGAAATTACCTGGATGGTCAATAGAAAAGCTTCCAATTTTATCTCAATGAAGAAAAATTGAGTGCAGAATATTTTTACCCAGCACTATTTACATAGTCATCTGAACTCTGAGGCTCAGACCAGTGCTTAGACACCATGAAGGTTTTACATAACATAGCAAATAAAAACTGTCAGGTGAGCATATAAAATCTAATTTTGCCCACACAATTATTTTGATTTGCAGGAAAGATAAATTTCACTTTTATCAACTGTAGTTCATAGCTAGAAAGAACCAAGATAGTCACAGAACGAAGTGTGTGGTAATTACTTCATAACACATACATCAAACTATAAAATGGGGGCCACTGTGGTGGCTCAACAGGTTAATCCTCCACCTGCAAGTGCTGGCATCCCATATGGGCACCAATTCATGTTTCACCTGCTCTATTTCCCATCCATCTCCCTGCTTATGGCCTGAGAAAGCAGCGAAGGATGGCCCAAAGTCTTGGGACCCTGCATCTGTGTTGGAGTCCCAAAGAAAGCTCCTAGCTCCTGGCTTCACATCAGCTCAGCTCTGACCATCTGGGCCATTTGGGGAGTGAATCAGCAACTTGAAGATCTTTCTGTCTCTCCACTCTGTAAATCTGCCTTTCCAACAAAAATAAACCTTTAAAAAAAATCAAAGTGATACAGATAGAGACAATTTTTAGAAAGTTGGGGTAGGGGTGGGGAACAAAAGCCAATAGAATATGCTACCATATTTATTCCTGTTCCAATGGATGACTCACAACCAGCAAGGCAGGCTGACATATAGGACAAGCCATTGTCTCCACACACAGGGTCCCATATTGTGGCTGGGCAGTTGCAATCCTTATTGCAGTCAGCAAAGATGTTATTTCCCGCATATAAATCTTTTGGAATTCTGAAATGATTTAAAACAGTGTGGATATTGAAAACCTTTCAAACATTTTTATATGGCAACCCCAAATTACATTTCCCTGCCTTCTCCTCTCCTCCCCAAAAACCAGAAACCTTCCAACTGTCAGTGCGTGGCCTGCAAAATACAGCTCTATAATAGTGAAGGAACAGCTTGGGTGACCACACAGTCACTTGGCCAATGATGTATCACTAAGAGATGGCACCAGTAAGGGGCCCTAACCGAGCACCTATTGTCGAGGACAGACACCAAATACAATGGACAGTAACAAGAGCGAGCTCATTGGAGCATCAGAAATCTTTCATGATGTAAACACATTCAAGGGCACAAGTAACACTTAACTACACAAATTCATCCTCCCAGCAGTGAGAGCAGCCCAGCTTCCATGACAGGATTAACGCAGCCTTGGCAGACAGGCTAACAAGTGAGTTCAACTCCTAACTCCATAACCAGTTCACACTGAATCCCTTCACACATTAGCTCTGGGGAACAGCTTGATGGACAGGAAGACTCTCTAACCTACTCTCCAGCTCTGGAATTCATGCTTTTCCAATGACGTGATTAAAGAGGTCTGGCATGAACTCCATTTGCCTCTGAATCTCAGTTTCTTCATCTGTCACACGGAAGTAATGATGTCTATCTTAAATGGAATTTTAAAGACCAAAATCAGAAAGTACATGTCAAATTTCCTTGATTTTCCGTTTGAAATTACTGCCATCTTCTATGTCTCAATGATATCAAAGTCATATTTTAGAATGCCCTTCATTTCATTTTAACTGATACAGTGCTTACCTAAATATGTTCTATCAGCATTTTTAAGCATTCACATCACTATGGAAAATCTATAAACTCAATTCTCAAAAATACAAAATATAAAACTGTTAAGCAAATTTGATATAACTATGCAAATGAATACTGTGTGTTAATACATCACATATTAATTTATGCAAAGTTACATATTAGTTTATTATGTTATCCGTTATCCTACAACAAATTAAGGCTTTTGGAACCACACAGTCAATTCGTAATGTGATCCATTTATGACAGTTTAAAACCCATGGATAACGTATCCTAATGTGGACCAAAAAGTACAGCTGGTTTCTTTGATACACTCTTCAACGTCTGCTCTTACATAAGCACATGTACAACATAATGATCTCCCAACTTTCTTGATAAGCTTTGAACTTGGATGGACTGAGTTACAAATAACAAAAAGAAACATAAAGGAAGACTACAGACTTCAGCATTAACATCGATAAGCAATCACTTGATCATGCAAAACTATCCAGTAAAAGTTACTATTAAGTGCTTATTGAAAATGTATGACATTCATCAGAGAACAACATACCCTTCATAGGAGGTGGTTAAACCAGCAACTGATGAATTGTCACAAGTCATGCGAAAGCATAAGTAGTACAACAAATATTCAAGTAAGGCTAACCAGAATCCTATATGGGCAGCTTGTTTGACAGTAATCTTGAATTTCTTCATGAGTAAACCACCAGCTATGTATCCAAAACATATTGGAGGTAAGTTATAAATACCTATAAAATACAATTAAAATATTCACTAAACATATTAGCAAAACAACAGCTATGTTAACATTTCATCTAATTATGTGTTACCTAAGTCATACACATTTTACATTTTATGTAACAAATTATTTAGGTCCTAACCAAGATGAGGGAGGCTGAGTTAATTTGAATTTCACGTGGTTATACACTGCATGCAGGGAGATTTTCAAATGCCCGATCTTGTCGAAGCATATTCTGGAAGGCTGTTGCTACTGTCATTCATTTACTTAAGTGTGGCAGGTCTACCTCCGGGAGGCAGGAGCAGGATCCAAGTAGGAAGGCCAGGGCGAAGTGTGCGTGAGTGTGCGTGTGTGTGTGCGTGTGTGTGAGTGTGTGTTCTTTCTCCTCACTGTGTCAAGCACCAGCTGAGTGTCTTCCTCTTAAGCATATTTACATTTTCCAACTTGTTACTCCTAACCACCACTCTTCTTTTCTCTAACCTCCACCAGGAAAAAAACACATCTCTACTTTGTACTTTTTAATGCTAGCAGTCACATTTTTGGGAAAGCCAATAAAAAATCCATCCCAGAATCTGATGGGGGCAGACCAGACTGGGCAGGGCTACAACACCTGTGCGCCTCAGGGAAAAGTCAGGCCGGGCTGATTATTCCTACTGGTGCAAACAAAATTAGAATGGGTGAGGGTTGTTTGGGCTTAGCCACAGCATCAGCTGGCAGAAGCTGGCACTGGGGGCTAATTCTGTCAAGTCAAACCACAGAACCACATGTGGAGTGCATAATCCAGGAGTGGGAGAGGCCTGGGAGAGAAATAGTGGGCTCCTCCCTCTTGGGTTACCACTCCCATGAGAGGGCACAAAAACTAGAGGACAGGGGCAGGGGTGGCTAGACAGATACCCAACAGCCTCTGTGTGGGCTGCATAATGGAGCTGGTTAGATGGAACAAAGCTTTAATACCGATTGACATGTATGAGAGCCGAATGGGGTGTGGGACAGACTGGACTACTGCTACACATACTGGCAAACCAGGGTAGGGGGTGGGCCTGATGGGGGTTATTGTGGGTCGCCCTGACTAGGCTGCAGCTCCCACTGGTTGATGTAAGGGCCGAGTATGTGCTGGGCAGAACCAGACTGGACTGCAACACCCACTGGTTCCAGTGGAAGTCGGGACTGAAAACAGAACCAACACAGCGATCGCAACCACCAGCTGATCGTGGCGATGGACTGTGCCGCGCCCTGTACTTGCTAGTACATACAAGAATCTGGTCTGAGAATACCTCAGACAAAGTTTCTTTGGAGATCTCCCCAATCGAAATGCCGGACTCAGAACCCTAACCAAGAAAAAAACAGAAGACAGAACAGGTCAATCAACCATCTCAGCTATATGTTGGCAGCGAAATACGGGACAAACGGGGACTCTATGATGGACTATGTCAATCAGTGGATTCTTCAACGATCTCATTGTGCTTGGAATGGCAAGGTTGGCAGCAATTCGTAACTGATGAACTATCAAAACCACTTGAGCAAGAACCTTGGAGCATGCCCTACATCTGGAACCTGAGGAGGGTGGGAAATTGGGTGGGGCTTCTCCCTTAATGTCCCCCTTTAAACAGGAAGGAAACAATATGGGAATAATAGTCTTACCCACTTTCCTATAGACCTTGAACCTAATTAACTATGTAAAGATTGTCAAAAACTAATAGAAAATTTTAAAAAAAGAATTGAACAAGAAAGAAAGGAAGGAAGGAAGGAAGGAAGGAAGGAAGGAAGGAACAAACGAATGAACTAACTTTCCCGGGAGTAAAGACAAGAAATAAAAACAATAAACAAATGTCAGCATGTCAAAAAAAAAAAAAATTCATCCCAGAATCCCATGTGAGAGATTGATTTAATTTGAGTCCTGGATAGTCTATTGTCCCTTAGCCTTCTTCATAGTCAGGATGCAGTCAGTTTAGGATACCAGCATTTCTAACTGATGAAAAGATTCCAAGAACAAAACAAAAACAGAAATAAGGTCAGATAGATCTTTCTTGGCGAGTGTAGTCACCAGACAAGAACGAAATGTGGCTGCAGAGACCACAAAAACCACCAGGGGGAGCAGGTGCAAAGGAGATACTTGGGACTCTAGAACTAGCACCTAGAGTGAAATTCCAGAGTAAAACGCAGAATCCTGAAGAGTTATTGCTGTATTTCTTTTTAAATTAATGGATTGACTGTCTAGAGATGAAATTTCCCCATGACTTCCACGAATATTATGAATTTGCATTCTGACAGGAGAGAGGGCTGGAATGTCAGGATATTTCTGGCTGCTTCTCTTTCCTGCTCTTGATTCCTCTAGAGGATGTAAGGACAAAATATCCCAGACACCAAAATACACTGAAAGATTTCAATTCAGAAATCTTCTAAGTGATGGTCATCAGTTCACAGCGCGGGGAGGGGGAACATGATCGTCACGCAGTAATAAACGTACCAATTAAAAAGATGGCTTCTGAAGTTGATTTTCCATATTGCTGCTCCATATATTTGGGCATGAAAGAGAACATATTAACAAATGCGTTGAACTGTATCACACTTATTACAATGAAAAGCATGTAAATTGGATTGCAGAGGAGACTTTTCATGAATGGCAAAAAATCTGAAACAAAAGAAGTGTTATTTTGCATTTTGTGATTTGCTGTTTTCTGAAGGCTCTCCTGTCCTCATCCTATGCTTTTCTTACGTAATGCAAATATGTGCTCCTTCAGTTAACCCCGCTCCCCCATAGCCAGTTGCATCACTGATCTGCAGTTTCCAGAATCGAGTGCCTTACTGATTGGGTAGGATCACAACGCAATGCTCTTGCCTTTACTAAGTCACTACTGTATTCCAGAACATCTTTATCAAGTGACCACAATGGTTCTGTGTCCACACGATTTTCCCCTTGCCCCCTTCTCTTTCTACAAAGAGCCCCCTCCCCCAGAGATTATATACCAGGAAAGATACTGCTTCTGTTTTCTGAAATCTCAGTAGAAAATAATTAATACAGTTATGCTCAAAATTGATATAATTACTGCTTAATGAGTTAAAATTTCCATATATGTATATATATATGTATGTGTGTATATATATATATATGATGAATATAAATTTGTTCAAAGACCAGAAATTGTTCTGCTTGTTCGGATCAGTAAGTTTGGTGATTCTGCTGAAGAGCTGACAAGAAGCTCTTAGAACCACCTGCATATATTTGATGGAACACCCAATACCTGGTCTCACTCCAGAGATGTCCATTCATTTGGGTCACGCAAAGGATCATGTCAGTCATTTCATGAGAACTTTTACCTGCTTGAAATGCTCAGAGCCAAATTTTTGGATTGTCCCTAGTAAATGTGCTTAGTCACATGGTAGCCATTTGGACCCAAATTCTCACTTCTAATTTCTTCTCACTTTTCCTTTGTTCAAATTCTCTAGCTTGATTTCTTTCTTTTGTACTATGCTGGCTGGCTTAATAAAGTGCCTGAAATGCATTCTGAAACAAAGTATCAACACATAAATAATCTGGAAGAGGAGAAAGTATACAGCTTAATGCAGTAAATTGAATCTAATCATAGAAGTCCTTTAAATGAATAAAGTCCATGCTGGGGACACAGTTGTGATTAGAGGTCTTTCTAACTTTTTTTTTTCAAAAGCATAAAAGCCAAAACAAAGGATGCAAAAAGAGGCATCTCCCATCCACTGACACACTCATCAATTTCCTGTCATCGGAATTGGTCCAGACTGAAGCCAGGAGCACAGAATTCAATCTGATCCTCCTACATTGGGGACAGAGACCCAACTACTAGAACCACTACTTGATACCTCCTAGGTACACACTAGCAGGATGCTGGAATCAGAGTGGTTCTGAGAGTTAGACCCAGACATGCTCACAGGAGATATCCCAAAAGAGGGTCTCTCCACTGCTGCACCGATGCCTGCCTCTGAAACTTCCAATACTCTTACCAACACCCCTGTCTTCAGGGATGTGTCTTAGTAAATCACATTTATTTTCTGTGTGTCTTATTATTAGCTAGGCTCTTTCCATTGGCTAGCTCACTCCCATCAAATGGGAAGCCAGGAACCAGGTGCTTCTCCCAGGTCCCCCACCGGAGTGCAGAGGTTCAAGGACTGGGGCCGTCCTCTGCTGCCTTCGCAGTCACACTGCAGAGAGCTCGATCAGAAGCCGGGACTCACACCGGCACAGGTATGGGAGGAAGCAACAGTGATTACCACTACACCACGCGTCAGTCTCTCCTACGTGTGAACACCAATCTGGCAGAGAACAGATAGTACTACTGTGTTTAGATCCTCTGTGCAGCCCTATCAGCCCTTTGGGAAGAGTTGTTCACATCATGATGAAGAACTAGCAGCCTTCTTTATTGCTTGTTAATGATCTGGGAAGTACTAAGTTACATTCAGTTATAGTTTATGTGAATTTATAATTGTGAACAAAAATTGTGAAAATGTGTATTATAATTTGTGTCAACAGAAACAGCAATATCATCAACCAAAACACTAGTAGCAATAATAATAGATGTGGCAGGATTCCTTATACCTTCACACAACAACTCAATAATAAAGCCATCATGATTCTCATTGACAGATAAGGAAACTGAGCTCCTTCCTACTAGGTAACTCTTAAGAATTTTTGCGGAAAGGTCATTTGGCCTAGCCATTAATAGGGCCACATCTCAGAACTCTGCTTGTGTCCCAGTTCCAGCTGGGTTTGCTATTCCAAATCCCTGCTAGTGCGTATACCCTAGGAGGTAGCAAGTTCCTGGCTCCATGCAGACCCAGCATGGTAATATATATAATCATAGAACACACACACATTTCCCGTACAAAGCCGCGAGATATCATGTTTTCTTTTCTGACTTTAACTTCCAGAAAGCTGACCACAAGCAAACATGTTGGTGACAAAATCATACTACCTGCCTTGATGGTGTGTATTTTTCTTACTTAGAATTACACATCAGTTTAGTCATTTATTTTTTTAAATTATACTTAGGTTTTTCATAAAACAGATGTTTGGAAAAACAGGCAAAAATAACTGAATGTTTAAGTTTCCAGACTGGTATACAGTCTTTAAATAAATGCTGATCTGAGATAAGCGAGTTTCCAAATTGAATCCAATTGCTACTTCTAAGCAGCAGCACAGGAAGAATCAAACTATTTAGACCAAGCTGACTGCAGTGTGTTGATGCCAATATTAACACAGCATGGCATGTTATAGTGTTGGACTCAAACACAGGCATATTTATATAAAACACAAAAATCAACTATAAAACATTTTAAATTTTCTTATTTGCCTTTAGTGATTCCAGGCTTCTCCTTTTTAATGACTTCTGTTTGTTTCTCTTCTTTGTGGTTTTGAATGCTGTCAGCACTGTCCTCCAGTCCCTCCTTTGGAAGTGTTTTGGGCAAAAAGAAGAAGGGAATGGCAGTGAGTACATTCACTCCTGCACAAATCAAAAAGCCAAACCACCATGCGCCAACCCAGCGAGTATCTGTCGGAGTTATGGTCAGATCATCTGTAAAGAAATATACACATTTTTATTAGTTTGTGTCATTATTTCCTATATAAATTATTAAAATATTAATCCTTAGGTTTTATCCAAGTATAAAACCTTCATATAACTCAGACTTTAGTAAACTTTTATGACAATAGTATTAAAAATACTGTCCAGCAATAAATTTGTGTCATTCTCTGTCTCCTGTAAGAAATTAAAAAGTAGATGTTTTATAAATAATTAAAACTTCATTTTTTTCTGCTTAATACTTAGATAAAGGAACTCAAGCATATTACCCAAATGTTTAGAAACCAAGAGGTATGATTGAATGCAATTTTGAGTTGGAAGATCAACAGTATTTTTTCCTCTAATGCTTATTAGCTTTCAATATTTAAAGAGCTATTTCAACGCCTCCGTCTTAGTGTGCGTAGTTGTAGAGACAGCCTGTCCTACTGATGATCAAATAAGCCAATGATGTATGCGATAATGTATCTCGGAAGCTTGGCACACTCGAGACAACATACAAATACATTTCTTAAATTACCTGTGTTGACAGATCCAGTGTCCACGTAAACGTTGGCGCAAAACGATGCTAATAGAAGTCCAATCAAAGGACCAAGGACAGCTCCTGTCTCTATAAATCCTGAAAGTGAATAAAAATGAAACACTGCAGCACGCATACATGCCCACAAAAAGTTCTAGTTTCAGGAAAAGTCTGAATGTTGAATTTTTTTTTTACTTAATAATCCAATATCTAAGGAAATCAAGATTCATTTATATGATTTTTTAAACATTTTTTACCATTTATGTAACATTTATAGAATCAAACATAACCTGACATTGTGATCTCTAAAGTCCAAATTTACTCTCATCCTGGAACAGCATAGACAATCCCAACAAAATCACACATTTAGCAAATGTGAATGAAATATATGGTGTTTGATCAGTAAATATTAGTTGAATCAATGGAGCAAATGGTTCTGCTACAGTGCATGTGTCGGAGCTGGGCCTCCTCACTGGCTCAGATGGAGCAGTGGACAGCCTATGCTGAAGCACACGAAGGATGTGGCAGTACACTGGAGCCTGCAGAGGACACCTGTACCATGACAGAGGACAGAGGACAGAACGGAGAACAGAACAATTCAACTACCCCAGCAAAGAGATGGCAGTGAATACCTGGGCAAACAGAGACTCTAAAGTGGACTATGTCAGCAATACAGAACCGCTGAACTACTGAAATCACTTGAGCAGGACCCAGAGCATGCCCCACATCGGGGACCTGGGATGGCTGGGAGGCTAGGTGTGGCTTCTCCCCTGGTCTCTCCCCCATCCCCAGATACAGGGAGGAGAAAACAGAATGTGAAAACAATGTTCTCGCCCACTTTCCTCTAGCCCTTGATCCTCTACACCCTAACCAAATATACAAAAATTATCAAAAATAAAATTTATGGAATAGAAAATAAGAAAATTTGTTCAGAGTTCCAAGGGTTAGCCAAACCTAAATAGACGGGAATTCCTCATGCCCACCTCCTACACCTGAGGCTGTGCCATGCTCGGCATCCCCTCTGGTGTGCATACTCCGACATGCAGTCATTCCTGTAGATCTCCGATCTACCCTGCATTCTTTCCTTTCCCTACACTCTGTATTCATGTCCTTATCTCTCATCCACTTCACTACAATCCCTCCGTGTTCTACTCAAAATGTTTATGCTGTAAAATGGCACCAGCGATCTCTTGATCTTTTCAGCACTAATCCAGTGTCCTGCTACGTTTGATACTCTAGAACTCCAGGTTATCTGCCCGAAAGCTTTTTCACTTTCACCCTAAGACTTCCTCAAACTCTTACTAATGTATTGGCTCACCTTCCCCTTCTCACTATCATTTCTTAGGTACTTCTTCCAGCTGTTCTTCCATGAGGCAGAAGGATATTACAATAGTCAGATAATCTTTTGAGGCAATCTCATTTTTACTTCTTGGACTCATTTATTGTCTTTGCACTGACAATTTTTGAACTTTATACCCAACTTTTCTGTTCTTTACTAAACAACTGTCAACTGTTTTCTTGTCATGTAGCTATCTGATTTACAGTTATTTTTACATATACACACGTGCATGCATGCTTATCTGTAAGTATACAGAAATGTAATACTATTATTAATAATCAGCTAATTATTTACATCATAATTTTATAGAGACCATAATTTATTCACCTTAGTACATTCAGTTGTCACAGAAGTGGTCCGGATCTCTCACCACCAGGAAAATACAAATAAAACCCTACTGAGGTTTCCCCTTCCCCCACTAAGAATGGGTATCACCCAAAAATCGCAACACAATCAGTGCCGGCCAGAACACAGGGGAAAGGTTCCCTACCCCACTGCTGCTGGGGATGAAACTATTACAGCCATTTTGGAGGATGTGGTGATCTCGCAGATTTCTGAAAATAGATCTACCGTAGGACACAGTTATCCCACTCCTGGGAATTTACCCAAAATAAATGAAATCAACATGAGAGACACCTTTTGCTCCATTCATCAAACTTTTATGATGTATAGTGTACATTATTCTGGAATTCATGTAGAGTTTAAATTAACTGATTTCTACCTTAAAGGAACTTAATATCCTAGCAAAGGAACTAGAGCAGGTTTCAAAAGCTTACCAATGTATAAAGGAGAGTTTTCAGACTTGGCAAAATCTTCTATATAGGAAATACCTAGAGGCATGATGGGGGTTTCACCCACTCCACGTATAATGTTTCCTACCAGCACATACACCCACATGAAAGAGTGTACTTCCTTCACGCATTCTGCATTAAAACAAAAGGAGACAGTGCATTAGTGTTTTAATGGTAAAGTACCAGTTACAAGTAATTCTGGTTTCCATGTAATGGTTTCCATGTAAACATTTCAGTTATCACACGAGCCGGATATCCTCTTGGAAACAAGTTCACCTTTTTATGCCAGCAATGAATCAATGGGCCATTCCTGCTATATTTTTTGACATAGTTGAGTGCAGACACATGTACATGGTGCTGATTTGACTAGAGCCAATTCCTATTGATTTGCACAAGATGAGTATGCACACTTATTCCCAATTTTGTGTTTAGTGATAACAGATTGTTAGTTGCATAATACTTACACTACAGAAATCGGAAAGCATTAAATATCAGAAAACCTCTCCAACCTCCAAGAGGTTCAGTTTCAGAGCAGTTTAACTAATTCAGTTTAACCTGCTATGAGTTGTACCCTGTCCTCACACAACTTTGGGAACAAAAACAAAACACATACACATTTCTCCTTAAAATTAATAATAAACTTTTTAAAATGTAAACAAGTCTCACTGAAGATTAATTTCTCTCCAGCTGTTTATTGAAATTGGGTAATGACTCTATACAGCCTGTTATCCAAATATACCAGGAGTCACTAAGTACTTTTTAAAGAAGAAATCCCCTCAGTTCTTGAAGCACCAGCTGCATAGCAGAATAACAAAGACAAGGCCAAAGGGAATTAAAAGGAAACAAAAATGGAGATTTCTGAAGCCTAATAACTTCCTCTTCTCCATTGTTGCTCTAAGCCAAAATATTAGCCAGGGATGTGAGGGCTATCTGGCTGCGACACCTGTCACCCCATTGATTGCCAGGGTTGATACTGACTCATCTGGCTGGCTGGGCGGGTGTCCCCTTCCTCCCTCACCACTCCACGTGCGTCCCTCCCGAAGCTGCGGGAGGACGACCATCCACACTAGAGACGGCTAGAGGCCAGTCTTCGGTCAAGGGTATACGAGTAGCTGCGCTCCCCTGCTAGAACCTCCAAACAAGCTCTCAAAATAGTAGCCAGTATAGCTATGTAGAGAGTACAGGGGAGATACCGAATGTGAGTTCTAAGGAAAACATTGTAAATCTTCTGCCAAATTGGAAACAGTGGTGACAAGGAAATGAGGGGATTTAGAGATGAACTCTTGGGGGCACTTATTGTTTCCAACATTAAAAGCAGATGAATACATCTGCTTACAAACTGGTTACATGCTAACCAAATGTGTGAGTGTCCTGGTACAGCCAGATCCAGAAATTTCCTGTGATATATATCTTATAGTCATACTCATTCCATGTTGAGCATTCAGATTTTTTATGTCAAGCATAATTTGTGTTGGGAGGTTGTAGGTAAATTCTAGACCTTTTTTAGGGGAAAAAAAAAAATCAAGCAATGGAAGGCATTGCAACTTCCGAGAAATAAGTTCGAAGAGGAAGTCTCCAATGGACCCACCGCGAGCGGGATGGCATCCGGATTGGACTTCAACACCACTACTGGCTCCACAGAAGAACAGGGCACAATGCTCATGTCACTGGTTTACGTTGTTATCCTTGGGGGAACTAGGTGTACAGCTGCTCTGCAACTCTGACGCCGTTTTCCTTTCCACTGTTTCTGTTCAAAATCCCTATCCTTTGCAACCATGGCAATCTCCACTGCCATGAATTCAGTAGAAAATGTCCCTAAACAGGTAAAAAATCAGGCTCGAGGAGTAACAGCAGTGTTACCTCCAGTCTAAATAGAGTCCTTTGCATTTTATTTAGGTCCCATAGCATTGGAAGGGGCAGAGTCTGGAATGTTCCTGCCTGGGCCTACAGGAAGCTAGAAGCAGCACTGTGACTGTTTTGGATTATAAGGTTGTGCCAGAACAGGGGCCAAAAAGACACGTTCTAGTTCAGCTGAAAGGAAACTGCAGAATTACAGCATGCTTTCTTATCCTAGTACAGGTGTTCAGTTACACAGCACAAATCTGTTAGATTCTGTTTGCTGTCTCCTACTTCCGCAATCACATAGGCCAAATCACAAGCATAAACCTTTTTTTAAGATGATATTCTCAGAGATTTTGCAGTAGCTCTTGGATTGATGTATGACTCATTTTTAAATTAGCTATTTAAAGACATGGAATGCAAGAGGAGGGGCCGGCACAATATTGTAGCATGTTAATTTTGCACCCACAGTGTGGCATTCCATGTAGATGCTAGTTTGTGTCTCATGTGATACACCTCCTACCCAGCTCTCCACTTAGGCCCTGGAAGAGCAGCAGAGGTTAGCCTAAGTCCCTGGGACAACGAACCCCATATGAGAGACCTGCAAGTAGCTCCTGGCTCCAAGTTTGGGATAAGCTCAGCTCTGGCTATTGCAATAATTTGGAGAGTCTACAAATGGATGGAAGACCTTTTGTACCCATTTCTCTATAAAAAGTGCCTTTCAAATAAAAATAAATGAATCTTAAATATAGTGGGAAAAATCTATGTATGCTTAACCATTCCCACTCCCCTCTACATAGATTTCATTAGTTAAACTCACTTTTTCAAACCCAGTCTCCCTGAAGGACAGAAAGTATTCAGTTACAAGTTCACTGAACAGGAAGCAATACAACGAAATGTACAACCTGATGGATCATGCGTTGGACCTACAGTCTGGGTTCCATTGTCTGTACATAAGAAACTGTTTGCGGACAAGTTTCCTGAAACTGAGACTGTAGACTCATATTCATATCTGTATGAACAAAATGGAGACACATCAAGTTAAGAAGCTCACGTGGGTCACGGCACCACTGCATAGACTGGTAACTTGCATTTCACTGAAGCAATCCTCGCCCAGTCCAGAAAGGATGAATTTCATCTTTCTGACTCTAACCAACCTTGATCCCTTAATAATATCACAAAGAACTTGGTTCTCACTTATCTGATATACATATATCGATGTACATATCATATACATATGCTACTGAGTAAAGATTAAGTAAGAAAATAAGGTTTTGAGGAGAAAACAACAACACAATGAAACAAGACTCAAATTTTGGATTCTCTTAAGTTTGTGACAGGCACAGCCTGGCTTTCTGAGAATCCAAACAATAGTTCTTCTACATGTTTAAGAACTGCCAAATAGAACATATTCCCCTTGGAATATGGCCTTGGGAAACTTTTCCTCATCAGGGCAGTATAATATACTGGACTTGTCCCTTTGCATAGGCACAGAAGTATTCACTGACCGTGACCATTTAACTTGGGCAAATTGCCACAAAGTCCACATGTCCTTCCTCAGAAGGTAAATTACACACACTGCAAGAATGGAGGGGAATATGTCCAACAAAGCCTCTCTTTGTTACAAACTATGCTGGGTTGTGTTCCATGGTGTTATTACGCAAGAAGCCAAAAGAAAGCTTGTCCTTCCAAGTTCCCTGTGAGTTAATGAATTTTCAGTTTTGGATGTCACTCATACTCCTCATTTCTGTACTGCACAACATAATCAAAAGAGTGAAAACATCTTTTAGCTAGAACAATCACCCAGTCATGTCCACAGAGCTCGACTGTTGGCTATGGTCGAAAGCTTCTGTCTTCATACTCATCACCCCATAAGACACTAGAGTCCCAAAGAAATAACACTACTGGTAGAGGATGCAAGTGCTGTAGATAATATCTGATTATCACATTATCTTGAATGGAATGGTAGATAAGAGGGCAGTAGAAAGTCTGTATAGAAACTTCCTATCTTGTCAAAAATACCTGAGAATATAAATTTTTTGTTCATTTAACTTGTCCTCTTAGCACTTAAGAACTCATTCAAGTTCTGTTTATTCCCAAAATGACATTAAAAAGGTTTTTATGATGCGAATAGCAAAGGCACAACTTCACAAGGATGAAGAGAATGGTAAATTGAACTATGAGAAGCTTAATAAGATTGAACATGGGACTGCAGTTTAAGTGAATAGTCACTGAATGAAAAGATGTGAGAAAACCTCCCACCATTCCCATAAGAGTCAATTGAATGTATGCCACACATCCCTGACAAATTGGAGGATATGTATAAACGTGAGTGTGGACATGGTACAAAGAACCAGAAAAGCTTAAACACTTTAGTTGAAAGTATGCATAGGGTCTGGCATAATGGCTAAATGGCTAAATCCTCACCTTTCAAGCTCCAGGATCCCATATGGTTCATGTCCCTGCTGCTTCACTTCCCATCCATATCCATATCCCATCCTGCTTATAGCCCTGGGAAAGCAGTTCAGGATGGCCCAAAGTCTTGGGACCCTATACCCACATGGGAGACCCAGAAGAAGCTTCAATTGGCTCAGCTCTGGCCATTGTGGCCATTGTGACTAGCAGATGCAAAATCTTTCTCTGTCTTTCCTTCTCTCTGTAAATCTGACTTTCCAATAAAGATAAATCTTAATTTTTAAAAAAAGTAAATAAGTATGCAAAAAGGGGGCCAGCATGGTGGTACAGTATGCCACAGAAAGCCTTTTTCCTGCTAAATTGCTGGAGAATACAGTCAGAAATGGCCCAAGAGCCTGAGCCCCTACCATCCACCCAAGAAGCAGACGAGAGAGAGAGAGAGTGTGTGAGTGTGTGTGTGTGTGTGTGTGTGTGTGTGTGTGTGTGTTCTGGGCCCCTGGCTTCAACTTACAGCTGTTGCAGGCATTTGGGGAGTGAACAGTAAGATGTCATGTGTGTGTGTGTGTGTGTGTGTGTGTGTGTGTGTGTGTGTGTGTGTGTATTTCAGAAGGCAAGGGAAAAGAAAAGGCAGAGGGGGAGGAGGCGGGAGGTTCTTGTCTCGACTACTCCAGTTCGCATCCAACTCTCTGTTCGTGACCTGGGAAAACAACATGGGTTGGCTCAAGGCCTTGGGATGCCACACCCATGTGGGAAACCTTGAAAGAGCTCCTGGCTCCCAGCTTTGGGTCGGCTCATCTCTTGCCATTGCAACTATGTGGAGAACAGAATAGCAGATGGAAGCACTTTCTCTCTCTGTAATTCTGCCTTCAAATAAAATAAAACTTTTAATATTAATGAATTACAAATAAATAAAATGTGTATTACGAATAGTTAGATTCCTGGGGGCCTTACTCTGCCACTGGAAATCTGAACAAGCACAGTGAAAATAGGGAGGCCATTCAACATACTAAAAATGGGGGAGGGGGAATATTTGAAAATCCACATGCAAAAAAGTGAGATTCCTAATTCCATCTGGCTTCTAGCCAAACTTCTATTTCCCAAAAGTCAGATTGGAGACTCCAATGCGAGATTATATGCAACTGAGCCATCCAAAAAACAAGGCGTATCTCCACACAACATCCTGTGCAGAAATCCTCCACTAGCCCAGACCTCAACATGCATGCCACACCAGTAACTTGTTGTTGCTATTCTCTCCTGATACTCACAGATATCTAAGACTCCCTTAATATTTAAGGGAATCCCATCACAGTTAAAACAGAAACAAGCAACAAACTGTACACTGAAGGAACAGAGACTAGAAATCAGATATGGAGTATCTGGGAAAAGGCACCAATACACATGTTTTAAACCAACAAGATGTTCCTCAAAAAGAAACATGTAAACAAGAGCCTATGAAAAATAAAAATATGATAGCATACAACAATCTACTGAAGACTTGGGAAATGAGATTCACTCTCCCAAGAACCCCAGGAAGACAGGAAGTTAGAAAACCAGAGAAAATAAAGGTGAAAAATTCATAAGCCTAACATGGAACAGGTGCAAGTCAGGAATTAAGGAGAAAATATATGTCACTTTTCCTAATGTCCCAATTAAAAGAACAAGAGAAAGAGAGGTTTGTACCAACATTCTGATAAGGAACTTCAAGCCCTGACATCCAAAACAAAACTCCAGTAGCTCCCAGATAAAGGAAATATTTCAGAGAGATTAAAATGACATAGGATTCTTAGTAACACTAAAAGATATAAAGCACTGAAACAATGATTTCTAAGTCCCTAGGGAAAAAATATTTTCAACCTATATTTCGTGCTGGCAAACAATCAGGTATAGGAATAAAAATTATTTTCAGATATAAAATATCTTACATGTTATACTTTCCTTGCATACTTTCTCAGAAAGCTAATTGGATTTTTGTTATTAAAAACAAAAATGAAACACAAAGACTATGTTAAGAAATATCTTCTTAGATTCAAGGAGAGGTAGAGCAAATCCCCAATTCCCAATAATAATAAAAGAATTTTCAGGAAAACATCTGTGAAATAGCTCTAGAGTTCCCAGTTCAGAATGCAGAGAATTCAGAGTAATAGTTGATGTGGGGAGAACATTTGGCCTACCATATGATAATGAATGAGCAAAAGACACATAGAAAGCTGATGACAAGAAAAAAATCAGACGATTATGAAATCCAGAGAAAATAGAAAGTTATGCAACATAGGAAAGATAACAGCATGGCTCAGTGGTGGGAAATACTGACATCGTTACACACGTGTGAGCACGGCCTGTGTTATCCCCACAGCAGCACAACAGAGCTGTGTGCCACGTTTTGACATCTCAGTGACGGATTTACATTCAGTGCTAGTTCCATCTGTTGAACACTAAGTCAGGCTCAGAAAGACTCATCACATTTTCTCAATTATAAAAGTGAAAAAGATATCAAATGAGAATAAAATAGTGGCTGGTAGAGTTAGAAAGGTTGGAGAGAGGCTGATCAGTGGATATTCAAACAGGTGAAATCACTGAAGTTCAGGAGCACAGCAGGATAAATACAGATTGAGAATGTTTGCAACACAATAAATAATACATCTGAGGACATCAATATGCAAATTATCCTCAACTGATCATTACACATCATATCCATGTACTGAAATGTCACACTATACTCACAAATATCAACAGTTTTACTGTGTCAAATTATTAAAAAGAAGTGCAAACAAAATTTTAAAGCAGCTGAAGAATCCCCATCACCTCGTAGGGTCACAGTCACCCTAACGTTGCTAAGCATCACAATACGCGTGTGACTGTGGCAATGCTATTTCAGTGGGTTTATTTTTTTAAGACTTACGCAGTTATTTGAAAGTTGCAGTTGAAGAGAGAAAGAGAGGGAGGGGAAAGGGAGTTGGAGAGAGATAGAGAAACAGTCATACACCTTTCTTTTGTTAGTTCACTCCCCAGATGGCTAAAACAGCCAGGGCAGAGCCAGGCCCAAAACAAGAGACAGGAGATTCATCCCCATGTCCCACGTGGATGACAGAGGCCTAGAACCTCGGGCCATATTCTGCTGCTTTTCCCAGGCCATTAGCAGAGATTTAGACTGAGAGGGAAGTAGCCAGAACAGGAACTGGAGCCCATCTATGGGTGCCAGCTCTGCATGCTGTGGTTTTACCCAACACATCACAATGCTGGCTCCTGTTTTGCAATGTTTAAGTACAAATACATAGTATTGGTGGTACAACTGCCTACAGTCCTACAGTATTCAATATAGTGCTGTGTGGTAGGAGTTTCTGTCCTAAAGCAATAGGCTAAACCAGATGGTACAATGAGTAGAATGTGCCACCAGGGTTGGTGTAAGGTCACTCCATGACATTCACATTAAGGAAAGCGCTCAGTGATGCCCGTCTCGGGATCTATCTCCATTGTAAAGTGATTCAAGAGTGTACACTTACCTAACATTAAACTGTGAAAACCTGGTAAGACAAGCACGCACTGGGAAGTATGGTGACAAATAGAAGAAAAAGTAACAGGTGCACTGATTGCCTCTGGAAAGCACAACTAACAGACATGGGACTTCTCTTATGTAAGCCTGCTGATGCATTTTTAACTTGGTACATAAATCACTGTGTTAACATTGAAATAGCAATCAACCTTCACACTGGTCTCTTGGTGACCTACAATCGAACAGAACCTTACTGTAACTTGAATTGCTTAAGAGGTCCTGAGGTTGGAGTAATCCCATATTTTGGAAAATCCTAAGCATAATTACATCAGACTCAGTTCCGCGAAGGAGTTGTCCCAAATCCTTCTTTCATAAATTCATAAAAACATGTGGAAGCATGGATATCTAAGGGTGTAACAGAGCAGTAGAACAAAATTCAAAAATTCCACTCTCACACCCTTACAGAGTAAATTAAAGGCTTTATTTCTCACAGGAAAATGTTGAATTGAAAGCTAAAATTAGAAATTGGACACTTACCTGTCCATGAGGAAATGGGGTAGTGCTTCTAAGAAACATCCTAAGCCCATAACTGCACATCCAACACCAATCACTATAGGTCTATGCAGTTTTGTTCCAAAATAACTCACAAATATAATCAACAAGAGATTTCCTGGGAGAAAAATGACAGCACTCATTTCAGTAAGCATAACTAAAATCTCAATAAGCAAATATCAACTCAATCATTCACATTCTAGCAACTGCTGCACAACAAAACATCTCAAAACTTAAGACTGGTGGCTACAGGTGCGTCAGACAATTAATGAAGTTCATCCATGACCTGACAAGTGTTCTGTTTCACAATTGTGGACAAACACATTAACATATCTCTGTGTGACACCAACATTTCATGAGGACAGAGGAAGAGAAGCCAGTAAAAGAAACTAAAGAATGGTTCTGATAAATTTTAAAGGTTCTATCAGTTATTAATCTTACAAGATGAGATACAAAGATGGACATTATTTTTTATGCGACCTCTGCTCTCCTCCGTGCCTACTCTATGGAACATTGTTTTCTGATGCTCAGGAAGAGAAGCAAAGGACAATTTAAGGTGGATCCATGTGTTACAACACGATTGAAGATAACTATATTAGTCAACATGATCAAGACAGAGATGTATTTTAAATTTTGCTTCTTAGGTCAGATAATTTTATTTAGCAAAAGGAATTGGACTCCTACTTCATTAACTTGGTCTAAAGTTTGCATCAGAAGAGTAAAATACTCAATGAAAAATGTAGCCCTCTACCTTAGGGATTACATTAGGACAAATTACCTTTGAGAAAGAAAATTAGGCCTCTTCTACCACTATCACTTGGGCAGCTTGCTTCTTCCAATGCCACTTGGGTGGCTTCTGGGGCCAGGGCTGGCAGTACAAGCCTAGGGACTTATGCAAGTGCTTGGGTTCCAGATGGGCAGGTAGGGTTGGGAGGATGGGGGCCAGGGGTTGAAGGGGGTAGGGCCTGATATGCTGATGTGGTGTGCTGGTGCACCAGGCTTTGGGGCTTGCACATGTGCTTGGGTTCCAGGCAGGTACAGGTATAGGGTCCCATGTGTGCTGCAGGACAGGCCTGGGACCTGTGGATGTGCTGTGGTCCTGGATGGGCAGGTAGGGATCCGGGCCAGCACACCATTCTGCTGGACGACCAGGCTGGGGAACCCACACACTTGTGGGTAGGGAAGAGGTATGGGATGTACGGGAGGGGGAAATACTGATGTGGTACATTTCAGGTGAGGGAGACTTCTGGGGGAACTTGTACCAACAAACCAACTGTAGTTGCAAGTAAACAGATGGGCAGAGACAGAGCAGATTCCAGGAGGAAATTGAAGAACCTTCTGGGTCAAATCAATGCACCCACCACACGGCAGCCCTGCACTGGGCTATTTAGCACTGCCCAGCACTCACTAGCACACAAAGTTAAGGATGGGGAGGCCTACCTGGCAAGACTAGACCACAGTACCCACCCGATTATCAGAACAGGGGGATAGGGGATAGGACTCATTAGACTGGGTCATGACACTAACCTGTATGCAAGATAACTGGGTTTAATGGTAGATTCTGTGGGGATTATATGGGCTCACCCCCATGGGACTGTAATATCCACTGGTTTCCTTCAGAGCTGGGGAAGATGGTGGGACAAACTAGGCATGGAATTCACTGATACTCATGGATAGTGGGGCTGGGAACAGGCTGGGATAGTCCAGGCTGCATTCTACTTCTATTTCCACATCAGCCACGTTGGCCTCTCCCCGTTTCTGAACTCTAGCATCAAAGCTATGCATGTTGAGGCCAGGATCGGATCTCCAGCAGGCCACAGCTGGCAATTCATAGGTATTCTATACATATGAGTGTGAGTCCAACATTCCAGTGGCCTTGCTTGGTCATTAAAGCAATCATTATAAGCAAGGATTGGAGAAAGGGACATACATGAAAACCCTGGAGAATGCTCACAAACTAACAATCTCCACCTTGACCTTAGCCAGCCAGGAACATTGGGCTGAATGTTATTCTACATAAAAGCTCCTACGATGGCTAATCCTTTTCCTTTTGTTTTTCTTCTGTTGTGATTCTCTTTCACACTTGGCTAACCTCATTCCTTCATCTTGAAAACTTTCACACATCCTCCAAGAGTCTTTCTTCTGTGAGTGAGGTTGTACGTGCTGTTCTGTTCCTATTGGATCATACATAAATCTACGTTGCCACACTTCTTCCTTCAAATGGAAGTATTATTTTACATCTGCAACCTCAATACCTTGTGAGCAAAATCTGCACAAAAAACTACATAAGGAGTTAGTTCTAACTCTGTTGCTGGAATCTAGCATGCAGGTTTTGGGCTAAAGGAGAGGGTGTGGAATATCAGGAGAGAGGATGAAACATCATCTATTTTGGTGTGACCTCTACTCAGCCTTGATTTCTCTTTTGAATAGTGGTTGAACATGTTAAAAGAAATTTCCACTTAGAAACAAGTTGAAGCCATTACAAAAAAAAACAAAAAAAAAATGAGTGTCATTTGGGTAGCTTTGTTCCTGAAAGAACTCCTTCCTCCTTCATTTTTCCTCTCTGGTCTTACATGATCCCAGTCAGCCATAAAACCAGAACCGATGAGGACATTTTACTCTGCCCTAGAGACTGTCTCTGAAATACACTTGGCATATAAAAGCAGTTTCTTTTTCCTCTGTATTTAGAAGAGAGACCCATTCACATGCTAGGCATGGTGGAGGAAAAATATTACATTTTTCTTTAGAAAAAAGTATGCCTTTCATCTCTACAGTGTCTTCTAACCAAAAAGATGGAGCACTTAGTTTCCGTATGGCTATCAAGTGGTAAATCTACATATGAATACTCTGGATACTCTGCTACTTATACCAGCAACCAACAGGCTATTACAATATTGTAAGTACTAGCCAGAGTTATTAGGCAAGAAAAATAAATCAAAGGAACACAAATTGGAAAGGAACAAGTCCAATTATCTATTTGCAGATGACATGGTTCTCTATGCAGGGGAACCAAAAGACTCAACTGAAAATTGAGTTGTTCAGACAACTGAAAATTGATTTGCCCTTAGACCCAGCTATCCCACTCCTGGGAATATATCAAATGAAATGAAATCTCCATATGTAAAAACAACCTGCATTCCTATATTTCTAGCAGCACAATCTAAAATAGCAAAGACATAGAAGCAACCCAGATGCTGGTTGAAAAAAGAATGGATATAGAAACTGTGGTTCATCTACTTCAGGGAATACTATACAGCCATTAAAATAATGAAATCCTATCAATGGTCCCCAATTGGGGACCATTATGCTCAGCGAAAGAACCCAGTCCCAAAAGAACAAACATCATATTTTATCTCTGATTTAACATAACCTTCATGCAAAATATAAAACAAGCAGATATATAGGTTAACGTGTAGATGAACTGTACAATGGATTCTAGCATACCAGGAACTGAAGATATGTTACAGTAGACATCTCTATTCCTGAATAAAATAACTCCCAATGAATCGGTTAAACAGACTTTGACAGTATGATACTAGGTCTTGTATCTTTGTCTTTATCTACAATGCCATGATAAACAGCAGAAAGCTAACTTTGTACCTGTTACTGAAGGACAATACTACCATTATAAAATGGGAGGACATTATGGGTGGGAAAAGGGATGACAGGGGAAAACGTGGGGGAGGGAAGAATCCTTGAACCTACAAAACTGTATCATATAAAATAATGAGTGAATATATACACACATACGTATGAATGTACACACACACAGAGACTGATTTACATAAGCTGGGACCTTATGTAAATGCAGTCATGTGACATACAGTCCTCTTTGTCCAGACTTTCTCATTAATCAATAATTAAGCATTTTTTGAAAAAAAAAATTCAAGTTTGCAGCATAGAGAAAACAAAATGCAAAAAAAAAAAAAAAGATGAATTCAAAAATAATCCATTACCAATCTCGAAGCTCCCATTAATAAATCCAACCAGCGATGTTGGGATGTTGAATTGTCTTTCTATTTGTGTGAGCATGGAATTCATGTAAGATCCAGATAATGTTTTGGATACATACGCACACGTGATTGCCAACAGAAACATCTAGGAATAAAAAACGTAAGAAAACATGAGAAGAATGACCTTTTAAATTACATACTTGTATCTACTGACAAAAGGCTTTCACCACTGAGTGACGGTCTCCAATTAAGTAATACTTGAATCTACAAAAACTTTAAAGTATAGTCTGCCCTTCTTATCCCTTATAGTATGTTTTCTCTGAAAACTCAATGTAACACTAATGAATTAGTGATACTGTATTTTGCAGCTTTCTCATTCTATAGGCACACCTTAAACACAAATAGAAACAAAGCCACTCAAAGTAAGTATAGCTCTTGATTCAAATAGGTTTTTAGCACTATAATACTGTTTTATATATACACACACATAAATATACACCCACTTTATATATATTTATATACACACACACACACACACACACATATACACTCTTTAATGAAAACAAAGCATGTTTTGAAAAAAATCACATTTTCTATGTGTTCCAGAAAGATTGTGAACAATTATGTTATGATTTGTAAGAAACGAAGCAGGGCCAGTGCTGCAACAAAGCAGGCAAATCCACTGCCTGCAGGGCCAGCATCCCACATGGGCACTGGTTCAGATCCTGGCAGCTCAACTTCTGATCCGGTTCCCTGAGAAGGTGGCTGAGAAAGCAGGGGAAGTTGGCACAAGCAGTGGAGCCTCTTCACCCACGTGGGAGATGTCAGAAAAAGCTCCAGCTCCTGGCTTCGGACTGACAACTCTGGTCACTGCGGCCTTTGGGGAGTGAACCAATGGATGGAAGATTCTTTAACTCTTTCAAATAAATACATTTAAAAATAATAAAACATCAAGTCAAAATTCACAAATAAAAAAAACCTGACTACCAGAATTAAAATTCTGTTAGGTTTATTAAATCTGAAAGAAAAAAAAATTAGTGAGGATTTGAAAACAAGAATGCTGTATACTGTGTAATATTACAGTTATGTAGATTACTCTTTTAAAATCAATAAAGTGTGGATCAGATTATGTTAACCTGAACAGCCACCTTCAACTGCAAGCCAAAGGTCTTTTTTCTTGACCCTACTTAAAGATATCCCCTGATGATACTTCCATCCTGGCAGACCTCTTGACCTCTAGCCAGCACACTCAAATCCTTAAAAACCTAATTCTTACACCTGCTATAATTTCACTCTTGATTTAACCCAACATTTATCTTCTGCATTTCATCTACTTCAAAATTGTTCATTAACCTGATTCGTAGTCTCCAATCAGCCACATACTCTTTGATATCACCAATTTCACCTGCAAAATTATCTCAGTCTCCATGCCCACGTCCTTCTAGCTTTAGAAGCATCACTGTCCCTTCTCCTTTATAATAAAGTCCCTCCTCCCATGGTTTTGGATCCATTCTCATTCCAGAGATGAATTTCTGCCCTGCCTTCTATTTTCAAGCTCACTCTTTACTGCACCTTTCACTATTAGCTTGTTGATATTCTCAAGCAATGTTGAGCAACTGCAATCACTTTTAGTTTTCTCCAGACTTTCCCACCCCCAACCTCTCTTCCACACACCACTAGCATTAATTTGGAGCTTAATTATTTTTCTAACAAATACACAGTTGGCATGTGATTTTAATCCACTATGTATTTAGTAAAATACCTACTCAATTTCTAAGACTCATTTCTTTCAACATTTCTACCCTGAAGTGTCCTGTCACTGTTCTCTGGATGGTCTTGATCACTTACATATTTTCCCAGCCTACTAATACCTACTTCTCTCCCAGCCCTTGTTACTCTGAACCATATGCATCTAGAGGCCCACAGTTCCTCCATGTGTGTACTGTGAACAGTTCAGAAACTGAAGCCACATATTATTTATTTTGGGGTCTCTAGTATCAACTATGGGTCATAGGGTAAAGGCTTTTGGAAACCTATTTTGAAATTCAATAAATATGTGGTAGGTTAATTTTTAAATTGATCATTTTGTTTGTAACAAATATCCAAATACAGATATTTTTCTATAGCCTTCTCCTTTAATTTCTGTGCCAGATTTAGGTATTAGAACAATTGTGGCCTCCTTCTAAGAGCTAAAAGGTGTTATCTCTCATGTGGATTCTGAAATATTGGAAGACTAGTATTAGTTGTGTTTCCTGAAGATTAAGTAATTGCACTTAAACTTTAATTCTCAGACAAATGTATTTGTAACTGTGCTGTAGAATATTTAACTATCAGTCATTTTTAAAAATATATTATCAATATGGTGTGAGAAATGAGGAGCTCTAATGGGATTAAGCATATTATCTCTGTCCAGACAGGAAACCATGCACTGCACAGTAATGTACTCATGTCTGGGAAGTGCAGTCCCCCTTCAGAAGGGCTCCACCTCTGCGACCTGTGACCTGTGATCTCACAGGGCCGCATCTTCCACTATCATCACTGTGGGAGTTAGAGTTTCAACAGTTGAAGGCGAGTGATCACAAACATTCAGACCTCCGCATACACCTAAACCAATTAATTTAGGGAAATCTGAATTAAAAAATTATCTGAAAACAATCTGGGAAAATTGAGTATCAAGCTTAATAGGAATGAAGGTCATTTTATGGATTCAAGTTCATCTAGCTTTATCTCCAGCCATCAGTATTTTCATGAAAAGTTTCTGTGTACATTTTGTCTCTCTTCCCACTTCAAACCTTCACAGAAAACAAGGGGAAAAAAGGATTCTCACATAATTCCATTTTAAAAGCAAGGTCTACCAGATAAAGCACAAATCAGATTGGAGAAAATAACTTTCAAATTTTTTAAAAGATACTGAATTAAATATTACCCCTATACTCTCCCTAAAAACCCTAAAAATTTCCTAAGTTATTTGGTTTTATGCACAGATTAAAAGAAGCAATTGAGTGTTTCTACTCATGTCTCATGCCTTAAAACTTCCTTGTTTATAAAGTTAGTCTTACTACCTTTTAACAAAAATGCCCTAGAAGTCAAAGCAAATTTGCTAGGGATAGTCCTTATATGACAATCTTTTTTTCTTAATGAGCAAATGCATAAGTACAGAGAAACAATCTCTTGATTATTAACCAATTACCTCTAACTTCTACATAAAACTTGCACTTATATTATCATATCGTAATCTAATTTTGCCAAACTTCCGAGTAATCAAAAATTAAATAAAAAGCCTGTTGTGAATGGATAATACTGATTTGGCTTTTTTCCACAAATGCTATTAACAGTAACACCTAAGATTTACTTAACGTTGGGGCCAGCAATTTGGCTCAACAAGTTAATCCTCCATCTCCAAGTGCCAGCATCCCATTTGGTTACAAGTTTGTGTCCCTGGTACTCCACTTCCCATCAAGATCCCTGCTTATGGCCTGGGAAAGAAGTGAGGGTTGCCCAATGCCTTAGGACCCTGCACCCACATGGGAAACTTGGAAGAAGCTCTTGGCACCCAGCTTTGCATCAGCTCAGCTCCAGCCATTCCAGCCATCTGGGGAGTGAACCAGCAGTTGGCAGATCTTTCTCTGTGTCTCTCCTCTGTTAAATCTGCCTTTGCAATAAATGTTTACAATATTTTATGCTTATAATACTCCAGTCATTTTATCATCATTAAAAAGAATCCTAGGTGCAGTCATCGTGTTGTAGTGAGTTAAGTGGTTTCTTGGAATGCCCACATCCCCATATCAGAGTGCCTAGGGATCAAATCCCACCATCTCTTTCTGATCCAGCTTCCTGCTAAAGTGCTTGGGAGACATCTCAGATACCCGAGTCCTTGTCAGACACATAGGAAAGTTGGCTCCCTGCCTAGGCCTGGCCTCCACCCCTAAGCTGTTGTAGCCAGCAGTGTTCAGAGAGGGGATTACGAATGGAAGATTCATTCTCATTCTCTCTCTCTCTCTCTCTCTCTCCATTTTGTCACTCTGCCTTTAAAATAAAAGGAATTTTTTTTTAATTCTAGAAACTAGTAGTATTATCATCCTTCTCATATGAGAAAATGGGAACAATGAAGAGGGTAATACCTTGCCCAATGTCACAGAGAAAATCTCAGCTAAAAATTGGACAGGAACTCAGAGGATGGGGGCAACAAATCCGTGTGTTTAACCACTTAATAATAGGAGAAGGACATGAGAATTGTGGGACCATGAAGGACACTATTTTTTCATCAATTAACACATGGTTTCATGTGAAAGCAAACTTATAGATACATGTAGAACTTCTCCATTTTGTGTAATACATAAATACACACACATACATCTGCAAGGAAAATGAGATTGTAACAGGGAGAAACAGGTGACAGTGTGTTCAAGTAGGAACTTAAACAGTAGTGCAGACACGACAAATGCTCAGTCCTTGGTTTAAAATAAAGTCAAATATTGTTGAAATGTAAAACTGGAAGCAATAAAAAAAGATTTTGCTCTGAAATCATAAAAACAATCAGAACAGTTAACATGAGCACTGTCTTGCAAAAAATGATTGTTACATTGCCAGAATTGGAAGAAAACATTTGCTTTCCTGGGTCACTGTGACTTAATCTCTGCCTACGAACTACAACACTTTCTGTCCAATCAACTGTTTTTCAGAAGTGACCCGGACCTTTCACAGGGTTAAAAGCCCCTCAAGATGGACTTTATTCTGCCCTTTGATTAAGAAAGTAAATAATCTAGACTATCATGTACACTGGAAAGGAAAGCTATACATCCTATCTAACATTTAAGTTGTTCAAAATCATTAGTGATGAAATTGCCAAAGTCAATAATCGTATTTGGACACACCCTTGGTCAAAAAGTCAACTCTTTTAAAGAAATCACTAAATAAAGTAGTATATTAATATTCAATTATTTCATGCAAATATGAGCATTTCACAGGGATTACATTTTCTAATTTGCATATGCACACTCCCCCCACGTACACACACATACAAGCAACACAAATGAATTCTGTACCTTAATCTTGGACAGACATCTTATTCTATGCGTTTCAATCCTTTTTTCACTTTCTCCCATGTTGCTCTTCTGAGTGTCTCAAGGTATTTATGTTTTAAATCTTGCTATTCTTCAGCTCCACCCTTTTAAGAAAGCAAAAATACATTAAATGACAAAATTTCAAGTCACGCTTTTGAAAAAAATTACTGAATAACATGCAATGTAAGTAGAAATCATTGTATTACCAAAATTACCTCAGAAGGTTTTGATTAAGATCTAGAAAAGAATGGCACTAGGAGAGATTTAGTTGTTGATCTTACATCGAAAAACTTAGCATGAAATAGGTTTTCGGTGAGATTAAGAAATAACTTGTTATGACTCCCCCACCCCTTGCAAAATAATAACTACATGGTTAAAACAAAGCTTGTTATTTCTTTGGCCAAAACAAATAGAATCAAAGTATGCTCCTTGGACTTACATGAAAATTGCTGCTTTTAAGAACACAGAAGACTTTGATTTGTGTTTGTTCTCAAAATCAGCTTCAGGAAGCCCAGGAAGGCTCAACAATCTTTCTTTGGCTAGGCGCCCTCTTCAAGTTCTTTGGATTCCAAGACTTCCCTGGAGTCTCAGGAGGGGAAACACTTTCTGATGCACTGTTGATTTCCAGAAACCTGGGGAGACATGGAATGTTAAGCATGGAAGTAGTCTAAGTAAAAATACCAAATAATTCTATGATCTCAAAAGGAATCCTGCCATTCTAAGGTTTAGGAAAGAAAGCAAACATCAATTGAGATAGGTATATAGGTTCAAGCAACATGGTAAACATAGTGGGTATAGATATGTGCATCTGAATGTATGTTTAGTATTTAGGCATGCATCATACATACAAAATAGAAAGATGACAAAACCTGTTAGATTCTATTCATTTTTGTCTCTAGTTGAACCTAAAGGAGTTTTTTTTTCTACATTATGTCTTCAAAGTACCACTATAATTTGTACCAAAACTAAAGCATTTTACTTTGCTAATACTTATTCTAGCAAATCTATTTTAAGTTGAAAGGTGCAGAACAATTATGTATGAATAATGGTTTTTCTCCCAGTGTCTCAGATACAGCCAATATTTAATCAAAGTCTACTGTATTCCTGTCATTGTGCAAAGCACTTGAAATCAACTGTCCAGAATTGTCCAGTAGAAAAAATAAACTACTTAGAGAGCGGAACGTACTACTAGTAGTGGAGGGTACTTGGACACAGATCCTAACTGATACTTTCATCTGAGGAAGTTAAACTTTTTTCATTTTTTAAGGTTAAACCTTTAAATAAAACATAATGAAAAGGAGTAAGTGCAGGATGAAATTCACATACCTTGGTATGAGGTTGTAAAAAATGAACACAATCATAGATTATGGAGGAAAGCTATGGACACACTTGGTTCATTCTGAACACATGTACACACAAACTCAGCATGAAATCTTCCACATAAAATTTCAAATCGTCTTAGCTGTTATGCAAGAACATGATACTAGTTTTGAGAAAAACAAATAGAACCGAATAAATTTTCTAAGAATAGAAACACTTGATTTATCCATCCACCGCTGCCATGTTGGTTGGGGAGAGCTCAGGTCAGTGTGGGCTGAAATCTCCTAGATGCGTGACTGCAGCTGGGGGAATCCAGGCCAGGCATCCTGGGTACCACTTGGTAGTGCACTCTGGGAACTTGCAGTGACTCTGGGAGATGGCACAGGTGGGGATGAGCACGGACCTTAGGGTTCATGTTCAGGTGAGGAATGACTTCTCTGGTACTTCTATGGCCAAGGCTACTCTACTTGAAAGGCTACAACATGAAACCCACCAGAGCGTCAGAAAAGGGAATGGATATTGTGAGACTGGGCATGAAGTAGACAAATACATCAGTGAATCAGGTCTGGGGGTAGAATCTGCATGCAAGTATGTAGGCTCATCCATGTGGAACAGCAATCTCCACTGGCACGCACAAGAACTGTGGCTGAGAACAGGCCTGGTTGGGGAGCTGAAGGGACACCCTGGTTAGGCTGGAATTCCCACTGGTGAATGCAAGAGCTAGAATTGGTGCGTTGTCCTGGGCTGAACATGGCTGCAATCTTCTTTATCATGGGTGTGGCCTGAGTCTGGGACGGCCAAATTGGGCTAGACTCCAGCACACACTGGTACTCATTAAAATCAGGGTGGTTGTAGAATATGATAGGCTAGGTATCAACTGCTGCTGAGCCATGTAAGAACTATGTCTGGGCACAGACCATGTGTGGCTAGATGCAACAGCCAACAGTAAGAACCAGAAAGGGTACGGGCTGATTGGGCAAGGACACTGTTCACGCCAGGACAAAGTCAATTGGACAAAGTCAACCTGGGCCAGGGACCCACCAGTATCCATAAGATCTGCCACTTGGAGGAGACTGGATAGAGGAGCTTAGTGAACTCCTTTATCAGGCTGTAGTCCCTGCAGATCAGCTTAAAAACCAAGGCAAGGAGCAGCCCAAACTAGACAGGTACCTACCAGCATACATATGGGTCAGATCAGGGGGTGGGCCAAGCCGAGTCAGAATGTAACATCCACTGGCAGATCTGAGAACCAGGATTGGTTGCAGGAGGGACCAAGTTTGGGCTGCAACACCAGCCAGTTCACACTTGAGCTGGGACTGGGGACTTACTGGGCAAGGCTGGGCTTCAGCACCAACCAGCACAAGCTGGAACTGGGTGCAGGCTGGGCTGAACTAGACTGAAGCATCCACTGGTAGAGGCTGAGGAGAGGTAAGCCATATCAGTCTGGGGGCTGTGGGTGCCAGATGCATGAGCTCCAGGGACAGAGGGACCTTGGGCCTGCCAGTAAGGTGGTTGCTAGATCTGTGAGTCCCAGGGCTGGGGGGATCCGGCTTGGCTCAGGTCACCTGATTCAGGTCCATGAGCTCGATGGCAGATCACGGTGCACTTGGAGGACATGGTAACCCATTGGGGCCTGCAGAGGACATTTGGTACCACAGCAGAGAGTGGAGAACTGAAGAGATGGACAACTACCCCAGCCAAACGATGACAAAAAATATCTGGGCAAGTGAAGACTATAAAGTTGTGTCAGCCAATGGACATTGGAAGGGATTCCTCACCTATAGATTGGAAGGACTAACATTTTAGAACTATCGTATCCAGCTGGGCAGAATCCTTGGAGCATGTGCCACATTGTGAACCAGGGTTGATACCCAATGGCTTTTCCCCATCCTCAGGTACTGGGATGGTTGGGAGGTTGGATAAGGCCTATTCTCCTATCCCCTCTTTCCCCCTAGAAATGGGAAGAAGAGTTTGCAAGCAGTGATCACACTCACTTCTCCCTAATCCTAGATCCTTCCCACCTTGATTGACTATGTAAACATCATCTAAAATTTAAAAATATATATACTTAAAATATATATTTAAAATCACAGCAAATACAAATGTAGACTCATCATAAACCTCTCAACTGTTTCTTCTCACACATCAAGATCCCAGTCTGTCTTCTTCCTTCTCTCTGCTAAAATCTAATCTCCCTATACCTTATCAAATAATAAAGTTTTTCATTCATGTTATAGTTGTCATCGCTGTTTTCGTTAACTAAGAACATGCACTTATGTCTGCTTTTCATGCACAGCTAAGGCGCACAGAATTTGACCTAGTGATACAGAAAGTTACCACATAAGAATTTTCAAAGTCCTTCCATGAATTGCAACCCTAAGTAACTATCTGAGGCAGTGTGTTTTACCACACCTTGAAGGTTTGGTTCTCTCTCTCTCTTTTCTTCTTTCTCAGAGTTTTTATAAAGCTCTGTCCTGAGATAAACAGAAGTATTTTAAGCTAAGCTCTTAGAAAGAATTTAATGTGATCAAGTCAATCCTAAGTCTTCTCTGACTTGCTGGCCTACTTAGTAAAAATGTCATCCTCTCAGGTACATTTTAAATATTTGCAGGTAGGAGAACAAATTCATAAAGTTATTCCCTTCAATCCACAAAATCCATGAAATCCAATGGTTAATGCCAACAATCACCACTGAGCACGTTGACCACAAACCAGGAAAGTGAGTTTTCAGATGGATGCAAATGCCAGGCATGTGAACACTCCCCTTCTGCCACCACAGGGCTATTTACACAGTCACTTCTGTTCCAAGCCCACACATCACTGCTAACAAAGCTCAGTCAATCAGCAATGCTAGTGAAAATGACTTGCTGGAGTGGTACTAAATGGGGAGTTATTGTATTCCTCGTCTTGCTCCTTGGCGCTCGAATGGTACCAAGCAATAACTTAATATGCATGCACACATCTATCATGATCACAACTCTAGGTGGTTTTGTTTATTTTATTGTGGCAAAATCTGACAAACATTAAAGAGTATATGATACAGAATTGTTAACTGTGTACATATACATTGTTGTGCAGCAGGTCTGCAGAATTTTTTAAGTCTCACCTAACTGTGGTCACTGAACAGCTACCCTTGAGTTTTGACATTCTGTGGCTGCCAGCCCTTAATGACAAGTGTCAATCACAATGGAACACAATTTTACTCAAAATGGATAAATAATCCTCTTTATGTTTCTTCCCCAGTGCTAACGATATTGGCCTAGTATGTGGTAATTAGAAATCATCTTGGAGAAACACATGCATTACTTCACATCATTCTGAAGAACTGAATTAATAAAAAAATAATAACAGTTTTAGCATAGTAAAGCTAGTGTCACACACATGCATAAGACTTAGGAGATATCCTTTACCTGAGAAAAAAGAGTCACACCAGCAAAATCTTATGGAAATCACTTGTTTTCAAGATATCCAAATAAGTTCCTGGCTGTGTGAGAAGTGAACAGCAACTCGGGTGATATTCAGCTGCGGCAATTTCAACCAATATCAAAACAAGCAAGTACATGCCAAGGAAGCACATGGACAATCAACAATGACCTTTTGTATGATGCCTAAAGACTCCGTTTGCTTTCATTGGTTCATTCTTGTCCGAAAAACAACAACAAAGCATTGAATTTGGCAACTCAACCTCCCCAAATGTGTATTATTTTACTTTGTTCCAGTCAGAGAAGATAACTAGAGCTTATCACTCCAGGAAAACCTAAATGAGAAACTTATTGAGTCCATTGTATATATCAGTCATACACATGATTTCATTCTGCAAAGACTAGCACTCACAGAAAAACAAACAAAATCTTTCATCAGCAGCTCAGCCAGTTCAACAGTCACTGATCCTTCACTGCTGCTTGGGGTGATGCCCCCATTCCAGACAACAGCCAAAACACAGAAAAGTCAAACTGACACATGATTACTAGGATTAGGAGAGCTAGTTGTGAGTATCATCCTTGTCATATTCCATAGCATATGATTCTAAAGATAGATCAGGAAATTAAGGAAGTAACTCGTTTGCCCACACTTGGGACAGCAATACACACTCTTGAACCCCAATCTAGTCAGCATCCTCTTAGTCTCTAGGTGTCTGAAATCTAACCTTTCATTGACCAGCTGGAGGAAGAATCCTGCTCATTCACGCTTGATATGTGATCACTTAAATATTTTACCAATGTCTTTATTCTCGATTCTCCTTTCTATCTCTTGGCTTTCCACCTGTCCTTCCCACCACCAACTCCCTCTCTCTGCCAATGATATATGATCACCCTGGCCTGCCTTCAGCAAGAACCTCAACAAGTCAGTTTAGCCCAGGTCCTCCCCTATGCCCGATTTTTCTGTTAGGTAATTTTCCACAGACTACCCTCTTCTTTGCTTCTTGGCTCTAATCCCCACTGGACAATGCAGGACTTGGAATTGTGCCCAGGCCTAAGCTGAGATCTCTTTTCTGATACTAAAATGGTTTCTGAGAAAAATCTGTTTCACCACTTTGATGACTATCCAACCCTGATTTATCTGTGACAGCAGCAGGAACTGTTTAATTTCTTCAGATTACTATCGTAATGCTTCTCTTTCCTTTGTATACTCATAGATTTTTACCTTTAGTTAATTGAAGGTTCTCAAATTCCTTCTCTTATAGAAACAGCTTTTGTAAGTTAACAAGGCTCCAAAAATACCTGAAAATCCAATAAAATACTTATAATTTTATCAACTCAGTTAGGTATTTTTAATATTCATATGACTGGATGTAATGAAGCAACAACATATAGTGGAAATGTCAGACCCTGGAATTCAGTTAGTCTGCATTTGATCTAAGACTGGTCATGAGTTGTTTACAAACTCTTGGGACCTGTTTTTCCTGATCTCTGATGTTGGGCTATTTTTGCCTGCTTTGTTAAAAGTATTATGAGGATTGGGTTATAAAATTTACATCAGAAACCTGGTCTGGTTACTGGAATAAAATAATTTCTATCACAACAGTAGTGATTATTCTTCCTTCATTCAACAAATATTTATTAAAGCTGTACTACATTCTAGTAGTCAGTGCTGGGGATACAAAGATTAATAATAACATGTGTTTGCTCTCAAGTGGCATATAAACTATTAGGGAAGACATTTTGCTAACTAAATGATGATAGGTAGTTACTGTCACAGTACAGACACTCCAAGCTACATAACTGGAAGAAGCAATTAATGACATCTAAGAGTCTGTGACGCTTGTATTGCATATTGGAGTGCCAGTTCAAGTCCTGGCTATTCCTTTTCCAATGCAGCTCCCTGCTCATGTGCCTGGGAAACCAGAGGAAGATGGCACAAATACTTGGGCCCTTGTTGCCAGCCATGACAGACCCAGATGATGTTTCAGTCTCTTGCTTTTGGTCTGACATAACCCCAAGTCATTGCATTCATCTGGAGACAGAACCAATGGACAGAAGATTTCTTTTTCCTTTTCTCTGTGTCACTCAGGCTTTTGAATAAACAAACCTTTTTAAAAATTAATAATGAAAACTACCCACTTGGATATTAATTTGGACTGTATTTGGATACAGTATGATTTAAATACTAGGGCTTTGAGATTAGGTACAACTGATTTAGAAGCCTTGCTTTGAATTAACTGTTTTTGTTACAAGTCACTTTGTAATATGAAGACAGTGTTCATATTTGTCATGCTCCAGATATAACTCAGAACATGGAATTAAATATGGAAACGTAGTTGAAAAATTATCACTAGAGTTCAAAAACCAAACAATAGATGGTAAGCATCTTAGAGATTCAAAGCAATGGGCAGTCACTCCCAAACCACAGGCTGTATCAGAAAAGCCAAGGGCAGAGACTCAGGAGTCATAGTCCTTGAAGAGGCACAGCCATTGTCACAGGTACCATGGAAGACAGTGATGGGAAATAACGCCCTGGCTTTTCCCATCACAACTCGAATCTCTCTCACACTCCCAATGACACAACCTAGCAGCACACTATATACTAAGGCAGCCAAGGAAAAGCAGTTGTCAAGGTCAATCTCTTGGGCTACAGAGAGTACGGAAGCCAGATAAACACATAATCAATGCCGCCATAATCCCTGCAGTAAACTTCAATAAGGTATGTCAAATGTATAACAAACTGGCCTGTAATCAACATCCCATGATGGGTAGTTATTCATATTCTCAGATACTATTCATTCAATCTTTAATGCTGTTTTTATTTCCAATAGTAAAAAAAAAATTCAGCTTAACTAATTGCATAAGTCAGGCCTCCACTATAAGGAGTTATTCCAATAGCCTTCCCTGGACCCAGCACCATTCCTTCTTCCTCACAGCTCATGAAGTTCGCGCCGGCCTAGCCGTCCACCCATCAAATGTAACCTGGCATTCCACCTGAGAATCCCACCTCCCAATCTTCCAGCCCCCTCCCCAACTCTGCCCACTTGCCAATCATCCCTAGGCATTCACCTGCAGGCCACAATCCACTGGGGGTCTGCCCTCAATCCCTCCCAATCCCCACCCCCTACACCTAGCAGACAAAAGCCCCCCACCCCAGGTGTGGCTCTCTCTTATGATCCCTCTCTCTTACCCCTCCTTCTCTGGTCTCTCTGCTCTCTCTCTGGTCTCTCCCTCTCTCTCCTCTCCCCTTTTTTCTCCTCCTGATTTTCACCACCCCTACCCGTTCCTGCCCCGTTGGAATAAACCTCCTAAGATACCTCGTTGCGTCTGGCGTGTTTCAGCTCAGGGTAAAGAACCAGGTTTGGGGAATTAGCTGCGCGTAATAATATCGTAATATCGTATGAACTAGAACTCTACCATCTTTTTAAATAACTAACATCCACTGTACAAGTGTATACATTGTAATCTATGCTGTATCAATTTAGTTATCAAAATAACTGATTTTGATCCTGATGGGACAATGTTAATCACTCTTGCATCACTGTCAACACAGATGTGCTAACCAAATCTTGAGGGATTTATTCAGTTTACTTATTTGATGACACATGCATAGTCTCAACTACCACTAAATAGTTTATGTGAATGCTTCAAAATCTTACAATAAAAAGTCAAATGCAAAACTATTTCTGTGGGGAAAGGAGAAAAAGAGTAAAAGATAAAATTAGTATTCCTCATTCCTGCTATTTCCTTCTAGGTAGATAGAGTTCCATTAATGCATTTTTTCCTCTTTCCATACTACCTTGCACACAATATGGTGAATGTGGAGATGACTTAGCAACCATATGGAGAATTTAGCTGGAAGGTTTGCCAATAGGAAAGACTTGTTAGCAAAAAATATACTTTCTCTAGTAACTGTTTAGTGCTGTGATATTTTCAACACCATGTACTATTTTCATTTACCTCATTTTTTTTCTATTTATTCACACACAGCATGCAGAAAACAAGCTGGTATTTCCTTCAAAGCCTAAAAGCCAGAGCAAAGTTCAGAAAACACCAGTGTGACTCAATCGTGTAGCATGGCTTTTAAAGTGAAACTCGGGACACACATGCCACATCACAGTGCATGAACTCAACTCCCAGCTCTGCTTCTGATGGCACATCCTTGCTGATGTGCACCCTGCAAGGACAGCAGATTATGGTTTGCACATTCTTGACTTTATGTTCACAAGATGTTTCCAGATAATTTTTTACTTCCCTTGCTATAACTTTCAAATTAACCCTTTATTCAAGAAATTGTGGTTTCTTTTAGGGAAGAACATTTTGGAAAGTAAGAGTCAATGGTAGATACATTCAGATCTATTTCCAGATGTGTATCTTTTCACGTCAACAAATTGGAAAAATGGAAAATACTGAAGTATACGTGATTGTATAGAATACCAAAAAAAAACACAAATTCCCAGTAATATCTCCAATTCCAATCCAGAAGCATGGAATACATTCTGTTGATCTTCCTTTCTATGCCTGCGATTGATTGATGTATCCACAACAAATCTAAACTTTCCTACCTTTGTAATTATTAGCCAAGGATAGCAACTGTCTGACGTGAAATGGCCTTGTGATTCAATTCAGTTTAATGATTTAGCAGTTTTGGTCCACATAGTTCAGTTATTTTTAACTTTGAAGTTATTACCACTAGGTTTTTTGTTGTTGTTGGCAGCAACTTATGTCATTTGCTTTTTGCTAAATCTTAACTTACAGATTGGATTCCAGAAAATATTTCTCCACCCATTTATCAGAAGCGTAAACTCTAATAAAAATTCTACCATTTTTAAAAATCTTTCTGAGTATGGGTAGCACTTAAGTATCAGGACAAAACTCAGCACAGTTTTTGTAATGAGCATGAGGACCAGTACCTCCGTCTAGTTTTCCATTGCCTATAATACATTACCACAGATTGGATATGTTACTAGAAGAGAGGTTTAGTTTGTCTCACAGTTCTGATCTAGAATCAAGGGCTCACTTTTGGTGACAGCATTCTTGCCAGCCAAGTTCTAAGGCAGCACAGGATGAAGGTCTTTGGTCAAAAGACCTTTTGTAGCAATCCCGCTGTCAAAATAACTCCTAACTGTTTAGTGGACTAGACCACTTGGGAGGGCAAAACCCTGATAACCTCTCCTTAATATTTCATAATGGAGATTATGTCTCAAGATGGATTTTAATCGATCTATCATGGTGACCATGATAAAGGACAGGGTCTACACTGTAGAAACTTACAAAGATTGTTAAAACACAATGGTGTAAGACAGATGGAGACTCCAAAAGATATTATTCAATGTGCACAATCAGAAGAGAGCAAGAATACATTCTACAAGGTTGAAATCGGCCAGTCTTCATAAAATGTTACAACATCTTAATCAATTTGTAGATCTGAATCTTTTTAAAAACAGATTGAAATGAAAGAGGGATTAGGTCCTTGAAAGGAAGAACAGATAGCACCTTAAACACATGTGGTTTCCACTAAACCTTACATAAAAAGCATATGGTCATTCAACAATGCAATCCACTGTGAAAATGAGAAAAAGTAAGCATTTCAAGGCACTTGAGAACGGAGTTGAACTGATAACAAGAACTTTTAATGACTGTTAGGATTTCTTTGTATCAGGGACCTATGTGGGTAGGAATGAATGATATAGTCCATGTCTACCTTACCAAGAATTCAATAGCTCCTCAGATACATTCATGCTCATCTCATGTGGTCCTGAATAGAATGGACATACTTCATAGTTTGTAGAACCCTTGTATTTTTCCATATTTTGAGGGGAAACAACTGTCACAGTGATCAGCACAAATTAATGTTACCTTACAATACCAAAGATTCCGTGTTCCTTTCCCATGTTCCTACAGAAAACATGTATTTTCAAAAGAATATTAAAACCATGGAAAATGACAGATTACTACAAACGTACCCCAATGACACTTCCCTTTATAGTTGTTCAAAATGACGTATCAGTTCAAAGTGGAATGAACATGATCTTAGAGACCAACCATATATCTAGAAAATGTATTCATTTGTATCCTTATCACACCAAAAAAAAAAAAAAACAGAAACATAAACTTTTCTTGTTAGTATGGGGGGGGGGAACAAAATGTACTTACAGAGACGCCTATCAAGAAAAAAGGCATGTGAAGGTTATAAGTCCCAGTGTGACAATCACTATTCAGACTCGCAAAGCTCATGCTGTTGCAACAACAGAACCCTGGAAAATATGAGGTTATTGACCAGAGCACATCAGGTGATAGTGTCGCCAGAGTTGCCCATGATAACCTGGGTTCTGTCAAAGTCAGCAAGTCATACATCAGAGTGGATCCTGCGGTCATCTGTCAGAAGATCACAATGATACTTTCAGGATGAGGCACAAGCAGGTTCAGGGAGTTCATGCAGCTGTGTAGCAGATAGAGTCAGTGCTATGCTGCATCTGCATTGCTCCTGCAGATACTATCTGTTGCATCAATGAACTTCCTCAATATCAGCTGACAAAATGGGTAGAAACAAACTGAGCTCAAAAATGAGCATAAACCAGAAATGCATTATTACTGCTTGATAGCACCATTCAATAGTGACCTGACGACAGTGGATAACAGTCTTCCAAGTTAACAAAGCCTTGGGGACTGGACTTGCCATATGCTTTGTGTAAAAAAGGAGTGCAAACTGAAGGGAAGTGACAATGTCTAAAGACGGAATAGAAATGGATAAGTCCTGAGAAGGAGCCATGGATCGATTTCTAGTGGTGCACATGAATGTGAAGATCTCTGCATGACCATTAATGCCTATCATAGAGTATCTACCAAGGGAAAAAGAGTTAAACAACCAAATCAACAGGATGACACAATCAGATTGTGCCTCTCAGTGCCTTTTGCTACTTCCAAGTAGACATATGGCCATGTGGATTGAATGAACCTGGAGAAACACAGAAGCAACACAACAGACCTACAGAAAGAATCCTCATAATGCCAGGCTGATAGAACCACTGATATTAATCAATATGCATTTTTCCAGGAACAGAGACCAGCTCTGAGCCCCTAAGATGATTTACTTGGGAAAACTCATCAGCTATTTTGTGGAAACTTGGTTACATTGGACCACTTCCATTCTGAGAGCAGTACTAATTCATCTGTACTAGAACTAAGTATTGAGCCTTAGTCTGGTCTATGACCAAAGTGAAAACATAGTGTTCGGCCTAACAGCATCCAGCAAAACACTGCCCCATATGAAGGGACTTTATAGCAAAAGTTTATTAATGCCCACATCATAATGAGATGTGCTGGTCCTATCAAATATTTGAAATATCAAAACTACAAGCTTGATATCATAATAATTACTTTTAATGGTAGAGTTGAAGATGAAACCCTGGAAAGATGAAACACAAAACTCCAGAATGAAGATGTTTGTGACTAATATAAAGCCCATATCACGGAATAACTAGGAAAAATGTTCTGAGGACCCAGGGGCGAAAGCAGCAGTGGTCTCACACAGTGAGTGTCTTGTTGAGTTTGTGCTTCTAATCTCTGAAACAGAGCAGATGTTACAGAAACTTTCCACCAGGCAGTAATAAAGGAATGTCATTCATCTTTATGTTAAGATCACTTTCCAGACAATTCAAGTGTCATGTGGCAAGGGACAAATAAAGAAGGAATGAATCCTGGTTATCAGAAGTTAGAGCTGCAAATATACAACAGAAGAACAGATATGATTGCAATTCAAGTGAGTTACAGGGGCAGCACTTGGTACAAGCTTGCCCTGTTCAAGTAGACCAACGAAGCAGCCACAGTTTGAAAAGGGCACAGGTCATATCTTTAAGAGTTGAGGTCAGTGTACCGATAAACCATCAAATCAACAAAAGTATTAGAAAAAATCAGCATGAGTTGGGCTAGGTCCTGGCACCCACTGAACCACGCAAGAGCTGTGTGTGGGCATGGACACTGGGGGCTAGACTGTAGCACCCAACAGTAAGAACCAGAATAGATATGGGTCAAATGGGCAAAGCCACTGTTCCTGCCAGCACAGGAGGTGGACTATGTCAGTCTGGGCCAAGGACCCACTGGGTTGCACCAGATCTTCCACTGGGAAGAGGCCTGACAGACAAGCTCAGTAAACTCCTCTGTCAGGATACAGTCCCTACAGGTGAATGCAAGAACCAAGGCAAGGATCTGGCAAGGCTGCAAACCCGATTTGGGGGCTGTGGGGGATTTCCCTGTGGGCCACTGTTCTCACTGGTGAGCCTGAGTACTGCGTATGGGGAAGACCAAGTTGGGCATGGCTACAACGCATGTTGGGCTGCGTGTGAACAGTGTTAGGCAGAGAGAATCCTGGATGTGTTAGCTTTTTCTCTAGAGGGCCACAAACACTAGATCAGGGCCAGGCTGAATCAAGGAATGAATATCTTCATCCTGATATCCTACATAGTTTGCAGGAATACAAAAATTAGGGTCATCTCTAGCTGCTTTTCCCGGGCCATTACCAGGAAACTGGATTGGAAGTACAGCAGGTGGGACACAAACTGGCATCCATCTGCAATGCCAGCAATGCAGAAATAGAGTTCCTTATGCAGATGTCACCTCAAATGCCTGCAATGACTGGGGATGGGAAGAGACAATGCCGAAAGGCACCAACTCAATCCGGCTTCCAAAAAGTAGGTGGCAGTAGTCAATCTACTTCCATCACTGCTGTTTCACAGTGTCTGTATTAGCAGGAAGCTAGAGTGATGAAAATATAATAAATGTCACAACATTTGTAATATTTTTGTAGCATTTTTGTTTTGCTTTTAGAAGAAGGTACTGTGATTCTTTTTTGCTATGTCAGCAATTAGCTTTACTTTGTATTTTAAACTGCATTTTATTCTTGAGGAATTTGTACAAAATAAATGATCCCGTACTTTTGTTCATGTAGCCGTTTCTTTGTTTTTCCCATGGAAATGCTGTAGACAGAAATCTGTAACTCTATTTTTATCTGGAGAGATAGGAGCATGTCATAAATGACTGTGGTTTGGTCATTTATCACTGATTTTATCAGTTGTAATCAATTTTTAAAACAAAGCTTGTGAAAACCAGTCTTGTCAAATGTGTTGCCGGGTCTCAGTCTCTCTCTCAAAACACATGAACTTTTTAAAAGCTACTACTAATATATGGACATTTTACGATGTTCCAGGCATTATGTGAAACTTTTAAGATACGATGCCACTTAATCAGCATAGGAACACATATGATAACTATTGTTTTTCAGTGTTATAAAGGCAGAAAGACATTGAGATATCGGTTTGCTCACCACCACACAGCATATGTTGCAATCCAATCTGTTAGTTTCCAAAGCTTTTTTTAATTATCACACCTATAACATGATACTTAAATGTGTACAGTGTACTATGATGCTAAGAGACACTGTGCAAATAAAAAGTTAATCATTAATAGCCCTCACTACCATGAAACTTAGCAACCAAGAGATAAGAAATGTTGACAACTGTAAGACATGGCCAAATGTGCTTTGTAACATGAGAGATACAACATGAAGGTCACAAGTACAGGGTGAGTTGAGGATAAAAGCCAGAAGTCACACATGATCTCAAGTCCATCTGCAATGAATTCCTGGACTCCTACCCAGCCTATCAAAGAAAATTTCATCCAGTTTTTAAGAGTTTAAACTATGCCATGAGAATTGTACATTTGGTAACTTGAATTTGTTTATTGCTGTTATTTTAACATTCTATTGCTTTATTTATTTAAAAAACAGAGAAACAATGGAGGGAGATAGAGAATCTTCCACCTGCTGGTTCACTGCCTAAATGATCCCCAAAAGCCAGGGCTAAACTGAGTCAAAACCAGGAGTATGGAGTTGCATCTTGGTTTCCTACATGAGTGGCAGGGATCCATACATTTGGCCTATCTGCTGCTTATCCAGCTATACTGGTGAGAAGCAGAGAAGCTGAGACTCAAACCAACACCCATAAGGAAATGCCAGCAAGGCAAGGGGCTGCTTAACCTGAAGTGCCACAACGTTAGCCCCTGTGTGTGTATGCACATGTGTGCCTGACTGCATCTGTAAATATTATCAGAAAAGTTCCAAGAGCTTGGCAATCAACAGTTCATAGAAACCATATGAAATATGCCATGGTTAGGTTTTCTTCCTCATTTCTAAAGAAGTAATGCTGTTTTTATCCTAAACATGATCTTGGAACAAACTCTAAAGGACAGATTAACACGAATTCAAGATGCCAGCACTTATCCATGTTTATGTGGGAGGCATCAAACCTTTAACTGATCAACCCCTTAACCATTGCCTCTGTCAATCTGATGCTTTACATACGTCATAGATTAACAAATTAGAATCAAATTTCATCCAGCATTTTGGTACACACACACACACACACACACACACACACCCTCAAACTGAACTGATCTCTGGAAATGCACAGAAAGGAATGACTGAAGCCAGGAACAACAGTTGCAAGTAGACAAAGCTCCAAAATTGTACAATGGGGTTTTGGTGACAACTTCATTTGTGTAATTGTCAACAAAATCCCAAGGAATCCCATAATATTTTATCAGGAACAAGATCATTATCATATTCCTCTCCCTTCAGCTAATTTCAATAAGGTTATCTGAGTGACAGACTGCCTAATTAGAATAGTTTGAGTTCTCCTATTAGAGTTGCTTCTTTAGTTATGTGTGAGTGTAAAAAATTTGGCTATCAAGAGCTTCATGAGGTGGTTTATAGAAGAACACTATGTTTTGCCTGTCATCTGTACTTTATAGATGCATCTTTGTTATTGGACTTCTGAAGTGCAAAATATTTCTTTCAAATACGTAGGTGTGGACTCTTTCATCTACAGCCAAAAGTATCAAATTGCTTCAATCCAGTTACCAGAAACACATTACAATACAAAGCTCTTTCTTTGCTGCTCTGTAATTTTGTCAACCAATCAATATACATTCAAATCCACTAATCTTAAAGAAATTGTTCATATAAATTATTCAGTAGTATAACAGTGGTTATAAAATAGTTAATTTCAACGTTAATTAATGCTCCTTTTCTAAGAAGTGAAGTAATATGGTCATAGTGTATCCCTCTTTCCTAATCAGAGTTATCCTGACTATGCAGATAACCACTTGAAACTCCTAGCCACAAGATAATTAGATCTGTAACCATACATTTGTAGAGAGTAATGACTACTTGCAACCAGATAATTTTGTAATGAGTAACTATACAATGGAAGTTAGTGAACATGACATCAGATTCTAGTGCCACTCAAGTAACAGAGAGTAACTACTTAAAATGTGTTCCCAATTTAAAAGAAAAAAAAAGCACAAATGAACAGGATTTCAAAGAGCCAGAGACCCTCTGAAATAAAGTGAAGGAAAAACATTCAATCCTGATACCTCTATCACATGATTAATGACTCTTCCTATATTGTCTGGATGGTGCTTGGGGCGTGAGATTAAAAATCTAAACCCAGAGGCTTTGAGCACGCAATGGCAGCAAGTTTTGCTGATGAACTAGATGAATTTTTGCTCTCCCTTTCCATTTAACTCATATTTGAAAATCTTCTGTAGAAAACTGAACTCTTTCCCCCACAAATCCTGGTCAAATCCTATTTTTCTAATGCTAACAGAAAAATAAGGCAAGATGCAGGACCAAGCAGCTTCAGATCAGGGTGGACTCCTGTCAGGTGACAAGAAAGAGGTCCCTAAACATGTCTGTAGTGCATGTCAGGTACTTTTAAAGTATTGTTACTAACCTCTCCTGGAATTACTGGTACTTCTTCCCTTATAGTAAAACTTCTGATGAAGTGACAGGACAAAAAAATTCTTATAGTTTTCATTGGAAATAAAATTATCTAAATTTTGTGTTCACAATTTCGATTGAGTGTGGGCATGAGCATGTTCCAGGGAGAAAAAAAAATCTAAATCTCCCACCATAGTTTCATAAGGATTCCCAAATATGCTGAAATCCGTAGATCCACACTAGCAATTGTTCAGGACTTTCATTCTATTCCAGTGTGTCTACTTCTGGACCTATGCAGCACTCAATGCATTCCAGCAATGGTCAATCATTAACTCTTAATTCCATATCAAATTTCTGTTTTAATTTGTACCACTGCTGTTGGTATGTATCATATAATATTCATAACACTCTTCCCTTCTTATAAGTACTGCACACTAACCAACTGTGCCACTGGAGCAGCACAATCTTCCCTTCTTGAAACTTTCTCTTCATCTGATTTCTGACACTACTTTTATCTCCCAATAAGTCATCTGATAATGCTTATATCTCATATCTATTCCTCAGTGTGACATACAAATTCCCATGTTTTGCAAGACATCCTCTGCTTTAAGATGTTCCATTTGTATACATTCTCCAGGGCTGGTGTAACCCATGTTCGAAGGCTTCCTTCCAAAGATTTTTTTCTAGGTCAGACTTATCATGTTGTCCAGATCCACATTTCCGGGTAATTAAAGATACATGAAGGTCTGAATATACATTTTGAATTGTTCACTAGTAATTTAAAAAAAAAGTGAGCATGAACTTTTTCTCAAGCCTTTGTCAAAAAACAGGGCCAGCACTGTGACTGCATAATCTAATCCTCCACCTTCAAGCATCCGTATCCTACATAGGCACTGATTCATGTCCTGACTGCTCCACTTACCATCCAGCTCCCTGCTTATGGCCTGCAAGAGTAGTACAGAATGGTCCAACACCTAGGGACCCTGTATCTACATGGAAGACCTGGATAAGCTCCTGACTCCTGACTATGGATCAGCTCAGCTTCAACTATTGTGGCCATTTGATGAGTGAGCCAGCAAATGGAAGATCTTTTTTTATAGGATTCATTTATTTTTATTGGAAAGTCTGATATACAGACAGGAAGAGAGAGAGAGAGAAAGATCTTCCATCCACTGGCTCATTCCTCAAGCAGCCACAATGACCGGAGCTGAGCTGATCCAAAGCCAGGATCTCAGAGCCTCTTCCAAGTCTCCCACGTGGCTACAGGGTCCCAAGGTTTTTGGGCCATCCTAACTGCTTTCCCAGATCACAGGCAGGAAGCTGGATGGGAAGCAGGGCCACCAGGATTAGAACTGGCTCCCATATGGGATCCCAGCATATTCAAGGTGAGGACTTTAGCTGTTAGGCTACCATGGATTGAAGATCTTTTTTTCTCCTCTTCTCTCTGTAAACCTGCCTTTCCAATGAAAATAAATAACTTTTTAAACTTTTTATATAAGTTGAACATCTTTTCATTTGATTACGATTCACACCTCTTGCCTATTTTTCTAATTGAGTTATTATCTTTTTACTTGTTATTTATTAAACTATATTTTACTATAATGTAAGTTTAAAAATGTTATCTCAAAAATAGATAAAATATTAACTTAAAAAGATGCTTTCCTTTATCAAATGATCTATGATTTTTCTTTATTACACACTAATACAATTCAAGAGGAATGTAGATTATTATACCCCTCTAGAGGATTATTTGACTATACATTAAATTGTAAAACAGAAGATACTCTTCTGTTTCCTACAATATGGTTTTAGACTGAAGGATTCACCCAGTAAAACTCAACTAGAACCTGCATAAATTAATATAAATGTACACTTATACCTAATAAGAAAGGAGAGAAATCTCCAGGTGTAAGAGATGGAAACAGTGAACTGGAATCTGAATAGAAAGCATGGGATATTAAGTGAAAGGAGACCCACTGCAAGTAAGGACTGATAGAAACCTGCAAACCCTATGGCTCTATGTTTTGGATCTGTCTCCAAACACAAGTTATTAGGAATTTCTTAGATTACACTGAAACACATATACACCTACGACATCATCACGGAACAAAGGTGATTCTAAATACGAAAAAGCCCTAGTATTGGCAGAAGTAACTAAATTCTTAAGATAGCATCCAAATAGAGACCCTTAAAGTTTTCTTGCATCAAGTTAAGAAGTTAGGATTTGGAGTGATAAAGACAATGTGCTCTGTGTGTGTGTGTGTGTGTATGGAGTCCTCGTCAGTCAGCCTTTTAGAAGAATGAAATTTTCTCATTTGTTACATAATCAAGCAGTGGCTTAAGCCAGGAACAGAAAGACAAACACCATGTCCTACTTGTGTGGATGAGGTAAAACAAAAACCCACAGGAGCGAAGAGAGCAGTTCCCAAAGCTGAAGCTTATGGGAACGGGGAGGTGCTGGTCATGGGTTCACAAATGCACACAAGAAAAGGCTTTTCTTTTGAGATCTACTACAAAATCACCATATTTTTCTGCCTCCAGCATGGTAAGCATGATTCATAAGAACTTACTGGGAATTTCAGAATTGCATAGAGTAAATTTTCAAATATTCTCACAACAAAATTACATATGTTCGAGACAATGGATACATTCATTATTTCAACTTTGTTATTGTCCATGGTGTTAGTAAATTGTAACATTACTTTCTTATTTGTTGTTTTTTTATTTTATGAGAAAGGCATATTTACACAGAGGAGGAGAGTCAAAGAGAAAGATCTTTCATGTGCTACTAAAGACTACAACAGCAAAGCTGAGCCAATTTGAAGCTGGCAGCCTGGAGTTCTTCCGGGTCGCCCACACAGGTGCAGAATCCTGTGGTTTTGGGTAATTCTCCCCTAATCTCCCAGACCATAAGCAGCCAGGACACAAACCAACACCCATGAAATGGTGGCCCTTGAAGATGGAGGATTTGTCAGCTGAGCCTCACACTGGCCCCATAACATCGACCACACAAATACATGCAGTAAGAACTGTCAACCTGAGAGGTCCAAGATGACTGAACAGGGACTAGCCACACTATCTGGGATATAAAAATAATGAAGGAAGGACTGCATTTCTGAAACTGACAGAAATTTTCAGCATAGAAGCAAAAACAAAAACAGTTTAAGCTCTGAGGAATGAGAAGACCAAGCCTGAAAACATCACTTACATTAGCTGTGAAGGGCAGCCAGTGGCTCACAGTGAGCCACAGCTCACCACCACCTCAAGCCAGAGACTTTGGGCCAGAGAAAGAACAGGGCAGATCCAGACGGCGAGGTGGGAGCAGACCATGCAGCCAGCATCGCTGGCCACATTGCCTGGCATAGAACTTCCTGGACCGTGTTGAGTCTGAATACAGAGGAGCAAGAGTGATGGAAGGATTCTGGAAGGTCACAATGGGGGAGAAGCACAATCCTTTCTCCCATTTTCCTACAAAGCCGCAGGAAGTTGCCATTTTTGAAGGCAGCTGGGACCTGCCGGGATTGACTACTAACATGAGGTCACGAGACAGCAGCAATCATGGCAAGTGCCTAGCTCTGCCCTGGTTAACATGATTAGGTGATGCTGTCAAAAGGATCAGTCTATGTTTCATTTCAACTTTGAGTCAGAGCTGGTGGCCTGGCAGAGTAGAGCACAAACATCTGGGACTGTGAAGCAAGCACACATCCTCCTCCTCCTCCTCTCAGCCCTGAGGGGAGGCAAAGTCATACAAACTACTAAGGCAGAGCACTCAGAGGGAGCTGGTACTGGGAAGGCCCCTGCTCTCAGCAGTTGGGGCACACTGGCGGGGCTTGCTGGAGTCCAGGTCCAGCTGATTTCAGAACTTGAGAAGGGTGCATGGATGAGGCACAAAGAGGAATGAAATGGACCACTACGATTTCATGATCATAATGGACCATGCAAGAAAGCTATCCCCTTTATTTATACAGAAGCAATCACAAGCCCTGGCATAGACTTTTGAAGTCATGGTCAAGTGGCTGTATCCAAGAATTCTGCCATTTGTTACACCTAAAAACTCTAGAAGTTCCTGCTACAATTCTTATTCTACAACTCAATCTTGTATCTCAAAGAAAAGGAGAACCTAAAGATTGAGGAAGGAATGAAACCCTAAATACAGGTCCCTTGATTAGCATAAGGTCAATAGGGACAGCCAAGACAGATGAATAATAGAAGGCCCTTTTGCAAGACATTATTATTGACATTAACCTCCAAGCTCACACTAAATAAAAAGCCAACTCCACAGTAGCAAACAATGCCTGAATGGATTAGAATTCTTCAGCAGGGTGGTCTGGTGTCCATGCAAAGGAAGGTAGAACTGCATTCAGGTGGTTGTAGACATCCACCGGGCCATGCCATACAGCGAGAAATTCCTTGCGGCCCTGCCTGCAATGGAACAATACTCTTCACACCTTCATGTCCCCCACATCCACTGCACGGACCCAACAGGGGTTAATGGACTTTTCAGCACCCAATGACAGAAGCGTTTTACACAAAGACCATGGGAATTTTGTCACTGTGCAACAGTGTGTAGTGTATAGCAAACAGAACTGCACAGACCTCTTGTATGGTTCAGGTGCTGATATGCAGGAGGTTATAGCCACTGTAAGATAACCTTGAACTTGGGATATCTTTGAAGAGAGAAAATTATTTATGAAAAAAAAAAGGTAGGCCTCATGACTGTTACCTTTCATTTAACACCCATGAATACAAATGGCCTGAACTCTCCGATCAAAAGATCTAGAGAGGGCCCTGCGTGACAGTGCAGCGGCAAAAGTCCTCGCCTTGAACGCGCCGGGATCCCATATGGGCGTTGGTTCTAATGCCGCCAGCTCCACTTCCCATCCAGCTTCCTGCTTGTGGCCTGGGAAAGCTGTTAAGGATGGCCCAGAGCCTTGAACCCTGCACCTACGTGGGAGACCTGGAAGAGATTCCTGGCTCCTGGCTTTGGATCGGCTCAGCTCCAGCCACTGCAGCCCCTTGGGGAGTGAATCATCGGACAGAAGATCTGTCTCTCCTCCTCTCTGTATATCTGACTTTGCACTACAAATAAATAAATCTTTGAAAAAAAAGATCTAGCGAGCGGACTGGACTAGTCTGCTACACATACTGGCAAACCAGGGTAGGGGGTGGGTCTGGTGGGGGTTATTGTGGGTCACTCCGACTAGGCTGCAACTCCCACTGATTTATGTGAGGGCCGAGTATGTGCTGGGCAGAACCAGACTGGACTGCAACACCCATTGGTTCCAGTGCAACTCGGGACTGAAAACAGAACCAACCCAGCAACTGAAACCACCAGCTGATTGGGGCGATAGACTGTGCCAGACCCTGTGCTTGCTAGAACACACAAGAATCTGGTCTGGAAATACCTCAAAGTTTCTTTGGGGATCTCCCCAATCAAAATGCCCAACTCAGAACCCTAACCAAGAAAAGACAGAAGACAGAACAAATCAATCAACCACCTCAGCTTTATGTTGGCAGTGAAATACTGGGCAAATGGAGACTCTATGATGGACTATGTCAATCAGTGGATTCTTCAACGATCTCATTGTGCTTGCAGTGGCGAGACTGGCAGCAATTCATAACTGGTGAACTATCAAAACCACTTAAGCAAGTATCTCAGAGCATGCCCCACATCAGGCACTTGGGATGGGTGGGAAACTGGGTGGGGCTTCTCCCTCAATATCCCCCTTTACCTCAGATACATGAAGGGAACAATATGGAAATGATAGTCTTACCCACATTCCCTATAGCCCTTGAACATTTTTTTCCCAAATTAACTATGTAAAGATTGTCAAAATATAATAAAAAATCAAGTTAGAAAAAAAAAAGATCTAGAGAGGCTGAATGTATAAAAAAAAACATGACCCACCTATTTGCTAACTACAAGAACCACACATCTCCAAAGACATACACAGACTGAAGTGAAAGGATAAAGATATTCCACAGTAATGAAAAGGAAAAACAAGTTGTGGTAGCCATTCTAATATCAGACAAAACATACTTCAACATTGAAACTATTAAAAGAGATTAAGAATAGCATTACATAATGATTAAGAAAACAATTCAACAATAAGTAACTTTTATAAATGTATATATACCAAATGCCAGGGCACTTGGCTAGTCAAAAAAAAAAAAACTGCTGCTAAAGAATCTAAAGGGAGTTATCACACTTCAAGACAGTAACAATGGGTAAATTCAATATCCCACTTGTCTATATCCAAAACCCAGAAATGTATCAAGTGCAATTCAAAGACTTAGGAAAACAAAATCAACCTTAAAATGAGTAGAAAATGAGTAGGAAGAATTTAAATAAAATAATAAAATTGAAACAAAAAAGATTCATAGACCAGTTATTTGAAGAGCTGGTTTTCAGAAAAAAAAAATGCACAATTGATCCAACTATCAATTTAAAAAGGGTGGGAGGGAAGATCAAAATCAATAGTAACAAAATCAGAGATTAAAAGGGAAATATAACAACAGATACCACAGGCATACAAAGAATTATCAAAAATTACTACAAACTGCTTTAAGATGATAGATTGGAAAATTGTAAAGAATTGGATAGAATTTTGGAAACTTATAATCTACCTAAATTGGGTTATAATGACACAGAAAATCTCAATAGACCAATAACTAAGATGGAGATTGAATCAGTAATAGAAGCTTCCTTGACAAAGAAAAGTCCAGGATCAGATGGCTCCACTGCTGAATTCTATCTATTTTTTCAAAAAGGACTCATTCCAATTTCTCTCAAACTATTGAAAGTAACTGAATAGAAGGGACTCTTCCCAACCTCCAGCTATGAAGCCAGCATCACCTTACTCGAGAAGCAAAAAGATGGAGATCAGTAGATCAACACAGCTGATGAACACAGATGCAAAAGCCCTCAATTTATCCTTGGTATGTAAAGATGGTTAAATATACACAAATGTGATGCACTATGTTAATAAATCAAAGAATAAAACCATATGATTGTCTCAATCATATGTAGAAGCATATTATAAAATACAAAAATTCTTTCATAAAAAAAGATACAAATTATATGTAGAAGGAACATTCCTCAACCCAACCAAATCAGTATGATCAATACTCAGCTGTCATCATATGGAATGTGGGTAAGTTGGAGGTGTTTCCACTAAGATGCAGAGCCAGATAAGGATACCTGCTCTCACCACTGCTATTCAATATAGTCCTGGGAGTTTTAGCCAGAGCAATTTGGCAAGAAAAAGAAATCAAAGCAATATAAATTAGAAAAAGGGAAGTTAAGCTATCCCTATCCAGAGAAATTCAAATAGAAATTACAGTGTTTCACCTCACCCAGTTAGAATGGTTATCACATGGAAATCACCAAACAACACATTTTCACAAGGATATGAGGAAAATGTTACCCTAATCCACTGTTTTTGAGACTATAAACTAGTGCAATCATGACAGAGGACAGTATTGAGATCCCACAGACATCTGAAAGTAGGTCTACCATGTGACACAGCCATCCCAATCCTTGGTAATTTATACCAAAAAAATGAAATCAGAATATGAAAGTTATCTGTACTACCTTGTTCATCTGTGTTATGTATAGCTAATATCTGGAATACTGTACATGAATAGCTAATATATGGAATCAACCCAGAAGCCCATCAACTAATGAATGGATAAAGAAAACAATGTGATACACATATACTTGGAAATACTAATCATCCATTTTTTAACAAAGTCTTTTCAACTAAATAGATCCAATTGGAAACCAATCTACCTAATGAAATAAGCCAGTCCCAAACATGTTTTCCCTGATCTGTAACAACTGATAGATAAAGCACACACAAAAAAACTATGAGATTGGCATCCTAGGTTTCAAGTATTGTTTAGAGCTTTTGTCTGTACTCCTGAGGAACAGTTTATCATTTTTTGTTTGTTTTTGTACTTGCTGTTAGTTGATATTATTATGGAATTCAGTGTTAAATCTGTGATCGCAAAGTGAAATGAAAATATGCCATTGTAAAAATTAAGGGGATACAAGAAGAGGATGGGTTGGGAAAGTGAGCAGAAGAGAGGGCAGAATGTAAAGTACTGCTCTGTTCCTACGTCAGTATCATGAAATATGCTACATTTGTTCATTTTATATAAGTTATTTTAAAAGACAGGCGGGAGAGAGAACATCTCATGATCACCATGTCCAACATGGTGTCCAACAAGCTGGTATTCTGAAGAGTAAGCATCAAATAATACCCAGAACAGTACTTGAGAGTTATTACAGGGAGTAACTCTCAGGGAAGATCTAAATATTACTGATGCCTATGTACTCAGACATGGGAATTGACTCTAATAAAGAGAAAATTCAGGAGATACAGAGATAAATAGAATCACGAAAGTAATAGGAGCAGAATTCTGTTCCAGCAAAAGGGAGGATTGGTAGTTAGCACTGCAGGCAACATACCACTTGAGATGCTAACATCCCTTACTGGTGTGCCTTGTTTCTAACGACAGCTTCTCTGCTGATTCAGCTTCCAGTAATGCATACCCTGGGAAGCAACAGATAATTACTCAGTTTCTTGGGTCCCTGTCACCATGTTGGACACCTAGATGGAATTCTTTGCTCCTGGTTTTGGCTGTTGTGAACATTTGGGAAATGAGCCAGCATAGAAGATCTGTGTCTCCCTCTTTGCCTTTCAAATAAAAATAATTTTTTTAAGTCCAACGTATAGCAAGATACAAGTATATCAAAGGATTTAAAAGAAAGTAGTTTTAGTAAAACAGATAACTTAGACACATCCATAAACACATTAAAATCTTTAGCTAAAACAGAAAATATTCCTTCTTCCAAATGCTCATAGAAGTTTTACTAAAGCTGATCATATAGGTCACAAAGAAACACTTAATCAAGTTTAAAGCGACAGTACTACATATAAAATGTGTGGGAAAGCAGGGAAAGATGGCCCAACTATTTGGCCACACACATAGATCAGGGTGAAGGTCCTAGCTTCAGCCTTTGGCCTGATCCAGCCCCAAACATGGTAGCCCTCTAGGGATTAAATCAGTGGATGAAAGATCTCCGTTTCTGTCTCTCCCTATGTTACTCAGTTTCACATAAATAACTAAACCTTAAAAAAAAACTACAACTCCATCAAGGGGATTTTCTCCAGACAAGTGGTTCTATAAAGTAACAGGAGGAAAGTAGAGCTGGGAAACTATCCTCCCTAATGTGTAGCTTTTTGTGCACAGATTGATCTCATCTTATTGTTCATGGTTGAGTGGAAAACACAAGTATTACTTAAAACCAAGTACCACAGATTTATCAACATACATTTTCTCCCTAAAAATGTTTAGAACAATGACACCACTTCCAAACTATGCTTGGCAATCCACAAACAATACCAGCTCAAAATTACAGAATATTAGAAGTACTTAATATCAGCCATAATCCATTTTCTCTACCACAAAAGCCATCATCATTTTCATGTATTCATTTTTATATTCAAACGTTGTACACAGTTCTGTCCTCGTATGTGGACAACTTTGCATTTAAATTTTTATCACTAGTTCACATATTTCCTTTTTTGCATTCTTTTAAAATTGTTATGATCATACATCAACTGTAAAACATGAAAAAGTCTACGAACAGGTGATGAACAACACTGAAAATATCAAGAGGAAAATGGCAAGTCCCACATGTAGCACATACATCTATCTAAACACCTACCAAAGCCAAGAGAGGCTCCTGATGGAATCCTGGAGCGAGGGTGGACTTCATTCAGCCATGGCAATGTTAAAATGGAGGCAAAAACACCAAAAGGAAACAACAAGCTCAAAATATCCTTAAATGGTAGTCGGAAGGTAGAAAAAGTAAGAGATACTGACCTACTTTTCCAGCTGCAACACTTGCCTATCAGAGCAATGTTACCATGAAGCGAACGGACTGACTCCACAGTATCTCTGCAAGTCCAGGAATCTTCAGAACCCCCAGATAATACTGAATCAAAAGTAGGGAATCAAACTGAGAAGAAAGGCTAAGAGCTTGAAACGATAACTGTGCTTACCATGACTGGACATTGCATAGTGAATATACATAACAAAACATCATGTGGTACCGCATAAATGTCAACTTCCTGTTTGTCTTTAAATAAAAGAATTTCAAAGAGATTACTAAAACTAAGAGGATGGTTATACACTTTAAGACACACCTCCCTGAATCAAACTGAGAAGAAAGGCTAAGAGCTTGAAACGATAACTGTGCTTACCATGACTGGACATTGCATAGTGAATATACATAACAAAACATCATGTGGTACCGCATAAATGTCAACTTCCTGTTTGTCTTTAAATAAAAGAATTTCAAAGAGATTACTAAAACTAAGAGGATGGTTATACACTTTAAGACACACCTCCCTGAAGTGCTTCTTCTTCCAATTACCTCCCTGTACACTGAAATATTTAATCTCTGAATATTCAACTAGATAGACCCTGAATTTGTGAATACCAATCAGTATAAAGGAAAGAAGTGTGACACCAAACCAACAACAGGAAAATTAAATTCTAAACTTTGTTGCTGTCAATCCCCCCCAAATCACTCTTACAGGGGAAAAAGTTTTTAGAAGGAAATTAAGAAAAGTAACAGACGTAAGGAAATAAAACAAGAAATTAAGAAAAACATTGGATATTTGTGATCTTCAGATAAGTGGTTTATTTCCTGCCAGACTACCTTTACTGAAAAATGCCAGCTGATAGATCATGTATGCACACAACTGTTAGGATAAACTGTATACTTTATTTTTAAAAGATTTATTTATTTATTTTTATTGCAATGTCAGATATACAGAGAGGAGGAAAGACACAGAGGAAGATCTTCTGTCCGATGATTCACTCCTCAAGTGAGCTGCAACAGCTGGTGCTGTGTTGATCCGAAGCCAGGAGCCAGGAACTTCCTCCAGGTCTCCCACACAGGTCCAGGGTTCCAAGGCTCTGGGCCATCCTCAACGGCTTTTCCAGGCCACAAGCAGGGAGCTGGATGGGAAATGGAGCTGGCGGAATTAGAACCAGTGCCCATATGGGATCCTGGCACATGCAAGGCGAGGACTTTAGCCACTAAGCCACCACGCCAGGCCCAACTGTATCCTTTAAATATGTGAAATTTATATTTCAATAATCCCTCAAGGGAATTGAGAAAACATCACCTCATTGTTCAATGGCTAAATTCTAGCCTTACAAGCACTGGGATCCTCTACGGGTACTAGTTCATGTCTTGGATACTCCACTTCCCACTCAGCTCCTTACTTGGTGGGTGGTGGGGACTTGTGGTTTGGAAAAGCAGTGCAGGTTGGTCCAAAGCCTTGGGACCAGGTGCCTGTGTGGAAGACCCAGAACTATCTCCTGGCTTAGGATCAGCTCAGTTCTAGCGATTTTGGACGTTTGGGGAGTGAATCAGCACGTGGACGATCTTTCTCTCTCCTTCTATGTAAATCTGCCTTTTCAATAAAAGTAAATAACTCTTAAAATATGTATATAAAGATTAAAATAAATATTCCTAAAAAATGAACAGAGGAGAAGAGAAAGAGATCACAAAGAGAAAAGAATTTTTTAAAAACAAGAGAGCTAGCAATAGTACCCTCATTACATGTATGAGACAGAACCAGAACACTATGAAAAGACATTGATAAAGGAAGACCTGTCAACTATCAAAAAGTATGGCTTATGAAAAGTTAGTACATTAGGAAATGCCCAAGATAAATTACCTAACTAGAATATCAATCTAATGGATCTGATTCTGAAAAGTGTTTTGAAAAGGAAGGCAAGGAAAATGGAGAGGAGAAAATTAGTGTGGAACAATTCAAAAACATTTCTCATGACTGAAGGACACAGCCCATACATTACAACATACATTCAAACGTAGGAATTTGGTACAGTATGTAAAATGTCACCTGAGACTTCTGTGGCTGGGTCTGAATTCTACTTCCACTTCTGATCTAGCTTCTTACTAATGTGCACCCTTGGAAGCAGCAGCTTATGGTTCAAGTGCTTAAACCAATGGACTGTATTGCTAGACAGTTTTTTGTATCAACAGTGTTAGGAAAATATTTTTAATTTGGGGGGAGCAGACAGATCAACAGATGCAGCAAGTTCTCATCTGATTGGTTTACTCCCCCAGTGCCTGTGAAGAACTTGGCCCAGTTGGATTCAGCAGCTAGGAACTCAATCTCATGTGGGTGGTGGGGACTCCTGCCTCGCAGTGTCTGTGTTAGTGCAGGCTGGAGTGAGAAGCCAGAGAAGCCACTTGAACCTATACATTCTAATGTTCAACATGGGCACCTTAACCTGTGTTGTGGCTTAACCATGAGCCCAAACACTTAATCCAGAGGAGTTATTTGTTAAACATAGATTTTCACTCAGTGAATCTGAGTTGAGTACTTAGGTTTTTACACTTCCAACAAACCCTCAGGTTGTGCCACAGCAGCAGGCACCAGTCTCAAAGGTTGACTAACAAGGCTAGGGAGAACACACACATGAGCAGCAGTGAAGTCTACCTGTAAGAAGCGGACTAGGAGATGGTGATGGAGGTACCATGCAGAGAATCAGATCCCTGCATACCAACTGGCACTTTCACCCAGATAGGAGGCAAGTTAAACCAAAAGCTATTAAATGGAAACAGACCTACACCTTGCTATAAACTCTCTAAAACCAACTTAAGACCATGTCTTACTACAACAAGGTTATTAAGATGTTAGAATACAGTTGAGGATGGCCCAAAGCCTTGGGACCTTGCACCCGCGTGGGAGACCCAGAGGAGCTCCCGACTCCGGATTGACGCAGCACTGACCGTTGCAGCCACTTGGGGAGTGAATCATCACATGGAAGATATTTCTCCCTGTCTCTCCTCCTCTGTCTATATATACATGACTTTGCAATAAAAATAAGTTTTTTTCAAAAAGACGTTAGAATAAGACATACAGCTTAGATAAAATAGTTGGCAATTCAGTGTATGGGAACAGAGATCCTCTTTAACATAGAACTATTCTAAGAAGGATGAGTGAGAACCTGAATTTCTATCTGCGCCTGAGGAGCTGTGAAAAGCTCTGGGCTCCTGGTTTCAAATCGTAACAACTCTGTTCATTGCAGTTGGTTGGGGAGTGAATCACCAGATGGACGATCTTCCTCTCTCTTCCTCCTATATATCTGACTTTCCAATAAGAATCTTTGAAAAAATGTCAATAGTACTGCACTTTTCTTAGAACATTTTCTTTTTGACATTAATTTCTCAGGGTGTAAGGGGAATTCAGTTTTTAATGCGATGTTTGGCACTTTTATCAAAAAAAAGGACATGAAAATCTAGTGAAATAAATATGTGGATTAGAAGCAGGCCCTTGGGCTAAAGCAATACTCAACCAGCAGTCAGAAAAGCTGACTACCAGCCTCAGGTTCAACATTAAGTCAATGTTTGCGATTGGATAAGACTTTCCAGAGCTCTGTATCTTTGTCTAAAACACTGTATGCAATTTGGAAAATGTGTTATCTCACAGGAAATTATTGTCCTTTCAAGGCCAGTGTGTTATCTTGCCTTTTGTGATCTCAGTAAATGTGGAAACTGCAGAATCATTAAATAATGAGAACAAGGATTCAAAAGATTTTTTTCCTTCAAATCTCTACCTATAAAATATTTCACTCAGCTTTAGAGAAGTATGTGAAATTAAAAAACTTATTTTGAGAATGTACATCTCTTTCATATTACGCATACATGTGCTTTTGGTGATAGTTGGAAATTCTTTCATCTGCTATACATGGCACCAAATTGCTGGGCCCCTAGAAATAATTTTAAAGTAAGAAAAAAACCAATTTTGAAAAAGTTTTCAAATGACTTTAAAGGCAAACTAAAGAGTGCTACTCTGATCCAAGCCATTCATTGTTCCTTCATGACACTAAAGAAAAAGTTTTGTTATAATAATTGTAGTATTTCTAAATGGGAACATCATCAAAAAGCTGTTAAAATTCCTTTAAGCTAAATTTTTGATGTACATTTGTGTTGTTTTATGCCACTAATCTCCTTCCTATTTCATTGTAAATATATTTTGATTTCTCATTTACATCTGCATAGTGTGACTTTCTATCTGTTTCCTAAGCATCTACAGCATTAAAGTCATGGGGTCATTGCATTTAGGCCTGGTAGGCACAGGTGCAGGGACAGAGGCTCTGACTCCTCAGAGCTCTGCTTTCTGAGAATGCTCCAGGAAAGCTGACCCTGCAACACTACACAGGGAAGGGCGGACAGCAGCAAACCAAGAAGGCTGCAGGAGACATCGGAGTTGGTGTCTTGGACACACAGTGAGTAAAGACCTGTGTGGTTTCAGTGGGAAGGGCCCTCTACTGCCCTGTGATACATCGTGGGCACCCTCCTAACCCTCGCTAGAGAAGCCCTCTACTTCCCTCTTGTTGCCCTTATTCATGACAAGTAATTGGCTTTTCCTTGAGCAACCCTGCTTGAGACAACACCCAAGGGAACAAAAGCAGGGTGTGACCAACATCACACCTCCTGCAGGTCTCTGGCTTCATTCTTTGCTGATAAGCCCATCAACTGACACTGTCAATGAATTCCTCTTTATTCTTTCTTACAACAGACATTTAATTCTTAAAAACTCATATTTCACAAAGATGGAAAAATTGAAACCCTCGCTATGTGTGATGCCCTGAGCTGGAGAAAAACAAGCTGTATCTGTTATGTGAATATTTACTAATGTGTTATGGTAATAATGACCTATCTACCTCTGCTATCTAGCAGGCACTTTCTATTTATACAGATGGAGATTAATGAGTCTTTCTGAACTGCCTGATGTCAGAACTGAGAAGTCTCTGAAAGGTATATAAGAGTGGGAGTACTCGTTAGTGAGAACAGTGCAGAGCTTGGGCTACAAGTTAGGGCTTTTTTCCATCAAACTTTCTTGAAGTCATTTTCTATTATTGCTGACATTAAAAGATTAAAAGGTAAAAGCCTTACTCTTTAGGGAAAAGTGTTATTTATTCGGGAAAAGTCGACTTGCTGTTAAATATATAACAACATTTCAAAGCAAAGATAAAGGGCTCATATTATCTTTCAATCTTCTAGATTGCTAATACAGAAGTGTAAATGTTAAAAAATAATTCTAAAGTTGTTTCAAGGATGTTAAGGAGCTATATCAACATAGTCCTCTAATATATCTATAAATTAAGCTTTTTACATTTTTTAACCAGGTTAAAAAATTATTTAAATTTTTAAATTATTTAAAATTGTATCAATCAAAACTATAGGAAATTTCCTGATTTCAATGCTGGATTTTTCTTTCAGGAAATTGGATGAGCAATGTATATCCTGAAGCTGCCAGTAGTTATTATTGTGCTCTCAGTTGCAATGAGCCAACTGACAGCTACACCTGTTAAAAGGTTAGTAACTAACATACTTTTTCGTGTGTGCTGCATGGGGAAATTAGAGTCAGATATTGCTCTACCGCTTACAGATTTCTGACTCAAATGTGTTTAAAGGAATTATAATACATGCTGTCCAACTGTTGAATTGTATTCTTTTTTGTTTTGTTTTGTTTTTTTGAATTTTATTCTTTAAATCGTGCTTCCTTTAAGGATTCTCTGATGGAACTGTTAACAGACAGGAACACATAATCTCAATTTTGTGAAGAAATATGCTGCTGTAATTTAGAAGGGCAAATCCAGGAGGGAATCAAGAAAAGCCAAAGGATAGCAACTTGTATCTTACTAACCTGACACTGAAACAACCTTAGATAAAGCATAAATTTTATACCAGGGAAAATTTTAGATTTTACTCCTCAGAAAGCTGGAAATAACTAAAGCTTTTACATCTTTTGAAAAGTGAAATGAAAAATCTTTAGAAAGGCTTTTGCTGTTGAAATTCTATTAACTGTTAGCTATTCTGCTAATCAAACATAAAAAGTATTCTTGATCAGATAATTTGCAAGCTGTTATAAATATGAATTAGCACTGTTTTGAAATTATCTTCAATAGGTATTCAACACATCACCAATTTCCCAGGAAGTCTTTCTGGGAAGGTGTCATGTCATTCAAATGATCATTGTAAGGATTATGCTGTTGAGACGGCTAGCAGGATTACAATTTTCAGTCGGGAACCATCTAAAATTTTAACTTTATTTACTTTAAGAGATTCTTAGAGTTCACATCTCTGCATAAATCATAAATAATGTACCAAGCATTTGTACTCAAGTTTTTTTCTGTACAGTTTTGAAGACTAACTTTATTTGCCCTTCAAGATCTAGAGAAGTTAAGCTTCAGTAATCATAGAATATTTATTAGAATTACCATTAATTTGTCTTTATTTTCATTTGAGGTGTTCTTTCTTGGATGGAAATCCATGACAATATGCTCTGATTTCTATACCATGCAGGAATCATCACTGCATTGTCTTTATCACTTCAGGGAAATGACTCGTTTTCAACTGACTTTTTCATAATGACAATGTTTAAATAGACATTAAATTTTTGATAAGCAGAATAATTGGATTGGAAGATTACAGGAAAACCAGCAGTATTATCTAGTATGTCCAGTATAACTTGATCTCTTCTATCATTTGATTTAGGCATTCCCTAAACATCTGAACCTCCCAAGTCTATTACAAGTGAACTTCACAGAAACAAAATATGTAACATTACTTAGTATATAAACATTTCCTTATTCTTCGCATAATTTTACTTGAGTTGTGACTAGAAATACTTACAGGAAACTCTTAAAATTGCTTTTTAGTGTGTTTACTGACATCAGTATGTTTGGTCACTTTTTTAAAGGAGGGATGATATTTCACACTGACCTGTCAAATTCGTTAATAACCTACAAGTTTCATTACAAACTAAAAAAACGTATTTATGCTAACATGAAGATTTCCCACACTACAAGGAGTGCTAACCCAGTGACAGATTTGATTCCCCTTCAGACTATAGTCACTGACATTTTTTATTATGTTTTATTGTGAGAATACTTTGAGTCAAGACATACAATATTCATGATATTTGAAGATTCTCTATTTATCCTACTTGACCAAAACCTTGTGCTCATGGGATAGCAATGACATGTTTTCTGTTTCAGTCCATGCTAACTCTTCTATTCAACTCTTCTATTCCTAAGATGGACTGCTTCAGATACTGCATAGAAATGAAATTTGGAATAATGATCTTTCTGTGACTGACTTATTCAATGTAGAAGTCCTTACAACTTCTAACTGCTACATTTTGCAGCATTTCCTCCAGATTTTTTTCTTAACATTACTGTTTCAATGATCAAAGAATTTAACAAAAACCAGTATTCTATGTAACTCTTGTATCCCACATTTTTAAGTAAGTAATTTTTTAAATTTCCACAGCTTCCAGATTACCAACAAATTTTACAGTCTAAATCTTTTATAGAGATAACTAAATAAAATCACCAGCAAACTTTACAAGAACATATAATAAAGCCATTTTAATTATTATCTGGAATGCATTTTGAATTTCTATAGAAAGAATAAAGCTGGTACATGTAACACTGACTATAAAGAAAAATATTATATGGTATTCCCGGTCCACAATGGACCCTGTTGCATCTTCATGCTTCAAAAATCTGTTTCATTCCCATGTTTGCCAACCCAAACACTGAGTTGTTTCTAGGAATGCATTTCCTCTGGTTTTCATCAGTATGTAATATTCAGTGTCATAGGGGTGCATAGTGCTGTATCTAACTAACCTCTCATATATGTTCACTCTTAACCAGTCATCAACTGGAAAAACGCAAATGCAACACCATCACCTGCGCCACACAACGCCTGGCAAATTTTTTAGTTCATTCCAGCAACAACTTCGGGGCTATTTTCTCACCTGTCAATTTGGGATCCAAATCATATGGCAAGAGGAATGCAGTCAAAGTTTTAAACACAGAACCACTTACCCCCTTGCCCCTGTAGAAGTCAGTAAACCTCTAGTGTCCTTGCTGGTTAATGTATAACTATTCTAATGAGTCCTTGTATCCTGTAGAAGTGCTTTTTCCATTTATGGCATGACATGTGTGACTGTATGTCCTTTATTTGTTATCACTGCAAGCAAACTCTCATGTTGAGGATTTTTTCAAATATAATACTAATTAAAATCCCAAAATAAAAGCCTTTAAAACCAACATACTCCTGACATTCTTATTTTAAAAATATAAATCATCTATTCTGCCAGCTCTACCTTCAGACCAGAGATGGTCTCCCCAAGAAACTGTTCAATTTATCTGGACAATAAGATGCTGGACTCTATGCTTGCTATATGTTTGCAAAGAAAGAATCTTGATTGAATTTGAACTGTAATACTGCAACAAGGTGGAAGAATCCACCATGGGGGAAGGGCATGGGGAAGGGTTGGGGGAATCCCAGAGCCTATGAAACTATAACATAATGCAATGCAATTAATAAAATATATATATATAAAAATCATTTTTGGACTATATGATCTGAGTTAAAGAACAAAGGAAAAAAGCAATTTTCAACACAGATAGATTTAAACAACTATAATAAGTTATGCTTCTGAATATAAGGAAAACAGTAAGTATCTAGCCTATTAAGCACTAGATTTCAGAAATGGGAATAAGATATTAAGAAATAAACACGGGGCAGATATTTATAGTTAGGAAGCCATCTGGGATGCCTTCATCCAGAGCGCCTGGGTTGAAGCCTCAGCTCTGCTTAGATTCTCACTCAAGAATACATACCCTGGGAGGCAGCAGAATTTGCATTCTGGCCACTCTAGCACTCTTATACATGCTACAAATTATATTTTATTCAAGTAACGTTATATTATTGGAATATAGTTATATTTCATACAAATAATTCTATCACATACTATGTCGCGATACAGAGGAAAAAATAATTTACTTAAGGCCACACATTAAACAGTTGGAAAACCTGTTGAGCAAGCAATGAGAGGACATTATGCCATGAACTTCTCATTTCTCTGCATCCTCTATGTCATTACGAGGCAACGTTGTAACAGTTTGTGATCGTTTATATGAACTCGATCAGTCTGCTCATGTCCTACAAATTTCTCTCCCTTTCAAAGCGTTGGCTTTGGAAGTTTTATTTTACTTAAATCAGTGCATTTGCAGTAGGTACTGTTAGTGTACAGTTGTATCTGCTCCTCCATTAGCATGCACAAGATCACTCTTCATGGGCCCCTCTTGTCATCTGATTAGTGAGATACGGGCAGAATTGGCATGGGGTACTTTCAGTCTGCAACATCAAGCCAAAAGCCCATGCCCCCAAAGTTTTAAATACTCTTTTTCCCATGGTGCAGCAGTTCATGAAAACAAGGGTGGTCCCTGGGTTTCACGTAGAAATAATCCTTGCAGATCTGTTCAGACACGGAATACATCATCAAGAAATTAACTATAGGATTCACCTCCACAGTTGTCCCATACTACAAACATCAAAATAAGACTGTTAGGCCTACCTTCCCAACTTGCTCTCCTGATTAAGTCCACTAGATGTCATAATTATCTTTTACTCTATTTCAGCCTTAAAATCTCGGAATTATCTCTGCTCTGTTCTGCACCTTCAAATTAGCAGAACATATGCGGGAATTTCAAAAGTTCGTGGGAAAAAAATGAACTATTTTGAAGGGAAAAAAAAGTTTTGAACTACATGTGTAGTTTTTCCACAATGTTTTATGTCAACTTTTTGGTCTTTGGTGTACTCTGTAACCTCCCTTCTACTGAATGATGTCTCTACTTCTCCCATTAAAGCTACGACTCCGATCCCCTTCATACAGCCAGAACCACTTCAACAACCTGGTCACAGCCTTCCCTCAATTTTTCTTTGGTCATAATGCACACATACAATCTGAATAAATTTTCAAATGCACATTCCCTATGATGTCAATATTAAATACAGATGCTGGCTTCTGGCTTCAGACTGGCTCAGCTCCGGTCACTGCAGCCATTTAATGAGTAAACCAGTGGATGAAAGATCTGTCTCCCTTCTCTCTGTAAATCTGCCTTTCGAACTAAAAAGTTATTAGTTTTTATTTTAAGAAAAACAATAGGGTCCGGTGCGATAGCATAGTGGTTAAAGCCCTCGCCTTGCACACACCGGGATCCCATATGGGCGTCGGTTCTAATCCTGGCAGCCCCGCTTCCCATCCCATCCATCTCCCTGCTTGTGGCCTGGGAAAGCAGTCGAGGACGGCCCAAAGCTTTAGGACCCTGCACCTGCGTGGGAGACCTAGAAGAGCTCCTGGCTCCTGGCTTTAGATTGGCTCAGCTCCAGCCGTTGAAGCCGCTTGGGGAGTGAACCATCAGATGGAAGATCTTCCTCTCTGTATATCAGGCTTTCCAATAAAAATAAATAAATCTTCAAAAAAAAAAAGCACTAGAAGAAGCAAATACTTAACATTTTATCCAAGCTATGTTTAACAAAACATATGTAAATTAAAATAGCTGGATTGTTTTAAAAAGCATACTCATTATAACAGAGTATATTAATTATGTTTTCTTGAGTTACTACATTCTTAATGCAATGAATCCCATTCACTAAACATAATGTTACCACAATTAAATTTTAAATTCAATGAAGAATATTTAAATAAAATTCTAAATGTACTGAAGTGTGATTAAGTAAATTCCATAGAAACAGATTTTCTCGTGGTCTTGGATGCTAGAAAATGGCCATGTTTCTTAATTTATATAAAGAAAAAAATGTTTTTTTGTTTGAATAATAAGATATGCTGGTATGTTTCCCTTTACCCTTTTAGTTGCTTTAGAATTTACCCTGAATTCACAAGCAACTTTCATCAGCAAAATTAAAACCTTTTTCAATTTTACATACTGCTTTCACCTTGGAAATGTTTTTGTGAAAACATACTAGCATACACGGCTCATTCCTTTGTATTTTAAAATATATTCTATCTCTTGGAAAAGAGATAAAACCGTGATTTCCCATTGTTGGTTCACTCCTCAAATGTTGAAAAAGTCAGAGCTGGGACAATGAGAAGCACGTCCCAGGGGACACAAGGGCTGGAGTCATCACAGGCTGCCTCCCAGGACATGTGATGACAGGAAGCGGAACCTGGAGTTGACCTAGGACTTCACCTAACCACGCTAACACAAAGCAGCATCAACCACTCACCCAAATAACCCACATTATTTGTAAAATATACAAGCTGACTCAAATGTTGGCTTGAAATACTTATTAACCAACACATAAGATATTAATAACCTACAGAGTCATAGTTTAGGGAGATTTCTAACAGAGAGACACACACACACACAATGTAAATTCTTCCATGACTCCCAAGGATGCCTTGATAATGAAGCTTACCATGATCTGGAGAGAAATGGACGCCTATCAACCAAGCATTGCTACAAAAACAAGACTCACTTGACTTATTTTTACAGGGTAAATCTTTTCCCAGGACTAAGGTGTACAATGCCTTGGTAAAGTAATCAAATTTCTCCACTTTTAAAATGCTTTCATGTTTTCGAAATTCAAAATTGCTTTAAAGTAACTATGAGCTAAAATCTTGTATGATCTTTTAAAATATATTATCTTAATTCAGAGGCAGCTAAAGTTGTATGCAATATCAGTAGACAAAACCAGTAAGCAAGAAAGCAAGCTGCGGAGAAAGCTATATACATGAGAATGCATTCTTGGTGATGGATGGTTAAAAAATGTTTTGAAAGAAACAGAATTTGTGATAGAAGAACTGAGAAAGTAAGCTTATTGTAGATGTGTGGAAGTTGAATGTTGTGTGAAATTCGTTTGGATAAGATTAGAAGGAAGTTTTAAGACTGGTTCTCCTAACTTAAAAGACAGATTGAAAGATTACGAGACAAAGCTCGTCCCACAGGCAGTGTTGGCTGCAGGATACTGAAAAGCAATAGGTTCACCTTCTCCCTCATCCCCAGCTTCTCACTGTGGGCTAGATCAGCACTCCAACAGGGACCTGCCTAAACCTCCACAGCCACACCTCCATCCTGGCTCACAACCCTTCCCCATCCTATTTAAAAAGACAAAAACACTTAAAAAATAGTTATTCAGACAACTTTATGCTGCCTAAAACTACCAGCCCTTTTCCTACTTAGAAAATTAGCATACACACACCCCATGCCAAACATAAAACCAGTACCCTAATAAATATATATAGATGATACAAAGTGGCATGTTTGATCCTTATTGAATGGAATAACACCTGCTTTATGCAGGGACTTGTCATAATGGAAACCAAATTAGGCCTGTCCCCAAAATAGCATCTGCTTTTGGTTCAACACAAACAAACAAAAACAAAAAAACAGCTGCCATGACAGTAGCTGGCTTTCAAGAAAACCCTGTCAACTATTAAAATCCTAATCATTGCAAGTGAGACTGGGCTCAATCTCACTCAACTAGGTCATGCTATGACTGCCTAGATGTAGAATCATAAATCCTCCTATTACTAGCTAGCTAGATATTAGCCTATATATGCAAGAGTGGCTGAAGAAAAAAGTGGGAATTCTGTGTGGCTACATCAAAACTTTTGCCCTTGTTCATAACTTTGTCAAGGCGGGCTCCAGTCCTCTTCCTGGGGAAGCCTAAAGCAATCTCCCTCCTTTCTTGCCCAGCACCAAGGAGACTAAGTCCACTGCAAAGTCCTTGGAGGAATTTCAGGAATGCAGCATCTAGGAAATCCTCCACCTGACAATGCTCCAGAGAGGAAAAAATGAAGGGCCATGTCTTCCTCTCTGAAATTTTCTCTTAAGGATCTCTCTCTCCATTAAAACCTCAATCTGAAGCCATTCCAATCCAGTGGGTCACTTTTGCTACCACAGCAGTTCAACGGTCAGGTTTTCCTGCCAGGATTCACTTCTGCAGATTAGAACCCACTCTGACCCAGGAAAGTGGGGGAAGAGGCCCCGAGAAGGTGGTGGTCACAAACCATGATGCTACTTCACTGCTATTCCAGGTGAATCTGAAGAGATGACTCCCTCAAAATAATGAGCCTGCTCTATCCCATGTCTGAACTTGGACCGTGTCAAAACCTTGCCCTGACCATTCAAAAACCTCATGGATGGTCCAGTTACTACCATGTTGCTCCTAGCCAAGGTCCCAAAGATCACGATCACTGGCCCTTTAAGCCATGCTCGATGGGTTAATTACCATGTCTCTCTGCCAAAACTAACAGCACATTCACACAACCTGTCTGGTCCTCTAGGCCCTCCTCCCTCTGTGGGCCTGACTCCTTGCTTAACTCTTGGCTCTGTGTAGGCTGTGCTTCTAGGAGTCACATCAATCATTGAACTTCAGTCTCTCACAGGTATCAGACTGGCTGTCACTCTCAACCTAAAGGAGACTGAGCCCTACGAAGAATGTCACCTTTATGTGAATCAATCCAGTCCTGCTTGTGCTGCTGCTCAGCAGCTCACAGACCACCCAGAAGTGAAAAGTGCAAGTCTGAGATGCTGAAATAATGGACCCTTCTGGATCGTGTCCCTTCTAACATTGACAAAGATCCTTTGGGGATTCACAGTGTTGTACATGGTGAAATTAACCATTCTACCAAAAAGCTGTTAGAATTGAAAAACCAATTCAGTTAAGCTTCAGGTTAGAAAATAAACAAAAATTAGTGATTTTGTATGTTAACAATGTATTCACAGAAAGATAACTCAAGAAACAACTCCCATTCACAATACAAATGAAAAAAAATACTTGCGAATAAATTTAATAATGAAGAGGATAAGTTCTATAATGAAAATTATACACTGATGAAATAAGTAATCATGGACAAATATTCCTTGCTAATGAATTAGAAGAATCAATATTATTTAACTGTCTGTATTACCTAATTTACAGATTCAATGTGATTCTTCTCAAAACACTAATGAGATTCTTTACAGAATTGGAAAAAAATTCTAAAATTCATATGGAATCACAAAGACCCAGAATAAACCAAGTATTCCTGAACAGAAAGGTCCACTGAAAAATCATCATGCCCGACTTCAAAGTGTAATATAGAATAATAACAATTAAGACAACATGATATTAGCATAAAAAAAACTACACATCAATGGTATGGAATAGAGAGCTCAGAAATACAGCCAACTGATTTTTAACCAAAGCGCTCAGACCATACACTGGAGTAAGGATAATCTTTTCAACAAATAGTGCTGGCAAATCTGGATGCATATATATGTAGAAGAATGAAATTAGACCCATACCTCTCACCATATAGAAAAATCAACATGGATCAAATAGTTATGATATGGATTTTAGAGCTGTGACTATAAAGTTGCTGAAGAAAACGCAGAATAAAGATTCTAAGGTATAAGACCCCTAAATCACAGGCAACAAAGGCAAACTAAATAAAGTTCCATCAACCCCACAAGCTTTTGGACACACAGAAAAGCAACAACAGAGTGAAGCGATAACCAACATGATGGGAAAGAATATTTGCAAACTGCTTATCTGGCAAAGGATTAATATCCCAAGTATGTCAACTCAAGGACCAAAAAACCACCAATCCCGCTGAGAAATGGACAAAGGTCTTCAACAATTAGTTCCCAAAAGAAATATACATGGTTCACAAATATGTGGGGAAAAGATGCTCAACATCACTCGCCATCAGGGAGATGAGAATCAGAGTTACAATGAGCTGTCACCTCTGTCCCACCTGAATGACTAAAATCCAAACCACAAAGAATTACAAATGTTTGCAAGGATATGGATGAAGGGGAACACTGATACACTGCAGGTGGCCATGTAAGTTAGTATAGACAGCATGGGAGACAATGTGGAGATTTCTTAAAAACAACAACAAAAAAATTGAAACAAACTTGCCATATGATCCAGCAATCCCACTACCTCGGTGACTTAAACACAAGCAACCAAATAGCTGTCTGCACCATCATGTTTACAGCAGCACAGCTCACACTATCAAAAACGGGAACCCAATCAACATGGCTTTGATCTGATGAATTAGTTTTTAAAATGAAATATATATACACACAATGGAATGTTATACAGCATTTTTTAGTGAAATTCCACCATTTGCAGCAAAATGGACTCAACTGAAGGACGCATATTATGCAAGGCAGACCAAGAAAGACAAATACACACATTGTCCCCTATATATAGCAGCATATCGCATCACTGCAAATATGGCTTTGAAAACAGTTTTATATCTTTGTCCAACCGGTGATTAAAAATATTGTACTACTACAGTTTTAATGCTCTGTGGTTATAATTTACTGCACATGGGTTAAATGTTGGTCTCCATTCGATTACATTTACAGCCATTGACTAAATTCCCACTAAACTAAGTAAATTTTGCCTTTTACTTGTTAAACTTATTCTGTGAAGCTTAAAGTTTTTTACTGTGGTGTAAGTCTAGAGTATGTTATCTCAAAAGTTTAAAAATGATGATGCAGTGGGGAGAGGGAGAAAAGGAGGGGAAAAGAAAAGAGGGGAATATCATTTTGGGAATCAAATTTAATCTTTTGGTAAATAGATAAAGGTAAATATGAATATACACATTTATTCATCTAGAGGAACTGTATAATGGAGATAAGCATACCAGGAAGAGAAGATATGTTGCAGAATGCATCTCTACTCCCAAATAAAAGGAAAATTCCCAATGAAACTGTTAAATATATCTTGAAAATAGGATGAACTTTTAACATCGTCTGTACCTACAATGTCATGATATACTTCAACAGCAGAATGATGGACTGGTGGCTGTTGCTGAAGGAATATACTACTGTAATAATTTGGGGGAGAACAGTATGAGGGGGCAATGGGGAGAGATTGAAAGGGAAATCCCTGTGCCTATGGAATTGTATCATGATTTAATCTTTAAGAAAGAAAAGTAAAAACATTTTTTAATATTTATTTTTATTAGAAAGGCAGATATACAGAGATAAAAAGATACAGAGAGAAAGATGTTCCCCTTGCTGGTTCACTCTCCAAGTGGCCACAATGGCTGGAGCTGAACCAATCCAAACCCAGGAGCCTCTTTCGTGACTCCCATGCAGGTGCAGATCAAGTTAGTGATGAAAATTACTGGGATTTGGGGTGTAAAACTGTCCTGCTGTAAATGCTGGTTCCTTGCCCTCTCTCTTCTTTAGAAGTATATGCCACAAGGATCACCTTGCACAAGCTAAAGTGCACTGGCTCACACACTGTAGACAAGAGGTATCTGAGCACTGCAGAGGATGGGAAGGTGCTTTGGGCAGCATTTACTGAGAGAGATTATTCTATACCCAAAAGTCTCTATTTGTTCACCCTACTCGGCTTGCACTTGATATAAGTTGGTACCCGTTACTTCCCCATTTAGAACTACACTTAAGATATGTGTACTGTGGCTAATGTTCTGTCCTAAGATTGTTCTAAATGTATTATCTGACTTAATCCTCAAGAAACCCTGTGAAAAATAAGTGCTATTATCTCTATTTCATAGTTGAAGAAACTGAGGCAAAAGGTGAAGTGATTTGTACAAGGTCAAGTGGTTAGTATGTGGTAGAACCAACCAATTAAACCAAGTGTTCATCATTCCTTGAGATTACTCAGCACTGCTCTGAGATATTCCTGTGTGATGCAGCAGTACATTGCACAGACATGTCCTCAGCATGGAACCTAGTCTGAGATGGTGGTGGTTACCAAGGCTGTGCTCGTCACTACGTCACATTTTCCCCAACCTCAGGGATTTGGTTTTTTTTTCCCCTTTTTTTATTTATTATTTTTAATTCATTAATTACATTGTATTATGTGACACAGTTTCATAGGTACTTGGATTCTCCCCACCCCTCCCCAAACCCTCCCACCATGGTGGATTCCTCCTCCTTGTTGCATAACCACAGTTCAAGTTCAGTTGAGATTCCCCCATTGCAAGCATATACCAAACATAGAGTCCAGCATCTTATTGTCCTGTCAAGTTCAACAGCTTCTTAGGTATACCCTCTCTGGTCTGAAGACAGAGCCAGCAGAGTATCATCCCGATCAATTAAAAGCTCCAACATACCATCAGCAAAAATTTACATCATTATGGAATTAATTGACATAGTAATGAGTAACCAATATGTTAAAAATAAATGCGAACCTCAGGGATTTGTAGACACTAGATACACTAAATCAGAAAAATTGTGCAGCATATCAAGAACTAGCAGAAAATTATCACAACTTTCTGTATCTACATATAATTTGTATGTATGTGTGTTTGTATTAGTTTGTAATCTGTACAAATTTTGAGATGGATCTTGTTATTCTTTCTAGTACAGACTAACAAGTAGAAAATGGACTAGTCCAAGATCACAGTTAGTGAGCATGAATCCAGAACTGTGATAAAAAATATTCTTCTTATGTTTCCACTGTGATCTGTGATTTATCACACATAATACCATGCCAAATCAATTTGTCCTGGTACTACAGGAACAGGTTAGACAACAATGAGATTCAAATATTTAATCCTAAACACGAGGAACTTGCTTGATGCTGATAATAAAAATCTTTGCCTTACCAACATCCAACTATAAGGTAGTTTTGCCTTAATTTTATTTTTATTTTTAAGGCTTCCAGTGGGAACAAGGCTGCTTTTTAAAAAAAAAAATCTAAGATACTTATTAAATATTTATTACACTTAAAGGCTGCTGGGAGTGTTTTTTTTCCTAAATCCATCTGGGATTTTATTTTATTTTTTTAGTGTTACATTGAGAGTTTTATTCTCTGTTCTGTATGCAATTAAGAAAACTTGCACTGCTGATCCTATTAAAAGACTGCTGAGTAAGTAGGCCTGCATCTTTCAAAGCTCTTCCCAGGAACTTCAGTCTAGGTTTCTATCTGCATCTCTACCACTTCCTATTCAGCTCAAACCTCCCAAGAACCCAACTGAGATCAAGCTCACGCAATCTTCTCCTTGAATGTCTTTTCCTTACCACTAGGCTCTTGTCCAGGTTTTTCTTGAATGTCCCACCCTCCAGAGAAACCCTCCTGGATCCTTTCAGCTCTCCACTCTATCTACATACAATTTTATATGCATTTTCTTCCAGTTTTAGTTGATTTTATAGGCACTCAGACACTGAACAAACATTCATTTATCTTACTTTTCCAATTGATACTGTTCAGTGGTTGGGCTTTTGAAAGTTCATGGTTTCCACTTTACATGCATGCCCTGTTATTTCCTCATCTAGTTTCTAAACTATCTATACACAGGAGCCTGTCACTCACTTTCATAATCTCCACAATATTTAAGCCCATTATTTACACACAGCAGGCACTCAATAAATATTGGCAAAACTCTTTGTTCAATGAACCATTTCAACAAATAGATGATGAATGAGTAGACTTTAATACAAACTTATGATGAGACACGACAGGAAGAAGTTAATAGACTATAACATCATCTACTCCCTTCGTAAAACAGCCAAATATCTATGTTGTGTAGTTTTTGAAACTAGAAATGAAATATGCAGTATCTTCAATGTTCACTCAGCTATAGCTATTTCAGCCATAACTACAAATGAATTATATAGTATAGTAGTGGATACTTCCATTGTTAACTAGCATTAAAAAGAGAAAAGATATGGTTTGCTAATAAATTTGAGAACAAAACAATATAGAGAAATTCAAAACGAAATAAACAGGCAAATAGCATAATGGCAATAATCTGCCCAAATCCTACAGTAGGATTTGTACCACTAGATATTTTCCTTGCCTCAGTGGTCAAATGGCACAAACACATTCCTATTGGACAACTTGATCTAGAATTACAGCACTTTGATAAAACAATACATGAGTTCTAAAAATCCACCTTATTTCCCTGTGAGAATAAGTCTTTTGTTACTTAAAACAAAGCCCATGCTCAGTAAAAAGTGGCACAAAAATCCGTACAAGGAAATAGCAAACAATATAGAGAAGGAAATTCTAAACAACGAAAATAGTAATCTTATCATAAATATAATAAAAACATGTGTTCACCATTAAGCACTTCAAAAACCGAAATCATGGATAGGCAACATAAAAAGAGAAATTAAAAGTATCAAAGCTTTTTAGATTTATAAACACTCTTATGTACTTTTTAGACATAATATCCTGGCTATCCTGTAAAGCTGTGAATATAACATCTCTAGAACCAAACTGCTGAGATTCCTGATATGAGCCTACGTGAAGGGGAAGCGGCTGTGCTCCTGCACACAACTGCAACTGTGATGAAACCATGGTTTTCCTCATATTAATTCACTTTTATCCTAGAACACGTGCCTCTACTTTTGTAAATAGGATAAACAGAATCAAGCAAGTGGTCCTGACTAGTAACCCTCACCTGGTCAGGCCATCTACATCTGAAACAAATAACACCTGCCTTGTGCAAGGGTAAGGGTAAGAGGGAACATACGCAACCTGCTTGTTGGAACAGCAACTGACAATATAACAGTAAATTTTACCTGATTATGATTAATGAAAATGTTGGGATATTTGTGATATTGATCAAAGCATGAAACACTAACACACACATATTTTACTACTTTTACAATTGCCTCATTTTCTTAGTCTAAGAAAAAAGTAAACATGTAGGTCCAACAACAGATAATTTCTTTCTAGCTATGCAACACTTTCTTTATATCCATGCCATTCCTTTTAAATATTGTATCACCCAAGTATAGCTTCTGAAAAAGGGGTCTATATATAGAAGAAAAATAAGTGATTCGTGTCTAAATGAGATCATAAGGAATTTCCCAGATATCAACAAGTGATTCCAATAATTAAGAACTTTCGGGTGAAGAATTTTAACGATCTCAGAAGAAAATCTAGCTGTGGATCAATAGTAAATGTTGGTGTCACAGCATCATTTCATTTGTGACACACAGTCCCCAAGAGGCCAGATAACACAGCGCCAGTTCGGTACTAAGACTCTTGCCCTCAACTCTGAACAGGAACCAATTTTCTTAGCTCTTACATCCACAAATAAGTACAGAGTGACAACGAAGCCTACATCCGTCTAGCAGTAAGCAGCTACAGCTCGGTAGTTGCTAAGTCACTTCAGAAAGCCAGTAAGTCTGAAGTAGCTCTCTCCTGGTGAGGTGACTGCACTTACAGGCTGTTATTCTTGAGGAATGGTTAGTCATCCAAGCAGGTAGTATATTAAGCATAGTATCATTGTTTCCTCATATTTAGACGTTTCTAATACCTGGCAATAGCTGATAAGTTCAAGCTTCTATTATCCAGTAACTGAAAAGACTGGGTCACATAAACTAACAGCTTTTAGTGAATATTGTGCGAGCAATTGCTTACCGTCTTGCCAGGAAGCGAGCATACCTTGAAATAACTAGGTAGTCCCATCGAAACTGAGAACAGGGCCGGGCGTTGGAGTGCAGTGCATTCAGTTTTTGCTTGAAACACCAGCACCCCATATTAAGATGCCAGCAGTCAATCTTGCCCCCGCTCGCCATCCACTATCCCGCTGATATACACTCTGAGAGGCCGTGGATGGGTGAGCCAAATACCTACCACCCACCTGAGGCCCGGACGGAGTTCCTGACTCCATCTTGGCCTCAACTTGACTCAGGACCAGGTGTTATAAGCATTTGGCAAGTGAATCACCAAATGGAAAACCTCTGTCTGTCATTTTGTTTTCAAATAGATACATATTTTAAAGGGAACTATAGGCCATGTATTAAAATTTAAATTTCAGGAAAAGAAAAATTTCTTTACATAATTTTTTTAAAGACAAAAACTACAGGGGCAGGCACTGTAGTGTAGCTGCCTAATGTCCCAGGAAAGCAGTAGCAGATGGCTCAGATGGCTTAAGTGCTTGGGCCCATGCATCCAAGCAGGAGACTCAAAAAGAAGCTCCTGCCTCCCAGTTTCAGGCCAGCCCAGGTCCAGCTGTTGTAGCTATTTGGAAATTGAACCACAAGGTAGAATACCTCTCTCTACCTCTCAAAAAAAAAAAAAAAAAAATAGGAGAAAATGCTTTAAAAAAAGAGGACAATGGGAAAAAAAATAAAAAGGACAAATTTAAAAGGAAAAAATATCGTAACTATAGCTTTTCAGAAAACAGGGGGAAAGCATTATGGGGCAGCAAAATAAGCAGCGCACTACAAAGGTAGTTTGAGTCCTGGTTCATCTGCTTCCAACTCAGCTCCCTGCTATAGCTACACCCTGTGGGAGACCTGCATCAAACTCCCACTCCTGGCTTCACCTGGCCAAGTCCCAGCTACTACTAACACCTGGGAAAGTAACCCAGCAGATGAATCCTTATCTGTGCCTGCATCTCTCCGCAGCTCTGTATTTCAACTAAATAAATACTCCTCTTTAAAACAGGGAGAAAATGTTTGACATACACACAAAGAAAGCAGGCTTTGTATCTCTAATATAAGAATGTGACCTTCTACAAACTAAAAAAAATAATAATAAACATGGGCAAAACGTTTGAATTATGGTTTAGAAAAAAGTGGCCAAAAAAGGTGTAAAAATTTTCTGTAAATTCTAAGTGTCACTAGTAGCCAAGAAAACAATTTAAAATAACACAATAACCTCATTTGTTTCCCGTAACAAACAAAACATTTAAGATTTACCATAAGCCGTGAAAGAGTGGGAGAGTAAAGTGGATTTGGGCACCTGGGGTCAGAGATGCTTCGGGGAAATGTATGGCAATGGCTATTCCTCTCTTAGGCCAGGTATCATCTAGACATACATGCTGATGTAGAGGGCTATGTGTAGAACCTGGCTACACACAAGTAGCAAAGTCAAGATCTCATAGCAGAATCTGAGGGCGTCGCCACTGCCAGGTGAGTAACAGCAGATGGGCACAGGTGTACCCAGTGATGGCCAATGGTGAGCATTTCACATGAGGAAAAGGGCCAAAAAGGTAAAGAAAAAAGATATGCACCAAGTTGGCTTTGTTCTATTTATACGTGTGTATTATTTGACTTTATAAAAAAAATACTGTTTGCATTTTTCCCACTTGGAACAAAAACTTTTGATAAAGTGCATATTATGGAAGAGTTAACTCTGGGTATGATAGAGCAAACAACCAAAGCTCTAGGATTTGAGGAGAGAGAGGGAGGGAGGGATGTGGGAATCAGGGGACTTGATACCAATTTGAAGGACAATGTAGAGAAACCAGACAAACAAGACACAAAAGGGTCTTTCAGGTCGGGCACAAAGCAGGAGGACACCTGGAGCCAGTATCACTGGCCTCTGAACCTCTATAACTATGGATTTAAAACTCAAAGTATGTTTCCAGGTGTGTATTTGTGTTTACACGCATAGACAAAAATAATTGCTATTACACAAAACAAATACTGTGTTAAAACAGTATTGACATCACTACGAGTAAAGTACAGGTAAGATAATTAGGAAAACCCAGGAATCAGATATTTACCAGTACATATTAAACCTACTTTCTACTTTCATAAACAAGAGACCCGACTGCAAGCCACAAAACCACAAAACCACAACCCAAATAAATGAACAGTTTTTACCTTTGCGTTCATCATCGCCTCCACTCACTGTAGCTTCTGGACTGCAAGATCATCAGATTAAAAAAGAAAAAAAAATCACATGTTGATGAACTAGTCTAAACAGCTTGGAAACTGGAGTCCCCTATTCCTCAGAGAAACAGAGTTCTACTGTGTACAAAGAATCCTTGTGTACTTCTAAAATTTTAATCCTTCGTAAAGTTGTTTTCGGCTCTGAGAGTTGCACAAAACAGGTTATAATCTCAGAAACCCTTTTCAAGATTGGTTGCTTAAGAGCAAGAACCTCCTCCTTGCCGCTTTTTTTTTTTAACAGTTAACTCCTGTGGCTTCGACTCCTGTTGTAAAATCCTGTCTAAAAGCTACAGAAAACTCAGATACAACCACTTAACTTTGAAGAGCCTCAGTCCTCTCAGGTTTCTGCCTTCTTTGAGATTAAGAAGTCCTTAACAGGTTTCTGACTCACGTGTAAATTATGATGTGGGCATACTGCGGTAGAGCGCCATTTTTGGTGTAGCTGGATAGCCTAAGGAAGGTGACACTAAAGTCCGAACCGATGGGACAGCGTCCAGCTGAGGAGGCAGGACTAGTCATTTCTATAGTGCCTTGCCAGCATCTTGGAGAAGGAGAGTGTTTTGAGAAACAGCAATCACAGATTGATATTAGCTGTCATTAATATCATTAACGGGGACAGAGGAGCAGTGGAAACAACAGTTGGATTGATATTTTAGACGAGGGAAACCTGATCTGAGCCCAAGGAGTGTTTCAAACTACAGCTACACTCAGCTGCAGCCTTGATGAGCTGTGCTCCTGGGCAATTGTCTTCGGGTTTTGCGTCTGGAAGGGCTGCTGAGATGGCTGTGGAGTGCCTGCTCAATCCCAAGTAGTTTTCTAAGATACCAGACATAGCTAAAAATAAGCAAAACAGTCTAGATTTCTCTCATAGGTTTTGCTTGCTTTTGGTCAAAAAGAGAAAGGAAATAAATCAACAAATGAAATAAGGAGGAAATCCCCTTGGTTAGCAGGGTCTGATTAGTATGTATATATTTAAAAGCTGTGTGTGTGTTAAGGTGTGGTGGTCTGTGAAGACACAGTAATGAAATCAGGGCTTCTTTACGGAAAGCTTGCTATTTCTTAGATGTTACCGGTGCCACTGGTGAGATTTCCTCCAGTGTTTTTTGGATGCTGAAGTGGTTTGGTAAAAGAAAGACACAAACTGCCCATCTAGGATCTCTGCTTCAAAGGTTAACTCACGCCAGGTGAGGGAAACCCTGCCCCTCTCCCAGCTGGAGAGGAAACAAAACTCCAACATTCGACCTTCAGTTTCCCTTGAAAGACCCCAAGAGGCAGGGATGATTTCTGTTCTCTGGTAATGGTGCAAAATCAAGTTTTAACATGCTACATGGACCAATAACCTCATAGAAACTCTTTTCCCAGCATTGAAAGATGCCCCTTAATCATAAGCAGCACGTTCTTTTCCAGAGTCATTGTTTCTATCCACTGCCTCCGTTTAGACATAAAAACCAGAAGCAATGCTTCTTCCCCAAATCAGTGTCTTCCCAAGGTCATCGTTCCTCACTCAGTCTTCAAGATGTCACCACTGACCTTCAGTCTGTTCCCAACACCATTTCTTAACTTTCAGCAGTACATTATTGTATGTAACACTGTGGCTGAAGAACTGTGTGTAATCACCTCTGTGATTTGTTAGGGAGGCCCACTGAATGAGTAGTCCAGTCCTCTACTCTGCTAAGGAAAATGCAGTGTTCCATCTTGTGTTGAAAATAGACTTTATAAGCTGTCAGGTAAAAGTTCTAGGCAGCAAAGTAACCAGAAAAGCTGGCTATGTTCATATATGATATATTTTTATTTATAAAACAGACATTGCCAATCAGCTACAGTTAAGTATGTGATTTGTTCCCAAGACCCACTCCATGTTGCCCCAGTTTAAGGTAACTATGCACCCATCTCTATGTTCATTGTAACTCCCTTTCTTTCATTTGTGTGTAATTTTGTATTTGCATATATCAGAGAGGGAGAGAGAATGTATGCCTGTGTGCCTGTTTAATCTGAAATTGGTGTTACAAAGAGAACTTAAAGCTGCGTTTGAGACTTAATTTTTTTCACATGCTGCTACGATGATGGATGTTACTACTTCATTTTTATTTCTGTATGATGTTTTAGTGACTGAATGCACCATAATTTAGCCATCTGTAAAGTTTGGAAGAATAGACTTCTCTCTGGAGTGATGTATTGGAGTATTTATAAAATTTCACCTTTTGGGTACAAATCCAAACTGCTTTGTTAAACTAACTTACACTCTCAGCAGCAAGACGTTGGAGGTCTAATTGCGGGGCTGGCATTGCAGCACAGTGGGTTAAACCAGCGACTGTAGCACCAGCATCCCATGTTTGTGCCGGTTCAAGTCTTAGGTGCTCTGCTTCTAATCCTGCCCTCCAAGGATATTCCCAGATGAACCAAGTGTTTGGAACCCTGCTACCAAAACGAATACCTGGAATTCTATCCCCTTGACTTCAGCCTGGCCTTGTGAGAATTCTGGGAGGGAACCAGTGGATGCAAGGTCTGTCTCCCTCTCTGTGCGTTTCTCCATCAATTAAAAAAAATTCTACATATTATAAGACATTTAATATTGTTATGCAATGAATCATTCCTAATTATTTTTCATCTAGTCTGTCTATACTTACTGTCTCTAAGTAAACATCTGTCTGATAGGTTTTTGTTTTACTTTTTACTTCTGAAATTTGCACAGCCTTGTATTAATGTTGTGAACAAAGTAACATAGAACTAAGTTACTTATTTTATCAGTCCTCATTTTACTGATGTGCTTCAGACTCCTTATCTCATGAATTTTAATTCATTATTACTGTTTTCACCACTTAGGCTTTCTTATTCCTTCTTTATTATAAAATTTCTATCTCTTTGTTAAAATGAGAACTAGTCATTCAATCCCTCTGTTTCATCATCATCCAGACTTAGTTCTGAATCTGAATGCTTGGGAATATTACTGAGGAGGAGAATGGCTATCAAACTTTTAGCTAATAACAAGAAGTATTTTATTTTTTACTATCTTCACCTTAGTAAACACTTACATTTACTGATTTTTCTCCCTCCTTATTTGTATCTAAATTTGCTTTTAATAGGGTCTTCTTAATGGGAAATTTAAGCCCTTCTTTGTTGGAGAGTATCATATTTATATTATGTCTTCATTCTTGAGATAGTTTGGCCCAGATGAAATTCAAGATTCAAGTTTTTAAAAGATTTGTTTGCTTGAAATACAGAGATACAAAGAGATTACAAGAGACAGAGGAGCCCAGCACGGTGGCCTAGTGGCTAAAGTCCACGCCATGAATGTACCGGGATCCCATATGGGCACAGGTTCAAATACCAGCAGCCTTGCTTCCCATCCAGCTCCATGCTTGTGGCCTGGGAAGGCAGTTGAGGATGGTCTGGGGCCTTGGGACCCTGCACCCACGTGGGAGACTCAGTAGAGCTCCTGGCTTTGGATGGGCACAGCACCGGCTGTTGCTGTCTCTTGGGGAGTGAATCATCAGACAGAAGATCTTCCTCTCTGTCTCTCCTTCTCTCTGTATATCTGACTTTCCAATAAAAATAAAATAAATCTTAAAAAAGAGAGAGAGAGATAGAAACATAGATCTTCCATCTGCTGGTACATTCTCCAAATAGTCCAGGAACAGACAAGGCTGGGCCAGGCCAGGCCAGGCCAGAGCCAGGAGCCAGGAGCCACAAGCTTCATGCTAGTCTCCCATGTAGGTCCAAACATTTGGGCTGTTTTCAGTTGCTTTGCCAGCACATTAGCAGGTAGCTGGATTGAAAGTGGAATAGCTGGAACTGGAACCCATACGCAGACAGCTGGCTTTACATATTGTACAACAGTGCCAGCTCCCCAAGATTCAAATTCCTTTTCTAATGCAGCCCTTTAAAAATGTCAATCCATCTATCTCTTAATGTAAGAGTTGGAGTGGAAAAGCTGATACTGACCTTCGCTTGTTCCTTAGCAGGTGAACGTCCTGCTCTCTCACTAGCCTCTCTTCAGAACTGTGTGGCCGCTTGGGCTCTGACATCTTCCAAAACCCTTTCCCTCTAAGAGCTTCATGTCTGGCTTTTCTCCCTTGCCTCTTGGCTCCTCTGGTTATTGCTGGACTTTTTCAGCCTTGGTGTCTTGCTTCTGGGAGCTTTCCTCAGTCAGGTGTTCTCTTTCAGGAGTTCATCCCTCCTGCTCTATCCATTCTACTACTATCACATTTGCAGTGTTCAGGACAAACACAATTTCATTCAAAGAATTCTTTGTGTAGCTTTTTTTAGTGCTATTTCATTTTTTTTAAATAACTATTCTTTTTATATTTGTTTCTTTTTGGTTTTTGTTGCATTTAAAATGCTGGTCCTGTTTGTTTTCTGTAGCCTAAAGCATTTCTTTGTTCTCAAATGATTGTGCTCTCAACGTTTTGTTATTTTTGTCTGGGAATTCATTTTGCCCTAGAAAAATTGATCAATCTGTCCAGTAATGTTAAAAAGGAGGCACAGACCTCATTTTGTTTCAGCTACAATTAGAAGAAAGAATCTATCATGCATAGAGAATCCCAGGCGTGCTTGCATACACACACACACACACACACACACACACACACACACTGAAACCTCTCTTCTTTCCAAACTGCTTGTCAAGCCAAGTCAGTTCCTCAGGTAGACACAGTACTAATGCAGAGATTGGGTAGATGGCAATTCCTCAAACCTGAGAGTGGCGCCAGGCTCCAGGGTGTGCCACCTGGGCAGTCATCAGAGCCCCATGCTTGGGGCGGGCCTCTTTTCAGTCTACCATTCTTCTGTCTCCAAAGTTTGATCAATAGGCCCCAATTGCTCTCCTTGCACTGGGCATACTCGTCACAACTGATGGAGTGAATGTTGCTGGGTTCAGGAAATGATAGAATATTGGTGGTGAAAAAGAAGTGATTGCCATGCAGCAAAGATGGGCATCAAAGAGTAATGGCTGTAGTACAGATGTTTCTACAGAAGAGCAAAGGCCAATACGTTGCCTATGGCGTCTGGGTTTACTGAACTGTGGTGAACTGAAAAATGCTGAACTTTCTGATCGAGAGTATAAACTCCATAGAGGCAATGGTACTCAGCACATTCAGGTTTCATACGCCCTGCTACGACTTCATTTCTCTTGAGTTTGCAAAGAACTTAGTAATAAGAACCAAGAAAATTATTCAAGAAAAACAGAAGCTTTACTTTTATGAATATTATCTATTTGTGCCTGGTGCAACGGCTCAATGGCTAATCCTCACCTTGCAAGCACCATCATCCCATATGTGTGCCAGTTTATGTCCTGGCTGCTCCACTTCTCATCTAGCCCCCTACTTAGGCCTAGTATCCTGGTAGCTAGATACCACAGCAGGTGCCTGAGACAGCAAAGACAGACTAAGCAGAAGATTCTTACACTGACTTAAAAGTCTAGAGGAAGGTTCCAAGTTGGCAGTGCTCCTGGACATCAGCAGGAAATCCATCTGGTGGAAAATGCTCTTTGATCCAGAGGCATGGTTATGATCAAACAGATCAAGCTCAGAGTGGGAAGGCAAATCCTCTTAGTGAGAGCCAAAATAAAGAACAAATGGTATCATCCTACTGAGAACAAAACATACTAGAAACTTTTGGCACAGAATGTGGAGCAACTGTGGGCATAATATTTGAAGAGATAACCTTCAGTGGGCCAAGGCTAGCTCAGGACCCACAGAGCTACAGCCTGTGAGCTACAACTAGCAATTTCCTTTTCAATTTTTAAATGATTTTGGAAAAGGTTTTAAGAAAATTTTCAGTAGCATAAAACTACATGAATTGTAGTATGTTCCAGTCTGGGGAAATGCAGTAGATATATTTTTCCTTTCTCCCCTTCTGAGTACTAAGTACAACCAACACATGAGAAGACACTCACACAAACATAAATAGACTATAAAAAGTGGAGGGAAGGAAGCAGGCTATGGATTTTTTTTGTATTTTAGAAATGACATCATGGTTATTTTCCTAGTTTTTGTATTCTTTTTTCTCACATATGCAACACTGAGTGCTGGAGAAGCCAGCAGCATAGAAACACCAATGGACACAAACTGAAAGAAAATCATGGTAACCTTTTGTTGTGTCTAGCCAAAAGGACCAGGACAGGGTCACACTTGGCAGACAGGAATCTTTCAGATGACAACCTCTCTACTCCAGTTAAACACCACAGGAGAGGGAGCCAACAAACAAACAACTAGTTCCACACTTGGAGTTCCATCAGGGAGAGGTGGTTAACACCACAGCCCAACCTCCCCATCAGGGTGGTCTCAGAGAAGGTAAAATGGAAGTTGGCACTCCCATCCTCACCAGCTGGTAGGAGCCTCACTACCCACTGTGGTGTCAGTGGAGATGATGTGGAGACTATAAACTTCTGCAAATTTGGCAATGCTGAGGGACTCGCTTCCTTCCTTACTGGATGGAAGAAAGGAAAGAAAATCCAGGAGAAAGGCAGGGCTTTCACCACTTTTCAGGGATAACCAGGCAATTCCTATTGAGCAGTGACTGACAGGAAGCAGAAAACCCATCCTCTACCAACAGCAAAGCCGAATCTCCTGCTCCAACTCATTTACTACCGGCCATCGTGTGGTGATCTTTAATCCTCACCATTACTGTCAATGCTGCTGCCAAAGTGGTGTCAGCAAAAGCCAACAAAAAAAAACAGATATTTACTTCTGAAGCATGCAAGAAACTAGGTGGATCTTGGTAGCATTATAATGTGTGGAAAAGTCAGTTGCACAAAAGTTACTGTCTGATCCTATTTGATTGATATATTCAAATAACAAACTATAGAAATACATAACAGGTGAATGGTTATGAGGGAGTCAGGAGGGAATGAATGTAGGAAGAAAGTAGGCGTGGCTACAACAGCATCACAAGGGATCTAGGTGGTATAGGAGATGCCCTGTACTTCAGAAGTATTGGCATCAATATTCCAGTTGTAATATTTTAATATATAGGTTTTGTAAGACATGACTACCATTGGGAAAATTGGGTAAAGAGTACACTGATCATTCTGAATTTTTTCTTACAATTTTGTGTAAATTTTCAGTTATTTCAATCTAAGAAGTTCAATTTGTAAAAAGCATGAAGTCAAAGGAACTCTAAAGTTCAGCGTCCATAAATAAAACTAACAAAATGCCTTGCTGATTCATCTAAGAATCATCAATGGCTACTTACATACTTGAACGACAGAACTGTACCATGACATGAAAGGCTATGTGGTTTGAAAAGCTGAACACTAAGAAAAGGTTCCTGATCCTTGATATAGACAAATCAAGTAAACTGATGTTTCAGCAAGGAGGGAGCTAACAAGGAGATGAGGTCCTCAGGGCCTACCTAGGACATTGCCTATTTCACCCAACCCCACAGCTTTTTGAACTGCAGAAAACCAAAGTTTCTACAAAAGTGCCACTAGGAACAGGTGTGAGCCAAAAATAACTAGCATGGCTGTTAACTGCATTCCCATGATGACCTATAACCAACTGCAATATCACAATTAAATAATGGCAGCTGATATGCCCACTCCCACATGCACCTGGCACCATGACACCTCTGAGCCTTTCGAAAAAGGGCCAGGAAATGGGCAGTACGCAAACCTCATCCCAGACACAATCCCTATGGATATTCAATTAACCCCCACCACCAAATACCACCTGCCGTGCCTGCAGGTCATATAAAAGGGCATTCACAGGGTCCAGTCACTCTGGTGTATGCCTGGACTCCTTCACACCTGTGTGCCTCTGCTTCACCAACAGTAAGTCTTGTTCTTCTGCTAACTTACATCTCATCCTTAAATTATTTCTCAGGTTGGAGACAAGAATTTGGACCCAGTCACCCTCTAACACAATCTTCACGATGAAGAAGTAAAAATGAATATTATATCCACATATTTAAATATTACAAAATTTGCTGACCAACAAGTTGAAACATATTGCTAGCATTCAATGATGCAGATCATTTTCTAATCCAGAATAAACAATTGCAGGACTGATTCATTTCTCTGGACTGTAAAGGCAGAAGCCTGACTAGGGTTGATTTTAACAGAACAGGAGAAAAGAAATATTTCTTCAGAGAAGGCAGCAGTATTCTTTCCAGGATCACTAACAACTATGGAAATCCAATGACCATTTATGCACAGGCCAAGTCTGTCTTATGCCTGTTCACTGCTTTAGCACTGTACTTAAAACCTCCCTTTTCTGCTTTAGAAGACCACAGCAACTAAAATACATAGCTCCAAAATGCATATGAATGAAATTAACATTTTGAGATTTAACTAATGTTGACAGCCCTTGCCTACATTCTTTTTTGTTTGTTTGTTTGTTTGTTTGTTTTTGTTGGAAAGGCAGATTTACAGAAAGACAGAGAGAAAGATCTTTCATTTGCTGGTTCACTCCCCAGGTGGCTGTAATGGCCAGAGTTAAGCAGATCTGAAGCCATGAGCCTGGAGTTTTTCCTGATCTCCCACACAAAAATTAAAGAAAAACAAGAAAAGAAGGAGAATGAGGAGGAAAAGTGGGGTGAGAAGGCTCATTATGTTCTTAAAACTGTATATAAGAAAACATGAGATTTGTTCCCTTTATGTGACTAAAAAGCATAAATATAATAAACCCTTTAAAAGGGTTGGAAAGTAACTTGCTTGGTTAGGCCACTATAACCCCTCCCTGCTAATTCCAATGGCCATTTCTGAGTCTCATTTTACTAACTCAAACCACTGGTATTTGCTAAGAGCTATCATTCCCCTCTGCTAACTCTTTCATCACTGGGCTTCCAGGATACCATACTCTCTTGGTTTTCCTCCTGTGAGAATCTTCATAATCCTTAGAATACCTCTCCTCATGCACATGATCTCCTAATATTGGAAGATCTCATGGTTTGTAACATTCTTGGTCTTCTCTATCCATACTTACTTCTGTGGTGATCCTCTGCGTTTGAATGACTTTTAAATAGTACCTAGAGACTGACCATTTCAAATATAAACCTTGCCCAGACATTACCACTGAAACTCAAACATATACCTATCCAAAGACTCTGCTGAAACTATAAAACATGGCAAACTTAACATATATAAAATGGAAGGAACAGGGACTGGTACTGTGGTGTAGCAGCAAAAGCCAGCATCCCATAATGGTGCTGGCACTTCACTTCCCTTACAGCTTCCTGCTAATGCACCGGGAAAGGCAGCAGAAGATGGTCCAAGTGCTTGAACTCTGGCACCTGTGTGGAGACCCAAAGGAAGATTCTGGCTCTTTACCTCAGCCGAGCCCAGCTTTGGCTGTAGCAGCCATTTGGGGAGTGAACCAGCAGATAAAAGATTCTCTCTTTCTGTTTCTCTCTCTACGCGTGTGTGTGTGTGTGTGTGTGTGTGTGTGTGTGTGTGTGTGTGTGTAACTCTACCTTTCAAATAAAGTAAAATACGTTTGCATGCTGGAAGGAAAACTATCCATCTTCCAGGAGTCAGGAGAGGAGGTGGGGAGGGAAGAAGAGGAGATGGTGGACAGGGACGGAGAGGATTCATCCTGCTGAATGCAATGTTGCTATTGCTCAGAGGACATTTTTCTGATATAGGTAAGTAACAGCAAAACAACTCAGCTCCTATGACCTGTATAAACAAAGCCTGATTGAAAAAGGTTTAAAAGACAGGAGAGTAGGGCCCGGCACTGTAAACTAGCAGCTAAAGTCCTCGACTAGCATGCACCAGGATCCCATATGGGCACCTGTTCTAATCTCGGTGGCCCACTTCTCATCCAGCTCCCTGCCTGTGGCCTGGGACGGCAGTCAGGGACAGTCCAAATCCCTGGGACCCTGCACCCACGTGGGAGACCCCAGAAGAAACTTCTTGTTCCTGGTTTTGGATTGGCTCAGCTCTGGCCATTGAAGGCACTTGGGGAATGAATCAGCAGACAGAAGATCTTTCTCTCTGTCTCTCCTCCTCTCTGTATATCTGACTTTCCAGTAAAAATTAAAGTAATAAAATAAAATAAATCTTTAGTAGACAGGAAAGTAGAGTAGAAGTTATTTTGCAGGGGGCAGGGAGGAGGGACAATGTTTCTTTCAGTGTCACCAATGAATACAGTGACCTTCTGCTCAGCGTTTTTAAGGACAGTTCTGGTTTATGTATTCAGTAGACACACATATAATAGCATATATTTTCAATTTTAGAAGCATATTTTTATCTAAAAATTATACTGTCAACATCTCCAGATCCTGCACATTCTTTCAGAACCAACTCAGAATCTAAGCAAAATCACTGGTGCAAGCTACCATCTCCTCTCACCTGTTGTATTTGTTCTGCTTTTGACCTTGCCTTCAGAGAATGTCACTTTCCTGTTCCAAGTTCTGTCATTTGCTCCAAACAATGATTCTTTGTTTCACTAAACAAATGCCACAGTTTTTACAAGGCCACATACTTCTATTTAATCTTCCCAACCCATCCTCTGATCCTCTATCACCTCATATCACATTGCTTGCCACCTCAAGTCCTCTTCCTCTTCCTCCTCCAAACAAGCTATGATGTTAGGGCCTCAGCACTGTTTGTGCACCACCTACTCCTGCCTCCCAGCCTATGACATGATGTTCTTCTCCCAGACAGCCACATCGCTTCCTTGCGACCTTCATTCCTAACTCAAATATCTTCTCAATAAGATCTACTAATCAACCTCGTTAAAAGTTTCAGCACAAGTCCTCACACACATTACTGAACTCTCTTCTTGTTCTATTTGTTTGCTACACACTTAACATTTTCCAACATACAATCTATCTGTTTATTTTTTATTGACCGCATTTTTCTGACATGTCAAAGACTAATTCCCAAGTGCCTGGCACATAATAGGTGTTCAACAAATATTGGGTAAGTGAACATATATGTAAAAGTAATTCAAAAGAATTTCAGATAGCATTAAAATAATCATGCTGATTGGCAATTTTCATATTCCAAATACACTTCTCTTAATCAGTATTATTGCCTTTTCTATTACAGAAGTAATGTGCTAATTTAGTTCATTTTGATTAAAACACTTCTAATGGATTTAAGAAACAATCAGATTTTATAATTTATCACATTAAACCATTAAATTAAAAAACATAGTGATTAGAAACAAAACAATTGCGTTGCTTTAGAAACAGTTCTTTTTACGTAACTTTTGGGTATCTCAATCTGACATTTAGATATAAATGTGTATATATCACAAATATTATCTAAATATGTCCAAAAACCTACATCTGCTCACTGCTAAGCAATCTCAATATAGAAATGGTGGCAAATTGAAATCTATTCCTGGTAAAATATATCATGCCTCTTACAAAGTGAATTCCTAAAGTGACTGGATTTATAGAAGCTATTGACCTGAATTAACAATAGTGTGCTAGGTCACAGTGTACCAAAATCAAACTGCCATCACAGTCCTCCAAGTATAAACCACACTATGCCTACAGCACAAAGTCACAAATGAATCACACTGAAAATGCCAGGAAAAACTAATCACCAAATTCCTATGAACAAAAAAGCAACTGATTTGACTTTGCAAACAACTTCAGTTTTCTCACACTTTCAAATGGCATCTTACAGGGAAAGCAGAAAAGAATGATCGAAATAAACACGACTTAATGAAATGTATATGTCCTTGGATCATGACATAAAAGGGGGCTCAGGATTATGTACAATGAAAAGCAACAGAAAACACACAGTGGTTTACACATAAAGAGACTTAACGGTCTCAGGCAGCAAGGAGCCCATTCAGAGCGTAAACAGTGGCTTAAGAATGCTCTTGAAGAATCCCTGTCTTCATACTTGTCTGTCCTTCCCTAATTTTGACGTGCACATCACAGATGTGAAGCGGGTGGGAGCAAGAGCATCCACATACAGAGAGCGAAGGGTTCCCCTGACCCCCTGGCTACTGCCCTTTTACTGAGCAGCACTGTGTCACATGGCCACCACCACTGAAAACAGACGGGAAGACTAACAACTTTAGGTGACACACTGCTGATTCCAAGAAAGTGGGGCTCTGTAAGCACGGACGTGCTGATAATGGAAGGACTACAATAGAGCAGAGTTTCATAGAGAATGCAGTTCTGAGAAATAATTGCATTAAGGGCAGGTAAAAGAAAAAGAATAATCATAGGAAAGGAAAACTATAGATACAATGAGGAAAACGAATATTTTAGTAAGTTATCTATGCTTTGTATTATGAGAGTTCAAAAGCGCTGCATTTATAAAAAAGGTTCTGTAGGTTAAGCCTCAGCCTGCAACACCAGCATCCCATACTGGCACTGGTTTAAGATCTGTCTGCACCACCTCCAGTTAAGCTTCCTGCTAATGATCCCGGGAAGGTAGTGAAAGATGGACCAAGAGCTTGGGTCCCTGCACCCACATGGAAGACCCAGAGAAGCTCCAAGCTCCCAACTTTCACCAGGCCCTGCCCTGGCACTGCAGCATTTGGGGAAAGTAAACCAACAGATAAAAGCTTTCCCTTTCTTTCTCTCTCTCTCTCTCTCTCTCTCTCTCTCTCTCTCTCTTCCTCTTTCTCCCTCCCTCCCTTTCTCCTCTTTCCTTCACCTTATCCTCCTAATTCTGCCTTACAAATAAATTTTTAAAAAAATAAATGAAAGTACATAACTATTTTCCAAGTTATGACCATCTGATAACCAACATCAACAATTCCTTTTCTACAGGGAACATTGATAACTACAGGGAAGGGCAGTTCAGGATCCTGAGGTACACACCAGGGCAAAGAAAAGGAAGGAATAAAGAGCTGTTCAATTCTCTTGAAACATTAGATGCTGTGGTTTTTCTATAGCTGGTGAAAACTTACATTACTTTCAAAATTATAAAAAATCACAGCACAATGAGCAGATGCATCCCTTTAAATAAATGCTTCGCGACACTAAGGAAAAAGCTTTCCCTCTCTGAACACGGTTCCACAGTGAGAACAAATAACAAAATTTCGGTGCTAAATCAAACATATTTTTATAAAGCTGCTCTACAAAATGTGTTCTCGTACTAAGTGACCCAGCTGGTTGTGCCTCATGGTCAGAAGAGTTGGGACAAGAGCATGAAAAGAAGCCTAACTGGACTTCCTGCAGGTAGTTAAGGCTTTTGCTGGCTGAGCCAAGAATTTTTATAACAACCATATAAGTTTAGAGGAGCAGCAGGAATTTAGACAGCAAAACTCATTCACAGAAAAAGTGGCGAGACACAAACATGTACAAATGCTGATTGGAGGCCCCACTGCCCATCCAGCTCCTTCTTCTTTTTTGTTTTTTTTTAAGATTTACTTATTTTTATTGCAAAGTCAGATATACAGGGAGGAGGAGAGACAGAGAGGAAGATCTTTCGTCCAATGATCCACTCCCCAAGTGTCCCCAAGTTTGTTAGGAAACTGAAATATACTAAACACACACCAAAACAACTCAACAAAGTAGACATTTTGCCCACTTTGAAAACAAGGAAGGGTTTGGGGAGGGGTGGGGAGAACCCAAGTACCTATGAAACTGTGTCACATAATACAATGTAATTAATGAATTAAAAATAATAAATAATTAAAAAAAAAAAGAAAACAAGGAAGCTAGGGCTCACGAGAGTAACTTACTGCCTGGATGGCCACAGGGCACAGCACTAAAGCCAAAGCCTCAACAGAACCCGGTAAGCAAAAGCTGCTCACCATGAACCGCCCATGACATTTTGACTTCTCTTTCCCAATTTTAAATAAAGTAGTTCAAGTGAGTCTAAATCCTCCTAGTGACTTCTGAAGTCAGCATGAAACAGAGAGCAGGAGGAGCTTTGAATTAATCATCTCGAAGCTTCCTCTCTTCCTGAGTGAAAGGAGTAAGAAGGGAAAAAGAGACAGGGAGAGAGAAACCAGATTTAGGAAAATTAAGGAAGGGGAGAGCAAAGATTGTTTTATCTCTTTCAGTTTTTGCAGTTATTTGTCATTTTTGTTTATTTTTTTTTCCAGCCCCTGTATTTCCCACACTCATTTCTGCCACAAAGCTTTCGATTCTTGAGATATGAATGCTATTGAGGTTTGGAGGATTGGTCCAGATCCAGATGCACCCCACACTATTCTTTTCAACCTTGAAACATCAACTGTAATATTTAGCAGCACATGGGTCATTCTCTGACACCTTGGAAAGTTACCAAATTGGGAGGCCTTCACGCCTAAGCTTTCACACCAGAGATCTGCCCTCGTGTCTGTTCTGCTGCTCTTGGCTTAAAGAGTGCTTTCACCCCAACAGCCCATTCTCTCTGCAGTTTCGCCCTGGTCATAACCCACTCCTACTTCTGCACTCGCAGGGCCCTGGTTTCAGCTGCCTGTATGTCAGCTTTAACAGGCCCTACACCACGAGCCCTTTTCTGATCAACTCAATCGACACTAACATGGGACGCACTGATGGCCCTGGGTTCTTCTCCCTGAAGGTTTTTTTTTTTTTTTTTAATTCCTAGAAATTTCTAAAACAAAACAAAAAACGGATATTCAGGCCAGCGTGGGAGGCAGTTGGATGTTTGACTCCATGACAAATGTCAGTGTTTAGCGGAACAGAAAAGGAGCATCTTGGCTCACAATGGCTTTGCTCTGAGAAAGGAGCTCCTACCTTGTGGGCCTCCTCCCACCTACCCATGTTTTCCCCCCATTTCCTCCAGGAGTTTAAACATCAACCTTTCCGAACTCCATAAAGGAAAACGGTTGTCATAACACAGAGTTTCACACTCCATCCACTTCCTAGTCCATTCAGCACTCTTCGTTGAGCACCTACTACTAACACACATGCAAGCAGCCCTGAGGTTGGGGCACTTTGGACGCGGTGGAAGGTACGGGCAGTGGATTAGTGGGTAGTTAAAAGCAAACACGGGCAAATGCTTAGAGAAGAAAGAAAAGTGCGTATGTCAAGAACAGTGTCTGGAGGACACACATGATCTCGTGTGAAAAGCTGGAGGAGCAAAATGAGATCTAAATGGACTTCTCTTAGAAATGCTTTAACTGTCTAAACCGGTAACAAAAATTAGCGCTTCCGGAGCTCCTTGCCATTTCACGTAGCAAATCAACGCGCAACGGCTATTATTTGTGTAAGTGAACACCCGTAACTAGATCTGTAGGTTACGCATGGGTATTCTCCCGGCTTAGGAAATGGAGCGGGCATCGGTAACTGCAATTTTAGAAGGCTTTGGAAATAGTTCCTGAACCTTACAAAAGGAGCCTAACCACCAACAAAAACATTTCAACAAGACAGCAGCGGTGACAACACATACTGAGATGATACAGTGAGTAACTGCAGAGTATGGTAGGGCTGAAAGGGACATCCACGCACGTCCCAAAACAAACCAATTTCTTGAAACTTCCCAAAACAAACGCCACCACATGCCCAAAAAGGTGTTGACGGTTGAATTAATATTGGGGATATCACATTCTTCCCTCAAGTGGTGTGATTTATTTGAAACCTGAGAGAAAGTGCGTTTGTTTCATCGGAAGTTCTAGCAGAGCTTCAAATTGCGGATGGAAAAAGATAACCTCTTGGGGGACACTTCAGTAACACTGTCTGGCTTTAGTCAGAATAAAGAACGTGCTTCCACACATAAGAAATATTGGTCGGCGGAGAGTGGCAACCTGATAGTTAAGGAATGCTAGGAGTGAGGCAGCGGGATGTTCTGGAAGCCTCCTTCACCACTAAGCGTTCAAGCTCCAATTCTAGAACACCTGAGGGAACACCGGTCTCTCCACAGACAAGCGATTTGTCAAACCTCTTTCGGAGACCCAACTTCTTCGTTTGTGTTTATCAAAGACAAACGCCATATTCACTCGTAAGGAATTCTCAACAGGACCTTGGACACCAGAAAACGCTTACGTCCTCCCGAAACGCGACCGACAGACTAAGTGTGAGCTGCTGGGCACCCGTAGGGCGGAGTCGCCGGCTGCGTAGCCGGAAGTGTCAGCCTCGGAAGTGCGCGCCGGTGCGGGTCCGCTCCCAGGCGAAGGAATTCTTGGGGTTCCCTGCCCGGGTGTGGGAGCATGGAGGCCGCTCGCCCTCCCGCCTCGGCGGGGCCGTTCGTGGTGGTTGGGGGCGGCATTGCGGGCGTCACCTGCGCGGAGCAGGTACGGCGGGAGCCTGGGGGATCCCGAGTCAGACGCCGGGAGGACTGGGGTGATCCCTCTGCGGAGCACGCGAGGGACACCGTTTCTTAATATTATCCCATTTTCAGACAGGTGTCTGATCCTTACCGTTCACTAAGAAAGCATCGTGTATTTCCTATATTTTGCGAAGGAAGGAGGAATTTCCTATCTGGTTAAAAAAAAAAGCGAGTGAAAGAGATCAAGTATAATTAGGGAATACTTTTCTCTAATGAATAGCCGGATTATATGCTGTACCTTCCTCGCTCGCTCTCTCTCTCTCTCTCACATCTCCACATAGAAAACTCAAAATTATTTCGCTGATGCAAACACAGGCAGTGCCTGCGGTTCACGAGTCCTGCAGACGGTCACGTCTGACATAATTGCCCGTGGTTTGTGCCCTGCGTTCACGAAGTCAACACCTTGGGTCCCTGCACAGATTGTCGAGATTCCAATGGCCTCTGCTCACTGCTGTCTTTCCGTCCCGTGGGAAGGAACCATAATAAATCATTTCATGCATGTTAACTGTGTAGGGGTGCTGGGGGAGTGTTTGAGGGATAGAACTGAGGCAGATAACCTTTTCTCAGAGGAGGTGTCCTTTTTCCCCCACTATGAAGGAAAAGGTTTATTAATGCAGAAAGCATCACAGGAAAGGGCAGTAGCATCATAGTCACCAGCGCCAACACAGGCTCTAGTGCATCATGACTAAAAATGTGTAAAGTGATGAGTGGGAGCAGTGGTTTAAGGTGGCCAAGTTGAGAGGTGTGACTTCCCTGCGGGGTGCTTAAGGCAGAGACAGTTAGCAGGGGAGACTGGAAAGTTGATCATGAAAGTGAATTTTGCTTTAATGTTGAGTTGTAGGGGCCTGATCTAGCAGTGGAAACCAAAAGGGGAGATATGAATTATGAGATATGTAGGGGGAAAGTACAAAGAATGATTTAACAAATACTGAAGAAAGTTTAGATTTTAAAAAAGATAGATTAAATGTCAAAATTAACTTTGAAAGATCCCGTAGGTTTTAAGGATGCGTGGATGACATGGCTGCTGTTGAAGACAGAGCAGGGAAAAAGCCAGGCTGCACCCAGTGGGGTTACAGAACCAACCCTGAAATGAGAAAGGGCTTTCCGTAATGTCAGAGAGAGAATGAGGGAGGTTGCAACCTGAGGAAAGTGATTGAAACCGGAGCAGGTCAACTCTCTAAGTGTGTGTAAAGATTTTATCCTGTTGAAAGAAAATGAAAATATTGTTTTAAAATAAATAGAAGTTTGGCGCACCTATGAAAAAAGATCCTTTGTGAAAATCACTCTTTGCTCAGCAGATCTTTGTAAACTGTGTATTACAAACATGATGTTCATTTGATCAGTATCAGAATTTAACATTACTCACCAGTGATCCGTACATGTGAAAAAGTCCCAGGGTAATGGAGACTTTAGAGGAGGGATTGTGGGTTTTTAAATTTCCAAAATTGACTTTATTCAAATTGCGTTATCCTTGCCCCTTAATACTATTTATTATACTAACCTATGAAGTTATTTACTGTAGTTTTTTTCTCTTTCCTTTTAAAAATAAGTTGGCTCTGCACTTTCCATCAGAAGATATTCTCCTGGTAACAGCCTCTCCTGTTATTAAAGCAGTTACAAATTTCAAGCAGGTAAGAACTTTTGTCAAATTTCTTCGTATTAATTTGAAAAAAAAAAAGTGGAAAAGCTTGCCTGGCAGTTTAATGGAGTAGCAGTCTGTTTTTTCTTCTTGGCAAGTAACAATTCTGTGTATTTTGATGAGTGCCTATATTACATACATCTTGTGGCTAAATCAAGCTGCTTACCATGATTCCTCATATATTTATCATTTTTGGGTGGTGAAAACACTTAAAATCTCTAAGTTCCAAATGTACAATGCATTGTCACTTAACTGTAGTGAGTATGGTGAACAATGGATCTGTGGAATTCATTCCCTCTTGGAGCTGCCTTAATGGCATCCCCTAAGTTTTGGTATGTTGTATTTCCATTTTTGTTTGAATTAATTTTCTTTTCAGTTGGTCCTTTAGGATCATGTCTTATTTTTCTCCATGTTAGTGAATTTTCTGGAATTATTTCTGGTGTTGGTTTTTAGTTTTGTACCATTGTAACTGGAAAAGACAGTTGATATGATGTCATTCTTCCTAAATTTATTAAGACTTGTTGTGTCACCTGTCATATCATCTCTGTTGGCAAATATTCACTTAATCCATCCTCCCCCTCTTAAGTATTTTGTTGGATGAATTTAATCCATTTACATTCAAAGTAACTATTGATAAGTGAAGACTGGTTTTATAATTAATTTCTTCCTCACCTGTTTTCTTGTTTATGATTAAACGATTTTTATGGTGTTAACACTTTTTCTGATTGTGTGATGTAACTCAACCAGTGTTGTCCAATACATAATGTTAGAAAAGCTATTCAAAGTGATGGAGGTACCAATGGATTTTAGAGGAATGGTATAAAAACTCTTTAATTATACTTCCATATTTTACATTGTAGCTAATCTATAGATTAGAAACCATCACTTGCCTGATTTTAGTATAACATCAAAGAAATATATAAAATCATCTGAAAAAGCTACATGTCTGTGTGAGGCTAAATTATCTTCCTGTTCTTCAACCAGAGTGATATGTTATAGTAGTCTGACAGAAGCAGTTAAACAAAAAAGAAACATAGAAGATACCTTCTGTTAAGCCATATAAAGAGATTGGCAAAGATATAAACCATTATCATTCTTAACATTTTTTTGGATAGTATTATTATTTTCATTGAAAATCATGTGTATTAAACAAGTATTAGACTTTTTATTTCTTTTAAGTGAACTAAGAAATTTTTCTCAATTGTATTTTCTAATGTATATTGCTAGGCATGATTTATGTAAACAAAAGTTCTCTGGGGTCCTCAATAATGTGTAAAATGTTCAGGGACTTTGCTCTAGTGTGGTAGGATTTTCATGCAGTGTTTAAGGAGCAGCAATCTGCAGGGTTCAGTGGCCCTTCCACAGCAAACTGTGAGAGAGAGTAGATAAATCAAGTGGGGTCACCCATGGTCAGGGGTTTGAGAGCTAAATAATGGTTGAGGAGAAGCCAGCAAAGAAGTAAAGGGTTTGCTTAAAAAATGAAGTGATCTGCAGTGTAATTTTTGCCAGTTTGGAAAGTGAGTTCAGGAAGACGCTGAAGGTTCTAGAGTCTAAGGACTGTGTCACAGTGCGGTTAGCTAGAAGCAGAGAGGGAGCCAGCAGGATACGGGACTGCATAAGCTGATTCCATCAAAGATGCAGAAGTAAGCAGCATTTGCCCTCCTTTTACAGGTCAACCACTCTTCACAGACCAGGAAACTAAGACTCTAACTTACTACGCTTGTCTAGGCATGGCACAATTAATAATCAAATTCAGCTGCTAAAATGCCAAGTGCATTTCCTTTTCCACTGAGTATCATTCTGTTAGCTAACTTTCTTATATGAATATTTCATGGTAGTATATAACATTAAATGAGAACTTATTTATTTAAGATTCTTGAAAGAAAGTAATGTCTAAATATATTTTTACCACTTTGATCTAATGCAGGTTTCCAAAATATTAGAAGAGTTTGATGTTGAAGAACAAGCAAGTACCATGTTAGAGAGTCGCTTTCCCAACATTAAGGTTATAGAATCTGGAGTAAAGCAGCTTAAGAGTAAAGAACACGTAAGATGATTTTTTTCTTAATGACATTTTTCATTGTTAAATCTTGACCAAATTATACATGTCTTCTGTTTATCTCACCTCTACCATTAACATCATTTAAGCGCTAACGTGTAAAGTTTAGTGACAGTGAATTCCATTAATAAAAAAAAGAGAAATATGCAGTTTTATTAATCTAATGCAATTATTTGGTTTGCATGTGACCCTTAGCTAGCCACCTAGCTGTGCCATGCATTCCCCCAGAAATTTCCAGCTCTTAATCTAAGGGTTGCTGAAGGGTGCAGATCCGTTACACTTTCTGCAGTTAATTCCAGCTGATTGGTGGTGTAGGACTGTCCCAGGCTTGGACTCTTATCTAACAGATTCCTCTCTAGCCTGGCACGGTGGCTCAGTGGTTAAATCCTCACCTTTGCGTGCGCCTGGATCCCGTATGGATGCAGGTTTGTGTCCCAGCTACTCTACTTCCCATCCAACTCCTTGTTTGTGGCTTGGGAAAACAGTAGAGGATGGTCCAAACCTTAGGAGCCTGCACCTGTGTGAGAGACCTGGAATCTCATGGCTCCTGGTTTCAGGTTGGCTCAGCTCTGGCCATTGCTGCCATTTGGAAAATCAACCAGTAGACAGAAGATCTCTCTGTCTCTCCTCTCTCTATAAATCTGCCTTTCCAACAAAAATAAACAAATCCTAAAAAAAAAGAAAAAAATAGATCCCTCTCATGAGCTGGAGAATTTCCATTCAGTACCAGTGGACGTGTCCCCTGCCCCACATCTTCAGTGAAAACTCAGCCAAGGAGGTGGTCTAATCGTACCTCACATGCCCCAAGGCCAGACCACACACTCAAAGGTTCTGGTCCCTGAGATCAGAGATCCTGATGTGTCTGAGGCCAACATGAGATGAAGGCACAGGCTGCTTGCTGATGCCGAAAGCTGTTAGGGTCCCTCCCTACCCGACATGGCCCAGCTCCAGCTCTCACACGCCAGCAGGTACAGCAGCCTGGCCCAGGGAGTTACATGGCGCAGGCCACCCAGGCTCCCTTGTCAAGCCGGGAGATTGTGTTCTTGTGCTTAGTTAGGTTTGTAGATACTGTAACAAAGTGTTGGGTGGGTCCACCCAGAGATAACCTTAGTGTAGTACTTTTTTGCTTATATCTTGACCAAATATTTGACTTGAAGTAAACTTGAATCCATATGTACAAGTCTCCCTTGTTTTCATTGTGGCATGTTTTTACAGTGCGTTTTGACAGAAGACGGCCGGCAGCATGTGTATGGAAAACTCTGTCTGTGTGCTGGAGCAAAGCCAAAGCTGATCTGTGAAGGAAATCCTTACGTTTTAGGAATTCGCGACACAGACAGTGCTTGGGTGAGTGTTATGGTCGGATCGTAGCGTGAACACAAAACGAAGTTTCCTCCCTTCCACTTGCCTGTGTGGGAATCCCTAACTCAAAGAGCAGCTTCGTGATGCTTCAACTGGATGGTGATCATAATGTTGCATTGCTTGCAATTCCAGTTCGTTTTCAGTTGGTTTGACTTTTACTTCCAGGTGATGTTCCGTGTGCTTCTGGTGAGATATCTCAGACATAGAAAAGGGCTGTGCTGACTGTGACAGTCAACATTGAACACATGCTCATTATGACACTGCACATGTGTGACCTGCCACCTAAATAACGTAACAGTCTTTTTCCACAGAAGTAAAGCAAATACAAAATTTACAGAGCTTACTGCTTAACAGCAAAATTGAAAATCAAAAGGTCATGACAATATGAAACCATGGTAGAATCATGAAACTGAATAACTTGGCTTACTGTTCTGCCCAGAGCTTGGTGAATACCCTAATAAAGCAATATTTCTCTCTGTGGAACATATACATGCTTTTGGTAATTTTTTGAGCATTTATTAACCCTTGCTGCCCCTCTTCCTGGGGTTTCTGTATTAATTCTCCTTGCCTCGAGCTCACAGTGGTTGCCTTGTCCCCTGAGGTGAAACATTTTATATTCTTGGGAATTATGTTGTCTTTCAGCCTATTCTTTCAGTTAAATAATTAGGAATTTAGAGTAGGCTAAGAAATTTAACTTTCTCATGAACATTTCAGGCTCCTGTTACTGAAGTCAATTTCAGTGGTTATGTACTACATAGTATAAATTTGGGGGCCAATTTAGTAGAAATGGTTACTTAATAATAGGAGAAATTTATCTGTTCGCTGTTTTCTTGAAGCAAAAGAATTACTCTGGGCTTTCAGAAGTACAAGAAAATGCACAGTACCTTCTCCAAGCTCACCATCACTGCTCAGGGAGTGATGCATTGTAATATAGTGATGTTATAATGGCAAAATGTAACCTTCTTCAGTAAACTTTAGACATTGTTATGTGTCTGTTACTCCTAACAACTTAGAGCTGTTTTCTCACCCAGTCCTTGCAGAAACATTAGGAGATGTAGTCATTCATTTTTTCCATTTATAGTGGAAGAACCTGGTGCACAGATAAAGTCGGCAGCCTGACTGGGAGCCCCTGGTCGGGCCTTGCTGCAGCTGGGTAACCCAGGCTCTGTGCCCCTGGCCACGCTGCGGCTGGCTTCTCAGTCCTGAGAAAGCAAATTGTTGAGTGACTCTAAGGAAATGTAGCAATGGATGACTAGAAGAAAAGGAGTAACACTTGATTTGGGCAGATTGTTGGAAATGTGATAACCTAGAAACAGAAATTCTTACTGCTCAACATCTAGTACAATAAAAGGCAAGGAAAATCACAGGAGTGCTACTCCACACTTCTTGAAACGTTTATGATGTTAATTGGAAGGGTACATCCTGGCTTCAAGGGCTAGTGAGACTTACTCTCGCTTGCAAATGCAATAAAATACATTTTTAGAATATTTTGAATGCCTGCTATTTTAAAACGCTGTCTCATTTTCATTTTAATGTAGGAATTTCAGAAACAGCTTACTAAAGCAAAAAGAATAATGATCATAGGGAATGGCGGTATTGCACTTGAGCTAGTGTAAGTATGCTTTTTTAATTCTTTTTAAGAATTACTCTGACTCATGTGATTATTGAGGGAAAGACCTTGGAAATACCTTTGATATTTGAAAATTGTTATTTTTAATAAAGTGAGCAAACTTCTTGTACTTCCTGATACAGATTCAGGAGCAGAATGGTACCACACTACTCTCCCTCGCCCATGTTCCCACCTTTCCTCTCCTTGCTCATTTTTTGTTGCTTTAATTTTTACAATGACATTCTTTCTGTTCTAACAGTCACAGACTTAACCTTCCATTAGGAAAAAAATTAAACAAATCACAAAGTAGGAAAAAAATAAAACAATGTTCCCCAAGACTAAAACTATAAGTAACAGTTAACTTTCAAAATGTCATTGTTGCTCATAGAGTTTACACTGTGTTGTACTCTGTATTTTGGGTACTATTGATCATGGAAAATGTATCTGTCTTTTGGGGACTGGCTTATTTCACTAAGGATAATGGCTCCCATTTGTGTTGATTTTGTTGCAAAAGACAAAGTTTCATTCCTTGTTGTGGCTGATTAGCATTCCATAGTGTATATATTTTCTGTATCCAGTCAGTGGTTGCTGGACATCTGGCTTGATTCCATGTCAATGACTATTAGTAGATAATGTCTCAGAATGGATGATAAAGTGTGTGATACATTGGCTTTAAAGGACAATGAGTTTTATAGGAAAACCACATTCTTGAGTGTCCCAACCCAGAAGTAAAATATCAGATACCTGAGCGCTCTGGTTAGCCTGGAGGCTGGGCTGCAGGTACCATGGTTGCTCCATCCTTCTCCACGATCCTTCACCTTCCTGGGAACTGCATCTTTCTCTAGTTAAATGACTTGGGAATTTCCAAGATAACAGGAATTAAATGCAGGCAATGATTTCTTTGTTACTGAATGAATATTTTTTACTTTTTAAATCTGATTCTTTTCCTTTATTATCCCCCTCTATAATGTGGCGCTTTGAATACAGAAGGATGTTAAGTCAGTCTTCCCCAAACTGCCTTAAAAATATGTTTTTTACTCTGCCTTGGGAGATGATGATTATTTGTTGATATGAAGATTTGCTTAGACTTTTGAAATTAAATAGCTTTAATATTACTCTTAGATATGAGATTGAAGGCTGTGAAGTGATTTGGGCCATTAAAGATAAAGCCATTGGGAATACATTCTTCGATGCAGGAGCAGCTGAATTCTTGACTTCTAAGCTTGTTTCTCAAACACCGGAGGCCAAAATCGCACATAAAAGAACCAAATACACAACCGAAGGTAAGTCCACCACTAGCTCATTGATTTCACAGATGAAATAAAAGGGCTCTAGATCAAGAAGGTGCTTTAGTTGGTTCATGGAAAATGAAATTTAAAAGATTTATTTTAGTGCAAAAACTGTTCTGAGATGTAGGTAGGTTTTTTTTTCACAATGTGTATTTTCTACAAACTGTTTCATATACTTGGGAGATAAGAATATGAATCATATTTCCTTGTATATCCTTATATGAAGCTTTCAGATTTTCTAGAATATACGCATATGTAATTAAAAAAAGAAGGTTAGGCTAGCATTGTGGAGTAGCCGGCTGTCTGCAAGCCAAGCTGCTCTCTGTGGCACTGGCATCTCTTATGGTTGCTCTTTGAGTCCCAGCTCTTCCCCTTCCTGCATGGCTGCCTGCAAGTGCACATGGGAAAGCAGCAGAGAATGGCCCGGGTGCTCAGTCCCTGCAACCGATGTGGGAGAGCTGGAAGAAATGCTTTCTGGCCCAGCCCTAGCCATTACAGCCATGTGGCGGGGGTGAAACAGAGGATGGAAGAGGGGTGTGTGTGTGTCTGTCTGTCTGTCTATCTTCCTCTGTCTATGTAACTCTGACTTAAGTAAATAAATAATTCTTTAGAAAAACAGAATTTGGAATAAATTCAACTAGCCCATCTGCACGTGTGCAGATTTTATAACTGGGGAACATCTCAGACAATTTTGCAAAAATGTGAGTTTACAAATGAATACAAACCTCACATTTCTCTAATAGCTTTAAAAAAATTTTTTTTACTTGTAAAATTAGGGAATTCTCTCAAATTTTGGAGATACTGAAAATTGACAAAATCTTGAAAATTGAAGTTATTTCCTTCGCCTTCATGTTAATCAATGCTATATAGCATCAAAATAATAAGTCGGATACACTTCACTCTCCATTTTGTAGTTATACATCAAAAAATATTAAAATAGTGAACAAAGTATAACCTACAAGTAGATAACTTACTCATGCTGACTGGGTACGTGTGCATACACGTGAGAACCATCACACTGCCTGACAGAATACAAGCATGACTCTTGGCTGTTTTTACATCCTTTGCTTGATCTCTTTAGGGAGGAAACAGGAAGCAGGAGGCAAAGCTATTGCCGATAAGGTAGGCAGTGCCTTGGGACCAGACTGGCATGAAGGCTTGACTCTTAAAGGAACAAAAGAGGTATGTTTTCAAATACAGATTAAAGCTGTCTAAAAACACAATTGTAAATTCTTAAAGCCACTGGTTAAGGATTAATTACTAACACAGACATATTGTCAAGAAATTGCTAAATCACGTTGCTCAAAATCCAGAATGCTAGGAAAGAATTTCAGCACTTAGCTCTCCACCCAAAATAGGTGAGTGTCAAATCCATCTCAGAGCAGCTCTTTGCTTGCTTGTATCTCACTTGCCAGGGATAGCATCTCCGTATCAGACTAGGTGTATACAGAAGTCTTGTTTAGGTTAATGTTTTCTTAAGATCTCTGCAGATGCGTGCAGTAAGTACAGTTATAACATTGTAAAGATTATTAGATGGATTCAAAATGCACACTGTCCTAACTGGGTAGGAAGACGACTTGCTTATACTCCTTGTATTTATTGGATTTGTTTCTCTGTAATGCTTGTTAAAGGCTGTGACATTTCAGTATCACAAGAAGCATTCATGTGGTCTTCACTACTGTGCATGATTTCTATCAAGATTTGGTCTTCAGCCTTGAGTAGGCTGCTATCATAGTGTATCTACCTTTTTTTCTGATGGAAACTAGACAAAGTAATTTCTTTCTGTACCCTTAGATCCTAAAATCGGTTGTATTTTTTACCCTGAGAACTTTAACAGTTAGCATTTGTTGTCTGCTCAAACCTACCATTTCACTAAATTTATGAGATATACCAATAAATCAAGATAGACCTGGAGGCTGGCACCATGGCATGATAGAGTAAGCTTCTGCCTCAGTGCCAGCATCCCAGATGGGCAGTGGTTCAAGTTCAGGTGCTCTACTTCCCATCCAGCTCCCTATTTAAAGCCTTGGAAGGCAGTGGAGGATGGCTCAAGTCCTTGGGACCCAGAACCCATGCCCACATGGGAGACCCGGAAAAAGCTCCTGGCTCCAGATGTGTTCAACCCCAGCCACTGTGGCCATTTGGGGAGTAAACCAACAGACAGAGGACCTCTCTGTCTCTCCATCTCTGTGTAACTGCCTTTCAAGTAAAAACTTAAAAAATCTTTTTAAAAAGGATAGTTCTGCCTCGAAGAGGTTTTGTAGTCTCTAACCAGTCTGATTGCTGAAAAATATACATAGATCATAAATTTAGGTTAACAAGCCTATTCCCCAGGCTCCCTGCCAGTGCAACCACTAGGGTTGTGGCGAACTGAGTGAATTTCTGCTGTCTCTTTTGCACAGAAATGGCAGTGTTTATTTTTGGGCATAATGTGTTATCAGTTACATTAAACAAGTTATTTTTTTCTGTTTCCATAACTGTGTTTCCTTCAGCAGCACTAACTTACCAGGTCATTCTTCCTGGAGGTATTATGATGACTAGTATGTTTATTTTTAAAATTTTAGTTTTGTCGTAAGATTCACATTGAAACTGTGTGTGAAGCAAAGAAAATCTACCTTCAGGAAGAATTTAGGACTCTGAAGAAAAAGTCTTTGACTTTTCCTGGAGACCACGATAGTAAGTCAGCTACAGTTGACAAAGGCAAGTAATGAAACTACTTATTTAAAAGGAAGACAATTTACTCTTACTATATTATATTATAAAAACATTAGGAGTGAGGTTTTAGCCCAGCACCCATTGCCCATAAATCCCATATGAAAGTATCAGTGTTATTCCTGGCTGTATTTCCTAACTCCGGCTTTGTACTGAAGTGGACCCTGGCAGGCAGTAGTGATGGCTCAAATGACTGGGTGTTTGCCACCCACATGGGAGACCTGGATTGCATTCCCAGAGAAGGGAATCAGCTTTGGGCCAGCACAGGGCCATTGCAGTCCACTCCCTGCTGGAAGGACCTGCACAAAGCTATGGAGGATGGATCAGCTGTTAGGGCCCCTGCCGCCCACATGGAAGACCTAGATGAAGCCCTTGGCTCAAGCCTGCCCCAGCTCTGGCTGCTGCGGCCATTTGGGGGGTAAACCAAACGGAAGATGGAAGACCTCTTTATGTGTATATGTCTGTCTGTCTCTATATATAACCTTTTTTTAAAATTTTTTCCTTTAAATATTTTTATTGGAAAGGCAGATTTACAGAGAGAAGGAAAGACAGAAAGAAAGATCTTCCATTTACTGGCTTACTCCCCAAGTGGCCAGAATGCCTAGAACTGAGCTGTTCAGGAGCCAGGAGCCAGAAGCTTCCTCTGGATCTCTCACGTCGGTGCAGGGTGCCAAGGTTTTGGACCATCCTCCATTGCTTTCCCAGGCCACGAGCAGGGAGTCCATATCACATCCCGGTGCTTGACGGGGAGGATTGGCTAATTGAGCCAATGCACTGCTCCCTAAAACTTCAATTTTCAAATAAATAAATGTTTTCCTTTTAAAAAAGGATTTGGAATGTGAAGCCAGCACATTGACTCAACTGGCTAATTATCAACCTCCAAGCGCTAGCATTCCATATGGGCACCAGTTCGTGTCCTGGCTGCTCCACTTCCCTTGCAGCTACCTGCTCATTGTCTGGAAAAGCAGCAGAGGATGACCCAAAGCCCCGGGACCCTGCACCCGCATGGGAGACCCAGAAGTTCCTGGCTCCTGATCCGCTCAGCTCTGGCAGTTGCAGTCACTTGGAGAGAGTGAACCAGCAGATGGAAGATCTTTCTGCAAATGTGCTTTCCAATAAAAAAAAAAAAAGACTTGGAATGTGAATAATGCGGATAAACAATGAAAATAAAAAAACCTAAGAACTAGAAACCTAAGTAGAGTACAAAGTTTTGATAGACATTTTTAAGGAAATAATTTAGAAATGATTACTAATTAAACTTGTTAAAATTTCTGTGCTCAAATTTGAAGGAAAAACTTTGCAAATGCCAGGGTTTCCTAATTATCCCTAAAACAGGATGATGTTGATGTTATTAAAATGTTGACAGATGCACTTCATAAAATTTTTAAGAAATAATAGTCATCTTTTTCTTTATTACTAGTCATATTTAATTAGGATTCTGGACATTGATTGACAGTTACATTTGAGAATGAAGTATCCATGTTTGTTTTTGTCAGAGATGTGGCCTGTGTATGTGGAACTGACCAATGACAAGATATATGGCTGTGACTTCATCGTGAGTGCGACAGGAGTGACACCGAATGTAGAACCATTCCTCCATGGTAACAACGTAAGGTCGAAGTTTTGGTCCAACCATGGATATTGTTGAAGTGTTAGCTCTTTACATAGGTGTCTATTTCTCCAGCATTAGTGATTACTTCAATACAAAACTGTGACTTAAGATGGGTGAGAACAGTTTGGTTTATGTCCATGTCTTACAGTATTCTTTTTTTAAAAATCCAAAGGCAGTTAACACCCCAGCGTAGGTGTCATCAGTAAAAGAGACATACTGCTCAATTTACTCATCTAAATGTTGCTTAAAGAAAATACCCTCTGTGGATTCTCAAAACTAGAGAACTCCAACTCTATATTTTTGCTTTGTAGCATCTGAGGTTTACATAAAACTGGATGTTTTTGTAATTATATGTGAAGTAAGCATATAGTTAGTGGGTATTTCCGATGTTGAAATTCTTAAGAATTTTATGAGTTTATTTGAATAGGAATTTGGTCCCTAGAAATCTGACTTTGATTTTAAAGTGCAGCTAACTTTGACGTCAGATTTGACTTGCTCTCTTGCTTGTGAAGGAAGTCCTGTGAGCCAATGCCAAGTTTGCTTAGGAGACTGTGGTGTAGTTTGCTCTAGGAGAAGATGGTGGCCTGCAGGTGGACGACCACATGCGCACGTCCCTTCCCGACATCTATGCTGCAGGAGACATCTGCACCGCAGCCTGGCAGCCCAGCCCCGTCTGGCAGCAGGTGAGCTGCACGTTTGACTGTAGCAGGGAGCCCAGCTGAAGGCAGAGGTGCTTGCTATCCACAAATCTAACTCTCTGATCTTCCAAATCTGTTAGGCTAAGCAGGAAGCTATCTCAGAGGTGTTTGGTGATTTAGAAAAAACAAGCAAAAAAAAAAAAAGCTTTTTCTTTACCTTTTTGGTAAGCTGTAGGTCAGAATTTCTTTTAATTATAAGAACTATGAGCTATTGCTTTTCATTCTCATCACTGCTGTCCAGTAGACATGTCTGCAGTTAGGGGCCCATGGCAGCTCTCTGCCTTCCTGCCATGTAGTCCCTGCCACATGTACCATGTGAGCGCTTAAAGGGTGGATAATGTGGCTAAGGAATTGGGCGTTTACGTTTTTTTACTTATAATTAAAGTTAAATGGTGACATAGGCTAGTGGCTACCATGCTAGATGCTGGGAAAGAGTCATAAAACAGAGACAAAATGGGGAAACAGGGCAGGGATCCACAGCCAAGTCAAATTTATATTAAAGAGAAACAAAGTTGCAAAGCCCCCCCCCCCCCAGCAACATGTTTATGAGGGGAACACATGGCAGGGGCCCAGGCCTTTCCTAGCTGAAGGTCTTGGGGATATTCCAAGATGGGGAAGTGGGCTCGGCAGCGTGGCCCGGTGGCTAAAGTCCTCGCCTTGATCCCATACGGCCGCTGGTTCTGGTCCCGGCAGCTCCACTTCCTCTCTGTCTATCCTCCTCTCAGTATGTCTGACTTTGTAATAAAAATAAAATAAATCTTTAAAAAAAAAAAAAAAAGATGGGGAAGTGGGAGAGATGAGGCAGTTTTGCAGGGCCTTGTCAAATTTGGTAGGGCTCGCACCTGGGGGGTGGGCAGTTGGCCAGGAACGTGGAAGGCAGGGTGGAAACTGTGGGGCTAGACAGGTGCTTTGAACTGCAGGCAAGAGTACCTGAGGGGACCGACTGCTGCCTCGTAATTCCAAAGGCTTTGGAACCAGAATGCCTGAGGCTAAGTCCTTGTTCCGTCACCTGGACAGCCTTAGATTGAAAAACAAAACTACTGAGGTTAACAATCACATAGATAGGGCCCGACGCGGTGGCCTAGCAGCTAAAGTCCTCGCCTTGAACACGCCAGGATCCCATATGGGTGCCAGTTCTAATCCCAGTAGCCCCGCTTCCCATCCAGCTCCCTGCTTGTGGTCTGGGAAAGCAGTCGAGGATAGGCCAACCCACATGGAAGACCCAGAAGCGCTCCTGGCTCCTGGCTTCGGATTGGCTCTGCTCCAGCTGTTGCAGTCACTTGGGGAGTGAATCACTGGCCTGAGGATCTTCCTCTCTGTCTCTCCTCCTCTCTAAGTATCTGACTTTGCAGTAAAAATAAATTAAGTCTTAAAAAAAAAAAATCACATAGATAAAGCAATCTGTCAGCAGTCCTTGGATGCCCCCTTTCTGTCCCTGTGGTAATTATTATAAAAGTTCCTGCAGCAAGCAGCTTTTCGCAGCTGAATGTACCTGAGAGGCAGTTTTCTCTTTCTGTGTATATAAAGGGCTTTCATCCTGTTAGTAACATGCCTCAAACTTGGTTTTTAGTTTTCTCTGTATCATCCTGTCATTCCTGCCACAGGCTTTGTTTTGTTTTTTGATTTTTGTTTGTTTGTTTACTGAAAACACAGCTATACAGAGAGAGAAGAAAGAAAAATGTTCCACCCACTGGTTCACCACCAAAATGGCCACAACTGTCAGAGCTGAGCCAATCGAAAGCAAGGAGCCAGGAGCTTCTGCTGGGTTCTCCATATGGGTGCAACCTTTTGGACCATCCTTGACCACTTTCCCAGGCCACAAGCAGGGAGCTGGATGGGAAGTGGAGCAGCTGGGACATGAACCAGGATGCCAGCATTTGCAAGGCAGAGAATTAGCCAGTTGAGCCATTATACTGGCCCCAGCTGTCACAGAGTCTTAATCAAGATTTGGAGTTCATGTTTTGTTTTGCTTTGAATTAGCTAACATAAATTATACATTTAATGAGTATCATTAAATGTCTCTTGCTTTAGATGTTCCTAGCAATACAAGCAATAGGGACACTAATTATTTTTTATTATTATACAAATTTAAGGAGGTTTGAGGCTGAACTCCATGAAGTTGGCGAGGCCCAGGAGTGGGCTGCTGCAGGCCGCATGCTGCATCCATGCCCTCACTGGTGCTGCGCTGAGGTCCTCTGCTGTGCTAATGCTGGTGCTGTGCTGAGGTCCTCTGCTGTGCTAGTGCTGGTGCTGTGCTGAGGTCCTCTGCTGTGCTAATGCTGGTGCTATGCTGAGGTCCTCTGCTGTGCTAGTGCTGGTGCTGCGCTGAGGTCCTCTGCTGTGCTAATGCTGGTGCTGCGCTGAGGTCCTCTGCTGTGCTAATGCTGGTGCTGCGCTGAGGTCCTCTGCTGTGCTAGTGCTGCACTGAGGTCCTCTGCTGTGCTAATGCTGGTGCTATGCTGAGGTCCTCTGCTGTGCTAGTGCTGGTGCTGTGCTGAGGTCCTCTGCTGTGCTAGTGCTGCACTGAGGTCCTCTGCTGTGCTAATGCTGGTGCTATGCTGAGGTCCTCTGCTGTGCTAATGCTGCGCTGAGGTCCTCTGCTGTGCTAATGCTGGTGCTATGCTGAGGTCCTCTGCTGTGCTAGTGCTGGTGCTGTGCTGAGGTCCTCTGCTGTGCTAGTGCTGCACTGAGGTCCTCTGCTGTGCTAATGCTGGTGCTGTGCTGAGGTCCTCTGCTGTGCTAATGCTGCGCTGAGGTCCTCTGCTGTGCTAATGCTGGTGCTGTGCTGCGGTCCTCTGCTGTGCTAGTGCTGGTGCTGCGCTGCGGTCCTCTGCTGTGCTAATGCTGGTGCTGCGCTGAGGTCCTCTGCTGTGCTAATGCTGGTGCTGCGCTGCGGTCCTCTGCTGTGCTAGTGCTGGTGCTGCGCTGCGGTCCTCTGCTGTGCTAGTGCTGGTGCTATGCTGAGGTCCTCTGCTGTGCTAGTGCTGGTGCTGCGCTGAGGTCCTCTGCTGTGCTAGTGCTGGTGCTGCGCTGAGGTCCTCTGCTGTGCTAGTGCTGGTGCTGTGCTGAGGTCCTCTGCTGTGCTAATGCTGCGCTGAGGTCCTCTGCTGTGCTAATGCTGCGCTGAGGTCCTCTGCTGTGCTAATGATGGTGCTGCGCTGCGGTCCTCTGCTGTGCTAGTGCTGTGCTGTGCTGAGGTCCTCTGCTGTGCTAGTGCTGGTGCTGCGCTGAGGTCCTCTGCTGTGCTAATGCTGGTGCTGCGCTGAGGTCCTCTGCTGTGCTAATGTCCACCTTGCCCTTTAGCATCCCGCCTTTGACAGAGAGGAAGGAGAAAAGCGAGCTGTCACTCCTGCCGAAACAGAGTTCCATGGCAAGGGGTGGGGGAAAGGAAACAAATTGCTCTTTGCATCTGACACACTTCCTTCTCCCAGTGGTGTAGCAAAAGAAGTGTCTAATATATGTGCAGGTGAAGGAAGAAACTCAGGCTCAAAAAAAGGTAAGCTTGTAGAAGAGTAGATATTTGAATCTTTGATTCCAAGAAGTGTTCTTTTATACCACGGAACCCCAAAGCTATGCAGGAATGCAATGAAAATACAACCAAGGGGCAGTTAGTACTGTCATGCTGTCGAATGTAAGTTTCCACAGCCAGTTGCTGAAGTTCAGTAGGCAGTCTTGGGGCTGGGCACCCGCTGACATACCTGTCTGTTCAACCAGTGGATTAGGCTTTAACCACCCAGTGTCTGAAGATGAAGGTTACTAGAAGACACTACGGTGTTTAGTGATCATTTAGCATCTCAATTAATATTGAAGACAACTTCAGAGAGGGACCTGGCTAATTAAAATTTTGTTCTTGCCTGTAAGAGTCTGATGCCTGCCTCTGTGGCAAAGATGATAATAAAAAGAATGAGCCAGCGCCCGCCTAGCAGCTAAATCCTTGCCTTACATGTGCTGGTTTCCCATATGAGCACCAGTTCTAATCCCAGTGGCCCTGCTTCCCATAAGCTCCCTGTTTGTGTCCTAGGAAGGCAGTCAAGGACAGCCCAAAGCCTTGGGACCCTGCACCTGCATGGAAGACATGGAGGAGGCTCCTGGCTCCTGGCTTCAGATCAGCACAGCTCTGGCCATTGCGGCCACTTGGGGAGTTAATCAGCGGACGGATCTTCCTCTCTGTATATATCTGACTTTATAATTTAAAAAAAAAAAAAAAGGAATGGGCCGTTCTGCAGGAATGTCAGATGCCCAACTCCTTTGAGGGAATTAATGAGGCTACAGTGATAAGCTTGTTCCGGGGTGACCATGATATTGCGTCCCACGTCCTCCCTGTAGATGCGGCTGTGGACCCAGGCCAGACAGATGGGATGGTACGCTGCCAAGTGCATGGCTGCAGCCAGCGTTGGGGAGTCCGTTGACATGGACTTCAGCTTCGAACTGTTTGCCCACGTAACAAAATTTTTTAACTATAAGGTAAGTTAGTGGGGTTAATGCCTTTTTTGCTTATTGCTCTTACAACTAAATAAAATAATCTGATTTTTTTTTTTTTCATTTAAAATTTCCATGGTTTAAAATCAATTTACAAACCAAGTGACTTTTCTCATTTCTTCAAATGGTATTACTACTGGTCTTAATTTTTAAGAATCTGATAAATTATAGACTTTGCCACTATTTTTATCACTTCTGTATAACTTTTAATTTTTATAAGTTTTATGTAACTTTCATATTTAAGAGAAAAAAAGATCTGTCTGGCTTTATTTTCTTTTGATCTAAGTTTTATTTATGGTTTACCTTTTCTTTGTAAGGGGAATCAGGAGCTAGCATAATGAAGAATGAACTATTTGCCTTCCCACATAGACTGTCTTAACTTCATTTTCTTTACATCAACCTGAGGCAGGCTTTTCTTCTTAATGTAAAATGAGGAAAAACACAATCACACAGTTTGGGAAAAAAATAATTTTGTATGAAACCTCTAACTCGGTCTTACTAAATCTGAAGCCTGATTAATATAGTACAAGCTACATCTTTGTATACTCAAGAGGTGTTTTTAACATCAGTATAGACTGTGTGGTAGTGTTACTTGTAGAATTAACACATGCTAATGCAATGCATGCTTTGAGGTTCTCCCAGTGACACTGTCAGCTGCAGGATTGGGTTGCAGAGTCTCTTGCTGGCTGCTGTAACATGACACAAAGGAAGTGCACACCACCTTTCTTTTTCAGGTACTCAGGTGACTAACTTTTGCATCCCTTTCTCATTCCAATACACAGGTGGTATTGCTGGGAAAATACAATGCCCAGGGCTTGGGTTCAGATCATGAATTAATGCTGCGATGTACCAAAGGGAAAGAATATGTCAAAGTCGTCATGCAGAATGGACGAATGATGGGAGCTGTCTTAATTGGTGAAACGGACTTAGAAGAAACATTTGAAAACTTGATTTTAAACCAAATGAATCTTTCATCATATGGAGAAGATCTGCTAGATCCAAATATTGATATAGAAGATTATTTTGACTAAAATTGGAATTTCTTCAAGAACCACAGTTTTAAATGAAACACAGAAATCACAAGACAATGAATGTACTGATGACATGAAGACCACATTGCAGTGAATAAAAACAGAAATGGTAACGGTTGTAATGGAAAAGCATAATAAACTACAAAAATGATGTAAGTTCAAATAATTTATTTACAGATACATTTTTCTGACAGAACTGACCATATTATGTAAGAAATCATAAATTACTCATTTTTGATATTTTAAACATAAACATAATTGAGATTCAGCTTTGTAGCATATTTAGCTAACTTGTCACCTGCTTAACCAAAATGTACCAGAACCATTTGTTGGCTGTGAAATGCAAAAAAGTTCTGTCAAAAGAAAAGTGTAACTATGACAACAAAGTATGAAACGCTGCAGAATTTTGTGAGCTTATTTGCAAATATTTTGTGTTTTAAAGGATTTTATAGGAAAAAAAATTTTTCATTGTTTCATACTGTACTGTAAAATTATATCATCCATGAGCTTCAATTTTGCAAAAATCTCAAATTCCAAAATCCTTAGCTATAAGCTCTGAAAACATAGCTTTGTATGTATAAAATATCAGTAATTTTTTTAAAAATTAAAGTTCTGATTAACTGAAAAAATAACTGTACACGTGCATACAGTGTCCTTCACCCGGAAAGCACAGTAAAAACCACTTCAGGCGTCATCCATTTTCCTCCTCTTAGCCCCTGCGGTCTTGGAATCGGACTGCCGAAGTACCTTGGCGGCCTTCTTTTGTAAGTCACCCGAATGTTCTCTTTCAGAATGACAACTTTGAGATGATTCAACCTACAGAAAAATAACAAAATTGGCATTCTGGTAAAGAGCCAGCTCTTTGGCTTTCTCATGAGGTTCATCTCTAAATAATCTTTCAATATCAGTTAGGTCTTTTAAGTAGCCAGGAGTCTGGTTTTTAATCTTCAGACTTCTGTTCAGTTATAAGCCCTATCTTGGATAAAAGGGACTGTATTGGTCAGGGTCATCCTAAAGTCTGCAGGATCCCACGTGCTTGCTTTCACAAGCTTCACGATGGTTCCTAGCAGTGCTTTCCATTCTCTGAGGTTGTGCAGTCTTAGCAGCACTGGTCAGACACCAAGAACACCATGAGGGCAGGATGCTCCACCAAGCTGAGCAGCCCTCGAAGAGGATGGAAACTCCTAGTCTATATGGTGGGTGCCAGCCTACATTCTTCCGCTTCATAGTTCTACAGGGCTGTGGGTGGGAAGGGGAAAATATGCCACAGAAGAGCATCCTATAGGCTTTAATATATTCTGTAAGAGTTGAAAATGAACCATTACCCGGAAGCAGTTCTTGTTGGGCTTCTTCACCTGCATGGTGATTGCATGGGCCTCACTGTTAAGAAGACTGGCTTTGGGTCCTATCTTCAAATAAGAAATGGTAGCATACGCTGTGAAACTGTAGTCTTCCCTGCAAAAGACAAAGGCCAGCAATCAAATCTCCTGGAAGAACCACAGAAAACGAGCGTATAAAAGAAACAAATGTGCATTGCTTTTAAGTAACATGGATATGATGTAAAACATGCACAATGCAGATCCGAGTCACTATAGAAAGCTTTGTGCTTTGACTCAGAGTGGTCCGTTGGGGTTTGAGTTAGCTAATTCAGTGATTAATCATGAGTTTGCAAGAAACACCTGCAAAGACATTGATTCTGTTGCAGTTTTAACACGACCAGGCACGCAGAGAACATGAGAAGACACGCAGTGGGTTGACAGCTACCTGAGATACTGCTGCAGAAGGAAGTGTGCGACCATCTTCTCCAGCTCCTCCCGAGGAAGCACGGGGGCACTGACACCCGCCACTCGGAGTCTGGCCGTGCCCTTTCCCATCCAGGCGTCCAGCAGTTTCAGCGGAGTGAGTTTTTCATTCAGTTCCTCCGCCTGTTTCAGGATCTTGATGAGATCTCTGCAATGCTCCGTGACATTTTGTTTTTCGTATGCTGCAATCAAGCAGACACGGGGAGAAAAGCAACTGGGATTTAGAAACGGGAGGAAGATGAGGCCATCCTAAGTGGTTAGACTAGTGTAGATCCAGTTACCCACGTGAGCCAACCTACACAATGATTTCTTTTATGTCTTAAAACTAGGCTATTCCTTACATCTCTATTGCCAAACCAAATTACAGGATATAAGACACTGTGGGAGTTCCACTGATATCAAGAAAATCACCTATCAGAAGGCCTGTTGTATGTTCTAGGATCCAGGAACCAGAAAGTGGCTATTAGACTGATGGTGGCATTTACTGGGAAATGTGCTTTATAGGAGAGCCAGTCTGCTTCAGCCTGTCCCTGATGTGTGCTAAGCTAATCATTAGGCAAGAATCTGCAAACTCAGGGAGGTTCTTAAACAACACTGTTTTGGACAGACATCCTCAATAATTAATATATGACTAGCACTCTAATACATACATCAGACTCTTGGACAGTTTTCATGCTGTCAAGCGAGTCTCATCCAGCAGGATTAAAAATGTAGGACCTGCTAAGGCATCAGAACCCAGACCTTGAACAAAAAACTAGTTAGACTCTTAATACAAAACTACATTTGCAAGATATGTGAGAAATGTTAGAGTGTAGCAACAAAATACTGCTCAGTGTCTTATGATATGGACAGTACATACATCAAAAATGACTCACTATAATCTATTTTTCACTAATTTTTCTTCCAATATGAAGTATTGTAGTGAGATTAGTCTTGTTCTCCCTCTATTTTTTTTAAGATTTATTTTCTTTACCTGGAAGGTGGAGTGATAGATAGAGAAATCTTCCATCCGCTTGTTCATTCCCTAAATGGCCACAGTGGCTAGGACTGGGCAATGCTGATGCTAAGAGCCCCAAGCTCCATCTGGATCTCCCACATGGGTGGCAGTGGCACAAGTACTTGGGCTATCTTTGGCCTCTCAGGCACCTCAGGCACTTTAGCTAGACTGGAAGCAGAGCAGCTAGAAATGAAACTACCCTTCCAATATGGAAAGCTGGCAAGCAGTGGCTTAACTAGTTGTGCCAAAATCCCTTTCCCAACCCTTACTTAGGTAACAGCGTTTCTATTCAGTAGAATTAAAGCATTTCTGATTTTTCCTTTAACTCATCTTTGTTTCAAAACTTGGTATTACTTTTAAATCTAGAAAATTCTATTTCAGAACAGTTTAATATTTTCAATCTACTTGGGAGTCTAATACTTCTCTCACTGTATATATTGGCCTATAAAGGTTAAAAAAACAAAGAACTTACAAATGTCTTTGCAGCAGTTATCACACATTTTGTTACATGCTTCTGAGTTCCAAACTTCATCAAAATGCTGCGCTATCAGTACGCGGCGACATCTGTAAACACATTTAGAGAGAGATACTTCAAGGAGTTAATTGAAGTTTTAAAATTCCTATTTCAGAATACACAGTTACTTAATTCATTGGTTTCCTACCGCTGCAAATTTATTCCCAGAATCTTGGCAGGTTTAACCCACGCAAAGATATTTTTCTTTCATTTCTGTAAACTAGTAGTCTAACATGGGCTTCACCGGATGTAAATCAGCGGATTCGCAGTGCTGGGTTTCTTCTGCAGCCCAAGGGACAATCTGTTTCCTCTTTCCAGTCCACAGAGGCTGCCCACTTCCAGGGCTCCCTGGCTGAAAACTCCTCCAGGGTCGTCATTCTGACCTATGCTGCCCTCCTCTTCCTCTTTAAGGACCCCTTGTTAAGACACCTGCCTACCCAGATTACCCAAGATAATTTCCCCATTTTAAAACCGGAAGCTTAGCAACTTGCATTCCATCTGCAGCTTTAATTTCCCCTTTACCATCACAAACCCTAAGTTTCCAAGGACTGGACCATGATTGTGTGGAGGCCATTCTGTTTACTACATGATTTTACCCTGTGGTTCTTGATAAAACAACACCTTAAAAAGGTGTTGGAGTTGCAATTTGAGATTTTAACTGTTAGGAGAGTCTTCTTGGCAAACACTAGTTTTCTTATATTTTACAGTATCCATATTTGATTCTAACCCCCAAAATCGACTTCATGGGAATCTACTGGCTGGACCTTTGAAGAAATTTTCATTTCGCTATCCATACCTTTCATTGCTGTCACTGATTATTGTCTGCCTTTCAACACGAGTTGGGGAGAGGAAGATGGAGCAAGCATCTTTCCTTGGATGAAGGAAGATCATTCGGGTGCAAGTGCTGATTCCCACTTTGAGATCTCTACTCTAATGGATTTACACTTCGGCATTACACCACAGTGTCTAGTAAGTTCTCAGAGTAATGAAAGGAATGTTGTAGGCCTGGCATGGTGGCATAGTATCAGACTAATCCTCCGTCTGCAGCGCCAGCGTCCATATGGGTGCTGGTTCAAGTCCTGGCTTCTCTACTTCCAATCCAGTTCTTTGCTAGTGGCCTGGGAAAGCAGCAGAGGCCTTGGGACTTGGTCCCAAATGGGAGAGCCAAAGAAGTTCCTGGTTCTTTTAGACTGACCTAGCGCTGGCTGTTGTAGCCATTGGATAGTGAACCAGTGGATAGGATATTTCTCCCTCTGTCTCTCCTCTCTGTAATTCTTTCAAGTAAGCTAAATAAATCTACAAAATGAATATTAAACAAAAGATACATGGCTTACTTGCTTATGTTTTGACAGTATGACACCATCTCATAAAGCTTCTGCTGTCCCACGTTTTCCATGACCACCATCGAACTTATTCTGAATATATCTCCAAAGCCATAATACAGAATACAGTCTGCCTTCATGTCATCTCGACCTGTGGCATGAGAAACCTTGAGACTGAAGAACGATTTCTAAAAATTCAGCAACACGCAAAAATAATTATGTAAAATTAGCTGACAAAGCTTGTTACACCTAGAAATATTAGTGATACAAGGGTTAGCTTCTAACAGCTGCCCTGAAAATAAAAATAAATAAATAAATAAATAAAAGAAAGAAAGAGATTGCCAGCTTTAAGTTATGTCTGAAACTGATTAAAATATTTAAGCTAGGAAATTGACATCAGTGATGAATATTCCAGAAGGCAAAGATGAATACCAACCTCTTAGCCACACCTAGGAGGAAACAACCCTGACACTCCAATAGAAAATATATATAATTTCTCCATATGAAAAATGTGTAGAACTGCTAGAAGGCTTCACTGCTCTGAAAATATTATCCAATAAAGATTAAAAGTACAAAATTACTAAGCATTTATAATATGCCTTCTGGAAAAGCTTTCTAAGAACTGACTTCCGATTTAAATTCCACGTACCTGCACGTCCACTCTCTTGGTAGTAATTTTCCATAGATTTACTCATTGAATGATGGATAACAAATCTCACATCTGGCTTATCAATTCCCATACCAAATGCAACCGTTGCCACTACTACCTAAAAATATTTTAATGTTTTGTAAGTTATTTAAGTAAAGTCTAAGTATTATTAAAAGTAAATTAGGTTCCTATTGAAGAAACACACTTAACCTGGATTTCATTGGCCGACCATCTTGTATGAACCTTGGTCTTATCTTCTGGTTCCATGTTGGCATGGTAAGCACCTGCACGAATCCCCAGATTCTGCAAACTAATTGTAACTTGTTCAGAGTCTTTCTGAGAAAAACAATATATGATTCCTGCAAAAATATGCACAATTGTTAGAAGATACATACCTTCCTGGAAGATACTTTTCAATAAATACACCAAAGACAGCGATTAACAATACAGAGGTGGAAAAAAAAGAACTGAAAAAATTGCAAGGCCTTGAGCATATGCTGACTTCTTGATGTAATTCAAGATTTGATCATGAGCTCGTTCTGAAGCAGAATTAAGCCCTGAGCCACCAGTTTTGGTTCCCATTACCTCTTTTCTCTCTCCAACTTTATCTCCCACTACACAGTATTTCTCAAACTGAAGTTCCACAGCTCCGTAAGATGTTAACAAGTATGCTGTGAAAAGAGTTTCGAGTGCAGATGAGTTGAGGGAACAACTACATTCCACAAAGTTAAACAGGTTTCTGTCTGTCGAGGGCTGCTCAGAGCTTCCAAGGTGCTGCCAGCGCCTGTCCATCTCCAGCAGGGACAGAGGTGCAGCCTTGCCCAACTGACCTGACCCCAGAACTCCTGACTCAATTCTACCTACCGGAAATCTGCAGAGCCGCTTGAGATGTTTCACCAACTCTGTTTCAGTAACACCTGTCTAGTCATTGACCCTGGTGACACACACACATTTGCAACTCTGACTTAACATGTACTATTCATTTGATGTGTCTAATTTTATCCTTTTAAAACTTCAATGTTTATGTCATTCACAGAGGACATTTAATAAAGCAGGTACCACTGATAATTAACATTGTCATTTCAAAGCAATAAAGCAACACTAAATCAGATAAATCTAGGACTCAGTGTGTCGCACAATTTCTAAGATCTCCAAGTACACTGATTTTCATCAATAATAATTCGAAGTTTTTTTCTTCCACTCATTTCTATTTTTAGATGTGAGTCATTTGTCAGTAATAACGATCAGGATGTGGTAGTTTTTGAAAGTGATCCCTCAGCCGCCACAACTGGTCTTTCATATTACCTGACTGTCCTTTATATCTGCCATTAATGAGCTTGACAATATCCTCAATAAAATCTTCAGTGTTTGAGGGCTTCTGCCGAACCTGGAGGAAAAAGGAAAGACGGAGCATAACACCCAGGGAGCTGTTTTCTCGTAACTTGTGAGGTAAAATTCTTTCCTGAGTGCAATGTTAATTTTTTTTTCCTGTTATTGTTTCATTTGCTTCCTCTGTCAACTCCACACCTCCTTCTTGATCCCTATTTTGTTGTAAACAGTTGTCTATTTTTTATTGGGAAGGTGTATTTGATAAGAGGGGAGACAGAGAGTAGCTGTTCCATCTGCTGCCTCACCGCCCAGATGTCCACAACAGCTGGGTCATCCTCTGCTGCTTCCCCAGGCCGTGAGCAGCGATCCGGAGGGGAAGCGGAGCATCACAGAGTGGATGCAGGCACCACACCGGCCCCATCCCTGGTTTTATAATATGCAGAAGATGGAGAAGCACAGAGCAACAAACAACTTGTGAAGTCAGAAAAGAGAGACTTTTCACTACCTGATGTTCCTTCTAAAAAAACCTATTAATGCACAATACGAGTATGTATTCAACGAAATCTCAAAAAACATCATTTTTTAATGGGTAGAAAGAAAAGACAGCTATTAGCTAATTTTATTTTCAATAGCAACAGCAAAACGTTAATGGAATTTTAATATTTCCATCATTTACGAATGAATTTCCACGGAGTTGTCAGGAAGGCCCTTAGATCTCTCTCCTTCCCCGCACAAGAAACAATGTATCTAACTTGAACAAATACCCATGACTGGCTCATGGCTCCTGTAATAGTATCACTTAGCAAGGTAGCATTTTCTATTTAATCTAACAAAAGATTATGTAGCACAGCAGATATAGAGGCACTAATTAACGCATCCACTTGTAAATATCTCCTGATGTTAACAGCTTTTAAACAGAATCAAATCTTCTCAAAACCAATACAATGACATAAAAGTTACTCACCTCATAATAAAGATTTGGTCGATTAAAAGAAGCTGTAAAAGTTAGACACGCTTCGACACACAGAATTTTTTGAGCATCCTTTAAAACGTGATTGGTTGCAGTTGCGGTTAGCCCAATAAGTGATGTGTTAGGGAACTGGCGCTTTAAGATCCCAAGTGCCTTATAGTCTGGGAAAAAAAAAAAAAAGCTCCTCTATGTAACCCGTACAGTCTATAATGAATAACGCCTTTTAGCAATGCAGATCTAATCAGCCTGTTACGATCTCACATGGCTACCCACAGCAGTGAGTCTGCAGCATTATCCGTGTTGAGTGTCCCTTATCTGAAATGCATGGAATCACAAGTATTGCAGATGTCAGAGTTTGTCTGATTTTAGGAGATTTATATGGATTTTACTGAAATTGCCCTGAAACCTGAAATTTCTAAATTTTTCAGCACAATACTCAAAAAGTCTTAGATATCAGAACATTTTCGCATTTCTATTACTCTGGATTAGGGATATTCAACTGTACTTTTCTTCAGAAACATTCTTTTTGGCCACAAGTGGAATTCAATATTGCAAGGACAGAATATTAAACATCCCATCCGGTTATGCATTCGTCTACACAAAGGTATTCAACAGAGAGCGAGAAAAATCAGAGTGATTGAATCTACCGCAACTGACAAAAGCTACAAGCCATTCACAGAAACATTTCTCTCACCTGCTACCATCCAAAGAGTGGCAAGGTCAGACGAAAGGGAAGCCTTGAGAAGACACTGCCTTGCTAGAACTCACTCCAAGGAAATCCTTCTTGCCTCATACTTTTGTCATACAAAAATTTTTTTAAAAATTTATTTTTATTTGCAAAGTCAGATACATATAGAGAGAGGGAGAGACAGAGCAAGATCCTCTGTGGGATGATTCACTCCCAAAGTGGCCACAGTGGCCGGAGCCGCGCTGATTCAAAAACAGGAGTCCAGATCCTCTTCTGGGTCTTCCATGCAGGTGCAGGATCCCAAGGCTCAGGGACATCCCTGATCACCTTCCCAGGCCACAGGCAGAGAGCTAGATGGGAAGTGGGGCCACCAGGATTAGAACCGGCGCCCATATGGGATCCTGGTGTGTTCAAGGCGAGGACTTCAGCTGCTGGGCCACTGCACTAGACCCTGTCATACAAATTTAAAGCATCAGCTAATTCGTCCTAAATTTGCTTTGAAGTAGGGGGGAAAAACTGTGTAGAAACTGCTCAATGTTAAGGTCAAGGGTTTCTGTGAAAATTAGGGAGAGCAACTATCCAGAGGCTGTCCAGAGTTTAATAAGGCAACATCTGAGGTGGATCTCGGAGCAGGAGTTCACCAGGAAGGGAAGAAGAAAACCATCAGGCAAGACTAGCAGGGAACAGCCAGCATGCTCAGACATAGCAAGCGGGTGGCAGGGCTGGACCATACTGTATGGGATGGGTCAACTGTGGGGATTCGAACTCTCCTTCCAGAACACTCCCTTTCCCTGTATAGCTCCAAAACCTGAACTGAAAGGACCTGTGCAAGGTTTGGAAGGTAGAAGTGAACCACCCCTTACTATTCCTTGTAGGTCTTTCCAGGCAGACAGGATAATGGACAGTTCCAGAAAGACCTGGTCAGTTTAGCTCTCACTGTTAGTTACTGCAAATCGGCATACTTTGGACTTGGCATCCTGAGCATTTGGAGAAGCTCCCAAATAGTTTCAATGAGCTGCTGTCTGTGAAGAGACTTTTTCTGCAGCACCTCCACCCTTCCACGTCCTGCTGGACAATGCGACAGCTTTGCCAGCTGGCCCTAGAGCACAGAAAACAGTTCTGACCGGAAAGAAGGGGCTCGCTCCTTCCTGTGGGCAGGCTTGTGTTCCCGTGAGCGACACCGAGCGAGGCTAATTGATCTCAGCAGCACGCCAGTGCCTGCGTGTTTCTCCAACCTTTGGGAAACCACCTTTTCCATGAGTGCACTGTGCCTTCCAGGAGATCGCAACACAGCGGGTTGGGCCTCCTTGGACCAGAGTATCTGTCCAAAGACCTCTCTGCTGAGGCCCAGTACTTCCAAACTTCTCTTGTTGCACCAGCCCCACAGCTGGTGAGTTGCTTCTTTCAGTAACAGTCTTCATGGTATCTTAGAGTTTCTTTTACTTTCTTGAGATAGCTCTTTAACTATTCTTAGATAACAGCTAAGCGGGGGGCCAGCCGGCACAATGGCTTAGCAAATGAGGCCTATCCCGATAGCACCAGCATCCCACATGGACGCTGGTTTGAGTCCCAGCTGCTCTACTTTCGATCCAGCTGCCTGCTAGTGGCCTGGGAAGGCAGCACCAAATGGCCCACGTACACGTGTCCCTGTGCCCCGCGCGGGAGACCCAGAGGAACTCCTGCTCCTAGACTTTCGACTGGCCCAACTCTGGCTGTTGTGGCCATTTGGGGAGTGAATCAGCAGGTAGAAAGATCTCTCTCTCTCTGTAAGTCTTTCTTTCAAATAAATAAGTCTTTTAAAAAGGAATAACGTGAGTGTGTGAGTGTGTATAAAATTGTGTTCAAATAATCAATATGGTTTCTGTCCTGGATAGACACAGAATGGTAAAGACACCTGCTGAGATTCTTAAACAGATGTGTGTTTGAAAGACTTCCCAAGATACACAAGACAGGAAAGGTGGAGGGAAGGGAGGGGGAAAAAGTGGGAGAGGAAGAAAATCAAAAGTTCTTTGCTATGGCTTCTAGGAGATTAACAGGGAACACTGGCGCTCAGGTGCAGAGGGGAAGAAAAAAGGGCTATCCTTTTGGGGTTGAATTTAGTTCTGGTCTTGCTAATTTAGATACACGTTTCCAATAAATCATTAGGAATATGAATTTGACGTTTGTAAATAAGTTAATCAGATGCAAGAACAATAGATAATGACATGGCAAGAGATCCACAAAGGGAACCAAAGTCATGGAAATACATAAGCCGGGGTCAGATCTCACCCATTGAAATTAACAGGGCAAGGGCCTGGCGCTGTAGCCTAGTAGCTAAATCCTTCCCTTGCACATGCTGAGATCCCATATGGGTGCCGGTTCTAATCCCGGCAGCTTCACTTCCCATCCAGCTCCCTGCTTGTGGCCTGGGAAAGCAGTCGAGGACAGCCCAAAGCTTTGAGACCCTGCACCCGTGTGGGAGACCGGGAAGAAGCTCAAGACTCCGCATTCGGCTTGACTCAGCTCCTGCCATTGTGGCTGCTTGGGGAGTGAGCCATAGGACGGAAGATCTTCCTCTCTGTCTCTCCTTCCCTCTGTAAATCCACCTTTCCAATAAAAGTAAGTAAATCTTAAAAAAAAAAAAAAAAAAGACAGAGAAAAGAAAAAAAACAAATTCATGAATCAAAAACCTTCAGGAGACCCTAGCGACCGCGACCCCCGTGTGCAGTCATCTGGTTAAGATAGAAACAGCCTTCAAAGAGCTCAGGGCCCACAGCACTGAAAAACAAAGTGCCATGGGTCATTATAAACACAGAGAATCCAATCTTCAGGCCACATGTTCACTAGTTGTGAAGAAATACTAAAAGTAAATAAAGACTTAGATCAGAACCTGCCTGAGAGAACATTTAAGTTAAGGAGACAAGGAAAGAAAAACAGAATGGAAAGGAAGAAATTACAGAATGTTACCTTACGGTAAGCATTGGGGGAGGAAGCAGCAAGATCAGAGGTGAAGAGTAGAAAATGCTGCTGCGTAGCTGCGCCCACTGGTATATGCAATTGCTGGTGCAGGTCGTGGACCGAGCCAGATGCCACACTAGCTGATACAAACGAGTCATGTCTGAGGTCACCACAGCCAAGGTTGCTTGGGGGCCAACCCAACCAAACTGCTGGACTCAAATCCCAGCCACAGGGAAAATCTAAGATATGTGGTCGGATCGTGCAGTGCATGTTTTGGGACTGGACCTCTTTGGCTGTTGATGCCTGTCTAGTGGACAGTGTGCCCAGATGCACATGGGGGACATGACAACTAGCTTCTCTAGGCCAGAGGTGGATGTAGAGTGCCATATCAGAAGATGGAAAGCAGAACAGGTTGGTCAATGCTCCTGACAAAGCTTTGCAGCAAGTGTCTGGGTCTATGGATGCATGTTAAAGTGGATCTTGGAGATCCCTCAACCCTGGTGCAATGAAGCCGACAATGTCTCAGAGCTATGGAAACCACGCAAGCAATGCACTTGGAACGTTCTTCCAAGGATGTTGGGTCTCTAAGGCATCATCAAATAGTTATCCTTCATCCCCAGGTGGTGAAGTAGTTGGACAGCAAGCAGCAGTTCCCTTCCCTTTCTTCCCTCCCCTCCTCCCACCAGCTTACCAGAATACAAAGAACTGAAGCAGCTGTCCTACCTTCCTCCATACCTTGACCCTCCCCACCTAAATTGGAGGCCCACTTGGAAGATGGCCACTAGATGGCGCCTCTGATTGGAAGACTCACTAGTGGCCACTGTCTGGGGGAGTGGGTGGAGTCAAGCTATAGAGTCAATGAGTTCAAAGAAAGAAAACGAGGCAGTGCTGAAAAGTTTGAAGGTGAAGACAAAATACAAACAGGAAAATAACCATCAAAGGAGTTGAAAAGGTCAGAGAAGGGTTTAAGTTCCTGTTGCTGTTTTTAGCAAGAGTAAATGAGACCAAAGGTGCAGCAGGAAGCTGGCAGAACACAATCTTAAGGAGGCAGGAGCAGGCAGGCAAAGGGTCCAAGATTAACAGGGGAACCCAAGGGGGTGTTGGGGAGTTGGAAAGATCCAGAAGGAAAAGAATTGATGCCAGGGAGTAGGATTTTTGATCATTTTTAACAATATTGGGGTAACTTACTTGAGGCCATAGCCACAGGAATAGGCTGGTAAAAGGAAGAAAAGAGTAACAATAATATATCCTAGAACTTGAACATTTAAAAGTTGGTTTTGGATGCTGAAGACACTCAGAGTGACAACTAAAGACAAGTTTAAAGCAAGTGTAAATTTCTCAAAATAGGGCGCAGTGTGGTGGTCTACAGGAAGTCCTCACCTTGAACATGCCGGGATCCGATATGGTCACTGGCTCTAATCCCAGAGGCCCCGCTTCCCATCCAGCTCCCTGCTTGTGGCCTGGGAAGGCATTGGAGGACGGCCCGAAGCCTTGGGACCCTGGACCCACGTGGGAGACCCAGAAGAGGCTCCTAGCTTCAGAGTGGCTCAGCTCTGGCCATTGTGGCCATTTGGGGAGTGAATCATCAGATGGAGGATCTTCCTCTCTGTCTCTCCTTCTCTCTGTATATCTGACTTTGTAATAAAAAGAAATAAATCTTTTTAAAAAATTCCTCAAAATACATGAGAGAGGATTTAAGATCATAGAGGCCATAAAGCTGTGTGACACCAAGTTTGCAAGAAGTTTGCAAGGATCAAGGCAGCTGGACCAAACCCCATAGTGGGAAGATGACAGAGTCTGCTCCTTGGCCTCCATCTTCACAGGACAAAATGAGTCAGTACCCGTGTGGGGGGATGATTCCCGTCACCTTACCGTGAGGACAGCAGGACACAGTGTGGCCCACCAAGGTAATTTCTCAATAAAAACACACATACCAGGTCTGAAATCGTGTCCCCACTGACTACAGCAGTGAACCTCATCGACGGCAATGCGAGTAAATCTCCCGGCTTCGTAGGCCTTCTCCAGTCTTGACATAAACATTTTGCTTTTTGCAATCTTCTCCGGAGTCACGTAAATCAGCTTTAACTTGGAGTTTTTATTGATCATTTCTGCATGAACCCATTTCACATGCTCCTGTTTAAGAAACAAAACAGACACAGCAGTGAGCACATCTAAGTGGTAAATGAAGTCTCCAATATCGCTTCCCCGGAATCCGCAGCCTTGGAGGCGTCCACAAGCAGATGCTCCGCTCACTGATAGGGAAGCTGTGGCCCAGTACTAAACCGCATGTTCTACTGACTTCCGTCTAAACTGTGCATGGCAGAACAATCTCCTTTGACAAAGTAAGGCAACATGAAAAGACACTTCAAAAAATTTAATTTATGGAAACATAATTCCTGATTATTGATATTAAATTCCAAAATATGAGCTAAATGCAACAGCTCACAAAGGTGGCTTTTATTCAGTTGAATATCACTTTATAGATGTGTGGCCAGATCCAATATGACTTAGCATCTTTAATGATATTTAAAAACCCACATATCCAGTCTTTCTTCAAAACAGGGCCTGGTGAGATGGCTCAGTGGTTAAATCCTTGCCTTGGAAATGCTCGGATTCCACATGGGTGCTGATTTGTGTCCTGGCTGCTCTACTTCCATCCAGCTCCCTGTTTGTGACCTGGGAAGGTGAGAAAGACGGCCCAAAGCCTGGGGACCCTGCACCCGTGTGGGAGACCTGGACGAGGCGCCTGGCTCCAGGTTTTGGATTAGCTCAGCTACGGCCATTGTGGCCACTTGGGGAGTGAATCAGCAGATGGAAGGTCTTTCTCTGTCTCCCTTTCTATAAATCTGCCTTTCTAATTAAAATAAAGGTTTTAAAAATACTTAATAAAATTATGTTTTTACAAATATAAAAATATTTACATTTTAATAAAATATTAATTCAGTTATTTTTAATATGCAAGATTTATAGACACATATATCATAAAAATAAATCTTAAATGGTGACAGCTGTTAGAATTCTAGTTCTCTGATATAATTAAAGAATCTGTGGTACATCTACTCCATAGAATATTATTCAGACACTAAAAAGAATGAAATTATACCATTTGCAACTAGTTGGTCCCAACTAGAGACCATTATGCTCAGTGAAATAAGTAAATCCCAAAAAGACAAATACCATATGTTCTCTGTAATATAAATCATCATGCAAATTGGAATATATAATGATGGAAGAATGAAGACTGCCATATCCAGATGTGAAGACATCTTAAATGGTGACAGCTATTAGAATCCTAGTGCTCTGATATAACTTAACACAATATTTAGTACATCAGATGTCTTCTCTGTCTAACCTAAGCAACACTAAGCCAGTTTTAAAAAGAACAATGGTGAAATGGATGCAAAGAGATGAGAGTTAAAGCTGCTTTTACCACAACAGCAAGGGAGAAGCCTGCTAACTCCCAGAGCTATACTAACATATCTACGCTGTGTTTAATCTATGCCTTTTGACAGGTGTGGTGAGCCATGAGCTTGTAATTTTATACAACTTCTAAGCAGCTACAACTTATATCACTGCTGCTTTCTTTTTCAGCATGAAGGAAGTGGAATACCGCAAGGCAGTTTACTCCACGGTCCCATTGTAATGAATAAGGGAGCAGCTTGGTGAACAGAGAGTTTAAATAAAGCAAAATTATATAGTAAAGAACAGAGGGTTGCCTGGAGGTACGTCCAATTGAGGGGAGGAATGAACAAGATAAATAAGGGTATCTTAACATGAAACAAAGCAGAAGGTGGGCATGTAGCTGGCAGTCAGGTACTAGTTAAGATGTTTTGGTTTCATTGAGAGTACCTGGGTCTGATTTCTGGCCCTATACCTAAAGCTGGCTTCCTATTAATGCAGATTCTGGGAGGGCGTGATGGCTCAAGTCACCAAGTCCCTGTCACACCTGGGCTGACTTCCTGACTCCTGGCTTTGGGGTGGCTTAGTCTGGCTGGAGCACACACTCTCTCTCTGCTTTTCAAAGGTTTCTTAAAAGCAAGAAGTCAGAAGCTAGACTGTCAAGGAAAATGATTCAAGAATCAAAAAAAAAAAAAAAAACAAAAAACTCCCACTGCCTCAGGGTGGGATGATTTCAGCATAATAATTGGTAATTAATCAGATTAAAGTAATCACAATGTCAAAAATTCCTAAGCTTATGATGGTCTTGGGGAGGGCATGACCCAAAGTACTTATTGATCACCTTTAGAAAATGTTAGAAAACAAACTATTCCTTAAAACTGGCAAAGAAATCAAGCATTTTAACCTACAAAGAATTGATACGGGGGTGAGCGTGTGCTGTAAATTTGCGACAATTGCAGCCTGTCTGAGTGCCGGGGCTGAGTCCCAGCTCTGCTTCTAAATCCAGCTTCCTGTTAATGCACACACTGTTAAGAGGAGGGATGCTGATTCAAGTGATTGGGCCACACCACTCACATGGGAGACCCAGAGAGAGTGCTAGGTTCCTGGCTTCAGGATTGGAGGCATTTGGAGACTGAACTAGCAGAAGGGAGCACCCTCTCTCTTTCTCTGTCTCTGTCTCTCTCTCTCTCTCACACACACACACACACACACACACACACACAGGCTCTAAGGAAATCCACAGCAAGAGGTTTAACAGAAGTTAAGCCCCTTACAGTTCCAGCACCCCATAAGAGCACTGGCTATACCATTTCCAATTCAGCTCTCTGCTAGCATGCCAAAGAAAGCAGAGGAGTATAGTCCATGCAGCACAAGATGCGCCAGGTATCTGGTCCCTTGCCATTCACATGGAGACCCAAATGGAGTTTTAAAGGCTGTTGGCTGTGGCCTGGCCAGGCCAAGCTGTTGTAGTCATTTGGGGAGTGAACTGGTGGATGGAAGGTATCTCTCTTTCTCTCCTTCTCTCCCTTTCTATAACTCTGCCTTCCAAAGAAACAAAACAAATCTCTCAAAAAATAAATAAATAAAGACACTGGTTGGGATACCTGAATCCCCTATCATAAAGCCTGGCTCCGTTGCCAATTCTAGCTTCCTGTTGATGCACATCCCAGGAAGCCAGAGTAATGGCTTAAGTAGCTGGGAGACTCAGTGTGACTTCCTGGATCTCAGGCACTTGCAGAACGAACAAGCAGATGGAAGCTGTGTCTGTCTGTCTTGATTGCTTAACAAATAAAATGAAAAAAAAATTTAAGGAAAAAATATGAATATTTGTGTTTGGTGATTTTAAGAAAGTGATATTAAAGTTTTTAGGCAGGAGGATGGCGCTGCACTTATATTTTCCTTTCTAAAAGACACAGCATGATACTACAGCATTGACAATTAAAATGTGATGTCTAGCATTTGTTTCCAGTGGACAAGGCAGGGAAGTTTTCAGGTATACAAATCAAAAAACAGTTGGTCATATAATGATAAATGTTGGAGGGTAAGGATGTTACAGGGTTTATACTATTACCCTACATTTGAAAACTTCAATAATATGCTTTTCTGGAAAACACTTTCTTCTATAATCATGGGCAATGTACTCCATTCCCCAAAGACATTCTGCAAGTAGAGGGTAGTTCTAAGGCACTAATTTATTGTATGGAATTGCATCACACAATTAGATAATCTTCCTTACTATTTTTAGCTTATGGAACACATACAAACAGGCAACAGGTCAGAACTGGCCATGAGCAGCAGTTTGCCACTCCTAATGTAAAGAGTTCAGTTTGCGATTATGTAAGTTACAAACCTGTTGCTCAGGCTCCTACTTCAGTGCAGAATTATAATTGGGAAAAAGAAGAAAAAAACACCAGAGAATCATACCTTAGAACTGGAAGCATTTAACATGGTCGCTGAGATGCCCAACTGCTTTAAAACCATTAACTGATCTTCCATCAGCGAGATCAATGGGCAAATCACCAGAGTGAAACCTAAAAGACAAAGACATGCACTCAGCGGGAGTTGACCTTGTGGTACAAAGGCTTACGTTGCCATCTGCAACATCAACATTTCTGTATGCCTTCTCACTGTGTGCCACGCTTGAATGTGTCTGGCTGTTTGTCTACACCACATCACATATGTGCTTTAGGAGCTCCCAGGCTGCTCCCTGCATAAACAATGCTCCTGCTTCTCCTGTCCCTTTGGCCTTTAGCTCAAAGCTCAAGACAGCCTACCCTGACAACACCCTGGACTGGATCTTTCTATGAAAGAATTCTTTACTGAAACTTTTATCCCACTGCTGTTATGAATGCTGACAATTGCCAGAGTTTTCTATACTAGGAGTCAACAAATGAAGGGTGGCTGTTCTTGGAGAATTCTAATGGAACACAGTCACACCCCTCTATTTACACACAGTCTGGCTGCTTTTATGCCACACGGCAGAGTTGAGAAGTCGCCATGGATTATAGAAACCACAAAGCCTGTATTAACTATCTGGCTCTTTAAGAAACAGTTTGCTGGGCCTGGTGCCATGGCCTAGCGGCCAAAGTCCTCGCCTTAAATGCGCCGGGATCCCATATGGGCGCCAGTTCTAATACCAGCAGCTCCACTTCCCATTCAGCTCCCTGCTTATGGCCTGGGAAGCAGTCAAGGACGGTCCAGAACACTGGGACCCTGCACCTGTGTGGGAGACCCGGAAGAGGTTCCTGGTTCCCGGCATCGGATTGGCGCGCACCGGCCCGTTGCGGCTCACTTGGGGAGTGAAACATCGGATGGAAGATCTTCCTCTCTGTCTCTTCTCCTGTCTGTATATCCGGCTTTCCAGTAATAATAAAATCTTAAAAAAAAAAAAAAAGAAAAGAAAAGAAAAGAAACAGTTTGCTGGGGTACACATTTCATCTCCACATCCCCCACACAAGTTCTTATTCAGGCTCCACTTCCAATTCCAACTTGCTAATAAATGTGCAGTCAAGGAGGCTGCAGGTGGTGGCAAAACTACTTGGGTTCTGCCACCCACACGGGAGGCTGAGATCGACTCCAGAGCTTGTGGACTCAGCCTAGCCCAACTTGAGAGTAAACCAATGGATGCAAAATCCATCTCTGTCTGCCCAAGTCAATAAAACCAATCAATAATTATAAACAAGAGGTAATATCTCCTGATGCTTACTCTCTGCCCTCACTGCTCCCCAAACAGTAGCACCAGTGTCACCAGGAGCTGGTTGGAAACACAAGACCTTGTATTAGTGCTTGTATACGAACTGACTCCCCAGGTGAATCGGACACACATGAATGTCTGAAAAAACCATCAGTGTACAGAGTTGCACTGAGCAACCAGGCCCTTGCCTACTGTTAACCTGGCCTACTACTGCATCTTCAGTGCTAGCCACCACAGTAGACACACCACAGAGATCTGGGACTCAGTCACATCTTCTGATTCCTTTTCTAGTGCTCATTCCCCAATAACATGTGTTTAAATTACATTTCAGGAACCAGAAGTTTTCCACATTCCTCCTTTATGACCATCATATTTACCAACACAGAGATAAAACAAAAATGCCCTGGGTTTTTTTTGATAGGTATAACTAAAAAGTACTTTTCAGAGAATTAAAATACATGAAGAGAAATCGCTTGGATTTAAAACGAATCTTAACTGGTACAAACCATCGGAACACAAGGCTGGCAACTGGTAACATAAGCTCTTTCCACCTCCCGTAGGCATCACAAGAAATATCTCCTTTCCAGCCATTGTGACATTAATAGTTTCAAGCTGAAGTTGTCTAAACTTCTGAAGTTTAAAGACATTTTGTAGAGTGTCTTTAACTTTTCCAGACCACGGAAAATCTGGGAAGAAAAAAGAAAAGCAATAAATATTACTATTATTAAGATCCTACGTGTGACAAAAACACATGAATGGCTTCTTTTAAAACAGACAAAAATTAGGTAAACATATCTAACACTCATGACTAGCGGTCCACTAAATTTTTATAATTCTGAAATTGGTGTGACGCAATAAACTAGGCAAAGTGAAACAAACTAGATGACATATTGGGAGAAATAATGTATCTCAAAAAAAAAAAAAGTCCATTTTTGATGGTTGAAAATTAACCCTCAGAAGAGGAAGGTGTTAAATCAGATATTTGAAAAGCCATAGGAGGGCTCGGCAGCGTGGCCTAGTGGCTAAGGTCCTCACCTTGATCCCATATGGCTGCTGGTTCTAATCCCGACAGCTCCACTTCCTCTCTATCTCTCCTCCTCTCAATATATCTGACTTTGTAATAAAAATAAATAAAATAAATCTTAAAAACAAAAAAAGAGAAAGCAGTGTATGAAAAAGCAATTTAATGTTAGGAAATATGACTCTTATTGTATACTCTCCCCCAATGACATAATGAGTTTCTTAAATGCCAACTGGCTAATGTGAAAATAAAAACTATTTCAATGAATCTTTAAAAAAAAAAAAAGAAAAGCCATAGGAATCCTGTTCAAGGAATTGACACTTTACGCTCTGGAATGTCTGGTGCAAAAAGCTTACTTAGGAATGAAATCCCTGGAAAACAGCAACCATGAAACACTGCACTCCATTCCTGATTGATACTGTCCTGTTATCATTCATGACACGCACGAGGCTTCATTGGTTTAATACAAGGATAGTTTGTTCGTTAGGGAAGGAAAATAAACTCGATCTTGATGTAGACTTCCGGTCATTTTTTCTTAACTGTTCTTTTTTTGTCCAGTTAAAACTTGAAAAGATTATTCAAAATACATGTCCTATTTTCCAAGCATTGATCCATGTTGCCAGAATCATATCTTGACAGAAATAAAATCTAAATAATAATATTTAAACTTAAAAGACAAGAAGGCACCAGTAAGGAATAAGCTCACCCAAGCCCACTGGAAAACACACATTCATTCAGAAGGACTCGGCTCTACTTTAAAGAAGGGAAAAGAAACAAAAGTCAGCAAAGGAAAAGCAAAAGTAAACCTTCTTTCTTCCACGCAGCTGGCGAAGAGTCATACTCGTTGCTGGCCCCGGCACCTGAGTCCTCTAAACACTGCTTTATTTTCTTTGCGAGGGCAGCTTTTTTCTGCATAAGCTCTTGTTGCCTCTCCATTAGTTCTTGGATTTGAATGTCAACCGCATGAAGCTCACTGGTTACGGACTCCAGCTCCTCGGTGAGAGCTATGGGGATGGGAAAGGAGGAGATGAAATGACTGCAAGGGATTAACTGCAAAGTTTGTGTCCCCCCTAGGTGTCTGGATGTTCCTCACCACCTCAACCAGACAGACTTGAGGGAGGAGAGCAGAGCGGTACAAGGACCCGCACTAGTCTCAGGGCCTCCTCTGACAGGCCAAGGGATCTTAGGCACGGTACTCACCTGCATCTCAACCTTTCCATCTGTCAAATGTCCATAATGCTTCATTCTCATTATTAGAAAGAACCAAGATGGCACATGAAAGTTTTTGGAGTAGCTTAAAAAAGAATTCTGAAACACGCTACAAAATAAATGATTCTGGAAACATGACCCTAACATGAAATCAATCAGCCACAAAAGGTCAAATATGACATGTTTCTTCTTCTTGTGTGAGGCACCTGAACGGTCGAATTCATGGAGACAGAAAAACTACCAGCTGTGTGCGATTACCAAAGCTTTCTACACAGGGATAATGACAAAGTGACACAGCAGTGTGGACACACTTAGAGCCAAGCAATTGTTCACTCAACAGTAGTTAATTTAATTATAAATTTTATTATGTATATTTCATAATTAAAAATGCAAAAAATACTTTCTGTAATCAGAATTTCAAAATCAACTTTTTCTGAAGATCTTACAATTTTAGAAAGAACAGAGTGAAACAAAGATGAAATTATTTCCACTAACCTGAAATGGATGCCATTCTGAAAGTGGAGATCCAAATTTCTTTCTAAAAACAAAAAAATAATAACAACAATTATCTTAAAACTCTTGATGTTTGATCAAATGACAGCATGCCCTGACTAACCACGAAAAATGCTAGAAAGTACATTATACACTGGGTCAGAGGTTTTTGCTGGCTTCTGGAGCCTGAGGACTCATGAACACACTTGGGTCCCTGGCTGGCGATGGGGTGGGGGGTGAGTAGGCCCCAGGCTACCATGCTGGTGTGGTGTGCTGGTGGATGGAGCTTAAAGATTCAGGTATATGTTTGGGTTCTCTGGTGGGCAGGTAGGCAGATCCCAGGCTGGCACGTTGCATCGGCCTGGAAGATCATGCATGTGCTTGGGTCCTGGGTGGGTGGAGTGGTCAGGTCCCAGGCAGGCACATGTACTGGAGGACCAGGTCTGGGGAACCATGCATGCATCCGGGTCCCAAGTAGGCAGGCAGGGCCCCAGGCCAGCTCACCACCCTGCCAAAAGACCAGACTATGGAACTTTTGCACTCATAGGTGTGGGGCTTATAGATTGCTTAGGGAATGGTGTATGGGATGTGTGGTGGGAGCAGGAAACTACTGAGGGTATAGGTTATACGTGAGGAATGACTTCTGGGGAACCTCCACTGACAAGGCTTGCAGTTAAGCGAGGGAGCTGAGACTGAGCAGATTCAAAGATGGAAACTGGAATATCTTTCTGGGTCAGACCAGTGTACATATCCACATGGCAGACCTCAGCTGGGCTAGTTAATATTAACCATCAATGACCATCACCCATTAATACACATGAAAGCTAGGGCTGAGGACATCTAGCTAGCAGCATTAGACCACAGTACCCTCCAGTAAGTATTGGAACAAGGGATGGGTCACATTAGGCTGGGCCATGACACTGATCAGCACACAAGACAACCGGGTCTGAGGAGCCAGGATGGGGTGTGGGTCATACCAGACTAAGCTATCACACCTACCGTTTTGCATGAAAGCCAATGATGGGAGCATCTGGGCAGCGCTGGGCTGCAGCTAGAATTGGGAATGGAGGCAGGCTGGGCCAGGCCAAGCTGCAGCATCCAATGACAAAGGCAAAGACAGGGGATGGGCTATGTTAGGCTGGGCCAGAGCACCCATCAGCATGTGCAAGATTTGTGGCTGGAATTTGTGGTTGGGGAGCTAAGGGGACACCCCAGTGGGCTATGAATCCCACTGGTGAGTGCAAGAGCTAGAAAGGGGGTAGTGGGGCCCAGCGGCATGGCCTAGTGGCTAAAGTCCTCGCCTTGAACGCGCCGGAATCTCATATGGATGCCAGTTCTAATACCAGCAGCTCCACTTCCCATCCAGCTCCCTGCTTGTGGCCTGGGAAAGCAGTCGAGGACGGCCCAAAGATTTGAGCCCCTGCACCAGCGTGGGAGACCCAGAAGAGGTTCCTGGTTCCCGGCTTCAGATCAGCACAGCACCAGCCGTTGTGCTCACTTGGGGAGTAAATCATCGGACGGAAGATCTTCCTCTCTGACTCTCCTCCTCTCTGTATATCTGACTTTGTAATAAAATGAATAAATCTTTTTTAAAAAAAGGATATAATATGTCTGCAGGCAGGGCAGAGCTGGGGCCTCCTCCAGCAAAGTGCCGGGCACACAGGGGTGCTCCAGGTTGAGATCGGCTGAGACCCAAAGTGGGATCTTCCCTTGAGGGAAGGACATAATCTGTGCCCAACCTCCCCCTGTTTCCTAAAATAACTCCCTTTATAACACAACTAGGAAACCGCTCCTTCCCCCCAATCTTGTCATGGAGCAGCAGAAGACATCGGGACACACTCAGCAAACGATGAGCTACAGCGGCTCAGACATCTAAGCTCAGCACCCACAGGAAAAGCGAAGGCGAGTGCTGAGCAGTCAGCATCAGATGCCGTAGGAAACGCCACTAGGGGCCCACTCTGCGCCAAGCACCAAGAGACCACCGTAAGAGACCAGCAGCTTCCTCAACTACCACCGCAGCAGGTGGAAGAAGCGCCCCCGGGTGGGGGCAGTGGCATTTCCCAGGCACTTAGCTCCCCCCCCCCCCACCCTCATGCAAGAGGCAGCCCCGAGTTCACTGGGGCCAGACCGGCCGAGCCCTCATGCAGGAACGGGAAAGAGCACGGAAGGACGGGACAGCCTGGGTCCCTCACTCCTGTCCCAGGACCTGCTGCCCCTCCTCCCAGGGGTTTTAAACCGGCCCCCAATCGCCCACCTCCAAGCTCCCCCTGCCTCAGGGACCGCTCCGCACCTGCTTCCACTGCTCAGCCAGAAAAAAAAAAGCCTTCCCGCCACCCAGCCAGGAGCACGCACCCTTCCGGCTCGGCTCGTTCAGCCAATCGCAAATAACAGCCTGCTGTCACTGGTCAGGAGGTGTGGCCCAGGGGCGCGTCACCCAACAAGGCCCCTGCCTATGGGTAGATCTGGAGAGCGCGTTCAGCCAACGGGACGCGGCCTTGAAGCCAGGGTGCTACTGGCTGCGTGTTTCCGGAAGACGTGGCGGCTCTCGCCTGGGTGGCCTCCCGGCTGGATTTCTACCGACTCAGCTTCTCTTTGAGCATTGCAAGCGGCTGCCGGCCGCTGCCCTCGCCGCTGCAGCCATGATCTCCTTAACGGACACCCAGAGTAAGCACCTTTCCGCGGCACCCTGGCTTGGAGCCCCACACAGCCCTCCCTCGGGCTGGGTCCGGTCCGCCCGTCCGCCCCGGTCAATGAATGAAGCTGTGCGCCGGGCGGCGGCGGCCTGCGAGACCGGGTGTGAGGCAGCAGGTGGACTCGCGGTGTGGGGGACCGGGGCTGGGAGGAAGGGTCGGTGGCCGGCGTCGGGAGGCTGTGTGTGGGCTGGACACCGGGGTCGCGCCGTCCATCCGGGGGGGCGCACACCCGAGGCAGCCTGGCGCTTTGTTCCCGGGACCCCCACTCGAGAAAAGTTTACCGCGTGGTGCCCGCGGCCCACGATCGGGGGGGGGGGTTCTTTCACAGGTGGCCTCCTCCTCGGAGTCCTCTAAGTTCAAGTTACCACCAGGTTGGTCGTTTCGTAGAAGGCGATCTTTCAAATGTCACCTCCTGGAGACTCTTTCTGGAGACTGGTTACCCACGGAAACATTTTTGACTATTATAAACGTCTTTTGCCACCGCTGGGAACAACTTTGGAAAAAAAAAAAAAGGACTTGCAAAAACTTCACTTTTCTACCCGCTGAAGTTTCAGCAGCAGTAAAGCAAAAGCACACTTGGTGGCTGGCTTTATTCTTTGAAACCCCCTTACTGCCTGCCACACACTGGATCTCCAGGCCCATGTCGTCCCTAACGTTAGCATTAATTTGTGTTTTCTTTACGTAGAATATTTCCACTTTTCTACTCTTTCTTGTCATGCTCTCAGTGAGTTTTGTATTTACATATCTGGCTGTAATTTTGGGCAGGCCCGTCTGCGCTTCCTTTTTTAAGGTGTTTGTCTTCGTGTGGTTTGCAAGAGAAGCAGAGAGGTTTCGCCCATGGGTTCACTGCCCCAGAGACCTGCACGAGTCTGGGCGGGGTAAGGTGCAGAGTTCATGTGTCCCACACCGTCTCCCGCATCCCAGAGTTAGCATCACCCGGAAGCTAGGCTGGGAGCAGGAGCAAGGCTTGGAGGCCAGCACAGGGATGCCTTTGGCGGATGCTGTGGTCCCCAGCAACAGCGTAAGCCACTGTAGGGCAGCATTCATCTGCCGTGTCATCAGCTTTTTTTAAACTTCATTTCACTTTAGAGATTTTTTTTTTAAGAGTCAAATAGTCCATTCAAGTAGAAATGGGACTTTATTTAAGCTGCATTTTTATTTATTTGTTTGTGTGTGTGTGAAGTCTTAAGGTTTAGATTCTAGTCATGGCAAGCTTGAGCTCCCAAAACGTGTAAAGTTTCCCCACATACCGCCATCCCAGTCGGACTCTTCGCCCACTGGGTCGGCACCTAGTGGTACTAGCAATTGTTTAAAGGCATTTTCTTTCAGCTTATCATGTGTATTTATAGAAATTATGCTAAATTTTTGTAAATGCCATGCAAGGCAGAGAAGAACATAACTCTTTAGTTAAATTAACTGAGGCACAAAAGAAATTGAACACGGGGTCCTAAGAAAAGGGCAGGAAAAGGATGACCCCGGTCTGCTCTGTTCCTTTGCTCTACCCCACTGCCCTGTAGGAAGACTTGATATACACGCGAAGCTCTTAGGATGCTCTGAGTGTGTGATACAAAAGTGTGGATTGTCTGCCCTGTGTGTGGATTCTCCCCTCTTGAAGCTGTGTTAGAGGGATGAGTGCCTGATGGACATCCTTCCAGAAACCAGAGCAAAGGACTAAGGGAAGAGTAAGATGCCCTGTCCTGACCTCACGCTGGGAAATGTGTGAGGAAAACGAATTTTTGAGTGTTTTAGGTGAGACAGTGAAACCTAAGATGATTAGTGAGCCAAGATCTCTGAATCGCACATGAGGTGAGGGTGTGCGTGTGCTGTGCTGCAAGCACCGAGCACCGTTCAGGTGATGTTCCAGGATGATGCCACGACTGTGAATCTGAGGGCGAGGGGCAACCAGACAGTAGGCATCACAGACAGAGGCAGATCTTCGTTCCCCTGGCTCACTCTGCAGGTGCGAGGAAGACAGTGCCTGCCTTTAGGACACTGAACAAGATAGCATGATGCTCACAGTGATTGTCACGGCTATGCGTGACTTTCCTTCTGTGATGCCCACAGTTGCTGCTTGCGTCAGACAGATTGGTCTTACATGGTTGCTGTCAGCAGGTTGTTCCTCTGCTTGAGCTTGTGGAGAAACAGTGAAGGTTTGATCCTGTTCAACAGGAGAGAAATGTACTGACTGCGATGTGGACAGGAGCGAGGAGCTGTGTGGAGGGCTTGGCTGGCCCGAGGGCAGTGCGTGCTGCAGAGCCAGGGACGGGAATTCTGCAGGCAATGACATGGCACAGGACCAGTCGGAATCTTTTGACCTATTTTAGATCAGGGACTGCTTGGCTACCGCATGCCAGCGCAGGCTTTGGCAAGGATGTGACCAGCGGCTGTCTGCTGTTGGACTGTGCTAAGATGAAGTAGTAGTTTTGGTTTCTGTGTTGTGCTTGTAGGACTGGACTGAGTGCCTGTGATGTGAGAAGGCAGGCCTTGAACTTCTGGCCTGACTTGGCACCACCGCCGCCCCCCACACACAGTTTTGTTCATTCTGTGGCCAGGGTTAAGTTTCATAATCTTCCTGTGTTCCTGGTTGCCCATATGAAACACAGGCTACCATCTGCCTAACATGGTTATCTTACATGATTATGACATATGTGTGTGTGAATAATTCATTACATGGTAAACCGTGCTCAGACGCTGTCCTTTTTTTTTTCACTGAAGTGACTTTTTTAATAGTTCCACTGACATCTACTTCATTAAACTAGATAATAAATAGTAAAGTTGATTTCTACCAAAACACCTACCTCAGGAGTTCATTTATACACATTAATGCACTTACCTTTGATTTAGCCAACCATATTTAACCTGCAATAACTCCTATGTGAAGAAGTAGTAACACAGCGGTTAAGCACGAGGGCTTTGAATTCAGATAGACCGGGGGTCAAGGCAAGTCTGGGAGTTTGAACCAACTCTCATGATTCAGTCTTCTCTATTCCAGTAGTGTTGGGAAGTTGGGCACATTATGCAAAACACCTCCAGATGCCAAATTTGTAAGAAATTCTCAGGACTATTGATGGTTTCCTAAAAACAAAATTGAAATGCTGGGGGGCGGGTAGTAGATTGTACTTTGTAGCACTTGACTGGGACAGTGAAGCTTTCACCTTGGAAAGTAAAGGCTGTTCCAACTAAGGAGTTGGGACCTAGCAATGTTAAAGTCACTAGAGTTAATTAAATCCTGAACACAGGTGAGCCCAGAGCACAGCTGCTGTATGTTCAGCACCAAGAACAATTCTTGGTCTTCTGAGAAGACCCTTCTCCAAAGATTTCTGTTGCCATTGAAGCAAACAATGCATATTGGATACGCTGAGTAATTGTATGGTTGACGAGAGTATTGGCCTAGTCTCCCACCCCAGTGACATCTCTAATGGGTGAAAGAAGGGATGAATTATAAGAAGTAGTAACTACAGATACCGCACATGTGAATGATAATCCTAGAAATGATAAGAGATAAAACAAAGAAAACCTGTGTATTTATACCTGGATCCCAGAGAGGTTCTTAGGAGGGAAAAGAAAGATTTAACCAGAGTCCTAGAATCCTGTTTGTGTTTATCTGTTGTAGGCATACCTTTGAGGTATACTGTCTCTTAAAAGAAAGTTTCATTTGTATTCTAACTCTTGAGGTAATTTTCCTATGTTAATTTGATTATGACCTTAATGAATGTTATTAACTTCATCTGTTAGGGCTTCTTTCCTGCATCAATCAAAAGAAGCAGTGAAAAGTTCCTTTCTTAGTTTATAGGGAAATTGATGTGATTTTTTTTTCCCCACCCTAATCTTTTAACTTCTGTTGCAGAAATTGGAATGGGATTAACAGGATTTGGAGTGTTTTTCCTGTTCTTTGGAATGATTCTGTTTTTTGACAAAGCACTACTGGCTATTGGAAATGTGAGTGTTTTCATATGTATTTTAAGTTAATTCTTTTTTTTTTTTTAAAGATTTATTCATTTTATTACAGCCAGATATACAGAGAGGAGGAGAGACAGAGAGGAAGATCTTCCGTCCGATGATTCACTCCCCAAGTGAGCCGCAACGGGCCAATGCGCGCCGATCCGAAGCCAGGAACCTGGAACCTCTTCCGGGTCTCCCACATGGGTGCAGGGTCCCAAAGCATTGGGCCGTCCTCCACTGCTTTCCCAGGCCACAAGCAGAGAGCTGGACAGGGAAGTGGAACTGCCGGGATTAGAACCGGCACCCATATGGGATCCCGGGGCTCTCAAGGCGAGGACTTTAGCCGCTAGGCCACGCCGCCGGGCCCTTAAGATAATTCTTAAGGAATTTTCACCTACAAATGAATTATTCACTGCTGTTAAATTGGGGAAAGATATTGACTATTACTTGTATGTGATTCCTGCCACATTCCCTATTTCCATAAGGAATGAAACTTGTCAGTTTTGTTCTTAAATACAAGGTAAACACCACATGAGGCTTCCTAATTTCATAACTACTCTGTTAAATGTGTTACGTGATTTACAACAGAATAAATGAAGACCACCTCTATTTAGAATTCAAATTAAATTTCTTGATCATCCCATGTCCTGGTAAATTTCTCAGTATTTTCATTTTAAACATCTGAAACTTCACATTTGATTTTTAACTGCACGAAATGGATCCTTTTTTTAAATCTTGGAATCTTTTTAAAATATGTAACTGTAGGGCTTGGCAACGTGGCCTAGTGGCTAAGGTCCTCGCCTTGATCCCATATGGCTGCTGGTTCTAATCCCGGCAGCTCCACTTCCTCTCTCTCTCTCCTCCTCTCAGTATATCTGACTTTGTAATAAAAATAAAATAAATATAAAAAAAAATTAAAAAAAATATATGTAACTGTATTAATGGTTGGCTTGCTTAGGAAAGATTGTTTTAGGTGTATGCTATACCTTCCGTATGTGTAAGATGTGCAAGAGTTATTGATATAAATAGGAACCCTTCTAAGAAAGCAGTAAAGTCTTAGTGATAGCTAACTTTTGAAATACATATATACTATTAATATATGTAACATATATTAATATATACTTAATAATATAAAACCACTGGGTTTTTCATTAAAGACAGCAGAAGATAAAGGGTGACAAAATTGTTCAAAATAGATGTTCTAATGCATAAAAATATGAACACTGCTGGTGTTCCATAATATGCAGCATGACCAGTAGAGTTAGAATACATTTGTGTGAAATTTTTCCCTAGGAAAAGCTGATAGAGGGGTGGGGGCAGGGCCCGTATTTGGAAATGCACCCAGAAAACAGTGAGCTTTTCATAAATAAACATTTCTAGATCCTGGTTAACATGTGTGTGTGGTATACATGTACACACAAGATACAATGTGTATTTGAAAGCACTTTATTGTATTTGTATTCTGTTTCCCCAGATATTCTGGAATTAGTAAAACTAGAATGTTTTTCCTGGCCTTGCACTTTGATTCCGTCAGCTTAGCCATGGCTGGTTAACCCAGGATGGATGTTAGAACCAGGAAGGTTTTCTTTGGGAGACCTCTTTATGGGCAGCTTTCCCCTCTGCTCTGCCATGTTGTGTGCTTGGTAAAGCCACCTCTGTCCAGCTACAATGGGGGAACTGCTGTAGACTCAGACGCCCTGGAAATGTCTAATTCATCATGCTAGAAGGGCAATGAGATGAATGGAGTTCAACTTTCATACCCTTAACAAACTCGGGCTCAGCCTCTTGACGGCGCATTGCTCTTCTCTTGGCTAGGTGCCCACCTTAAAAGCCAGATGTGCGTCCCTGTGTAATATCAAGCTTTGGCCTCTGCGGATGGGTGCCAGGTGTTCACTCTTTCCATGTTCCATTTTGTGTCTGTTCTAGGTTTTGTTTGTGGCTGGTTTGGCTTTTGTAATTGGTTTAGAAAGAACATTCAGATTTTTCTTCCAAAAACATAAAATGAAAGCCACTGGATTTTTCCTGGGCGGTGTGTTTGTGGTCCTCATCGGTTGGCCTTTGATAGGAATGATCTTCGAAATCTATGGATTCTTTCTCTTGTTCAGGTGAGGCAGTTGTTCATTTTCTCTTCAGTAAATCATTGTGTCAGATAATTGTGTAAAAAAAATTTTGCATCACTCTAAGAACATATTCATTTCCTTTCATGATTTTTGGGTGGATTATTCCACTTTTAGATCAATCCTAAAATATTTTTCAATGCAAATGATTGACTAAGTAAGATTGTAATTAACTTGTAAGCATTTTCAGTACACTAAAATCCATTTTATTGACATTTTAAGGCATTGTATTTTTATTTTCACCAACTTAACAGTGAGACCATTTCAGTGTATAATATCTGGTACTCCTAGGTACTTCCTTATGTCTACACCCACAGATAAGCTGAGATTCTGTATCAGGTATACTCAGTTAATGTTCTAAAAATGCCGGTCACCAGTAAATGATGGTGTCCATGTAAGAGGGGAAAAAAGTCTTTAAACAAGGTTAGTCTTAATTATTCCAGAAATGCATATTCTTTGCCTTGGTGTAACTACCAAGCACCTTATTCCCCACAAGAGACACGTGTGCACATGAATTAAGTGCCAGGTCTGCTCTAAGGAATCTCCTGCTTAGAATTTGAAAAATGGACTGTAAAGATACCGACAGGATCCATTCATGATGACATTATGGACATGTATGCAAAATACAGAAGTGTAAGTGAGGAAATTAAAAAATTCACAGAGTGAAGAAATGTTAACTGATAAGTGGCACATGAAAGAATGGGTAAGAATTCATCTGATAAACGAGGAAGGAGAGGCCAGTTAACTGAAATAAATGAAAGAGCATACTTGACAGTGAGACTGAAAGAGAAAGTTGGTGCCAGATTACACACTTTCTATGAATGACTTGTTAGTAAACACAATACTTGAACTGAATTTGGGCTGCAGAGTAGTGCTTTTGGAAAGTTAAAGAACACAAAAAATTTGTAAACCGAAAATGATATATAGTCTGCTATCATAAAAAAAAAAAAAAGTATGGAAAAGGGGAAAAGAAAAACTAGAGGCAGCAAGAGCTAGTAAGAGACTATCGATATAGTACAGAATGTCGGGTGTTAGGATTGCATGGAGAAGAAACTAGGAGGCAGAATGGTGGCAGAGAGCAGGGAAGAGAAGGTCCTCATTCATGGTGCATCCCAGCAGAAAATGTAACTGTGAGGACTACCAGACTCCTTATTGGCTTCCTTAATTACACAGGAATGTTAGTGATGAAAATTCAAAAGTCAGAGTGAATATTTGGGATCAAAGCAAAGGGGAAGTCAGAAATCTCCGCGGCATCCTTTCCTGTTACTGGGACAGCAGGGGCTTTGGGCGATTGGATTTCTGTAAGTCTGAGTGTGTGCTCCGTCCGCCAGGGGTTTCTTTCCCGTGGTGGTCGGCTTCATCAGAAGAGTGCCCGTGCTGGGGTCCCTCCTAAACCTGCCTGGAATCAGATCAGTAAGTAATGACACCTGTAACAGTACTATGTTTAAAACCATGAAAATAAGTACATTTTGGTTTTTTGTGGGGTTGTTTTCTTCTAGAAATTTGAGCAATTGATGCATGATTGATGAATTTATGATACAGATTGTTACATCACATAGATCATGGTAGCCATTAACACCAGAAAATAATCATTGCTAAATCTGTAAGCCTGGACTTTTGTTTCACTGTATCCATTTTTGATACTGTTCTAGATCGAACTGCTACAATACCTTTCTCTTTGAGAGCTCAAGGCGGTTTTTTTCAATGAATTTTTATACAAAAAAAATGTTTAGTTTAAAAGCAACAGTGTAAAAAGAAGCCATTCTTTCTTGCAAATGTTTTCTTTCTCAGACTGTCATCACGTGGACAAATTAAACATCTAAATAAAGCATTCTGGTAGAGGTTGCTAGTTAAATTCTCTTCCCAGTTCTGCACATAAATTAAACAATCCTACTGAACCTGTCCATGGTGGCCTTAGCTTCCATCTTGGGAAAATACAGGGAGTAAAACTGAATGATAAGTAAAAGTTAAAATAGAACACTTTTTAAATTGAAGTTTCTTCCCTTGATCAGTTTTCCTTCAACAAACGTTTGATTCAGAATGATTAGCTGAAATTTTTGAATTTTTCTGTCTAGTCCCAGGAGGCCTTTCAGGATTTAACTTATGTTTTTACCTTCTTAGAAGAAGCTGTGCTGACTCGCCGTGGCTGCTCAGGATGAGCTTCTAGAGCATGCATGTGCACAGCTCTATGTTTTGTCTTAAGATTTATTTTATTTTTATTGGAAAGTCAGAAATACAGAGAGGAAAAGCGACAGAGAGGAAGATCTTCCTTCCATTGATTCACTCCCCAAGTGGCCACAACGGCCAGTGCTGTGCCAATTGGAAGCCAGGAGCCCAGAGCCTCTTCTGGGCCTCCCACGCGGGTGCAGGGTCCCAGGGCTTTGGGCCATCCTCGACTGTTTTCCTAGGCCACAGCAGAGAGCTGGATAGGAAGCAGGGATGCCGGTGCATGAAAGGCCCTTGCAAGCAAGGCTTTAGCCACTAGGCTACTGCACTGGGCCCACACCTCTATGTTTTAAAGGTGCAGCGAAGGCCTTCATGTGAAAAGGGGGCAGAGACGGCATCAGTCAGTGTTCCCCTCATGTCCATCACAATGCTTGCTGGAAACTTGGAACAGTTTCATGAAATGCATAGTGGCGTTCTCTTTGAGTTCAGAGAAACTGATTATTTTCAAGACATTCAGGTGGCTTCCTTTTAGTCTTCCATCCTTAAATTCTGAAAGAACATAGCTAGTCTGTAATGGAGCTGAGTTTCCTTGTGGTTCTGGATGTGACCCATTTCAGCAGTAACCCTGCTCTGGGTCAGCATCCTAGTTCTAAGTGAATCCTGAGCAGCCTGGATCAGCTGGCTTCCAAGTTCTCATTGCATCTAGAAGGTTCACTGGCTTTCTCAGCTTGGTGACAGGTTTCATGACTGTCTGGAGAGAATGCCTGTAGCATTTATTGACCTCTCAAAGAGCCGAAGGCTGGCTTACCCATAGGAGCAGAACTACCACTCTAAGCCTAATCCCGGTTAGCACAGGAGTGCATGGACCTTTGAAGTTACATTTGAGAAAGAATGTTGTGATTTTCTCTCCATGAAATTTATCTGCAAATGTTAATAAACCCATTACTACCACTTTTAGAACAGTTTTTAGTTTAATTAAGCCAGTCACCCATTTCTGGCAACGTAAATATTGGGATCTAGGCTTATAGGGGTATATCCTGATTTCATTTGCATTAATCTTCAAACTCATAAACAGTAGTCAATGTTGTTCATATGTGGGATGACTTGAAATTGTTTGAACTTCTAGTTAAAGAGTGGTATTCATTATTTGTGTTCTTAAAGATTCTACAGTAATTGCATAAATGGACACCCAATATTAATACAGTATTCCCTGTCATTGCTTCATCATATAAGTGCTTAAATGAAAATGTGAAAGCAGATAAATGCTAGAATACGATAGTATCATAATCACTTGGTTATATAAATTTTAATATCTTTGCCAGTTATCTATTTTGATCTTTACGTCACCATCTGGGATGCTGAAGAAAGTCAAACTGTTTTAGATTTGGGGGTGGACTAACAATAGTAAATAACCATTTAGATTATTGTGTGCTAACTTTATATTTGATAATTACAAATTTATGCTTGCATCATTAAATCTGTTTTTAATGTCATTGCCACTTTTCAGTCTGAAGTCCAGAATACACTTTTAAAGTATATTTAGACAATAGCTGTTGTTAATTATTGAACTTAATGGAGTTAAATCTGTTTGTTCAAAGACTACATAGGCCCAGAAGAGATCCACACTAATGGTCAGTTGAAATATCTTATTGGGTTCATTAATGCATGAATGGCTGACATTTCAATTTTTATTTTATTTTTACTGTTTTGTTAAGCTAGCAGTGTTAACTTCATTTTATACAATGTTTTACTCATTGTGTTGCATTTTTCCATGTTGCACCCTTAAATTCATATGTATAACACATCATGCAAAAATAACTTTTAGAGAAAAGCTGACACACTTTTGTGTGTCAGAAGATGCTGGTGAGTAGCACTGAATTAATCATCGTCAGTCATACCTTAAATTTCCACGAATCTTCTTATAAACCCGAGTTTTTAAATCAGCATTTAAAATGTTAATGTACTGTTGTTTAGAATGGTAGACACCATCTTTAATGATGTTTTTCTTCTCCTTACAGTTTGTAGATAAAGTTGGAGAAAGCAACAATATGGTATAACAACGAGTGAATCTGAAGACTCATTTAAAATATTGTATTATTTATAAAGTCCTTTGAAGAATATTCAGCACAAAATTAATTTACATGAAATAGCTCATATTGTTCTTTACAGAAGTGTAAAAAAAAAGAAAAGTATAGCCTACAAAGTAGCGACAGCAAGCAGCAAAGAAGCAATGGAAACAGGCTTCTGATGAAGGGTTCCGGAAGCCGGGCTCTGCCTGAGGGAGAGGAGGGCCGAGCCGCGACGGGCCTGGGGACTCCAGAAGGCTGCCCTTCGTGTCTGGCCGCCGTGCGCGAAACACAGCCATCTGCGGGGACTGCAGTGCCGCTCCTGTCCTCCTCCTTTTCTTTCTCTTTCTCCAGATAGATATATATATATATATATATACACATATATATATATATATTTTTTTTTTTTTGCAAGTTCCACAGCACCCATAGGCATTTGTTTTTCTAAATGTTCACTGCGGTGGCAAAGATCTTTTCAGTGCACTGTAACTCTGAAAGCAATGCATGAGTTAGATTGGATTATGTCCTTTTGATGTATTAGAGCCAAGGAAAACCCAATTTTTAATGTATGAATCACTTTTTTTTTAAACATGTGGCTAAAAATAAAAGTTTTGTAGTCTTTCTGAATCTTAATATTTTACAGCCAAATGAAAATCTGAACTATAGAGGGTTTTTGTTTTTTGTTTTTGACTGTGTAGAGGTATGTCAGTTCCTAAATTACAGCTCACTAAACCCTTTTCAGGTCAACCACACACTCTGGAGGTACAGATATTTCTTCTGAGTCTGACCACCCGACTATCAGGATCAGCCATTAGATATGAACAGTTGACGGGCAGCATTTTGGACCTGGAAGAAGTCTGTTACATAGTTTGTCTCATTGAATATTGTTATCCTTAAGACACCAAGCAATTCAAACCAAGTAGATTTTTCTACATCACGCTGTGTGGTTTCTGTTTATTGTTTCCTTTTTCTTTAACAGTGGCTTCTTATTTTGTTTGTCATAAATTAAAATTAACTTGTTAATGTTTGCAATAAGACATGTAACATGTTAAAAAGTAAAGCTTATAACTATTTTTTTTTAAGGGCTATTTATTTGGGCTCAAATCTTCCCTTATTTCCAGCTTTTTCATAAGATACAAAAATCAGTATATGTGACATGCTTCAGATGATCATTCATTGGGTTAAGGAAATGGAGGAAAATACTTTTTACATGCGAAAATTATTTTACTAGAATTAAGACATGACACTAAAAACAGGGTGGGAGGGGCCTGTTGCTGATTGACAGCAAGAGTTGTTTTCTTCAATTTTCCCAGGTGCCAGCTTTTATAATAGATGTAGGAACACATCTCACCAGCCATAGCACTATTTGTTTTACCACTAATGTTTGCACTATTTACTTTTAACACCTAGAATATTTTTAATGTGTAAAATCAAAAGTAAAATTTGTGTTACGCATTTACAAACATGTCTACAAAATACATCACGGCTTATTTTTAGCAAATCTCTAGATGCTCAGAGAACTCTGTCCCTTGCTCGTCTGAAGAATGAGTTGGTAGATAGTGTAATGGTTCAGTCTTGTGGATTTCTGTCTCTTTTGGTACTTGCATCTGACTTAAGGTATTTCTGTGAAAATGGCGATACATGGAGACTCCTACCTCAATAGTTCATGGAATTATAAGAGACCTAGTGTTGTGTCTAATGTTCTTCAAAAATTAATATCCTCACTTGGAAAGTGTCCAGTGTGTATACTTTGAGGATTGCCTTCCATAAGGTGCCCTGTAGGACTCTGTTACACATACTTCTGACTGACCCAGGTCGCTTACAGTGGCTCCACTGTTAACAACAGCAAGAAGAGCGTCTGTTGACGTCAGGTGTAACTGCATTGTTTAACTCCTCTGTAGACGTGGATTTCTGACAAAACGTTCCTGGCACTGTAACAGAGACCCCTTTCTCAACAGTCTCATTTCAAAAAGCTTTCTTGGACTGCAAAGGATTTCCTCATCTTTTAGTCCTTAACAACATCAAAAGGCTGGGACAGTTTTCCGTCTTAAACGAATCTACTATCAGTGCCAAGCGTGGATTTGGGACTGCTTGGCAGCACTGTATTTCTTACTCAGAACTCTGTGACAAGGCTCTATCCTAAACACACATCTGACAGAACGCACTACACATCCTGGTATTTCTTCCTTTCTAACATCAGTCTTTTGTGTTTGTGACCAAAAACAAAACAAACAAAAATGTACATTGATTATTTCTGTAGAGATGGAGGAAAAGGTCTAATACTACTCAGCCTTAAGTGCTTCTGTCATTATTCAAATGTGTTTTCTGTAACAGAAACATACTTGGAATGTTTTTCCCCCTTATAATTTGTAACTCTTGAAATACTGCTGCTTTAAAAAGTCTCATGGTCAGATGATATAATCCTAACAATTGAATATTGTAAATACACTTGTCTTACCTCTCAATAAAAGGGTACTTTTCTACTAATTGGTGGTCAAGTGTATTTTTCTTAAATTCTTAAAGATAATTTAGCATTTGTAAAATAACCCACCTTGATTTAACCCATCTCAAATTTTTCAGTTTTCTTGTCTATAAAGTGATCACATTTTCCATTTCCAAATTGTCTAAATGTGATCGAATGGTCTCCAAATTAGAAAAACCATTCTTGATTTCAAAAGCTATTTCTGAAAAAAAAGGTAACACTCGTGTTGGGCAGGATGCTATTTTAAAATATCAGAAGCTAAGATCTGCTAAACGTCTAGTTATTCAACAGACATTGTCTACATATGTCTCAAGTTGTAAAGTTCCTAGATGTGCTAAATGCAGGAAGCCAAGAGAAGAACCTGTGGTACCTGCCCATGAATGACTGTAACGTTAACATTACCAACCTTATTTCCAAGTAACTCCTGAGTTGTACTACAAACAAATGGAAGTAGAATGACTTAACAGTAACAGTCTGGACATCTTAACCTCTCTTTCTCCAAAGTCTCCTTCAGTCAAAACTAAATAAGACCCCTGAACATCTGCAGTAGTTTGATGATGAATTTTGTTAAGGACAAAAGACCTGGTCAAGCCTTCTACTCAAAGCCTTTGTTGAATCCAGTAATTGTCTTCACTTGCCAGATGAAATAAAGCCTTGAATCTATTGTAAGTATCCAGCAGACCTTTTTTTTTTTTTTTTAAGGTTTATTTATTTTTATTGGAAAGTCCGATATACAGAGAGGAAGGTCTGAACAGTAACTGGAGATGGTCCAAATGAGTTCCTCCCATCACCTACCTACCTAAGAGACCAGGATGGAGTTCCTGGCTCCTGGTTTCCTCCTGGTCCAGTCTTGTATGTTGTGGCCCTTTGGAGAATAAACCAGCAGAGGCAAATCTCCCTCTTCTGTCATTGCTTCTCTGTCTCTCTGCCATTCAAAAAAAAAAAAAGTATTTTATTTAAAATTGCAAAGGAAATTTTGTCAGTGATATGAAAATATTAGGTGCTACTATGCTGAGTCTTTTTAACCCTAAGCTCTGAATCAGAAGTAGGACTACTGACTGTCCACTTCTGTATCTGTTGATCACAGCTAGCAACCACTAGTGTTCAGACCAATTCATGTTGGGCCCATCATGATGGCTCATTGGTTGAATCCTCCCTTTGCCTGCACAGGGATTCCATATCGTGTCCCATTCTTGTCCTATCTGCCCCACTTCCCATCCGGCTCCCTGCTTGTGGCCATGAAGAGGATGGCCCAAGGCCTTGAGACCCTGCACCCAAGTAAGAGACCCACAAGAAGCTCCTGCTCCTAGCTTGGGATTGGCTCAGCTCCAGCCATTGTAGTCATTTGGGGAATGGACTAACAGATGGAAGATCCTTGTCTCTCCTTAAATCTGATCCACCTTTATAATAATAAGTAAATAAGTCTTTAAACCGATTCATGTTACAGATCTGTTCGGTCATTCTGCATGTCTCTGAGACTCCACATTTCCAAAGAGCTATGGTGATTCCTATTTTGATTCTTGCCGCTTTGTCCAAAACCTCTGCTTTATCTGTCAACCCTATGTGACATGCACTTTCCCACCATCAGCAGCCTTGCTACAGGTCTCCTGTAGTTACGGTGGCTGTCCACTAATTCCTGTGCACTGTTCTCAGACATCTGGGAAAATGAGTGCTGGAAATATTCTGTTCCAGGTATCAGTGTGAAACAGGTGAACTTTGGCCTTCCCTGCTTCGCTTTTCTTCACCTACTCCCAATTCTCTAGATAATACTTTCCTTAATTCTTCATAGAAAACAAATATCTTCATAGTGTCTTCTCTGACCTTGTCTATATTCTTCTGAAGGGAGAGTCTGGAACAGTTTGTAAACAAAAGAATTAGATTATCTATCCCAGGAGGTGAGCCCATTAGAAATCAAAGCTTTAATAAAAGACTGGGTAAAAGGCACTGGCTAACGAATGGGGAGTTTAATTTTGGATAGCAGGCCTTCTAAATGCCCCTAAAACTTCTGCCGAAACTAAAACCAGTAGCCCTCCAAGGAAAGTTGCTTCTGCCACCTGTTTGTGAGATAACCAGGCAAAGGGCACAGTGTTGCAGGCAGAAAGTAAAACCAACAAAGCCCAAACCCATGTCCCAAGCCTTGGGACCCTGCACCCATATGGGAAACCCGGAAAGAATCTTCTGACTCCTGGCTCCTGATTTCAGATTGGCTCAGCACCAGCTGTTGTGGCCACTTGGGGAGTTAACTCATCAGATGGAAGATCTTCCTCTCTGTCTCTACTCATCTCTGTATATATGACTTTCCAATAAAAATAAAACCTAAAAAAAAAGAAAACAAAAATTATGGAAGGGAAGGGAAAGAAAGCAGCCATTGTGGCACAGAGGGTTAATCTGCCACTTGGAACCCCAGCATCCTATATCAGAGAATATGGGATTGAGTCCCACCAATCAATCCCAGCATCCTGCTCATGCATGCCTTGGGAGGTGGCAGGCGGTGATTCAAGTATTTGGGTCTCTGCAACCTATGTGGGAGTTCCAGATTGAGTTCCAGGCTTCTGCCTGCCCTGCCCCTGGCTGTTAAGGGCATTGGGGAGTGAACCAGGAAATGAAACTCTCTGCCTTTCAGATATGTGAATCGGATGTTTTAGTACCATCATAGCCATATTGGCCACTTTACCTTAAGTTTGTATTCTTCATGTGAAGACAACTATTACTGACTTGGAAAGGGTGCTCTCTAAATACTGAGGTGACTATTTACATGGGGCCTGGGCACCCCAGAGTCAACTACAAGAGCCCAGCTCATACCAGTGATGAAAATAGATGGTCTCCATTCAATGTATCCTAAAAAAGGGGCGGGGGAAGCTTAGGATTTGACCAGTGTTGTGTCACAGTATGTTAAGGTGTCACCTGCAAGTCCAACATCCCATATGAATGCCAGCTGGAGTCCCAGCTGCTCACTTCCGCTGCAATTTCCTGCTAATGAGCCTGAGAAAGCAGGGGAGGATTGCCCACGAGGGAGACCTGGGTGGGTTTCATCTTGACCCATCCGCAGCCATTGCACCCATTTGGATATGAAGATCCTCCTCTTTGCTCCTCTATTCTCTCTGTAACTACCTTTCAATCTCTCTCCATTTCTCTCTTCCTCTTCAAATAAACATTTTGACTTTAAAAAAACAGCTTCTCAATCAGTTTGTTGAACATTTGCTGCCTGCTATACTCTCAACAGAACAAGGTTTTACCTATAATCTGTTTTTTTTAACAAAAATATTAGTCCAGCTCTTGATTTAAAACTATGAAATATCTTAAAAGTTTCGTGATTTCACAAGAACATTGTATTGAGGGCCAGTGCCCTTTGGAAAGCCTTTTAGGAGAAACCTTTTCTGGCATGTTACTCTTGATAAGACTTACAGTATTGATAACATGTCAAAACCATTCTCGTCATTTGTGCATATTAAACTGAAAATGGCAGTTTTGACGTCAAACATCTGTTTGTGCATTCATTAACTCAAACACCATAAACAAGACACTTTTCCATCAAATTGTAAATTCAAAACACTTTTTTTTGGTGATTCATCCTCCTATCCCTCTTCCTAAAATCTTTATCTCTTTTGGGTTTACAGAGAGAGGGGAAAGGCATTTCACTTATCTAAGCAGCTCAATAATTGGGTTTCACTTATGACTTCATTTAAAAACACAGCATATATTATTTCTTCTACTTTTCCTGTAGGAAGGTAGTTAATGCTTTAAAGTCCTTTAAAGTTAAAAGCATAAAATCTAATATTTAAAGTGATATTAAAAAGCCACCCAGTTTTGTTGCTCATCTTTTTGTCCTTGGTCTGTTATCTTTCTTCTAAGACAGTAGAAATAAGGCACATTAATGTCTTTGGCTGGATTTTTCATATTCTTTGAAAGAGAAATAACCTTCGACCAACAAACCACCCTCTATATTCCAGTCCTGTTCACTAGCCAATGCGCAGTTTTCATGTATACACATAGCTCTCAAGTCTAAGTATCAAGCACGTAACTCCAATCTCTTCTCCAAATATTTACAGGTAGACAACATCAGCCAGTAAAAGAAAACTTACCTATTCTTTTTCCCAAACTCTATCCTCCCAGACCTACAGTCTCTGAAGTTCAGTTTTCATCACTCCTTGGATCCCAGAAAACTTTGCTTTTCAAAATGTCCAAGGGGCAAGCTCTTCGAAAGCATCACCAGGGCAGTTACCACAAGCGCAGGATTTCAGACCCTGCTCCAGCTGTCCTGTTTCAGAGTCTACATTTCAACAAGGTTCCCAGGTGATTCCTGAGGCACTTCGCTAATTTAGAAAAGTTGTGAAATTCCAAGTGTCCCTGTGATGGCACTACGCAGTAGAGCTTTTGGGAGGTGACAGTCTTCCAGAAGGCCATCACTATCTCAAACTTTGATGTGAATCTCAAGTTTTCTCGTAAAGCAACTCTCATTTTCCTCCATTAACTGAACACAAAATCTTCTCAATTTTAGTAAATTGCTTTATCAGGTATTCAGCATTTAAGCCAAAACACTAAGAAAGATGTTTAATTTTTTTTTTTAGTCTCATGTTTATCCACAAGTCCCACATTTTCTACTTCCAACACATGTGCCACCTTCACTCACAGCTCTCCACCTCATGATGATATCATCCTCTAAGCCATCACCTTCTTTAACTCATGACTATAGCGCCCTAGGAACCAAGCATTTCTTCCTCTCCAAGCTCCCCCTTGTCTGTTCCATGACTTGGCCTCCATGCAATTCCTCAAGAAAGCCAACTTCTCTGTTGCAGTGAGCCTTTGGTTACTTTTATTCTGCAGAAAATCTCTGAAACATTACCTTCCACCTGAGCCTGACTCCACCTTATCTTTAGTCTTCCCTAAACTAACCTACCATATACCTTATCGGATCATCATGCTTACTGTCACTTTTTAATTAAAAACTGTATCTAACTGCCTTAAAAAAAAAAAAAAAAGACTTGCTTGTCCTTTTACAGTGTTTCTCCCCTTGCTACAAAGTGATCTTGACCAAGGCAGAGACTTTGAGTTACTTGTTACAAGTAACTCTGAGTTACTTGACTCACTTGAACCAAAAACAGAATTGACGTGTAATAGGTGTTCAACAAGTATTTGTTAAATAATGGAACAGTGGACAATTAGGTGATTGGCAGATGTCAATTTCCATGGAGATTCTTTAACCTTTTCATTTCTACCCAAGTGAATCATCTTTAGCCATCAGTGACAGCTTGAGCGTTACCCAAGACAAAATTCCATACTTCATTTAGCTTTGGTTCTGCATCGGACTATTGATCGTTTAGTAACGATAATAAAATCCTTGAAGCAGCTCGTCCGGGAGAACGCAAAGGCAGTGATGGCAAGGCATTCAAATGTCGGCCGTTGATGTGATCACATCTAACAGGTGCTGCCCACACAACAGTCATTCCTCACTTCCCGCAACTGAGATTTCCCGGGAGAGGTCAGCAGGTCCTCGCCATTCTGAAGACGGACAGCACGTCCCTGTGGAACGCGTGTCTCCTGCTGATGCAGAGGGGACCTGCACACTAGGACGTTAAAAGCTCCAACTTGTGAAGGAGAGCTAAAAAGTTGCGGACAGCGTCAGAGGAGCCTCCTGCAAGGGGGCAGAACATGCAGGTATGTAAAGGTTTTAATCACTTCAGACTGTTAAAGCTATATCATAAAAAAAAAACCTTGATAATCTTAAACCTTAAAGCAAGCACCCCACTTGCCTTTATTAAGACAAAAAAAAAAAAAAAAAAATCCAGGTACCCAATGTTTCATTTGGTTGGGCAACTAGTCTTAGATTTTTTAAACTATGTTTTTAAATGGACCTTCCTGGATGGAACATGGCCGAATATTGAAGGTTAGAAGCAGAACGCAGGGAGAGGTGGGCTGTGATAGAGCAGGGATCAGGAATGAAGCCCAGGATCCTGTCTGCAGGGCAGTGACCCTGCCTGCTTGATTGTTCGGTGTAGAGACTCGGAAGTCTGGCGGCCATGACCCTGGCGGTTTTCCTGGTGTGTTCTTTCCCGGGGAACTCCAGCAGCGTTCCGCAGGTAAGCGGAGGCAAACAAGACCCTCCCTCTGCCCCCTTTCTCTTTTAACTTGTTTTTAAAAAATTTTTTTTTATTATTTTCCATGACAAAGTTCTGTAGATACAGGGGTTCCCCCTTCCCTCCCCCCTACCACTATATTATTACAGCAATGTAGTCTTCCAGCAACAGCTAACAAGTTCAACATTCTACTAGCCACGTGCACCAGGGCATTGCAGACAAAGGCAGAAAAATCTAGCAACAAATGTTTGATGTGTATTTAACTGCTTCATTGGCACGGGAAATGCATTCTGCAAGGTACCCCCAGTTCCCTGTATGCTAGCTAGCCTCCACCACACAGTTCATCAATGAGAATCTAATTCAGCGTCTTCCCTAACGCAGGACAGCGGGCAGCAATGTTTTGCTCACTGCTCTTTTCTCTCCTCGACCCTAGAGACTGCTGGAGAGGAGGAATTGGACTCCACAAGCCATGCTCTACCTTAAGGGGGCACGTAAGTCTTTGCTTTTCCCCTAGCCATAACAGGAAGAAACCCTAGATATGCATGAGCCCTTTAAACCCACAGAGATCCGAGCGACCCTGCTCCCATAAAGCACCAAGGCTACCCAGGTCTTTCAGGGCATCAAGAAAAGGACCCGGGTAGGCGAGGGCGGGCGGTGGCAGGGGTCGACTCCCACCCGGAACCCCCGGGCTGCTCACTGCAGGCGCATTAGCAGACTTGGCAGGTGCAGGCGCCCAGCTGCCCCAAAGCACCCCTGAGGCGGCCGCGCTGAGTGCCCCGCGTCTCGCCCTTTGCAGAGGGGCGTCGTTTCCTCTCCGACCAGAGCCGGAGGAAGGACCTCTCGGACCGGCTGCCTCCAGGTGAGTGACCCCGGGGAAGCAGGTGTGGTGAGCTAGCTGGACACGCTCCGCCCTGGCGTGAAGAGAACCCGTCTTTCCGCTCAGGGTACTGCAAATGGGATTACCAGACGTACCCTAAAGGTTTATCTTTTCATTCCATTTTCCACAACTTTTTGAATCCTCCTCACGCAGTCAGCCCGGGCGGGTCGGCCGCCGGAGTCGCAGGGGACACTCAGCCGCGCGCCACGGGCGGCTGGGGCGAGCCGCGCCTGCGCACACCGCCCTTCCTGCCTCCGCGCGCCCTCGGCTCTGAGGGAAGATTCGGCGAGAGCCGCGTGGTGCTTCTAGAAACGTCGCGCGTCTGTGGGGCAGGCGTTTTCCTCAATGTTCTCCGTGTTATGATGGTTATTACTGCCGTCGTTATTAACATAGCGGCCTACCCGGGAACTTGAATGTTGTACCTCCTTTGAAGGAGCGAGAGCCAGCAGAGCCCGTAACTGGGACCATTAAGAATGGGGTCAGGTACAGAATATTTTAATGATTCGCTTTTCCGTACCACTGGATTTTTTCCCCGTTTAATGCAGTTTTTAAAATTTAAACGCTAAAAAGAAAAGGCTGTTTTGAAAAACTGTTAAGAATTCAGTAAGAGCTTCACAAGTGTTTGTTCGGGTTTGCAGTGTAATTAAGCTTATTTATTTTATGAGAGCACAACGTGTGTTTTTCCACTCAGTTTCCCACAAGTTAAAAACCATGGTTGCTGTTGAATCGGAGTGGTTTGTCTGAGGGCAACTCAGACATAGCTTTTGAACATTTAACAGACATTACTTGCGTCCAGTACTTACTTGACTGTGGCCAAGAATGCAGGTTCTTAATTCAAACTGTGTTGGAAGGAACGAAAGGGGGAGAAAGTAGAGATTGGGCAGGACCACATCCAATCCTGCCTGTCCAGACATCCTGTTTTAAGCAAGGAACAGGAAACTCCTAAATGGGCCCTTTCCCTTAAACCCTTGCTTTCAGGAAATTCCCATACCCCGTATGTAAACACCGATCATAAGCCATTGCCAAGGGAAGGGTGAAGGTTCCGTTTCTACACCGTCAGTCGAAGGAGCTCTGTGCTTTGGGATGAACAAGTTCCTAGAAATTTGTCTAGCAGTATACCATGGGGTAGGCTTTGTGTGAATATCTGAATGCTGATACCAACCGTATTGTTTCCCCCCTCCAGAAAGACGGAGCCCAAAGGCCCAGCTCCTGACTCCTCCGGAGGCAGTGGCCGTCTTCCTGGCATCCTTACGAAACCCGCAGGGAGGTATGGCTGCAGGATAAAACAGCTTTCCCTACGTTCAGGGATTCTGTGTTGCACCTGGTTCCCTCTCCTGAAATGTGCAGAGGTGCTTATGCCTTAATGATCAGTGTATTTCTCAGTAGCATGAGTCCCAAGAATGTGAAAACATATCCTGGGTAAGACCAGGGAGCTCAGTATGAACTTCAGAATCCACACCCTAGTGTAACCTTTTTCTTCCAACTTTTAGCACTGAAAGAATTTATAGCCCATCTCCGTTCTTTTAAGATGTTGAAGAAACTGAAGCCAATAAAAATTTAAATAATCACACATGCAATGGCTCACCAGTTAAGCCAGATCAAACTACTGGAAATGAACCACTCTTTAGAGACAAACAACTGTTTCATGTGGATCATTCCAGCAGCTATGGTCTACACCAGTTCTAGTTCTAACATAATTCTGCTGTTTATGTGTAACCACCATTATGTGACACAGTATGTTCTGTATCGGGATTTAATGTAATTCTCAACTCAATAATTACATTCTGTCCCTGCGGCATTACAGCTAGTACCCATTAAATATCCTTTACCCAAAATGCTTGAGGCTAGAAGTATTTCAAATTTCAAGCTCTTTGGATTTGGGAATATTTGCATAGGCTTTAGAGTTGAGCTTCCCTAACCTAAAAATCTAATACCTGAAACGCTGCAAAATCCAAAACGTACCCCGCATTCAGGAATAGCACCAGCCTAGCAGACTTAGGTTTACATCTTAGCTTTACAGTCTGTGATCTGGGTGATTCTGAGCCTGTCATTATCCATTAAATAATAAACCAGTGGGGTACCAATGTGTAGGGTCATTGAATGCTCATTCCTTTCCAGCCATTGTAGCGATTTGAGCTTTCCTGCCTAATTTAGAGTCCCAGCAACCTGCTGCTATCCGAGTCCTTAGCTACTTGCAGCTACAGATGGAAAGTTTTCCAATCTGTCCAGCTAACAAAGATCCCTGATTTTTGGTCTTCCTTACTTCTCACAATGCTGCCTTACTAATGAAGGAGTATTTGCAAAGGTATTTCCATGTCATGTTTACCAAGTCATGCATTTCAACAGGAAATAGTACCTTTGATGCAAGTGAATACTGGTTGCGATTTTAAACTTGAGATATATTCATCAGAGAAGCACACCTGGCCCTTTCATATTTTTACAAAACATACATGTTATTATTTTGTTCATTATGGATGTGCAGTGTGAGTCCCCCTCCCTATGTCCCAAGCTGAGGGGAGAATTAGAAATCCAAACCAATCAAACATCTCTTTAATTTTTGGAGTTTAACTTAGAGGGTTTTGTGTTTGTTTCCTGAGGTCTTTTCATATTTTATCCATATACATTTTAAGATGGAGATTTATTAGTTTTTTTTCTTTCCAGATGGAAAAGAAGACTTTCATCAGACCGGATTCCTGGAAGACCATATACTAAACTGGTGAAAATGTGCTGTTTTACATTCAGTTTTAGGTCTGTGTTGGTGGAAGGCATGACCCACAAACCCTTGTATTTTTCACTCCATTTGTAATTTTAGCAATATGCACAGTGAGGTTTATTCCTTCAGAAGCCAAAGCAATGCAGACTTTTTACCCCCAGAGCAGCATTGCCTTCTTCCATCGCTTCCCGTCCGGTCTAGGTCAGCCTGTGTGTCACCCAGGAGTGTTTTAGAGCCCTGGTACACACATGGCTGAAGACACTCCAGTTTTTTCAGCTTTGGCACAGCAGTGCCTGTGGTGATTCTTGTTGATTTTCCCTTCTGTTCTGTCTTGGATTTTGTTGTCACTCAGCAGCCCTTCTGTTTCCCACAAAGGGTAGGCAGGCAGGGAGAGGAGAGTGAGATTCTGTAGTGCCTCAGGACGAGTTGTTCTGATGGGAAGTGGAAGGGGGTGACTCCTGGGAGCTGCTCTGAGATGTGAGCACTGGGTGTGTTCAAGGAGAGGTGGTCCCAGAAGGTTTGCTGGAGATGGAGAGCTCGCCTTGTGCTCTTGGTGTCTCCTTGGTTCTGTTTAGAAACATGAGCCTGAAGATGGCTGAGAACTAAGCAGGTGGAGACACACTCTGCCAGCATGTTTATTGCACAAAGCAAACAAAGCAGTTTTTGAGCTGGCTAGTTTGCAGTGGCTAAATATCCTGCAGACTGCAGTACCCTGCTGACCGTAATTGCCTAGAATTCTGGTTAGACATCAGGGCATTACACAGAGGCACCCGAGTGTCTAGGTGCAGGGTAATATGCCTGATGTACTTCTTTTCCAAGTCAGTTTGGTGCCATAACATCTGAGTACACATGCCCACATGTGCACCCCCTACAGCAAGCAAGATAGTTTATTGATTTGGAATTGCAAGATGACCACCTTCTTAATTTTTTAAACTGAGTATCGTTACTGATCATAGCCTAAGTAGAAAGTATTGTTAATTCCTATTGTCATCAATATGTAGTTATTTAGTAACTAAATATCTTATGCGAATGTCTCTGTAACCTAGAATTGAAATCTCAATGTGTTAGCTAATTAAAATCCAGCATCTAAGGCTTGTCTATATCTTATTTCACAATTGGATAATGAAACTATATTGAAGTTAATGTGACATTGATATTTGCCAATAAGCAAGCATTGAAACAACCTGTGACATGATCTTATTTATTAATTATAACTTGATTTGTAAGTGGATTTATGAGTCAGTGCGTATATCTCATTCATCATGAAGTATTTGCTAATCAGACATAACTTTGTACATATTGGCTGTTGAAGTAATTTATTTTCCAAGAACGTTTTTAACATCTGGCCTATGAAATGAGTCTCTGTGAAACTAAATACCAAGACAGAGTTTTTGAAAGCTGTCTAGATGACCAATAGCTGTTTAAACATAGCCACAAGTTTTGTTAAGTTCTGTTTGAATTTGGTGTGTGTTTCCCAGTACAAATTGGCTGATTAATTTCAAAGACCCCTCTCAGCTTGCTGTAACTTTCCAACTCTTCTTAGTGTGTTTTTGCCATTCTCTTCCTTTCTTTTTGGAAAATTATTTTATTCATTTCCCAGGCAGAGAACATCTCCAAATGTCTGAAATTGTCCCCTTGGGAGCTGATCCCAAGAGCAGGCAGGTTTCCTTGGTGACAGGTGTCCAATCACTTGAGGCATCCCTGTGGCCTCCCAGGGTCTGTATGAGTGGGCATGTGGAGTCAGAAGCCGGGAGCAGATGTAAAACCTGGCACTCCAACATGGAACACAGGTGTCTTAGTAAATCAAATGCCTGACTCATTTTCGACCATTTTTGAAACGGAGATGGATGAATTACCATAGATCAGAAAACTCATATTGTATGGTTTGTTTAAAATTGGAAATTTTCTGGAGGGGTGTTTGGCACAGCAAGTAAGACGTCACTTTGGATACCCACCTCGCATATCAGAGAGCCAGGTTCAAGTGCTGGCTCTGCTTCCAGTCAAGCTTTCCACTAACCTGTACTTTGGAAGAAGGCAGAAGGCACGAGTCACTTGGGTTGTTAACCCCCATGCAACACATGCAGGAAATGCAGGCTGTTTTCCTGGCTCTGTTTTCCTGGCTCTTGCCCGACTCATCCCTGGCTGTAATAAGCCTTAGGGAAGGAAACCAGTGGCTGGAAGATTTATCTCTGCCATTGTGTATTTTTTATTTAAAAATTTAAAAAATTAGGAAACCTGCTCCTTCGACACATGTGTATATCCTTGAATACTCTGGCCTGCAGTAAGATTTTCAGCACAGATCCCTTACCCTCCCCTTCTCTCCTTTGCACCCTTCCTCTCTGGTGGCTCTCTGGTCTTTGAAACAGGCTCCCTAGTCCTCTGTGGTCCTTTGGGTTTTCCCCTAAGCTCCTCCCTTCCTCCCACACCACAAGCGGGGAAAGAAGCCCTGGCTTGTTTAAATCAACCTCCAGCTCTCATATTTCTTCTTTAACAGATTGTGTGGGTTTAAGCAGAATTTGGTCCCCCAAAGCAATACAGGCATGTAAATCTCAGAGTTTTCTATCACTGATTAACGAATTAAGGATATGGATTTGATCTAATTGAGGATGCAGACCTAGTTGGTGATGGTAAGGTTATCGGGCTTGCCCTGGCAGGTGGTGCTGGTGAGAGGGATGATAAAGAAGAGGAGCGTGTGTCCTGTCTCCCTCAGCTTCCTAACTTACTGTCTGCTCATTCCTTTGCACACACTTTGCCACAGCCAGCCTTCACCAGCTGCTGGATGAATGGCATCCCCTAATCATGGGCCATGAACCTTCACACTAACTAACCAACCAAATAAACCCTCCCTCCGAAGTGACTGCTCCTAATTGTCTCCGTTAAAATAACAAGAATCCGACTCATGAGTTGGTTATGATATATCAAGTGTCTCACCAATCCTGACTCACATACTTTTATCTGGACATCAGGAGAAAGGGAAGTGGATGTGACACTCACAACCCCCATGTGAAGTGTGACAGGGCACTCTTCATCATACCTGTTATTTCATAGAAACGGGGCTCATCCTATGTAGCCTCTGGGACTTCCTTAAGTAGATTTGACCAGCTCTTCTGAGTCCTCCTCTACCCTGGAACACTTGCTGTACCTCTTGGAACCTTGTACATCTTCCTATGTATATATAGAGAGAGCCAGCTCTCTTTGCCCTTCCTCTGATTGTGGAAGCAAGGATGCTCTCCATCTTAGCTTGAAGTGCCAAGTGAGAGTACCACAGGCTGGTGGCTCATAGAACACACAGCTCTAGAGGCGGGGATGTCTGAGATCAGGTGCTGACAGCACCACTGTAGAAGGAGGGCTTGCTTTCTCTCAGAGGAGTCCTTAGCACCTGCTAGAAGGAACAAGGTAGCTCGCTGGGCTGCTTTTTTGGAAGTGATCTCCAGGTCCCACGACTTCCCAGAGAGTCCACCTCCTATAAACACACTGAGGATTAAAACTTGGAAGAGAGAGGACACAGACGTTCAGACCATAGCAGGTGTTAAAATCCCTGAGAAAAGAGTCTTGCTGTTAGCCAGCTGTTACACACCATTCTTTATGGTTTCTGTCCTCCAGTTCATGAATCATGTATTCTGTAACAGCATCAGTTACTTTGTATCTCTATTCTCCCAAAAGACCATTTGTTGTGCAACAACTCTGTACAAGATACTGTGCTGCACAGTCTCAACTACTGAAAAGCCCATTCTTTCCTCACCCATCTTTGCGAAAGACCAACAGAGTCGCTGGAGAAAAGGGAGGGAGTCAAGTGGCAGCAGCTGTCTGCACAGTACCTTGAGAGAAGCTAGAAACTAGAGTTCCTGCACCTGCCCCTCTATAGCAGGAGTTTGCAAGTCAGTTAATTCCCGTGTGTACTCTCTGTGTACATTTCTAATCCTAGAACTATTCTTTGGACAAACATCACTTAAATGTTGAAGTTGCAGAGTGAAGTATTGTACAGTATGATAAAAAATATTTAGTATGTTTTACTGTAAAACTGTCGACCAACCAATTATCAATAAGAGTGTCGCTTGAACACACGGATGAGGACGTTCTGAGGACACATGGTCCTTTCACAATGAGCCTCTCTTTTATTGTGAGCCCCTTGTGCAGTTTCAACAGATGTCCATGATATGAAGACAATTCAAAAGTTCATGAAAAAATGAAAGTTTATTTTAGTGCAAAACTATTTTTAAACACATGCATAGTTTTTCCTGTTCCATGAACTTTTTGAAAATCCCTTGGATAAATCCATCTTATATTTTCTTTTTTGTTGTTTTTTGCTTTTCAGTGTAATTTTTCAAACTGTTCTATACATGATACTTTAATTGGCCTTCAAAGAATAGTCTTAAATAAGGTGAACTTGCAACCCTCTTGCATTTTGGCCTAATTTGTTGCTTGTCTCCAACATTCTGCAGCTTCTTTATAGCTCAGGAGGCAGTAGGAGAGCAGGGTTACAGTCTTCTATTGGTCTTGAACAATCTGACGTGTTGCTGCTTTACTTCTCTGTTACCACCAACCATTCAGATGACTGAATCTTTTTTAGTCTCTACAGACCAGGGTCAACTGATATGCCAGTCAGAATTATCACTGTGATGGCGGAACATGCTACTCAATTGTGACAAAAGCAATCCAAGGGTGGATGTGAATTTTGCTTTTATTTTTTATTTAAAAGGCAGAGAGACAGGGAGGGGGTTGGGGAGAGGGAGAAAGAGGGACACAGTGGGGGGGAGAGAGAGAGAGGATATCTGAGCCACTTGTTTAATTCCTGAATGCTCTGGGACTGGGTCAGGCTGAATTCAGGAACTAGAAGCACAGTCCAGATCCCCGTATGGGTGACAGAAGCCCAAGCCCTTGAAGCAACTCCTGCTGCCTCCAAGGTGTGACAGCAAGAATCTAGCAGGGAGAGCACTGCTGGGACTCACACCTAAATACTCTGAAATGCCGTGCGTGTCCAAAGCTGCTGAACTGCTGCGTCAAACGTCCACCCGTTTTTTTTTGTTTTTTTTTTTTTTTGCCATTTACCTTTAATTACATTTAAACTATAAATCTAGCTAATTATAATCATCATTCAACTATAACTCTAAGCACATCACAGAATGTGTTACAACATTACAGTTAAGTAGATTTTTTTCCTTTTGCTAATTTTTGGTGTTATCTTTTATTAGACTATACATTGTCATTTTTTTACACATTTTAATGTCAAACAGTTTTTATAAACGCTATCAATGAAAGCTTAACCTTTAAATATCGCTGTAGTATTTATTCACTTGGATCTAACAATTTATCATCTGTGGGAAGAATGATCAAATTTTCACGAGAGTTTTCCATTTAAATAATAGAAAAATCACGGCAGTAAGCTGGAACGGTTTAGATATTCTGTCATTATTTGAAGATGAATTCTAGATTTTAGGAGCGATGTGATAAATGTGAGTCATATGCTTCAAGATCTTGATTGAGAATAGGTATTTTCTTGTGGATTTTGATTCTCTATAATGCAAAATGAAAACTAGTAACTTTGGTCATGTGAAAATGTGGTCAGCAGAGATTTAATTACCTAAAGTATGTAAGTAATGCGCATTCAAAGCCAACATCAGCATTCTCTGGGGGAGAACAGAGACTTCTTTGGTAGGTTCTAGAAACTAAATCCTAGGCAAAGGGCCATGATGCTGAAAATTTTAAGATAAAAACCAGTAGAGAAAAAGATCTGCTTAAATTAACCATGGTACTACTGTAACAGCCCTGCTCATGCCCAAATTTACTGAGAAAACAAGGGATGGAATAATAATTTGGTTTTAATTCTGAAGAGCAAAGTGGCCATTCACTGAATCTCCTCTACTTCTTAAGCAGAGAACAAACTCATTTGTAACACTTAGAAGAAAATAAAATTTCTGGCATCGTTGTTCTCTGGAGGACCCATTCTTCCTATGTTCTGACTAAATCAGCTCTGCTGAGCAGCTGTGGAGTTCAGTTCTTGTATTCACCATGCAGCTTTTTCTTCCCATGAGGAACGTGGCTCAGAGAAAGCGGCGACTTGATGTTTAACCGGTCCCTTTCAGCCTCCTCCTCTTCATTGTACCTCTCATCCTCATCCTCGTCTTCCACGTCACTGCTCTGAGGACTGGAGGCCTGAGACCCCAGAGGAGAAGGTGGCACTGAGGAAGGCCTGGGGTATTTAAATCCCTCAGTCTGCCAAAGATAAAAATAACACACAAAGTGGGATGAGCAATGTCATACTACGCATGCGCATTTAATAAAGAAATTATGAGATAATCTTCTGTGGTCTGATCAGGTGCTGTTAAACTTGGATTCATTTTGATTCTGGTACCACCAAGTTCAAGAGATTCATTACATATGCAGCCATCCTTTATTAAGCACTGCGCTCGGCCAAGTGCTGGAATTATTTTGCCTCATTTAATGATCTAGCATGCTAATACATTTGTTCTTCCCATTTATCCAAGAAAATTGAGGCTTAGGCCAAATGGCCTTGTTCAGGGTCATAGATTACTTGTCAGGGTTATATGTGCTAGAGCCAAGATTTGTGATTGTTTCCGAGCTTTAATTTCAACTTCCGTGTCACACCACTGATGGTCTCTGTGTCCTCCTTCAGATTTGCTGAACAAAGCTGCGGGACTTGTGCACTCCCAGCAGGTATCCTGGAAGCCAGGACATGCACTTGACCCTGAAATTCCTCTCCTAGCCTGTTTTGGCGGTTGATGAGCAAATATCATGTGGCTTTGATCAAATTGTGCCTCTGCCTAAGAGTTGCTGAGGTGATTCATTTGATAAATGTACTGAACACCACAGTTCCACCATAGAAGTGGCTTTAAAACTGGGATCCCACCTTCCAGGAATGCATGTGAGGACAAATACATAAACATGTTACAGTACAAGTGGCTCTGTGTTTCTCCTAGTTGTTTACATCATAAATATATAAGGACAGTCATTTCAAGTTTGGATACTTAAAGCAACATGAGAAAAAATAACAACACTGAGTCTTGCACTGAGGCCCTGACTCAGAGCAGATGTTCCAAACTTATCAGTTCAATAGTGTGAGAACGGGTGAAATACAGGTGAATTACGATGAGATGGGATGGATGCCTCTAAATAAACAGAGCAGCCAACTCTAAACACTGAAATTGTGAACACAGGAATTGCAATTTGTAGCCTGAGCAATTAAGAAAACCTGTTCAGGGACCAATGCAATGGCTCAACAGGCTACTCATCCACCTGTGAGCACTGGCATTGCATATGGGTGCCAGTTCATGTCTTAACTATTCCACTTCTGATCCAGCTCCCTGCTGATAGCCAGGGAAGTCAGCAGAGAATGTCCAAACCTTGGGCCCCTGCACCTGCCTAGGAGACCCAGAAGAAGCTCTTGGCTCCCAGCTCTGGGTCATCTTAGCTCCGGCCACTGCGGTCATCTGGGACATGAATCAGCGAATGAAAGATTTTTCTCTGTCTCTTAGTAAACCTGTCTTTCCAATAAAAATAAATCAATCTTTTATTATTTTAAATATTTTTTTTAAAAAAAGATAAGATTTATTTTTATTTGGTAGAGAGATATACGGAGAGAAATAAATTCTAGAGACAGAGAGAAATAAATTCTGTTGCCTGGTTCACTCCCTAAGTGGTCATAGTGGCCTGAGCTGAACTGATCCACAGCCAGGAGCCAGGAGTTTCTTCCAGGTCTCCCATGTGGGTGCAGGGTCCCAAGGCTTTGCATTGTCCCCTACTGCTTTCCCAGGCTACAAGCAGGGAGCTGGATGGGAAGTAGAGCAGCTGGGACGTGAAACAGTGCCCATATGGGATCCCAGTGCATGCAAGGTGAGGACTTCAGCCACTAGGCTATTGTGCCAGACCCCCCAAAAAGAAATCTTTAAGAAATCCTTTTACTATTTTTTATGAACAAAATTTAGGTTGGATTAATTAATTTCTAAGATATTTTACTCCAGAAACCTAATATAGATTGGTATAAACTAGAATATTTGGAAAAGTTATTTATGGTAGACATGATTTGTTTTGAGAATTATATCTCAACTTGAGGGGCCTATAAATATTTGACAGGGAACCACAGCTTTTTGAAAAATGACTCATATTTGGATATACATTCCTTACAAGAACCATGGATGCTTCTTTATCCAGATTTGTAACATACTGGCTTTGGTGGGAGCACATTTAAATACACAGGTAGTGCCCATCGAAAGCTCAGATCAGCGTCCTAAACTAACCTAGGGTGGCTCCCAGCAATTTGTCTTTCTTCCTTGTGCCTAAGTTGCCACCTAGTGGACAGGAGGCCAAACAGGAGTCCAGGTTAGCCCTTGGACTGCAGACCCAGTCTGACTGAGAAGTACCTGAAGTTGTGGCACTTGAGCTGCAGCTCCTGTCTATTGACAGATGTGGCTATGGTGATCTCTTGAACACAAACATCTAGTCAGACTTCACAAGAAAGTCTCCGACAGGCACTGCCAAGCACTGCGTTAAGTGCTCATCTGGTCTAGAGCATCTTCAAGTGTTGGAATCTGCTCTTGTTTCAGTCTTGCCTAGATTTAAACATTTCCTGGACAATGAATATCCCTCCTGTTAGAGCAGCCCAGTTTCTTTTTTAACAACTTTAAAAACAATGGTGGTCTAACAGGCAGTTCAGGCATGACATTTGATTACTAAATTTGGTTATGGAGGGACATCACCAAAGACATGAGTGAGTTATCTGCTCTGCCTGCACACAAGGCAAAATCTGAATTCAGAGCTTTCAGATACTCATATTTGTGATTTCCATTATTTTTGCTCTGATTCCACACTATGAAAAAGTGTAGGAGCCTGTGATTTAGCCACTACCACATTAAAAAGTATAGTTAGAATTTGTCATACATTTAGCTTTTAAAACAATGGAGAATGCATTAAATACTCACTGCTGGTGGTGATATGGGATCCATGTGGAAAATTTCTGGAAAAGCTCTGCTTAATGTCAGGTGCCTGGCATGCTGGTAATACTAACGAAAGAAAGCCAAATTACAGGTTAAACAAAAGAAGGTTTAGATATCTCAGTTACCAATGTTGTAAGGCTTTATTATTCTGGTTCTGAACTGGATGGATTTTTATTGAAGCTTTTATTTACTTGTTTTCATTTTATTTGAGAGAGAATCGGAGATGGATAAAGACTTTCCACCTACAGTTTCTGTCTCCCAGATGCTCACAACAGCCAATAGCAGGCCAGGCTAAAGCCAGATGCCTGAAACTCTACTCAGGTCTTTCCACGGTTGGCAGGGACCCAGCGACTTGAATAGGAAGCTCAGCCTGAACCCAAATCCAGGCACTCCCCTGTGAGATGCTGGCGTGCCAACAAGCCTCTTCACCAGTGTGTGAAATGGCTGCCCCTGAAATGCATGCTTTTAAAAGGGCAGAATCTTTTCATCCTAAGGAAAGCAAGAGACAGGAAATAAATGACAGTATTCAATGTTATTGTTTTTCAATGCATAGGCCAAGAAGTAATTAAAACGTTGGGGAAAACATTGATCCTGGCCCTGAGCTGAGCATGAAGGTGACTGAAACATTGGCTTCTTTCCACAGGGAAGGAGCAATGTCATGAAGAGAGCTCGGCCTCAGCAGACAGTCAGCCTGGAAACCCACCTCGACTCAGGTGAGACACACTGGATTAGAGCCTTCCTGCTCTGTTTTCATTAGAGAGTGGAGAGAGGACCATGCGGGCTGCAGTGAGCCCTGGTGTGTGTGTGTGTGTGTGTGTGTGTACAGGTGCCCAGCAAGTGACAGCAAGGAGAGTTTAACAACATGTGAGCAGATACACTGTGGGAAGGCCAAGTCAGTTTATTCGTGGTTCAGTCATCCAATGCTGGGACAGATGCACATATGAATGCTTGCAAACCGATCACATGATTGAATGAACGTACTTCCTATACTTATCTTTTTGGCAACAGAGCAAAGGACTTTACAAAGTTCACGGAAAATGCAAGTTGTGAAAAAAGCTATGCGTGAATCTCTAAACTGCACCAGAGTAAGTGTATTTTGTAATTCTCATTTTCTGTGAAATGTTTGCAGCAGCTGCTTCCTGTTGTAGTGGAGGTATAAGCATATTTTCTTTCTCTGGAGGAAAACAAAGTGGGGACTTTCCTCCTGATGCCTTTCCTCATCTTTCTGAAATGGTTTTGCATACACGTTAAGCCCAATCGTAGATTAAGTAGCCATATCCTGAAGGCCTTGTTTATACAGACTCAAACTCAACATGACAAATCAGAGTTAGGACTTTACAAAATCTTATTAGTTTACAAAATATGTGAAGCCATCAGTGAGATTCTAGCAATTACGACCTTAAACTGGATTTATGGGTTATGGCTTTCATTGTCGAGTGGAATTTTTCAAACATGTATTTTATGTACTTGGTAGAGTTAGAGAGAGAGTTCCCATATTACTGATTTACTCCCCAAATGGCTGCAATAGCCAGGATTTGGCTAGGCCAAAAGCAGGAACCTAGAACTTCATTGAAGTCTGAGTGCCTGGACCACATTCCACTTCTTCCACAGGCACATTTGTAGGGCACTGGACCAGAGGTGGAGCAGCCAGGTCTCAAAATAACACTCACGGAATGCTCATGTTACAGGTTGTGACTTAACTATTCAAATGCCTGCAATGGCTGGGGGCCAGAGCCAAGAGTCTTGAAGTCCACGTGCATCTCACACTTGGGGGGTAGAAACCTAACCATCTGAGCCATCCATCACTGCTGTCTCCCATGGTGTGCATCAGCAGGCTGCCAGAGCCAGGTGTCAAACCCAGGTGCTCATGTAGGGGACCCAGGTACCTTCACCACTTGGCCAAAGCCTGCCCCCAGTGGAATTCTTAAAGTGTGTCTCTGTGTTTATTAAAATCTTGCTTACTCTGCCCAAATATCTCCAATCCAGAAGATCTGAAAGCCTCTCGGTTCGGTTCCTCTGGATAATTCTCTGGCGGCGTGACTGTTTGCAAAATCTGTAGAGAAACTGTGTCAGCTGATTGCATGAATCATCTGGAGAGCGGAACCGCCTGTCCACAATGTAAATACCTGCAGATCACAAAGCCACAGCACAAGTCAGAGCGGGATGAACCTTACAGCCCTGCTACTCAGTGTTCTGCCTGTGGGTCAGAGGCCAGCTGTATCAACCAGTGCTTGACTCAGCCGCCGCCTGCACTTGATCTCTGTCCTTTGTAGGACTTTTAAGTCTTCTGCTAATTGCATTTGTGTCTGGCACACAGTTCACTAAAGTGGATCTTGTTGGAAAAAATTCTGGCATTCTACAGGCATATGGGATCAACCGTTTCCCATAATTTCCAGGGTGAGAGCTGGGTACCAGTATTTCTGGGCTCCTTAATCCTAATGTGTAGCCAGGGCTGAAATTCACAGCCTTTATCTGAGGAAAGAGAGCAGCTCCTGTTCCCTTGTGAAATCCCTAAGGAATTGTCAAAGGGAAGGGAGAGAATTCATCCCATTCTAACTAACCCATCAGCTAGGCAACACAAAAGATAGAAAGATAGGGAGAGGTGATAGACAAATCAGGATAGGTGATAACAGATAGATAGCAGATACATGACATAGATGGATAAATTGATGGTGATAGGTAAATTGTGTCATAATTGAAGTGAATTATGCTGATTTGGCATGGACCTTTAAAATGATAACCATATGTGTCCTCAAACGTAGTGACCAAGATAGCTTTCCTCATGTGATGGTTAATGAAACACCACTCTTAAGAAGCAGAGATCAAAAAATAGGAAATCTTGTGATGAGGAAAATTCATTGAGGTTTCTCACTCTGTTTGCAGCTTGTCTTTTGCGCTTCATAATAAATATCAAAAAGCATTCTTATCTTCAGATCACATAATCAAATCTGCTTTTAATTAAGCAGCAAGTATATGTATGCATTTAACTAGCAGGGCAGAGCTCTTGAGAGAGGGGCCTTGCTTGGTCAAGGGGCATGCCTCACCGTAAGCAGTCGGGTCAGCCACGTGCTCCTGCATGAAGCAGCCAAAGCCGGAGAGGTTTGTGGTCACACTGGGGATGCCCATCACAGTGCATTCGGCTGCCAAGGAAACAAAGGCTTGGTTTCAGACCCATGCTGTAGCCTCTTGTGTATGCAGTGAACGATACCCTGGTCTTTCCACTTAGAGCTTTGTTCACTTTGTGCCACCCGTAGCAAGCTTGTCGCCTGTAGGACCAACTAACTCATTGAGTCTCCCTAACGAGCCTGTTGTGATCTCAGCCTCAGTGGCAAAGAAATGGAAGCACAGCAAAATGAAACAATTTGTTCAGCCTCACAAAGCCAGAGCCCCAGCTCCAAACTCCCCACATGCTGCCTGTATAAACCCAACCTGTTGTAGTTTTTGTCCCCATTTTATCCCCGTATCTAACCACGTGGTAAGATTGTGAGACACACACACACACACACACACACAAAGATTGTGAGACACGTGCTTTAAATGTGATGGCTTCTCCCCTCATAAATACCCCTTTGCGCAAATCCCTTCCACTTTCTTGGGAGTTCAGAGAAGTGGTGATCATTCGGTCCTGCAGCTTTTGGTTAAAACCCCTTTTTCAGGAGATACCTGAAATTTGTTTTTGAATCTGGATGTTCTTGGGGGCAAGCATGCTGTGCGATGCTGAAGACACCACTTGGGACGCCTGCATCTGGTCTCGAAACACCTGACATTCAGTTCCAGCTCTGCTCCCACTTCCAGTTCCTGCTCATGTGCATCCCGAGAAGCAGCCGGTGATGACTCAAGTCCTTGGGTCCCTGTCACCCATGTAGGAGAACCAGGTTGGGTTCCTAGCTCCTGACTTTGCACTGGCCTAATCCCAGCTATCACAGGCATTTGGGGCAAGAACCAGTGCATGGAAGATCTCTGTGTCTATGTCTGCCTTTCTAACAACAAAGAAATTGCTCTTCTCAGGGAGTTTGCCTTTTTCATGAGGAATTCATGTTTGATTATGGAATGACTCTTAGTTTGTGGGCAGGATCTCCCATAGCTCCCTCAAGTGATCCAGTTTAGACATTGGCTTTATCCTTTAATGTGCAAGTATTTCCAGATGGTGGTAGCTCTGTGCCTTGAGAACAGGGCTTCTATAATTGTTTTGGAGGCATGAGAGGAGGAATATGGGATGGGGATTAACAATAGTTGAGAATATTGTGAAAATTCTGGGACTTGTTTCCAGAAAAAAATTTCTTACACACACGCACACACGCACACACACACACACACACCAGAGAGAGAAGGGGAAAGACAGAGAGAGATCTTTATTTTTTTATTAAATATTCATGTACAACGAATATACAGTATATATGCCAGATACCCATGTAAGCTCAGTGTATATTCACTAGATGACTTTCATGAAATAAGTGCTTATGCTTTTATTCATGAAGTTTCCTCTAAAATCAGAACAAATTTAGGGAGGGCCTTCTAGAATGAGACAGACCTAACATCACATAGGAATTTTTTTTTAAGTGGAGAGCTATTTAATATGCTAATACTGAATGTACCTACCATCAGAAGTCTCATTCTTTCTATAGCCGTGGTTTAGGGAAGGAGTGGCCACCTTCATTTGATTAATTTGAAACATCAAATGACACATTTACTAATTATCTGCTGTTACCTATTTTAAATTACTTTATCTGAAAAGCCAAAAGAGAAAGAGGAGAGAGAGAGAGCTAGAAGAGAAAGATCTATATTCTGTCCACAGTCTCACTTCCCAGGTACCCAAGCCAGACAGCAATGGGCGAGGCCACAGCCAGGAGCTGAGAACTAAATAGGAGTCTCCCACTTAAGCCATCACTTGCTGCCTACTTGGGCGCTAATCGGTAGGAAGCTGGAATCACAAACAGGGTTTATACTCACAGCTACGTACTTCTGCCTGTCCCAGGTGGTAGCTTAACGACTACACCGAGTGCCTGCTTCTCTACATCTTAAGCCACTTTCTCAGGTCTTTCTTGTAGAACATTTTCTGTATCTGAATCACCCCCATCATTTTGTGTTGTTGAGTTTAACTGTTCTGTAAAATGCTGTTTTGATGGAAAGTAAGCTTACAGATCATCTTTTCCCAATGCCTTCCTTTGTTCCGTCAGTCACATATACCCTCATGCTTTTTCTGCACTGTAATCCTTATAACTCTAAACTGTATTGCTTACTAGAAATAGCAGAAACAAGGGTCAACAACACAGCGTTTCTCTCAGCAGTAAAATGTGAGTTTTACTATTCTCACAAGAGACTGAATCATAAACAATCAGAAATACTTGTTGCACATTTCGTAAATGCAAAGACAACACATTCACACGTGTAGAACTTATGCCACTAGCAAGTTCTAGAACTGCAAGGTGGATGGATGGAAGAGTTAGATAAATACATTTTTATATTATGGCTTAAGAAGTAGACTCTAGAATAAAAGACTAGGATCTTCTTGGGGATTCAAAGCCCTCTTGCTGCTGCTATTGGAAAGAATATAGGATCTTATTTTTATAGAGTTTTAAGCTCTATATCCAAAATCTTGGAGAAGAACATAAGTGTTTAACAAGTTTCTCCTCCCAAATTCAGTCTACTATTTTGCATTAGCACCTTGGCCTTTGTTGCCCCTTACCTGATGACATTGAGAAGCAGAAGGCAAAAATGTTTTCCCTTTGTTACAAGTTTTTACTTTTTGTACCTTCTGCTTAAAACTTACCGGAATTGTATCTAAGTGAGACAGAATCTCTGATTGCCAATAAGGGATGGAAATGACAATACTGATTCTTAAAGTATGTGTTTCCCTCTGATTTTGATATTTTGGTAGAAATTACTTCCTTTGATGGTCATAACAGTCATGCTAGTAGAGACCAGAAAAGAAAGAGAAATTGTGGATCTGAGAATCCGTAGCTTTAAAAATACCGTGTGAAGGGCCCGGTGCGATAGCATAGTGGTTAAGGCCATCACCTTGCATTCCCGGGATCCCATATGGGCGCCGGGTCTAATCCTGGGTGGCCCTGCTTCCCATCCAGCTCCCTGCTTGTGGCATCGGAAAGCAGCTGAGGACGGCCTAAAGCTTTGGGACCCTGCACCCACATGGGAGACCCGGAGGAGCTCCTGGCTTTGGATTGGCTCAGCTCCAGCCGTTGCGGTCACTTGGGGAGTGGACCATCAGATGGAAGATCTTCCTCTGTCTCTCCTCCTCTCTGTATATCCAGCTTTCAATAAAAATAATAAGTAAATCTTTTTAAAAATGAAAAAAAAATACAGTGTGCAGGGGAGGAAAAGAGCTTCTAGTTAGAAAGATATCAGGGCCTGGTACAATGATTCAGTTGGCTAATCCAGGATCCCATTTGGGCACTGGTTTGTGTCCTGGCAGCCCCACTTCCCATCCAGCACCCTGCCTGTGGCCTGGGAAGGCAGTGGAGGATGGCCCAAAGCCTTGGGACCCTGCACCCGTGTGGGAGACCCAAAGAAGCTCCTAACTTTGGATTTGCTTAGCTCTAACCATTGCTGCATTTGGGGAGTGAACCAGCTGATGGAAAATCTTTATCTCTGTCTCTCCTGTCAATCTGTCTTTTTAATTAAAAAAAAAAAAAGTAAATCTTAAAAAAAAAATCAGAATCATCATTTTGACTCAGTTTGTTAAGCTGCTGTTAGCAACTTGTATCAGAGTGCCAGTTCAGATCCCCGGTGGTCACTTCAAACCTAGCTTTCCTGCTAATGTCCCTGGGAAGACAGTGGAAGATGAAGCAAGTACCCATGGGGAGACCAGGATGGAGTTCCTGGCTGTGTCTTTGTTCTGGCCCAGATCTGGTTGGGGCAACCATTTGTGGAGTGAACCAGTGAAGATCTTTCCTGCCCCCTCAATTCCCCTGCCTTTCACATAAATTAATCTATAGAATATGCCATTTTCACAAACATTCTTTATTTTGGGGGGGATGGACTAAGGTGATAACTCAGATACTTATGAAACAATGAGTGTGCAACTACACCATGAAATATTTAGGTAAATCTTTTTCTTAGTTCAGAATCTACAAAGCACAAAGTAGGTCCCTGAGAAGTAGCTAATTAAAAATTATCTTTAAACCAAATTGAGAAATTGAAACAGTGGAAATTATTTACCAACTTTGATCCTTATATATATGCACATAAAATAATATGCTAACAAAATTAAAATTCCATAACCTACCTGGAATGTTTACGCCACCTACCTGGAGTATAGCCCCAGGGTTCATAGTAAGATGGAAATACTCCAAGATGACAACCTCGCACAAACTCTTCATAATCCATGGGTAGCAAGGGGCTGGTCGAAGACAGAAACTCTGGGTGTAAAATCACCTACAATTTTAAAAAAAGGATAATTCTAATGAGAAAAGAATGTAACAACATAAAAATGTCCTACAGTGTGGTTGTTTTAAAAATTATCTTACGGTTTGATAGAGAGAGGCAAATGGAGGAGAGAGAAGGAGCGCGTCTCTTTCTCTGAGAGCCAACCCAGAAACTCTTATTCCCTTGTTCACGTTCGAAAGTGTGCAGTGGCTGGGGCCTGGCTGAAGCTGCGGCCAAGAGTCAGGAAGTGAGCTCTGTCCAGCCTCCCACATCGATGGGGGGAGACAGTTACCCAGGGTGGAGCAGGGCGCACAAGCTGGGGCTTGAACTCAGCAAGTGTCTCGGCCAGCAGTGGGGCCATGGAGCCAAATGCCCACCCCAAACCGTGAGAGAGACCAGGTCTTATTCATGTAAATACCCTTAGCAGCCAGCAGCCTTGGACCCAGTCGTTGCAGAAACTCAAGAGTCAAAAGAAGTACACAAATGCCTTGAGTGATAGTGTTTGAAACCGGAGACTTGTCCTTAAATTGAACTTTATTTTTAAGCGTACTGCAAGAGAGGAGGAGATTCCCCATTTGCTTGTTCGCTTCCCAAACATGCAACAGCTAGGGATGAACCAGCCGAGAAAAAGCGAACACAATTTATGTTAATATATATTTTCACCATTAAATTAATTCTTAATTAATTATGTTTATATTATTAGAAATTGAATGTTTTCCTTTTTCATATTGACAATATTGTACAATGATAGTAAATAATAGAACTAAAACTCAAAAGCATGAAAAGATGCTAATTTTTAAGAATGATGCCAAAATATTTGTTATACTTCACTCAAGAAATAGAATTGATTTTCTTGATAAATAGTTAAAAGCATTTCAAGTAGATATTAAAAACAGCTAAGGGATGTTTCCAGTATCCGTATGTCTGAACAATGAGTTTCACCTTAACCCTGTCTGCGCGACTGTTGAAAAGTCCGATCCGTCTGATAGTGCTGAGGATGGGGTCGGTGGAGTCGTCGATCATGTTGTGAGTGGTCACTGGAGGCAAAGACTGTCGCTAAAGTCGGAGAGAGAAGGAAATGCCAGCTGTGGAGGGGGTGGCTGCACATCACTCATCTCAGCGATAGATGACTGACCTTCCGTCTGACCTTCACGCCTTCAGCGTGTGGGAATGACACTGGCAGTGATGGCTCTGTCTGCCTGTGTCTTACTGCAAACGTAGAAACCTTTTTTTTTTTTTTTCCCCATGGCACCTTACAGAAGCCAGGCTTTCTCAGCTGCTCCTGGACCTTCTTTACAACGTTAAGGTGTCCTGAAATCTTAAGATGTACTTTGCTGATTTCTTCTACTGGGGCTGTCCCTCAGGACTTGATGCCCCAATGTTAGGACATGAATTTGGGGGCTGGACTAAAACATTTTGGAAGAGTTTCTTTTGACTGGGATATGGTTTTTCTACAATGGCTAAAATTCCATACTTCAGAGAAAAATTAGGAGCTTTTAAAATGTTTATTTGAAAGGCATAGAAGGATATAGACACAGAGAGAGAGAATGAATTTCATCTGCTGGCTCACTTTCCAAATGGCCACAATAGCTGGAGCTAAGCTGGTCTAAAGCCAGGAGCATCTTCTGGGTGGCTGGTCCAAGGCTTTGGGCCATCCTCTGCTGCTTTCCCAGGCCATTAGCAGGGAGCTGGATTGGAAGTGGAGCAACCAGGATTCAAACAAGCTCTCATATGGGATGCCCGTGCCACAGAAAAAGGCTTAACTTGTTACATCATAGCACTAGCCCCAGGTACTTTTTATTACCATAACATACAGTTTTTCAAGCAGCTACATTGGTTCCAAGTTAACATTGTAAGTGGATACCAAGAAATTTCGCTGAATTTCAAGGAAGTCATTGAGACAACTCATGATAGAATATACAAAGTCACTCATTTGAAGGGACTGTGCAAGAACGTCATTTCTAACTCTGAGTTCTAAATGCGTCCCAAATTAACTCATGCCCAGTAAATAAAAATATTGATTTTGATAATTGTGGAAAACAGTGATCACTTTTTTCTTTGCTACCTGAGTTGAAAAGATGGCTCTTTTCATAATTGTTAGATCATCTCGATCTAAAATATTATCCATGTCAGGAACTTCGCCTCTGTGGGGAAAACAGAGTTAGCAATAAAAACCACAGGCACCGAGTGCTTCCCAGGTGTTAAACGTATACACTACATGCTTTGTTTATCTCAACTAATGTTTGTTATTTTTTAAACAAATTGTGATTTTGTTTTCATATGCAAATAAATATATTTAATATGTATTAAGACAACATAAATTTTGGTATGAAATCTCCCTCATCTTCACAGTGACACATTAATCATGAATAAATTCCCCAAATGAATTAGAATTTACCTGCATACACGAATATATTCTCATCTGCACACACTGCTTACAAGTGTTTAGCAAATGAAGGATACAGCATTGCTCGTGCGACGTACCACATTGGCACAGGCTCTAACTTCTTTCATATTTGGAACAAAATAAACATATCACAGGGTCTAAACTGAAGAGTGTAGTGAAATGCTAAATGCTTGAAGAGTTGGTTATTCTAAGCCCCTACCTTAATAATGCATCATACAGTTTCTTTCCAAACTTTTCCTTCATTGAATGCACAGTGTCCCTGTTTGAAATACAAAGATTTGTCACCTAAACAGCATTATAACTGTTATACTCTCATGGCAATGCTATTGTTGCACCAGCATTCTTTGAAATCACAGGTCTCTTTTGTATAGCCTCTGGAGTAAGAATCCTTTAGAGCCTAAGCAGCAGAACGTTCAGAGAGGATAGGGGATATGAGTGAATGGAGGTATAAATGTAACAAGTTTTGGAATTAGTTGATAATTTCTGAAGCCTGGGCTAGGAATATGGAAGGGAAGTCATTTTTAATAATCACTTTATTTTGGAATATGTTTTTTAAATTTCCATAAGAGTGCTCTATCTTTCCTTTTCTAAATTTTTAAACAACTAGAATAAAGGATCTCTAATAGCTTTGACATAAAAGAATGTTATGTATTTAAGGAGAATGTTATATGTTAACTCGAGATTGAACATTACACAATGTATACAGGTATCAAGACATCACATGGTGCCCGGTAAATATGTCAACTAAAAATAAAATTAAAAAATAAATTTCTCACATTTAATGCTTGACAACACTCTCAAGATGTGAAATTACCATAGCTGTTTTCGCACTGCCTGTCCTTTCAGGGTTTCCACATTGAAATTATTTGTCTTGGCAGGCATAATGAAAAACACCACGACGGTGACGTCACTCTTGTGCATCTGACGGGGGTTAGAAAACAGCAGAGTCAAACACCAAAGAGTCAGAGGCATGTGGCAGACAAACCTTAAACTTTGAAAGAAAAAAAAAAAAACCTGATGATTCACGGAGAAACTATTTCCACCTTCCTGAGATGTTTTCAAAAAGGCTCATCTAAATCTGGCTTTTAATCAAGATTTATCAGTTAACAGTTTGAAAGTTCGGACAAGATATGTTCATGGCACTGATTCTACAATGTATGAATCAGTTGATGTCATGGTGCGTTCCCATGAAATGTTCTCCTGTAGGAGAACTTATAGGGTCAGAAGTAGTGCTTTAAAATTTCACGGATGGGGGCCCAGCGGCGTGGCCTAGCGGCTAAAGTCCCCGCCTTGAAAGCCCCGGGATCCCATATGGGCGCCAGTTCTAATCCCGGCAGCTCCACTTCCCACCCAGCCCCCTGCTTGTGGCCTGGGGAAGCAGTCGAGGACGGCCCAAGGCTTTGGGACCCTGCACCCGCGTGGGAGACCCGGAAGAGGTTCCTGGTCCCGGCATCGGATCTGCGCGTACCTGCCTGTTGCGGCTCACTTGGGGAGTGAAACATCGGATGGAAGATCTTCCTCTCTGTCTCTCCTCCTCTCTGTATATCCGGCTTTCCAATAACAATAAAATCTTAAAAAAAAAAAAATTTCACGGATGGGTGTTTGGCATGGATATTGAGTCCTCACTTGGGATACCCATATTCCATATTGGAGTGCCTGGTTTAAGTTTCGGTTCTTCTACCTCTGATAGCAGCTTCCTGCAAATGCACAGTTACTGGGGTGGTAAGTGATGGGTTAAGCACTTAAGTCTTTGCCACCCTCTGAGTGTCCCAGGTTGAACTCCAGGCTCCTGGCTTCGGCTTGTTCAGCCATGGGCATCTGAATCGTGACCCAGCAGATGGAAGATCTGTGCCTGTCTCCCTGTTCTCTGCCTTTCAGCTAAAATGGAAATAATATGTAAAAAGGAAACATTTCTAAAAGTTATTTAAAAATAAATAAAATGATTGAAAATTTATTAGGATTTTATTATGGTGTCTTGATTTATTTTAGCTCATTCACATTAATGTGAACAATATACAATTTACAGTTTTCCACTAAATGTCCATTCTATTGGTGTTGCATTATGGTTATTAGCTCCAAAAGAAAGAAACAAGTATACGCATAGTACTTTTGGCTTAGCATGCAGGCACCGGTATGCTTTAAATGCATCATTTAACCTAATTATCAGAATAATCATGTATGCTTTTATTAATGTCAAAATAGAGGCATGAATGATTCAACGGTTTTCTTGAACTCCTATAATAGGTTAGTGGCAGAGCTGGGATTTTATTTGATGTTTTCAGTTTTCAAATCTGTTTTTTATTCCTACAGAATCTGTGGAACAGGAAACTGACTCCAAGAGGAGAAAATACATTGTCAAAGAATAAATGAACTATGTGGAAAGCAAATGCCTTCTTCTAACCTCTCCAGGTATGGTAATTATTATTTTTTAAACTTACTTGTTTATTTGGGAAGCAGAGTAACAGAGAGGTGGGGGAAGAGATGGACCTTCCATTTACCTGTTCACTTCCCAAATGCCCACAACAGACAGGGCTGGGCCAGTTCAAAGCAGGATCTCACAATCCCATTTGTGCTAGAGGCCCAAGCACTGGAGCCGTCACCACTGTGTCCCAGGATGCATTAGTAGGAAGCTGTGTTGGAAGCAGAGTAGCTAGGGCTCCTCTGGTATTTTGCTATGGGATGCATGTGTCTCAAACAATGGCTTATTGGCAGCCACAAGGGCCTATCGTAATGGTCTTTGATGTGTAATATAATAGCAATAGGCTGTTTCTTCACAAATAAAAAGAAACTAAATATTTTTAAATTAAATGGATACATTTATTAATAGTGTATTTATTAAACGTGTATTTGATATAGTAGTGAGTCTATTTACAAAGTCTGTTGAATAGTTCATATGTCATAGGACATATGAAATACGATTATTCCTGAATAATCTTTATAATTTTTCAGTTCTATTACAAACCTAAGTTCTTTTTAACATATTCCTTCTTTGTTAATGAGATTCTAGGAAACTTTCCTGTATTCTTGGTGTAATGTTTTCTCTAAGGTAAAGATTCTAGGTCCAAGAAAAAACTTAGCTGGAGTTTCTATTTGTCTCCTTAAAGTATCTTCCCAATAACTTCAGTTCATAGCTTTGACATATTATCATTATCAAAACTCCTTCTACTGGAAAATATTTCATTTCTGAACTAGTTAGGGAAGCTTATGAGCCAAAAAAATGATTCCACATCATTAGGACTAAGAGCTTGTTTTTCCCTTCTATTTCCGAGTGGTAAGACATCTCCTACTTTAACACTTTAAGGTATCTTCCTCTTAGAGAGGAAGCAGAACTGGTGAGTTGGAAAGGAGAAGGGGCTCTTCCTGTTGTGTCCTACCAAGAGCTGGTGCTGTAGTGCTTGACCATGAGCCATTATTTCTCTGAAGGCCTGAGTCAGTTGGGGGAGGGTGACTATGGCCAGAGCTGCCTGTGACTAGTTAGTTAGTTGTAATACCAAGGTTCAATGTTACTGATTTGCAACTTCCATTGCTGTTGTAAATCCAAACCAATCTTTATTGGTTTAAACAGATGATATTTTGCTCTTTATTTGCTTACTTTCTACATATTTATCTTTCGATTGGTTACAAATTCATGTAAGGAGAAATGGTGTTATAATGGCTTCTTAGGACACAGCACATGTGATAAGCTTGAATTTTTTTGAGAAAAAAAATCATACTTGACGATATAGATACCTGTGCGAAGAATATAATATGTGAATTTAATGAGTTGAAGTCATTTTTTGAATAAGGTTTTCATTTTTAGTCTTCAAAGCCCTACATTCTCTTGAAGACTTTCTGAAAAGCCAAAAAAAGTTCTGTGATTCTCATTGGTAGTCATCCTTACAAGAGCTATATTTATATCATAGAACTTTCTTACCCTTAGCAGGAAATTTAGCCTGGATAAGGATTCTAGAAAAATGTCAGCTCCTTTGTTTGAGAACTCATACCTCCCAGCAATGAAGAAAAATAAAGTCTTTTCAAGATCAAAATCGAGGTGACTAAAACAAAATAAACAAAACAGTTGTGAATTAATTAAAGCAACAGTAACAACATGTACACACATATTCTGTTGAGGGAAAAAGAGACTAAGAAAAGCAAATGTTTAGTGTAACAATCCTATTTTTTAGCTAACTGAGATGCTTAAAATAATCACCTTCTATCTTTTTAAAATAAAGAATAGTACAGGATTAGTTATTTGGCACAGTGATTAATACACCACTTGAATGTTCACATCCAATATTGGAGTGCCTGGGATTGAGTTCTGGCTCCACTTCCCATTCCAGCTGCCAGCTAATGCTCGCTCTGGGAGGTCACAGGTGATGATGCCAGTACTGGAGTTCCTGCCGTCCTCATAGGGGATCAGAATAGAGTTAGAGGCTCATGACTTCAGCATGGGCCAGTGAAGAGTGAACTAGCACCTGGAAGATCTCTCTGTCTCTCTCTTTCTCTCACTCTTTCCCCCCGCTTTCAAACAAAAATAAATACAAACGTAAAAAGAGAAGAAAATCATACCCATAGAAATGACCTCGAACAAAATCTTGGATCCTCGCTTTATTCATGGCATGGAGATTTTGAAACTCATGAACAGCTGAAAATTTCTTAACATTCAATCCATTTGGAGTAATTACATCTAAAAAAGCAAAACAAAAATCAAGAAAATTCCATTTTGAGAGGGCTACAATTGCAGAGGAAAACATTTTTATGTATATGAAGTTAGACATCTATTAGCATATCAAGTTGCTGACCATGATTGAATTTAAAATTATAAGATTTCGGAACCTAGTCTTTTGGCTGAAGGAGGAAATCAGAAGAATATGAGTAAAATACAAGGTTTGAATCTGTGGATGCTGCATCAGTGTGTATGGAGGGCTGCACATGTCGCCTTACACACTCTACCACAGTGAAGTCAAACTGAAGTCACCGAGGTTTCCAGTGAAACTTTCCTTGTTAGCTATCCCTAGATGAACTATGAACTGTAATTAGGACAGTATGACACTGTCTCTCAAAATGCCTTTATCTCTGATGTATGTCTATGGGCCTTACTCTGTGCTAGATCTTACTCTACCTGGCAAGTGTGAATATTTAGAAAACTGGCAAGTGAGTAGTTTTTATTGCCTGGTTTCGCAGCTGAAGAAGCTGGCCTGAAGTCAAGAGTTTACATTTGCCCAAGGTCTAGAAGCTTCAAGTCAGGAATTAGAATCCAGGCGGTTGTGTGTGGGGTCTCCATTCTTAGCCACAGTTTCTTGTGGCTAAATTGTCCAAAAAATACATTGCAGACGAGGATGTTATATGGGTGCCACTTTATTGTAACTTGAAATCCTTGAGAAATTTCTACCTTTTTGCATAAACAACAAAAAACAAAATATCTTTGTCTAAGTTCATTAGCCTAAAAATTTGGGCCAATGAGATCTTCTCATCTCTAAGTTCAGATCAGTTTTCCCTGTCTTGCACATATGAGAAGGAATATTCAGTATTTGTTTTTTTTGTGCCTGGCTTATTTCACTTAAATAATGATTTCCAGTTTAGTTTACTTTGCTGCAAATGTCAAAATTTTATCCTTTTTAATAGCTAATTAATATTTCACCATGCCAAGAAATATATGAGGAAATGATTGGCATCATTAGCTTCTGGGAAATGCATCAAAAGCATAATGAGATCTGTCTCACTCTAGCTAGAAAGGCTGTTATGAGAAAGACAAGAATAAACAAATGCTGCCAAGGAGAAAGAAAATATGTAAATTGCAAATTAGTGTAACTATTATGGAGAATAGCACGTAGGTTCCTCAAAAAACTAAAAATAGATCTGCTATATGACTCAGTTATCGCATTTCTGGATATCCAAGGAAATGAAATCAGCGTATCAAAAAGCTTCTCTTGTTGATTATAGTCACTTTAGGCCAGAAATGCGATCAACCCATACAGCTACCAATTGATGAGCAAATGAGGGCATGGAATATATCATTACACTGGCCATTATCTGCAAACTTTCTGAATGCCTCCTCTACCAAGGATTTAAAAAGCTTTTTGTACCAAAGTACGCATATTGTTAGGGGCTAGTAATACGGCAGAGCAAGGTAAGCTGCTGCTCGCAGTGTCAGCATCCTGTTCCAGGATGCTGATGGTGATCCCAGCCCTTACTACTCATGTGAGAGTCCCTGCTGGGTTCCCAGGCTCCTGGCCTCAGCCTGACCTAGCTCTGGCTGTTGAGGCTATTCAGGGAATGCATCTGTATTTAAAATTTCTCTCCTCTATTCCATTCCTCTCTCTCTCTCTTCCTCCCACCACCTTGTTGTTTCTCTCTCTGATGCTTAGCTGTTCACATAAATAAATATTAGGAAAAAACAAACTTATCTTTTAATACCATTTTCTTTTGACTCCTTAATATATACACAGTAAAATATATATATAAAAAATATATATATATAAATATATATACACAGTAAAATGTAGAAAAATGTTATGAAATAATGTCTTGTGAATATTTGCATAGCTACTTAATTGTAAGTTTATGTAACTTAATTTTTAATAATGGTTGTATTTAGCAACCAACTCACAGATTTGCTGAAGTTTAACTATCAGTAATTTTGAGCCCATGTGAGCTGGTCCTGGTATATGGCCGTGTTTAGCACTTTAGAAGTAATGTTTTAAAAAACATGTTTTTATGCCTCGTTAACAAATACAGATTTAGTGACATAATTAAAATGATAGCTTTGCCTCTAAAGTGAAAGTACTGACATATATTTAATCACTTCAAATAGTACGTGAAAGGGGCCAGTTAACGAATGCTTGGTATACTAGTAAGATCTTCAACATGTGAACAGTTCCACTCTATTGGTGCTATTACTCTAAATTTAATTTATGAAATCAGTTTACAAGACATAATCAGGCTTTGTAAGTTTTGTACTCACATCCTTTAAATTAAAAAAGAACCAAAATATATGTATCTTGAAAAATTTTCTATGTCAGTCCCTAAACTATTTTCTCTTCCTGGAAACTATATCGATTATTAAATTTTTGTGATTGTTCCCAAATACAAGACAGAACCAGTGTCATCCACCTTTGTAAATTTAGACACTGCTCACATTCAAAAAAAAAATGTTAACTGCAAAACGGTATTCAGGGTTCACAATAAAGTATGCATACGATCCTGAACATCAGTATAAGGTTGTTAATGGCAACAACAAACTGAAATACAACAGCATGTGACACTGAAAGCAAATGCAGTATTCAATTGTGTACCAGTAATTGGAACATGTAAAATGTTGCCTTATTTACAGTATTTGAAACAAAATAACATGTTTTCAACATCAGAGACTATTTTACGTGCCCACATTGTGGCATAGTGAGTTAATCAGGCATCCTTGTTTGGCACTGTTTCTTGTTCTGTCTTTTCTACTTCTGTTTTTACTTATTGCTAATGTACTTGTGAAGACAGTAGAGTGTAGCCCAATTGTTTTTGGACTCTGCTGCCTCTTGGCTTCCACCTGGGCCAGGCTCTGGCCATATCAGGCCTTTGGGGATGAAACCAGCAGATGGAAGATCGCTATAGCTCTCCCTCTCTCTGCAACTCTGAGAATCAAATAAATAAATAAATGGTTTGTTTTAAAGTTGAATTTTTCAAAAATGATATTCATTTATTTTTATTTGAAAGGTAGAATTACAGAAAGAAAGACTGAACGACAAAGCAGAAAGAGGGAGAGAGAGAGAAATCTTTCATGCAATGTTTGACTTCTGAAATGGCTGCAATAGCTGGGTTTGGGCGGGCCCAGAGCCAGGAGCCAGGAGCTTCTTTCAGGTCTCCCATGTTGGGGTAGGGACTCAAAGGATGTGGGCTGTCTTCTGCTGCTTTCCCAGGTGCATGAGCAGGGAGCTAGATCGATGAGGAGCAGCCAGGCCTTGAGCCAGTGCACCACAGACAGGGACTTAGCCTGCTACGTCATGATGTCAGCCCCACGAATAAATAAATCTTTAAAAAATCATTTAGAGTCAAAGTTATGGTAAAATACAAAATTACAGTAATAAAGCATTTCTTCACTAAAAACAGTATATGGTGACACTCTTAAAATATCTGCTTCTATGTAAACTTTTTATTCAGCCAACATCTACCTCATGCGCTGGCACTAGGGCTCAGCCTTGTGGTTGGGGACAACTTGGAACAACTGAAAAATACAATCATAGGGATGCCATATGATACCTTTTTAACATGCACTTTTAAAAGCTTGTGTGTTTAATAAAAATCTACTAAAGAAATGTGCTGACCCTAAGCCACAGATCATTCAGATATTTCACAATTCAGGAGCACCCCATGATTCCATCAGTGGTTTAAAAGGTCTAGATAATGTTGTGGAGCTCCAAGGTGAAGCCACCAGAAGCACGATCAAGAGCTTGAGAAAATCTAGCCAGTGACCCTCACGCATCCATAATCACTGCCTCTTCTGAGCCTTTGCAGTGGACAAGGCATGGAGCTACGTTCTTTGTGTGTGTTAACTCTTAACTTTTGCAACATTTCTAGAAAGGAGACCATCCACTTTGTGAATGAAGCACACAGTGATAAAGTAACTTTTACAGTGTCACACAGCTAGGAATGCAGATTCAGCACAGAATCACTTGGAAACTGAGTTCAGGCAGTTTGGCACAGTCTTCTTCTCGCCACCACTTTCTAGTCACATCCCTAAGAAAGCAAAAATGTAAGAAAGTAGCAAATGAGGGTATTTCATAAAGTCGTGGAAGATGAAAGAAGCTAAATTTATTTTGGTATAAAAATTTTTTTAAAAAGCTCTGTGCCATTTTTTAATAAAAAATAAGGCTGGTTGTAAGTTTTATATAAAATAAGGCTATTTGGTTGTAAGTATAGAAACCTGTTAACTAGACTTGCTTAAGTATAAAAATGGTTGTGGCCCAGCACGATAAGCTGCAGCTTGTGATGCCTGTATCTCATACCGACGCACTGGTTCTAGTCCTGAGTACTCCACTTTTACTTTAGCTTCCTGCCATTGCACCTGGAAAGGCAGTAGATGTTGGAACAAGTGCTTGCAGCCCTGCTGCCTGTGTGAGACGTGAAGGTGGACTTCCTAGCTCTTGGCTTGGCCTGGCCCAGACCTGGCTCTTGCAGACATTTCAGGAGTGAACCAGAAGTTGGAGGCTTTCTCTCTCCCTGTCTTTCTCTCACTCTGTCTGTCCATCTCTCCACACCTTGTTTGTGTGTGTGTGTGTGTGTGTGTGTGTGTGTGTGTCTCCCAGCTGTTATTATGCCTTTCAAATAAACAAATAAGTATTTTTTAAAGTATAACAGTGATACCAAGATTTAAATTCTGTGTAAAGCTTTTGGTGGTAAGCGTAAATGTAATAAGAAAAAAGATGGTGGACAGGGCAGCAACATGTTTAAATAGATGCAGAAACATTATTCAGGGTGAAGCAGAGAGGCCATGATCCCAGGAAATAGGAGAAGACAGGCCAATGGCAGAGGGACACTTGAAGCCCATGGACCCTGGGAAGCCATGGAGACAGCAGAGTGGTGTTGCAGTGACCAGATACCCCAGCAGCGGTCAGCAGTTGGTGATTGGAACTCCACCAGCAACGGGGTGGGAAGGGAAGTTCATCAGGAGCTCAGAAGGTGAACCCAAGTATAGAGCTGCTAGTCCTGTTGATTTGCTTGATTCAACCATGAGCAGAAGCAGAATGGCAGAACCCAAGCAGGCAAATGCAGAAACAGGATGGATTTCATGGCTCAGACTCCACCATGCCATTTTGTATACTGAGGGAAACGGCTAGAGGAGAGGCAGGTTTGTGAATCAACAGTGAGCTGCACAGGCACTGAGCTGGAACTCACTTCCAGCTCAATGCATTATACTGGTCTCACAGGGAAAATAGTACCGACTTGGCATATTGCAGGTTCCACACAAAATAGATCTGGGTGGCCTTCAGACCTACTGGCTAGCAGGTTCTGCAAAGACTAGCACCACTGATTTAGTACAGTGATTTAGTACAGCTGGTGTTTCCATAATCTTGAGCACTACTCGAAGCAGAAGTGGGATAAGGACTGTGGCAGCAATGGTGTGGCCACAGTGTAGTATCACATGATGCACAAGGTGGTGAGCCAGGAGCTGGGGCTACAGAGGTTCTAGTGGAAGCCACGAGAGCCTGGGACTGAAATTCGCTGGAGGGAATGGCAGAAGTGACTGAAAGCAAAGAACTGGGTACCAACTGCAATCAGTAAAATTGACCTGTAGACCAGAGGGCAGCAGAAACCAGTCCTAATGAGAGGAATCTGCTAACCAGAATAGCAATGACCAAGAGCAAGAAAAAAAAGAGAGAGAGAGAGAGAGGCACAATGAATATTACTGATGTTTCGCCCACAAAGGAGCAAAAGCTTTTGCTGATCTCAGAGTTGGTTGAGGAATTCCATAATGATGTAAATTTTTGCTGATGGTATGTTGGAGCTTTGAATTGATCGGGATGATACTCTGCTGGCTCTGTCTTCAGACCAGAGAGGGTATACCTAAGAAGTCGTTGAACTTGACTGGACAATAAGATGCTAGACTCTATGTTTGGTATATGCTTGTAATGGGGAAATCTCAACTGAACTTTTTTTTTTTTAAAGATTTATTTTATTTTTATTACAAAGTCAGATATACTGAGAGGGGGAGAGACAGAGAGGAAGTAGAGCTGCCGGGATTAGAACCAGCGGCCATATGGGATCAAGGCGAGGACCTTAGCCACTAGGCCATGCCGCCAAGCCCCTCAACTGAACTTGAACTGTGGTTATGCAACAAGGTGGAGGAATCCACCATGGTAGGAGGGTTTGGGGAGAGTTGGGGAGAATCCCAATACCTATGAAACTGTGTCACATAATACAATGTAATTAATGAATTAAAAAATAAATTAATTAATCAATTAAAAAAAAAGAAAATGGGGAATAAAGAACTTAAAAAAACAAAACTTGTTATAAAGCTTCTTATCAACAACGAGAAGCACCTGTAGGAATTTAAGGACTATGTCATCCAGGAGATAGCAACACTGAAATAAAACCAAGTCTAATTATTAGAAAGGAAGGACGCAATCATCAATCAAGTAATAGATTAGCAGACTGGATAAAAACAATAAACCTATCTATTTGCTGCCTACAGGAGACATCTTACCAACTAAGATATGTGGAAACAGAAAGTGAAAGGATGGAAAAAGGTATTCCAGGCTAATGGGAAGGAAAAATGATCTGGTATAGTCATTCTTATATCAGATGATATAGACTTTGATATGAAAAATATTAAGAGATGAAGGACACCATATAATAATTCAAAGATCCATTCAGCAAAAAGAGATCACCTTAGTAGTGTCTTAGGATATTTTCTTTTTCATCTCTAATATTACTTGGTTTTTCTCTTTGCTTTTCTTTGTTAATCTAAAAGCTTGTTTTGCTTATCTTCCTAAAAATGGCTCTTGTTGTAATTTTCTTTTTTATTTCTCAATGACACATTGATCATTCAGTAGCATGTTACTTAACTTCATGTTGCAAATTTTCTATGTTTCTTCCTGTTGTTGATTTTATTTTCATTTAAGGGGATGTATAGGAACTGTGCAACAGAGACTGTCATATCCTGCTGTGAGGATACAATGCAGTGTGCATCTCTACTTCCAAAATAGAAACAGACTCCCAATGAGACTGTTAAATATGTTTTGACAATAGCATGCTGAACTCTCTGCCATTCTCCACGCCTACAGTGTCAGGATACACAATAGCAGAATGATGGACTTATAGCTGTTCATGGTCTATACTGTTGTGATAAATTGGAGGGATAATGATTCGGGGGTGAAGGAATTTAGAGAAGGAGAAAGTGAAATCCCAAAGGCTATGGAACTGTACCGTAACATTTTTTTTAAATTTTATTTTAAATTCATTAATTACATTGTATTATGTGACACAGTTTCATAGGTACTGGGATTCTCCCCACCCCTCCCCAAACCCTCCCACCATGGTGGATTCCTCCACCTTGTTGCATAACCACAGTTCAAGTTCAGTTGAGATTCCCCCAATGCAAGCGTATACCAAACATAGAGTCCAGCATCTTATTGTCTAGTCAAGTTCAGCGGCTTCTTAGGTATACCCTCTCTGGTCTGAAGACAGAGCCAGCAGAGTATCATCCCGATCAATTCAAAGCTCCAACATACCATCAGCAAAAATTTACATCACCATGGAATTAATTGACATAGTAATGTGTACCATAACATTTTAAAAATATATATAAAATAGGAAAAAATGAGTACAAAAAAGTTTGCATGTGAATAATTTTTTAACTCTGATACGTTATACTTACTATAATACTGAGTTAATGTCAAAATACCCATGGGATTGCCAATGAGTTAGTAAAATATTGCGCAGAAAAGGATATGCATCAGCAAGTGACAGCCAATCACTCTCCCTGAAAAAATAATTTTTACTCACTTCATATTAAAACAAAATATCCACTGGCAGGGGATGGGTGGGGAAAGAGTAAATTATTCCTGAAAAATAAAATCCACATGCTCCACAGTCAGGTTACGAACGTGGGTCGGTATTTACCAGGCTTCCTCTTGAGCATGTGTTCAGCCTCTATGGCTGTAATGTCAGACACTGTGGTGAATGTGTGTGCACAGTGAACGGACGCTCTTTCCATGCAGTACCGGTGGTAGATCTGCCTCTCCCCAGCCTCTTTGTCTATGTTGAACTGTTGGGAAAAAATGTACAGACATTTGCTTACGTGAATCCTTCCACACAAGCAAAGCAAAATCACGCATTTCATAAATCGTTTTCTGATAGGCTGTAATGATATTTTATGACCACCAGTATTAACAGTAAATTTTTATTAAGCCTATTACTAAACCACGTAACTACATATGCTCTAAAAATCAGTGTTAATTTTGCTTTTCTTGCTACATAATCCCTTAAGTAAATGGTGTTTCTATTTCACTGCAAACTTAATTCTTAAATTTTATTATACTCTTGTTTAATCCACATTTCCAAACAAGTTAATTACACTCCCTAAGTTGTCATCGTATTTTCTCAGAAACAATGTAATAAAGTTGACCTTAACTTGATATGAAAATAAGGATAATTATTATCAATCATAATCTACTGAGAAGGAACCTGAAAAAGACAAACATTTTTCCACAGATGTAGAACTCCTTATACTTTATAACTGCAAAGAGTACACAGCTATTCTGATTAGATAGTGCACTGAATTCTGCAATCATCTGTTATTTTGTGCATTGTAACCTAAAGAAAAAGCCAAATCCCCAGCGACCTCTTAAATAATTGCAGTAGTTACATTGTTTGAAACACAGCTACATGTGACAGTAATGCTTTTTAAGAAAAAAAGAGTAGATAAAACCTCTGGTGCTCTATCAGCAGAGTGCTCCTCATTTAAAAAAAGAAAAGAGTGATTGATTGATTGATTTGAAAGGCAAAGCTACAGAGAGGTAGAGTGAGATCTTCCCGCCCCTGGTTCACTGTCCAGCTTGGGCTGGGCAGGCTGCCGCCTGGAGCTTCATCTGGGGCACCTGTGTGAATGCAAGGGTTGAACTACTTGGGCAATCTTCTGCTTTCCCAGATGCATTAACAGGGAACAGGATCGGAACTGGAGCGTAGAATGTTCCCATGGGGCACCTGTGTTACTGGTGGTAGCTTAACCCCTGCACCACAGTGCTGATCCCTTAGGAGACAGTTTTCCATCAGTCCACGGTAGGAACTTTTTTTTAAACACAATAGCCCATTTAATTCTCATAAACTGCCATGTCATGTTAATTTGTTTTCATTTTTATAGAGAGGGCAAATGAATCATTCATAATTCAAGAAGCATGACCACAATTATATTACTATTACATGGTCTCCTAGCAGGACACTAAATGGATCACCAACCTGACACCAAAGATTGCACTTACTTGCTTTTACATTGTTTAGACTTCAGCTCTGTCAACAAGTTATTTCCAACAATTACTACATCACAGAAAGGACTCTACTAAAAATAAGATTTATTTGATGATTCTAATGATTGGGCAAGGGATATCGTAGAACAATCTTTCATAGCCATTTGCAACCATCTCGAAAAAATGTTTGAAGGAAGGCTTTCTGTGCTATTCTTGGCAGAAGCTTTTGTGAAAGATGAAGTCTTCAGGATTTTGAATTGGTAAATATCCCCAAAGTGTGAACAAGCATGATGCGTACATTCCGTGTGATTCCAATCGCGTTCAAGTGGGTGCGTGTGCAGGCACGGGACCCAAAAGGACATGTTGAGCTCCACTGCTTGCGATTGTGAATGGCTTTGTTTTTTGCTTCTTGTGTTTTTCAGTTTCCTGTAATGCACTTATTAGCTTTGAGAAAATAAAAGTTATTTCAAAACCAAAAAAAAAAAAAAAAGATGAAGTCTCAACCTATCAATCACCCATCATCCAACCAACATTTGTTGAGTAATCTTTGTGCATTTGTTACCTTCAGGGACATTATAATTAATGGGAAAAGAAGTGAAAATCAAACAGAAATGAGTACCTGCCAGATTAAGATCTATCAGAGCAGGTTCGGCTCATCTGGCTAAGGATGGGAAAAGTGCTTCGTGCTACCCAGTCAGTGTGCATATTATCACCATCGCCTCAAGAAGGTCCGGTTTTCAACTATAATGACTGGAACTTATTCATCTCTGTGTCTCCAAATCAGCCCCATGAATGAAATGACTTTCAAATTAGGACAAGTTTAATTTGGGGAAGATTATTTTGGGATGAAAAGTTAGGGTTCCAAGGAACAAGGACAGAAATTGCCACAGTACTGGCAGAAAATACCCAGATGTCTGATGTGACTGTAACCTTGCTGGGGAATGCAGGAGACAAACATGTGAATGTTTATTTTCTATAAACTTGCTCATATACACAGATTGGTTCACAGCCCAAATGGCCACAACAGCTGAGCTGAGCTGTTCTGAAGTCAGGAACCAGGAGCTTCTTCCCAGTTTCCCATGTGGGTGCACAGACTGAAAGATATGGGCCATCCTCCACTGCTTTCCTAGGCTGTTATCACTGCCTCCCACATTCTGCATTAGTAGGAAGTAGGAGCCAAGAGCCCAAGGGAGATGCTGAAGGCAAATACTCTGATAAGAAATAGGAATGACCTAAGTGCAAGCCAAACTGTCTAACCTTTGCCTGTTTTCCGGTCCTGGGTGGCACTGTCCTCAGATATCCCGGCAGGAAATGCTTTTGCTCTTAAGAAAAAAAAAAAGTTGCCAGATCAGAAGTAGTCTAAGGCCTTTTATGAACAGTTCATTGTTTGGCCACTCTAGTCACAGGGATAATTGACCAGTGTTTATTTGGAAACATCCTGGAAGGTCTCCAAAAATTTATAAGCTGACTGGAAAGTGGTTGGAATTATGTGTGTGTGTGTGTGTGTGTGTGTGTGTGTGTATGTATATATATATATATATATATATATATATATATATATATATATATACTAATGAATGTTACTCAAACCAGCATCAAAATTCTTGTGAATTGGAGCTTAACAGAGAAATATTTTCAGTTAGCCATGTTATTTGAGCACAACAGTTCTAATATCTTTGCTCCTATAAAAACTAGCATACATTGTACTTGCTCTTCTATGCTTAATATTTGCTTGTGTCAGAACTTACTGAGGCTGATGCTAAGCCCTGCATCAAGGAGTATATTATGATTTGTTCCTTATGTTGAACTTTGGAAATCTTTGATGTTTATAGTTTCGTGATCTTATAAATCACCCATATGCTAAACCTACGGTGAGTGTGGGGGCTTCTATTATTTTAAAAAAATTGCAAATTTAGAATACAGTTCTTGACTGCCTGTTGTCTGCTAGTTGCTGGATTATCCCTTTTACTGGAAAGATGATCTGGGATGAGACCCACACTGGGGAGATGCAGAATTGCACGTGAAGACAATACCATCCAGATACTGACCTCTCATCAAAAGTGTTCATCTGCATCCCAGGATACTTTTATTAATTGTACATAAATACCAAAATCCGGTATGTATGGGTAGTTATTTTCTGTTATCTATTATCATATAATATTCCTAAGTATTCATGCTCAGTTTTCTCTTTCACCAAAATGAAAGCTTGTTTTCCCCAGGAATCATGGTTGTTGAACTTATCACAGATCACTGGTTTGCCCTTATTAGTCAGCTGTCATCATATACCACAAGGAAATTTCCATGATGATCTGGTGCTTTGAATTCCTTGGTGACTTTATGTTAAATGTGCACCTTACATTTATAATTTGACCTGTAGGTTAGGCTGACCTTTTTACAGGAAAGCTTACATCAGGACACTCACTGCTTTACAAATGTTCAAATTTTTAAAAGAACTTTCTTGCATTCAAAATGTCTTTGAAATGGTCGTATAATTTTCCAATATCATTATCTGAGTATTATATATGGAGTGCTCTCTCTCTCTCTCTCTCTCTCTCTCTCTCTCTCTCTGTGAGGGCGAGACACACACACACACACACACACACACACACACCACACAAATGCTTTTTAAACTAAAGAAGTCTTGGAGGGGTTGGGGGAATCCCAGAGCCTATGAAAACTGTGTCACATAATGCAATGTAATTATAATAAAAAAAGAAAAACTAAAGAAGTCTTTTCATGTCAATTTTACAACTTCCTACTTCTTCTGATAATGAAACTGCACTCTAAAATTAACTTGGTTGGCACTAGAAACAAAAAATCTACAGAACCCCTAAATCTCTGATAACTGAGTTTTCTCCTGAAGTCAGCAAACATTAACTCACCACGGACCTACATACCTCTTTTCGGTAGTTTCTATTCCACTGACGCCTGTAAAAACACATGTACTGCACAACCAGAGGAAGAATCTGACCTGTTGACCTGTCATGTGGCTTGCAATCAATCGTTAGTTTCGAGAGTAGGTAAAGCAGCTTTGTACACGTGGAATCTCTGTTTTCCGACTGCCACGTGGGGCGGGGGTGGATCTGGCTCTTCCCATCCGGTCCCACATTTCAGGGCTTAGTGGAAGCCCAACCTTTGACCACACAGGGCCTGATTTCGGCCGTTCCGCTCTGGATCTACTGCTCCAAAGTAGAACGGGTCCCGGGCCTCTCACCATGCTATCCTGAACTGTACTCTGAACAGGGTTAGCTGTCTGTCACCCTGGGGCATGTTTTGTCTTGAATATTGATCAGCTGAAAGGACATTTCTGCCATCCAGTTGGCAAATGAAATGTCAAGATCAATACTCGCCCTCCCCCAGCTTCAGGCATCTGTGAAAAGGAGTGGGTGGGGAATGGAAGGAGAACTAATTACCTTATCGAGCTGGTTGTAGAAATCAATGTTTGCTGCACAGAGGTGCCGTCCAAGCAGCGTGGCGTGTGTGGTAAATATCGTGGCGATGGGAAGTTTGCGGGCTCGGGAGAGGATTAGTCCAGTCCCTGCCTGCCATTCATGGAAGTGGGTGATGACATGTTTGCCGTCTGCATGATCTGTCACCTACATCAGAAAAGAGCGTTGAGGAAAGCTGTTGGTGAAGCTTGATGTTGTCTGGGCCCACAGTGTACTATTTATGATGCCTGTCTAGGCTGTCACAGTGGAGTAGGGTCTACCCAAGAAGCATGCAGATTTAGCAACACTAAACCTTTTATAAACTTCAAGAGCTTGTTCTAAAATACAGGTTGTTGATGCCTTCATCTTTGCTTTCAATAATGGATCATTGTTTTCGTATCCACAGAAGAATAAATACTAATATTCATAACACTGATAAATAGATGGAACAAATACACATTTGGGGCCCGGCGCAATAGCATAGTGGTTAAAAGTTCTCGTCTTGCATGCGCTGGGATCCCATATGGGCGCCGGTTCTAATCCCGGGTGGCCCTGCTTCTCATCCATCTCCCTGCTTGTGGCCTGGGAAAGCAGTTGAAGATGGCCCAAAGCCTTGAGACCCTGCACCCGCATGGGAAACCTGGAAGAGCTCCTGGCTCCTGGCTTTGGATTGGCTCAGCTCCAGCCATTGCGGTCACTTGGGGAGTGAACCATCGAACGGAAGATCTTCCTCTCTGTCTCTCCTCCTTTCTGTACATCTGCCTTTCCAATAAAAATAAATAAATTTTTTTTAAAAAACACATTTGGAACTCAATGGATATCCATTGCTTTGATGAATGAATGAATTATAACAACATTATAAAGTTGAAGGTACCATAAAATAGCTTAAACAACCAGAACTTTCCTTATAAGCTTTTAAAATATGTAATAAATGGCTCTAAGCTTTATGAGCATCTTATTGGGGTTTTCTGTCCTTTTGAGCCCAAAGCATTATAACTACTCTTATTATTTTAGGAATATGGAACTGGGAAGAAAGAGGTTAACCACTTGTGTGGAAGCACTTAGCGTCTATGACAAAAGGAGGACCAGGTCTAATCCCACTCCATCCAGCAGGGCACCTGTCTATTCCTCACAACTGCCTTGTTTCACCCTTGCAGAAAGTTAGCCTTCACACTCCACTCCCAATGTGAAGTGATAGTGTTGAAGCCAGAGCAAAGAACTGGGAAGTCACTAGAGTTAACCTCAGGCAGGGATTATAACACTTAGCACACATGACATGAAGTAATCATTAATAAATATTATTACTCTGTTCGCAAGGATGGTATTTAGTGAGGAAGTACTGGACATTCTGTAAGTTCCTTTAAAATATGTTAGTATAGTCAATAATGGCATCATTTTTGGGGACAAGTGCGTGGTGCAGCAGTTAAGACTCTACCTGAGCTGCCTGTATCCCACATTGGAGTGCTTAGATTCAATTCCAATCTCTGTTCACCATTTCACCTTCCTGCTAATATATACCTTGGGGGACATCAGGTGATGGTTTCTGCTATCCCTATGGCAGTCCCATGGCTTCAGTCTAGCGCAGCCCTGTTAGTTGCAGGCATTTGGGAGTAAACCAGTGGAGAGAGGATCTTTCTGTGTCTCTGTTTGTATCTCTTTACCTTTCAAATTAAAATAAGTCAGTGATTGGATAGATAGATAATTTTGCAAAATAGTGGCATAATCTAAAACTAGCACAATCCAAAAGTTTGTGGGATCACCAATGGGTATTGCACCCAGTTGTACTACTGCTATGTTGTTATCACTGTACCTCTTTTAAGAACCAGGCAGTTAAAGATCCAAATATCAGCATATCATTGGCTTCTCGGTCATGATAAGGAATACCAACACTGCATGCATCCCAGAAGTCACCCTTCCACCGGTCCAGATTATAGGCTGAGTAGTTGATGTCAAAGAGCACCACGTAAGGACTTCCTTCAATCAGCCATCTCCCAAAATGCACCTGTTGTATAAAGAACACAAACTGTGTAGTAATTATGAGTAATGCTAGAGATTAAAAAGATGTATTTGTGCTTAGAGGATGTGAGTTTTACTCAGAAATCAAGAGGAGATTCAGCAAACTACCTAGCAAAGAGTAGTGAAAACAGAGAACATGTAGTGTTTGATCTGGAATATGGAAAGGACTTGTGTCCATGGGTGCAGAATTTCCTCATTAAACTTGGTCCTTAAAGAAAATACATCTAGATCATGGAATCTCTCCTTCTATCCCATGGTACTCTGCTGTGAACTTGAGCCTATAGATACCTGATTTAACATCATACTCTACACTGTTACGATGAAATTATAAAGTAAAATGTTCTGTATGTTTAGTGACCTATAGTTACATATGATGTCTGTGAAGTCACTTTTCTTTGTGGGGTAAGACTTTCAAAATTTCAGCCTTGCGCAGTGGCAGTATCATAGCCAATGAGGTTTGTCCGAGGCACGATTATTGCTAATTGAAAACTTTTCCCAAGACTTTCAAAATTTCCCATTAAAAAAGAAGCTTTCTTAGGAGGCAAAAATGTGTAATTTAGCTTACTATTCCCTGCAAAATTAGCCCAGCATATCTCCCAGTATGGTTGCTGCTGTGTGTCTTAACTAAGTATGTTGTCCTTGACACATTTTCTCTTTAATCTAGCAGCTCCAAGTCTAATCCTGGTATTGCGGCCCTTATCACCCATGTGGGACACACAGATGGAGCTTCTGGTTCCTGGCTCTGGCCTGGCCCAGCTTCAGCCATTGCAGCCTTTTGGTGAGTGATCCAGCAGATGAAAGACATTTCTGTCTCTTTCTCTCCCTCTCTTTTTGTAGCTCTGCCTTTCACATGAACACATTGTTTTTAAAATGGTAATCTTATTACATTCTTTAAATTGACTTATTAGATTCTTAAATACTGTTACACAAATTTCAGTGTATATTATGCCTCAATTTAAAAAAATTGTGATTATACACTCACCTATGTATTTAAATTTTAAATTTGCTTTTGGTCTCTGTTTTATATATACTAGTTTGTTTTGTTGTTGTTCTTAGATATATTACCCTGTGAGAGATACTGTATGTAACCCCATAAGCTACTTCAATACCTTTCTGGAACTCAACAGAAGCTTGATCTTTCTCTTTGCCAGATCTCTCTGGAAAATGGTGTCCACATTGCTTAAATCTTGACTCTTATTGCTCCACTCAAGTTTGAATTTTGCATAGCTTGAAAACCCAATGCAATCATCATTTCCTCCCCCAGGGACTAGGGCATATGTGATGGTGTCTGTCAGCTACCCATGCATTGGCCAACCTTGCTGATTCTCATTGCATGCCAGCTGCTTCTGTCATTGTTTAGTTTTTAGTTTGCTGTGCTCTCCTTTTAAGACTGAACTTTCCTAAGCCTAGACAAGTTACCAATAGTTTTTTGTTTTTTTTTTTTTAATTTGGGATAGCCATTCAATCATGGACTTAGTTAACAAACAGCTACTGGATGTTGACTATTTCATATACGATAGAGTGAGCTAGGATCCTAGAGAACTGCTGGAGTTACCAACTGGGAATGTAAGCTACCTGTGTTGACTTCTGGTCCTTTTCCGCCCATGATATGGAAGCTTCGTTCCTTCAGAAGTGAGGAAAAGAGATCAAAGCACACATCTGAAATCCCAGCCTCTTCAGCTGCGTCCCAAGGGCCTGGCTTCTACCCCACATCTCCCAGGGCAATAAAATGATTGACCTCCTCATTTCTTGGAGATCACTAACAACAAAGGCAGCAGTTTGAACAAGCACAAAGAGTTGAGAGGCACCTAGAGTCTCTGGTTGGGTTGTGCGGAGAACACAAGGCAATTCCATTGTGTTTCTCATTTCCCTTTTCCTTAACATGAGCTTCAAAAGCAAGTCCCTTTTAATGTCTCAGAGACTTTCATCCCAAGAGTGTAGCATGCATCCACCTGCCTGTCTCCTAACATCCTCCATGCTACCTTCACCATGGAGCATTTTCCTGATGCTCCATCAGCCTTGCGTGCCCAGCCTGGGCACCTGCCTCCACAGGTACCCCAGTGAGGGCTTCCCCTTTTCTTTAGTGAGTATGAAGGAAGGATTTTCTTTTCCAAATCCACTTAAACTTTTAAAGCCTTACCATCTATTCATGAAGTTCTTTGAAATTAATGATGTCTAAATATATGACTTTTCTTTATTCTACTCAATCACCTGGTTGGTTTTGGATCCTGTGTTAGGCAAATCAAATCCAGGCTACACACTTATCTAATAGTCCTTTGACCTTACCAGCATCAATGAGCTTCCCATCCACCTGTTTTTAGCTGTTCAAACTCATAGTTGCATTCTTAACCTTGTCAAACCCCAAATGGTTCCTTCTCTGAACTATTCCTATTTAACATTGTATTACCTGACCACAGCTTTTTACTTCTGGTTGTTTCGCTTTTGTCTCCCAGTGCATATACTTGTGCAATTGTGCGTTTCAAAGTGATGCTTCCATCGATGACAGACCATATTCATACCGTATGCAATTATAACAGAGCTGAAAAATCTTATGGCCTAGTGACATTGCAGCTGTGATAATGTCACAGTACAGTACATACGTATTTGTGGTGACACTGCTGTAAACCAACTTACTTCAGTTGTGTAAACTGTAGCACACAGCTATTGCAACACCTAATAATTATAATAAATGACTATATGTTATTGGCTTATGTGTTTTTTAGAATACACTCTTCTACTTGGATAGAAGAATACACCTCCCTTCTTCAAAAACAAGGATGGTAAAGCAGTATGCCATGCTACTCTGAGAGTGGCCTCGTATATCTCATGTTGACTGTTTCTCGATTGCATCAAGAACAACATTGAGTGACTGCCCTATACCATCTAGGTTTGTGCAAATATACTTTGTGAGGTTGAAACAATGTTGAAATCAACCAAGAATGCAGGTCTCAAAACATCCCTGTCATTATGCAACAAATGATTATGCTTTCTTTTTCCTCTTCAAGAATACTAGGTCCTGAAATGCCATTTTCTCCTACATTATCACTTTCTTTCTGACTATCCATTTTAAATACAGTGGTCCACCAACTGAACCGCTATCCCCAAATCCTCACAATTACCTCCAGTAGTTCCGACACCTTTTCGCATTTTACCAATGAGGAAGTTAAACTGTTGGATCTCCATCTGTTCAGTTATCCACTCTCTTAAACTCTACTTAGTAACATTATCAATAACCTTATTATTTTCAAACCCAACTGAGCCTAGTTCAGCCCTTTGTTGATTTAATTCCTCCTTTATTTTTGCAAAAAACCGGTGAAGCCTGGTAGCTTAGCTAAAGTTAACATATAGACAGAGCTGTGCCCCGTCCATAGTATCTTGGAAATTATGTGTTTCCTTGCATTTTCCTGCTTCCCAAATAGTCTGCATTCCTCCGTCTTTGGAGTACATGACTCCAGCCATTACTGCCACTGGCATTCCTCTGTCATTCTCATTCTTCGGCCTCCTGCTGAGAACTGTGGGGCTTACAGTGCAAATGACTGTCTGCAGACATCTCCATCCTAATCCTTCTACTGAATTGCGACTTCCTTAGCCCCTTGGCTCTCAAGACATGTCTCACAGCTCATCTGTTAAAAACCACGTGCATGCTCTTTTCCACAAACCTGCTTTTCTCCCCTAAGCAAGTGGAGCCTTCTTTTGTGAGTCCCTGTCCGTTGTGGTCTGTTTCCCCCTGGGGGTTCCCTGAAAGATGCAGGGACAGTGTCAGTCAACATCCTTTACCTGGCAGCCATGCTTGTTCATTGTGTCCACCGCTATTCTTACAGCGTCATTTGCAGGCTCACACTGTTCCACCTGAGTCTTCACGTTGTGTTCAAAATATGGACCTATCAGAAAATAATTGTCTCCCCATTCATTGGCTGTTATTTTTGCCTTCGTCTGAATCACAGTACAAATGCCTCCAACTGTTAAAAAAAAAAAGTTCTGTTATCATTTGGGTTGGTAATTCATGTGATGTGATGAAGGGATGGAAATAAATTCTCATTTTTCAGTTACTGTTTAGAAACCACTGAGCCTTAGGGTCTGGTTAACTTTCTAGCAAGAGGTAATATTTAACATGCTATTGATGCACACTAGCAAAGAGTTACTGTTTGACTTAGCAATGAACATCTTCTTTTAAGATTTTATTTACTTATTTTAAAGGCAGAATGTTGGGTGGGAGGTAAGGAAGGAAGATTTTCCATCTGCTGGTGGATTCCCAAAATGGTCACAATGGCCAAGCCCATGTGAATGCTCTACTGGGTCGCCCACATGAGTTGCAGAGGCTGTCACTTGCTGCCTTCAACTATGGGAATATTTTAAAATCTCTTATCAGTTCACGTGAGAGGGCAGCTATCTGGGAGTATTAGAGAGGGACCAGCATTTCAAGAAACTTTGAAGAAAGCATCAGGGTAAAGTAGTACTTGGCTTAAAGCTCCTTTTGCATGGAAGCATCAAAAGGTGTTCAAATAGCCTTTGCCATGGTAACTGTAATCACCTCCCCTCCCAATAGCGTCCAGAAAGGGGCTAAGGTTTTTTCCAAGTGCATTCCCTGTTACTTGCAACCAAGTGAAAGAGCCAGTCCTCTTCTAAGGCACCAAGCAAGTTAGCTTTTGACAAAGGGAAAGGGTGATAGCTCGCTTCCTGCTTTCCTGAAGTCATTGTTTCCTCTTGTCCTCTGGCATGGAAGCTATCATCATTAAAACACAGAGCCAGGAACCATGAACGCACTTGAACCTAACACGTTTTTTAGAAAATCATTCTGGGACAAAATAAGAAAACTCAAAGATATGTTTATGCAGGCATGCACATATAGGTACTGAAGGATTAGAATGGCAAAAAAATGGAACTGGGCCCGGTGAGACAGATCAGTGGGTAAACCCTTGCCTTGTAGGTACCAGGATCCCATTTGGGCACCGGTTCATGTCCTGGCTGCTTGACTTCCTGTCCAGCTCCAAGCTTGTTGCTTGGGAAGGTATTGGAGGATGGCCCAAAGCCTTGGGACTCTATAACCATGAAAGAAGCTCCTGGCTCCTGGCTTGGGGTCTGCTCAACCTCAGCCATTGCAGCCACGTAGGGAATGAACCAGTGGATGGAAAATCTTTGGCCTTCCCAATAAAAAAACTAGGTGAATCTTAAAAATAAATAAATAAATAAATATATATATATATCCAAATAGTTGGATATCATGAATATAAAGTTAAATTAGCTTATATGTTAAAGGAGTAAAATAGTATTTAGCTTGGAGGGAAAGATAGGGTACAGCATCAGTATTAGAAGTGGGCCTTGGAGGCTGATGTTGTGGCTTGGTATATACAATGTGTACCTGCAATGCCAGCATCTTCACTTGATTTAGCCAAAAGCTGAGAAGCGATCGCAATGCCAGCATGTTACATGAGTTCCAGTTTGAATCCCAGCTGCTCTACTTTTAATTCTTGATTAAGTGTCTGGGAAAAACAGAAGACCATGCAAATGCATGGATTCCTGCTTTCTCATGGGAGACCAGAATAAAACTCTTGGCTTCTGCCTTGGGCCTGGCCCTATCCAAGCCACTGTTGCCATTTGGGAACTGAATCAGCAGATGGAAGACACCCCGCCCCTGCTCGCTCTCTCTCTCTCTCTCTCTCTCTTTCTCTTTCTTTATAACTTTGTCTTTCGAAAGCATAAAATAAAACTGTTTTTAAAAAGAAAGATTCATTGAAAAGCTGTTCGAACAAGTTAAATATCAACTCAACAGTGATTTTTTTTAGAAGTGAAGAAATTAGGGAAGCAAATCAGAGCAATTATTTGTTCTATCATGGGGGAGAAAGTTTCATCTTGTTTTTCAGAGCTGTGTTTAGAAAGGTATTCCAATTTATTAGGATGTAAGTTCTGATACCCACTGCACCTCTGCAATTTCTTATATTAAAAGTATCAATACTGTTAAACTATTTATGCCATTGAAAAAGATACATAGGTCAGTGTAGTCCTTATCAAAATACTAATGATATTTCTCACATAACTAGAGAAAACAATACTAAAATTAATATGCTTTCCTCCACTACACACACACACTTGCACACACACACATCCTCTGAATTGCCAAACCAATTTTGAACAAAAAAATATACTACAAAGCTATACTAATCTAAAAGCATAGTATTGGCATAAAATTGAGCATACAGCCCAATGGGATCGGATAGATGAATCAGACTTAAAAGACCTAAAACTTTCCTGGAAGAAAATTATAGGCGAATTGCTTCATGATATTGAATTGGGCAGTGATTTTTAACTTTTGGGGGGGACAAGATCCTAAAGGCAAAAGCAGAAATACACAAATGGCATGGCAGAGTGTGAAGAGGCTTCCAGAATGCAATCTAACCGTAGCTGCGTGTGCATTGTCTGTGCAGGTCTGTGCATCCTGGAAGACAGGAAATCAGTCACATCGTGAAACTCTGTGTCTTTCATAGCCTGGCACCTTACGACACCTGATGAATTATTGATTTATAAATGGCTTCCATGAATCATTAGAAGTAGTAAATTTAAAGCTAATTTGAGCCTCTGGAAAAAAATGTTATATTGAGGTGTAAGAAATAGCACTTAATAATTTCACTGTAGTGCCTTCATTTGTTAATTTAACCTGTTTGCATTATTCTTTGGCAAGATCCTGGTGGCGAGGGATTATTTTTTCTGTGTAAGAAGTCTTTTGTTGGATACGAACACCTTCCAATATTTACCACAAACATCTTAAAGTTTAGTATGTTTTATATTCCTTTTATTCATAAACAGATATCCAAATAGTTTAAGGGATTTTTCTTCAAGATTTCAGAAATCCCTGACATTTCATTGGACCCTTTTTAGACAACGAAGTTTGTAATATTTCTTATGATTTAGTAAAAAGGAGACTTTGATTTAGAAATCCAGTCCTAGTTGAAGCCACATGGTATTGGCAGGTTTATCTCAGTTCTTTACATGTCCACTTGACCTATGAAATAAGGTGGTTGGCTTCATGATCACCAGGATGCCTCCTAGCACTCTTATGGACTATGGAAAGCTTTGAGCTCCAAGGAAATTTGCAAAAGAAGCTATAGTGGGGGCTCGGCAGCGTGGCCTAGTGGCTAAGATCCTCGCCTTGATCCCATATGGCTGCTGGTTCTAATCCCGGCAGCTCCACGTCCTCTCTATCTCTCCTCCTCTCAGTATATCTGACTTTGTAATAAAAATAAAATAAATCTTTAGAAAAGAAGAAGAAGAAGAAGAAGCTATAGTGGGGCCCGGCGTCGTGGCCGAGTGGCTAAAGTCCTCGCCTTGAAAGCCCCGGGATCCCATATGGGCGCCGGTTCTAATCCCGGCAGCTCCACTTCCCATCCAGCTCCCTGCTTGTGGCCTAGGAAAGCAGTTGAGGACAGCCCAAGGCTTTGGGACCCTGCACCCGCGTGGGAGACCTGGAAGAGGTTCCAGGTTCCTGGCTTCGGATCGGCACAGCACCGGCCGTTGCGGCTTACTTGGGGAGTGAAACATGGATGGAAGATCTTCCTCTCTGTCTCTCCTCCTCTCTGTATATCTGACTTTGTAATAAAATAAATAAATCTTTAAAAAAAAAAAGAAGCTATAGTGGAAATGTACTGTGGGACAGATGAATACACTGATTGCTCATCTGGTATAAAAATCTCTAAAAAATGAGCTGTGGTCACAGTTAAAACGAAGACACATTGAAGATGATGTCAGTTTGCGTAAGTCACAGTGTGGATTCCTCTCCATAAGAGTAAAGCCAGGGCTAGCATTTTGGGTGAGTGGTTACAATGCCAATATAAATGCCCGTGTCATACATTAAAGTGCCCAGGCTCACATCCTGGCTACAGCTCTTGCCTCCAGCTCCCTGTACATGCAGACTAGCACATGACAAATCCATGACACCTAACCCCGAGGATTACAGTCCATAAGAACATGTTTTCTACATTTACAGGTATCTGTTATTAAAATATTTCAGTTTGCAGTCTCTATTTTACTTTCATTGCTCCAGCACAAATGAGGTTATACCTCATTAGGAAATTATTTCAAATTGATTCTTTAAATTTTCCTTATTACGCTGTATTACGTGTGTACATAGGGCATTGCAGAAAAAAAAATCTTTAAACCTCTGAAAAGGAGCAATACCATGTGTTCTGAACAGATTCCAAATAAAATCTTAATTTCAAGAGCTAATCTTGAATTATTAAAAGCATTATTCAAAATGTCATGTAATCATTAACAATATATAGAAGTAAGGTTTCTAATTAATCCTGATCATATATAATTCTGAAAATAGATAATTGTGTTTTTTCTAAACTGAGAAAAAATAATAAAGAAGTAGATATGAAAGTTTTGTTCCTCTTTTCCTGTAGAGTAGATCTAAAATTTAATTGAAACTCCCATTCCTTGGCCATAACTGATAGTTTCAAATTACTCCCTCTTCAAGAGGTCCTCAAGTCGAGGTTTCCACTGTCTGTTGAAATAGACAAAGCTAAATGTAACCTACATGTCTGAATGCTTTCCTCATTCGCTACCCATTGTCTATCCCTAAGCATTCACCTGTGAAATTGAGGTCTACAGCTTCAGCAGTCTGGCAAAGGGCTACCTTCAGGAGCAGTACAAACCTTTATTGGCCACTTCCCAGGAGATCTCGAAGAGCAGTAGGTCGTCCACCGGAAGTTCTTCAACTTCCCACTGAGGAAGCCCACTCAAGGACGTCACAGACAGGGATCTGCCTCGGAGCATTTTTCTTCCAGTCTTTGGAAACTTCAAATCCTTGTGTCAGTGAATTGTAATCCCAGAAGAGGTACAGAGCTGGCCAGATCAGGCTTTGGTTGCTTCTTGTGGAGATAAAGCAGCAGAAGACTCCCCCCGGACCCCCTGGGGAGCTGCCAGTGAGAAGAGGAATTCTCAGCTCTGTGTTGCAGCCTCTGCACAGGTAGGGACGCTGCAGCTGATGACTGTGAGCAACCTAGAACAGGCAAAAGCCTACAGTTCAGAGGCAAACTCATCCAGGGATGGGCTGAGCAGGCTCCAGTTCAGCCCTTTAGCCCTTGTCCTACTGATCAAACTCCTGGTTTCACACTGTCACCAATGCTTATTTCATCATTTCCAGAGTGATCCAATGTTAGCAGTTCCCCTCATAAAGTTTGCCAACTAGATTAGACTCACATGTAGAATTGCTGGGACATATTTGTAGTTTATATCCATTTAGATTTTGGTTCTTCCTCCCGAGTCCCCATTTTAGAGCTTAAAAAAAAAATCTCTGTTTTGTCCACATGTAGAAATTGAATTTTGATGATAGGCCTAGATACTGAGTTTCTTTTCTCCATTAAAAAAGCATAACTCCTCCTGTGCCTTTGGATAGGTCATATAAAGGCTATAACTTTAGCTACAATGTTTTAATTTTTAATGTTAGTCCATAATTTTAAAGGGCTACTCTAAATTAATTTTAGTCATAATTATTATATATTGGCCTCAAATGTTTTTCAACTTAATATATAATATTTCAATGGATGTGACAGTGTTCAAATATGGGAAGAAATTTACAGAAAGGTCACCAGGATGATATGAACAATAATAATATGTATATTTGTTTTCCATGTATTTTTGAACAAGTAATTATGTGAAAGGGTACTTTAAAAAGCCCAAGGAAAAATAGAATTAAAAAGTAAATTTCTGAGGGCTGGTATTGTGGTACAGTGTGTCATGCTGTCACCTGCTATGGGAATATCCTGTGTCGAAGTGCCAGTTCAAGTTCTGGCTGCACTGTTTTCCCTTGGGCTCCCTCCTTAATGTACCTGGGAAAGCAGCTGAAGGGGATTCAAATACTTGGGCCCTTGTTACCTGCATGGAGGATCCGACAGAGTTCCAGACTTCCCTGTTCGGCCTGACTCCGTCCCACCCGCTGTGGCCATTTGGGGAGTGAACAGTGAGTGGATCTCTGCTCTTTCCTTTCATGTTTCAAATAAATAAAAGCTCAGTGTAAAAAGTAAAAGACAAGTCTCTTGATGAAAATAATTTGAAATCTCTTATATTTTATTTGTAACAGTTTTTCATGAGCTTTTTCAAGAGTCTTTGTTTGCATACTTAATTTTTACACCAAAAATAAACTTATTTTCAAATTCCAGTTTCCATAAGCTTTTTGAAGTTCCTTAAAATTTGCTAATGTCTTTAAACACACACACACACACACACACACACACTGTTATTCTTCAGGGGAGTAAGGACATTCACAAACATGCCAAATTTTGAGCCATCTTATCATACAGATGTAACCAACCATCAGTAATTTAAAATTAGTATGCTCCATAGTAGCACAACGGAAACTCACGCAGAAGTATCTTTCACATTACAATTGTAAGCGTGATTGTCGGAGCAGTCCTTGTAATACTATTTCAGAACATTTTGTTTCATCTTTCACTATTTTCTGTATGATTGGTGTTATTGACTTATCACCTAAGGCAGATAAAACCACATTTATGTAACATTAATAAATTTTTGTGAGTCAAATGTGTCTTCCCTGATTCACTGACATATTTGATTCTTACCTGTCTAAAAAGTAAATTTAAGTACATAGTTTATTATTCCTTCATTTGAGTCAAGAAGAAAAGATGAGATGGTTAATTAAGATAAAAATCAAGTGCTAAAATAGCAGAATGATGAGTCTGAATTCTTTTACAGAAGTATTTGCCTGTTGACATAACCTCCACAGGTTCTGCAAATACAAATCCAGTGAAACAAAACAGAAGGACATGTTGACAAGCTGTGAGAGTGGGATGACACGAGGATGAGTGTTTAGTCCTACCAGCCTTGAGAACATTTAACCCAGTGCTGAATACGTAACAGGTGATTCTCATCATCCAATTTACAAATTATACTGATTTACTCATTTATATAGTGTACCAGGTACCAAACACTTGGTGAGTTAGACACTCCAGGCCTCAAGTCCTACTGGCTAATTATCTGCTCTGTATCCCTGAGCTGAGTGAAGCAATTTACAAAAGTGTAGTGATGCTACACCATGATTGTTTTATCCTTACTGTTGTGATTATCTGTATGAAAATTTATTTAAAAGTCACAGACAAGTGGGGGCAGAAAGAAAAAGAGGAGGGAGAAAAGAGAAAGAAATATTCTTGAAATGAGGACGTTGTTGGCCAATCTTGGCTTTTTAATGGAGAATGCCCTTTTCAGAATTGCTCCTTGAGTCAAAAGAGGTGAAATAAATGGAACAATATGGAGTATATCCAGTCTGTGTTTCCATCTCTCCTGGTTCTCTGGATGGATTCTCTCGTTTCAGATAAATGTACAGAGACAGGCAGTCATTTGTACAGTAGTTGAAAAGAAATCAGGGACACTTCTCTGTTTCCCTGAGCCTTCCTCCTGTATTTGTGCTGAAATCTCTTGATTTCAGTTCCCAGTAGACTCACTGAAGTACTCTTCTACTTCATGGATAAGGATAAATTGGTGAACCGGGAGTCGGAAGGGGACAGTCATCCAGTGAGAGTTGGGGTTTCTTCAAGGTGCAGGGAACACTCTCAGTAGCCTCTGGTGCCTAATTTCAGACCCAATCCGTGAGAACGCAACAGAGAATGAGGTATATTTAGTACACTTAGTAAATCTACCAGCAGAGGTCACTAGATACATTGAGAAAGCCACACATTCTCTTGGCATGTGGAATCCTTGGAAGTCCTCAAGACTTGCAGGTGCTGGCATATTACGGAAGGAGACAAATTTGCAAATATAGAGCGCCATGAAATTGAAGATCCCTCTGATGAAGTTCTGTTTGAATTTAGACATAAACGGTGAGGAAGTGGCAGCATTGGAAAATCTAAAGAAGCTTGATGTGATAAAGCTCTGGAGACAATGAATGGGAGTCTCTTGGAGGGAATGAGGTCAAAGGAAGTTAGGGAACAGGCTACTGGCTGAAAATTTGGATTTCATTTGAATTACAATGAAAATTATCGCAAGATTTTAAGCAGGGGAATTAGCTTCACATAAATGAAATATTAAGGGCAGAAGAGTAATGTCAGAAGCTATTTATGATGCCTGCCTCTCAGCCACAGATCCTTCATTAGAAAGCTGTATCTCTTCCCTAGATGGTCTGCTTTCTTCTCAGTGCTGTAAAAACAGGAGTGCGAGTGAGCTGTTCAGCATTCAGTCTTTTCCTCTCAAGGGAGAATTCCTTTGTTTACTCATGTGGTGTCTTTAAATAGGAGGCACCGTGAAGAGCTCATGGAAAATGGAATTAAAAGATGTTTATTTTGTTATTTTTTAAAGATTTTAATTTAAATTTTTATTGCAAAGTCAGATATACAAAGAGGAGGAGAGACAGAGAGGAAGATCCTCTGTCTGCTGATTCGTTCCCCAAGTGGCTGCAATGGCCAGAGCTGAGCCCATCCGAAACCAGGACTTCTTCTGGGTCTCCCAGAAGTCCCAAGACTTTGGACTTTCCTTGACTGTCTTCCCAGGCCACAAGTAGGGAGCTGAATGGGAAGTGAGGCCACTGGAATTAGAACCAGCACCCATATAGGATCCTGGCACATGCAAGAAAAGGACCTTAGCAGCTAGGCTACTGTACCAGACCCAAAAGATGTTTGTAAGATGATCATTGTATCAATTTTGCTATTGGTTATAATCAAACCTTTCCTGAGGAGAATACTTAGTGTTACAAAAGTGCTTGCAGAAGAACACATTGGCATGTGTGCTTATTCAAGGGTTTGTTCCAAACCATTTTAGTTAAGAATTTTTTAATATCCAGATACTTCTAAAATAAGGGAAAAAAATCTAGTTTGAAATGGGGATGAATTCTACAAATAACAGAAATTAGATTTTTTTACGTTTTTAAAACTTAGTTCAAGACATATCATAACAACACATTCCAGGGCTGTTGAAACACACAGGGATATGTATGTCAGGTTAGGAATTTGAGTATGGCACTAGGCATTTTGTTTTACTTACATAAAATATTAGGAACTCACTTTAGCTAAAATACGTCATCTAAAATAAAATGATTGTCTCCTTTGAGGAGGAGCAGGACAGTTTTTGAAATACCAGGAAGAGAAAGTTACTATCTCTTCTAAGCACTTGTTCCTTTTGCTTTCTCTTTTTGGGCGTGGGGAAGGAGCGTGGAAGAAGATTGCAATAGCCAGACATTTATTCTTCTAAGTGAAGGTGGTTCTTTGCTAAATTGACATTGTTGAAAAGCATGCTCGTGGAGACCTGGCCTCCTGAAGCCGGCCAGGGCACTCACATAGGAAGGGAGCGACCCTTGTCACTGCACCTCTAGGCAGCTGGATTTGCTCCCAAGGCTTCTCTGAGGAACACACCTCACCCAGTCTCCAGCTGAGAATCCCGGGCAGTAAGAGCTTGAGAGAGACCCATGTGGCCTTCAACCTGTTGAGATAAATCTCTGCAAAGTTTAATCAGGACTTTCTGAAGAGAACAGGGTTAGTTAGGTAAGATTAATTACAGATGAACGATTGGATTTACATTATGCTGTTAATCACTTGAGCCGTTTTTCAACACTCGGGCATATTCTAGTTAACAGAGCACAGATGGTGGCTCCGTTATTAATATCCAGTGTCTTGCAGGGAACTGCTAAAAGCCCTTCCTGCGAAACGGTGGGGAGGAAATCCTTCTCAGCATTGCAGTCTCGCCTTTTTAGAGACAGAGGTTTTATTGATTCTTTCCCATAGGGTTTTTTTTTTTTTTTTTTTACCACTCACTCCCGGGAATTGATATCTCATGTCACATTTTCCTATATACATTTTTTTTAAAGATTTATTTATTCTTATTGGAAAGAGATTTACAGAGTGAAGGAGAGACAAAGATCTTCCATCTGCTGGTTCACTCCCCAAGTTGCTGCAATGGCTGGAGCTGAGCCCATCCAAAGCTAGGAACCAGGAGCCAGGAGCCTCCTCCAGGTCTCTCACACAGGGGCGGGGTCCCAAGGCTTTTGACCATCCTTGATGGTTTTCCCAGGCCACAGGTAGGGAATTGGATGGAAGTGGAGCAGCCAGAATTAGATCTGGTGCTCACATGGGATCCCAGCATATGCAAAGCGGCAAGGACTCCAGCCGCCATGTTACCATGCCAGGCCCAAATTTGCATATATCGTAAGGGACTCTTTCCCCCACCCCCTTGCCCTGGCTTCTGCTGCCATCATGGTTCAAATCACCCTGTGACTTGCTATCACAGACTTCTTGGTTCTCCTCAGTAGCCTCCCCACATTTTTGTAGCTCTGTTAAGTGCGCACACGCACAGAGTTCAATTCCCGCTCACCAGCCACAGCAAGCATTTTAAGAGGAACTGATTGTATTGCTATTTTTACTTAATGTCTCAGCGTTTCCACTTCACCTGGGAGCATTCAGTACCACCAGAACAAGCTGTCCTCCCACCCTTGCAAAGATAAACCAAACATCAGTTCTTTCAGATCCTGCTTGGAGATAATGAACTATGTTTTATATAAAACTATGAACTATGATATGAACTATGTTTTATATAAAAATAATGAACTATGTTTTATATGAACTATGAACTGTTTTATATAAAAGTAAAAATGTTTATTTTCTTTATTTTTACCTTTTTTAATAAAAAAAGAATTTATTTTTGTTTATTTGAAAGGCTGACAGAGAGAAGAGACACAGAGAGAAAAGGCAAAGAGATCTTCCATCTGCTATTCATTCTCCAGGTTGGCTGTACCAGTTGGGGCTCGGCCAGGCAGAGACAGGAACCGGAAATGCCATCTGAGCTTCTCAGGTAGGTGGCAGGGACTCACATGCTTGGGCCATTTTGCACCGCTTCACTAAGCATGTTAGCAGGGGGCTGAATCAGAAACAGGGCTGCCAGTGCTTAAACCAGGGCTCCTCCATGGGAATCCAAGAAGCAAGCGGCAGCATAACCCACTGAGCCAGATCTCTGCACCCACATTTTACTTTCCTTATCTAATTTACTCAGACCTATTTTTCAGTCTTTTTCATTAATGTTATATATCAAACAGTTTTTTTTTTTTCTATCTCAGTTTTTGATTTCTCCCTATGAGTTAAAAAGCTATTGGTTATGTATGTTAAACCTGCCATCTTATCAGTCTCCATAGTTGTGAAAGATTTTAAAGGGCATTTCTCGGGTTTTGTAGGCAGGCCATCATCTGAGAATAGTGGCTTTTTCTTAGTATTTACATGTTATTGTTTGTTGCATAATTAGTGTGTGACAAATATTGCCAAGCAGTAATGACAAGCATCATAGTGTTTTCCTAATTTTAATGAGACTGTCCTTAGTATTAATATTTTTGTAAATAATACATATGTAACCTCTGAAATTAGCCCATTATGTCTGGTAGTTTTTCTTATTTTTCTCTTATTGTTTTGTTCATTCTTTTTATACTTAGAATGTATTCATTTTAAATTTGGATGCTATTTTAAATTCTTGGGTTTTGTTTTCTCTCTCTTTTTTTCATTTAATTTGAAAGATAGAGACAAAAAGACAGGAAAAGAGCTTCTGTCCAATGGTTCACTCTCCCAATGCCCTGTACTGCCATGCCTGGGCCAGGCAGGAAGCCAGGGACTGGGGAGGCTGGGACTGGAAGGATGGGACTGGGAAGGCTGGGACTGGGAAGCCAGGGACTGGGAAGGCTTGGATTGGGAAGGCCTTTTGTGCTGGAGCTGGTGGGGGTAGCCAACTTGTGGAGGCCAGGGAGTGTGGGCTTTCAGGAGGCCTGGGGAATGGCGCAGGCAGGGGTGTGTGGGTACCTGGGGGCTCATGTCCAGGCAGGCAGAGTGAGCTTGGGTATTTCCCCACATGCTAGGTCATAGGCAGGGTTGGGGAGAGGAGAGGAGTGGGGAGCCCAAGGTAGCATGCTGGCCTGGTGTGCTGGTGGACTAGATTTGGGATGCTTTGAATGGACCTGGGTCTTGGGCGTATGGAGGAGTAAGGTCCTAGGCCAGAACATGTGCCGGGAGCTTGGGATCCTATTGGACGGGCAGAGCTCTAGGGGGGCATACCATCCCACTGCAAGACTGAGCTTCTGAAGGCAAGGCTGGGAAACCCAAATGTTCCTGGGTGCGGGGACTGTGGATTCATCAGGGAAAGAGGAGGGGGAGGTGGGGAAGCACCTTTGAGGGAGCATGTTGCAGGTGAGGAATGATGACTGTTAGGGACTCCCACCGACAAGGTCACTGTGCTGGTCGACAAGGTCACTGTGCTTGCAGGTAAGTGGGAGGGCTGAGACCTGGCTGTTTGGAGGGTACAGGCTGGAGGACCTTTATAGGTCAGAGCGATGCACAAATCCACGTGGAAGACCCGAGCGGGGCTAGTTAGCATGGACCACAACCGACCACCACTCACCGGTGTTCACTAAAGCCCTGGTTGGGGGCCTACATGGCAGGGCTAGATGACAGTACCTGCCAGTGAGTGTCATAACAGGCAATGGGTAATGTTAAGCTGGGCCATGACACTAACTAGCACATGAGAGAACCAGGCCTGGGAGTAGAATCTGTGGAGGATATGTGGGCTTACCCCTGGGGAACTGCAATTTCTTCTGTTTTGCTTAAGTTGCTGAGCTAGGCATGACCATAGAACCCTCTGACACTCATGAGTACTGGTGTTGGGAACAAGCTGGGCTGGTTAGCACCTGCAGGCACGCCCAAGAATAGGGTGTAGGGTGGGCTAGACCTTAACATCCACCAGCTCATACGAAGGCTGGGACGGAGGGGGCAAGCTTGTTGGGTAAGGGCCCAGCACCCACCAACCGGCACATGTGAGATCTGGGTCTGGGAACAGACCTGGTAGGTGAACTTGAGAAACTCCCCTAGTAAGCCATCACTCCCACTGGTGATTTAGGCTTGGGCATTGTTCAGACTAGGCAAGGTAGCTCCACCCACTGGCAAGTGTCTGTGTTGGTTCTGGAAGTGGGTAGACTGGGCAAGGCCAGGCCAGCCTTAGCCCACTTACATGTGATAATCATGCCATGCTAGTCTTTCACACATACTGGTTTGCCTGAGTCAGGGATGGGAGCAGACTAGGCATGGCTAGGCTCCAGCATCTGCCAGCAGGAGTTGGGACTGGGAATGGGCTGGGACAGGCCAGGCTACAGCATCCAATGGCAAAGGACAAGATGAGGAATGGGATATGCGGAACTGGGTGAAGGCAACCACTGACATGTACAAGATCTGTGGCTAGGAACAGGCCTTGTTGGGGAGCTGAGGGGATGTTCTGGCTGGGTTATGGTTCCCACTGGTGAGTGTGAGAGCCATAATGGGGGTAGCAGTCTGGGCTGGACATAACTGCAGTGTCCCTTAGCATGGATGTGGACTAAGTCTGAGGGTGTGCAAGACTGGGCTGGGCTCCAGTACCCAAAGGTGCTTGTGAAAGCCAGGATGAATGTAGAACAGGCTGACCTAGGTCTCAGCACCCACTGAGCTACATGAGAGCTGTGTTTGGGTGTGAACCAGGAGTGACTGGGCTGTAGCACCCAACAGTAAGGACCAGAAGGGGTGTAGACCAGTTGTCCTGCCAAGACAAATGGTGGACTAAGTCATTCTGGGCCAAGGACCCACTAGTGTATGCAGATACACTACTGGGAGGAGACCTGATAGAGGAGCTTGGGGAATTCTTCTGTCACGATGTAGGTGAGCAAAAGAACCAATGCTGAGAGCAGCCCAGATCAGGACAGGTTATGGTACCCACCAGCACACATGTGACTCAGGTCTGGGGGAAGGCGTGGCTGGGCCCATTCATATCACCCACTGGCAGATATGAGAATCAGGATGGCTGCAGAACAGGAAGGGTTGGGCCACAACACCAGCCAGTTCACATTAGGGTTGGGACTGGGGGCTGGTTGGACTAAGCTAGGTGACGACACCACCAGGATGAACTGGGGGCAGACTGTTGTTTTCACCTTCCCCATTCCCCAACCATTTCCTCAGTCCAAGAAAGCAAGTTTTTTTTTTTTAAGATTTATTTATTTTTATTGGAAAGGCAGGTACACAGAAAGGAGGAGAGACAGAGAGGAAGATCTTCCTTCTGATGATACACTCCCCAAGTGGCTGCAGCAGCTGGAGTTGAGCCAATCCAAAGCCAGGAGCCAGGAGCTTCTTCCAGGTCTCCCACACGGATCTCCCAAGGGTCCCAAGTGTCTGGGCTGTCCTCGACTGCTTTCCCAGGCCACAGGCAGGGAGCTGAATGGGAAGCAGGGCTGGCAGGATTAGAACCGGCGACCATATGGAATCCCGGCGCGTTCCAGGAGAGAACTTTAACCACCATACTATCGTGCCGGGCCTGAAAGCAAGTTTTAAAGCCTAACCTACAAGCTTGGCTGGGTTTTGGCAGCACCTGTTTGCTGCTACAGAATGTGTTCTGTGTTTGGGTTTGTTTTCTTTCAAGTTCCATTGTTCTTTTGGATGTCTTCTCAGTATTTAAATTAAATGTCCTGGTCACACTGATCTTGAGCTAATTTCTGATGTCAAGTACTTTCTGGAGTTAGTACACTGGTTATCTCTGCTCAGATCCCAGAAGGTGCTCAACATATTTTAAACCAAATGATGATGGTTGCATTTAGTGTGATTGTGTTACTTTCAATTTATTGTGCTCCTCTTTTTACCTTTATTTTTAACTTGCTTTGAAATCTCTGACATGGGCTTTTGTGCAGTTACCTCTACCAATCCAGCCCCTGGTGGTGGTCCCAGTGGAATTAAGATGGTCAACTATCAGGTCTCTTCCCATCATAAGGAGATTGGAAAGTAGGGGAAGGCTGGGGCCTGGTTTTTGCCTTCCCTGAGAATCACTGACTTCTGTGGACCTCAGTCCACCTTTGGTGTAGACTGAGGACTGCCCAGTACCAGGAAGGTAGCTTGTACCATCCCATGTCGTCTTCTGCCTCAAGGGGCCCTTGTGCCAATCCAAGTCTAGATGCAATTGCTTTCTCAAGTGCTTGTGGACTCTGCCTTCTTGCTGTTTCCATTGCCCTAACCAGGCCAACTTATTATCACAAGTTAGACCATCCAGTATTATTTACTGGGTCTTTCCAGGGTATTTGAATCAAGGTATTGAAAATCATGGAGATAGCCCTATTTGTTGCTTGCTGTCTTTGTTACTTGCCTGGTCCTCAAGAAAGTCTCCCTGAATCCCATTTTATGTTGATTTGGTTAGGTTATTTTTGTAAGTATTTATTTTAATTTGAAAGACAGATTTACAGAGTAGGAGAGACAAAGAGAGAGACAGAGAGATCTCCCTTCCATTGGCTCATTCCTCAAACAGAGGTAACAGCCGAAGCTGAGCTGATCTGAAGCCAGAAGCCAGGAGCCAGAAGCCAGGAGCTTCTTCTGGGTCTTCCACATGAGCATGGAGGCCCAAGGACTTGAATCATTCTCTGCTGCTTTCCCAGGCCAGAAGCAGGGAGCTGCAATGGAAATGGAGCAGTGGAGCTAGAACCAGTGCTAAATCTTTAAAACTTTTAAAATACCTAATTGCCTCTAAATTCTCCTGAGCCTAAAGCCTTTTCCTGGCTTAAAGGATCCTGCAGAACACAGGGCCATTCATTGCCCCAAGTGTCTTGCCTTCCTTATTGTTCTCTGCACCCAAGAACAATGACTTTCTTTCAGTTTCCTATTTCATTATTTATATAAATGATAAGAGAAAGATCAATTTTCTATCATCTGGTACACTGCCAAGATGTCTGTAATAGCTAGAGCTTAGCTGGGCTAAAACCAATGGCTGGGAGCTCAATCCTGGGCTCCCATATGGGTGGTAGGACCCCAGGTACTTGAGCCATCTTCTGCCTCCCGGGGCAGCACTGTGAAGAATCAGCAACAAAAACACAACTTGAGCCCAGGCACTCTAATGTGGGAGGTAGGCAGTCCAAATGTCACCGTAACTGCTGTACCAAATACCCCTAGCTTATCCTTTAGTTCCATTGTCCAAACACAACCCTTGCATGTGTGTTATTTTTGTCTGCTGTTAAAAATACCCTGTGCAGTGTTCTTAGAGATAGGTGGTTGATTAGACATGAGCATCCAAGGGTTCATTGTGAGTTCAAAGCACCAGCTGCCTGGTGTCAGGTGGGAGTCACAGTACCCAGGCCGTGGTCTGGTTCCTCACTGCTAAGAGGATGTGCCTGGCAACCATCAGTGTTTTGTAATGTGGGTGGCGAGATGCCATGTCCAAACAAGAGATACCTTAGGAAGTAAGTTGTCATTGGCTTCTAATTCTGCATCCCTTAAGAGAAACAGTTCCTGTAGTGGTTAACCCTTTTAAGCCATTCCCTAGAAAGTTCTTTCTAACCATAGCCAGATTCACCTCAGAATCATCACATCACCGATGTGTCTGTCTCTAATGCCTAGTAATGGAATTTCTTGTTTCCAAACAAATTTGGAGAAATGATTTGTGTGTGCTACTTATCACTTGTGATTATGTCTTCGAGGGATGCAAGGAATTTTTTTTCTCAGGACTTGCAGCTAAATTGAAGTCTGTCTTCTGTTATATGAGCACTGACAGATGAATACAGGATGCTTATATAGAATGATAATGGTTCTTCCACCACCATTAAGGCAATTATCTGGAAGTATGCAAACATAGGATGCGTACAGTTAATGGTGCCATGAACTAAGCTGCAGCCTGTCATGTCAACATTCCATATGAGAGCATCAGTTCATATCCCAGCTAGTCCATGTCAGGTCCAGCTCTTTAGTAATAACTTAGGGAGGCAGCAGAAGATGGTGGCAGTACTTGAGAATCTGCCACCCTATGGGGAGTAGAAAGGGGTGTGGATTTCCAGGCTCCTGGCTTCAGCCTGGCCCAGCCTCAGCCATTGTGCCCATCTGACGAGTGAACTAGCAGATAGAAGAACTCCTTCTCTTTCCTGTCAATTTGCCTTTCAAATAAAGAAAATAAAACTTTCAAACAAAACATCAGTTTCATAGCTAGATTCAGATTACTCTGAGACACATATAGTGACTGCTCACATACAGCCCATTGCATCGTCTTGAGAAGTGGAAACATAATTGCTTCATTTTCCAAAATGTTTCATAGTGAGTAGACAATTCACCAGCAGGTTAGGTACAGCTGAAAGCTCTTAAGCAAACAGCAAAACAGATGAAACAGATGCCAGGTAGACTGCAAGCTCTCAGAGCTACTCGGGAAGGAAGGAACCAGGGAAAGGACCTGCATGTTGGAAACAGCTTGCTGTCAACTACCCAGGAATGCCGGCCCACCAGGCACGGTGTCTCGCCAACTGAAGTCTTGCTTCCTGTACTTGCCGAGTCTCACACCATCATTTCAGCGGATGGAAGAGGCTGTATCTTACAACGTGGGGGTCTCTGCCAGTGTGGAATGGACACTCTGGTAGAGGAGATGTACCCCACCTGAGTTTGGGTCTGCTCTTGCGAGCGTCTCTTCTCACCACAGATTCCACAGAAAAGCCGGAGATTGTTCTTTGGAAGACAGTGGAAACAATGCAGGAAAAGCAGGCAGCACAACTTCACACTCAAGCCAAGGCAGGATAGCTCAGACTAGGAGTCCTGCCATGGTGGTTGGGCATTTTTAGGTATCAAATGTGTGTGAGACATAGCTTGGCTCCAGACCCAGAGCAGAGGCAATTCATGGATCCATCTTCCTGCACATCCACATTAGGGTAGATTGATTGTGCCCAGATGAAAATGACAAAGTTGTAGGCTTAGGGAGACAGGAGCTCAAAACGCTCTCTGCAGGGCTGGTGCTGTGGTACAGTGAATTAAGCCATTGCAGCCATTTGGGAGTGAACCACAGATGGTGATCTAGCTTTGCCTTTCAAATTTACAAATCCTTTTCTTTTTTTAACAGAAATACTATGTTACAGGCTAGTTGAGATGACTGTAGCATTTAAAAGAGTGTACATTACTTAAATATTGACTACTGTTATGATCAAGCTTTGTGCCACAACTTAAGTAATTTTCTCTTTCACTCAGTTTAAGCTTTCATTTCCCCTTCACTATGATTAGAACTAACTTTGACAGTCACTCCCAATTTTAAACTCTTTTTTAAAAGTTCTTCCTTGCAAAGAATTAAAATGGAACTCTTTGTATATCTCATACAAGTTGAACCCATCACAACTACCCCAGTTGTCATCTAGGCACAACAAAATTGTGGCACATGTCACACCAAAGCAATGAAAAACCTGGTGAGAGCATAGAGGATGCACTGTGGCTTTTTTTTGGAATAGTGATGCTTCATGACATGTCAGGAACATGAAATCATTAAAAAAGGAACTCCAGAAACAGAGACACACTACAATAGTTAATTTTATTTGTTCAAAAGCTCATTTTGCAAGCATTAAACCAGGCTGCACTTTTGAGTCTGAGCCCGAAATTCAGCTATATGAAGGAAGAGAGAAGCAAACTGTGCTCCATGTACCTGGAGGAAAATTATGGGCTCAGGGCTATCACGCCGCGGGTAGAAGTTTCTACAGCCTAGGACTCGGGAGTCACAGGTCCTTCAGGTCCTTCTGGATGTCCCACAGGGTGTCCGCACTCTTTTTGAGCTGTGCAACCTCATCGTCCTTTAGCTTCTGGTTGATGACACTGGTCAGTCCCCGGGCGTTGAGTATGCATGGAAGGCTCAGGAAGACCTCATTCTCAATGCCATACATGCCCTGCAGGAGAAGCAAACACTCAGTTCAAGACACCAGACTGCAGGTCAGGAACCCTGACAACCAACTCAAAACCTCTGAACACAAACAGGATATTTGGTAAAATTCATTCTCTAATCTCTCATTTCCCCAATGCTTATGTGTTGAATTAGGTTTAATACCAAAACTATGCAAGCACACATGACAAAACTAGCTAGCTGTAAGAAGTACATTAATGAACTTTATTGAATATGTGTTTTGTACATTGCTCTCTTCTTACATACTCTAACGAAGCAATATGTTTATGTCTTTATATTGTTTTTGATGGTGGCTCCCAATGGATTACTCTTCATGTTTCTTAAAAGATTTTTTAATTAAGAAGACTTCAGGTGGTAGCCAGCCTACCAAAGTCCTTACTGGGTGGCGAGATTCCTAAAACATTCAAAAGTTGCTGAGAAATACTATAATCTCAAAGATAATCCACTTGTTTATGTAGCATAACTTATTCCCAGTTAATTTAAGTATATAACTAGTCACAATACTTAATTATAATTAACCATGTTACGTTATCTGAAGGACACAGATAGACCTGCCATCCAATGATTCATTCCCCAAAGGGCTGGATTGACCAAGGTTGGGCTGGGCTAGGCCAAAGCCAGGAACTAGGAACTCTCTCCTGGTCTCCCGCAGGGGTGGCAGAAGGCCAAGCACTTGCTCCATCTTCTGCTACCTTCCCAGGCTTATTAGTAGGAAGCCCATTGGAAGTAGAATAGGTTAGAACCAAACTGGCACTCTGAGAGGAAATGACAGTGCTACATGCAGCAACTTAAACCACTGTACAACACTGGCCCCAAGCAAGTTATTTTAATATAATGTAAGACTTCTTAACTCTAAAAAGTTTTCTATATACACAAAAATAAAAAGAAAAAAAAAAGAAATTTCTGAATTTGTACCCTGAAAATCAGCAGTTACAGAATTTTTGCTATACTTCTTTTTGCTAAGTTTTTCTGCAGCATTCTGCAACAAACATCTGGCACCAGGTTTTACCTCCCAATATTTTGTACATGCATATATTCTGCATTTTTCTCTTATCCATTGATGTTTCTTTTCCCACTTATTTTTAAATTCTGACACTGATTGTTAGAAAATGAAATAGTTGTTTTAGAAAGTGCTTTAACATTTTGTTTAAAAACAATCAGTTTCTATTTAAATATTTTGTGTATGTGTTCAAAAGGCTTAAAATGTACTCAATAGATGTTATGCTAGTATTAAGCTTGCAATATCATAAATTTATAAAACAATTATTACATGCCTAACAACCTACAGGTTTCACAGTCTTGCAGTAGGTTTCTGTAGGACACGGAAAACTGTTTACGTAAAACTTTGAAATACACAGTAACTGTGGAGTGGGATCCTGGCTTGTCCTTTACACTCATCTATCATAGGATACAAGGCAAGAAATCAACTTGTGTGTTGTATTAGTCTTACTTTCACCATTGTTGACACTGGGTGAATCCTGGAGAGATTTTTCAGCATGGACTCAATGAGATCCGCCACACTTAATCCAATAGCCCAGTTGGTATATCCTTTCAGCTTGATGACTTCGTAGGCACTAGGATTAGAATAGTGATAACAGGTCATAGGCATCCATCCTAGTAATTATTACTCACTCTCTCTCTTCCCAAGAGTAATCATGAGCAAATACCTTAGTAAAGTCTTGCTAAAATAGAGAAACAAAACAACCAGTGTCTATTGCATAACTTTGCTGCATTAGGTGTAATATTTTTTTTAAGATTTATTTATTTTTATTACAAAGTCAGATATACAGAGAGGAGGAGAGACAGAGAGGAAGATCTTCCGTCCGATGTTTCACTCCCCAAGTGAGACGCAACGGCTGGTACTGGGCCTATCCGAAGCCAGGAACCAGGAACCTCTTCCAGGTCTCCCACACGGGTGCAGGGTCCCAAAGCTTTGGGCCGTCCTCGACTGCTTTCCCAGGCCACAAGCAGGGAGCTGGATGGGAAGTGGGGCTGCCAGGATTAGAACTGGCGCCCATATGGGATCCCAGCGCGTTCAAGGCGAGGACTTTAGCTGCTAGGCCATGCCGCCGGGTCTGAGGTGAAATTTTTATATACATATGTATATAATGCTTAAAAATGTACAAGGCACTAATAAATATTTGATAAATGTAAATACCTTACTAGTAAGTGAATATTTATAAATATTTAAGTGAATATTTATAAAAAATGTTATAAAAACATTCTTCCACCAATATAATTCAATCATAAAATGGATTGATTGCAGCCACATTAAGTCAAGAAAGAATGAAAGGGAAATGACAAAAATATCCTGATGGTGAAATCCCATTGATCATTGCCACCTAAAGTAATCTACAAGTGATGATAACAACACTGGCAATTTTCAGAACACAAACTACATACCCTGAACACCACAAAGGCATTGACACTTGACAGCATGAAATTCTAGGGATATTTCCAGTTTATTTATTTGTAAGACAAGAGTTACAGAGAAAGAGACTGCCATCCATTTGTTCATTCCCCTAATGGCCCCAGTGGCTTAGATGGGCAAGGCTGAAGCTCGGGCCTGCAAGCCATCTTCCACTGCTTTCCAAGGCACAGTAGCAGGGAGCTGGATCAAGTGTGAGCCCTACGGCCTGCTGGCTTTAACCGATCACACCACAAAGCTGGTCTCCTTTCAACTTTCCAAGATTCCTGAGGCAGTGTTGTGATGCGACAGGATGGTCCTTCAGCTTAGATGAAGTTCCTGGCTTCCTGGCTTTGTGTGACTTAGTCCAGATATGGCTGCTGTGGCCGTCTGGGATGTGAATCAGTGGATACAGAACCTCTGTTGTTCAGTTGCTCTGCTTTCCAATAAGTAGACAAATTGACTTTTTAGTCAAACTCTTTAAAAAAATCAGTAAAACTGAATGGACAATATAGTTGCATATTCAGGATACTAGTATTATTACAAAAAAATTTCTGTATGTCTAACATTTATTGCTTATCACTAGGTATACACGTGTGTGTCCTTTAATGTAATATGAATAAGTTTATGACTATAATATTTTCCACAGATTTGTCTTAAAGGTTAGACAGCTGCCTCTGGACTATACAGGTAGAGAGTTATCAGTAGCAACTCTGAATCCAAGTCCCTATTCTCTCTCCCTCCATCCAAAAAGATGTTTCATTCTATGATAGAAGAGATTTCATTCTATGATAAAAGTCATAGAAATAAAATAGTGACCAAAGAGACAGCTTAAAAAAAAAAAAAAAACGATAGGGAGGGGGAATATTTTTAAATATTGAGTGTGGAAAGTTAATTACAGACCAGCTAAAACTTTGAGCAGTTCATCAGCAGGGACATATTTTAGGTTACTGTGATACTACAAAGGTCTAGGTTTACCTTTCTAGGTGAACCCACCTTATTTGTTTAGGAACCTATGTGAAGGTCTTTCTCATTTGTTCATTCCATGTTTTGCTTGTTACCTCTACCCCAGACTGAGAGAAAATATTTGCTGTCCCTGGGAGGACTGGTACAGCTTGTTTGACCACTCTGAGTCTTTTTCCTGTTTCCAAAGACAATAGGTGCATACGTACTGCACTACAATATGATGAGCAGTCAGCCATGGAAATCCTAATGTGATCTGAGAGTCAGACTGAGGCATCCCAAAGCACTCACCTGTCCACCACCATCTTGTGTACCTCCTTCCAGTTTTCACTGTCATTGTCTGTTCCCATTGCTGGGTTCAGTTCCTGAAGAGAAACACCTGCCACATTCACACCACTCCAGACAGCCACTAGAGGAGAAAGAAAAAAAAACTCCTTAGACATTTCTGAAACATCTTGTTGAAAACATTGTTCTCTCCTCAGTTCAGATTTCACCTCAAATGCAGTTTACTGAATACCAGCTGGAACCACTCCAGTGACCAGTAACTCCCAGAGTTCCCTGAAAGGCTGTCACTTGCCTTCAAAGAGCAATACAGTTGACCTTTTGGCTCTCAACAATTTTAGTGCAAAACAGAGCTGTTGTAACATCGGTACAGAGAATGTGAAATTCTCCTCTCAAGGTTTGTGAAATCACGGGGTTAGTTTAAACTTCTGCTCTGAGAAGTGTTTAAACATTGTGATTATTTATTTATTTATTTAAAAGGCAGGGTGTTGAAGGGGGAGTTTTTTTAATCCACTAGTCTACTTCCCAAATGCCTGACGCAACTATAGTTTGGGCCAGGCTAAAACCAGGAGCCAGGAATTTCAGGCTGGTCTTCCATGTGGGTGGCTAGGGCAGAAACACCTTGGTCATCTTCCATGGCTCTCCAGGAGTAGTAACAGGGAGCCGAACTGGAAATAGAGCAGCTGGGACTTGAACTAATACTCTGGCATGGGAAGCTGGCATTGCAGGCAGTGGCTTGACCCTGTGAGCCACGATGCTCATCCTGATTATTAGTTTTTTTTTGTTTTTTTAATTTAAATTAATTTTTTTCCTGAAGAAGTAAAAGGCAAATCCTGGAGTAAGACTCAAATACAACATAATTATATCAAGATACAGTCTAATTAACAAGTATGAGAAAGACTTACCAAAAACAAAACTCTGAAACAGTAATTTGATCTAGACCTTATGTGTGATTTTCACAGACCTTTGGAGACAGTGTGACAGACGCAGGAAATGCAATCGAGGGTAGGGACAAAGTCTAGTGTGACTCAAACACCTCTGAAAGGCAGAGCTGCTCACGGCAAAATCGGATCCCTGTTTAGGCCACCACTCCTGCCAAGTCAGGCCAATGGGGAATTTTCATGATCCTGGATGAAAACTCATGACACCTGCATAATCATGCCTATGTGAACAGGGTTAAACTCATCTAGATAGCCCAGCTAAATATGAGAAGGTAAAGAAACCCCAGATGTTTTAGGGAAAAGGATACGGGAGTGTGAGAATAAACACTGGGCCAGAGTTGGACCCTGACATGTCTGAATGCCATGACAGTCACTTCTATGGCCTTTATGCCCGAAGTGTGACATCTCCACCCGATTACAGGAAGTAATTAGCCGTATCTAAACTAAGGAACAGTCTACACAGTAACTCACTGACTTATAAACATAGGTAGGCTGAGGAGCCATTCTGGACTGGAGGAGATATCTAGATGTGATGTATTATCCCAGGGTTGAATCTGAATTAGGGAAAAAGCTCCACAGGAAATCGCCAGGGCTGTGGGAGATCAATGAAGTTGGACTTTGGGTCCTGTGGTTAGTCCTGGACTTTGTAGAAAATAGACTGGCTACACTGAAAGGCCTTCTTCTATTGAAAAATACACCCTAAAGGAGTAGGGAGAAGAGGGCCAATGACTGTGATTTATGCTTAAACGTATCACAATGAAAATGGATGATATAGAGGCAGGTGAGAGCAAATGATAAAGCAAATGGGACGGTGCTATTACTGCGACTTCTCCAAACTATGGCCCAATATAAAAATAAAATTTTAAAAAGCTGCAAGAACAAATCTACAACTCCACAGTAAATTCTGTTTTTTTACCACTTGAGTCGCCGTGTTCTCCCAGAATCCATCCATGGCAGCTGGTGGGATGAATGCCAAGCTTCTCAGCCATGAGATAGCGAAATCTAGCAGAATCCAGGTTACACCCACTTCCAATCACACGGTGCTTGGGCAGTCCACTTAGTTTCCAGGTTACATATGTAAGAATGTCCACTAAACATTTCAGGAAAAAACCAAAACCAAAAGATACATAAATCCAAGTTGACTTGTACTGCTACGCCAGCCAGTGTTACAGGTACCTTGCCTTCTATTCTGCATCCCCATTCCATAAATGAGATATCTCATACATCTGTTTTTCATAGTGATGGCAGGTATGAGAAAAGATAAAACTCTTAAGCCTTAGAAGTACTAATATTGTAAAGCATAAAACGTCCAGTGAATCATGCTTTCTTATATACATCATGTAAAAAAGGTAAGAACCTTTCAGATTCATCTGTATTTTGAAAAAGTGGTTAAATCATTATCTCTTAAGATTCTACCAGTTCTTATTTCCCATATTTTTTAAAAAAAGGTTTGTTTATTTTTATTGGAAAAACAGATATACAGAGAGAAGAGACGGAGAAGATCTTCCGTCCGCTGATTCATTCCCCAAGTGGCTGCAACGGCCAGAGCTGAGCCGATCTGAAGCCAGGAGCCAGGAATTTCTTCCAGGTCTCCCATGAGGGTACAGGGTCCCAAGGCTTTGGGCTGTCCTCAACTGCTTTCCCAGGCCGCAGGTGGGGAGCTGGATGGGAAGTGGGGCCACTGGAATTAGAACCCATGCCCATATGGGATCCCAGCACATGCTAGGCTGCCACGCTGGGCCTACTTCCCATGAATTTAATGAATGTCCTTGTAAGCCTAAAAGTGACTGATTATGGTGCTTTGTGTTTTCATGAAAGAGATATGGTTCAGAAATCTGTGGTGATTAGCATACAAGGATTCAGATGTTGTATTTAATTAAGGGGCATCCATAACAGAACCTTTGTTCCTGGAAGGCACAGTACTGAAACCGCAGAGGCAAAAATTGTACTGGTTCAGACAGGATACCAGCAACTACAGGCTAAGCTGTGAAAAGTAGGAAAAGGTGCAGACAAGAAAGGAAGGAGCTCAAACCCAGTAGTCTCAACCTACAGATTGTCTTGAGAAATTTTAGGTTGCTTTGAGTTCAGTAGAAAAGATAGACTCCTCAAAGAATCAGAAATGTGAAGCTGTACCAATAAAGTTGTCTAGTCAATGATGAATGCTCAAAAAGCTAGATATCACAACAGATACATTAGAAACTTTATATATAGGCTTGGAATATCTAGAACACCTTATTTTGTAGATTCTGTCAATGACAATTTCTTCCTTCCTGCTCTGAACTGTCATACTCAAGTCTGAAATAGAATGGATTTTAACTGTTCAGTCACAAGAGAAAATGAACAAATTGTAAGATCTGAACTGGTTTTATTTTCAATTCTGGAATCAAACAACCTTTTATTCCATCAAATGTAGTAAATGGGGAAGGGCAATTAGGCAGGAAGTTAATTGACTACTTGAGATGCCAATAGATCATGCAGTCCAAGTCCTGGCTCTCCACTGATCGCAGCCTCTTGCTGACGTATACCACGGGAGGCAGCAGCAACAGTTCAGGTGGGTCCCTGGTCCCATGTGAAAGCCCCAGCTTGAATTCTGTGCTTCTGGCTTCGGCCTGGCTCAGCACCAGCTTTTATGACATCCGAGGAGTGAAACAGTGGAGGGAAAGTCTTGTCTACATATGCGCATATACTTTTCAATCAATGAAGATTAAAAAAATGAAGCAATCAGCCCACACTGGTCTGCGTGAGGGCCGAGTGTGTGCTGGGCAGAACCAGGCTGGACTGCAGCACCCATTGGTTCCAGTGGAAGAAGGGGCTGAAAACGGAACCAACCCAGCAGGTGCAACCACCAGCTGATTGCAGCAATGGACTGTGCCTGACCCTGTACTTGCTAGTACATACAGGAATCTGGTCTGGGAACACCTCAGACAAAGTTTCTTTGGGGATCCCTCCAATCAAACTGCTGGACTCAGAACCCTAACCATGAAAAGACAGAGGACAGAACAAGTAAACCACCTCAGCTATATGTTGGCAGCGAAAAACTAGGCAAATGGAGACTCCAAGATGGACTATGTCAATCAGTGGATTCTTCAACGACTTCATCAAGCTTGGAGTGGTGAGATTGGCAGCAATTCATAACTGTCGAACTATCAAAACCACTTGAGAAAGATCCTCGGAGCAAGCCCCACATCAGGGACCTGTGGTGGGTGGGAGACTGGGTGGGGCTTCTCCCTTAAAATCCCCTTTTACATCAGATATATGAAGGAAACAATATGGAAAATAAATAATTAACTAAAAAAATTTTTTTAAATGAAGCAGAATTACGATTCCTTATGAAGGACTACACGATTGTAGTAAAAAGGGGAAAATATGTCGGGGTGGGATTTTGGGGGGGTGGAAATCCCAGCCTATACGAAATTGTACCACATAATTCAAAATTCAAAATAAAAATATATTTAAAAAAAAGAACAAAAGAACAAAAAAGACTAGTGATTTCAAAATTATTTCCTGTATAAGTGGCACAAAATATTAGAGAAAAAACTGGTTAATATCAGGTGACTTCTTTCGTGGAAGGATTAAATTAGAAGGAAATTCCAATGTCTTGTTTGGCAAACGTGGCTATTATCACTGTAAGCCCGACTTCTCGGAAGGTCAGAAAATGGCTTAGTTTTGGAATGATATGAACATTAGCAAAGTGACTCCACTGTGATTTTTGGCCCAGTGCAGGAGGTTAGTCCAAAACAATGGCCCAAAATGATTTTTCCTTTTTTAAGAATTGTTTATTTGAAGGCAGAATGATAAAGAGAGACAGACATTATCCACTGATTCACACCCCATGTGGCCTAAAGAGCCAGGGCTTAGGCCATGCTGCCAGAGCTAGGAATTCCACCTGCCTCCCCACAGCGGTGTCAGGGATGTGGGTCATCTCCATTTGCCTCCTTTGCCCATTAGCAGGGAGCTGGATCAGAAGCAGAGTAGCACTTTGATATGGGATATGGGGGTGGGTAACAGATTTAATCTGATATCTCACAATGTCCACCGCAATTTTTATCTATCAAGGCCAAAACAGTAGCCTTGTTTGTAGTTAGAAATGTTGATATTTTGGGCCTGGCACCGTGGCCTAGCTGCTAAAAGTCCTCACCATGAACACGCTGGGATCCCATATGGGCGCCAGTTCTAATCCCCGCAGCTCCACTTCCTATCCATTCAGCTTCCTGCTTGTGGCCTGGGAAAGCAGTTGAGGACAGCCCAAAGTCTTGGGACCCTGCATCCATGTGGGAGACCTGAAAGAGCTCCGGGATCCTGGCTTCGGATTGGCACAGCACCAGCCGTTGTGCTCACTTGGGGAGTGAACCATCAGATGGAAGATGTTCCTCTCTGTCTCTCCTCCTCTCTGTATATCTGTCTTTCCAATAAAAATAAATCTTTTTTTAAAAAAAGAAATGTTGATATTTTACAGATGGACTTCATAAGAAAAAAGCAGTTTTTAAGTCAGAACATTAAGTGTTAACAAATCCATTAATACAATCGATCTTCAAAACAAAAATGATAAACCCATTATGTCCCATCAGGCTAATATATAAGACAGCTAGAAAGCTAAATTGAACAATATAGTACTTATGGGAACTTCTAATCACATTTAATCACATTCTAATTACACTTCTCCCATTTAATTTGATCTAATTTTGCAGAATTTTAGAAATGATAACGGTTTAAACCTTGCAGGAAATACAGGGGTTTCACACACCGAAACCCCTTTTATCCCTCATTCCAACAACAGACTCCAAAACAAACCCAGAAGAAACTGCATTATTATATAAGATACTTCTTACATTTTTGAACATGAATTGTTACTGTTAGTGAATACTGGAACAGATGTGAACTCCAATTCAACACCAACTCCAAAACACTGAACTTGGATCTGAGACAAAGTATAACAGTACCTGGGTTGGAAACCACAATTATGATGCAGTCAGGACTGTACTTGACGATCTGGGGGATAATGAACTTGAAGACGTTCACGTTTCTCTGCACCAGGTTGAGACGACTCTCCCCCTCTTGCTGACGGACGCCCGCGGTCACCACCACGATCTTAGAATTGGCAGTCACAGAATAGTCTTGAAAGAGAAGTGGGGACGGGAAACAGGCACTTTCACTACAACACTTCACCTAAACATACTGCACAGGACTCACGGACAGCCTGGCCACGCCGTGAGCTGCAAGAACTTGCACGATAAGGAGATATTTTGTATTGTGAGGTTTGGCAATTCAATTACGAAATGGACCAAGAAGATACAGACTGTCTTGAACAGCATTTCTACGGGTTGTCAGAGCTAGCACGAAGCACCGAGAGTGCTAACAACAACAAATCAACCTTCAAGGTACCGTTATGCATGTAATGTTAATGCCAACTGTGCGGGGAAGGAAAACATACCTTCTGCTCTGGAGAATCTTGCTCACTTTATAAGCAACACAAGTTTCCTGGAAACTAATGCTTTTCTCAAAAGAAGTGTAATTTTTTTTTTGAAAGCATTTGTAAATAACAATTTGGCCGTGAGCATTAGACTCAACAGCTGTGGGTGAGCCACATCATCCCACTGGGTTGAAACATGCCTTTCAAGTAACTAATACTTTAGTAAAACCTCCTTTCCCATGCAGTGTAAGTAATAATAGTACCTACACATTTCAGGATTGCTGTGGAAATGAATCACACCAGCATAAGGCTTCCTACTGTACATGGAATTCTACTACCTCAATTAAAAAACAGTTATTTTATTTTCTTCAAAGGAACATAAGTTACTTTGTAAGAGAATGTGGGAGAGTCTAAAACCTTTTTTTCTCAGATACATACAAAATCATGATACAAAATGCTACAATGCGGTGCTTGCTTCCGTAGCACATACACAAAATTCTAAAATGCTACTGTGAATCAGCCCTGTGGAAGGTGGGTAGGAAAGCCTTAATGGAAGTGACGAATGCGTTTATCCTTGAAGAGGTACTAGTCGCAGGGGAAAGAAAAGGAACTAGCTCTATCAAATATGCCAAGATGGGAAAACCTGTTTGACAGAAAACTGATGTGGCAGGGGGAGCAGGGGTTACATGCTCATTTTGCATGGGAGCTGCCAGTGTGGAGATGCCGATTTGCTGGGTGCACATTTCAGAATGGTCTTAAAATACATGCTGTGAAATTGACAAAAGAAAATCACCTCACAGGAGAAGAATGACTCAACTAACCAAACAAGTTGCAAATCACAATCAGCTATTTCCTCGTAGTGATATATCAATGGTCATGCTCAGAAAATTAGAATAAAGAAAAAAAATTAAAAACAGGAAAGAAAATATTTTCTACTACCAGATAAAACTTTACAGTTCCAAAATTTCAATTTTTCCTAATTAAAGAATATATTTATCATAATAAGAATCATTCCAAATGCAGTTTTTCTTTGTTTGTTTGTTTTTTGGTTCTGCCACGGAAACAGAAGTCAAGTTGATATTTGACAACTCTGGGCACAAGACCGAAGTACCTTTATCTGCCACAATTTTAGGTGTCTGAAGAAACAGGCTCCCATGCTGCAGATCCATCATCTCTCCTTTGAGTTTATCTTCCAACACATCCACCAGGGCAAGCTCATCCGCGAGGGACTGCAAACCAACAAGAACACAACAAAGACACCCCCAGAGATCAGCACCCTGCGGAAATCTGTAATGTCTGAGCTCAGAATCCAGCCCATTTAAATGGCCCCACACCAAACCCTCAAGAACATTATTATGGAGTTAGGTTCTCAATGAGAACACAGTTCACTCAGGAGAAACTGCTTTAAGGGGCCGGTGTTGTGACTCGCAGGTTAAGCTGCCCCTGTCACACTAGCATCCCGAATAAGCACCCTTTCAAGTCCCAACTGCCCCACTTTTAGTCCAGCTCCTTGCTATGGCGCCTGAGGAAGCAATGATGCGTATACTACAAACTCTGCCATCTATATGGGGGACTGGTTGCAGTCCCAGGCTCTTGGATTCGGCCTGGCCCAGCTCTGTGACTAATGAGAAACTCAAGGACAGGCCCAGGGCACATAAGTCTTCATGTTAAAGAAGGGATTATTAGAGAGGCCAAAAAGAGATTACCCAGACCAAAAGACAACCATGGGGAGTGTGGCCATCCCCGAGGTTCCTCCTGATCACCAGGGCTTGGGGAGAGGCAGATTTGAATGAAATCCCCAAAAGTGTGAGCTCCTTTTAGATTTGAAGTCCTGGTTGAAACTTGGCATGCTCAGGTGGGCTCTGATCAACTTGGATGTCTTGGGCAGAGGAAGAGGGTCTCACGGAGGGAAGACTCAGGACAGGCAGGTCTTCCCATTCAGGATCACCCTGAACCTGTAACTCTGAGACTGTCAGGACTCAGAGCTCCTCCTGTTTTCTTACTGCAAGTGGCACTCTTTGCCCTCTCTGTGCAAAATAATCTCTAAGTCAGTGTCTTGAGGGTACTTGGAAGTCTGTGGGGAAGCAAAATGATAAATGCACATTTTCCATTAACATGTTGAGATATCCTTGTATTTAATCTGCATCTGGTATCATAATTTTCTGACTCTCTACATAAATAGCAGGAAGAAGAAGGAGAAAAGCAAAAAGAGGATTCGCATTTTTCATAATTCTATGTTTCTTTGTGGAGTTCCAGATCTTTTCTTCTTGTAAAGTGGAGCACTCGATCTAGATGCATCTAAACAGTCTTCCAGCTTTGAAATTCCATCCTCATACATTATAGCCTTTTTAAGTGGTTCCTAACCTTTACTTTTTTTTAGGGCTGTTAGCAAGATAACCAGCCTAACTGGATACTATCCGATATCCAGATACCACAGATACCTGTGGTCATTGCACAGGTGTTCAGGAAAAGGCAGGTTCTTGGAGTTGAGAAAGTAGTTCCAAGTTTAAGATACAGAAGGCACAAGGAGAGCTGGAGGAAGGTAGAGGCCGGCCGAGGGAGACGCAGCACTGGGGTGGAGACAGCCAATAGGAAAACTTGACCTACTTAGCTAGAAGAGAAAGCATCAGGCTCCCTGTGGGACTGAATCAATATGATTGCAGCCGCTAGGATCTGGGTAGCTGGCTGGCCTCGAGGTGGGATATACAGGCTTGTTTGGGAGGGTCTCTGAGATGGAAGCCCTCTTGTGATTCAGTTGTTCTTAATAAGGAACTGAATTGCACAAAGTTGTCAGCAGACTTTTAAAATGTCCATGTTGTGAGTAGGCAGAATATGTAGAAAATATTTTCTTATTTCTAAGTACAGCTGAGTTCTCCAGATCTGTGTGTTCCATATTCATGAATATAAATAACCTCAGATCAAAAATACTCAGGAAAAAAAACACTGCATTTATACTGTCTTTCACAAAGCAATATGTTATAACTACATAGCATTCATTGTTATGCTAAGTGTACAGGGTGTGTGGATTGGACTATGGCTCTGCCCGATTCCAGCGGCCTTCTAATGGGCAGCCTAGGACAAAGCAGGTGTTGATGGAGTCGTTTGGTTCCTGCCACCTGCCTGGGAGACCTGGACCCCAGCCCAGCCCCAGCCATTGCAAGCCTTTGCGGGCATGAACCGGGAGATGAGCACTTCTCTGTCTCTAAATAGCTTTTTCTTTAGTGTAAGAGAGGATTGTGTGTAGGCTACATGAGACTACCATACAATTTTATATAAAGGGCTTCAGTTTCTCTGGATGTAGCTATCTGCAGGGGTCCTAGCAGGGCTCTCCCATGGGTACCAAAAGATAATATCAAAGACTGGCAGTATTTTTTATCCCACTTTATTGAAACACACATTTTGGCACTTTCAAAGCTGTTTTTTTTCCTTTGAAGACTGGCAAAGCATACAAAACCTGCATGTGTGACTGAGATCTAAATGCAGACAGTAGACCTTAATAATAGCTGTGCCGCTGCACCACCAGGAACGTCAGGCCTATTTTAGTAACACCACATGTGTGCCACTCAAGTCAGCAAGGAGAAATAATTTAGCACTTAAGTAGAAGAGGATGTCACAGGGTCTCAGATCCTGTCTCTGCTTCAGGGGGCCTGGGGACCTGGCTGAGAGGTGCATGTACAGCTGACTGGGAAGAAAGAGAGCCAACACAATAAAATCATGGCTATGTTCAGTTAAGCTGGATCTGCACCGCTCAGCGTGGTCCAAGCATAGAAGTAGGCAAACAAGAGTCATGCGACAAAGCAATAGTGTTGTTTGCTTAAACAGTCCCCCCTCTGTGTTTAACACTTTGTTAACTTATCAATTGATCATAAATGTATTTGACTCCAGCCCTAAGTATATTTTAAAGTGTTTGAAACAGCATGAATTAAAATAGCTGCAAAAATCCCATTAAGGAGCAAGGTCACCTAGAGCCCAAGAATGCCACTGGCGCAGTGTGGTTGTACCCGTCACAAAAATGTTTTCCAATCTGAAGCCCTGTGTGGACCAACTGCAACTGTATACACTGCCTCTTGCTGCTCTTGGTGAGCAAACCACTGCGGCTGATGCTTTAATATTTGATACGTGCAAGCCGAGAGAAGGAAAGCTATAACCAGTTCCCAACCACATAACGACTGGACAAAACAGCACTTACTTAATAGTTTGCTTTTTCCCTTGCTTCTGAAGTGCCGCTTCTGGGTCAGGTTAAGCCACTGCTTGCAACACCAGCAGCCCACATCAGAATCCCAGGGCAAGCTCAGACTGCTTTGCATCTGCCCCATAGTTCTGCTGCTGTGCACCCGAGGGAGCAGCGGGTGACGGCTCACATACTTGGATCCTCAGCAGCCATGCGGCAGAACCTGGATGGAGTTCATGGCTCCTGGCTTTATCCTGGCCCAGACCTAGTGTTGTGGCCATTTGACGAGTTTAACTAGAAGGTGGAAGAGCTTTTATTTCACTCTCTACCTCTCTTTTTGTCACTGTCTTTCTAGTAAATATGGAAAAAAGGGGGGGAAGGGAACTTCTACCTTACTGTCAGATACTACTTAAAGGGCAGGCATGTGGTGTGGCAGTGAAGCCCCACTTGGGATGTCTGCAGCCCTGAGTGCTGCACTTCCGAGCCAACTGTCTGCTGCTGTGTACCCTGGGAGGCAGCAGGTGATGGCTCGGTTCCTGCCACCTACATTGGAGCCCTGGCATGAGCTTGGCTCAGTCCTGGCCTTTGTATTTGTAGCATGAACCAGCAGATGGAAGAATTCCGTTTTCCTCTCACTCCATCAGTCTGCCTTCCAACAGTTTTGAAAAAGCGATTTAAGTAATACTATTTGGGCCTGTGTTTTCAGTCTGTTCCGTTAGTCCGTCACCCGTTGTACAAGGACAACATTTTATTTATGTCACACTTTTAAGGCAAGCCCCGCGCTGCACACACTATAGTGTTATCTGTGATTACTCTCCAAACACAGCTAGAGTTGGCTGAAGCAAGGACAGACACTCAAACCAGAGAGCTGGACTCCGACCTGGGGCTTCTCGAGCTGTGTCAACTGCACGACCCTGACAGCGTGGCGAGGGCAACACTCGGATCACCCTGCTGGCAGCAGCCACGAGAAAGCGAAGTCTCGTCCAAATTTGACAAACTATGAGGGCCGTTTATGAACAAGTAGGAGTATTCCTTTCTTCAGTACATAACACAATAATTCCAAAGTACCCAGAAAAATGAAAGTAACAAGTAAATTAACTTTGTTACAGAAAAACTTTTGAAGTCCATGTATATTTTTTCATAATATATAGTTCCCATGACATATTTACTATGAATGCACCAAGTATTATTCTTGTCCGGAAAACCTCCATGACGGAATTCCACAGTTTCTGTTCCCCTGCAATGTACAAGGAAGAGACTGGAAACAAACAAAGGGAGTTTGTACTGACAAAAGCACTGTCAGCAGCATCAGGTGGGCAGGATGACAGCAGAGCTACTGGGGAGTCAACTCTACCTGGCAGTCAGGGCAGCCCAGCCTGCAGAGGCTTTTTCAGGAGCCCATGGTGTGGTCCAGGAAGAACATTCCAGGTGACAGGAAAAGCAAGGAAAAAAGGCTGAAGCCCAAGTAAGTTTAGTGTTGAGAAGAAAGTGGGCAGGACAGGAAGAGTGGAAGAAGCCATCACACTGCACTGTACTGGAAGGTTCTGTTACCGTCCAGGATGGCTCTCTCGGCCTGGCTGAGACACCATCAGGAGGACAGCTCGGCGTATAAGGGGTCTTGAAACCCAAAACTGCATGGAAAAATGCATAAGGCAACCACTCTTCATGAATTTCAAAATTGTTTTGCACCCTAACAAACTTGCTGCACCAGCTTCTGTGTCCACACATGTGGGCAGTGTGCATGCACTGTGACAGCTGAGAGGCTGTAGGTGAGAAAGCCACCACTGTAACACCTCAGGAATCCCACCAACACCCCAGGAACTCACCGATGACAGGCACTGCGGAGGAAGGAATGGGCTAATACACAAGCGCATGCTAGAATAGGTACCTTATTTGCCTCACTCTGTTATACTGGCGATTTCCAATCCCTCCCAAATACTGAAACTTTAGGCATCGTATAGTTCTAATCCATAAAAATTGGCTTTTACCATTTTTAAAAAGCCAATTAAGATGCCATTATTCGGGCCTGGTGCGGTGGCCTAGCGGCTAAAGTCCTCGCCTTGAATTCTCTGGGATCTTACGGGTGCCGGTTCTAATCTAATGGCCCCACTTCCCATCCAGCTCCCTGTTTGTGGCCTGGGAAAGCAGTCAAAGACAGCTCAAAGCCTTGGGACCCTGCACCCGTGTGGGAGACCCAGAAAGAAGGGTCCCGGCTTCAGATTGGCGCAGTACTGGCTGTTGCGGTCACTTGGGGAGTGAATCATCAGAAGAAAGATCTTCCTCTCTGTCTCCCCTCCTCTCTGAATATCTGACTTTGCAATAAAAATAAATAAATCTTTAAAAAAAAAAAGATGCCATTACTCCCCGTGGGAGTGCGTGGCTGAGCTCAGCGGCTCTGGCTCCTGGCTCCAGCTTGCTGCTCATGCAGACTCGGGGAGGCAGCCAGTGCGGGCAACTCTGCTGTCTTGGTTTCTGCCACCCACCTGGCAGAGCTGGGCTGAGTTCTGGCTCCTGGCTCCATCTGCAGGCCCAGCCTTGTCTGAAGCAGGTATCCAGGAATGCACCAGGACTTGGGAGCTGTCTGTATGCCTGAGTCTCACTTCTTCCCAAATAAATTAAACTCAGAAACATTGCACTTCACTTAGTAAAATATACATAAAGGATCATATGATCATAAAATAGAATCAGGGCAGCTGGAGATGAAGCGTCACCTGTGTCAGCAGCAGAGGCCGCTCTCTCAAGCACCTGAGACTTGGGCTGAGGGCTTATGTAACTCCAGTCTCCATTAAATTACTTCCTGAAGACAATTTTAATTTATAATGAAAGCCATAGAGGTTTTACTGCAGCCTCAAAATTCAGAATCCTGATAAGTCCAAATATTGGAATAAACAGGAGGAAAAAAAAACTTCAGCATTCTATTTATACCTTAATATATCTTAATACTAGCATAGAACTTAAAAAAAAATCTCGGAGAATCTTTGGTTGAGTTCATAGTCCTAGGTTTAAAATACCACTCTACCAGCTACCTTGCCTGTGAAGAGGTTACTGAATCTCTTAACTTGAGCTTACCTACTTAAAAACAAAGACATGAATAATTTGCAGCTGTCTCTTCTCAAATTATTTATTTATTTGAGTGGCAGCAAAATAAAGGAGAGAGGGAGAGACAGGTCTACAGGGAGAGCTCCCATTTGCTGGTTCATTCCTCAAGTACGCCCAATGGCCAAGTCTGTGGGCGCAGACAAAGCTGGAAGGTGGAAACCCAACCTGGGCCTCCCATCTGGATGGCAGGAGCCCTGCCTTGCCAGCAAGCTGGGCCAAGATACTGAACTTGCATATTCCAGTGTGTGGGACGCAGGCATCTTATAAGGTAGGCCAAATGCCCATCCGCTCGGTTTGTAAGATTGTTTACAACGAAGCATTTTACTCACAATACATGAGTAAGCCACTTCCTCAATGTGTATTTTTCACAAGAAGTCGGAATTCTTTCGTTTCACTGGCAGGAGTGAACAATGAATTGTGATCATCTGAGGAGCAGCTCTCCTAACCACAACTAACTAGTCAAAACTATCGAGAGAACGCAAAAGAACAACATTTTCATTGGCAAGCAAGTTTCATGGATTTCTTTAATAACTGTTTCTCAGTAAAGACCGAGACCGAGAATGCCTTCTTTAAAAAATGTGAGGTTTGCAAACAAATATGCTTGTCTAGTTCTTCGCATAGCCTTCACACAGAATACAAAGAGACAGTGTGTTATTCTGAAGACAAGGTCGAATTTTCTGTGACTTTTTTTTGGTTCCTACTTTTAAGGCAGGCGTCAGGACGAACAAGGAATCGATTCAGCAAGCTCAGCAGGAAAACAACTGCTTTCCTCAAAGGTCCTTGGGAGCTGAGGTCGACTAACTGGCTAAGGCAGAGGCCCGCAGAGCCATCAAGGCAATTAGTCAAGACTGACAAAAATGTGGGATCTGGTGTCACAACTCCTGAAGTCAGTAACTGCATTTACCACGAACACTGCCTGTAGGCAGGGAAGGCATCCCACGGATCTGAAGGTGAGAGGCACAACATGTCTGCAGCTCCTTCTCACAGGGTGAAGAAAAGCCAGAGACAGAGCAGCAAAATGCTAAAGACCAGTAAAACCTGATGAACTGTGCAAGGGTGCCTCAGAAACTTCATGGAAACAGACTTCAAAGTTGAGTTATTTTGGTGCAAACAATTTTTTGAAGCTGATGCATACAAAGGTTTTCAAAAAAATTGTGGAAAATGTATACTGTGAAAGAGTTATGCATGGATTTCAAAATATTTGGGGCAGCAAAATAAACATTTGTTTTAATTCAGTATTCTACAAATCTTTTGAAGTATCTATGTATGTAAAGTTTAAGATTTTTTTTTAACAAATCTTGCGAATTTTTTCTAAACTTGAAATAACCACTGGATAGAAGTTTGGGGAGGATAACAGGATTTTGCCACAATGACAAAAGGCACAATAGTTATGCAATAGAAAGGATAATGGGGTCCTTAGCGTGGATAATCCAGCAGTCACCACTGTTACCAGGGGTGAGACCCAGCACCATGAGTAACCACACTGAACATTGTATACCTCCCGAGAGATACACCAGGAAGGACATGACATCACCTAGTCATAACGCCATCCCCCAAATCCAACTCCAGCTTGATTATAAAAGAAACAGCAGACAAATGCCAGTCAAGGTACAGTCTAGAAAAATGACCTAGAAGCTACAAAACTATCTATAGTATGAGGCCAGGAAAGGCTGAATAACAGTTTCAGATTAAAGAGCAAAGAAATATACCAAGTATATACAAGGTACAATCAAGGATAGACATGAGACCATCGATTCTGATGTGGGAAACTTCAAGTAAGGACATTATTATGTAAGTATAGTAATATTAGCTCCCCTCTGCATAGCAGCTCTGCCACAGTCACCCAGGGAAGAGGCACGTCTATAAGCATCCAAATGTACCTGCTGCCTAGCAGGAAACTGGACTGGAAGCAGAATGGAGACCCCAAAGCAGGCGCCCTGATATGGGATGTGGGTGCCCACCCCTAAAACTGTTTCACATGCATGGTGGTTTTGAACCATACCTTTCCCAGAATGCTAATAGCACATGCCATTCCAACTTGTCCAACACCCACTACAGTGATCTTATTGTTGGGGACCGTTGCCTCCGCCCCTGCCACTGGCGCGATGAGTTTTTCCTTCAGGGTTGCCATTGTACACTGCAAGAGAAGAACCCAAACACCCATCAGTATGACAGCAACCAACCTTAAAATGTCACTGCTGCAATGTTCACTGAAACACAATGTAAACGGAAGCCGACGATGTCCCAGAGCACAGAACACACTTTCAAGAGCCCTGTGAGCGCCACCAGAAAACCTGCTAGGATTGGGATTCTTCTCTTCCCCTCAGGACTTAATAACTTTTTCTTTAAAGATGTATTCATTTTATTACAGCCAGATATACACAGAGGAGAGACAGAGAGGAAGATCTTACATCCGATGATTCACTCCCCAAGTGAGCCGCAACAGGACGGTGCACGCCGATCCAAAGCCGGGAACCAGGAACCTCTTCCGGGTCTCCCATGTGGGTGCAGGGTCCCAATGCATTGGGCCGTCCTCGACTGCTTTCCCAGGCCACAAGCAGGGAGCTGGATGGGAAGTGGAGCTGCCGGGATTAGAACCGGCGCCCATATGGGATCCCAGGGCTTTCAAGGCGAGGACTTTAGGCGCTAGGCCACGCCGCCGGGCCCAGGACTTAATAACTTTTAACCACTGTATTGTTAATGGTTCATTTACTAGCTAAAAGTCACAAAGATTTGTATTTAAACTAGCTACTCTGTTCCCATTGCAGCTACAATGAATTTCTGTCTATGTACACTAAGTTTGAGTCTAGTGTTTACTAATGTTTAAGCTAAGCGACTGGGTTTTCCTAAAAAAAAAATTTCTCCCAATGTGAAGGAATTAAATTTCATTGGACGCCTAAGCAACAAAGTAAAGTGCAATGTCCCTAGATGCTGAAACTCAGGCCTGTCCCGCATTAGAATGGTGTCCCCTTCGGCTGCGACACTAGCCCTCCTCCAGGCCCCGGGGGGGGGGGGCGGTGTTTCCTTCAGTTTAACCTTATCTTTGTTACTTCATTTCTTCATTTGAGCAAGCTGCTGTGTAAATACACGTGTTGTTCTGACATAATCTTAGGCATTACTTCTGGGAGTTTGAGAAACTACAGCCAGTGCAGATTTTCTTTCAGGTCTTTTTGAGGAAAAGTGCTTTTCTTTCTCCTTTTTTCTTAGTGGAGTTACATAAGCAATAAGAAAATGGTTTGCATCATATACAGGCCTGAGCCAACAACGGGTAAAAGCTAGAGTCTCAACCTCTTAAATACAGACCGTGAGGGCTGTGGCAGTGCCTGACGACCTGGCGCAGCAATTCTCCCTCTCATTCCAACCTTTTAAAAATCCAGAAGTGTCCTCCAGTTCCCTCCCTTAAGCCGGTGCTAGTCCCCCTCCCCCCTCACTGGTCCCCAATTGCCGCTAGCAAAGTGTGCCGCCCACAGCCACTTCTTCCTCCCCAGGCCGGCAACGAGGGAAGTCACGAGGGCGGGCAACAGCAGCAGATCTGTCCGGGCCTAGGCTTTAATTAACTCCCATAACCCTTGCTGGCCCAGTAAAGAAAGCACCTGAGCATCCAACAACAACAGAGGCCCTCAGAGGAGCGGCGCGTGACTCCTGGGAGGCGGCTCGCGCAGCCGGTATGGCCGGGCTCCGCGCCACCCCGGAGGCCGCACCGCATCCCTCCAGCGCCGCAGTGGTGGATTCCAAAATCCAGGCTCAAGACCTTAGGGCCTGCCAAGACCACCTGGTGCCCTCTCCCTAACCCTCACTAGCTCGCTGGGCACACGTCCCGGTTCCCGCCTGCAGCTCTGGGGGTGGGTGATGTGGCCGCTACAACCCTACCAGGGCACGTGGAGCCCCGTTGGAGCCGCAGATGCAACAAGTTCCAGTCCTGTTAGGACGCAGGCTGGACCCCTGCGGCAGCGCGGACGCAGCCCCGGGAAGCCAGCAGTCCCTTGCGCTTCCCACCCCGCCGGCCTGGGGTACCACGCTCCCCGGAGACGGAAAAGGCCCGGCCAGAACCGAGAGCGGATGCTCAGGGCTTAAGGCCCCGGAGGACAAATGTCCTTCTTGGTTCTACCCCTCATCTTGCCACACAGTGACTCTCCTGAGGCTCCCGTCCGGCTTATCTGGGAGCTGGGAGTTCGGGGTCCACAGCTGAGACCTACCCGTCGGGAGCACGAGCTGCGAGGTGTGTGCTGCAACGGTGGTGCGAAGGAGACAATGTCAGCGGCTCGCGTCCGGGACGCCGGATCCGCAAGGCGGGAGGCGGAGGCGGGGCCCTGCGCTGCAGCTCTTAGGTTTCTCTATTGTGATTGGAAACCCGAGCCCCGCCCGCCCCTCCCCCGGGCTCGCTCAATCGCCTTCAAGGACAAGAGCCCCAGTGTGCGCACCCTCCCCCGTTCGCCGCCCGGAGGTCACCTTCCACGCCGACAGAGGCGGCCTCGGTCCCTGTTCTGCTCGCAGCTACTAACTTTTCCAGCTGAAAGGCCCGGTTATTTCTAAAACCTGCACGTCCCTGGCTCTTCCGGATGTTCATCCTCTAGTTCGGATAAATTAAGTCCAAATAAGGACGCACTTGCGCTTTGCAATCCATCTCCGCTTTGCAGGACCGCCTGTCTCAGCTATGATGCTGCAGACGTGTTTGGTTCCCTGATGTAGTAACGGATGCTTGTGCACTTTTGCTTTTTTAATGACAACTGGATTTTGATCAGCTCCGTTCTAAAGTTCATCTCATGAAGCAATGACCTTTTTAATTTTTCTACTTTACTTCAGCGACTACACATGGATGCTCTAAGTTGCATAATGAAACCAGAGAAGTTTCTCTGTGATCTCAAGGTCAAAGCTGGCCCTCAAGGGAACATGCTGGGGCCACTGAATGAGATGTGGCTTCACTGTTCATGCAGGCGTAGACAATGATGTCATTCATCTCTGTGTCTTCCAAAGCACCGCCTAGGGCCTGCTACCTTGGTACCACTCTGATTTCATTGGGAAGGTGGGAGAGCGAGCTCTTCTGTCCTTCGGTTCACAGCCCCCACATGCTGGCAGCACTGCCAGGGCTGGGCCAGGTGGGGGCCAGGCAGAAGCCAGGCTCCAGGAACATCACCTGGGTGTCCAAGTGGGGGTGGAGGGAGCAGCAGACCAAGGCCCTGAACCTCTTCTGCCTCCCAGGCTGCGCATTAGCAGGAAGCTGGGCCAGGAGCCGAGTGGCTCAGTCAGAGACACAGGCACTCCCTAAGAGTCCGGTGCCCTAGCTGCTGCATCAGTCCCTACCACACTTCCAAATGTTTCTGAGAAGCCAACACCCTGGGCAAGTCATTTTTTGTGTGAAAGACAATTCTAGGCATGCAATGATTCATACAATATACTCCCCATGCTGCTCCAGTCTAAGAAATCATTCTGGGCCTGGTGCCGTGGCCTAGTGGCTAAAGTCTTCACCTTGAACTCACTGGGATCCCATATGGGCGCCAGTTCTAATCTCAGCAGCCCCACTTCCCATCCAGCTCCCTGTTGTGACCTGGGAAAGCAGTCAAGGACAGCTCAAAGCATTGGGACTCTGCACCCGCGTCGGAGACCTGGAGAGAAGTTCCTGACTCCTGGCTTCGGATCTGCACAGCACCGGCCATTGCTGTCACTTGGGGAGTGAATCATTAGACGGAAGATCTTCCTCTCTGTCTCTCCTCCTCTCTGGCTCCTATATCTGACTTTTCAATTAAAAAAAAAATCTCTTTTTTTAAAAGAAATTGTTCCAAAGCTATCTCCTAACTCATTGAAAAAGAAAGAAAATTAGGAATATAAGTAAAAAAGAAAATTTATCATAGAAAGTTACAGGCAGGGGCTCGGCAGCGTGGCCTAGTGGCTAAGTTCCTCACCTTGATCCCATATGGCCACTGGTTCTAATCCCGGCAGCTCCACTTCCTCTCTCTATCTCTCCTCCTCTCAGTATATCTGACTTTGTAATAAAAATAAAATAAATCTTAAAAAAAAAAAAAAGAAAGTTACAGGCTAAGAGCTCCCAGGCAGTCAGTTAGAAAACTGAATGAAAATGTCAATTATTATCCAGAAAGTATTTCTTTGAAAAAGATTTCCAAACTTTCCTGTGTGACAGACACCATTTGAGTGATCTTGTCCATGTGCAGTAAATATTCCAGCCGAGGATACAGATCATAAACAAGTTAATGAAGAGAAAATGACAGGATAGCAAATGCAAGCATAAGAACATATGATTGCTGTGTTTGGACTATGTGCTATGAACAACATTTAAGGTGTGCCATCATGTAGCCGACGGCAGGAAGTCGGATGGTTTCCTTCAGCGGTCAGTAGTCCCAGGATGCTGTGCTCTGTCAACCTCAGTGTCCTCAAAAGATTTTATGTTCTCTTGTGGGGAGTGTCAGTTGTTTGAGCGATACAGTCCTTGAGTTACAGAAGGGACTGAGACCTTTGGAGATCATCTAACTCAAAAGAATGCTCAGTTTGGGTGGCTGGCCTCAAGTTACTCCGTGAGTTAAGAAGGAAACCAGATAGAGGTTTGGTCTTGCTGCTATCTCTGTGACTAGCTGTGGATGGGAATGGTTTCATATTTTTATTTTGCTATTTTTAACCTTTCGTGGACCAAAAAATTAAAAAGCAGATTTGCCAATCTATTCAGAACTGCAAATTTCTCGCGGGAATTTTATTCATCTTTATATCCCCAAATAACATTGTATTGCCAGCAAATTACATTTTGTGTCTTCCTAGCAGATGCTTATTACTCTTGAGATCCAGTATGAGCAAATGAACCCTGGGTTAGGATTTGAGAAATATCTATTGGTTCATAGAATTGAAGTTCCTGGAAGTTGAGTTCCAGTTAGGGGAAGTGTTACTATAACAGCGATAGATGAATGTGACTGAGTAACCAATGACCTTGGTGGGTATCTAAATACAGGAAGGAAAAGGAGCTAGAGGCAGAAATGATTAGTTTGGTTTGGCTGTGGTTAAGTGTGTCCTTCAAGTGTTCACATGCTGAAACTTGACACACAAATAATGTGGCACTTGAAGCAGTGGGGACTTAGAGAGGTTCTTTAGCTTGTGGAGTGCACCTCAAGAAGGCCCCTCGTTTCTTTCTGTCTTCTGCCCCCTTCTTTCTTTCTTGTCTTACCAGGTGATCCCTGGCTTCAACATACACTTCCGCTTTGATGTCGCCTATCATGATGTGATAGAGTCAAGAGGGACCTTGTGAGAAGTTGGCACTGGGATGGTTGGACTTTCAACTTCCAAAAATTTGTGTTAGAGAGGTTCCTTTTGCTTGTACTTTATCTAACCTCGGGTATTTTGTTCTGGTATCAGAAAACAACTAACACAACCATGGCAGTGAGGAAAGAAGAGCGGCTTACTGTCTTTAAAACAAATAGGATTTTAGTGATTCACAAATAATAGGATTATCTAGTTATTCACTGGATAGTTGTAACATGGAGTGCCTTTTCTGGGCACACATTAACTATTGCTTTTAGAAGGAAGGTGGTTATCTTCTGAACTCTACTGGTAGTTTTCGGTTTGCTCATAATAATGTTGAAATAGAAGATGACCAGTTAGTATTAAATAGCACAGCTCCCTGGTGTGCCCAGGCAAGAAATGTCTGGAATTAACATTGTTGGCAACAAGTTCTTAGGTGCAAACAAATTGACGTGCATGGATTCTTGAAATTTCTTTTGTCCTTATAGGCAGGTTTCTAGAACCATCTGAGAAACATGAATGGATAGACCTTTTCCAGTTGTGCCCCTTGGGAAAAACAGTGCCTTGTAGAAGGAAGGTCAGAGAGCCCTGGATTACAATTGATTGGATGATATTTATATGATAACAACCAAATGGATACCTTTTGTATAGCTGATTGGATATCATTTGTATGAGAACAGTTGAGTGGACAGCATGTGAATGAGAACACTTGGTGGAATCTACAAAACAAAAGGAGTTCCAAACAAAAGTATAGAAACAGTTGATGGGTTTTGTTGATAAGCTCAATACTTCCTCACTTATCCCATATGACCCTCAGTGTATGAAGTCTGATGCCACTAGTAAACTTTGGCTATTGACCTTCAGTCAGTAGTCCACGCATGTTATTATTGGCTCTGTGCACCAAGTCCATCGCTGCGGGACAGCGACAGTGCCCTATTGCTTCCTTCCACTAGGGAAGGTGAGTCTTTAAAATATGTTTCGGTGCTAGACATTTGTTTTTGTTTTTTTTTTAAAGATTTATTTATTTTTATTGGAAAGTCAGATATACAGAGAGAAGGAGAGACAGAGAGGAAGATCTTCCGTCCAATGATTCATTCCCCAAGTGACTGCAGTGACCGGTGCTATGCCAATCCAAAGCCAGGAGTCAGGAACTTCTTTCGGGTCTCCCACACGGGTGCGGGGTCCCAAGGCTTTGGGCCATCCTCTACTGCTTTCCCAGGCCACAAGCAGGGAGCTGGATGGGAAGTGGAGCTGCCAGGATTAGAACCGGTGCCCATATGGGATCCTGGTGCATTCAAGGCGAGGATTTTACCCATTTGGCCACGGCACCGGGCCCTTGAAACCCCTTTCAAATCTAAATAACTGTCTATGGAGGAAACCCCAATTCTAAATGGAATGTGAATTCCAGGATCAATATTTACAAAGTGTGAATTTTTTTTTTTTAGTTTTGGACTAACTTAATCCATTTTATTCAAAACGAGCAGAGGGAGATTGTTTTCTTTGTAGACCTGAACCTGAGTCTGAGAATTGCTTGAGTTGCTACATTTTTTTTTTAATTTAAAGTGTGAATTTTTTTTAAAGAGTTACTTATTTTTATTACAAAGTCAGATATACAGAGAGGAGGAGAGACAGAGAGGAAGATCCTCCGTCCGATGGTTCACTCCCCAAGTGACTGCCACGGCTGGTACTGCACCGATCCGATGCCGAGAACCAGGAACCTCTTCCAGGTCTCCCACGCGGGTGCCGGGTCCCAAAGCTTTGGGCCGTCCTTGACTGCTTTCCCAGGCCACAAGCAGGGAGCTGGATGGGAAGTGGAGCTGCCGGGATTAGAACTGGCATCCTTATGGGATCCCGGGGCGTTTAAGGCGAGGACTTTAGCCACTAGGCCACGGCTCCGGGCCGGTGCTGGACATTTGGACAGTGTTTGAGATGCCCCTAGGGTTGCCTACATCCCATATAAAATTGTCTGAGTTCAAGTCCGACTTCTGCTTCCAACTCAGCTTCCTGATGACATGCACCCTTGAATGTGCAGGGGTGTCTCAAGGACTTGGCTCACTTAGCAAAGCTGGAGTGAGTTCCAAACTCCTGGCTTTGGCTTGGTTCAGCCATGGCTATTACAAACATTTGGAAAATTAAGCACAAGATGGAAGATCTCTGTCTGCCTTTGAGGTAAATGAAAAGGTAAATAAATAAATAAAAATGTTAAATGTGCTTCAGGCAGCCTTGATTATAGGCAGGATCCAGCCTCCTAGAAAAGTACAGGAAAGAAGGCTTTCCTACAGTGAATTCCACCGTGGAGTGGAGTTCCCCAATTCTAGTTTGCAAGTGAGTTTTTAGGCAGTTAAACTCGGCCTAAGCACTTAGAGAGCAGAACCACTGCTTTGCACATGCTGTACTGATGTGGCCCAGGTACTGCTTCTGGGAACAGAAGTGCCCGCGCCACATGCTTTCTGAGCATTGCAAAGGTCCTCATTGTGTGATGTCCTCTGATACCATCTATGTCACATTCACAGAACCACGAGTCAAACGCAAGGTCCGAATAAACCTTCTAGAATTGTCTCCTCTTAAGCTTTTCTAGCCACATCTGTCTTACTATATAGTCTCATCATATTGAATATTTTTAGGGTTCCTTTAATGGAAAGAGAGAGGGAAAGGGCAGCAGCAACAGGAACAGCACGGAGCTCCCGTGCGGGTGGCTGCAGCACTTGAGCCATCACCTTCTGGCTCCCAGGGTGCCTGAGCAGGAAGTTGGATCAGAAGAGGGGCAAGCAGGACACAGACGGGCACCCAGATGGGATATACTGGCATCACAGGATACTGAGCCATAATGCTGGGCCCTATTTTATTCTCACCAGTTCATCCTGTGAGAGTGGAATTTTGTTCTAAATTTTGGGTACCATTGATGACAAGAAAAGATACCTTTAAATTACTAAAAACAAACAAACAAAAAAAAACTTTCTACTTTCTGCTCACCTACTAGAGTATACAATGCTTGTTCTCTACTTAGGGACTATTCATTTACTTCTAAAGGCTATGAGGCCTTCCTTCCTCCTCTCTCGCTCTTCTTCAATACATTGGAGCCTCATGAGAGAAAAAGCTGTCTGAAACTGGAGCCAACTGAAGGGGGTAAGAACCCAGAGGCAGTAAGAGAGAAGCTGGGTAGTGGCACTTGACCCTCTGCTAAGAGTCACCTGAGCCCGTCTCCTGTCTGGGCTTTCTCAGGTGAACAAATAAATCACTGACCCCAGAAGGGGTCTCCACGATGTATTCTTTAGCGTATTTAATTATAATGTCATTATTGTTTTATACAGCCTAAGAATAAAAGCTAGGGACATGCAAAAAAGCTTCTAAAAAAAAATTGACACTCAGGAAAGTGCCAATCTTGTTCAGAAAATCCCCAGGAACCTATCACCCAGCTTCTGTCAGGAGTGACGACTTGACCCTGTGCTTATTGCAATCAGAAACGTGACCTTGGTACATGACTTTTTATATGCATTCGTGTGGCTGGCTTTTAAAAACACACATTTCCTTATAGTGAACAAACTGTGCACAGATTATTTTTCTGCTTAGAAAAACACAGCAAAAGGCTTAGCACTGTGACAAGTGCGGCCTGGCTTTACTTTTGCAGCAGAGAGCCTAGCGGGAACATTTGCCTCGGGCTTTTTGGTGGTGGGCCTTGTTCTGCATTCCAGTTCCTCGTAGTGCCTTATTTAGGACAGTTAAACTGTAACTTGGGCAGTGTTCTTGTACACCGTGAAGGAATTTCCTGCTGCCACTCACCCATCACCCATGGAGGAAATCAGTCACTCAACCAGTTTCTGAAAACCATTTTCTGCCAGCTGTGTTTATTCTTCTCTCTCTTCCTAAGCCGAAAAGGTGACAGGCAGCGTGTACTCGCCTGCATTTAAACCTGAAAGGGTCCAAAAAACAAACAACGCAGCAAATATACATAAAGAGGGAAGAAAAGTCCATTAGAAAAACACCTGGAAGCAACACCCAGAATCCCAGTGGTGTTTGTTAAATGAAAAATGAGGATCCTCAGAGAGTGGGACATAAAAGAACTAACAGTCGTTGACACCTGCTGTGTGTGAGGTGCCTGCCAAGTACTTTAAATAGTGCACTCATCTTGGCAGCAGGATCAATACTGTACTCCTGCATTTGACTTTGAGATGACTCTCTGATAATGTTTAATGAACAATGGTGATGATCTGATGAGGTCCCAGAGCATTGTAAGAGCAGAGGCAGAAGATAACGTGAGCCTATCCATTTCTGGTTAATAAAATGATAGCAAATTGTAGACCATCTCCTTATAATTTACAGTTTAATTCCATAAACAGTTCATAACTTTTATCAGTAATGGGAAAGGTACAGAAATGTATGAAAGTAAAAATCCTCAATTTCCCTTTACCCCAGTTCTTTCTCCTAGAGGTATTTTCCATTAATGTCATTTAATTAATTTTACTCTTTTTTTATCTGAAATTGAGAGAGGACCCCCATCTACTAACTCACATCCCAGAGATGTAGAGCTGAGACAAGACAAAGCCAGAAATCAGGAATTCTTCTTCTTCTTCTTCTTCTTTTTTTAAAGACTTATTTATTTTTATTGCAAAGTCAGATATACAAAGAGGAGGGGAGACAGACAGGAAGATCTTCCGTCCGATGATTCACTCCCCAAGTGAGCGCAATGGCCAGAGCTGAGTTGATGCAAAGCCAGGAGCCAGGAACTTCTTCTGGGTCTCCCATGTGGGTGCAAGGTCCCAAGGCTTTGGGCTATCCTCGACTGCTTTCCCAGGCCACAAGTAGGGAGCTGGATGGGAAGCGGGGCTGCCAAGATTAGAACTGGCACCCATATGGGATCCTGGTGCATTTAAGGCGAGGACTTTAGCCACTAGGCCATGGCTCTGGGCCCTCTTTTTTTTTTTTTTTAAGATTTTTTTTTTTTTTATTGGAAAATAGATTTACAGAGAGAAGAAGACACAGAGAGAAAACTCTCCCATCTGCTGGTTCACTCTCTAAGTGGCCGCAACAGCCAGAGCTGAGCTAATCTGAAGCCAGGAGCCAGGAGCTTCCTCTGTGTCTCCTATGTGGGTGCAGAATCCCAAGGCTTTGGGACGTCCTCTGCTGCCTTCCCAAGCTACAAACAGAGAAGTAGATAGGAAGTGGAGCAGCCTGATCACAAACTGATGCCCATGCAGGATCCCTGTGCATACAAGAGGATTTGGCCACTGAGCCATCGTGCCGGGCCCAGCAATCGGGAATTCACTGCAGATCTCCTGAGCAGGTATCAGTGGCCCAGTCATGTGAGCCATCACCCACTGACTCCCAGGGTGAACAGCGGCAGGAAGCTGGACTAGAGAGCAGACTTACCAGTTGAACTCAGTACTCTTCTGTAAGGGATAAAAGTGTGCCAAGCAGTATCTGAACCACTTTGCCATGTGCCTGTCCTGCCATTAACATTTTTTAAAAGATACACTTGTGCGCCCGGCATGGTGGCCTAGTAGCTAAAGTCCTCGCCTTGTGCGTGCCAGAATTCCATATGGTTGCTTCCCACATGGTCACCTCGTACATGCCAGGATCCCAGCAGGCCCGCTTCCCATCCAGCTCTCTGCTTGTGGCCTGGGAAAGCAGTTGAGGATAGCTCAAAGCCTTGGGACCCTGCACCCGCGTGGGAGACCCAGAAGAAGCTTCTGGCTCCTAGCTTTGGATCAGTGCAGCTCCAGCCATTGTGGTCATTTGGGGAGTGAATCATCGGACGAAAGATCTTCCTCTCTGTCTCTCCTCCTCTGTGTATATCTGACTTTGCAATACAAATAAATAAATCTTTTAAAAAAATAATAAGGTCTGACTACCAGAATGCTTAGAGACTGTATCATATGTAAGGTACTGGGTTACTGTTGAAAAGATATGGTCAAAACACACACACACACACAAACTGGCTTGCACCTAGAAATCAGTCTTGCGCTCAGGACCAAGGGATTTCTACTTTATTGTAACAAAATCTGTTTAATTAATACTGTTAACTAATGCAGTTGAGTATTTTTTCCAAAGCTTGCCTCTTTCCTTTGCTCTTCTGTTGCCCCGAAGAGAAAAAAAAAAAAAAAAAAAAAAAAACCTCTTTGATTTCTTTGGTATCTGCGAATGCAGTGTGAGGAATTGTATCCTGTGGCCTTAAAGCTTCAGCTTATGAAATTCACAGGGACATTCCAGGTCCCTTCTTGATAGCCATCGCCTCTGTCCTGGGAGACCAAAGACATTGCAGCCATTTGTCAGCGTCTCTGCTGTCCAGCTCCTGGGTAATGCCTGCAGCCTTCTGCGCATCAAGCCTGGCTGCCGCTCACTGCCTCCTTAAGGAGTGCCAGAACGTCAGTCCACCGCTTCGTTCTTGTGTGGGGCCCGTCTTCCTGGGCTACTTGCCTTGCAGTGAAATGGAAACAGGTCGTTCTCTCCCCTGGGACAAAAGTTTGGGCTATAAACCGAGGTCGTATAGAATAAGGGAGGAGGTATTGAGTTTATCTACAGAACCCTTCAATTGTTTCTAGACCCTTGTTTGGAACTCTTTTGTTTTGTCTACCCCACCAGGTGTTCTCATTCAGATGCTGTCCACTCAGCTGTTGTCATACAAATGATATCCAATCGGTTATATAAAAGGTGTCATCCAATTGTTTTCACACAAATATTATGCTATCAGTTGTAATCCTGTGCTCGCTGACCTCCTAGGGTCACAATGTCCTTCTACAAATGACAATTTAGGAATGATAGACAGGGATGACAATACAGAAAGCCCCATAGCCCTCACTGTACTGCTCTGTGGTACAAGGTGCAAGCCCCTGAGTAGAGGTAAGGGGTTCTTAGCTCGAAACTCAGCACCAGATGAGACCATTCAGCTCCTACCCTGTCTAAACTGCCCCCCTTACAGCTCTTATTTCCAGTCCTAAAAATTTTATGTATCTGTCTAAGAGGCAAAGAGCTAGGTAATGTCCATTCACTGACAATGACCAGGGCTGTTGCCAGGGCCGCATCTGGAGCAGGGAACTCAGTCCAGGTCTCCTGGCAGGGGGTGGCCATTGGTTTAAGTCTTGGGGAGCACACACTAGGAGCTTAAGCAGCTGCCATGCAGGGGCAGGAGCGAAAGAGCATCTCTGCTGTGAGGGATAAACAAACCCTCACCTGTTCAGTCTTGTTTCCAGGCCACAGCTGGTTGAAGGTGCCACCTGTTCACCTGGTACACTCCCAAGTTTATGCTTCAGCAGGGCTCAAGACATTCTTTAATCCCATCAACCTGACACCTGACATTATCCATTACACGGGATCATAGCACTTGGGGATACAGTCTCTTGGCAGTTGACTCACCTGGGCGAAGTTCTCTCCCCTGCCCTGCTGGCTATGTGGATCTGGACTTGCCCACGTCCATCGGGAGGAACATTTCTCACATTCACTGCACCCAGTACTCTGTGGCTCCGGATGTGATTTCAATCACCTGACTTGCCCAGGTGCCTTTTTAACTTCTTATGTGTTGTTCTGTCATTTTTTTTTTTAACAGAAGTAGGTAAAGTTTCCAATCTTGGGGCAAAAACGCTAAAATTTCTAAAGAGCTGGAGTATTTATTTGAGAGAGTTAGACAGGAGCTTCAGCTTTCCCACGTGGATGACAGGGGCCCACAGGGGCTAGCTTTTGCTGCTTTTCCCAGGCAATTAGTGGGAACTGCATAAGAAGTAAAGCAACTGGGATTCGAACTAGCATTCCTGCAAGAGAGAGATGGTGAGGGAGTTCTATTACTTTGCCCAGTCCAGTGTCATTTATTCTGCAGAGTCTTTAAGGAGTTCATGGAAAGTGAGTATTATGAAGAAACTATGTGTGAACTTTGATTTTTGTTGCACCAAAAATGATTCAACTTTTTAACTCCATTTTCCAAGAATGTTTTCCAATACTTTCACTCTGTGGTGCCTGGCAAATTAAAATTACAGGAGGCCACCATTCGGACTAGGCTGTTGTACTTCCACATTACCAAGCTAAACCGAGCTGTTATTTGGCCTTTTGAAAACACACGATTGAAGAGATAACGTTAAGGTCCGAGTTTCTTGAGCAGGCCTGTCCCAGCAGGGTGAGGAGCACTTCCTTCTGCTTTAGGTCTTCTGTCTCAAAGGCGATCTGAAGTAGCCTGCTGTTAACTAATTGGCTCTTTTTCTATTGCTCCATCTCGTTGTTCCTGCTTCAGAAGAAAATAACTTCGAAATGACCAGTCTTCTGCTGGGGTCAGTGCAGTGGATGTGGGAGGCACGAAGGTGTGGAGAGTTGTTCCATCGCAGGCAGGGCAGCAAGGAACTTCCTGCTGCATGCCAGGGCTGGCGGATGTCTCTACAACCACCTGAATGCAGCTCCACCTTCCCTTGCGTGCACACCGGACCACCCTGCGGAAGAATTCTAATCCATTCAGGCCTTGTTTGCAGCTAAGATTTATTTATTTTTATTACAAAGTCAGCTATACAGAGAGGAGAGACAGAGAGGAAGATCTTCCGTCCGATGATTCACTCCCCAAGTGACCGCAAAGGGCTGGTGCTAGGCCAAGGTGCTGGGCCCACAACAGGGCCTTTTATTATTCATGGCTGTCTTCATTGACCTTATGCTAATCAAGGGACCTGTATTTAGGGTTTCATTCTTTCCTTGATCTTTAGGTTCTCCTTTTCTTTGTGATACAAGATTGGGTTGTAGAATAAGAATTGTAGTAGGAACTTCTATTGTTTTTAGGTGAAACAAATGGCAGAATTATTCTTGGATACACCCGTTTGACCATGATGTCAAAAGTCTGTGCCAGGGCTTGTGGTTGTTTCTGTATAAATAAAGGGGCAGCTTTCTCGCATTGTCCATTATGATGATGAGATCGCCGTGGTCCGTTTATTTTCTGAAGCTGCCTTTCTGTTTATTTACACCTGCATTCTTTAACCTATCCTCTGCCCTATCCATATGCCATTTTATGAAATGAAGTGATGCTTAATCTTAGAATTGCAATGAAGCCAGCTAAGCTTTATAACTTTGTCGTTGGACGTCCCAGATCAGGTTTTCATAATCAAACACTGAGAAGACACACCTCAACATCCCATTATGGGGTTTCAGTGTGCACTTCAGGGCCCGGAGCGATAGTGTAATGGTTAAGGTCCTCACCTTGCATGCGCCAGGATCTCATATGGGTGCCGGTTCTAATCCCAGCACCAGCTCCCTGCTTGTGGCCTGGGAAAGCAGTCAAGGACAGCCCAAAGCCTTGGGACCCTGCACCCGTGTGGGAGACCCGGAGAGAAGTTCCCGGCTCCTGGCTTTGGATCGGCACAGCACTGGCTGTTGCGGCCACTTGGGGAGTGAATCATCGGACGGAAGATCTTCCTCTCTGTCTCTCCTCTCTGTACATCTGCCTTTCCAATAGAATAAATAAACCTTCAATGTGGACTTCAGCAGGGTGAGGTGCGGGTTGACATTGAGGATTTCATATGTTTTGTAACATTTTGGAAATCTTGAATTTTCTTTTAGACTGCTAGCATCACTTTTAGAAAGTAGTACTGGAATATTAATAATGTCTCTTTTGAAACCAGTGTTCTTCAAACATTTTACGGAGAAAGATTCTGAGTCAGTGGGTTTTGGGTAGAGTCCAAGAGTTTACATTAAAAATTAAAAAAAAAATTTTTTTTTATTAGAAATGCAGTTATATAGAGAGGAGGAGGAGAAAGTGAGAAAGATCTTTCATCCGATGATTCACTCCCCAAGTGGCCGCAGTGCCTGGCTGGAGCTGAGACGATCTGAAGCTAGGAGCCCGGAGCCTCTTCCGGGCCTCCCCCGTGGGTATAGGGTCCCAAGGCTTTGGGCCGTCCTCGACTGCTTTCCCAGGTGAAAAGCAGGGAGCTGGATGGGAAGCAGGACCACCAGGATAGAACCGGCACCCATATTGGATCCTGGTGCGTTCAAGGCAAGGACGTTAGCCACTAGTCTACTCTGCAGGACCCAAGAGTCTACATATTTTAAATACATTCTCTTTTGTTAGATCTGTTTTATTTATTTGAATGGTGGAGTGACAGAGAGAAAGGCAGAAGCCCTACACATACACACGCGCACACACCCATACAAAAACTTTCCATCTGCCAACTCTGGGCCTGGGTCAGGCTGAATCCAGGACCCAGGAATTCCATCTGGGTCTCCCAACTGGGTTGGAGGGGCCCAAATATTTGGGCCATCTTCTGCTTTCCCATGGAACTGACAGGTCTCCAATCCCTGCTCTTCTATGGGATACCAGTGTCCCTAGCGGTGGCATGACCTTCTGTGTCACACAAACACACACGATCCCCACATTTTCAAGTGACTTTGACACAGGTTTCCAAAGTACACATTTTTGAAGACTGTCATAAAGTTTTCAAGACTTCCACAGGTTGTCTTTGGCTCCTTGTCTTCCTCCTCTACCCCATGCGTTTAGGAAGACACACAGGAGGCGATAGGAGTGAGGAGTCCTTGCATTCCCATTTAAATTTGAGTGTTATTTTTTTTCCAGATCTAAAATAATTATTCTTAGTATATTGGTTGAAATTGCATTGAATCTTTGAATTGCTTTAGGTAGTATGGACATTTTGGTGATATTAATTCTTCCAATCCCTAAATGTGGGAATTTTTCTATTTTTGTGTCTTCTATTTCTTTTTTTGGTGTTATGTAATTTTTCTCGTACAGAAATTTCGTATGCTCGGTTCAGTTCCTTCCAGGTACTGCTAGGCATTAGACAGACCACATAAGTTCTTTCTTAACAAGAGCTGTTGGTTCTTACGTGTTGATATTGTATCCTGCAGGTTTAGCAGACGCTCTCACAAATTCTAGCAGTCTCTTAGTGGAGTCTGGGTCCCCGTCTTGGTAGGATCACATTGAAAGCAGGGGTCATTTGATTCCTCTTTTTCAATTTGTATCCTGTTGATTTCCATTTCTTCCCCAATGGCACACACTAAAACTTCCAGAGCTATATTGAATATCAAGTGGACATCCGTCTCTGGCTCTGGATTAGTGGAAATGCTGCAACTTTTTCCCATTTAATATTGTGCTGTGAGTTTATCATGTATTGCCTTGACTGTTTTGAGAATAGTTCTTTGTGTGTATGATTTGGTAAAGGTTGTTTCCATGAAAGGATGTTGTAATTTATCAAATCTTTCTCTGCATCTATTGAGGTACTCAAATGTTTATTCTTCAGCTTGTTAATGTGATATATCTAATTAGTTGTGGATTTTGAACTATCCCTGCATATCAAGGGTAAATCCTGCTTCATTCAGGTGGATATTTCGTTGGATTAGTCTCTTGGGGATTTTCATATCTACGTTCATCCAAGATATTGGTCTACGGTTATCTTTGTTGTAAGTTTTTCTGGTTTTGAAATTAAGTGATGCTGGTCTCATAGGAGACCGAGAGGATTCCAACCATTTCAATTGTTTTGAATAGTTTGAGAATTATTCAGCAATGAAGCCTTCTAGTCTGGGTGTTTCTTTGTTGGGAAGGTGTTTACTACTAATTTGATCACCATCCTGATCTGTGTAGATATTTTATGTCTTTTTGACTTCATTTTAGTAGATTGTATGTGTTCCAAAATCTATCCATTTCGTCCAGATTTTTCAATCTGTTGGCATATAGCAGTTTGAGGCAATTCCTGATGATTGATTGATTGATTTCTGTGCTATCTGTTGCAATATCTCCTTTTCATTTCTGATTTTATTAGAGTCTTCACCCTTTCCACTTTTAAAAAATTTTAGTTGGAGCAATGGTGATTTGTTTTAAGAGAAAAGCTCTTCACGTCAGTGATTTTTTGTATCCTTTCGTTCTTTCTCTAATTTTAACGATTTCTATTTTGTACGAATTTTGAGTTTCATTTGTTTTTGTTTTTCTGTCTCTGAGATGCACTGTTAGATCATTTATTTGATGCCATTTGAATTTTGTGAGATAGACACTCATTACTCTGAACTTTCCTCTTAACATCGCTTTTGCTGTATCCCATAAGTTTTGATATGTTGATGATATTCATTTCTAGGGACTTTAAAAACTTCCCTTTTGATCTTATATGACCCCACTCTTCTTTCAGGAGCATGTTATTTGCAGAATATTTAGATTTTCTTACAATGCTAATTTCCAGCTTCCTGCTATTGTGGTTATAAAAGGTACGTGGTACAGTTTTTTTTTTTTTTTTTCAAATTGTTGAGACTCGTTTCATGGCCTAACAAGCGCGTCTATCCTAGAGAAAGCTCCATCAATGATGAACAGAATGTGTATTCTGTAGCTGTAAAATGAAATAGATCTCTAATCCGTTCTCTCTTTCCATGCTTTCAGGAACTGCTAAGACATGTGTGTGTGGGATCAGGCACAGAGATCCCGGATGAGGTCCCAGGCTGTGAGAAGCAGCCTCATCTCACCTCTCAAAGATTGAACTCAGGCTGGGAAAGTGCAGTGAAAGTGAAACTTGCTTACTGACTTGCAGACCGGGTGGCTGGCGGACAAGCCCGTGCAAGACAGTGTCCAGCAAGCTCTTCATCTGCCAGTGGGCAGTCACATCCCCGGGCCCTTACTGGCAGGGTACTGGGATAACAAACTTCTCTGTGTTTGCTTCACCTGTTCTGGCACTAACATCCCGTTTGCTTAAGCATTTTCAGGCTCATGGAACCTAGCTTGAAGCAGGTAGTTGTCTTCTGACTCTGAGAATGAACCAAATGGTTGCTTCTCTCATATTCTTACGGCGGTTTGTTTTCTCATTTGTAGATGGCTGGATGACTGTGGAAACATCCGTGTCAGACTCTCACGGTTTTCCTTCTCTTCCTCCCCTTCTTTGATGTAGCTGAACCAGCTTTTCCCCGTTGCCTGGCGTCTCTCTCTAGGCACAAGTTACAGTGCACAAGGCAGTAACATTTTACAGGGCTTCCAAAATCTTCCTACGCGCAAGTGGGTGATTTGCACGCCGGGAAACCTGAGACTGATGTCTCCGTTTTGAATGTGCCACCAGCTGAGGTGTTCAGGCACACTTCCGAGGTCCACACCTCTGAGAGGGCAGAACCGGAAGCAGTGCTATTCCCGGCCGGAATGCCGCAGTCACGTTCGATGTCTGAGGGCTACTGTTTTGTGTTGTTTCCAGTTTTGCACCTCCTGCCACGCAACCAGACTTCTCTGTGCTCCCGCTCTTTGCGTCATCCCACGGCGCCAACTGCCTTGTGCAGATCCGTGGGATGTAGACAATCCAGAGGACAAAATTAGCTCTTGCTTTGATGTTTGAGAACTCTCCCAGGGTTAATGCCTCCCTCTCTTATCCTTCCTGGATTTAGTTTGTTGGCTTTGCTTCTTGCATCTGTCCTTAATATAGGTAGGCTCCAGTGTGAGGCCGCACCTGCCTCTGTGCTGCTGGGCAGTTGGGCACTCTGATGGCATCAACAGCATCTCGCCTTTGATCTCCACCTGCCCCCCATCCTCTCTCCCAGGCCTCTATTCCCGGCTGCCTCCTTGGCACCTCCGTCTCAGCCTGTCTACAAAGGAGCCTACCAGAGAAAGCTCTTTCTTAATTTTAGCAGGCATCATGCATCAAGAATATTTTAGCTGCAAGTGAATTCATTTTTTTTTTACTTGATTGTGTGCCTTAAATTGTCACGACGGTCAGGTTTTTGGTATAGCAGTTAAGATGCTCCTCGGAAGGCTGGTACTGTGGCACAGTGCAGTAAGCCACTGCGTGCAACAAAAGCATCCCACAGCAGCACCAATTGAGTCTTGGGAGACTGCTCTACTCCCGATCCAGTTCCCAGCTCATGTGCCTGGAAAGGCAGCGGAAGATGAACTGAGGGCTTGGGCCCCTGCCTTCCCTGTGGAAGACCCTAGTGAGTCCAGGCTTGAGTTTGCCCTAGCCCTGGCCATTGTAGTCATCTGGCCATCCATCAGTTGATGGAGGAGCTTTCCGATGTCTCCCCTTTTATCTCTTTTCTGTCTTTCACGTACATAAAACAAATCCTCAGAAGAAATGCTGCTCAGGCTGCCCTCATCCTACCATAAGAGCTTGGGTTTGAGCCCTAGCTCTGCTCCCAGTTCTGCCTTCCTGTTAACATGCATCTTGCCAGGCTGAAAGGCATGGCTCTCATCTGCAGGGCTTGCCGCACTTCCGGGAGGTATTGTCAAAGTGCTGGGCTCCTGGCTTCAGCGTGGCTGCCCTGTGCCTGTGGGGAGCCTGGGCGACTGGGGAGTTTTAGATGCACCAGCATCAGCCTCTTCTTGTGTGTGAATACTGCTGATGGGTTGCTCCTGGGAAGGGCACGGCTCCTGGGAACGTGGTGGGAAGATTCTGCTCTTTTTGTTGCTGGTCTTTTGGCGACTTTCAAGTTTCATACCATATATTGTATCTCCAATATTAAAAGTGAAATAACAGGAGACGAGAAGTGTTTATAACAAATATTCACTTACCAAAAACTGCACGCTTGGAACTCATCCACAGGAGCTGCTCCGCTTCCTCTCAGAGTAGACTTTGCTCAAAGTGAGAGAGAAGATAATTTATATTCATGAGTGATTGCTTCTTCACAATATTACTACTTTTGAAAGTAGTAATATTGTTTCAAGTTCTCCTGAAAACAAGCTCAAGAGTTCCTGAGCTTTAGGCCACCTGAAATTAAATACCAAGGATATTATGTGTTCTATGCACTTATTCATACAAAACTCCTTCCGAGGGCCAGGTGCTGTGGGTCTCCCAGGGAGCTGACAGGGACCCGGGACCTGATCCGTCCTCTGCTGTCTCCGAGGATGCATAGCAGCAGATTAGCTGGGGTTGGAAGCACAGCCAAGTGTCAAAGCCAAGCACTCAGAGATGGGATGTGGACCTCCCAGGAGGGACCTTAGCCACCATGCTCTCCTTGGTAAAACCCCCCTTCCTGGCTTTTCTGCATTTATGTCAAATATCTTATTGGTTTTCTTTCATGCTCTAAAGCATCCCAAGACTAAATGCTTTTTCCGTTTGCTATATTTATCCTTCTCATGCATTATTCTTTATTTAGAGCATCATGATTAAGATCTAGAACACTGGGGCCCGGTGCCATAGCGTAGCAGTTAAGTTCCTTGCCTTGAATGCGCCGGGATCCCATATGGGTGTAATATTCGCAGTTTAATATTTTGGCTTTGATGCTTTTAGTGCCATCCTGTCGCTGCAACATAGTAAGCATACAGAAAAAAATGCATAAATCATAGACAAACAGATGGTAATCTTTACAAAGCTAAGTGCCTGCACAGCTGAGGCCTGGAGCTTTGTACAGAGTGGACATTATTGTATCCTAAAGCCCTATGGCTGGCCCTTGCAGGAGGCCTCCTGTCTACTCTCCCGACTGCCAACACCTTGAACAGACCTCTGATTCTAACTGGGTACGTCACCCAGCATACTTGTGACGCACAGGCACGGACGGTAAGCGGACCCTAACAGTGCTACCAGTCATTGTGACAAGGACTGCACTGGCTTACCTGACTCTCACAATGACCTTGTGGAGTTTCTCCTCCTCAGACTCGGGCTTTTTTCAAGAAGGAAACTGTTAGAGATGACAGCATGTTATTAAGGCCATACAGCCAGCTGGTGAGGCAGTGGACTTTAAGATACAGGTTTTCTTTCTCCAGTGTTCTAGCTCTTTTTTGTTTGTTTGTTTTTGTTTTTTAATTGGAAAGGTAGATGTACAGAGAGAAGGAGAGACAGAGAGGAAGATCTTCCATCCAATGATTCATTCCCCAAGTGAGTGCAATGACTGGTGCTATGCCAATCCGAAGCCAGGAGCCACACAGGTCTCCCACGTGGGTGCAGGGTCCCAAGGCTTTGGGCCATCCTCGACTGCTTTCCCAGGCCACAAGCAGGGAGCTGGATGGGAAGTGGATCTGCCAGGATTAGAACTGGCGCCCATAAGGGATCCCAGTGCATTCAAGGCGAGGATTTTAGCCGCTAGGCCACGGCACCGGGCCCTTGAAGCCCCTTTCAAATCTAAATAACTGTCTATGGAGGAAACCCCAATTCTAAACGGAATGTGAATTCCAGGATCAATATTTACAAAGTGTGAATTCTCGTGGAAGACACCGGCTCCCTTGGTTCTGTGGAAGTGCACGGTGAAGGTGTGGAGGAGGAAGTTGGGTAGGAGCGGTCATGGAGTGATGCCTGGGGAATGCTTGTTACATGAAGAGTGTTGGAGGGATGGGGGGACTCGATGAAGCAGGGGAAAGCGAGTGAAGTATGGAGGAGGGGCAGCAGGCATGACCACAGGAAGTGCTGTCATCCCCCCACCCATGGAGGCACCTGCTGGGATCTGCAGTGGACGCCCGACGCTGCAGAGAGCTCCCTGCTCTGGAGATACTGTGATTATTCACAAACACACATGCCTGCGGTCAAATGTAATCAACAAGCGATTAACAGCTACAATAGTAAAATCCAATAATTATAACATGAGCATGCATGCATTTCACATCAAATCACATCACATGGTTTTTCACCTCAAAATGATTACGTTGTCCACCAACTCTGGAAAAACGTGTATAATGCAACAAAGGCTATTGGGAGCAACTCCCTCTTTCCTCCCCCATCTTACTGCGCTTTTATCATCTGAGTTACGGTCACATACCAGAGGTGTCAGCATCACTATTTTTGAATTTTTAAAAAGTTTTGTACCGTTAAGTGGAGTAAGGGGGACGTGAGCACAAGCAGTGTGGCGGTTGATGTGTGGCCCTAACTGGCGATCAGGTGGGGAGTGTGTACAGAGGGAGTCGGCTGGACTTGGACAGGAAGTGGCAGGAGGCTGTGAGATTCCATGGCATGCCCAGAACGGGACACAATCCAATATTTCTGGAATTTCCCATTCAATATTTTCAGATGAAGTTGGACTATCTTTAACTGAAACCACAGAAACCAGATTTTGTATATTGTTTGATAGCATGAGCTGGGAGGTGAGTGCTGTAGAGCTCAGGCAGAAGATGTGTTGGCAACGGTTCGTAAAAGCCGTCAACCGTTAAGGAAATGTGGCTGAGTTACATTTTGTTCCAGGCAAAGCGTCTAATGTAGGTGCTCTGTATCTGCAAGTTGAAGGTTGAATTCTAAACAATTATCAGGAAATGGTGACTGATTCCTGAACCTTTCAATGAAGAATAAATGATAAAATAACTGAAAATGTAAATTTAGGCTGAAGTTCTAAGACTTGTCTGAGAACCAACTTTTGTTTTTGGGAACCAACTTTACTGCAGCAGCGGCCGTGACGTTATCAGCAGTAATCTTGTTAAACACTGCCACCTACTGGACGATGTCTGTAAATGCCTATGCAGTGTTAGAGCCTCAAATATTTTTTATTTATTTGAAAAATTAATAGAGAAACATAACGAGGTTTTCTACCTGTTAGTCCACTCATCAGATGGCTGTGTCACATCTACATCAGGACTCTGAAATGCCTTCCTGGTCTCCCATGTGGGTAGCAAAGCCCTGGCCGTCTGCCACTGCTTTTCCAGGTGCACTGCCAGCAAGACGCGTTGGAAGTGGAGCAGCCACAGTTCCAACCGGCTCCCCAGTGTTGGGTGCCAGTGTCGCAGATGGCGGCTTAACTCTTGGTGCCACCACGCCGGCCCTGATTTCCTTCATCTCCATGCTTCTTGTGAAATGCCTCGTGCCTCGAGGCCAAGGGAACGGGAGACTGCAGCGGAAATGCGGGGAATCTGTATCCTTCTGTCCTTGTATAGTCTCTGGGTTATCGCTCTGCTCAATTTAAAATGATTGGCATTTTTATCTTCTCATTAGATGGCGGAAGGTGAGCTTTGGGCTGAGACGGCGTGTGCCGGCAGCACGCTGCCCTGGACACCTTGGTGTGTTAGCTGGGCTGTGAGCAGCTCCTGAGCCTCAGCTGCTGCGTCTACGCTTACAAAATTCTGAAGAGTAGAGACACTACGTGTGTTTAACAAGTTCCAGTTATTGGTAGAAACTATGATGACAAATGACAAATGCAAGAAATTTAGATCAGCTTTTCTTGAGTGATTCACTTGGGATCTTCAGCTTTGTTTTCCTGCGGCTTCTGCAAGGCGTTTGTGCGGCCGCGGACGAGAGTTGCTGGGGAGTGTGGGTACGCTGCACAGAAGACAGAGCTGCCGGGTAGTTAGGAGGGGCCAGAAGGCTGCTGCTAGTGTTGTATTTTTAAAAATTTTTAGGTCGTTTCATTCTATTTTTGAGACACAAGGAGATACAAGGAGAGAGGAAATACGCTTTCAGTTGTGCTGCCATCTGCTGGTCAAAGTCAGGGTCTGCGAACTCAGTTCAGACTCAAGTCCTTAGGGCACCACCTGCTGTCTCCCAGGAGGCACAGCAGCAGAAAGCTGGAATTGGAACCAGGTACTCTGATGTGACGAGGAGGGGCCCCTAGTGGCGACATAACTGCAGTGCAAACCCTTGTCTCGGTTAGGTGAGCCCTTTAAACAGCCGCTCCAGTCCTCCCCAGTCTCAGTGACAAAAAGATGAATCAAACTTAGAAGTGCAGGGTTTAAGTATTAGGTATTTACATCAGGGTGTGATGTGCCAGCATCCCGTGAGGGCACCAGTTCAGATGCTGGCTGCTCTGCTTGTGATCCAGCTTCCTGTTAATGACCCTGAGAAAGCAGTGGAGGGCCCCTGGCCCCTGGCTTCGGATTGGCCCAGCTCTGGCCGTTGTGGCCACTTAGGGAGAGAACAAGAGGGTGGGTGATCCCTCCCTCTCCCACACATCTGTAAATGTGCCTTTAAAATAAAACATAAATGCAAAAAACATTATGTCATTGTGTGTGGCCTTCTGGGTCCCTGAAGGGGATAGCGGCTCTCATGGGCAGTGCGTGTCCCTTAAGCCCGTGGTCCTCAATGTACAGAACTATGTGCTGCACACTTTCCAAAAGACATTCCAGCCACTGGTTTTAGTGGCTGCCTCTTGGTTACCAGGAGTGGAGAGAACATCCATTTTCAACTACCTATGCTATTAAAAAAGAACTAAGCACATCTAATAAACATTAAATAAAGTGTAGGCAAGTGTTTGCATAAATAATTATTTTTATTGCTTATTTCTAATTTTTATTCATTTGACAGGCAGAATAATGGAAAGAGAGAAGTGAGAGGCCCTTTTTAAAATTAATTTATTTTTATTGGAAAGTCAGATATACTGAGAGGGAGAGAGACAGAGAGGAAGATCTTCCATCCACTGATTCACTCCCCAAGTGGCCACAATGGCTGGAGCTACGCCAGTCCAAAGCCAGGAGTTTCTTCCCGGGTATCCCACGCGGGTGCAGGGTCCCAAATCCTTGGGCCTCCTCAACTGCTTTTTCAAGCCATAGACAGGGAGCTGGACGGGAAGTGGGGCTGCTGGCGCACACATCTGCATCCATATGGGATCCCGGGTGTGCAAGGCAAGTATTTCAACCACTAGGCTATTGCACCGGGACCGAGAGAGACCTTCAATTCTCTCTGGTTTACTCCACAAACAATTGCTTGTAATAGCCAAGTCCGGGCCAGGTTGAAGACAAGCATCAGAAACTCAGTGTGGGTCTCCCACACTGTGGCAGGAAGGCATGAGCAGGACGTGAGCCCCGCCTGCTCCCCTGCGAGGTGTGCTTAGCAGGAAGCAGAGGTACTTCCTTAGAGGCACTGGGGACAGAATACAGGCGTCCTGGTGGCAGGTTACTCCCCCGAGCCACACCCACCCCTAATCTGTTTTCATAACCCAACAGTTAAACTGATATTTTCCTCTTCCTTTTGCTTATTTTAGTGTTCTAACTTTTCAGTTCATTACGTAATAATTACTCATGGTTTGTGTGGGAGTTTAAGCCGCCATGTGAGATGTCAGCATCCCATATTAAAATCCTGCTCTGGAACGGTCCTGGCCGCCTCACTTCCCCTCCAGCTTCCCTGGGAAGGTCGCCACAAGTGACCCCAGCCCAAAGGCCCCTGCCACCCACACAGGAGATTAAGAAGTTCTGGGCTCCCAGCTTTGGCCTGTCCAATCCCTGGCCTTTGTAGCAGTTAGAGGAGTGAAATAGAGCTGAAGATCTCTTTCTGTGTCTCTTCCTCTTGCTGTTGGTCTGGTTTTCAAGTCAGTCAATCTTGTAAAACAGGAATGCGAGCTTCTGAATGAGCTGAACGCCGAATGGTGTTACTAGTGTCTTACTCTCTCTCTTTTAAAAAAGATTTATTTATTTTTATTGGAAAGGCAGATATACAGAAAGGAGGGGAGACAGAGAGGAAGATCTTCCGTCTGATGGTTCACTCCCCAAGTGGCCTCAATGGATGGAACTGAACCAATCCGAAGCCAGGAGCCAGGAGCTTCTTCCAGGTCTCCCACATGGGTGCCAGAACTCAAGGCTTTGAGCTGTTCTTGACTGCTTTCCCAGGCCACAAGCAGAGAGCTGGATGGAAAGCGGGGCTGCCGGGATTAGAACCAGCGCCCATATGGGCTCCTGGCGTGGACTTTAACCGCTAGGCTATCACGCCGAGCCCGTGTTTTACTCTTTGGAAAGCAGCGCACTGTGACCGTCGCTTAGCTCCGCATCCACCTGTCATCACTCTGAGCTTTTGGACCCAGTACTCACACGGACAGCATCACCCTTGTCTCTGACTCCCCTGGGATGCTCCACCTCTGCTGTCAGGCGTATCCCAAACAGCCAGAGGTCTCGTGGGGAGCTATTCGTGGCTTCTGGAACTGTTGGGGCTTGCCAAAGTGTGTGGAGTGACTACAAAATTATGTAACCCTCCAGGACCAGCTTCCTGTGCACGGAATGTGGTCTTTATCTTCTGTTCATGTTTCAACCACCTTTCTATGGCTGAGCCTAAATGCCAAGTGTTTGTCCCCAGGCTTCCGGTATGGAACAAACAACTTCCCAGCCTGCAGCCACGCTCCTATTCCCTTGCCTGATTTTAATCCCCAATCTTGCTGATTTCAACCTGATGATATAATTTTATGTATTTCCGTAATTTTATGTATTTCCGTACTGTGTCCTTCTAGAACAATGTCAAGCTGGGGAAGGATAATTAATATTAATGACCAGGTGGGGAAATGAATGAATAGGTTACTACTGCCATCTGGTGGCAAAAATACAAAATTTCATCAATATCTAAGTCTATATTCTACTATTGGAATATTTTTATGTTCTTTTGGGAACGTATTGTCTTCCTCGTTCATGTTTCTTGTATTTCTGCTTATTTTTAGATATTTGTGAAAACACCTACTAATATGGCTCCTCTAATGGCTTTTATCCTCAGAATAATGTCTACTCCTTCGGGGTTTGTCCAGAGGCAGGGTGCTGGGTGGGGCCGGGCAGTTCCGGTCGGTGCTCGGAGGGGCATGGGGAAGCCGGAGGCCAGAGTGACACCCAGGTTTGTCATGGCAGCTCTGCTTTACTGTCATCAGCAGGAAGGAAATGGTCACGTTGCCCGGTGTGATCACAGCCTCACCTTATCTCTGCCAACGTGATCCATGCCCAGGGGGGCCCACAATGGCTGCCCTGCCAGGCTGGCACTCCTTCTGCCTTTCCCAGTATCTAGAGCTGTCTTATGCAGGTTTCTCCTGATTGACTCTACAGCCCATCTGAATAGCCTGGTATTCTAGAGTTATGGAGAACCATGCCACACAGCGTTGTGAGGATAAGAGCTTTTTCCTTTTCCGTCCATGAAGGCTGGCTGGGCTGCATCTGGAAATGGCTCCTTGACAATCTGTGTTGGACATCCAGTGTGGAGAAGAGGCAAAAGCAGGAGAAACTAACCTTTACTGAGGAACTGTTATGGAACAGGCATGACGCTAGCTAAGCTCTTAACATAAATTATCTTATTTTCAAAAAGCTTTAGTGAAAGTTCACAACTGTGAAATCGAGGTTCCAAAAATGGCAACCCATTTCAGTACTGGGTACTATTAGAGAATGTGGTCTGATTTCAAAACTTTCATTATAATTTTTTTTTTTTAAAGATTTTATTATTATTGGAAAGCTGGATATACAGAGAGGAGGAGAGACAGAGAGGAAGATCTTCCGTCCGATGATTCACTCCCCAAGTGAGCCGCAACGGACCGGTACGCGCCAATCCGATGCCGGGACCAGGAACCTCTTCCGGGTCTCCCACGCGGGTGCAGGGTCCCAAAGCTTTGGGCCGTCCTCTCCTGCTTTCCCAGGCCACAGGCAGGGAGCTGGATGGGAAGTGGAGCCGCCGGGGCACACACTGGCATCTCTGTGGATGCTGGTGCTAGCAGCAGACGGTGAGCCAATGCAACCACTGCACCAGCCCCAAGAGTTTAAATTGGATCGAGCTTGTTTCAAAATCTGTTTCTCCACTCACTCTTTTTTTTTTTTCTCTGTAGATTGGGGACTGTTTAATTTCTTTTTTTTTTTTTAACTTTTTCCACTTTTTAAAATTATATTTTTGACAATCTTTACATAGTTAGAGTAAAAAAGTTCAAGGGCTACAGGAAAGTGTTTAAGAGTATTATTTCCATATTGTTTCCTTCATGTATCTGAGGTAAAGGGGGATATTGAGGGAGGAGCCCCACCCAGTCTCCCACCCACCCCGGTCCCGGATGTGGGGCATGCTCCGAGTCCGTTCACTCTTCCAGTAGACTTGGGGAGGTTATTTACTACTTGGAGCCAAGTTTTGACAGTTCTTAAAAAGGGACAGTAAGTTCCCAAATCTTTCTGGGGATCAGAAAATATCCACACATGTATGAAAGGATTAAACTAGTGCTTGACACACAGGCTACAATTCCTAAAATGATCATGTGGATTGGATAATCTCGAAGTATGTTCGTGGTGATAAAGTTTGAAGTTTGGTAAGATTCTGGGGGATTGAAGAGGAGAGTATGAATGGCTCTAGATGTGATAAGAAAAGGGACTGGCGTTACAGCAAAGCGGGTGATGATACTGCCTATCGTGATGGCATCCATATGGTTGTGTCCTGGTTGTTCCGTTTCTCATCCCGTTCCCTGCCAGTGGCCTCGGAAAGTAGAAGGTGGCACAGATATGTGGACTTCTGCTACCTACGTGGGTGGCAGGATGGAGCGCCTGGCTCCTGGCTCTTTGCAGCCACTTGCTGTCCCTGGCTCTCCCCCTTGCCCCAAAACCCTGAGTTTCAGAGAAATGTCTTTCTTAGAAATGAAGTAGGAAGAAAAGAAAGTCTGAACACTCAAGTGAAGGCGGAAATAAATTGTGATTGTGTGAAACTGTATACCTGGTAAAGAAAAGAGATGCATTTCTTAGAACACATTTAGCCTGGCAGGTAAAGAAATGACGTTGCGAAGCGAGTGATAAAAGCCTGTGTTGAAGGGCCGAGGCCGTTGGACATGGTGCTCGTGGGGGACTGCACAATCTGCCTGTACAGCTGCAGCAAGTGCCTTTGTAATTTCACATCTTCCAAAGCAAGGGGGTTCTGAGGTCGGCCTGGCTTAATCTTATTGACAGATTTGTTTCAGAACATACCCCTTGAGCACCTGACTGGTGCCAAGAGGTGCTGAAGCATCCATTTGGAATGCTCACCCTCTTCCAGCATGGATTTCAGTTTCCAGGCCTGGATTAATGGTGAAGAAGTCCATGGGAGCGTGAGCAGGATACGGTGATGATTCGACTTTCTCTGCTCTTTGGCCATGCCAACTGGGAGCGACACAAGGGCTCCTTCAGAAGTGTGTAAGAAATGTGCGTTGTGAAGGCACTGTGCGTACATTGCAAGACGTCAGGTATCTTCTGGGTCCATTTCCCACAAACTCTTCAGTGTGCTCGTGCTAGGCTGCTGGATATCAAGGGAAATTGAGTTACAGCAGCTCCGATTCCACCTTGTGGAAGTAAAATTGTAAGCATCTGGCAATTGTTTTAAATTGAATATTTGTGTAAGTTCTTTGTATTTTATGGTTTTGCACACTCTTTTAAAATGTTTATTTTTTATCTTAAATGATTATTAAAATAGTTGATCAGAGTGGGATGGTTCGAGGGTTAGGAAAATTGGGTGTGGTCATCGTTTCCACAGTTTGATCTTGCACAAATGTTATCGCCTTTAATTTTGCATCTTTGCCACCAGATGGCAGTAGTAACTTATTCATTCATTTCCCCACCTGGTTATTAATATTAATTATCCTTCCCCAGCTTGACATTGTTCTAGAGGCGACACAGTACTCTAAGCTAAAAACAATGGCTAACCTCATCCAAACTGCTTTCTACAGCAAGCCAGCATTTAAATGAAAGCATGACGAAAGGTGCGCTGGGGTAAGTGCAGGACATACTGAGATCTTATGTGGAAAATGGAGCACCACTGAGTTACCTGTCTTTGTGTGGGGGCGGGAGGAAGAACGTCTCTTGGCTTTGTGGAGCAGGTTGTATGCAGGTGATTTCAAAAATCACCTGTCATGGCACCTCTTGTCCCACCCTAGGCATTGCCCTCTGAAGGGCACGCTGGGCCTCACAGAACACAGACTCACAGGATGTCCCCAGCCCCTGCCTTCCTCGGGGCGTGTTAATATAGCATATTTTCTTCTCCCCAAATTGTCCTATGTTCAAAGTGTACACTTCAATTTTGGCATAATTTCTCATAATTTCTCTCTCTCTTTCTTTCCTTCTTCTTTTTTTAAATTGATTGACAAATAGCTTGGAAACCTTCCCAAGGTTTGAAAGAAAAAAATCTAGAATTATGCTGAAGAAGGAGCAGGCTTTTGGCCTGTAGGGTAAGATGCTGGTTGGGACACCTACGTTTTGCGTCAGGCTCCCTGGATTTCATTCCTGAGTCTGCTCCCAATTCCAGCGTCCTGGTGATGTTCATCTTAGGGGTCAGTAGGAATGGCTCCAGTGGTTGGTTCGCCGTCACCCACTGGGAGGCCTGCAGACATCTAAGGAATGAACCAGCGGCTGGAAACTTTATCTCTGTCATGGTCTCTGACTCTTAAATTGAAAAACAGAATCCCAAGTGATGCTGAACAAGATGGGGCTATTTTTATTTTTTTTTTTTTTTATTCATTGATTACATTGTATTATGTGATACAGTTTCGTTGGAACTGGGAATCACCCCACCCCTCCCCCCGCCCTCCCCCCATGTGGAATGTTCCACCTTGTTGCATATCCACTGATCAAGTACAGTTGAGAGTCGATGAGGCTATTTTTAAATGAAACACTTAAACACACAATTCTAGAGACAGAATAATAGCTTGCAGTGGATTTTACTCTGTTTTATTGGTTTACTGTACCGAGTCAGTGAGGTTTGGAGGTCTCTAAAAGCCTGTGTCTTAGAAGAGCTGCTCCGTTGAGCTTCCTTTTAAAAGCTTCAGACTCAGTCGCCACTTCAGGGAGTGTCTGAGAACCTGGCCTTGGGATCCTCACGCTCAGTGGCACACACGTCGCATTCCCCCATCCTACAGGTTCAGCATAGACATGATTGATGGCTTATTTTCAAATAGCTTTGCATTTGATTTTTTCCAACAGAAGATAATGCTCCCATGAAATCTTTTGGCATCCTGAAGGAATAACTTGTGCTTTAAGAATGTGCTTGGGGACATGTGTGGTATTGGGAACTCAGAAACCACCAGGCCAACTTGGCCAACCTACATGATCGAACCATCTTTGTTCAATAAAACCACAGTGCTGCTTTGTTCTAGAATGTTGAACGTGCACTAGCTCCCGGATCTTGATGTGGTGAAGTTGGAGAATTTTCCATCCGGGCATAGGGACTGTGCTCATGAATTAAAGCACCCTGATTCAAAGGGTCTGTGGTACTGGGACCTGTGATGTCCCTAAAGATCTCAGAGGACCCACCCCCTGGAATCATCTCCATTACAGATAGAATATTTCTGCCCCCTACAGCTTCTCACAGGGAAACCCTAACTGGCCCCCCATGGGATGGTCTTTAGGCTGAGGGCTGCAGGGAGCTACTTAGAATTAAATGAAGTTGGGAGAGTGTGACCCTCCTGGAAGGCTGGTGAGAGGAATAGAGAGGGGCTGGTCGGTGGCTCAACAGGCTAATCCGCTACCTACAAGCTCTAGCATACTACATGGGTGCTGGTGTGTGAGCCGGAAGCTCCACTTCCCATCCAGCTCCCCACACATGGCCTGGGAGAGTGGTGGGAGACGGCTCAGGTCCTTGGGACCCTGCACCCACGTGGTAGACGCGAGAGGAGCTCCTAGTCCTGGATCACCTCAACTCTGTGTGTTGTGGCCATTTGGGGAATGAACCAGCGGTAGATGAAGGATTTCTCTGTCTCTCCTCTCTCTGTAAAATCTTCCTTGCAAATAAAATTAAATAAATCTTTAAAAAGAAAAAAAAATCAATGGAGAAAGAAATGGAGCTGTTTCTGTCCATACACACACTAAAGAAAGAGCGTGAGAGGAAGCAGCGAGAAGGCGGCCATTGGCTGTCCGGGGACCCTCACCGGAAATCGGCCACGCTGGACTCCCCAACCTCTGGAACTGCAAGAAAGCAGATTTCCATGGCATCAAACACCAAGTTTGTGCCACAACCGCAGTCGACCAAGACGCCTTCGCTGGAATATAAATGGGAACTGTGAATACTTGCATAAAATAGTTTATTTATTTTAAAAATATTTTTAATTAAATGGCAAAGCAAGGGCCAGCAGAGTAGCATAGCAAGTCAATCCTCTGCCTGCAGTGCTGACATCCTATGTGGACACTGGTTGGAGTCTCAGCTGCTCCGCTCTGACCCAGCTTCCTGCTGACGGCCTGAGAATGCAGCAGAGGATGGCCCGAGTACCTCGTACCCTGTGCCAAGATGGGGGGCTTGGAAGGAGCTCCCGGCTCTTGGCTTTGGATTGACTCTGTTCTGGCTATTATGGCAATTTTGGGAGTGACCCAGTGCATGGAAGACCTCTTTCTTTCTCTGCCTCTCCTCTTTCTCTGTAAATCTGCCTCTCAAATAAAAATGAGAAATTTTTCACATGACAGAACATACCCAGAGGCTTTATTTAGAAATCTCTCACTGTTCATGATCAAAGTTAACAGGGTTGTTTGCACGCCAAGAGACAGGCTGCAAATATAGGACATTTTCATTAAGAAAAGATGGGTCTACTGCAGTTCACTCTTTTACCTAAAATTACCGCAGGTTATTGATAACAGAATTTATCTTTTACTTTCTGAAACCTAACTTTCTTGAAAACTGGACCAGTAATTCCACTCTGCAGAGCTGAAGTCCAGTCACGGTCATCCGCGCAAATTCTCGCGTTTGTTGATGATTCCGCGATGCACGTGAGAGGCGCCTGTTCCCATTGCCTTCTCAGGCCGGATGTTTCCACTTTGTGGCACTGTGTGAGAAAGCAGATGGCCTGCGAAGCCTTTCCTGTCGCGGCCGAGGGTTAACGACAGTGGGGGAAACAGTGGCGATGCAGCCTCCGACCAGCTCAGGGGACTCGTGTCACATGGACTCTTTCCAGCATGGCTGCCTGCACACCAGGGTGCTTCCTCCGAGCCTCATTGAAGTAGAAGGGGACTTGCATTGGTCAGCATAGAGTGACTCCATTCAGGCAGAGAGTGGATCATTCTGTCTGCTGGCCATGGGAGGGCACTAACATGGGGGAAAAAGTGATTTTGTACGGGCCCAGCGCAATAGCATAGTGGCTAAAGTCCTTGCCTTGAATGTGCCAGCATCCCATATGGGTGCTGGTTCTGTCCCAGCAGCCCCACTTCCCATCCAGCTCCCTGCTTGTGGCCTGGGAAAGCAGTCAAGGATGGCCCAAACCCTGGGACCCTGTACCCACGTGGAAGACCTGGAAGAGGCTCCTGGCTCCTGACTTCAGATTGGCGCAGCTCCAGCCATTGTGGATGCTTGGGGAGTGAATCATCGGACGGAAGATCTTCCTCTATGTCTCTCCTCCTCTCTGTATATCTGCCTTTCCAATAAAAATAATTTTTTTTAAAAAAAATTTGTCCCATTTTTGTTTGAAAGGCAGAATGAAAGGAAAAGAGAGAAGGACAGATAGACACAAATCTTACCTCCACTGCCTCATTTCCCAGATGGCCACAGTGGCTGGGCCAGGCTGCAGCCAGGAGTCTCAAACCCCATCCAAGTGTCCCATGTGGGTGCCAGGAGCCAATACATTTGAGTCATATTCTGCTTTCCTAGGTGCTTTAGCAAGAAACTGGATTGAAAGTGGGGCAGTCAGATGCCAGTGTCGCAAGCGGCAGCTTAGCTCACTTTAATGACCTCAAATGCCATTAAAAAAAAAATTAGACATACATCTATCACATGACCAAGATATTTCATTTCTTAGTGCTTAAGCTGCAAACATGCAAGCAAAAAATATGTACACATGTCTATAGTATCTTTATTAGTAATAATCAATAGCTAGAAAGTGTAAATATTGTGACAGCTGAATGGATGAAGGAACTGTGACAAAGACGCAGAATTTATTTCTATTTCATCCATAAAAAGGACGTGAAGATACAATGCAGTATACATCTCTACTTCCAGATCAAAGATGGACTCCCAGTGAAACTGTTGGGCATACCCAGACAATAGGATGCTGTGCTGTCTGACATTGTCTGCACCAGCAATGTCACGGTACACTTAAATAGCAGATTGATGGACTTATGACTGACTGCTTATGAAGGACTATACTATCATTATAATACGGGGGAAATCAGTTGAGGGGTTGGAATTTAGGGAAGGGGTAGGGAAATCCCAGATCCTATTAGAATTGTATCGTAAAATTAAAAATTAAAAAAAAAACTTAAAAAAGGAATAAGTTGTTAGCATTCACAAGAGTATTGGTAAGTCTTAATAACATGAAAACAAACCAAACACAAAGTTTACCTATGATACGATTCCGTTTATTAAAAAGCCTGTAAACTAGCAATTGATCTACTGTGAAGGAAAGTAGATCAGAGTTTAAAGTCTACTTTCAAATAGAAGATAATGTGCTTGACTGGGAGTCGGGGAGGTTGGGGTGGAGATGAAATGGAGGGAAGGATTAGAAAACAACATGACAAAGTTCAAGGGAGTGGCGAGTATGCTTATTGTCCCGAGGAAATAATATTTTTATTTTAGGATGAGAGATAGAGAGAGAAATGTCCTATGCACATGTTCACTCCCCAGGTGTCTGCAATGGCCAGGACTGGGTCTGGGGAAAGCCAACGGCAGGAGCCAGGAGCCGGGAGCCAGCAGCCAGCAGCCAGGAGTCAGGAGCCAAGAGCCAGGAGCCAGGAGCCAGCAGCCAGCAGCCAGGAGTCAGGAGCCAGGAGCCGGGAGCCAGGAGCTCAATCCAGGTCTTCCACATGCATGACAAGATCCCAATTCTTGCACCATTTTGGCTGTCTCCTGGAGTCTGCATTAGCAGAATGTTGGATTCTGGACTTGGATCCAGGTTCGGAACCCAAGAATTCTATACGGAATGCAGACATCTTAGCCAGTGACTTAACCACTATGCTAAATGCCAAGTTCTTTATTTTGTTTATGACTTCCCACATCTATGCATACATCAAAATTCATTAAATCTTTTCATCTCTGAGTTTTCTGTCACTGCATAGCAAAGTCTCTCGAACTTAGTGGCTTGAATAACTGAGCACAACTTTATTAACCGAGTGTTTCCGTCAGTCAGGAATCTAAGCATGATTTCTTTGCTCAGGGTTCCTCCAGATTAAAATCATGGCAGTAACCCTGTGGTGATTGCGTTTCAGACTGGATTCCCAACTTGTGATTGAAGGACCAAGGTCCCAATTTTCCTGCTGATTGTGAGGCAGGGATCAGCTCAGCCCCTAAGCCCTGCCTAGGGGTTCCAGCCATGTGGTGCTCCAGAAGTGCAGGCGAGCCAGGGGTTTGGCTTAGTGCGTCCCCCCTGGGCCTGTCAGCGCCCCATCCCTGGGAGGCAGCAAATGAAGCGGAAGTCGCATAGACAGAGTCCTCGTTTCTCGGAGTGAACCAGTGGATGGGAACGGAGTCTATTCCGTTGCCTCTCAAATCAAAACTAATGAGCAAAGCATGGTAGTTTGCTTTTTGAAAAGCAGCAGAAGTCTGCCACGATAGAGATTTTCCATCATCTAATCTCGTCACGGCTGATGAGCCCATGGTAATGGTATTCTTACTACTGTTTTTTTTTTTAAAGATTTATTATTATTGGAAAGCCGGATATACAGAGAGGAGGAGAGACAGAGAGGAAGATCTTCCATCCGATGGTTCACTCCCCAAGTGAGCCGCAACGGGCCGGTGCTGCGCCGATCCGATGCTGGGAACCTGGAACCTCTTCCGGTCTCCGACGCGGGTGCAGGGTCCCAAAGCTTTGGGCCATCCTCGACTGCCTTCCCAGGCCACAAGCAGGGAGCTGGATGGGAAGTGGAGCTGCCGGGATTAGAACCGGTGCCCATATGGGATCCCGGGGCGTTCAAGGCGAGGACTTTAGCCGCTAGGCCACGCCGCCGGGCCTTTTTTTTTTTTTTTTTTTTTTTTTTTCCTGTATTCTAGATCCAAGTTCTTCCTGTTATCTGCAAATATTCTCTATCAAGTTTGTGACTTGACATTTCATTCTATTAAAACAAAATTTCAAAAAACAATGTCAAAACCCACAAACTTTCACTTTTATTAAGTCCAGTTTATCAAGTTGTTCAATGTATTTTTCATTTGGCAACATATCTAACGATGTATTGTTTCATCCAAGATGTATTGTTTCTCTTATATTTGGTGTCTGAAGGGATTATAGTTTTAGTTTCTGCTCTTAAGCCAACGATCCATTTTGAGTTAATTTGTACATGTTGAAAAATATGGCTGGAGTTCACTTTTGTTTTGGCATGGGTAGATGTATGTACTTTTTTTTCTGGGTTCGAGTCTGTGCTATCGATCTACGTGTTTATCTCAAGTGTTGTAGTTTTTCGTAGCCTTGAAGTCAGGCAGTCTTAAGTTCTCTAACTTCATTCCTTCACAAAGAAGCGTCTTCCTGTGCTAGCTGAGGAGAAAGTTTGACTCCATCATCTGATGATGGATTTTTAGGTTATGAAAAACTGACGCCGATTCCATGCTCCGTTTGTGTCCCGCCGAGTGTCCCTGCAGTCACAGGGCAATTCTAGGTATTGCGCACCTACATTGTAATCCATTGTGGTCAATATCTGAAAAATTATGCATTCTGACAGATGTGAAGAATCTATATTTAGATGGATATTTTCTGATAGATATTGAGGTGCAGAGTTTTTAAGGAACTTAGAGTATTTAAAAAGCTTTTTCCTTGAAATATGTATACTGAACATGTACGACAGTTTGAAGACTCAGCACATTTCAAATAGACACAAGAATTCTAGATGCTTCTTGTATTTTCCTTCCCCTCATTACCTACCTTTCCAAGCTCTATTCTGACTTAATATATTGTAGCTTAATTTTTGCTGTTTTGTAATAGCATAATGAAATCATAACATATGGTCTTAAATCCCTCATTTTTAAAAAATTATTATTCCTTTGGGACTGAATATTGGCAGAAGTGGTTTGGCTTAGATAAGTGAAGGTCTTAGGATCAATCATAGTTGATTGTATTTTCAATGTTGATTGATTTTCTAAAGGGCACGCACTACACATTATACACAGTCACTAAGACAGTCACAAACACTGCAGTATTATCAAAGGAGGGAGCCTATTATTTTGACATAGTGTTGCTAGGGGTTTCTTCTTATCTCAATGTCTTCAATTTTGATTTTTAAAAAAATTATGAAGTCATATGACCATAATTTATGTTTCATAATTTTTCTGATTGTGTGCTTTTATGCACATTTGTTTACTTGTATTTTACATGCTTCCTTTTACTTATTCTCATGTTACAAGCCACTGTGTCCTACTTTACAGATGAGGAAGTGGAGGCTCAAAGCGGTTGAGCCACTTTGGAGCCAGGATTTAACACCAAGAAGGCTTTAACTCCAATTCTAGTACAACACAAACTCGTACTTGTTTGAACAACAAAAGCAACAGGAGTCTCCCTCCCTTTGACTGTGGTCAGCAGACTGCTTTCAGGGTAGTAATGTTTTTTTTTTCAAAACAGTGCTGAGTACTCATGTCACTTTCCCGTCTCCTCGTGACATACGGGAAAGCTGTCCCTAGGCGTGGCCTTCTGATCCCTAGGTGTGGGCTTTGATTCTGGACTAGTCACTACATGGGCCTGTGAGTCATGGCAGTGACAGCGCTCAGTGCAGCTCCTGTCAGGCCGGCCTCACTCCTGCTTCCTCCCACTCAGACCCCAGGCGCCGTCGGTCTGGGCTTTGGGTTGTTTTTTAAATTTTTTTAAAAATTTATTTTATTGTATTGTTGTTGACAATCTTTAGATAGTTAATTATGGTTAAAAAAAAAAGGTTCAGGGGGTATAGGGAAGTGGGTAATACTATTATGTCCATATTGTTTCCATCATGTATCTGAGGTAAAGGGGGATGTTGAGGGAGAAGCCCCACCCAGTTTCCCGCCCACCCCAAGTCCCGGATGTGGGGCATGCTCTGAGATATTTGCTCAAGTGGTTTTAATAGTTCTCCAGTTATGAATCGCTGCCAGTTTCGCTCGATGAGGTCGTCCACTGATTGATATGGTCCATCATAAAGTCTCCATTTGCCCCATATTTCACTGCCAACATATAGCTGAGATGAATGTCTTCTGTTCTGTCTTCTGTTTTTTCTTGGTTAGAGTTCTGAGTCCAGCAGTTCGATTGGGGAGATCTCCAAAGAAACTTTGAGGTATTCCCAGACCAGATTCTTGTATGTTCTAGCAAGCACAGGGCCCGGCACAGTCCATCACCCCGATCAGCTAATGGTTTTAATTGCTGGGTTGGTTCTGTTTTCAGTCCCGAGTTGCACTGGAACCAATGGGTGTTGCAGTCCAGTCTGGTTCTGCCCAGCACGTACTCAGCCCTTCAACCAGTGCAGTCTGGGCTTTGAAAGGACCTCTCGCGTGAAATCTTTGTCACTGATGTTCCTTCTGCTTAGTACACACTTGCAAGGACTTCCAGAATATTTCTACATTTTACAGGAAGCTCAACCTCTGTAGGTCCAAAGCCAGACACTTGCATCCCAACCTATGTCTTTTCTTGTATAATGGTATACCACCCCTCCAGGTGCCAAGAGTGACAGCTTCCACTTCTTATGTTCAAAGGTTTCAGTGTCCCGTACTTTCTACTTCTGAGATAACAAAACCTTTCTTTCCGTTTCTAAATTGGGATCCCTCTCACGACTCACAGCCGAAGTGTCCGCTGTGTTAGCATTGCTGGCCTCCACACCGCCGCAGCAGAAGCACTTCCCACAAAGAAAGCAGACAGAGAGATGAAGAAACTCTTAGTTTCTGCGTGGGGCCTTCCCCGTTTCGGATCAGTTACATCACTCCCATCGCGAGTCAGAATGGCCGAGACCCAAGGGTGCCGTCACAGAACTGTCACTTCTTCACTTTTTAAAGTGGTGAAGAACACTCTGTCATTCAATTGAGTCTTGGTTGAAGTTCATAAACTTGTGTCAGTAACCACATTCAAGTTCACCAACACAGAGACACAGCTGAAACTTGACTGCTGTCACTTTTCTCCGGGAATGGTTGATAGCAGGGCACAGCTCGTACTGATCCATTATGTTTAGTAACGCACACGTTACATACACATCCACACAACACTTACAGGGAAGACTAAATCACCTCTTACAAACACAAGTCTTCTCCTTCATCTTGATACAAATAATGAAGTATTAACAAATGAGCATTCTTGTAAAATCTGAGGAATCAATTAGGAAAAATATTAGGGCCCGGTGCAATAGCATAGTGGTTAAAGTCCTCGCCTTGAACGCCCAGGATCCCATATGGGCGCCAGTTCTAATCTTGGCAGCGCCACTTCCTATCCAGCTCTCTGCTTGTGGCCTGGGGAAGCAGTTGAGGACGGCCCAAAGCCTTGGGACCCTGCACCCGCGTGGGAGACCTGGAAGAAACTCCTAGCTACTGGTTTCGGGTTGGCTCAGCTCCTGCCATTGTGGCTGCTTGGGGAGTGAACCATAGGACGCAAGATCTTCCTCTCTGATTCTCCTCTCTGTATATCTGACTTTCCAATAAAAATAAATAAATCTTAAAAAATGATAAAACTAGGAAAAAGTATTAAAAAAAAACAAGGGAGACTAGGGCTATGTACATGCCTTTCTAGGGGGTAGGGTGGGAACTTTAACCTTCAAAATTCAATTTTCTAGTAGGAGAAACACTCTCAGGAAGGCACCTCATTGCACTCAGGGAACCATAGCCAAGTGTTGTAATGGCCGGAGGTGGGGTGTTGCCCTTTTGGGATGAGGGTGAACATTTTGAAACTTGAATGAACAGAGTTACAGAGCACTTGGCCATGTGCATTCTGGGTCAGGTTGCTTGAATTTGAATTTTAGCTATGTTGCACTATTTTATTTTATTTTTTAAAAATTTTGAATTTTATGGTACAATTCCATAGGGTCTGGGATTTCCCTATCACCCCCCCTCCCAATTCCAACCCCCTGACTGATTTTACCCATGTTGCTACAATAGTATAGTCCTTCATAAGTGGTCATAAGTCCATCAGTGTGTTATTTAAGTGTACTGTGACATTGCTGGTACAGACAGTGTCAGACAGTGCAGCACCTATTGTCTAGATACGTCCAACCGTCTCGAAGTGTAGCTTTTCCGTAGCTCTTCTTCCAATGGCACTCGTCTAGGATAGTATTGGGCCAAAAACCCAAGAAAGGGAGAGAGAGGAGGGTGCGGTACTACCTCTAGGACACATCTTGACTTGTGTGTCTGTGAGTGATAGGGTGCAGAGGAGGAGAGATGGGGGGAGACTGGGTCTTCAATTTCTGTAAAAATGAGTGAAATAGTAAAATTTCAGTGAACTTTCACTGCTGGCTTATTAAAGGTCAGACCCCTGTCTTGGCAGTCAGAATCCGATGAGTGCAGAGACGAAGGTTCAGATCAGGCCACCCGCCTCCAGTCTGCCCTTGTCACTGCCTCCCAGAACCCCCTTAGCTGATGTGGCCGCTCACTGTTTTCTGACTAATGGAGATGGAATAGGGAACCATGCTTCCACACCGACATTCAGCGTGGGAGAAACAAGCGCTAGTGTCTTGACGTTGTGTCTTCAGTTGTTTGAAACCTTCCTGTGAAACTGAGAAATAGCATCAAATATCCGTGTTTTCTAGGCCATCGTTTCCTGGTCATGCCTGTTTCTCATGGGCAACTCTGTGTGCTTATGGCTTATTTTAAGAGACGAGACAGGTTTCTTCAAGCACTGAATAGGGAAGTGCCGATGACTCTTGGCCCCAGCCTGTCTCAGCCCTTCCCGTTGCAAGAGGTGGAGCACATTTCCTCAGGGACTGGTGCCCGAGCAGGTGGAACTGACCGTGATTCATATCTGCTTGAAATTTTGCGTAGGATTGCATTAAAGCTTAAGAGTCTTGGAGATGCAGTCACAACGAGATTTTTATAGCATGCAGTATATTCATCCTGGTGGGACTTGGACTGCTCTCCTGCTGGAGATTGCTAGCTGGAGCTGTGCCTTTGTCCACGTGGCGTGGCAATCAGCAATCGGGTGTTTAGCTCGCGGAGATTTGTATTTGAAAGCAGGATTTTAAGATAGCTTAACATACCTCGCCAGGCTTCTAGCTGCCCCCTTTCTTTGAAACAGAGTATTGGTAAATCTCAAGCAGATACGTTAATTTAATTCTGTAACTTTTTAGCACGATTAGTGTTTCCATTAAAACCATGTTTATGAAAATAATAAAGTAAACAGTTGAAAAGCTCCCATTTTGAGGAGGCTTACAAATTTATTACTGGAAAATGCCCTAAAGTCTACTTGTAAGAATGTTATATAAACAGCAAAAAATAGTTTTTACTCATCTAAACCTCCTATCTATTGTTTTTGGGTTCCATTCAGAGCTTTCCCACCCCCTCTGGTGCCTGTATCTTGCTGCGATGGGAATTCTGCTCAGTGACATGTGTCCTGTTCCTCCTGTGGGATTTGAGCTCTCTGAGAACCACCCTTTCCTCTTTTCTCCTCTCCAGTAAATCTTCCTTCTCAGCTAGCAGCATGTGTTTTGGTTTCACATACATCTGAACAGAATGTGTTTATTTTCCTTTATAAATAGGCATTGTAGACGGAGTGTACAGCATTCTTAGAAAAACACTAGGACTAAAGAGACAGAGGACTGGTAGGTCGGAATAGCTTCCAGCAGCACAGCCTTCTTTTCCAGAGTCCAGGGCAGCAGCTTCCTGGGGCAAAGGGAACCACTGGAGTGGCTAGTTCTCGCTCACACTTTATTTATTTGGCTTTTGATCAAAAATGTTAAAAAGAAAACTTGGGACTTTTTACTGGTTCTTATTTCTCTTATCATAATGATGATGTAGTCACAAATCAAAAATGTCTAGTTGATGGTGGCTGTAAATGCTAGGCGAGGAGAAGCATTGTGTGTCTTGGAAGCTCATTCCAATGTTTGAATGTTTCCTGCATTTTCTGACAGGAAAAAGGAATCTCAGTGTCTTCCTCTATGAAGTTTTCATTTTTGTTGTTTTTAAAGATTTTTTTATTTTTTATTGGAAAGTCAGATATACAGAGAGGAGAAGAGACAGAGAGGAAGATCTTCCGTCTGATGGTTCACTCCCCAAGCGACTGCAATGGCAGGAGCTGAGCCAATCCGAAACTGGGAACCTGGAGCTCTTTTGGGTCTCCCATGCAGGTGCAGGGTCCCAAGGCTTTGGGCCGTCCTCGGCTGCTTTCCCAGGCCACAAGCAGGGAGCTGGATGGGAAGCGGGGCTGCCGGGAATAGAACCAGCGCCCACCTGGGATCCTGGGCGTTCAAGGCGAGGACTTTAACCACTGTGCTATCGCGCTGGGCCTGTTGTTGTTGTTTTTTAAATAAAAGAGTGACAAGATTCTTTTTTAAGATTCAGTGACTGAAAGGCAGGTTTGCAGAGAGAGGGGCACACAGAGAGATCTTCCATTGGCTGGTTGACTCCCCAAATGGCTGCAACGGCTAGAGCTGGGCCAGCCTGAAGCCAAGAACTTCAGCTGGGTCTTCCACGCAGGTGCAGGGACTCAAGGACCATCTCCCGCTGCTTTGCAGGCCACAAACAGGAAGCTGGATTAGACATAGAGTGTCCATGTAGGATGCTGGTGTCACAAGTGGCTTAACCTACTAAGCCATAGTGCAGGCCCCAGGCTAATACTTTTAACATTTAATGTAGCAACAGGTAAGAGATCAGCTGGATGCAGGAAGAAATTATTTTGCTTTAACTTCAATCTGAGTGCAAGTTATAAAACTGAAAAATTTTATGCAAATTAGGGACCATGTGAGTAAATTATAGATATTGCCACTTTAGAATGAAGGTATCCTGGCAACCGTCAAATGCTGTCAGGAGGGTTGATCAGAAAGATTTTTAAAAATCTATTTCAAAAATTGTCTTATTACTCTAAATCATTTGAAGGAGATACATAGGAGAGCTCTTACATGCTGGCTTACTTTCCCCGACGACCTACACCAGCCAGACCAAGGACAGGAGCTAATCCGTTCCGTCAGGAACCTCATCATTGGAACCATCACTGTTGCCTCCCAGGGTGTGCATCGGCAGGAAGTTCTAGCTGGAACTAGAACCTAAATACTTCCAGCGTCTGAGCGCTCAGCACAGGACATAGGTGGCTTCTCTGGTTCCTAAACCACAAGGCCAAGTGCCAGCTTCCTGTTATTTGTGAGAGAACAAAGTTAGAGACTCATAGCAGTGGAATACTTCGTATTTGGAAACAGCAATTTGAGAGTATTTCAGAGAGTTCATGCAAGACACACAGGATGAGAAACCATGCATGGATTTCAATCTTTACATTCAAGTAATCTCATCTTTAATTCCATGTTACAGAACTTCGTGAAGAATTGTCATGTGTATCTTCTGTGGTTTGTGAAACTTTGTTATTATCCAATTTGATTCATTTTCATCTCAATTTTAATTTCTTCAGAAAATGCATCATAAAGATCCTCTCAACACTAATGTGAATAACCACAAAACAAGCTGTAGGTTATTAAAAAAATTCATCCATGTCCAATACTTGGATTTTTAATTTTTTCATCAATTCTTTAGCTTGATACAGATTATTGAAATTTTTAACCAGATATTTATTATCACCTGTTAGGTAATAAACAGTAGTGACATTTGATATTGAACAATCCACAGCAGAGAATTACAGACACAGCTGTAGCAATTCCCCAAAGGAAGCTAAAAGAAATACACTGAGGAAACTGACATTTCATATTTGCTAAAAAATGCTAATCTGCCGTCCACTGTGTCTGCTAATTTGCCACTCACATGGGACGTTTGATTGAGCCTCCAATCCCGTCTCTGCCCCTAGTTCGACTCCCAATGTTGCAGCCATTTGCAGAGGGAATCAGTGGGGATAGGAGATCTGTCTCTGTCTTTCTGCCTCTCAGAAAATAAAAAGTAAAAAAAAAAATTGTTATCAATTGATCAGGAAAAGGCTTTCTGTGATAGGAACACTTGAGTATTCTTGGGGAGAGAAGACTGAAAGCCCTTGTATTTGTGAGAAAAGGATACAGGCCAAGGGGACAAGGAACACAAGTGAGCTGGACATAGCAGGGTATTTCAAAATCTTTTTGGAAAAGTGGAATTAAGATATAGGTTTATAGTGATGCAAAACAAATCGAAATCCATAAATAAGTTTTTTTTATAACATACATTTCATACAAAGTTTTTGGGGACCTATCGTATGCAGATTTTAAAACTTAGATGCACCAAAAATGAAATCATTTTTAACTTAAATTTTGCATGATCATTTTGCAATATTGTCATATTTGAAGAACATCAAGGAGGCCAGGGAGGTTAGAGAATGCTGATTATGGGTGAGGCAAGGTGCTGACAAAGACAGCAGACGAATGGGTCACGGAGGACTTGGAGATCCACAGGTGACGTTGCTTGTGCTCTGAATGAGACAGCACATCATGTGGAGGCAGAGAACTGAGAGAGAGAGAGATAATGGGTCTTACATTTTAAAGAGAAATGCCTACCTGTGGATGGAATGTAAACTGTAGAGGACTCATCCTGGGATCCCGGTCAGTGACAGCCAAGAAGTACTGGCAGAGGAGGTAGTAAGTGGTTGGTCTGAGACAAAGATGTAGGGGGTGCCCAAAAGGATTGGCTGATGGACTGGATAGGATGTGGGAAAGAGAAAGACATCCAAGACTGTTTCCAAGGTCTTTTTGTTACAAGTAACCTGGTGTGGATTCAAGGAACAGCAGGACAGATTGGCTGTTTTTAAAGCTGTCATAGTTATTCTTTTTAGCTTGACAAGCCAGTAATAGTGATTGGCAAAGAGGGGCAGGGAAGGTTCTTTGAGCAGGTGAAGACATGGGAAGTAATTGCTGGAGCTGGGCAGCTGGTGCTCACAGTCCACCCCTTTGGATGATCGCTTCCAAGACACTTCGCTTGGCTCTCTGTCTCCCTTCTCCTTCGTGCTGCTCTGCACATCTTCTGTCCTTGGTCTTCATGAATGTGGGGGCTGCAAGGTTAGCCTCAAGGCTGCACATCCATGATGGCCAAGAGTTTATTTTTTTTTTGAGCCTACACAGTTTGAGATGATTATGAGCATCCAAGTGATCAGGTTGAACAGGCAGTCAGATATGAGGATATTTCAACACATTGGTGAGAAATGGAACTGGTATAAATTTGGGTGCCAAAGATTTTGTAATCCTTACAGATAATGTTTTCTTCAAAAAAATTAATGGGAAGTGCTTATTGTGAAAAACTAGGAATGGATTTCACTAATTTTTGGCACTAACAATTTATTGTTTACTTACATTTTCTCATGAACTTTTTGAAGTTTTCTTATGAGTTTGAGGAAATAACCTGAACAAAGAATTCAGGGATTATTTTGGTCTTAAGAGTGAGCATGGTTCGGCTGGGCTGAAGCACCCTACAGTAAGAACTGGAATGGTTGAGGGCTGGTCAGGCTGTCCCCCATTTCAGGATGCAGAGGCATTTGGGAGGCTGGGTGTGGCTTCTCTTCTTATCTGCCCCCTTTCCTTCCTCAAGATACAGGAAGGAAAAAAAGAGAGCCTGAAGTTTTGCCAGCAGGCTACCAGGGAAGAGATAATTGAAATGAAAGGGAATGATTAAACGATGAATTCTAGAATCTAAGCTAAATGAGAAGTTGTTTGGTCTAAGTATGGATCAGTGAAGTGGTGGTGGAACTTTGGAGGTCTAAGACAAACTGAGTAACTGTTAAGAGACGGAGTCAGGGGCAAAGTATATGTCTTACGAACCTAAATCTCTAGTTGAGAAAGGGTGCAGTTATTGGTAAAGCTGATGGTGGTGTGACTGTGTGAGAGGTGCCTTAGGCAAAGTGACAGCCATAGTGTGGAGAAGGAAGCAGCAACTGGAAGGGCCAAGATACTGACAGCACTGCACACTTGGACAAGGGGATCACCAAGAACTGTGGCAGTGATTGTTCTGGAGTGACTGTTGTAGATATCCTCAAGGAACAGGGTGGGAGGTCCTGGAGCTCCTCAGTTGACAGGCATAGGCAGGAATTATGAGAAATACAGCCTGACGGCAGGAGCTGCGAACCATGGAGATTCGGTCCACAAGATTAAACAACTCATGGACATTGGATCCAGGATTTTAGTGCACATTAGAATCACCTGGGGAACTTTCAGACACCTGTCTCTTAGTTTACAAGCCATCCCAATTAAATCACAACACATGCTGGGGTAGAAGCCCAACTTCACTATTTTTAAGGTTTTGAGACTTAAGGAAACAATGCCCAGGAGCCACTGCCATCAGGTCAATTCTGCACTCTACCATTTGGTGAGCATTAGGAAGGACTGATCATCTTGGAAGAAAGATTTATTCTGAGACTATTTCCAAGTAAATGGGGAGCAAGAAACAAAAACCGTCTCAAAAACAGTAACAGCAACAGGTATTGGAAATCAGCCACAAATGATGAGGTCATCATGCTACAAAGGTGGATAATTGGCTCTGGCTTTTTACCTGGTCTCTCAGGTGTTCTCAATATGCCTCTGCCTTCTTGTTTGCTGCCTCGCAGACCGCAGCTCGCTCTCTCACGTCTGAGTTCTTCCGTGAGGATGAGATTCCCTGAGAAGCACATCTCAGCTAACCTTACAACCACGGATGGAAGACGAGTCAAGGCAGCGGTAAGTTCTGAGCAACCTTCCCCTGAGGAACGGTCTGTGTAGACTTCCAGCTTTTATCCTGCTGGCTTGTCTCGTGTCCGCTAACGTGTGTTTGCTGATGTTTCCTGGAGCCTGAGGTATGTGCCCTTTCTTTCCACCTAGACACCTTGGCCTTGTTCTGCTCTGTCTCTTTCAGCCGGTTGCTTTGCTGCATCCCCCAAAAGGCTGAGGCAATAACTGTTTCCACCTCAACCTACAGCCTCTTGTTGCCATCTGTCTTGTCTGACCAGTTGGACGTGTGTTCGCTGCACTCTCTCTCAAATGCTGGGGAGTCCGGGGAGGAATATCACACTTATTGGCAGCCACGATCTGTATCTGTGGTCCAGATTGGCTCTGTCTGCTGAAGGGACTCGCGTCTCAGTTACTCTGCCTCCTTTGCTACGACATAGAAACAGGAAATGCTGGCAGGAACTGGTCAAAACATGGTTCATTTTCAACTGCTTTTCTTTACCATCTCCCAGACTCCCTCTTGGGTTTTTCTAGACAAACCTGAAACACCTGGGCCATCAGACCCAAAGGGTTCCTGTTTACAGTCATTTCTCTGCCTACCTGTTTAAAAGCCCTCTGTTCCATGGTGGGGACCGAATATGCCTTGCTGTAACTTGTCACACTCGGAGCTCTCTGATCACCGCTGGTCTCCATTGTAGAATCTGAAAGGATGAAAGTTTGAAATTCTGCTACATTTTCTAACAAGTGTGTGTTTGGTTTTTTTGGTCATGTAATTGTAAGTCTGAAAATATTTGTGATTACGTTCATGGAGCTATGTTTTAGCAAAATATGGTTGGTTCTATACTTGAATGTTTAGTCTTTTGGAACTAAGGATATGGAAGTCATGTGCTAATCTTTTTATCAAGGTTGTTTTGTCCTGTTGCAACTGACCTAAAATGATGAGAATTTTATGCATTTTGGAGAAGGTTTTATGTCTTTCTGTTTCCATTATTGATCCTTAATTGCTTGTGAGAACCAAGTCTTAAAGGAGTTAACATCTGCCTACTTTTGATGATGGTGCAATTATCTTAATTCTGGTTAGATCCAGCCCACAGCTTTGGTTAAAGTGCTCAGCTTAAATGTATGTAATCAGCTTGTTTTTATTTTGGACAAATGGTTTAAACCTCTGACAGTGCTTTAGATGAAAAATTATGAACTGAATGTTCTGACTTTGGGGCTTCTCATCGGATCTCTGGAATGCTCAACGAACAAGATGCCGGATTTGGTAAGGTAAGAGTTTGATTTAATTCAAGTTATGCATAATGTGTTTTAAGGTCATAAAGTGTTTTAAGGTTATAAAATGTTGGGACATTGATGCGGTGCTTAAATAATTGTCTGTCTCAGAATTAATCCTGTCCCCTGAGGTTGGTTGGTTGGTTTGTTTTAAAAACAGATGTGGCTCTGTGTGGTGCCGGTGGGAATGAGGTTCCTAGCATGTGCCAAGAGCCTGCTTGGCACTGAGACAGGGAGCTGGCTGCTCTTCCCCACTGCCCTTCACCTTTGCTGGCCGCCCTCTCCATCCTTTCCAGACAGCGAGGTGCCCTTGGCATTAGGGGGCCCTCTACCCTGGGCAGGGCAGTCGCATTTCCCACCGTGAGTTTTCTGGCTGGCATGCATTAGTAGTGTGGCCACAGCTGAATGGAAATAGGGGGAAAAAATAAGAGATGGTGGTGGTGGAGTGCGTTTTGCTGAAGCCAGCAGGCTTGCAGGTCTGGATCTTGCCTTTCCAGGGACTGGCTTTAAGACTGGCGTGGAACAGTCTGGCTTTGAAGGTCAGAATAGGGACCAAAAGGGGGTCCAGTCAAAGGAGGTGATTCCAAGAGAGATTTGGAGATGACTAGAGACCGATAGGCAGCATAAACTAGAGAGTCAGGTTGCAGAAACCCAAGAAGGCTCTAGTATTCATGGGCTACACTGTGATAAACTAGGGAACTTAGTAGTTAAGTCCAAAAACTCAATTTTGAATTACGTCTCAAGATCTAGTACAAATGTGCAGATTATACTATCAGACTAGTGAGCACTGGTGAAATCCTGAAGCCCAAGAAGTCGGGCGAAGCAACAAAGCAGGCCTGGGTTCTTATTTCTTCCCTATTCTCTGCCAGATGCCAAGTTTATTTTCTTTTTTTTTTTCACTATAGATTTTGTTTTACTATTTTTTTTTCCTTTTGAAAAAATAATCTTACTTAGTTGATTAGGGTACAAAGGGTCAAGGGCTATAGGAAAGTAGGTAAGACCGTTGTTTCCACACTAATATCATCGCCAAATTAATTTTCTATTCCATGAGATTTTCAACTAGGAGATATTCCTAAGAATTGATTTGCCCAGCATTTAAATAGAAAGCTAAATTCCCTTTATAACACCTTAAGTTAGGTGACTAAGAAACCTGGCCAAGGAATTGGGACTTTAGATTAGAATACTATTTTACAACTAGATTTAGTCTGCTGTAAGCATGGTAAATGGACAGAAATCCTTTCTATTTAGGCCTTTGATGTCATTTACAAATCGTGAACTCTGTAAACATTGCAACCTGAACTCAGTGGGTACTACCACCAAGAGGCCAGTGAGGCAAAGCCAAGGGCTGTCATCACAGGGTAGCACCCCTCAGTTTCCCGTCAGGCCACCTGCCTCCCTTTGCTCAGAGAATCAGCACTGAGCCTGAAGCGCAGAAACCACGGGGCTTTCCCTGCTACGGGACACCAGAATCCCACAGTGTCATCAGAATGAATACCCTTTAAAATGCAGGATTCAAGATTTTTTTTCAAAGATTTATTTATTTTTACTGGAAAGTCAAATAAGATTTTAAAAAAGGAGATGGAAAGCTTCAACTATGATCAGAGGATGGTAAAAAGTGCTTAGATAAAAAAAAAAAAAAGGCTTCAGGGCCTGGCAGCGTGGCCTAGTGGTTAAAGTCCTGACCTTGAACACCCAAGATCCCAGGTGGGTGCTGGTTCTAATCCCGGCAGCTCCACTTCCCATCCAGCTCCCTGCTTGTGGCCTGGGAAAGCAGTCAAGGATGGCCCAGGGCCTTGGGACCCTGCACCCACGTGTCGGGGACCCAGAAGAGCTCCTGGCTCCTGGCTTCAGATTGGCGCAGCACCGGCCGTTGCGGTCACTTGTGGAGTGAACCATTAGACGGAAGATCTTCCTCTCTGTCTCTCCTCCTCTCTGTATATCTGACTTTCCAATAAAACTAAATAAATCTTAAAAAAAAAAAAAAAGGCTTCAAAAATTAGGGATTAGCCACAGCGCCCCCTTGCCTGAGATCCTACAGTTTGCTCCTACAGTCTACTTTAATAGGAACCAGGTGAAGAATAGCAAGCCAGGCAGCAGGGGCACTGCCGTGACAGTTGGTTTACGTAGTGATCTTCCTTGAAGACCCAGCAAGGCCAGGCTGCCCCGAGACAGCACCTGTTATTGATGAGGAAAGTCGAGACATTAGGCAAAGAGCTGTTGTGATGGAAACTGGCCTCGCAAGAGCCCCATCGGCTCTGCCAAGAGCTCGGTGGCTGGCAACAGAAATGTTCTGGGAATGCCAGACTCTTAGAACTGCAGACACTATTGACCCTAAACTGCCAAAGACCTTGGCTCTGCAGAGCTTCCAAAGTAACCATTGCTCTTGAGGGATTAGCCTAGAGTCGGTGACGTTGCAGGGATCATAAATTTCCTTTGAGAAATGCTGCCTTTTTGGTAACAGCCTTGTTTTCAGTCCAGCCAGGTACTGATTGTGGGATGCCTTCCTCAAGGAGGATCCCACCTCCCTTGTGTCTCTTCCAGTACCCCATGTCAAGAAGGAAGTCTGAGACCTCACAGCTGCCTTGCCAGGCCTTAACACCCCCTGATGATGATTCATCTCTAAACTGCCCCCTATCGGTCTCTAATTACCTTTACATGGGTGAGGAAACCGGGTGGGAAGCAGTAGCTGGTCTGGATAGCTCAGCAGTACAGGAATTCAGACAGATCTAGCCTATTGGGACAGCCCCCTAGTGGAAGGTTTAAAGGGTGCAAAAGTCACCCAGTGTAGATGGCTTGCTAATCTGTTCCCCATCTCAAACTCCAGTTTTGAGCATTCTCGTAGTACCCTGAACTTCCTAACAGAATGCAGATACCAGATGTCCAAGGAAAACAGCTTGTCAGAAGGTGAACGCTTTAGGGGTCATCATCATCCCTAGGGAATTAACATTGCCCGGGGAAGGATACTGGAAATGCTGCAACTCCTACTCGTACAGCCATGAGCCAGCTCCAGGCTTTCTCTAACAGGGTGTGGATTCCTAGGCAGAGGGACATCATGAAGCTTATAGCAGGTTTCCAGTGTGAGGGAGTAAAAACAGAGCCCACTCCCTTGTGAAAGAAGAAAAACAGCCTTAACACAGGTAAAGGCTTTTGTGAGCTGGGCCCCTGTGCTACATTTGTTCAAACCTAGTTCACAGTAGACCTGCTGTTATACACACTACTTCCTGCCCAAATGGGCATCTGTGCCATTCTCTAGAAATGGTTTTTGGGGTTCAACCAAACTGGACAGGTACAAAGCCATGTTTACCGTTTCTTGGGTAAGACCAGACAATGCCAGGATCAGGCTGAACGAAGTTGGAATATCAGACCTAGCATCTGAGTGTGGTAATCTTGGCTACTGGCCCTTCTTGGCCCTATAGTTTCCTTTTTTTTTTTTTTTTTTTTAAAGATTTATTCATTTTTATTATAGCCAGATATACACAGAGGAGAGACAGAGAGGAAGATCTTCCGTCCGATGATTCACTCCCCAAGTGAGCCGCAACGGGCCGATGCGCGCCGATCCGAAGCCGGGAACCTGGAACCTCTTCCGGGTCTCCCACGCGGGTGCAGTGTCCCAATGCATTGGGCTGTCCTCAACTGCTTTCCCAGGCCACAAGCAGGGAGCTGGATGGGAAGTGGAGCTGCCGGGATTAGAACCGGTGCCCATATGGGATCCCGGGGCTTTCAAGGCGAGGACTTTTAGCCGCTAGGCCATGCCGCCGGGCCCGGCCCTATAGTTTCCATACTCTGCTGGCTTCTCTTTGGGCAGTGTGTGTTTCATGCTCTGCTCCGTTTTTTTCTCTACTAGAGTATAAAGTCTAGCTCTAGCTGGTAATGAAACAAGGCTTCCAGCGTATCCTTTGGATGATTTCATTAAGTTAACTAGCCAGACATCAGGCTATGTGTGTGTAGGGTGTGGAGGACAGAAGAAAAATGGAAATTTCTGTGTGATTGACTGAGGGAAGAATTGTACTAATAGATCAAAATTTGCATAATCAAAAATCTTGCGTTACTGAATAACCTGGTTTGGTGGGTCCAGGCCCTCTGCAGCTGAGCTACCTTGGGAAATCTTGTCTGATTTTCACCGAAGGAGTTAGGGAGTTCTCGGAGGGATTCCTGACTCCGAACATCTTCCACCAGCAAAATGTCCGAAAGGATAAAGGGGGACAAAAAAACGGAGGGCCCAAACCCAGCATCCATTGAAAACTCCAGTGTGAATGCAGGCTCGGCTCCTAGCTCTTCACTGATGAGCCTGCCTGGTCTGTCAGGTGGGCTCTTAAGCTTTGCTACCCAACCACAAACATGAGGAGTTGGCAATCTGAGGTTAAAGGGGTGCCTTACGTTAGATGGTTAACAGCCAGATGGTCTTGCTTCAGGTTCTTCACTTGATGCTTAGCTTCACTGATGAAACAGAGTCAGAAGATGTGCTTTCCGACTGGTGATGGAACAGCAATGTCTTTGGCAAAGTGAACTTGTAAATTCCTCCATTAGGAACATTTTAATACTGTGCCCATAAATGTGTGTATGCGTGACTCCTTTGTCATAGAATTTTTCTGTATGTCTTCTGCGTCACACTCAAGTGTATACTAACATAATTCAGATCAAAAGACAACAAAACAGTATGTCTGGTACGTGTTATGCTTCGGCGAAGGTGAAGTCAGGTTCATTGCTTTCAATCATGGTCTGATCGTAGTGGAACTGGATCAAGAGGTGAAGTTGGTCACGCTGGACACTTAGTTTCACACTGAGAAGGCTGTATAATTCAGAGAGAAGTCACGGCATGGAATGTCATATGTGGAAGGGAATTTTAATTGTTTACTTTTGACTTAACCTCCTTGCCTCTCCTTTTAGGGGCTTTGGGGTGAGTGCCCATTGAAGAAATCAGTAACTGTCCCAAGTGAGGATTAGCATGTATTGAATAGGTGGTTGGTACTCTTTATAAAAAGATTGACTTTAATTAGGGTCTTTCACAATTTTACAGTTTTACAATTTCAGTTCTACTCTCACAAGAATTCATTGTGGAAAAATACCCAAACATTGCTAAGATGAGAAAAAAACTGACATTTTGCAGTTTTGGACAGTTTTCTGATATTTTGTTTACACAGGATATGAAATTGGCAAGGATACATATTTCCTCCGGTAAAGAGCCTAGAAGGAAGTTGAGGGGGAAAAAATAAAAAAAATAAAAATAAAAAAAGATGGATTTCTCCACTAGTGCACCAAGTTATTTAAGATGTGACCATCACTAGGACAAAGACCTAACGGAAATGTTTGTTTTTAAAGGAGACAATGATGGATTGTCCCTTTCTACCATCTGAGTGTGGATCTGCTGAAGGGGAACCAGAGAGGCAGTGTGTGGCCACGCGAGGCAGGCCCTCCCCAGGCAGCCGTCACGTGTGGTATCAGCTCCCATGAAGCTGCTAAGCTGTTGACGTGAGAAGGAGGCCTTTGTTGCAGAGGTCCAATCAGTCCCTTTGTTTTCTTTTTTCCTAGCTATTATGTTGTAAATAGGTATAAATCCAATTTTAAAAATCGCAAGTTCTGTAAAAGGCCCAGACAATTTCAGTTGCCAGTGCCCCAGTTAAACTGTCTTGGCTCATTGCTCACAGCCATCACACATCTCTCGTGGCTGTAAATGAAACAGGCTCTGGCAGGAATTTTAAGTGGCTTATTTTTAAAGAGGTGAGTATTGACAAAATGAGCCTGGGAAGTGATAGGTTACCAGAGGGAGAAAGATTAAATTCCTTGCCATTTTCTTCTTAAATTTCCCCAGTCTTGCATTTCACAAAATGATCTACCAAAATAGCATATTCTTGGCAGACCCATGATTGACCATTATTGGGCAATAGCGATGCTGGATGGTGAAGGTCTTGCTCTGTGGAGAGCGTCAAACAGAAACAGCAAGAAGAGCTTTTGCTCTAAATCTAACCAGGGTGTCGGTAGGAGTGTGCCTATGACTTGGGTAGAAAATTCAACAAAAGGTTCATTGCTTTTAAAAAAAAATAATATATAAAAAGATTTATTTGAAAGGCAGAGTGAGATTGAATTTTCCACACATTAAGCTTATTCTTCAAATGGCTGCATCTGCTGGGTCTGGGCCAGGCCACGATATTGCACCTGGAGCTTTTCCCAGGTCTCCCACAGGGGCAGCAGGGACACAAGGACTTCCTCCATCTCCTGCTGACTTCCCTGGCCCTCAGCAAGGAGCTCGATCAAGTGGAGCTGCTAGGACTTCAACCAGCACCCACGTGGCATGCCAGTGCTGCAGGTGGTGGGTTAACCCCCTGTGCTAAAAGTGACAGCCACTGAAGCTCACCGCTTTAGCCAGAGAGTATGCAATCACGTAGAATGTCACGTTGAAGACTCTGGGGAAAGGGAAAATTAATTTTTTTTAAAGAACAAAATCCTTCCATGTGCTCATCCTTTGCGGTCGTCGATATCCTGGCAGTTCTCACCTTCTCATAAACGGTGTGATACTTGTCAACGTGTTGACTTTTGAGCTCGTTTCTGTTTTTGAACACAGGCAGCGTGAGGCATGCAGAGGGCGATGGCTAGAGTCATGCGCACTCCAGAGAGCAGGCAGTAAGCAGTGTTGGAGGCTAAGGGTCAGAGAAGAGCTGGCTTCAAAAGTCATCTTTAAAAGTCTGTTTCCATACTTTAAGATTTTCATTGCTTTTTAAAAACATGTTATCCAAAAAAGCATAGTTACAGAAAGTAGGAGGAAGGGAGAGAGGAAAAGAGAGAGAGAGAGAGAGAGAGAGAGGAATTGGAAACCTATAGCTTCATCTAGGTCTCCCGCATGCAGGAGGTTGGGAGGTGGGGGAGCGATCTAGGCATTTGAACTAACCTCAAAGGAAAAACACACTTGAAACACGAATACTCATTGAAAGTAGGATGAGATGGCACGTATGTGCCACAGAATAAAAGACAAAGATCTTCCAGCCACTGGGTCACTTGGCAGGTAGTTCAGGTAGTTACAGCAGCTGGGACAGGGCCAGGCAAAAGCCAGGAGTCAGGTGCTTCCTCCAGGTCTCCTTGATGGGTAACAGAACTTGGGTCATCTGCTGCTGCTTTTCCCAGGCCACTAACAGAGAGCTAGATTGGCAGGGGGTAGCTGGGCATGAATGCTGCCTATAGGGGATGCTGGCATTCAGGTGGCAACTTTACTTGTCATGCCATAACACTGACTCCAGGAGCTACAGCTCTCAAAGAAGGATTTAAGCCACAGCTGTAAAGGATTTTTTTTTTCCTGCAAAAATGTCTCTGAAGATTACAGGAAATTCCTTTCAAGGATGAATTCCGGATCTGATGGGGGAACAGAGTGAAAATGTAATATCAGGATATTACATCAAGACCTAAGTGCAGGAAGTGAGGGTGATAAATGTGCAGTTAGGGGAGCCCTAAAGCTGCGTGGAGAGTTCCCCCTAAGTCTAGCAATCTGTGTGTGCTTGTGCGGGGTTTGCAGACACAGTAAACGCCTGGGTGTCCTGATGGAAGCACAGGAGATGCTGAGAGTTGACAACACTCATTGATTCTTTGTTCAGCATTCTGAACAAGAACTTCGGGGGAATTCCATGTATAATCCCCAGGCCACAGGGGTCTTCCCTCCCCCTTTTGTTAGTGCAATTTCTGTTTTCTCCCAGCATCCCGTAAGCAGAGTCCAATCCCTTCACTGGTTTTCATATAGTGTGCAATCTGTTCTTCAGGAAGTCACAGCAAGTCTGTCCTTTGTGGGCTTCATGGGGCATTTTGTGCAGGTAGCAAGGTGTCACCAGCAACCTCTGCCCTGCTCCTCCTCCTTTCTTCCTTTGTCTAGATTTCCCCAGAAACTTCACTTCTTTCCTTCTGTCACTGTTAACCTGATCAAAGCACGTTAGCAGGCATTCTTAGCCTTATTTTAGCAGGTTTGTGGTTTTTGCACGTTTGCATTGTCACAATCGCCTATAATTCTTTTGAACACAGAGATTCCTGGGATCTCACAATTGGCATTCCTAAATTTCCTGTTGCTACAGGTGCTGCTGGCCTGGGGTCCACACTTGCACATCTCGGACGGCGACTTGATTCCCAGGTGGTTTGATTCCTTTACGGATGGTACAAAGACAGGCACAGGTAGATGGTTCCAAAGACACCACTCCAGCAGCTTTGGCAAAGAGTGTGTCTTTTCACTAGACTGAATGCAAATCTCTACCCTGATAAGTGTTTACATAAAACCAAATCATGACATATTGCTTGATTTGTGAACATTGAGGTGGTAGTGCCAAGAAGGAGATCATTATGTAATTCTGTTTAAAGGTCTGTTTTTATTTGAAAGGCAGATTTTTAAAATTAACTTTTTATTGTCATTATCAATTAATGATACAATTCCATAGGCCCTGGGATTTCCCTTATCCCTACTCCAAGTCTCCTCCTCCCCACTGAGTTCCCCTGTATTATTGCAATAGTATAGTTCTTCATACACAGTCCTATGTCTATCATTGTGGGCATGGACAATGGCAGAGGGTCCAGCATCCTATTGTTAACAGTTCCATTGGGAGTTCATCGCTGATCTGAAAGTAGAGATGCCTACTGCATTGTATCCTCATGTCTGGATATGATAGTTTCTATTACACAGTTACCACACATCCCCTTAAATGAAAAGTCATAGTACAAAACCAACAGTAGGAAGAAAAATAGAAATTTATAATGCCATGAAGTTCTCAAGAGGTTTTGATAATTCAACAGTCCTGAATTGCTGTCGATCCCGCCACTCCAACCATGATGGTGATTGTGGGTAGAGCGAGGGACCTGAGCTGCCCGAGAACACTTCACAGTGTAATTACTGTGGAGGGAGAAATCTGTCGGGCCTAGGCAAGCCCAGCATTTGCCCATCGCTTGGCAGCAGTGACTAGGGCTAGGATCCCAAGCGTCGAGCTTGACCTGGCTTAGGTCCTCCGCTGCTGGGAGGTCCATACACTCAGGCCCTGAGAGCAGGTTATTTAGGTTTTTCAGATAATTGTGTGGGAGCTGCATTTTGGCCAATATTCTGTCTATATTTGAGAAGGGAAGATTCTGATTGAGCTTGTTCCCATTTATTGGGAAAACACGATCTTTCCCAGAATTGCCTTGCAGAATTTGACTTCTATATTATTGTTCATGGGTTCATGGCCAGCCCTAGTTAGTTGCACAGGATGGCCACGGAGTATTTGGCAAGGTGCCTTACCTACACCTGCCTCTCAAATTAGGCTTTCATTACTAAGAGGGGTGGAAGACACAGGCCAGGTCTTCAAAAGTTTCATAGAATGTACATGTTATAACACAACTCTGTGTGGTCCTCTAAATGATTTCTGAACCAACATAAACATCTTTTAAAAAATAATTTTCATTTAGATAAATGACTAGGAACGGCACCACTGAGCTGCAGCAGGGCTTCCTGCAGTACGGAGCATGACCATATTTGGGGGTGATGGAGGAAGCCTGCTGAGAGGATTAGTCTCAGAGTGAAGACAGCAGGGAGTCAGCATGGCTCCGAGGAACAGCTGTTTATTAACTGTATGAAAGTCTTTGGGTTTCTCAAAAGGTTGGTTTGTTTATTTGAACATCAGAGTTCCAGAAAGGGAGATACAGAAAAATCTTTGATCGATTGATTCACTCCCAAGATGGTTGCAACAGCAGGGGCTGAACCAGGCTGAGGCCAGGAGCCAGGAACTTCATCCAGGTCTCCCAAATGGGTGGCAGGGATGAAAACACTTGAGCCATCTTGTGCTTTTACCTGGCTATTAGTAGGGAGTTAGGTTGGAAGTAGAATAGCTGGAACACAAGCAGTGCCCATCTGGGGTGCAGGCAGCCCTTAACCCAACTGTACCACAGTACAGGGTACTAAAGTAAATATGTTAATTCTATTTTTCCTCCACTTTTTTTTTTTCTTTTTCTAAAAGACGAGGAGACAGATAAAGATGGATGGAAAACCTATAGCTTGTGGCCTACTTTGGATTTTGGCACTTAGAAGCTGTGTGTCCTTGAGCCAGTTCCTTGAGCTATTTGAGTTTTACTTCTCATAAATATCAAATAGGGATCTTCCTATGGCCTTATTCCCTAATTTGCGGATGCTTTTAAGTGGGGATCTATAACACAAGTCTAGTGGTACACTGTGCATGTCCAATCAATTCAAGACTTCAAGGCTTGCTTCAAGAGACCTGTGCCAGGGATGGGAAAGTGTGTGTTTCTTCAGGATAACTGTGGGAAATGACCATAGTGAGCTGTGGGGACCAGTGAGAGACCAACTTGTGGCTCGTTAACTACCTAACACACGATTATAGCTGTGTATGTTAGCAAATTCTTTCCAGTCTATTTTTACCCTGGCACCATTGACACCACTAAACTTTGCACACTTGGGTGTTTATGTGAGCCAGGGAAAATGAGCTGTAACTGAAGGTATAAGCAGACACAAGTGGACAGGCCTTGCCTACACCATTGTAGTGAGCGTGCTATCAACTGTCTAGAATTTTTTCTGAATTTCTTCTCTTCCTTGTGAAATACAGAAGGTGAGTTTTTAGGTAGTGCTAAACAACTACTGCTGATCCAACTCAAAGAACTGGAAGAATCTGCAGGTAGAGGAATATGACTGGTCTGATATGGAAATACAGGTGCTGCATTTGGTAGAGTAGGCCGACTGGTGCGTGCCCCTTATAAAATGGCAGCACCACGAAGTGGCCCTGAATAATGGTCACATGAAATGATGGGATGAAATGAGGTTGAAACCCGGCCGCTGATGGGAACACGAGTCCCCAAGGCCCAAAAGCTGCTGGGAATGAGAGTGGTGAGCTGATTGCTGAGCCAAGAAGTGAGGGACTAACGAAAACTAAGTCAAAGCTGCGCTGGGTGTGCAGGACAGGACCCAGGATTCAGAAACCCACTCCTTGTTTTTTTTTTTTTTTTTAAAGATTTATTTATTTTTATTGGAAAAGCAGATATACAGAGTGGAGGAAAGACAGAGAGGAAGATCTTTCTTCTGATGGTTCACCCCCCAAGCGGCTGCAACGGCTGGAGCTGAGCCAGTCCAAACCTAGGAGCTTCTTCCAGGTCTCCCATGTGGGTGCAGGGTCCCAAGGCTTTGGGCCGTCCTCCACTGCTTTCCCAGGCCACAAGTAGGGGGCTGGATGGGAAGTGGAGCTGCCGGGATTAGAACTGGTGCCCATATGGGATCCCAGCACGTCCAAGGTGAGGACTTTAATTGCTACGCTATTGCGCAGGGCCCCAGAAGCCCCCTCCTAGCAAGGGCCATGGTAACCGTAAGTGACCACGGTGATGCTGGTGCTCTAGGCCTCCCTCACCAGCAGGGCAGATGCACCTGGTCCCCACTTCTGTGCCCACTGGCCTCATTGCCAAAATGGGTAAAAGAAACAGCTCCCATTTTAAGCACCTCCCTATTTATCCTACTGAACCTACCCCTGTTCCTTTGCATTGAATGAGAGTTGGTGCTGCATTTCAGCGACTCATGTGGCTGATGATATGTATTTGTTCTGCCCACTTCTGGAGATCTTTGTTCTTTAGACATATGCGCTTCGCTGCTTTAAGCCTTTGATCCATCAGATCTTTTATCCAAATTATCATGCGTTCAATGAGAGCTTTCCTGGCCCATATGTTTTTTTTAAAAGATTTATTTATTTTTATCAGAAAGTCAGATGTACAGAGAGGAGGAGAGACAGAGAGGAAGATCTTCCATCCGATAATTCAACCTCCAAGTGGTCACGATGGCAAGAGCTGCCCAATCTGAAGCCAGGAGCCAGGAGCCTCTTCCAGGTCTCCGCACAGGTGCAGGTTCCAAAGTTTTGGCCCATCTTCGACTGCTTTTCCAGGCCACAAGCAGGGAGCTGAATGGGAAGCAGGGCTGCCGGGATACAAACTGGTGCCCATATGGGATATTGGTGCGTGCAAGGCAAGGACGTCAGCCACTAGGCTACCATGCTGGGCCCTGGGCCAGATCTTTAGTTACATTGTTCACTGTCCCATCCTCCTTTCCTCCCTACTTTGTACTCCAGAGCTCACACCACGTTAAATTCTAGGTTTTCTTACTAGTATTGCTCTGTGTTGGCGTACACTGACAACAAAGTGAGCATTAAATATGATTTTTTAAACTTGTTTTTCGTCTTGCCTGTTGCATTTGTTCATAGTTCTAGCACTTAAAAAGAACTTCTGGCCCATGGTAAATCCCTAATAAGTACTCTAGAAGTAAAATAAATTGATCTCCAACTCATTCCTTTATAATCTAAGTAGACTTCAAGGCTTCAAATTCTGTACACGTTTTACTGTGTGGGTCTGCACTGTACATGCCTTGTTCTTGATGCCAGTCTTAACATGGGAAGCTTTGGTGGATAAAGCCAGATGAGCAGTAACTTTTATAGAAAATGATTTTTACCTGGACCTTGTGTTTTATTTATTTTTACTTGAAAGACAGAGTCGGGAGACAGACATCTGTTCTTCTGTTAGTTGACTCTCCAAATAGTGGCAACAGCTGTACGTGAATCAGACTGAAGCCAGAAATCTGGGACTCCATTCAGGAGTGCAGCATGGGTGCTTGGGCCCCAGGTAATTGAGCCATAACTTTATAGATCTCCGGGTGTGCGTTAGAAAGAAGCTGGGTTGCAAGTGGAGGCTCAAGGGCCAGCACTAAGCCTCAACAGTCTGGTTGATAGTTGAGATCCTGTCTTGGGATGCCTTGCCCAAGTCCCAATTCCACACCGTTGGTTTTAGCAAATGATAAATTACTTCAGTCATAACCCCTTACCATTTTTGTCTAGACAGCCTTCCATGTGGTGTGGTTGGTTATTTCTATATTTCCATCAATTTTGAAATTTACATGCAGAATTTGAGAAAATCAGAGCCTCTTAAAATGACCACATGTGAACCGCTCTAGAAGGCTTGTTTTACAACAGGCTATTTCTGAAAATACTGGAATTAGTTTGGAGGGCTTCAAGAGTCATTTTCATCTCAACTTGTACTAATGGTGTAGATGACTCAAAAAATTACTGTCTCTTATTACTGAATCTGCTTCCTGATGAATGCCTGGCTTACTCCTGCATCTAACGCGTTCTCTGGTCCACAAACAAGAATTCTGCTTTCATTAACAGCCAACTACTTAATTTTGTGTAGTGTTTGGAATTCAGAGTTGGTTGAAATTTTCAAAGACAATCAGCTCTGATACTACTGTTGTGCATTTTTATTTGGGAGGTAAAGAGAAAAAGAGTAAGTTGTTAATCCAGTCTGTAATTGTGAATTGCATGCATTTCTACTTTCAGAGTACAAGAAATTAAGATTGGTTTATTTTAATATAAATTTTGAATTCCTCACACAGTTCTTAAATAACATGTTTTCAATGAACTTTTTGGGGACAATTCTCATATTCCTCACGTACAATGTTTTGTAAAAATTAAATTTTTCTTAATTGCTCCAGGTCTCCCACACAGGTGCAGGATCCCAAAGCATTGGGCCGTCCTCGACTGCTTTCCCAGGCCACAAGCAGGGAGCTGGATGGGAAGTGGAGCTGCCGGGATTAGAACCGGTGCCCATATGGGATCCCCGGGCTTTCAAGGCGAGGACTTTAGCTGCTAGGCCATGCCGCCGGGCCCAGAATTTGCATTTTTAAAAATATTTGGTGGAATCCCCAGTGAAAGCAGCTGGTCCCTGCGTCTGTTGTAGAAGTGTGCTTGTTACTGCTAGTCTGCGGTGATCTCTGATTCCGCCTTGGCTGGTTGTGTGTTTCTAGGAATGCACTCAGTTTTTTCTAGAGTTTTTCTAGTTTCATTTTGCTGTCAAAAAATGACTCGCTGCATTGCCTTAAAATCCTTATTGATGTAGCACTGGTTTTATTGTTCCTTCTCTCATTTCTGTCCTTGAGTCTTAGTTGCTCTGACTCTGGGTTTGTGTGTTGGCTTATTTTTTAAAGAAAATTTACTTCACTGATTTTTTTTTTTTTTAATTCTGGGCTTCTGTTAACACTTTGATCTCTGCTCTAATTTTGGTTCTTTGCTTATTCTAGGATTTGTGCTCAGATTGTTCTTGTATGTTATGTTTTTTCTTGATCTTCTTTATAATTTTATACATGAACACCCTCTTAGGTAGTTAGGCAAAGCTTCCTCTCGGTGGTGCTCACTTTCATCTGACTTAGGATGTCTTATTTCCTGGCTCCTCTTTTGATCTAAGGGTAATTTGACAGTCTGATTTTTGGTTTCTTCATAAACTCTGCACTTTGTGTGTCCATTCTGCTATTGATTTCTACTTTTGTTTTATTGTGACTAAAAATACATTGAGTAATTTCAGCCTTTCCGAAATGTAAAGGACTTGTTTTTGTCGGATAACACAGAATCGGTCTCAGAAAGTGTTTCATGTGTATGTGAGAAAATGTCAGGTCTGCTGTTGTGTAGAACATTCTGAACATCTTTCAGAAACATGCTTTGATGCCATTTCTTATTCTCTACTATTTTTATTTGAAAGGCAGACAAATAGAAAGAAATCTCCCCTTTGTCGGTTGATGTCCGAAATGCCAGAAACAGCCAGGGTAGGTTGGAAGCAGGAACCTGGAATGAAGTCTGGGTCTGTCATGTGGATGTTGAGGAACACACCCTCTTGGACCATCATCTGCTGTCTCCTGCAGTGCAGATTATGAAGAAGTTGGAATTGCAGGTGGAACTGGGACTCAACCCTGTGACCCAATGTAGGTAGACAGGTCGCTCGTACAGGGTTAAACACCACCTCTCTAGTTTTTTTCCCTTAGAATTCAGTATCTCACAGTGAGAACCTTTTACCTCTTATGCTTTATCTCTCCAAAAATTTGCATCTGCACTAACAGTAGAAGCCTAGCAAAGTACCTTCCAAGCATCTGTTCTCTTTATGGTTCATAAACTAAGTTGCTAGTCAGTCATTCTATGTCAAGCTATTCTTTCTATCCATGATGGAAACTCTGACACTAAAATTATAATTGCACAAATATATTTCAAGCAGTTTCTTAAGTGCCAGTATTTCTTTTTAATATTTCTTTTTAATATTTCTTTTTAGTATTTCTTTTTAATAGTATTTCTTTTTAATAGTATTTCTTTTTAATAGTATTTCTTTTTAATAGTATTTCTTTTTAATAGTATTTCTTTTCAATAGTATTTCTTTTCAATAGTATTTCTTTTCAATAGTATTTCTTTTTAATAGTATTTCTTTTTAATAGTATTTCTTTTTAATATTTATTTTTATTGCAAAGTTGGAGAGGAGGACAGAGAGGAGATCCTCCATCCATTGATTCACTCCCCAAGTGACTGCAATAGCTGGAGCTGAGCCTATCTGAAGCCAGGAGCCCGTAGCCTCTTCTGGGTCTCCCATGCAGGTGTAGGGTCCCAAGGTTTTGGGCCGTCCTCAATTGCATTCCCAGGCCATAAGCAGGGAGCTGGATGGGAAGTGGAGCTGCTGAGATTAGAACCAGCACACTATAGGATCCCGGTGTGTTCATGGCAAGGATTTTAGCCATTAGGCTATTGTGCCGGGCCCATAGTGTGCTTTTCTAATCCAACTGCTGTGAATTGGAGACAGGTCTGTTTTTCTGTTATTACTGTGTAAGCAGACGCAAGCATGGCCTTACCAAGAGACTTCCCGGGTCTCAGATTTTTGCCAAAATTTACTGAATATCTCTGCTGTCAGTTGACAAATGGTAAGGCCCTGAGTGGTTTTCTCAGGCCCTGAAAGAATTTGGGGAGCTCTCTAAGGAAGCTATTTTTCTAACATGCTGTTTTTATTAATGCCTTAACATTAATAAACACTGAGTACCATGTTTATAGAACATGAGATAGAGCAACGCTCATTTTTGAAAATCTGACCTGCCGAGAAAATACCCCCGTCCTCTTGGCCCATTCCAACCTAGTTGGAGAGGTACTGTATTTTTTTCTGTGTGCGTCATTGCCTTGTAAGTTTTCTTTTTGTTCATGACAAGATTGGACCAGTACTTGTGTTCCAGCTCAGTGCCACCCCATCCATTGTTATTTCAGTGGAAAATGTCTCAAGTAAAATTGAAAAAATAATGCAACATTTAGTACCATCTTTTTCCTCATTTAGATCTGGGGGTCTTGTTTATTCACCTTGCAGGAGATTATGTCTAGAATATCTGGCAAGGGCTGTGGAGATCATTCTGTGGGATCTGGGTACAGAGCGTCACAGGGTCACCTCTTGCTCTCCTTTCTCTTGTGCCCAGTTCTGCCATGTGACTGATGCAGCCATCCATCCGCCATTGCAGACCTGACTGTTGGATTGGCACTGCTTCGTCAGTCTCAGGTGCTTTTGTGTATCAAATCATTCACAAATTGAGCCACCATGAAGACTTCATTGAAGAAGCCCATTCTCATATTTGCAGATAAGCTATTTCCATCTTACTATGTCTTCAGAGGATGAGATTGTGTTTTCAGAGATGAAGAGTAGAGGGATGACTGTCAGAAGTACCATTTGCAAGATGTAAACTTCATAGCCCGATGGCCGTATCTCAGCCTGATTTTATTTTGTTGTTGTCTTACTTTTCTTTTTAGTTCTCTATCCCTGACTTTCCCTTCCCTGTCTCTACTCTCCAGACACAAAAATTTCCAGGGATTGTTGGCCCGTGGCTTATGTCCATGGTTTTAATTACTCTTCTCCTCCTAAGTCTTCAAGCAAGGTTGGGCCGCTGCTCCAGCACTCTGTGTGTTATCTCCCTCCTGGCCACAGAGCTCCCTCTCTGCGCCTTTCCTTCTCCAGCTAGGTGTCTAAGAGGAACTCATACAGGTAACTAATGTATAGAATCGTGTTAATAACTGAGACCACCTTGAAAGGATACTTGCAGATTACAAAAATGTGGCCAGATTCTTAACCAAAGGCCTAAACTGCCATTGTGTGCTTGGTACAGGTGTTGCACCCAGTGGTTAAGTTACTGCTTGGGATGCCCAGATCCCATGCAAGGGTGCCTGGCCCCTGTTCTGGTCCCACTTCCAATCCAGCTTCTGGCTGATGAGTACCCTGGGAGACAGCAGGTAATGCTTCAACTACGGGAACCCTTGCCTCTCACTTAAGAGACCTGGATAAAGTTCTGGTGTTCAGAACTTCAACCCGACTGAGCCCGGGCTAAGGGCTTTGTCTCCCTGGTTGTCTTCCTCTCTCTTTCTCTTTTTAATAAATAAGTAAATAAATAAGTAAGTTAATTTTTCAAAGTCTTGTTTCTTTTGTTGTCTGTTGGGCAGGGAATTAAGAAATGGGAAGTAACACTAGAGGGACAATAGGCTCTGCATTTACATAAAATTAATTCAGACCTGCTCTCTATTGGTCCCAGACGCCCACTGTGCCTGCTTGACATTCACTCAAGGACTTGGTGGTGGTCTGAGTTTCCTCTTACATTATAGGGGTCATTAGTTTGTTACCTCTGAGTGACCCAGAGTGAAAGGGCTGGAAGTGCTTCCCAACCCTGATTTCATATGGGGATGTAAGGGTGGGTGGCAGAGGGTTAAAACGTTCTGGTCCTCTTGCTCTTTGGAAAAAAAAAATGAAAGTTTTGTTAAAGACATGAATAAAATGAAGCTAGCTGAGTACAAGCTGCAAATTTTGTCTCTGCAAACACATGCTAGAATAAGATTGCACAGTGCAAGAAGCTTCCCTTGGGCCTGTGATGAAAATAAGGTCATTTTCCCAGGGGAGTAACCCAACCAGTAAGCCTTTAAAGTAAACAAACTGCCTGGCTCTGGCCTGAAACAAGCAGTAGTTATCAAGATTTACTGCAACTGACTTTGGGTCTCATCCAAAAGTTGAATTAGTGCAAACTTCTTATTAACCAAACTGGAGTTCCACTTTTGGCAGATGCAGTAGAAAAGGTTTCTAATTTTGGAAGACTCGGTTAATTGCACTCTCACCCCAGCATGGGTCACTGAACATGGTGATAGGAGAGGCAAGTACTTTCTGTAAGCATTGCTTGGGAAGATCGACTTCTACGCTTGTAAGAACGAGCACGGCTCCTTTATGACCCATAGTGTGAGGACACATTTTCAGGGAAGTTTTCTTTGAAAGATCACAGTAATTCCCTAGCACATAGTGGAATTTTAAATTGTCTGAGGTGAGATATAAGGAGGATATTTCAAAACATTCATGGAAAATGAAATTACTAAAATGAGTTTAGGGGAAAGGAGGGATGGGAAAAAGTTGGTTAGCAGGCTATTAGGCTCTAGCTAGGTGGGAGTCAAATGTCTTAGGGTTTCGTTACATACTAGCAGGACTATAGACAATGTATTATATGGCATGTTTCTTTATCAGAATTAACCAGAAGATAGGATTTTAGATGTTTTAAACATCAGTGTTAAATATTTGATGAGAGAGCTATTTACCCTGAATGGACATTACTCAGTGTATATGCACAGAAACATCACACGGTACCCATAAATATGTACAACTTTTAAATAACTTTAAACTTGCTTTAAATGTAAAAACTGCAAAATTAAAGCTGAAAGGTAAGTTTATTTCTCTGCAAAAAATATAATGCATGCAATTGAAGTATTTTCATGAAACTCCACATTAAAAAAACAGTATGCAGATGTCTCAAATTTTGCACCAAAATAAACTTGCTTTTAATGAAACTTTCCATGTTATCAAGTAACTTAGTATGTAATTGTGAAGGATGTAGTGTGATTTTAATGTTTTTATCTGTACTCCAAGAGTTCTTAAAAGATTGGGCAGTTATGAGCCTGGAGAAGATACTTGGTTCTTTCTAAACAGCTTGTCTCAAGAACCTCATCTGCCAGTGAAGAGGGTTGACTTGCCTCATCTGGGAGTTCACTTTTAATCTTAACATCGTAAGAACCTATGGTTTCTCATGAACATCTTAAGACTAAAAATTTCTCGTCCTTTCTGAGGGCTAGCATAGGAATGCTAACCTTCCCACTAGGGAGAACTTAAACACATTGGGTTTCAAACTGAAGATTTGATTTGGGATTGAGGCTTAGGATAATGTGTTACCTGAGGTAGTGAAAGTGAATGAGATGGTCTTGCTTTGGAAGAATGAAAATAAGCATCACAGCGAGGGCTTAACTGCGAACGCGAAACAGAAATCTCATGAGGCCAACAGACGAAGGGAATATTTAAAAATAACTGAAGAAGGACAAGGAATACCTTTGGATGTGATACAGTGGGAACCGTGAAGTTGGTAGCTGGGTTGGCTGCAAGGTTCTCGGTCACAGGCTAGTTGCATAGGAAAGGCTCCAGGAAGTCCTCGTCCTGTGTTCCTAGTGCTGCGTGTATGAGAGCGTGCTTAACGTGGGAACTTCTCGGCTAGGGCTTAACTCTGGTCAAACATACTACATCAACAAACAGTGCAGGAGGGTCCCCTTTCCCCACAGCCCCACTAGCAGAGGTTATTTGAAGAATTCTGCATGTAGGTCATTTTCATTGGAGTTAAGTCCATCATTTAGTGTAATTTTTATTTGTATTTCCCTTATTGCTTGAGAGCCTGAGCAGTTTTTCCTTACATCTAATAGCCGTTTTAATTCTATCGGAGATGATGCTTAGCCTACCAACACCCACATTTTTCAATTTTAAAAAAGATTTATTTTTATTGGAAAATCACATTTACAGAGAAGAGAAGACAGAAAGATCTTCCATCCACTGGTTCATACTCCAAGTGGCCACAATGCCTGAAGCTGAGCTGATCCAAAGGCAGGGGCCAGGAGCTTCTGGGTCACCGGGTTTTGGGCTGTCCTCCACTGCTTTCCCATGCAACAAGCAGGGAGCTGGATGGGAAGTGGAGCAGCTGGGGTGCAAGCTGGCATCCACATGGGATCCCAGCGTGTGCAAGGCTAGGACTTTAGCGACAAGGCCACCATCTAGGCCCACATTTTCTATTTCTTAATAGTCTGCTCCTCATCGTCAGTGTTTGGGTGTTGAAATCCAGAATATGGTTGCTGTTTTTTCCCATAATTCTTCAGGGTCCCTTGCCTCTTCCCCAATAGTCAAGTTTCTGTTTTTCTAGACTTTCTCCAGCATGATGTTCTTCACATCTGTCTCAGACTCTTACAATAGTCAAAGTCCTTGCCTGTTACCTGCCTTATTCCAATTGCCCACAATCTAATCCTAATACTCCCTCTATGGGTATCCCTCCAATGTGTTGCTCATGAAGTAATTTTCATAAAGGTGAAATCATGTCTCTGTTCTGTCATTGGGAGCAATATGTATGTGTTTTTATTTGCACATCTGTGATCCTTGTGAGATTCTGCTTCTGATATGTTACTTTCTGTGATCTCAAACTGTAATTTTCTTTAGCAATAACATTTTGTGCCAAGAATAGTTGAAGATAGGGTTAAATCAATTGAATCAGAAGGCAAGAAATATGACAAAAATGCTAAGATTCAACATGCATTCATATATTCTTTGATTTCAGGGTTCATAGAATATCTGTGTGTGATCAAATGCATTTGAGAAGCAGACAGAGGATGCGCATGCACTGGTTCACTCTCCAAGTGCTGCAAGGGCAGAGATGGCTGGGTTAGAGCCAGCAGCTGGAATTTAATCCAGATGTCTTACAGAGGTGGCAGAAGGCAGCCACTGCATCCCGTGCTGCCTTTCTGGGTGCGCATTGGTAGGAAGCCAGGCTATGAACTAAACGCAGGCATTCTGATGTGGAATGTGGAGATCTTGATTGCTAGGCTAAAGGCTCTCGCCCTGTGAAGCTGATGATTGACATACTAATTTATTATAAGACATTTAGTGATGCCAATTCATACTTTAAAAGGTAATAACATAAATACCATCCTTCAAAGGGAAAAAAATCAATGATAAAGATTCACTTTCTGATTTTAGAATGAAGTAAGTCATTCCGTACATGCCGAGGTCATATACTGGGTCTAAGGAAACCATGTGAATGTTTTGTTGAATTTGACTGCCTTTCTTACAATTTAAAAGTATAACACTCTATTCAAGAACAATTTGGTAGAATCCCACAATGCCCATTTCTAGAGGTGTGATTAATTTGTGTTCAGCTTGTTCCCCCCATGTATTGTTTTATTTTTAACTTTGTTGACATTAACTGATTCATTGGCTAACAAACTTCCTTATGATCTCTTAGTGGTTTGGGTATTCTGCATCTTGTTTAGAGTCTGATGTTTGTGTTGCTACTTTATGATTTTATCAAGTATACAGAGTTGTGCATTGCATTATGTCTCGATCATCAGCAGGTCATATATACAGGGGTATAGCCACACGGGCAGCAGAATGTTGAACTTGTACCTGTTGCTGGAATAATATGGGAGGGAAGTTGACAGGGGACGGTGGGCAGGGAAAGGGGAGGTCCTTTATCTACAAGACTGTATTGTGGAAAACAATATTAATTTAAAAACAGGAAGGTGTTGCCATAAGCTAATAAATGCAGCTTTACAAGTCCTGTCAGTCAGTGTTACTGTAGCCAAGGCATATATCATAAGCCCTGTATCACTTAGGGGTCTGGTGATGACAAGCCTATGGAATGTTACATGCTGTGGCCAGTGTTAGAAAAGTCCAGCTTTCAGTTGATGCACGTCTAGATTGATTCTACATCTTAGCAATTGTGCATTGAGCTGTAATAAACATGGGGGGGGCACAAATGACCCTGGTATGCCGATTTCATTTCCTTTGGGTATATTCCCAGTAGTGGGATGGCAGGGTCATATGATAAATCTGATTTCAAGTCTCTGAGGAATGTTCATACTTTACATCACCACCAACACTGGATTAGGAAATATTTTATGCTACCATTAATTGTTTACTGATTTTCAGATGAAAGCCATACTAATTGGGGGGAGGGGAAAATCTCACTGTGGATTTTATTTGCATTTCCCTGATGGCTAGTGTTCTGAGCATTTTTTCATGTACCACTTGGCGATTTGTATTTCATCCTTTGAAAATTGCTCATTCATATCCTTTGCCCATTTCTTACCTGGATTGTTTTGTTGCTGAGTTTCTTCAGGTCTGTTTTGATGCTGGGTATGAATTCCCTATCAGTTGCGTAAGTTGAAAATATTTTCTCTGACTGTTGCTTCTTAATTGATAATTTTTCAGTGAGGAAACTTCTTAGCTTGATGTAGTAATTTTGGCATGTTTGTTTTAACTGCCTGTGTTTTGAGTCTTTTACAAGAAGTCTTGGCTGATGTCAGTGTCCGGCAGAGTTTCCCTGATGTTGTCCTCAGGTAATTGGATGGTGTTAGGTAGTAGATTTAGGTTATGGCCCCCTTTGAGCTCATTTTGATGCAAGATGTTCAGTGAGGGTTTTGTTTCATACCTAGGCTTGCGTAGAACCAGAAACCTTTGTTGAGAAGACCGTCCCTTCTTCAAGGATTGATTTTAGGTTATTTGTGAAAAAGTTGGCCATATGAGCACAGATTAATTTCTGTGTTTCTAGTCTGATCTATGATGCACATGTCTAATTATATGCCAGTTTCAGGTTATGGTAACTTCCTTGTAGTCCACCTGGAGGCCCTGTTTTGCTGTGCTTCTGGCTTATTCTGTTTTTAAAGATTGCTTTATCGTGCTCTCTTGTTTGTGCATCTGAATTTTAGCATCATTTTTTCTAGATCTGAGAAAAATTTCTTGGTATTTTTATTGATGTTGCATTAAATCTATAAATTGCTTTTCAGTAGTATGGACATGATACCAGTAATTTTTCCAATCTACAAGCAGATATTTTTTCCATTTTTTGTCTTCATCTATTTCTTTATTGCTTTCTAATTTTCCTTGTAGAGAAATTTTACACACTTGATTCATTTTATACAAAAGTATTTAAGTACTTTTTTGTGTAGTTATGGTGAGACTGACCTTAGAAATTGTCTATGTATGCAAAGACTATTGATTTTTCTGTATTCATTTGGTATCCTCGAGCTTTACTGAACTCTACGGTTTCTAATATCCTCTTTAGTGTATGCTTTAGTTCTCCTCCGTCTAGAATCATGTCATCTGCAAATGAAGAAAACTTTCTCTTTTCCAATTTCTATCATTTTGATTTTGTTTTCTTTCCTACTAGTTGTGGCTAAAACTTCTAGAACTGTATTTAATAGCAATGTTGAAAGAGGGTATTCCTATTTGATTTCAGGTCTTACTGAAAAAGCTTCCAACTTTTCCCTGTGTATGTGCTGGCTGTGGCTTTGTCATATATTGCCTTGATTGTGCTGATCAATTTTCTTTCCATACCCAACTTGCTTAAAGCCTTTTATCATGAAAGATTTGTATTTCATCAAATATTTCTCTGCATCCAATGAGACAATCATATGGTTGTTTTTCTTCTGCATAAAGTTTTTAAAATTTTATTTTTCTCCACTTATTATATTTTATGATACAGTTCCATAGACTGTGGGATTTCCCTTATCCCCTTCCTCAAATGCCCCCTCCCAACATGCTGATTTACCCCATCTTACCACAATAGTCTAGTTATTCATAAACAGTCATAAGTAAATCATTGCAGGCATGCACAATGGCAGTGAGTTCGGCATCCTGATGTCAAGGTGTATTTAACAGTTTTATTGGGATTGTATCTTTGATTTAGGAGTAGAGCTGCATACTGCATTGTATCCTCACATTCAGATATTACCCAGTTATTATACATCTCCTTAAATGGAAAGCTGCAAAACAAAATCAATAGCAGCAATAAAAATAGCAATTTATAATGCCATGAAGTTAAATAACACGCTACTGAATGACTAATGCATCACTGAAGAAATGAAAATCAAGAACATTGTTGAAGAAAATGATGTTATTGTATGACCTAGGAGTCAGTGAAGAATTTAATATGAGAAAAACTGTTTTGAAAAAATGAAAGTAAAAGCAAAAACATAAAAATCCATGAGATAGTTTCTGCTGATCCTTGTTGGTGAGATGTGTCTCCTGTAGGCAACAGAAGGATGGGTTATATTTTTTGATTCAGTCTACTAATCTGACATTTCATTGATAAGTTTAATCCATTTACATTCAGGGTTAATATGAATGAGTGGTAATTTGGTCCTGTTGTTTTAACAATGGGTTATTCATCGAGTTAGTCTTTTGTTATTTTACTGGGATATTCTTCACACTTGCCTTTGGTTTTAGTGGTTGCTATTCCTTTTCTCTGTCAAGAGAACATTTTAAAGTATCATTTGTAGGGCAGGTCTGGAAGAAGCATATTCTTCGAGCTTTTCTTTACTGTGGAAGAATTTTGTCATTTTCAAAGGCAAAGGAAAGCGCTGCTGGGTACGTTATTCTGGGCCAATACTTTTGTCTCTTAGGATCTGGAATATGTTGCTCCATTCTGTTCTGTCCCATAGTTGCCTGTGAGAGGTCAGCTGTGTGTCTGACTATCATTCTTCTAGATGTTAATTAATTTTTTTATGTGTACATTTAAGGATCTTTATATTCAACAGAAGAGAGCTTGATTATCATGTTATAGTAATGATGACTTTTTGTCAGCCATGTTGGGAGTTCTGTGCTCTTCCTGTATTCTGTTTCCCAATTCTTTTTCCAGATCAGGAAATTTTTATTTTATTATTTCATTAAATACATTTTTAAACCCAGCTTCTCTTTCTGCACCTTCTGGAACTCCCATAGCTCATATCTGACCTTTTGTTAGTGTCTCTTAGTTCTTGAATACTTTTCTTAGTTTGACTCAGTTTCTCTTCCAGCTTTTGATTGTTTCCCCATTGTGACAAGAAATATCTTCCAATTCTGAGATTCTTCTGCTTCATTCATTCTATTATTGAGACTATCCACTGAATTTTTAACTTGCTCTGTTGTGTCCTTCATTTCTAAAAATTCTGCTTGATTTTGTTTGTCTTGCTATTTCCTGTGTGACAAATCCCTTAAATTCGTTGAACTCGTGTATATGCAGGAGTTGATGAGAAGCTTTATAACAAGTGCTTTGAATTCTTTATCCCCCATTTTATCAATGTCTTCCTCAGTTAACTCTGAGGTTGGCAAGGGGTTTTGCTCCTTTGCAGGGGAGTCTTAATGTTTTTCCTTTTCTTCCTGTGTCTCTGGGATAGGGAGAGAGAAGGGCAGAGGGTCATTCCCAGCAGCCTAACTGCGTCAGCACTGGGGGATGGGGAATAAGCACTGGATGCCACCCTAGGATCTCTGATGTGGCGCAGGTTCTGAAGGTGCTGCTTAAGTGGTTCTGACACTTCGGAGCTGCTGTTGATTTCATCGTTCCGATAGTGAATGTCAAAGCTTGGCCAGGAGATGTGTCCAGTTTGTTCAGCCCTCCGTGCTCTGACATGGTACTAGCCATCTTCTGCAGGTCTGGATGATCTGTCATGTTCCCCAAAGGCATGCCGATCACTGCACAAGCGTCAGCAACTGAGGAAGATCAGGATTATTTAAACATAACAGTTTTTCCTACCACTTTTCTGAGCACTCCTATTTGTTTGCTGTGGGTTTCTTTGTACTTTTACCAGGAGGTTTTCTACCTTCACATTCTTTTATAGTGATTATCATTCTCTGTTTTCGTGTGTAACCTAAATTAACCATGTTTCGTGAGGCTTAGTGAGAGATAGGAAGTTCTTTAAACTTCTTTTTGTTTTGAAATGTCTTTATTTCACATTCACTTATGAGAGCTTTGCTGGATACAGTATTCTGGGTTGGCATTTTTTTTTTATTGGAAAGTCAGATTTACAGAGAGAAGGGGAGACAGAAAGATCTCTTTAAGTGGCTGCAATGGCCAGAGCTGAGCTGATCTGGAGCCAAGAGCTTCATCTGGGTCTCCCACGCGGTTGCAGGGTCCCAAGGCTTTGGGTCATCCTCTGCTACTTTCCCAGGTCACAAGCAGGGAGCTGGAGCAGCTGGGACATGAACCAGTGCCCATATGGGATCCCAGCACATGCAAAGTGAGGATTTGGACACTAGGCTATCATGCCAGGCCCCATGGCAGTTTGTTTTACAATCTGAACTGTGCCCTCTCCATTCTCTCTTAGTATGTAGGGTTTCTGATGAAAAATCAGCTGTTGGTCCGGGGATTTTGGGAAGGTGATACGACACATTTTTAGAAGATTTTTTAAATTTATTTTTATTGAAAACGTATATATACAGAGAGGAGGAGAGACGGAGAGGAAGATCTTCTGTCCGGTGATTCACTCTCCAAGTGTCTGTAACTGCCAGAGCTGAGCCGATCCAAACCCAAGAGCTTTTTCTGGGTCTCCCACGTGGGTGCAGGGTCCCAAGACTTTGGGGCCATCCTCGACTGCTTTCCCAGTCCACAAGCAGGGAGCTGAATGGAAAGCTGGGCTGCTGGGCCACTGGAACTTTTGTCAATATGGGATCCTAGTGTGTACAAACGGAGGACTTTACCTACTAGGCTACTGCGCTTGGCCCAGTGCATACTTTTGCATACTTAGGATTTTCGTGTTTCACTGTTGAGTGTATATAATCAGTTGTGGCAAAGACCATTTATGATCAGGGCTAATAGGAGTTCTATGTGCGTTCTGTGCTTGGATGTCCCATTTCCCCCAATACTAGGGATTTTTTTTTGCTATTTTATTGAATAGGCTTTCTAATCTATTCTCTTTCCACACCTTCAAGGAATCCAAGCGCGTATGTTTGATCTCATGATCATGTCCCGTAAATCTTGAACGCTGTTTGGAGTTCTACTTTTTTTTTTATCTAATAGACATTTCTAAGGATTTGTCTTCTACCTTGGGTATTCTTTCTTCTGTCTCACTAAGCATGTTGTTGAGGCTTTCCATGGTATTTTCTATGTGGCATATTGAATTCTTAATTTTTAATATTTCAGTGTGTCTTTAGTATCTCAATCTCTTTGTAAAACTTCTCATCTGTGTCATGTATGGATTTATCTCAATCATTTGTTTCTGTATGCTTTTGAATAATCCCGTGATTATTTTTTCCCATTCCTTTTCTCTTCATGCATTTCATCAACCTCTTTGTCTTCACATTCTAATATTGAGGAGGTTTTCTTTATTATTCCTTTTGGGGGAGTCATAAGGTCTTTTTTGTGTCCTTCTTGTGTTTCTGTTTTCATGTGTAGTCACTTCCGGGAAGCATTGTTGGCGTTCTCCTCTGAATTCCACCTCTGTGGAGTGACTGCAGAGGAAACGGGCCGAGAAGCAGGTGGATGCCAAGTGGAGCTAGCATACTCTTCAGGACTCAGCTGTAAGGTGAAAGTTCAGAGTGGGTTCAGAGTTCAAGTTGGGCTTGATGGATTTATTTTGTCAACATGGGAGAAGCAATGATCATGACTATCAGCATAATCATCGCCTCAGCTCCTCTGTTTCAAGATTATCGATGCCCAGGGTTAGCCCACATTGGCTACAACCCCTACCACCACCTGCACACACTGCATAAAAGGTACGTGCAGTTCTCTGTGTAAGCACAGAGGCCTGTAGTGACCCAGCTTGGGCTTAACACAGAGTTCTGAGCTCTGAAGCCAGACACATTGAATGCCTGGAGATCCAGCTACATGCTGCACGCTGTTGTGCAGTAACAGGATTCCCAGGTATTAATGTGCAACACTCCTTCACTCATAGGGTGCTGGGGAGCCTCTTAGCCCCACAACAGAGGCAGTCTAGGCAAACTACCAGTGAGTGTTCTCCCTTGGGAAACTTGTGCCCGCAGCCTGTAGGGAGGTAGGAGTGTGTTCATGCCTCACAGCCTAGACACATGTGCAGCCTCCTGCCAGGCCACTAGCCCAGTCTCAAAGTCAATGTAGTGTGTGGATCCATCCCTTCATTAGAATCACCTAATTGTGTGTGCCCTGGCTCAGCCAAATGTGTTACAACGACAGCTTCCACAGCTACCGCAACCTTTGCTGGTTGTAATATTACAGTCTCTCTCGGCTGGCCTAGGAGCCCTCCAAGATGGAGCTTTCTTCCTGTTATCTGGACACTTTCGGAGAATTGTGAGCCTGTTGGAGAGGAACATGCTCTTCGCTTGAGATCTGTTAGAACCCTGTTCCCTGCTCTGGCTCTAGACCAAACCCAGAGACCGTGTGATCTGTGAGATTGTGTCAGCCTATCTTGCCAGTGATTCTGGCTGGTACAGTTGGTCTCCACTGTTCTCTCTGGATCAGCTGTCTTTTCCAGTCCCTGCTTGGTGTATCTGTTCACTGCTGCGTGATTTCAGTACCTACACATACCCACCATGTGTCTTAAATTTCTGTAGGTTTTCCACTGCCCACTTCTCTTCCACTTTTCCTGGGGAATGAATATCCTTTGCTTTGCTTTTTGCTAGCTTTCCCTAGTCACAAACAGCATGTTATTTCCCTATGTGGTCATCTTGGCTTCCCCAGAATGTGTTGCTTCTACTTAAAAGTGCCTGGGTTCAAGACCCAGCTCCACCTCCGGTTTGAGTTTTCTGCTAATGTACACCCTAGATGGCAGGAGGTGGTAGCTAAAATGCCTAAATCTCTGCCACCCACCTGGGAGACCTGGGTGGAGTTCCAGGTTTCCCCCTTCAGCCTGGCTGAGACCTGGTTATTGTAGGTTGATGGGAAGTGAATCAGCAGGTGGAAGATATTCTGGGTCTCCTTTTCCTCATTTCTTATTCTCCAGTATTTTCTTCCTACTGCTTTCTCTGACTTTCAAATAAAATAAATTTCAAAATAAAAATTTCAGAAGTTGATTGCAGTACAGTGTGCTGTGTTACATTAACAACAGCCTTGTAATCCCTTTTTCACTGGGTCCCTTCATGATTTCTCCTGTGCTTATGTTAATCCCTGTTGGTTTATGCATTATGGTCTGAGGAGTAAGACACCATACCATACAAGGCCATGAGAGCCTGCATGTGCATAGGCTACGTCACCTAGGTTTGTGAAATAAATTCACTCTATGTTCACATCATGACGAAATCATCGAATGATGCATTTCTCATTGTTAAGCAGGGTGTGACTGTGTATATACAGTTTTAAACATTAGAATTTGTTTTGAACAATGTCTGGAGCTCTGGTAAGTGCTAATGATATTACCATTGTTATTGATGTGATTATTTTAGCAGCAGAAGGTAGTGTGGTTGTGCTTCTACATCAAGTTGTGGTCAAAGAAGAAAAAGAAATCTCTAACAGGGAAGGCAGTATGAGCCAATGAAAAGGGAGGAACAAGTGTGTGTGTTCCAGAGTCTCAACAGGGCTCCTGAAATACCTGCTTGGGACTGCTGAGGGTGAAGCGGGAAGGACCCTTTTGCTCCTTTTTCTGCTCAACGTGAAATGAACCTTCAAGTTAGCTACCTCTCCCCCTATCCCAAGGGCTCTGTGACAGGGACGCCTCATCAGAACACAGCATCCTGCTTTGCTTCTGGTCTGGCTAGTACCTGCAACCACCAGATGTGGAGGGCATCACTGTGGCTAGCTTAAGCCTCCCGCAACCATAGATTTTCCACCCTTCCCCTCAACATGATTGAAACACCTTTTGCAGGCCCCTCGGGGCTGCTGCTGCTTGCAACAGGGCCCTTCAGAGCCCTGTCTCTGAATTAAATCCCCATCTTCCTGCAGTCTCCCAGGGCTCTTGCTGCTGCTGCTTCCTCCTGCACATGAAAATGGCCCTTCTTGGCAGCCTTTTCTATCTGCCCTGCTGCTGCTGCTGCTTCAGGCACAGCCCTTCCCTCGTCAAATAAAACTTAATCTTTCCGTTGCTGCTGAACTAGTCTTGATTGCCTTATGTACCTTTGTCTATGATACACCAACCAGTGACTGCTCAGGAAGATGTTAAGGAATGGGCCCTCCTCCACCAAAAAAAAAATGCCAATCACTACCTACCTGGTCATCAGCTTCTAAAATCCCTCTTCTTCCTCAAGCTGTGTGTCCATGTTCAAGAACAACGTAAATATAATAGAGTTGAGAATTTTAAGGTGGTGACAGAGATGAAGAAAGGGTATCCCATCTGTCGTCTTGGGTATGTCCTCTACAGTGGAGATCAAACTCCAAGAAAAACAAAAGCCGTTTAGGAACATGGAATCATTAGAAAAGTGAGCATGAGTCTCAGTGGGATTTCTAGCTCAAAAATGGGAAGTTATGTCTTTAACTGACAGCTTGGTCTTTGAAATATTAAGAAATTTAGAAAAAAAAGTATATATATATAAGGAGAGACAGAGAGGAAGATCTTTCAACTGATTCACTGACCAAGTGACCTCAACAGCCAGAGCTGCGCCAAGCCAAAGTCAGGAACCAAGAGCTCTTCCGGGTCTCCCACACAGGTGCAGGAACCCAAGGCTTTAGGCCGTCCTTGACTGCCTTCCCAGGCCACAAGCAGGGAGCTGGATGGGAAGTGGGGCTGCCAGAATTCGAACCAGTGCCCATATGGGATCCTGGTGCATTCAAGACAAAGACTTTAGATCCTAGGCCACTATGCTGGGCCCCAGATGATTTTTTTAAGTTTAGTGGATAAGGATTTTTGGGGACATCTGGATTTATTCATATCTTGGTTAATAGAAACTGAGTGGCAAGAAAAAATGGGGCATGAATAACTCTCTCAGGCTAATGACATTACATTTGAGTGATGTCCTTGGAGTGGGATGACTGGGACATAGAGTTGTTCTGTTTTCAGATCTGTGAAAGATGTCTGTGCTATGTTACATAATGGTTGTCCTAGTTTACATCCCCGGCAATCTTTCCTCCACATCCTTGTCAGTATTCACACACACACGTTTACTTTTGGATGGTAGTCATTGTGACTAGGTGAAGTGAGGCCTCACTGTGACTTTGTTTTGCATTTCCCCTGGTGACATGAAGATGCCACCATGAACATTTTTTCTTGTGTCTGTTGGCCACGTGTGCTTCGTCCTTTGAAAATTCCCTGTCCGTGTCCCTTCCTTACTTTTGACCTGGATTGTTTCATTGTTAAATTTCTTCAGGAGCTCTGTATGGATCCTGGATAGTAATCCTCTGTAAGTCGGAACATTTGCACTTATTTCCTGCTTCTGTCGGTTGCCTCTCACTTTGTTGATGGCTTGCTTTGCAGGGCAGAAACTTGTGAACTTGATGGTATCACTTGTTTTATCTTTGCTTTAGTTGCCTTGCTTACAGCATCATTTCCCAGAAGTCTTCGCCTATGCTTATGTCTTACAGCTTCCTTGATGTTTTGCTCCAGAAATTTGATGTTTGATCATAGATTTGGATCTTTGATCTTCTCAGTTGATTTTTGTAGAAGAGGTAAGGCAGGGGCCTTCATGCTTCAGCATATGTAGCTCCAATTGTACCAGCAGCATTTGTTGAGATTCTTCAAGGATTGAGTTTGGGTTGTTTGTCAAATCAGTTGCCTATAGACACATGGATTAATTTGTCAGGTTTCTTTTCTGCTTCATGATTTCATGTCTGTTTCTGTACCTGTATGAGGCTGTTTTGATTATAACTGTCCTGTATTATCTCTTGAAGTCTGGTTTTATGCTATCTCTTGCTTTGCTTTTGTTAAGATCATTATAGCTACTTGTTGCCTAATTTTTTCATATGAATTTTAGCATGTTTTTTGTATATCTGACAAGAATGTCCTTGGTTTTTTTTTTTTTATCACATTGGATCTGTAAAATGCTTTCAGTAGTATGGATGTTTTGATGATATTCTTCCAACCTACCAACATGGATGATGTCTCTACTTTTTATGTCTTATGTTATTTCGTTTTTTTTTTTTTTTTGTCCTTTTCATGTCTTTCACACAGTTGGTTAAATTTATTCCAAAGTATTTAAGGGTTTTTCTCGTGGCTATTATGATGGAGACTGATCTTAGAAGTGGTTTCTCAGTCATATCATTGTCTCTGTATATAGAGGTTGTTGATTTTTGTGTTGATTTTATAGCTGCAACTTCACCAGATTCTTATGAGTTTCAATAGTCTCTTTGTAGAATTTGTGGTTCACCTAAGTAGAATGATGCTTCTGCAAATAGGAATAACTTGAATATGTCCTCTCCAAATTGTATCCCTTTTGATTCCTTTATCTTGCCTGATGGCTTTGACTAAAACTTCTAGGATTATACTGACAGTGTAGAGAGGGGCATCCTGTTTGATTTCAAATATCAGTGGAAATGCTTTCAACATTTTCCCATTCAATGTGACACTGGCTGTGAATTTGTCATCAAGGGATTGTGTTGAGGAATGTTCCTTCTAAACTCAAGGTTTTGCTCAGGAAATGATATTTATATTTTATCAAATGTTTTTTCTGTATTGGTTGAAATAATCATGTGCTTTTTGTTTTTCAATTTACTAATCTGATGCATCACTTTTATTAATTTGTAAATGATCCCTGTATAGTGGGGATAATGCCTCCTTGGTGCGGATGGATGTTCTTTATAATGTTTGTTGGACTTGATTAGCTAGTATTTTGTTGAGGATTTTTGCATTTATGTTAATCAGGCATTGGTCTATAGTTATTTGTGGTATTTTTTTTCTCACTTGGGGATTAAAGTTTTGGCCTCAAAGAAAAAGTCTGGGAGGATTCCCTTTGCAATTTGAATTTTTGAGAAGTTTGGTAGCATTCAGCAGTGAAGCTGGACTGGGGTTTAGTTTCTTGGGAGTTTTTTTTTTTTTAATTGATTTAGTCTCTATCATGGCTAAGTTCAATTTTGGTATACTTCATGTGTCCAGAAATCTAGCCATTTTTTTCTCATTTGTTGATACACACCTGTTTATAGTAATTCATGATGATTCTTCGGTAACTTTGTTTATGTATCCTTTCTCTCCACTAATTTTATTGATTTTTATTTTTATGCTTGGTTGATCCTATAGTGTATTGATTTTTGTTTTTTTCAAAAAGCCAGTTGTTCACTGCACTGATCTTTCACGCTGCTTTTTTGCAATTTCATTTTTTTCATAATTATTTCTTTCCTTCTGCTAATTTTGCATTTGGTTTGTTGTGTTGCTAGATCCTAGAAAGGAATTCATTTATCTGTTATCTTTGCAATTTCATTGCTATAAACATTCATTGCTATAAACATTCTTCTTAACCCTATTACTGTATCCTCTAACATTTTGATATCTTGTACTATCCCTTTTATTAATTCCCATGAGTTTTTTTTTCCGCTTTTGAATTTTTCTATAATCCTGTGGTAATTCAGGCTGCTGTTCAGGTTTCTTGTGTTGAGATTTTTTGGAATTTGTTACATTGTTAATTTCCAGTTTCTTTTCATTGTAATCAGAACTGATATAGTATTATTTGAATTTTCATGAATTTGCTGATATTTGGTTTATGGCCTAACAGAGTCTATGCTATAAAAACTTTCACACACTGATGAACACTTTCTTCTGCAATTATGCAATGAAATGTTCTAGATTATTTCCATTTGGTCCATAGTGTAGATTAGCTCTGCTGCTCTGTGGTTGATTTTTCTGGGGCCCAGCACAATAGCCTAGTGGCTAATGTCCTTGCCTTGATTGCACCAGGATCCCATATGGGCACTGGTTCGAATTCTGGCAGTCACGCTTCCCGTCCAGCTCCTTGCTTGTGGCCTGGGAAGGCAGTCAAGGACGGCCCAAAGCCTTGGGTTCCTGCACCTGTGTGGGAGACCCGGAAAAGGCCCTGGACTTCTGGCTTCGGATTGGCTCAGCTCTAGCCATTGTGGCCGCTTGGGGAGTAAATCATTGGATGGAGGAGTTTCTTCTCTGTCTCTCCTCCTCTCTGTATATCTGATTTTCCAATAAAAATAAATAAATCTTTTGAGAAAAAGCAAGTGGAATGTTGAAGACTCCCATTACTGTTTTGTTGTAGTTATGTCTCCCTCTAGATCCACTAACATTTGTTTTAAAAAGCCAGCCACCCTGTTTTGGAGCCCACGTACGTTTGCCATAATCACATCTTCTTGAATTCTTTCCTTGATCATTACATAATGTCCATGTTTGTCTGTTTTCATCAGGTTGTGTGTTGAAGTGTATTTTGTCCCATACTGCATGCCTATACATACTTATGTTTCCATTAGTATGGAATATCTTTTTCAATGATTTCAGTTTCAATCCATGTGAAGACTTTCTATTAAGGTGTGCTTCTTACTGGGAGAAAACAGATGGGGCTTGATTTTTACTCCATTCAAGCAATCTTGTAGCTTTTAATTGCAGAATTTAGGCAATTTACAATCAGTTTTTTTTTTGTTTTTGTTTGGAAAGATCACAAATTGACTCTAACCATTTTTCCTAATTATTCTGTTGTCTGCTTTGGATTCTTTTGTGCGTTTACAAGTGAGTTCCTGCTTTCAGCTTCTTTCCCAGTGTTGACTCTTCTGTTCCTGGGTTTAGCATGCTCATAAGAATTTTTGTTTGAATACAACTTTTGTTTTGGAATTTCTTTAATTCTCCTTCCTTTATAATTGAGAGCTTTTGTGGTACAGAATTCTGGGTGGCCAATTACTTTGAGGGCTTGGACTATTATCTGCATTCTAACCTAGATTCAGGGTAGGTGATGAGAAGGAAGCTGTTAGTCTAATTGGGGATTCTCTGAAGGCAGCTGGCATTTCTCTCGTGCAATTTGTAGAACCTTTCTGTTTAACTGTGGAGTATTTTACTATAATGTGTTACGAAAGATCTTTTCTGATCATGCCTGTTAGGAGTTGTATGTACTTCCTGTTCTAGGATGCCCCTTTCTGTCTCTGAATTGAGTTTTCTGCTATATTCTTTTTAACTGAAAAGCCCTTCTGATACATTCTCTTTCCACAGCTTTAAGAATTGCTAAGACATGTATGTTAGGTCATGTGACAGTATTCCCTAAATCTTGAACATTATTTTCATTTTTAAAAAATATTACCTTTTATTTTTTCTTGCTGATGTTTCCAAAGTTAAGTCTTCTAGTTTTCTACCTCTCCAAGTCTGTTAAACATTTCCATTGCATTTTCTATTTGACATGTTGAATTATTTATTTCTAACATTTCAATTGAATTCTCTTCAATATACCAATTTCTGGGCAACATTTTTCATGTTGCATCATGTGTGAATTTGCTTAGCTTTTGATTAATTTTTATCATTGTGCTAAGTTCATTTCAGGCATTTCATCTTTCTGTTTTCATTCTAATAATGAATTTTAATTTTTTCTTCAACTATTTATTTTTATTGGAAAGGCAGATTTAAAGAGTAGAGAGAGAGAGAAAGATCTTCTATCTGGTGATTCACTTCCCTCGTGGCACAGAAGCTGAGCTGAGATGAAGCTAAGAGCCTCTTCCAGGTCTCCCACGCAAGTGCAGGCCCTAAAGCTTTGAGCCATCCTCTGCTGGGTCACAAAGCAGAGAGATGGATGGAAAGTGGAGTAGCTGGGACATGAACTGGCACTCATGGTGAATTAGCACTGGCAGATGGTGAATTAGCAAGTAAAGGCATCGCACTGGCCCCTGCCTTGCAGGGAGTCATAATGTCTTCTTGGCTCTGATTTCTTTTACTTCTGAATTTATTTTGAGGCATTTGTGGAAATACCCATTTTTCTCATTTAATGGTTTTAGTCTTCCTTGGTGGCTTTGTAGAGTGTCTGCTCCTGCTGATGGAGCCCAAGAGGTCTGGATAGTACTGAAGGCTGGGCAAGAACCCAAGGTGGGCATGATACCTGTCTTCTGTTGTCAACGTGGGCAGGGTATGAGCACATCTGCTGACATGGTCACGGACTCGCCCTCTGCTTTGCAAGGTGATCAGTGCCTGGGGGTGGTACACGTTGTGTTTGGCTCCCTCCTGCTCAGGTGCATGATCCACAGGGAGACGTCAGCTGTCCTCTGAGAGCAGAGCCCTCTGCAGTGGCCCACCACAAGCCAGACTCTGGGATTGCTCATGGATTCATCTGCATTCCTCACCCTGTTGTACAGTTACAGGATTCCCACAGTCCGTGCGTGCAAAGCTCCCAGAGTCATGACAAAAGTTATTTCATGTATGAAATCACTATTTCAGGTGGAACTTAGACAAAATGAATTTCTGGCATACATTGGTTCTTTGCAGTGGTTGGGATCATTGCAGTGGTTGATCATAGCTGTGGCTGGGAGAAAGGGCAAGCTGGTTTTAAGAATGGAACTACTGGGCCTAGCACAGTAGCCTAGTGGCTAAACTCCTTATCTTACACAGTAAGGACCATAGGGCACTGGTTCTAACCCTGGCAGCCCAGTTTCCCATTTAGCACCCTGCTTGTGGCCTGGGAAAGCAGTCGAAGATATCTCAAAGCCTTGGGACCCTGTACCTGTGTGGGAGACCTGAAAAAGGCTCCCCAAGTGGCTTTAGATTGGCTCAACTCCAGCCATTGCAGCCACTTGGGTAGTGAATCAGCAGACAAACATCTTCCTCTCTGCCTCTCCTCCTCTTTGTATATCTGACTTTCCAATAAAAATAAATAATTCTTCAAAAGAATAGAACTACATTGTTGAGAATCTTGTAGTAACTATAGAAATCTGTTTCCTAGAGCTGACATTGTGGCTTCACCAGTTAGGTTGCTGCTGGCAAAGGCAGCATCCAATATTGGAGTGCTATTTCACATCCTGGTTTTACAGCTTGCTGCCAAGGGCCTTGTAAAAGCAACAAAAGATGGTTCAAGTTCATGCGCCGTTGGCACTCACATGGGAGAACAGGGTGGAACTCCTGGCTTTAACTTAGCAGAACCGTGGCTGTTGAACTCATTTGGAAATGAACTAGCAGGTAGAAATAGGAACTCTGTCCCTTGCTTGGTCACTTTTCTCTTCCCCCTCTCTCCAGCTGTGTGTATGTCTCCCTGTCATCTTTTACCTTGTCTTTGAAATAAATAAATCATAAAAAGTGACAAGACACGTGGAAATTTAATCTAGAATGGTAAATACGGTGGTAACTCTAAGGAATCAGTGTGCAGGTGTCATAGGGGAATGTAGCAGATTCAGTGAAGGATTTTGTGTGATTATTCAAATAAAATTATTTTGCCCCTGAATTCCTTTTGAAAATAACGATGGAAGCCAATTGTATTTCACTGGTGAAGTGACTGTTCTGTTTAGCCTTTAATTAGAGGAAATTTGAAATGCTTAAAGATGAAGAGGTAAGTGTGATGAACTCTGGCCACTAGTGAGGCGTGTCATAAATACAACCTGTGGCCATGTATTTTCTCTTTTTACCTCTGTTTCCCTTCATCATTCTGATCATTTAAGAAATCCCAGACAATTTACACACTGTAAATATGCATCCAAAACAACAAAAACCTCAGCCATATCAATATGCTCCAGAGTTAATTATTTCCATGGCCAGGCTAATGTCCACTCTTTTTCAAGATTTATTTATTTTTATTGGAAAGTTAGATACAGAGAGAGGAGGAGAGACAGAGAGGAAGATCTTACGTCTGATGATTCACTCCCCAAGTGACCACAATGGTCGGTGCTGTGCCGATCTTAAGCCAGGAGCCAGGAACCTCCTCAAGGTCTCCCACGTGGCTGCAGGGTCCTAAGGTTTTGGGCCATCCTCGACTGCTTTCCCAGGCCACAAGCAGGGAGCTGGACGGGAAGTGGAGCTGCCGGGATTAGAACCGGCACCCATATGGGATCCCAGGCGTGTTCAAGGCGAGGACTTTAGCTGGTAGGCCACCGCACCAGGCTCATCAATGTCCACTCTTAAAGGTAATAAATACTGATAGAAAAGCTTTGGAGGGCCTGGTGCGATAGCATAGTGGTTAAAGTCCTTGCCTTAAACACGCCAGGATCCCATATGGTCGCCGGTTCCAATTCTGGCAGCCCCGCTTCCCGTCCAGCTCCTTGCTTGTGGCCTGGGAAGGCATTCAAGGATGGCCCAAAGCTTTGGGACCCTGCATCCATGTGGGAGACCCGGGAGAAGCTCCTGGCTCCTGGCTTCGGATTGGCTCAGCTCTGGTCATTGTGGCTGCTTGAGGAATGAACCATTGGATGAAAGATCTTCTTCTCTGTCTCTCCTCCTCTCTGTATATCGGCCTTTCCAGTAAAAATAAATAAATCTTTTAAAAAAAAAAGCTTTTGAAACTCTTAGCTTGTTCACTAGCCAGGGGAATGTGAGTACTTGCTATTCTCATTGCTCTGTAGTATTCCAGTGGATAAACGTATGTATTGTCATTTACACATCCATTTTGTTACAGATGAGCATCTGAAATATTTCCATCCTGGGACAATAATAACACTTACCCTACCTACATTCTTTTTTGTTTTTTTTTTAAAGATTTATTTAAAGGCAAATTTTTAAATACAGAGGAGAGAAATTGAGATCTTCCATCTGCTGATTCATTCTCCATACAGCCACAATGGCATGGCTGAGCTGATCTAAACCTGGGAGCCAGGAGCTTCCTCCTGGCCACCCGCACAGGCGCAGGGCCCAAGGCCTTGGCCAGCCTCTGCTGCCTTGCCAGGCTCAGTGGTGCTTGCAGGGGGAGCTGCCAATCTCCCCTCCTCCACTCATAAATAAACCCTTTAAGTATATATCCAAAGTAGAATTGATCGTTGAATCATGGGGCTTGCTAATTTTTTTTAAATTATTTATTATTTAACTTCAGTAATTACATTGTATTATGTGACACAATTACATAGATACTTGGGTTCTCCCCACCCCTCCCCAAACCCTACCACCAGGGTGGATTCCTCCACCTTGTTGCATAACCACAGCTCAAGTTCAGTTGAGATTCCCCCATTGCAAGCATATACCAAACATAGAGTCCAGCATCTTATTGTCCAGTCAAGTCCAACGGCTTCTTAGGTATACCCTCTCTGGTCTGAAGACAGAGCCAGCAGAGCATCATCCCAGTCAATTGAAAGCTCCAACATACCATCAGCAAAAATTTACATCATTATGGAATTAATTGACATAGTAATGAGTAACCAACATGTTAAAAGTAAATGCGAGTTCCCAGTCACCTTCTGTGACCACCTCACCTATACTTCAATCTTAGTTTATACACAACATATAACATTCAAAACATAACATGTTATACATAACATCATATCATCTTAAATTAAGGCAAACATGTGGTATTTAACCTTTTGGGATTGGCTCATTTCCCTTAGCATTATGGTTTCCAGTTTGGCCCATTTGGCCACAAAGAACTGCATTTTGTTTTTTTTAATAGCTGAGTAGTATTCCATGGAGTAGATGAACCATAGCTTTCTTATCCAATCCTCTGTTGATGGGCATTTTGGTTGCTTCCATGTTTTTGCAATTACTGATTGTGCTGCTATGAGCATAGGAGTGCATGTTGGTTTCTCATAAAACAAGTGTTCTGGATATATTCCTAGGAGTGCTATTGCTGGATCATACGGTATGTTGAATTTGAGTTGTTTGAATATTCTCCATACTGATTTCCATAGAGGCTGTACCAGCCTGCAGCCCCACCAGCAGTGGAGTAGGGTTCCCTTTTCCCCGCAACCTCGCCAACAAGTGTTGTTGGTGCTTTTATTCATGTGGGCCAGTCTTACTGGTGTTAGGTGGTACCTCATTGATGTTTTAATTTGGATTTCCCTTATTGCCAGGGAACTTGAGCATTTTTTCATATGTTTATTTGCCATTTGGGTTTGTTCCTTTGTGAAGTGTTTGCCCATTTCCCGTGCCCATTTCTTGAGTGGCTTGTTTGTTTTGACATTTTGGTTGTTTTGTAGCTCTTTGTATATTCTGGAGATCAGCCCTCTATCACCTATGTCGTGTGCGAAGATCTTCTCCCATTCTGTGGGTTGCCTTTTTACTTTGTTGATTGTTTCTCTAGCTGTACAGAAGCTTCTTAGTTTGATGAGGTCCCAATTGTTTATTTTGGTCTCGATTTCTACTGCGTTTGGAGTCTTTTTTAGGAAGTGAGGGCCTACCCCTAAGTGTTCCAGTGTGTTTCCAACATTTTCTTCCAAAAGTTTGAAGGTTTCTGGATGTAGGTTTAGATCTGTTATCCATTTAGATCTGATCTTAGTGTATGGTGAGAGATGTGGATCTATTTTTTTGTTTCTGCAGGCTATCAACCAGTTGTCCCAACAGCATTTATTGAACAGACCTTCCCATTTGCCTGGATTGTCATTTGTCTTTTTGTCAAAGATTATTTGGCTGTATCTGTGTGGGTTTCCTTCTGGTGTTTCTATTCTGCTCCATTGATCTTCCTCTCTATCTTTGTGCCAGTACCACGCTGTTTTGATAACCACTGCCCTATAGTATGTCCAGAGGTCCGGAACTGTGATTCCCCCTGCTAACTTTCTGTTCTTCAGGATGGTTCTAGCTATCCGTGGTTTTTTGTGCTTCCAGATGAACCTTTGGATCATTGTTTCCAGTTCCATGAAGAATGTTTTGGGCAATTTGATTGGGATTGCGTTGAATGTATATATTGCTTTTGGCAGTATAGACATTTTAATGATATTGATTTTACCTATCCAGGAGCATGGGATGTTACTCCATCTTTTGAGGTCTTGTTCAATTTCTTTTTTAAGTAGTTTGTAGTTTTCTTCAAATAAGTCTCCTACATTTTTGGTTAGATTTATTCCCAGATATTTCATACTTTTCTCTGTTATTTTGAATGGTATCTTGCTGGTTAAGTCTTTTTCCATCTTGGGGCTGTTCGCATACACTATGGCTGTTGATTTTTGTTCATTAATTTTGTACCCTGCCACTCTACCAAACTCTCGTACAAGTTCTAGCAGTCTCTGTATTGAGTCTCTTGGCTCTTCTACATAAAGAACCATATCATCTGCATATAGTGAGAGTTTAACTTCTTCGTTTCCCATTTGGATTCCTCTGATTTCTTTTTCTTGTCTTATGGCCTCAGCGAGTACCTCTAGGACTATGTTGAATAGTAGTGGAGAAAGTGGACATCTCTGTCTTGTTCCAGATCTCAGTGGGAAGGGTTCCAGTTTTTCTCCATTCAGTATGATGCTGGCGTTGGGTTTTTCATATATGGCTTTAATTATGTTGTGGATTTTTCCATCTATGCCTACCTTGGTTAGGGTTTTTAGTAGGAAGTGGTGTTGGATTTTGTCGAAAGCTTTTTCTGCATCTATTGATACTATCATGTGATTCTTGTTTTTCAGTTTTTGGATGTGGTGTATCACATTTATGGATTTGCGAATGTTGAACCATCCCTGCATTCCAGGGATGAATCCTACTTGATCTGGATGAACGATCTGTCTGATGTGTTTTTGAATTCTGTTGGCTAGGATTTTGTTGAGAATCTTAGCATCAATGTTCATCAAAGAGATAGGTCTGTAGTTTTCCTTCTCTGTTAGTTCTCTGTCTGGTTTTGGGATTAAGGTAATGTTGGCTTCATAGAATGAGTTTGGAAGGGTTGCCTCTTCTTCTATTGTTTTGAAGAGTTTGTAGAGGATTGGGGTCAGTTCTGTTCGGAATGTTTTGTAGAATTCTGGAGTGAAGCCGTCTGGGCCTGGGCTTTTCTTTGTTGGGAGGTCTTTAATCACTGATTCAATCTCTACTTCAGTTATGGGTTTGTTCAGGTCGTTTGTTGCCTCTGGGCTAAGTTTTGGCAGGTGGTAGAAGTCTAAGAACTTTTCCATTTCTTGGTGATCTTCTGATTTGTTGGAGTACAGTGCTTTGTAGTAATTTCTAATTATGGCCTTAATGGATGTGGTGTCTGTTGTTATGTTGCCTTTTTCATCTTTGATGCTGTTAATTCTTGCCTTCTCTTGTTTTTTCCTTGTCAGTCGGGCCAGTGGGGTGTCTATCTTGTTTATCTTCTCAAAAAACCAGCTTTTTGATTCATTGATTTTGTGTATGGTTTTTTTTATTTCTATCTGGTTGATTTCCTCCCTTGTTTTGATGATTTCTTGCTTCCTATTGTGTGTGGGGCTCTTCTGCTGTTGTTTTTCCAATTCCTGGAGGTGTGTGTTTAGTTCCTGTATTTGGCGCCTCTCTTGGGCCTTGACATGAGCTCCAATTGCGATGAGTTTACCCCGTAGCACTGCTTTGGCAGTGTCCCACAAATTTTGGAATGTTGTGTCAGAGTTTTCATTGGTTTCCATAAATTTTTTGATCTCATCTTTAATTTCTTCTCTGATCCATTGTTCGTTTAATAGCATATTGTTCAGCCTCCAAGAGTTTCTGTATTTCCTGGGACATTTTGAATTGCTGATTTCCAGCTTCATTCCGTGGTGGTCTGAGAGGGTACATGGTATGATTCCTATCTTTTTGAAGTTATTTAGGTTTGCTTTGTGTCCTATCATGTGGTCGATCCTGGAGAAGGTGCCATGCACTGCTGAAAAAAATGTATAATCTGTGGCCTTAGGGTAAAAAATTCTATAGATGTCAACCAAGTCCAGTTGTTCTATTGTTTGTATGAGCTCTGTTGTTTCTTTGTGGAGTTTTTGTTTTGTTGATCTGTCTATAGTTGTTAGTGGGGTGTTAAGATCACCCACTATTATTGTGTGCATATCTATGTCTCCCCTTAAGTCCGTGAGTAATTGCTTCACGTAGCTAGGTGCGTTTGAATTTGGTGCATATATGTTCACAATGGTAATTACTTCCTGATGGATCAGTCCCTTCACCAATATATAATGTCCTTCCCTGTCCTTTTTGATGTGTGTCAGATTGAAGTCCACATCATCTGAAATTAAGACAGCTACCCCAGCCTTTTTTTTTCGTCCATTGGCATGAAATATTTGTTTCCAACCTTTCACTTTCAGCTTCTTCGAATCTCTTCTGGTTAGATGTGTCTCTTGTAGGCAACAGATAGTTGGGTGCTGTTTGATAATCCATTCTGTTAATCTATGCCTTTTGATTGGTGAGTTCAGGCCATTTGTGTTGAGAGTTAAAATTGAGAGGTTGTGATTTTGCCCTGCCATACTTGTTTTTGTGGGTGTTGATATCTGTGTAATTGCCCTTCCTTGTGTGGACTTTAGTGGGGAGATCTTCCTGTTTGCCATCTTTGCTTATGATTCACCTCCTTTTTTTCTGGATTTAGTGCATTTCTAAGAAGATTTTGTAGAGCTGGTTTTGTGCTGGCATATTCTTCTAATTTCTCTTTGCTGTGGAAGTATTTGATTTCGTTCTCAAATACGAATGAGATCTTTGCTGGGTACAATATTCTTGGTTGACAGTTGTTCTGATTCAGGATTTGGAAGATCTTTGTCCATTCTCTTCTTGCTTGTAAAGTCTCTTCAGAGAAGTCAGCAGTGATCCTGATTGGTTTTCCCCGGTATGTGATCTTTTCTCTGCTTCGTACTTGTCTTAGGATTCTTTCTTTGTCTTCGTTGGAGTGGAACTTGAGCACCATATGTCTGGGTGAAGATCGCTTTGGGTCATATCTGCTGGGAGTCCTCTGACCGTCCTGGATTTGGGCTGGGTTCATGTTCCAAGTGTTTTGAAAGTTTTCCTGTATAATTTCGTCGAGCACCATTTGCATTCCTGACTCTTTTTCTGCTCCTTCAGGAAGGCCAATAATCCTAATATTTGATTTTCTGAGGTTGTCTTTCATTTCTTGTATGGTCTTATTGGCTTTGTTCAGACTTGTCTCCAGCTGTTTCATGAACTGGGTATGTTCGTTTTGTGTGTCTTCTGTTTCAGAGATCCTTTCTTCTGCTGTATTTGTTCTGTTGGTTAGGCTCTCAATTTTGTGCTCTAAGTCAAGGATTTTACTTTTCATTTGTTGTATTTCTGAGGCTATGTGGTTCTTGAATTCCTTGAAGTCTTCCCAGTTCTTCTCATTGTCTCTGACATATTTTAACATTATTTTTTTGAATTCCTTGTCTGGTAGATCTTCTACGTCTTCATCTCGCATCTCCGAAATAGACATTGGCTTTCGATCCTGTATTGGTAGGGTGTTGGCACTCTCATCTGGATCATTACCTTTTCTGGTATTTCTTCCCATTGTGTTAGTGTTTCTTTTTTGAGAGACCTAGGCACCAGTGTGCTGAGGGGTCTCCAAGCACTATCCTCTAGAGATTGGAGTCTGCAGGCGTGGAGTAGCAGGGTGTGGGAATTTTCAAGGCACTTTTGGTGCGTCTCCAGAACACTGGACCTCAGGGCGCCACTTCCAGGGCCCAGTGGATTCAAAGCGCACTCTCAGCTCGTCCCCTACAGGTATGCTACCACAGGGCGTGGGGGAGTGAAGGCACTCTCTGTGCGCACCCCCTGTGCGCGGGATCACAGGGCTCGGAGCACTGGACTATAGGGCGTGGGGTGTTCCAGGTGTTCTCTGGAAGCGCCTCCTGTGCAGGCCCGCCCACCCCAGCGCTTGCAGGGGACCGACCGCCCCAGCGCTAGCACGGGACTGCCCAGCCCAGATGGCGTGCTTGGGTTCCTGTGGTATAGCACCGCCCAGCTGAGTGCCAGACCGCAAAGGCACGGGGGAATATCCAATGTGCCTTTTGCCTTTCTCCCAGACACAGTTTTGGCAATTTCAAGGCACTCGCCCTGTGTCTCTAGACGCAGGAGTCTGGGGGTGGGGGAGGGGCGGGGAGAGGAGCACCAATTGTGTTCAGGCTTTGTGCATGCCCCTGGGGGGCCAACTCCCGAAGCCTCCAACCCACCACTGTCCCCACCCAACTCTCTCAAACCTCAGGTTCTTGCAGTCTGCCTCTTCCTCTGGTCGGAATCCTCGCCGCAGGTGCGTCTCCCAGCGACTGCTGTGTCCGTTGCTGGTCTCGTCGGGTGCAGGCGGCTGGAACCTGGAGGCTGCGGCTGGGGCAGGTCCCTGCGGGGCTTGGCGACCAGGGTGGGCGGATGCCGACGGGTCCCGGTGATTCAGGGTCCTGGTGACCAGGGTGAGCAGATGCCAGCGGGTCCCAATCACCGCTGGTCCTCACGGCCACTGTGTCTGCGGGTCGGTCTCCGGATGGGTCGGCGGCTTTCAGTGTCTGCACTCAGAGGTGACTCAGCAGGTCAGGAGCGGAAAGTCGTCTCCCCTGCTCTTTCTTTTGTTTTTTCCCTGGTTGCTCTTCCGAGTTGTGTGGATTTTTTTGGTTCCACACTGTCCAGGGAACTTCACGTTCTTCTCCCTGTAGTTCTATGCTGCTCCACTTACTCTTTTGTCGCGTTCTAGCCCTCTCTGTCTGTGAGCTCTCTCACAGTCTTCCTCCTATGTCGGCCATCTTGCGAGTCTCCGCTAATTTTGTTTTTTGAGAATGTGCCATATTTTTCAAGTGGTTGGGATGGTAGTAGCTCCCACTTGAAGCGTAACTGAGCTCCAGTTGATCTTTGCTTTTCAATATTTGAATACTGGAATACGACGACCTTGCATCGCAGTTCTCATTTGCATTTGTAGATCAGCAGTGACTCTGAGTACCTTTAATATGCGCTTTGGTTTGGGGGGTTATGTTTTTGTGATGTACATTTTTGTGTCCTTTTCGTTATTTCTGCTTCCTTAGCATATTGCTTATTGATTTGTCAATGTTTCTAAATTATAGGCATGAGTTTTTTGTAGAATTTTAAAATTGCACATATTTATATTTGATTAATTTAGCATTATATTTCTATCATGTCAAAGCAGTGTTTATAACAAAACATGGAAACAGCAACGAAAGAAGAAAGCCAATTGTTTCATCTATTGCTTTGAGGGAAAGAACAAAAAATCACATCAAAGAAGAAACAGCCATTAACTTAAAATGGATGCTGATTTCTCTCTTGGGTGAATGTCTGGGAAGGCATTCCAGGATGCTGCACAGTTATTTGGTGTATGTCAGGGTCCTTCCATCTTTTTTTTTTTTTTTCACTCCACAGTTTGTCTTTATCAGCCTGGTCAAAGCTGGATTTGGCTCCTCTCTGTATCCATTCCATAGGAATGGATAAAGCAGAGACACGTGGGCTCAGGGTTTTTAAAATAAAAGATTGCAAGTGTTCCATTTGCCTCTGTTGAGAGGCATTGATGTAAGATTACACAGTTGGCCACAACTAGGTGTAACAGCAGCTGGGAGATGTGCACCTGCTGACTGAGCATGTGCCCAGGCAAAATTCTGGTGCTATAAAGCAAAGAAGTCATAGCAACTGCAGAGTGTCATTGTTCAGCTGCTGTAGCCACCTATTTTAGGCTAAAAAGGGAAAAGAGTCGTGGTTGAATGGGGAAAATTGGTTTTGAGATTAGAAAGTTATATTAAATCACTTTTTAAAATAATAAATAGATGCTCACATTGTGGGGGTAAAGAAGAGGCAGTTTAGCTGGAGACTGAGAAGATTCTGTAAAAGTCAGTGGTTCTGGTCTGGTATATAGAAAAATTACAACATAAAGCCTTATGTGCAGTGGAAGTATGTAGGATATTGGGGATGGGGTCAGAAAATTAGGCTGAGAAGCTCTGTTGCAATACAGCTCTGTGTGACTATCTCACTTAAAGGGGGAGGATTTTTCAATCATAGCCAAAAGGCAATAATTGTAGCCTCTTAAGAAATCTGTTCATCCCAAGAGCGTCAGTGGAAAGTAGCTCAACTCCCAATTTAGAGACAACTGTTTTATTGTCCACCTTGTCAGTGCACACTGATATTATCCAGAAGTATGTTGAAGTCTAGCCTTAGTGTCTTTGCCTTTTTAAAGTAATTGAAGTGAATGCTGTGTAATGTAATAGCTTACATTACCCCAGAGAGTATCGGGCTGGAGCATGGGGTGTCATAGGATGCAGGCCAGAGAATCTCCCTGACAACTGGGATACTTCTTAAAGAGCACTAATCAAGACATAAGTCAGCTAAAATGAAATTGGGCTCTGAAGAGAGATTTGATTTGAAGTCAGAAGACTAAGGTTCTCAAAAACTTGAACTTGAATCTGTACAGTCAATTTTCAAGGGGTCTAATTAGAGTCACATTCCTCCCAGGTCTGTGGTGGAAATTCCCATCACATTGATGAAAATTGTGCATAAAGATCATGGGAAGAGCTTGCCCCAGGGTTTCCTCGTAGCCTGTAGGATTTGTTGTGGTTACTTTAATGCAGTGTTACTTGGAGACGCTGAAAATAAGTTGGGGGTGGGAGCCCCAGGAGATGTAGTTGTATTTTCTTTCTTCGTTATCTAGGATTGATTTATTATCAAAAAGGAAACATTTGTTTCATAAATGCAAAATTATTAACCAAGTACAACAAAGGAATTCCAACCACTGGAGCAGAAAAGTGCTGCTCTGTGTTCACTAATGACTGACTTCTGGGAAAGATTTGACCTCCTTTAGGGATGAAGGTCATTTCCTTAAGCCACTGGGACTCTGTGGGTTCTGAGACACAATTTTGTATTAGAACATTTGGCCAGAGATTACTGAATTGGTCTGTGGGCAGGGGTGAGAGTATTCTTATTTTTTAAATGAAGAATTTATTTATTGTAATTGAAATGTCAGATCAGATTTACAGGGCAAAGGAGAGACAGAGAAAGATCTTCCATCTGCTGGTTCTCTCCCCAAATGGCCACAACAGCTGGAGCTGAGACGATCTGAAGCCAGAAGCTAACTGCTTCTTCCAGGTCTCCCATGCAGGTGCTGGTCCCAAGGATTGGGCCATCCTCGACTGCTTTCCCAGGCCACAAGCAGGGAGCTGGGTGGGAACTGGAACAGGTAGAACATGAACCAGCATCTATATGGAATCCTGGTGCTTGCAAGGTGAGGATTTAGCCAGGAGTCATTGCACTTAGTCTTGAGCTGTGTGACAAATGAGAGAAAGTGCAGATAAGAACTGCAGTGTTGGGACATGGCGTAGTGGGGGAAAGATGACATTGCTAAGACTGTTCAACCATGTGGGCCGAAAGTTCTGGGCCTTCGCAACTTTTTGTGCCTGCTCAGTGACTTGGGCTCAATTTTAACTTAAATAGGGCACTGTCTCTTCCATAGCTGATTATTTTTGTCTACTGGTAAATGTCAGCTGTGGCAGTATTCCTGTGTATTACTAAGTGAATACATAAAAGCTTGGCATGTGAAACCAGAAATCTTTTTTCTATGCTAAGTATCTCCCTTTATATATTTTTGTATCTTAAATGTGATATTTCAAGAAAGGAAGTGGCAAGTCTCAAAGGATCCAGAAAAGCCTGGAGTGGGCAGATGTTAGGACACTACCACGAGTTTTTAAGAGATAGGGACCAGTACAATGGCTAAGCTGGCTAATCCTTCCCCTGCAAGTGCCAGAGTCCCATATGGACATCGGCTCATGTTTCAGCTGCTCCATGTCCCCATCCAACCCTGTGGCCCGGGAAAATGCAGTAGGGGATTGCTAAGGTCCTTGTGACCCTGCATTCAACGTGGGAGACCTGGAAGAGGTTCTTGGTTTCAGATTGGCTCAGCTCCAGCCATTGTGGCTATTTGGGGACTGAACCAGTAGATGGAAGATCTTTGTCTCTCCTTTCTCCCTGTAAATCTGTCTTTCCAATGAAAATAGATTTTTTTTAAAAGATGAGATTTGTTTTGCAATGGTCTTTTATGTTTTAGAGAACAAAACAATGTATTGAATCTGTTTCAGGTAGACTTATATTTCAAGCGTTTGTCCTGAGGAATGACGTGAACATGTTTATTAACCCTTTCACTCATGTGAATTCAATCTTTACAATCAGTTTGTGATGGTGATTCTATAATCTTTCTGATTTCATGTCTGGGGAAACTGAGGCATAAGAAAGGTATCTGGGGACAAGTGTTTGCTTCAGTTTGGGATGCCTGAATCGCAAACAGAAGCACCTGGTTTGAGGTGAGGCTCCACTTCCGGTTCAGACCCAAACAGCTCCGACCCCATCTGAGTCCCCATCTGAGTCTGCCAGGTGGAGCTTCTGCTCTTCCAGGCCATCCCCTATGGGATGCTGGTATCCAAGTCACAGCTTAACCCTCTGTACTACAACTTCAATCCCAGCGTCTATTTTTAAAACTTGCTGTATGTAAAAAGTGAATGCATTTCATGCGTTTCACACTACAGACTTAGAAGCATATTCTTTTTTTAAAGATTTATTCATTTTATTACAGCCAGATATATACAGAGGAGGAGAGACAGAGAGGAAGATCTTCCGTCCGATGATTCACTCCGCAAGTGAGCTGCAACGGGCCGATCCGAAGCTGGGAACCTGGAACCTCTTCCGGGTCTCCCACGCGGGTGCAGGGTCCCAATGCATTGGGCCGTCCTCAACTGCTTTCCCAGGCCACAAGCAGGGAGCTGGATGGGAAGTGGAGCAGCCAGGATTAGAACCAGTGCTCATATGGGATCCCGGGGCTTACAAGGCGAGGACTTTAGCCGCTAGGCCATGCCGCCGGGCCCAGAAGCATATTCTTTTAACTACTGTTTTATACCATCTAATAAAGTGCTGAAGCCGAGAGCTAAATAGTAACAAGGAGACACTTGTGTCCTCCTGGGAAGAAATGTTTTAGATAGAAGCCAATCCATGATATAGGGGAATGCCTGCCTTTTTTCAAGTGGGTTATGCCATCACCTGCTGTGCCAGCATCCCATGTGGTTGCTCATCCAAGTCTCAGCTGCTCCGCTTCCAATCTCCCTCCCTCTAGGATGCCTGGGAAAGCAGTAAAATACGATCCACATGTCTGAGCTCTGACCAACCATGTAGGAGACCCACATGCCTTCTGTTCATGATAAGGAATTTGCTTTTCATTTGGAGAAAAATTGAAAGCAACAGAAGGCGTTCAGAAGGGTTACCAATGAAGCATGATGTAATGTGCTTTTCAATTTAAAGGAATATTCTGACTGTGGTATGAAGACTAATATTGAAGCAGAGCATCTAAAGATGAATATGAAATATTTAATTTGAATGTTTCAGTCAAAACCATACAAATACAAACACGGATGCAGTCATTCTTATTTTCTAAAACTCAGTGTATGGTTCTCAAAACCAGTTTCCTAGTGAAATGTGTTTTAGTAAAAACAGAATGTAAGATCAGTTAGTATTCTCTGAAACTTTGGTGGATTTCATAAATCGTTGCTGTGACCTTTGATGTGATGTTACTAGCTGAGAGGATTCCTGCCTGAGCCCTGTCGGGCCACGGGAAACCCCATCACCCTCTTCCACTGACTTCCCCACAGAATTGATGGCTCTTGGCACCCAATGAGTGTTTGCAGATGGAAGGCAGCTGGGGAAACTGCGCATGCTCCATACTTAGCATTTTTCCCCTGGCACTAGGGCCGTCCTTGTCAGCTGGATCCAGAGCTCCTGCATCTTAGCCCCATGGACTGTGCACTACACTGCTCGTCCCTACCACGAATACTTGGCTGCTACTGAACAGCACCTCTGACCGTTGGTGTGGCAGCCTCCTCCTGGGTCTGCTCACTTGCCATGGCTCAGGGAGCTATGAATCTGTAACTGTTCTAGAACTGCTAGGATGTCTAACCTCCCCTTCCGCAGGCCCTGTTGGCTAAGTCTTGTTAGGAAAGATTTTCCATAACAAACTGTGCAGAAATATGTGACTACTTTAATGGTGGGTAGAGCTGCAGCTCTACTAGGTTAGGAGATAAGCTTCTCTGCTGATGTGTGCAGAAAGTTCTGGGGGTGGAGAGAATTGGCCGTGCTCTGGAGGCATTTGGAAGGCAAAACCTAAAGATGTTGCTATTGCATGTGATGTAGGTAGGAAAGAAGTACCAATATGAGTAGCAGGATTTGACCTGAAAGACACCAAGTCTGAAAAAAATATGAACGGCTTTGTGCGTGAGAATCAAGTATTTGATTTAGAGACACATTAAATGCTTGCTAGATATCCAACTGAAACTTGTAGTACTTATTTGAGCGTGAAGTTCAAATGCCTGTGTAGAATTGGTTGTGCAGTGATTAACTTGATAACCCCAAAAAGCAATTTGCATTCGCCTGGTTAAAATGATGACTTTTTTTTTAATTATTTATTATTTAACTTCAGTAATTACATTGTATTATGTGACACAGTTACATAGATACTTGGGTTCTCCCCACCCCTCCCCAAACCCTCCCACCATGGTGGATTCCTCCACCTTGTTGCATAACCCCAGCTCAAGTTCAGTTCTAGGGTTTTGACTTTGGCCTGATACATCCTCAGCCCTTGTGGCCATATGGAGAGAGTGAATCAATGTATGGAAGATTACTCTCTCCCTCTCTGTAATACTTCATAGTTATTTCAAGTGAAAAAATGAATGTTGTGTTAAAGAAAACCATAAAGGAAAAATCAGGAGGACATTTAAAAACTTGACATGAAATAAAACACAGGAACACAGAAAGGTATTTCTGCTGGAACAACAGATAACAGAGCAAGAAATGCTACGGGTGCACATTAATGCCGAACAATAGCTATCTTATCCACATGCCTCTAGATAAGCTCTGAGTATTAAATTTCGATGACTCCATGAAAGAGAAAGAACCACAGAACTACATGAGTATGAAGAAAACATTTTAATCAGATACTTAGAACAGTATTTCCTTGTGGGGACTGGCTCTTAATTGAGTAGCTGAAGGAAGTGGTTGTGCTGGTTGAGTCCTCAATTCTAAATAAGGCAGAATATAGCTTTCCTCCAAAGATTCCTTGCTCAGTTCTGCCCAACAGGTGGTAATGAATCAGCTTGGGAAACCTCCAGAAATCGCAGGGCAGGACTAAGTAAATGGGGGAATTGGTTTAGAAACAGACCATGGGATTCTGAGCAGCTGTAGTTTCATGCAGAGGTGGTAGTTGATATACAAAAGGGGTGAGTGTAATTTTAGCTTCTTCCCTCCTGTTCTGTTTGTATTTCCAGAGTAAAACATAGAAACTGATCTGTGGTTCTACCAACTAAGCATTTCAGACAGATTCATTCCTTGGCCACATTCAAGATCAATTATTCTATTAATTCTCATGTTCGCTTCTTACATATGTGTTACATCACCGTCAATTCTGAATATATGAAACCCAAGCCAAGAGTATTTCTGATGTTATGTTAGTGTTTATTAATGTGGGAAGTGAGGCTTCTTGAGTATGAATGTCACTTGGTGCATTACAATGTCAGACAAATGATTGTGCTGTGGCTCCCATTCAGTTTGATAGTGCTTGGGGTAAACTCTAGAAATCTAGAGTTTGCTTTGGGTGGCTGTCATGATTCGGAGGTGTTCTGGTTTCCTTCTGGGGTCATAAACTGCACTTTGGGCACCATGAGAGAAGAGTTGTTCCTTCGGATGGAATTGTTCCTCCTCATGGAGTTGTTTCGCCTCATGGAGTTGCGCTTCCTCAGAGAATTCTGATGGGACAGTTCACTTTTTTGGAGGGTCTGGATCAGGATGGAAGGTTTCTCATCCAACTCCCGGGCGCTGCACCGTGGAGCAGCCACTTTGACGGTGTTGCCAAACTTGGAGTAGTCCACAGAGTACACACCTTCTTCCTCAGTCACAATGGACACAAAGCGGTGGCCCCACTGGATCTCCTCGGCAATGTAGGAGGTGCGTGCTTGGGTGGTGATGCCAGTCGTTTCAACCACTCCTTCTAGAATCACGATGACCTCCAGGTCTTGGTTGACGAGGTCAGTGGCTGAGATATCATAGAGGGGGCTGCGCTTGTCAATCACATGGCAGATGATCAATGGGGCGACCAGAAAGATGTTGTTGCTGTCAATCGGGTTGTCCACAGGAATGTCCATTTGGTGAATGGGCACCACCTCCCCCTCAGGGGTGGTGGTTTTCTTGACCACCTGGATGCGCACGGAGGCACTGATGATCATGCTTTTCCTCAGGTCCCCCACCCGGAACATGAAGCACAGCTTGCCATTGCGCACGGCAATCACAGCGTGGCGGCTGAAAATCAAGGTCTCGGCCCTTCTGTGGGCCTGAGCCGTCTTCATGAAGATGCAGCCTAGCATGACTGCATTGATGATCAAACCCACAATGTTCTGGAGAATCAAAACTGTGATGGCCAGAGGGCATTCCTCAGTCATCATTCTCCCTCCAAACCCAATTGTCACTTGAACTTCGATGGAGAACAGAAAGGCAGAGGTGAAAGACCTGTGCAGGAGAGCAGAAAACAGTGCTGTCAGCTCCCACCTTTGGTAATGAGACAACACACCAACCTGGGCTTGTTTTCTTCACCTATGGGCTATTTAATGTTTCCAGAAAGACTATCCAATTAGTGAAGTTCCTACTCCTAAACACAAGCGTGGTTCTCTATCTCTGCACTTGAATATAATTCTGTTCAAGGTCTTTAGGTCCTCAGGGATGTGCCTAATTCCATAAAGGTTTAAAATCATAAATATACTATATTTAGACTTACTTCGCAAGATACTTTCACAAGGCACAGTTTACTTTGTACAACTTTGTACCAAGTGTTTGATTTATGATCTATCTGAGACTTGAATCATAAAAAAGGAATGAGTGAATTATTTATAACTTTTAAATCCACAGGCATTAGCCAACACTTGTAGTATACCTTATACGATACAGAGAAAGCACAGTGCTAAGAGGTATAAAACATATTAGTCCAAAAAAAAAAAAAACCTAGTATTTTTAGTTTAAGACATACATTATTTCAAAAGAAAAGTTTTAAGGAGCATCTTATTTTGTTCTCTAAGTGATCTAGAGAATACCAGTTTCTAAAGGAAGAATTCGAGTCACGGCTTAGTAAATGACTGTTGTAATCACTACAAACCTGAATCCCGTCCATCCTGACCTGCTCAGAAAGGGACAAAGGGAAGGGGTCAAGATTTTGTAAGGGAATGACAGTTTGTAAACACATCCTATTTTAATGTCAATCACTGATTTAGAAGGCACGGGTTGGACTTGGGTAAGACTCTTTGGAGGAGCTCTTACATGATTCTGATTGAAGCCTCTGGTTGAGAACCAATACATTTGGTTGCTACAAATTGACTAATGATATCTCCAGTATTCTTGTGGCATCTCCATAGCAAAAATAATAACCTCATCTTTGACATTAACCCCCATTTCAAACTTTTCTGATTTTTGAAATACAAACCATGCATCTGTCATCAGGCAAGATATTATTTGTCTAAATGCCAGGCACAATTGGTGACCAACATGTGGGAACCCTGGAGTACTTGGCATAGATGGTACACTTCAGTGGGAGACCTAGAAGGGCAAGCAAGGATCCATCCTTGCCAACAGCTCTGTTAGTTTTTAAATGGATTGGAACAGTTTGTTTTGTTTTATAATAGGGACCCATGAAAAAATACATTTTTTTTGTACCAGATACATACAAGATAAATGCTTTGCTCCAAAAACATGGCAAACAGTAATGGGCCACAAATGCGGGATGTGGATCAATACTGATTTCTACTAACACTCAGGGAGCAGCTTATTGATGAATATCCCCAAATGCCTTGTTTTAATAGTTTGAGAGAACACTCATATCTGACTGTTCATGGCTCGAGAGACCATATTCTGCATAGCATTTGTTTTCTTGAAGAATTTAGTTTAAGCCTCACGTATCCTATAAAATCCAGCTACTTAAGTACACCCTTTCTGCTAAGCAATCATAATAAAAGTAACTGCTCCTATGTTCTGCATTTGAGAAATCAGTCTGAGTAATAATGAGAAAGAGGAAATACTCTTCAGTTTTCTGACTCACAGAAGAGAGTCGTCTGTACAAAGCAGAAAGTCATTCCAGAATAAGAATGGCCAAACACTGTCAGGAAATACTAAGGGAAAACGTTGCTTTCAATTTTCATAATATGGTTGGACACTGAACTTATGAAGATGTAGGAAAGGCAAGGAATAAGCATATTATTAAATATCCTGTGAATTCCATTTAGGAAGGGATAAAGATTTTCCTGCCTATATTTTTAGAAAAGAATTAGGGTTTATTATAATTAAGATACATTGTGATTAAAATTTAAATAGCACTATGATTTTAATCTTTAAAAAGAATCTTAAAATTCTAAAGTAAAAAAAATGCCATTAAAATTCTCAAATTGGTACTCTGGGAGAATCAACTTTGTCCTACTGTATTTCTGACGTGTCTCCTAGTTGACTTAATGTTCAGAACAACAGATGTTTCAGAGAAATGAACATGCTTTGGGAGGCATCTTATTTGAAAAATAGGAAGCAGCAGTAAACAGTTATTAATAACCAGTCACTGTGAAATTCTTCTAAAACTCAGGGAAAGCTTTCACTTTTGATCTATAGTTTTGAAGTTGTCTAATTTTTTTTAATGGAAAAAGGCAAAGTTTTTGTCCTGTGAATAAAATCTGTTAATTATTTTCAAGGTTTTTATGATTCCATTTATCTTTTTAAATAGCGACTATATTTTTTAAAATGTCAAGAAAATGGAAATGCCAACACGTTTTCAAAAGAGAAATGCAATAGTGTGGATCATGAAACAGCTCATGGTCTTACTTATCTTATGGTTAGTAGATTGATGATCCCCTACATTTACTTGCAGACCAAAACTTTGGACACATTTGAGGACAGAAAACAAGATCAACTACTGGTGAAAGTTGGGGATCAATTCCATGCAATTGTCTGCCCCCAAAATTCAAGTTGGCACCTCTGGTTGCCATCTGTTCATACACCAGCTATCCCCCAAACCCCGAGTCCGGGGGTGGCGTTACTGAGCAGAGCAAAGAGCCGACAAACTCTTGCAGTGGCAAGAGGGGCTCATAAGACTTCAGGGTTATGAAAGGTCTCATTCTTGACCGTTTCCTGGCAATGTGATGCTTGTTCAAGTTCCTTTGTGCATGTTGTGAATTTGAAAAACTATTCGGGACACATCCTGGAAATTTTTTCTTTCTTCTGAAAAAGCTTGTTTTTTTTTTTTTTTTTTTGCAATTGATATAAATGGTCTCTGTCTCCCAGAAAAACAAACACACCAGCTAAACTTTCTCAGGTCATGTGAGAATGAGAGGGCAGTCACTGAAATAAGTCACTTGACCTATTTTTGAAGTACTGGATAAGAGCAAGAAACCAAAATTAGTTTAAGGCTGTTATGTTCTGCTAAAACTTCGGAAGAAGACCACAACATTAATTCATATCCACGTAACCTCTACCATGAAAATCTGGACCAATGTCCATAAAAATCACTACGGTATCATTTTAAATCTTAGCAAAAGCTTCGACTTTTATATCCAGTGAATGCAATCTGCTCTGTTAATAAAGCACCTATTTGTTGTTTCATTTTCAGTAGATTTTTTAATGTTACCCCTACAGCCTCCTACGCATTAGAGAAGTCATAGGAAAAATTGCGTTCACTCAATGGCGTTTTTTGTTGTTATCTGAGATATTTATGGACATTGAAATTGTAGATGGCCGTTTCCTCACACTGAAATCCAAAGAGAGCTTGCTTCCTTGGAGAAAGGGGAGCTGCTGAATTCTTTCTCCTACAGTTTAAGTACCAGGTATAGCATGCTCAGGGCTAGTGCAAAGGGTGGAAGTTTGACCATTTGCAAGAGACTGTTCAACCACGCTGCTGAACCCCTGGAAAGACTTTAAAATGTTGTTTCCCTCCCCTTAATTCTTTGTTTCTGAAGACTCTGAAAGAAACTCTATCTTATTTTCAAGGAAGTAACAAGATGATAAGAGAAAGGGCCTTCTAGTCTCTAGTTACTTGCCTCCCTTCCAACCGCACTCCTACCTGACATTGGTGACACACACGGTGGACTCCAAACCTCCCTTCTCCATGGCACTTTTTTCCATGTAAGCGTAGATGTCCCCATGGGCAAAGGCCACCAGCCACCACATGATAGCGAAAAGGAGCCAGCTGCAGAGGAAGGACATGGTGAAGATGACCAGCGTGTGGCGCCATTTCAGGTCCACCAAGGTGGTGAAGATATCCTGCAGGAAGCGGCCCTGCTCGCGGATGTTCTTGTGCGCCAGGTTGCAGGCGCCGCTCTTGGCAATGAAGCGCGCTTTGGGCAGGCGATCGCGGATGCGCGGCTTGCGCAGGTTCTCCGCGGCGATGCGCGCCAGCACATACTCCTCCGGGATGATGCTCTTTCGGGCCAACATGGTCTTGTAACCATAGCCAGCCTATCCACCTGCCTCTGGCCAGTCTTTTCTGCGCCCGGAAAACGTTCTCCTGCAAGAGGGAAGTGCGGATTAAAAACTTAAAGAAAAAGGAAAAAAAAAACCCCAAACGTCATTTGCTCACCTTTTTAGCTGTACACTGGGACGTGTGTTCACAGGCAAGGGGACAAGAAGAATGAATATTCCTCCAAACACATGTCTCGCTGTGCTTGGTGGTGGTCTGGGATCCCAGAAAAATTATTTGGCCTGTTTTATCAGGCCAATTGTTCTGATATCTTCCATTTTAAACACATAAGGGGCCTTAATTCATTTAAACTAAGTCTTGCAGGCAGCAGGTGCTAAAAATTTGCAAAGGTATCTGCGCACAGCATTGAGGGTGAACACTGATACCAGCTGAGTACACGGGCTCCTCGTTGAAAAGTTTAGAGATGGAACAATATTCAAAAAGAAGAAAATCACCCTGCGTTTTTACAAGTAGAAAAAAAAATGATGTGGCTTCTTGTACCCGAAGAATACGTTAAATGCAACCTCGCAAAAACAATGTGGTGTGCAACTTGAACATTAGCAAGAATTATTTGCAATGGGTAGGAAGAATCAGCTGCGTTTTCAAAAACAAGAAAAGTTTCCCATGGAATTCGTTAGGCTTTGAAAACTTCTTTACAACGAAGGAATCAAACCCGACCTGCGTGGAAGCGCGGAACACAGTAGGCTGGTGATTGAGGGAGCTCGCTCCGGGAGTCCTCCTCTGGGTTTGGCTTTTGGAGTCTTTAGCGGGGACAGGATAGCCTCCCCCTCCCCTGCCCCGGAGGCCAGCCGAGACTTACAGACTGGGGGCCCCTGGCGGGGCCGCTGCACTTCCCGGCTCCCGTGGGTGCACGGCGGGCAGCTCCCCTGCTCTCCCATTCCGGAACCGGGGAGCCCGGCCCGCCGGCGCTGGAGGAGGGATGGATCCAGGCGCCGCAGCTCCCTAACAGAAGAGTTATAAAATTAAAAGTGCCTTGGGATCCGTGTGCACAGGTAGGGCTGGTGAAAGCGGGATGAATGGAGACGTCCCCCAGTTCCAGCTCAGATTCTTGCCCCAGGCCCCTGCTGGCTCTGGCGGCTTAAGTTTTGGGGCTTGGATCTAGCGGATGATGCTCCACAAAACCAGCCTCCGAGTTAGGGCTGTGACGCGCCAGGCCAGGCTGTCTCAGAGGTGGGGGCGGTAGGGCGCCGGCCTGGGGAGGGGCGACCCCGGCGGAAGGCGGGACCGCAGGGCGGTAGCCAGGACCCCTACACCCTGGCGACATGCACGTCTTTAAAAGGCTCTGTGCACCGTGGAGAGAACTTTTGAGTCCGAGTTCAGTGACGCAAAGCAATCTTTATTTTCATTTTACTTTGTAACCTGGGTGGATAACTGGGTTACTTCGAAGTGAATTAAACCAGGGAGAGATGAGCGGATACCTTAATGAGGCATTCAAACTAGTGCACACGCATTTATAATTTGCATTAGATTTCTGTGGAGGAAGCATGATGCAGGTAAAAAAATGTTTTGGAACTTAACGCCAATTCTCAGGGAGTTAAACACGCACACAAACGACCTTCCCACACTCCTTACCCCCGAGAAAAACCCAAGACAGAACTGGCAGTTTCGTCCAAGGAAGAAATGTTACCGCAAACGGGACTGCTGTCAACACTTCAGCACAGACACAGTCCTTCGGCCTTCAGTAATCGGCTGCTCTCTGACATGTTGCGGCTTCTCGCTCTTGTCCAGATTGTCTGCAGGATGAAGCTGAGCTGGGGCACGCAGCGATGAGTCTACAGTACAGATCTTTCCATAGCTTTTTGCAAAGCAGCCAGCGAAGACAAATGGGCTTTCTCCTGCAGGTCAAGCTGCATGCTTTTGGCGCTTGGGTTAATGGAAACTTTAGTTCTTGGAAATGGCATGCATTTTTCCAAGATTCGGGGCTGACAGTGTATGGAGCAAAAAAAAAAAAGTTGATATAATTAACAAAAAATCCTACAGTTCATCTTTAGTGGTAACAGGAGAGGAGCGATTTCCTCCCCTTGTGGGTTAACCTCTTCAAGCCCGGGGAACCTGGTCTGCCCCTGGGAGCTGTCCCCTGCACCGTCATTAATTGCAGTACTGTGTGTAATCCTTTTACCAGAAGGATATAGAGATCTATTTCTACAGTTTATTCCTGATTTTTAAATTGTGCAGTTGAGTCTATGCACTCTTATACATTATTTTATCTATGGGATTAGTTGCCTATTTTGTACAGTTGTTTTATGTTTGTAGGTATAGAAACCTAAATATGTAAATGATAACTGTTGATGTTAAAAAGTCAGGCAGCTGTGTGAACAGACAGCACATTGACAATTTAAAGCGAGCAAGGATATGATTAGAAAGGAGATGGAATATAAAGAGATGCTGTGAGATTGCAGAGGAGAGAGATTTAAGACTCAGAGACTGAAGAAATATTCGTAGATTGTTAGCATCTGGTTAGGTATACGTGGGGTATACAAGAAAGGCATTCCACAGAGAGGGAGTAGCACAAGTAAGTCATGGAATATGGACGATTGTGGAATGTGCTTTAGTAAGACATAATTTACTCAGTGCTGTTGGAAGCCAAATGGGGTTGAGCCCCTGAGTCCAGTACTTTCCTGGGCAGCTTCTGTCACCAGCACCTCAACACTTAGTTACTCATATATCTGTCCCCCCAGATCTCTCAGCTCTGTCCCCACAGAACACCAGGCTGCAGGAGGGCAGGGAGCACTGTTCAAATTACAGACACATGAGAAGCATTTCGCAATCTGTGAATGAAACGCATAAGTTTGAAAATGGTTGTTGGGGCTTTGGTAAAATGTATGGGTAGTTGATATGGCAGCTGGACTGTTTCAGAAGGCAGTGGGGAGGTGTGGAAAGGTTGGATGCGGGGCCAGGTGTTTGGTTCAGCAGGTTGGATGCCCACATCGCATATCAGATTGCCTGGGTTCAAGGTTAGTCTCAGCTTCCAAAGCAGCTCCCAGTTAATGGGATGTAGCAGCAGATGATGATGAAGTTACTTGTATCTCAGCTGCTCAAATAGGAGACCCTAATGGAAATCCAGAGACCCTAATGGAAATCCAGGCTCCCTAGGGTCTCCGGGTTTGGGGGTGGCTCAGCCCTTGCGTTTGGTAGTTAATCAGTGGATAGAGGGTTTCTACTTTAAAACTGGTGAAGAATGTATGCTATAAAAATATTACAAGAGTGTGTGTCATAGCACAACAGGTTGAGGCGCTGTGTAGGATGCCCACATCCCTTGTCTGAGCACCGATCGCAGCTTTGGAGCCTCTGCTTCCTGACTAGCTGCCTGCTAATGCACTTGGGAAGGTGGTGGGTGTGGCCAAAATATTTGAGTCTCTGCACACACACATGGGAGACCTGGATGGAATTCTTGGCTCCTGGCTTTGTCTGTCCCAGCGTTGGCTGTTGGGGATATTCGGGGAGTGTACCAGAGAATAGATCATTCTCACTTCATCACTTTGCCTTTCAAATGAATACATCATTCTTCAAAAAAGCAACGATCTACCAAAATTGCATAGATGTTTTCCCTTTCCATTCCTTTCTGACAATTTGCCTTATACAGTGTACCCCCTTTTTCATTAGTTCTTCCATGTTACACAGAGGCTGCATTAGCGTTGGTAGTATCTCATTTCCAGAGTCAAACCGCTCCTCATTCCTGTTAGCAGGTGCTCACTAACAATTGGTAGATGAAGGAAAGACAGAAAAGTACCTGAAATTATTCTCTTTCTGGCATTTGCTCTCTCATCTCTCTTCCATTCATGGTTTTATAGCTATTTCTGACATACGAAATGTCAAGTATCAAATACCTGAGGGTGTAAGCTATCATGTCTGCACAGATTCCCCTCTCTACAGTCCCTCTTCAAATTAGCCATTCCTGCCTTCCTCAGAAACTTACAGAATAACTCCAAGGGAACAATAATAAAACTTGATTGGCATTTGCTGGCTGTTGATCTTGCTCTTGATCTTAATGGGGAAGTACTTCTCTTCTTGCCTCCCCGCCCCATTTTTCTGGACACACCATAGCTGTTCACTAAGTGCTTATTACTGAGTCATCTTTGACTCCCTCTTTTGACCTTCATTTTCTGTATTATAATGCAAACAGCTAACATTTATATTGATGTCCAGAAACGGGCAACATAAATCAATTTTTCAAGAGTGTATTTTTGACTTAATGCTTATTTTATTAGTCCATTTAACCATTATTTTGCTGGTGTTCAGAATAAAAGTGACCTGTGCTTAGTGAAGACTTAGGCAAGTGGTGGTTCTAGAAGACACTGGAGATAAGTTTGGGACTGAGCTCACTTTGTTTAAACATCATGATTTTCTTGATCATCCAGGAACTCTTTTCTTGAAAAAAAAAAATGTGTTTGACAGGCAGAATGACCTGAGTGGGGAAGGTAAGGGTTTGTATTTGCTGGTTCAATCCTCAAATACCACAAAGGCCAGGGCTGGTGCAGCCTTAAACCAGGTGCCAGGAACTCCACTCTGATTTCCTGCTTGGCAGCAGCAGCCCAGACGCTCAGGCTACCTTCTGCTGTTCAGAGATGTGGGTTACCAGCAAAGTAGCCAGGACTTGAAAGAGCATGCCAATGTGGGGATGCTGACAATGCAAGCAGCAGCTGAATATATGGTATGGAGGTACTGGCTGTGCCATTCAGGAGCTCTGTGGGAATCTGCTCATGTTCTCAACCAAAGAAATTCATATAGTTGGGAAGCAATTTGGAGATCCCTGTTCACCATTTTCTCTTTAGGCCTGATAAGCACTTGATTTGGGAATAAGGAAGTTTCTGAAATTCCTCTCCTAAGAAAGCAAGCTGTTAGGCTCCGTCAGTTGTGGCATATGCACCAGGTTCATGCTGCACCAAATTTCTGTTGCTTTGATTGCTGCTCCGAAACTGAAATCCTTTAAACTATGCCTGAAATCAATGACTGAAGTCCTCGACTTTGGTGACTTTGCTTTTGAATGTCTAATGAATACTGAACATGTGGATTTCCTGAGCCACATCAAACTTAAGAATTTGGAGAGTCTTCAGAATGACAAGGGCAACGAATCATGTTAGCAACTCAAATATTGGTTGATATCTTTCTTGGTATGCTGCTTTATTAGTGTCCTCATATAAACCACTTTGGAACATACTGCTTTGGAATAAGCTTAATAAAACTGTTACATAAACTAGTAATCAAAACAGCATGTTAGAAACTCACTTTTTTTGGAATTACCATGAAACAGGAATAGCAGCATAACTCTTGTTATTCATCCAATAAGTTCAGAGAACATTTTTTTGAGACAGTTCTTTATGTACTAAAATAATATTTCTTCAAAGATATCCTTTCAGTTTGCACATGCAACCTGGACTAAATTCAGCTCACAGGTGAATTATCAAAGTCCAGAAAGTGAGCATTTTTGGCAGTCCCTCTCTTCCATCTGTATCTGTAAGAGTACAATAAAGTCCCTGCTATCAGATATTCCTGGGGAGAAATAGCAGACAGACAAGTAATATGAAATTATCAGTAGTGTTAAGATTTATAAAGAAAATAAGTATTAAGAGCTGAAGTCAGAAGTAGGTAGTTTTAGATAAAAGTATAGAAGTAGTCTCTTTAAGAAGGTAGAATTTGAATAAAGAATCCAGCTCTCTGCTTGTGATCTGGGAAAGCAGTCGAGGACAGCCCAAAGCCTTGGGACCCTGCACCTGTGTGTGAGAACTAGAGAAGGCTGCTGGCTCCTGGCTTCAGATCAGCTCAGCTCTGGCCATTGCGGCCACTTGGGGAGTGAATTGGTGGACGGAAGATCTTCCTCTCTGTCTCTTCTCCTCTCTGTTTATCTGACTGTCCAATAAAAATAAATAAATTTTAAAAGAATTAGCCAAGTTCTCAATAAGGAAAGGTGTTTCAGGTAGCTCAAAGTCAAGTGTAAGGTCTTCCAGGTGGTAGACAGCTTGGAGTATTCGAAGAACAGTAACAACATCAGCACCGCAAAGTCAGAAGAGGTGGGGAATTGGGCCATGCACTCCTGTCTCTGTTTCCCCTTTGACCTAAGGAACTGAGAGCCAGCCAGGTTTCAGGCTATGCAAATCATTACTCCAATCCTCGAGGCAGCTACCCAATAATTGAGTCATTTTCTGTGTTTTGTGTGTGTTGATTAGAATGCAGCAAGATGACTTCTCTGACATCACTTACCTGGTGGGTAGGAAGCTATGACAAGCTAAGAACAGCTGGTCCTAATTGCCATATCTCCATTGGACAGTATGTCAAAAGGAAATGTGTGTATCTGCAGTTGTGTGGAAAACATTTGGTAACAGTATTTTTGCCTCTCCAGACTTGGGTTAAGCAAAGATAAAGTATAAAATCTATGGCCAAGAAATTACATTATCACCAGTGAGAAAGTATAAATATTTCCAATAAGATAAAGCACAGGTAAATGTTGCCTAGAAAGTCTCCTGGCCAGCCAGGTCTGAGAAAGTCACAGAATAAATATGAGGATGCTCTGATTGGATTAGGAGCTGAATGTGTTCTTCAAGAGTAACTAGGTTGGAAGCTGGGTCCCCAGTGTGGTGATGTGACAAGTGGTAGACCCCTTAGAGGGTGGGCGTCTCATAAGTTGGGGAGGCGAGTGGGAGTATCATCCTTAGAGGGCATTAGTGATGGTATTAGAGTGAGCTTTTATCAAGGGGCAACCTTGATTCTCTAAGTCTCCTCCTTTCTCGTGTCTTGCCATGGAGTCTTCCTCATGCAAAATGAGGGCCTCACCAGAGACCAAGCTCCTGATCTTTCACTCTCGGCCTCCAAATTTGTGAGCTACAGAAATCTCATTTCTTTATAGAGGATCCAAACTCAGACATTTTGTTATAGCAACAGAAAACAAATAGAACACACAGATGAAAAGTACTTGAGAATATTGCCTGCCATGTGATAAGAACTTGATAAATGTCAGCTCCTATTAATAAATTATATGTGATTTGGTGATTATCCAAAAGTTCTCATGATAGAGAATGAGGGTAGAGTGTATAATCCATGGATTTCTTCAACTGTTACATAACTTTGTCTTTCAAGACTTTTTTTTTTCCATTTTACTTGAAAGGTAGAGCGAGAGTATGAAAAGGACAGAGAAATCTCTGCTCATTGATTCTCAGTCTGTTTCAGTAGCTAGGGCTGGGTTAGGCTACAGCCAGGAGCCCATCAGGGTCATGAGCACTTAAGCCATCTTTTTCTGTTTTCCCAGAATGCATCTTAACAGGAAGGTAGGATCAGAAGGCAAGCAGTGACTCAAACGAGGCATGCTAAGAGGGGATACAGATGTCTTAGTTGGCATCTTAACAGCTGCATCAAATACCTACCCTTTAATTATTCTGTTAATCTGAGAAAGACAAAAAAAGCCCACTGTTTCTGAGATCTTGCCAATCTTCAGTGTCATCTGATCAGAATTGTACTGACATCTCCTAAACTCTCAAATATAATCAAGACCCGTCATGTTGTATTTAGGAAACAAGTAGGTCCTGTGGTAGAACTGAGTACCCATGGTCATTGTCTTCTATGGGTAGGCTACACAGTGCAGTCATAACTAAAGCTGGTAGGGTTTCTCCTGGGAGAAGACAAGGACTAGCCACTGTCACTGCTGGCTTTTCCAGGGTCTGAAATTATGGCTTCAGATTCTAGTGCCAAAGAAAGACGAGTGCACTGCCTGGAACGTGTCTTCCTTCAAGGAGCTCCTCTCAACTGTTTCTGAAGCTCTCAGGAAAAGAGAAGTTTGCAAGGATGTCCTGATCCCTGGCTGGGTTAGCACGTCATTAGCTTTTACAAAGCCAGTAACTCATGTGATGCTTGGAAATGCAGACCTGACATTGACCAGAACTCTGTAGAGTGGCTCCTCACTGCCACCCTTCACAAATACTAGCTGTGGAAGGGATTAAAAAAAACCAAAAGTTTTAAAGGGACATTTACACTGTTGGATTCCAAAAGATAGGCTCCACCCCTTTTTTTCTCACAGCTGTTAAATATCTAGATTTTCTTGAGTTAAAATGATCTGTGCCAGGAAAACTCACTGGGACATGGTTTTCTAAACAGGTGCACACTGTCATTAAATATTAACTTGATATTTTAAATTAGCAACATCTTTATCTTACTTAGAAGCAGAATAGAAGGGATAAGTAAATTACCTCTCTGTAAACCTACAGAAATGTACTATGCATTTGCTGAGAATAATCCTTTTTTTTTCAAACTCGAGGAATTGTGGAAAATACATGAGTTACACCAGAACTTCCTGTGTGAGTTCACAGAACTTTATGATGAGAAATATTTGGCATCAAATATTAGCTCTACTTTTTACTTGATTAGTAGCCTCAAACACCCTGCTGAGCTTCAATTTCTTTGGTGAGATGGAGACACTAACATCTGTGTTTCAGAGGTGTGTGTAGAGTAAATGAAATTGCATTTGCAATAGATTCAGCATGTGCCCCAGATAGTGAAAATAATTGTAACTCAGATACCATTTCTTCAATATTTAGCATTCAGTTTATTTACATTCTTCTTAGTGTTTGTTCATATGTCTAGATCCATGGCAAATAATAATGGTGACAACAGATCACCCTTGCTTTCTGCTTGGAAATTTTTAAAACGTACTTTTGTATTGTTATTTTCCATGATGCATTTTTATAGGGGTAGAGATTCCTCCCTCTTCCAGTACATTTTCCTCTCCCACACTCTTTCCCTATATTTTGGCAGTAGTATAGTGCTTTAGTAACAGTTGCAAGTTTAACATTCTCCTACTTAGGTATATTACCACATTGTAGAAAAAGGCCAAGGTGGAAAATCTAGTACCACACTGTCAAGGTCTGTTTAACTGATTCTTTGAGAGTTCTTTTTTTATTCGGGAGTAGAGATGCGTGCCACAATGCATCTTAACGTCCTGATATTCTAGTCTCCATCATACAGTTCATTCTAAGAGAGTATATGTATATACACGTTTACCTATATATCAATTTGTTTTGTATTTTGCATGAAAGTTGTCTTTCTCAGAAAGAATGTATGGTATTTGTCCTTGGGGACTGGCTTATTTTAGTAAAATGCTTCTTGAATATATGACTTATTTGTCATCTTAACATTGTATTTATTTTCTACTTTTCTAAATGTTTTAAAATTAGTATTAGGTGATGAATCATATAAAATGCCCTTTTAGCATTCAGTAAAGTGGCTTTTCCCCTTCTTTGGTCAGTGAATATGTTGAAATAACACATTTAAAAATTGTTTATTTCTACATGCCTGAGGTGAACTCTACTTGGTTATGGTGAACATTGTAATTTTTCATGAATGCTGCATTATGTATGCTAAACAATTTGTTTTGCATAAATATTTGTGAGATAGGTCTGTATTTTTTTTTTAGTTATATCAGCCTCATTTTGGATAAATGTTATGACTCCTTGTGAAAAAGAATGGATGTGTGTTCTTTCTCCAAGAACTGGAGTCATTTGAGTAGAATAAATATTACTTTTTCCTTGAAAAGTTTGTAATAATTTTGAAATCAACTGAGTCTGAAATTTTTAGGAATAACTTCTGGGCTTTCTGAACACTTCTCATTCCCGTCCCCTCCTTCCCACCTTCTCACGTTGTCTTCATATCCCCTCATTGTGTGTGTGTATTCATATATCACAACATCAGGCATTCTTTCTTTAGTGTCAGCCTTTCACTAAACATAGTATCTATGAAATTGACCATGTTATTAAAATACACCATAGTTTTGCATTGTTCAGATATGTCCTTTACCTGTTCTGCCGATGGGCACAGGCGTTGTTACTCTTTTTGACTGTTACGAACAGTGAACATTTCTATGTACGTCCTTTGTAGACCTAGCCACTCATTTCTTGGATACATAAATTCAGATCTTGGCTGTGCTCCCAGGCATGGAATTATTGTGTCCTAGTGTAGGCACATACTTAGCATCAGTAGAAAATTCTGGTTTCCATCCTGGTCCTGTTATTTGCATTCTCTTCTCTTTAGCAACATGTGAGATTTTCAAACTGTGCATACTGGAACTGGAATTGTCTATCTGTGTTACTCTAGCCATTTAGGTAGTTGTTTTAATTTGCATTCTAGGTTACGAGTAGCTTTGAGCACATTTTCACATGGTTTTTGGTAAACATAAAGGCTGTAAATCCTCTTTGAGATTGTTTCATGATTATTTCTAGTTCTTACACTAGTATTCATTGTGTTTTGTGATTCTCATCTTCGTGGTTCATTTTCTCATATGGTTTTACTGTTGAGGTTTTTTTCCCCCGAAGAAAATGTAGGTTGTAGTCTTACAGAGTGACTTCCCAAGTGTTCAGGGAAGAATCAACATTCTATGGTTATTTTTATGAGCTTTTGCCAAAATTAATATAATTTCATGTGACCCTATTTAAGAGGAAAAATGCACATGTATTTTAGGATTTTACACAATTCTCTGTAGAACCCACTAATACGGGGTATATGTTGTAGATTAGTAATATTTCCTGGTATATTATGCTTTCCAAGTCATAAAGTCCTTTCACCATCACTCCATTCACTATGAACACAAACTCAGTGAGAGCAACAGGATTTTCTATGTATTTTAGTTATCCTTTATCCTTTTTCTCAAATAAGGATGCAGTCATTAAATAAGAAAGCAAAGGTCATTGTCCAATATGTGAGAGAACCAGGAGTAAAGTGAGTTGTTCTAATTCCAGGTCAATTCCTTTCTCAGTGGTTTTTTTTCTCTATAGATTTGTATATTTTTAAATTATATTTCATTGGCCATAGAAATCATCTAGTCCCAAGCTGCATTAAACACCTCACAGATTGACTCTGGAGCCTAGAGGAGTCTGTGATGAACAGTGCAGGCCTTGAAGTCAGATTGCTTGAATGTGTACCTCGGTTCCTTTAAACCTTGGCAAGTTAGTCTCGCTGATTCTCAATTAGTAAATGGAGATAATCCTATACCTCATAGAATTTTTTCACTATTAGACGTCCAAGGTTTCTATCATATCTGTTCAGGAGGCAAGAATGTTAGCTATTTTCCTTATAGCAAAATTTTTATGCGGTGGTTTATCCAATATGCATTCTATTAACTACTGAGGTGATTTCATATCACTTCTCTCTTCCCCAGCGATTTTACTTCTCTTCTCTTCTTTGATATGGAATAGTGCTAGACATTTCAGAGATTATGATATTTAAATCATAAATCATTATGTCATCTCTATGCTTCATTGGCACATGTAACTAAGCTTTATTAAAATATTATGTAAGCCAAGAATTTCTCATGAAATATTAGGCTTGCTAATTTTTTCCCTGCATTTTTCTGGCCGAAAGCCTAGATGCCGTGTGTTTCCAATATAGCATTTTAGTGAACTGCATATATGCTAGAAGTTCACTCAGTGGGAACAAACAAGAAAAGCTCCTACGTTCAGGTGGAAACTTGCTACCCATGACTACAGCCTACTGTCTTTTCTTGCTATGGGAAATGCAGTTCCTGGGTCAAGTGCTTGGTCCTTTTAAGAGATCAGTAGATCACTAGGAAAAATGAAATATGCTTGCAAATTCTGCATGAGTTGGGATCTAAAAGAGCCTAGTGCAGTTGTAGGAGGGTGTTACCACTTGTTTTGAAGGGACAGTTGTGAGAAAATGTTTCGTAGGTTGTGTGTTATGTGGTCATTTCCACAGGGAAATAAAACTTGGGTTGAACAAGCCAGTATTTGGAGGTGATTATTTACGGCAAAGGGATTTTGTTATTTTCAATTACATCTTTTTTGGACTTTGTCATTTCATGGTTAGGAAGGTGGGGAAACATGAGAAAAGTGGCCAAGGGTTTTACTCAACTAGCTCACTTTAGTGCTTCAGTTATAGACAATGATTTTCCCTATTCCCAGAATTATTTTTTTTTAACAGAAAATTATCAGTACTTAGCCAACCTCATCATCCTCTGTCTGGAACTACTGAAAATGATGCTCTGCTTTCATGGCACTTGCAATTACATTCTCCTGACCATTTGACTTCTAACTGGCATGTGCCACCTGCCAGACTCTTGTTCCAAAGTTTTCTGATTATGTAGAATATGAAATACTCTATGAAATAAGCTGGGTATGGTAGATTCCTTGCTTCGTAGATTGAAATGGACAATCTGAGAAATGGAGATTGCTGTAGGATGAAGAGTGGGAAGATTCAGTCTCGGATTGGGATGGTTTGTGCTGGCTGTGTGCAGAGATACAAATGAAAGAAGGAAACTGAGGGCCCAGACATAGAGCAATGAGGTCCAGGGAGTGGGCTGTACTGAGGCAAGTCCCTTGGCCTGTCCTGGTCTCCTCTTTTCCCCAGGGCTGATAATTCCGCTTTTCCTAGATTCCAAAACAGTTGGGTCTTTCCATCAGCTGCCTTGTTGTTTTGAAATGCTGCCTTTTGCATTAGACAGATTTCAAATGAGTGAATCAGGGCAAATCTTTTAAGTCCTAGCCTCAGGTTTTCCATTTGCAAAACTAGTATTATAAAGATACTCGTTTAAGACTACTGCATTTAGTACATTGACCTGTGAACTGGCCTGCCAAGTCATGTCTTTGAATAATTTCTTGTTACCCAAAGGTGTAATACAAATACAAATACTTATCAGTCATGATGATATAATCAAGGTTTATTTTTCTGCAGCATCCTCTAGTAGAGAGTTATCATCTATAGATGTGTCAGTCCCCAGCTTCCAGGACAATGATTGTCACACAATAGTGCTGGCATTGTTACCTTTAAAAGTCACTTAAGGTTCCTTCAGAGTAGTTTAAGTTGGACTAGATCGCACATCAGATCACTGGAAACATTTCTTATGATCTAACTAGAAGTAAAATGTTTCCTTACATGTTTTAGGTCTGCAAAGAACACAGATCATTGTGACAGCAAAAAATTCTTTTTTTTTTTAATTTACTTGTTTTTATTGCAAAGTTAGATATACAGACAGGAGGAGAGACAAAAATCTTCCGTCCGATGATTCACTCCCCAAGTGAGCCACAACGGGCCGGTGCGCGCCAATCCAAAGCCGGGAACCTGGAACCTCTTCTGGGTCTCCCACATGGGCGCAGGTCCCAAAGCTTTGGGCCGTCCTCGACTGCTTTCCCAGGCCACAAGCAGGGAGGTGGATGGGAAGTGGAGCTGCCGGGATTAGAACCGGCGCCCATATGGGATCCCGGGGCATTCAAGGCGAGGACTTTAGCCTCTAGGCCACGCTGCCAGGCCCGACAGCAAAAAATTCTTTAAACCCTTCTACATTTATGTGTTGTGTGAATGTGTTATAAATATTCAGACCTCAGGTTAGGGTGAAATGTGAGTGCACACATTAGTGTGTGCCTGAGGGGTTGATGTTAACATCATAATCTATGTTGGGGTCACTGGCTCACTTACACATTACCCAGTTCCAGCTTTTTTAGGAATATAGGGAGGGAGTCAGTGGATGGAAGACCTCTTTCTATCAGCCTTTCCTGGTCTAAGAATCCAATAAGTGAAAAATAACTATTCTAAAATGTGAGAATGGGAAGGAGAAAAACCATAATGGGTAATTGTCTTCCCCTCCATAACAGGAAACATCCGCAGAGAAGCATCAGCACATCCATCACACTTGCATATGGCTAAGTGTGGAAATAGGAACTCAAATTCAGTAGAATAATGTGCAAATGATTCAATAGTGAATTCAGATGTGGGAAAAGTCTTTGATCCCTGTGAACAAATTTTATCCTTAGATCACTTTTTGCTGATTAAACCACAGGACAAGACATTATTCTGAGTCTATTGATATTTTTTTTTTTAACTGAGGTTTTTTTTAACTAAGCAAGGTTTCCTTGATGATTCAGGCAGTTTATTCATTGATCCTGAAACAGCAAATGAGGGACATTTCGGGACACATGTGCAAATCACTATCAGTACCTTATGCTCCATGATAAGTATAAAAGAGAAACGGCCAGAACTGAAGGGGATCAGTGATTTAGCAGCTTGTGACTTTCCACTGGTGGTGCCTACTGGAAATACAAATGTTTATTGTAGAGATTTTTTTTTTAGAAGAAACTTACAACTCTTGAGAAAAAGTGATGTAAATAGTTGATCGTCACTGAAGAAAAATGGAGCATAAGGTGCAGGATACGTTTCCCTGGCTACTGTTGTTCATGCTAAGCTTAGAAAAACGCATTTAAATTTGGATAATGGGACAATAAGGAAATGATATTAGCACTAAAAATCAGGTAACTTGAAAAAATGTGTGATGAAACTACAATGGCAGACAACAGTAAGAACAGATCAGTAAACACTGGGAGTAAAATCCAGACATTCAGTTATTTAATTAGAAATGCCCTCACATTACTAAGCTAGTTGTTCCACTTACTGGACAATTTCATAAAGTGTATGACTTTTGGTGATTTTGTTTCACATTTACCCAAACAAGACCAGGCATTGCCCGCAAGCAGTGTAGAGTTATACTTTTGTACTGTCTTGTTTGATAGGCAATAGAGATGTAAGTGAAAGAATAATCACCCTGTTGAGCTGTGCAATGCAAAGTAATTTATTATGTGATAGCAATCCATATGTTTTCATAGATTGTAGAGGATAAATACATTTATTAAAGAGAACAGACATTTAATATATTGGAGAGAATAAATAGTAGAATCTGTGCAACACAGAGAAGAGGATAACTGTTCTGGGTACTTGGTTAGCAGTAAAAATAATCCATGAATCAAGCAGCTGTGCCTAAAGGGGTGACTGTGGGCTAGGCACTGTATTTAGTGCCCAAGATGACATGGTCCCAGATCTCAAATACAAGATACTTAGATTAGAATTACAAGACTTATCTAGAACTAAACAAGTTGTTAAGTGGATCATGAAAATAGTGTTTGAAACTCTTCATCTTTTTCTCAATGATGTAACTGTTACTATAAGGCTTTATTAATTTGTTTTCCTAAGTATTAAGACTGTAAAATGCTAAAATTGATTCAGTTAATGCAAATCTTGATTTGTTTACACCAGTCTTTTATAGATAGGTGTCTACATATTTCAAGATGAATCTTAATGCTTCATAAGCACAATACAATCAGTGGTTAAAGACATCGCCCTTGATTTTATGCAGTAAAGTTAGTTTTATAAACAACTAATTACTTAATAATCAAAAGCTTTGTGCAGTAGCAGACACTTGGTAAACGTGATTTTCAGTTCACTGTATAACATACACTTCTGCTCACATTGGCTATATAGAAATATAGTTAAAAATAATCACTGAGGATATTTTTAATGGGAAAAAAACAATTTATTTGCCCATTCAGCCTTACATACCTTTACATACCAGCAATAATTTAAGAGATTAGATTAATTTTTAGAAAGTATTTTTAGGGTTCAGTTAATGGGTAGTGATTCTGTTCTGGGTTTATTGGTCAGAAAACAGTGTTTCTAATCAAAGTATTTATATAAGCTAAATGACATGAGGAAATGTGTGGTTAGTATTCTGGTTCTCTATTCTTGTAAAAAACTAGACAGTCAAATCTCTGGACACACAGCACAGTATATTTTCCAAGAGTGAATACAGCAAGAATACAACATGTTCTGTTTCCATTGACTGTTAAATCTTCAAGCTCTTATAGTACATGTGGATCCTCATGTATTTGTACTGGATGCATTCAGAATTGCAAAACTTGTGAGCATGAATGACAGTAATCTGGCATTTAAAAATTATGTTACATACGCATTGAAATTAAAATCACATTTTGAAATACTTTTGACAGATCTTTCTGTATCTCCCTCCCTCTCTAAATCTGACTTTCCAATAAAAAATAACTCTTAAATGATACTGGTGGCACAAATGTCTAGATGCCTCTCTGGTATCTCTAACTTGTGTGAAAAGGTTTCACCCTGACATTGGGCTACTTGTAGGACAGTATCTGCACCTTGGAGCAACGTTCACCCAGAATTATTAATGCATGGTTCCCTGTATAGATACATAAGGTTTGTTAGGCACATTATCTTAGTGTTAAGAATTCTCTTACAGGATAGTGAAAACTGCAATATTGAGTTTGATTTTTCAAATATCCAAACTCTTCATGATCTTTCTAGTTAAGGTTGTAGTTTTCTAGGACTCCCTGAAATTTGACAGTTTCTTCACCTCAGGACACAATCTGGGGTGTGTGTGTGTGTGTGTGTGTGTGTGTAGACACTGAATTTAAAAAAGTTGGTGTTACTAATGCTCGTGTTTTCATAAAGCAGATACTTCTAGTATTTGTTAGAAAATACCTCCTCCTATTATTTCCTAATCACATCTCGAGATTCCAAAGAAGGAAATTCTAGTTTTCCAGGTAAGAGGATAGTAATACTGACTTTTCAATTTTGCTTGAGATATTTACCAGATATTGTGATGAGAAAGCATTAGCTATTTATCATTTTCTTAAAGTGACTTGATTCTTAGAAAAACATATTATTGAACACAGAAATAATATCGGAAATACCATTTAGAAAAAAATTAGGAAAAGAAAATATGAACTTGTTTCTTATACAAAATTTATAAAAATTTAAGATGCTACTTTATAAAAGTCAGGCTTATATAAACCTAAGATGTGCATTATTACTGCATGATTTTAAATACATGCATCGCATTAAGATCCATTCACATATCTGCACGAACAAAAGAAGCAAACACGCCATCCTCCCTTGCCAGGAGGCTTTCTGGTGTGTCATATTCTAGAATATTTCCACGCTTCATCACAATTACCAGGTCTGCTGTCAGAATAGTGTGAACGCGATGCTGCAAATAAAAAGAAGATGTTCTTATTAGAAATGTCACAACCCAAATGCAAGCCACAGGGTTATTTCCTAGACTGAAACCCAGATCCCTCCTTTTTTTTCTTATTTGAAGTGTTGTATGTTTATATACTTTTTAAAATGCTGCCCAGTATGGTGAGATTTTTATATGAGCCATCTGCACTGTCTTGAGTATAATTAACATATCAGTGTTAACCGTCTTCACCAAAGCTTAGGTTTAAGTAAGTTAATATTGGTCCAATAATCAAATGCTAAGAGGAGTCACTGTGAACCAGCTGGGTTACATTTTAGTGTCAAATATTTTAGTGTGGAATTGGGTGAGTCAGTAAAGTAGCTCAGTTCTGGGAACACAGTGTGGAGCAGTGGATCCCAACGTGCAGGGGTAGATGGATTGTCCAGCACTGGAGAACATACCTACCCTATCTCCTTTGAGATCTCAGCCACTCACCTTTCCTTTACTTCCGCATAATACTCTTGGAAAGATGCTTTGGTGTTAATAGCTAATAAATATGTCACTTATGGAGTATATGGCATATACTCCCTATATACTTGTCAATCATTAGAACATTCCTAAACTGTGGATGCTGTATCCTCTCCATAGTACAGGGAAGTCCTCTGGATTTATAGAATGGAGCAACAGCCAGGGTTCACACAGGTAACAAGGTTCAGTAACCTCAAAATGTGAGCTAACTCTGAGGTCTCCCAGAGGGAATATCTGGCACCTGGGGGGACTGTTGCCTTGTCACACTTAACATTGTGGGTAGCAGTGGAGACTTGCCAACAAGACAGGACTCAGGCTGTGGCTTCCTACCTGCAACTTGAACAGTTGAGAGCTACAGACTGAACTCTGCTTGGAATGCAATACGAGTGCCTGTCTGGGAGACCCAGGGTGAGGATCAGATCCAGGTTAAAGACAATTGTGCCCATGGTATGACACATAAAACCAGGCGGTAAACATCAACTACTATTGCTTTTTCCTTTGTAATTTAGAATTAGAAAAGAAAATTTAGAATTTCCTTTGTAATCTCTGTGTTGGGTCCTTTCTTTCCTCTTAAGACTAGTAGTGTCTAATAGAAATTTTACATTTACACATGGCTTACAATGTGTAACTGTAAACTTTCAAGCAGCCCTATCCCTGAAGCACAAAAAACACCTTGTTAACTCATTTCCGTACTATATTTTAACCCAATCTATTCAGAAGTACAAGCAGCAGTTCTCCTCAGAAGCAAAGGCCTGTGTTATCACGGGAGAAAGCTATCTTTTAACACTATTCCAGTTTTCAGCAGCAGTTAGTCAAAGCAAAAGAAACAACTTTGAGACCAAGAGCAGTGGCTTCTCTTGGTTTGAGCCTGTCAGGGTTGAGTTGGAGGATTCAAAAGAATCTTCCTCTTACCATGACTTGATGTGAATAGAGGAATTCTAGGTATCCTAGTAGCCACGGATAGTCTTGAAATAAAGAATGAGTGTAAGAAAGATATGAAAGATTATGGAAAGGTACTCACTAAATGTAGAATGAATTAGAACATATGATAGGTCATTTTTAATAAGGAAAATGTACTCATTTTTTTAGATGCACTAAACCACACCATGCTTCATGCAGAGTAAAAAAAAAAATCAGTCTTCTCAGTAGATTGGGATCTGCTTCCTCTCCCTCCCCCAACTATCCTAGGGGCAACACAAAGTACTCTATTCTCCAACACATCTCCCTATCTTCTACAGTGAGAATTTTCAGAAATATTAGATAGCTCTTTTTTGACTTTGTCAATTTGTGAATGACTGACTTGGAGTCTCCTCCAGGGCAGAGGAAGCACAGAGAAGGAAATGGGCTTGTCTGAGGCGAGCCACTTCGCAGACAGTGTGTCTTGACAGGGACTCATGTCCTGCTGTCCTGCAGACAGGGCATCCTTCTGTGCAGCCCTGCCCCCACACTGGAACTCCAGCAAGCACACCATGAACAACTCCTGGTACTCAACAGTTAAAGACAGGTGTATTCACGGGGCAGGTATGGAACATCTGTAGCTTTTTAAAGGATGCCTACATAACATCCCCAAGGAACAATGAAATTGGCCTATAGGATGGAGGTCAGTCAATTTTAAGCTTTCATAAATCTCTTAATGCACTCAGACATTTGAAAACATGTGAAAGTGCATTATTCAGTACTGAGGTCATTGTGTAGTATCACTCAGTGGTTCCCAGACCCCAGTTCCTCCCACCCTCTCCCTTCCATCCCAGCATTAGCCTTGCCTCACGAAGGGGATTCCTCAGGGATAACTACCAGATAATAGGACAGCTGGCAGAGTAGATCATGGGGATCTACTTGTTGGTCATCACCAAAGTGGAAAAGAGGCCATTCTTGTGACTGAGCAAGTTTGGACCAGTATCACACTCCACCAAAATACCCTCAGAAAATACTAACACAAGGCCTGCATCCACAATAGAAGAGACACGGTGCTGGAGGGAGAAATGGAGAGAAGAGAAGTCAGTAGAACGAAGGATGCCTAAGGGACCATTAAAAAACAGTCATGTAGTTAGCCCAACTGTGAACAAGATCTCATCCCATGATGAAGAGGAAGGGACAGACACTACAGCCTATCATAAGTAGCCGTGACACAAACTGTATGGATTTGAGCAATTCTTCCATTTGGTTGGTACCATCCATACAAAACACCTGCTTCTGTTATGGGGTGTCTGTTTTGTTTTTTTTTTTTAAGGTAAATGAGCAGAAAGAGAAGTGTAGATAGTATTGGAATTGGTAATGAAATCTGAGTTTTGCTTTTAAATCTGTTCATTAGATGATCAGCACATGGAAGACAGAATTATTCCATATGAACTACCTTCTGTACCTGGTGAGTCCTGACCTCCTGCAGTCCTTAGATGTAGGATGTCTTAACATTGCAACTTAAGGGAGTTAGAGCAGAGAGTTGGGAAGAAGATGCTTTCAAAATACACATTTTCCTTTTTTGGTACTGATACAGAAATATTATCAGAAATCTATAATTGAACATAAGTATATTCTAATTGCTCAGTCATAAAAATGGTAGGATCTTAGAATAATGACGACAGTGGAGTAAGCGAACCCTGTTTCCCATACTTACAGCTATGGTAACGACGGTGCGGTCTGCAAAGGCTGTCATCACTACTTTCTGTAAAATATTTTCCTGGAAAAAAAAAGACAAAGCATTACTTTATTCTGGACTACCTTTCTCCTGTCACAACATTTTGTCCTTAAGGCCAATATCCTACCATATCCAATGCCTTCTGAGTACTCTCACTCCTGAGTCTTCAATGGCAGATGAAAAGGGAGCAAGTGCCCGGTAGCAGGCTCCTGTTGGGGACTACTGGTGACTTTACCATGCAGATGAGTCCAACAGATAGAATATATATTTTGCCAGAGAACTCAGAGGCAACTGAAGTTAATTGCATCAGAATGGTTACTTGCTAGAATGTGCGTATCGCCTCAATATTAAGATGTCCATGTCCCACAGCAGTGTTTTGGGGTTCAGTTTCTGGATTCTGACTCCAGCTACCTGCCAGTGCAGACTCATGGAGGCAACCATGATGGCTCAAATGCCTGGGTCTCAAATGCCCAGGAGAGAGACCTGGATGGAAGATCCAGCTCTTCAATTCAGCCCCCGTCTAGATCGGGCTGCTTCAAGTTTGAGGAGTGAAGCGAATGATGGGAGCTCTCGCTCCTCTTAGTACTCAAGTATGTCTAAAACTCTCACTTGCAATTTACTAAGAATAGCAAGCATTCGAAGTCAACAGAATCTAAGGTACTAACCTCTGGATCAAGAAAAGGAAAAATTGAAATTCATGCCAAAAATATGGATTTTTATCCATACAAGGATAGTGCAGGCAAAACCCACTTTTATTTCCAGTACAATGTTATTTTATAATTTAAAAGATATGGGTAAATATTCCACCTCTTCTCCAGAGTAATACTGGATTTGTTAACCCTTAAAATGAAGAGGTTCTTTCTTCCATTCAAATGTGTTCGTGTCATTTAATTAATAGTCTGTTCTCTCTGGCCTAGTTGTATTATCCGTCTGATAATCTAGGGATTGATAAATCTTACGAATTAATGTTAATCTTGATGTACTTGATGCATTTATACTTACTTGGTAAAATGCCTTTATTGCTTTATATTATGTTGAGTTTGAGAAAGCTATATTACTTTACATAGACACTTTGATTAATATTCCTAATGGAAAAATGATGTCAAATTGGTAGCTCCATTTTCAGTAATTTAACTATTTTTAAATTGTTTCACTCTGGGACATAGGTTGACACTATGTAAAGTATTTGGTGTGGGTCTTTTTCTTTTTTTCCTATGTAATACCAAACTTTTGCTATTAAATTAACAGTTGAAAGAATAACATTATTATCCTATACACAATTTTGGTCTTTATATAACATTTTCCCTACTTAATCCCAGCCTTCCAGCCAGGTCTTTCTTGGACATATTTGAACCTTCTAAATAATTTATTTCAAAAAGCAAAGCTTCTAGCTTTCTGTCTTAAACATAGCAAGTTCGATGGTAACCCTAGCAAATAATCTTTTTCAAATTGCTGAGTAAATGGTTGGTTTTGGTCATCATGAAAGCCTACTGGGTACCATTTACATGCTGTATTTTCCCACTTTGTCAGCACATGGTGCAGGACTCTCAGCAACTGAGTTCTGAAATTGTATCAAAAATGTATGCCATGATACACTGCAATAGATTAAAGCTTATTCCTTCAGTCTACCAGAAATGGATCCTCATCTTTCCCCACCATACCCCTTGCTTCTGGTACCCACTTTTTTTTTTTTTTACCTTTTTACTGTTTGCCATCCTCTACAGATGAGTATCCATACAAGTGGGATTATCCAGTCTATATCTTGCTGTGCTTTATTGCACTTATCATAAGATGTCTAGTTATATGCATGCTGTTGTAAATTACAGGAGTTTGTTTTCAAAGATACCATATTTTATCCAGTCATTCATTTATTGGCACTTAGCCTGATTTTGTACCTTGGCTATTGTGAATTGTAACAAAATGAACCTACGCATGTAGGTATTCATTGACATACCCATTTTTTTTTTTTAGAAATTTCACTCTTTCCCAAGATGGCTATAGTAATCTATATCCTGTACACATCTCTGCCAGTGCTTCCTACCATTTGTCCTTTGGTAATAGCCCTCAGTTTTAGTGATGTATTGGATTGCCTGGTGACCACAGTCAGTAATGTGCTATATATTTACAAATCGCTAAAACAGGTTTTTTACGTTTTTGACTTCTCTTTCTACAGTGTTCACACAGCTCAAAATCACACTGCAACACCACACACATATAAACATACAATTATTATTTTCAAATTAAACACAATTAAGAAATTACATTTTCCTTAGATAATAAGTTCAGGCTTGCAGAAATGTTCTCAGTTATTAGCAATTGGAATTCTTTTAGAATATGTATCATGGCTCATTTATTGTAATTTTCAGTGGTTAATCAAGGAGCTGGTTGAGAAGTCACTCAAAACAATCACATTGAGGATTCAGAAACAAATCTGAGAAAATAAGATGGAACTCACATGCATGTTTCCCAACCCACCCATTTTTAAAGCACAGTGTACTCACTGTAGCCATGTCAATGGAGGCTGTTGCTTCATCCATAATGAGGATGCTGCTCTTGCGAACAAAGGCTCTTGCCAGACAAAACAGCTGTCTCTGTCCCACACTAAAATTCTCCCCACCTTCCGTGACAACTGCATCTAAACCAGAGGAAGCAGCAAAGATGTCAGCAGCAGCTGGCAAGTACATTGTGCAGCAACAGTGCGAGGGCTTCCTCCGGCATAGGCAAGGAGGAACGTGACACATGAAGATGATCTTGGATCATTCTGTTTTTACAGCAGGCAGTGAACTGCCTCCTGGCAGTAGGACATAAACACTTTTTAAGCATTTTTGCAAGACATTAGAGATTCATGTAATGGGGGAAAAAACCTGCAAAGGAGAACCATGTAATATCCTTGTGTTACATCCAGTTAGATGAAGTGGCTTGACCAATGTCACATTTAGCTAATTTATGGTATAGTTTTTTTTTTTTACAAAATTCAATATTTTGTATTCCAAGCCCAATAGATTTGGATGCCATTAGATATAAGCTTCCCTGGGTGATAATGGAATTGATTTTTTTGCTCACTTTCTCCAGTACAGTATGTGACGCAGTAACTACGGACAACATTGTTGCATGGATACATGAATAAATCTGCACTTTTTGTTCATCCATCTATATTTCACAAGCTACTAATGAAAGATGAACTTCTTTTCAAAATATCTCATTAAAATTTAAACACCTTAAGTTCCTAAGAGGAATTCCTATGGCTTGTATGCACCTAACTATTGCATCTTCTCACACTTACAGGCTAAGCATTCCTACGGCTTGTATGCACCTAACTATTGCATCTTCTCACACTTACAGGCTAAGCATTTCTTTTCCAATTTTTAATTTACATAACAGGAGGAGGGTGCTGGGGCTTCAGCAGTTGGTGCAGTCTTTGTTAAGGATGAGCACAGTGTTCAGCAGCTAGCACAGTCCAATCACAGTCCCCATACACACCGAAGCTCCCACCGTGGAGAAGCTGTCTGCTAAATGGTGTGTGGGCATGATAACCTAACTGCTGTGCAAGCTCACCGGAATCATGAGGGCAGCATCACCCCAGCAGCAATGAATGCAAGGAAACATCTGAGGACAGCAACACGTAGATGATGGATTAACTGGAGTATTCCAGATTGCTCACAATGGAATGGAATGCTCATCCTCTCCTCATGAAAAAAAAAATCACTTGATTTTTGGAATAGTATCTTAAAGGGCATTACAACATTTTCAATGCAAAGGGATTTAGCACTAGAATTTTATAATTCCAGAAAGAAAAGCATGTAGCAATATTTAGCGTTGAGTAAATGTGTGATAAATGTCTCTGTTCCAGCATTTACCTAGACCTCCAGACAGGGACTTGACCATATTCTTCAGCTGAGCGATTTCTAGAGCTTCCCAGAGCCTGTCATCTGTGCATTTGCACTCTGGATCCAAATTAAATCTGAAAGGAAAAACATTTCATTAGTGAACAGAAGTGATATGCCTGTGTGCTTGTGTTTAAAATGTGTTTTCACAGTGCTTACAACAGAGCAAGTAGGATTTCACATTGCATGAATGAATGACCCTACTGTTATCAAAAGATGGTTTTGATGATATCATTAGGTATGTTTCTATATAGGCTACGATATGGCCTGTTTCATTACTTGAATCCAACTGCTCCATATTATTCTTAGTTTAATGTGAATGGTGTCTTGTAAAATGTTCCTTTGGCAATGTTTCAAAAAGCATATACCTCCATGAAAACTGTTATTTCAGGTAAGCTGTGTGGCACCAAACACAATAGCAGTACTCACAAGTCATGTGGTTGGAGTTATGAACAAACTTTAGTATTGGTAAAGAGCTTGGAAATCCAGAACTTCTACAGGATTTCATGCTTTGAGAAACAGAAAATGCAAGAGTACTTCAAGAGGTACATGGAAAATACAGCTTGGTAAAAAAAAAAAACCCTATATGGGTTCCCTATATACAGATTTTCTATATTTAAAGCATTTAGCAAATAGTAATGGATACCTCTTTTGGGGGGGTGAGGGTAGACCATGGATCAGCAATAGGAACCATGGCAGCCGCTTCTCTGCAGTAACTGGGTTGAAAGTGAAACTGAGGGGTGAGGGAAAATGGTTGAACCACATTCTTCAGGCTAAGCCAGAAACGTAGTTCAGCAGGGTATGTGTAATATTTCAGAAAAGGCCAGACATCACTGATCCTGGATTTGGAGTGGGGGCCTTTGTAGAATCAAATTGAAGGACAGAAACTGATTGAAATTTAAGGGATTTGTCTCCAGGCTTAATAAGAAACTCTAGGGGTTGCCCAATCCAAGTTGTCAAAATATAAAGTGGCCATGAGAAAGCATGTATGGATTTAAAAGAGTAGAACAAAACAAACTTGTCTTCTAATTCCATTTTCCACAAACTTAAAGTCCCTTTGTATTTCATCTTATCTTGACAGTGATACTTCACATTTACTACAAAGCAAGTTTACAAGAAATTCTGCTTAAAGGCCAGAAAGTAAATTCTGAAGTGAACAGGTTCACGCTGAGCGTGTCACCTACCTAATGGAACCACTGAAGAGTATTGGGTCCTGCAGAATGATGGAAAGGCGGGAGCGCAGTGTGTGTAGGGGTAGTTTAGAAATGTCTATCCCATCAATGACGATCTTTCCTGGAGGGAGAATTCAAAATTACAGGTATGTATGAAAATACTAAAATCATACTTGCCTAGAGATTGCAAGCTCTTTCTTGGCTTAAGGTAGAAATTATGTTTTCACTTTCAGTATCAGACATTTCATGATATGTCTTTAAGAAAACGTATATTCTAGGTCCGAGTATTTGGTAGAGCTGTTACACTGTCACTTGGGATACCCACCCATACTCCCTGTCAGAGTGCTCTGTTAAAGTGAAGTCTACTGGGCCTGGTGGCGTGGCCTAGTGGCTAAGGTCCTTGCCTTGAACTTGCCAGGATCCCACATGGGCGCCGGTTCTAATCCCGGCAGCTCCACTTCCTCTCTCTCTCTCCTCCTCTGTATATCTGACTTTGTAATAAAAATAAAATTAACTTTTTTTTTAACATTTAGTCTACTCAGCTTCCCATCCAGTTTCTGGACAGTGTGCACCCAAGGAGGCAGCAGATGGCTCAAGTACTTGACAGCCTGCTAGAAACCCAGATTGAGTCCAGTACCTGGCTGAGCCTTGGCAGAGCCCTGGTTAGTAATGCGGGCATGCGGGGTGGGATCCAGTAGAGGGAACGTTTTTCTGTCTTTCTGCCTTTCAAATGAATCAACAATAAATTTTAAAATAAAATATACATTTTAGTGACAATTTGTCTTATTTACATGTCAAGTAAGTTTTCGGTTTTTGTCTACATTTCCCCATTTTAAACATTGTTCCCACTAGAATCCCTTTATCATCCTTAGTTTTTTTCTCCATAGGATCTATTAAAATCTCATTTTATGTGCATTTAATTATTTTTGTAATTATACTTTCCTGGTCAAGAATATAGGCTCTAAGCTCTTTTACAAGGGTTTTTTGTTTGTCATGCACTTCTATATTGACTTAATTGTACAATGCATTGCAAATAAGTGAATCTTATGAGGTACATATCACATTTTAACAAATTTCCCTTCACTATATGCAGCCTTATGGGGACATGTGCATTCCTGGTCTCTCTTCCACTCCATACATTCATTTATACTATCGCTGAGGTAGCAGGCCTGGCTCAAAGTCACACCCCCAGTCCTTTCCGGTAAATGCAGAGTGAAGAGTAGGTGAGGACAATTTGCTTAAACTGTCTCACAGAATGTATATTATTTATTTAAAATGTTAAGAGCCAGGTGTTATTGAAAAGAGAATGAGCCCTTGGTAGTCAACGCAGTGCCTAACATCCTTTTTGTACACACCTGAGGACCAAACTAACCAAATGTAATCAGTGATCTACTTTTAATTTAAAAATGTATCAGTTGTCTTTTGAAAGTGCAATTATTTCACAATGCGAATCCAACAAACTGTCCTTTAACAGTGTGTATATTATTATTATTATTAGCTACCGAAAAAGGGACTGCAAACCCAGCATAAACTGCTTCTCCTAATCCTATCTAATAACGAAGTAGTGCACTTACTATAGTTCCACTTGGTTGTTCAAAAACTGACCCCTTTATTTCACAAAGCTGTCATTTACATCAAATAATATAAACTATGATTAGCATCACAGATACTAATTTCAAGTACTTTCTTGAGCTAGCTTTTTAGTTTATTGCTGAGTCCACTGTCAGGATGCTTATCTTCTGGCCTATTTATAGGACAGCTGATAGACTAAATAATGTGATTTTTTCCCCACTAAGACAGATTCAGTAAGTTCTGTGGTTTTACACATCATATTTATGATCTTGTGAATGAATAAATATTTGGGGACACTGTTAACACGAGCTTGGCCCATTACAGTGAAAGCTGTCCTCTCAGAAGAAAACCTGAAGACTGTTAAACATTCGGGCCAGCTGATGGTCTAAGCGACGCATGAACATTTAAAATGAAGATTACTTACCTCCTTGTCACTTTTTTCCTTTCTTGGAAAAAGATATTTTTGAGTATGAGGAAAGCAAAGGCAATCTTTTCCTCTTAAAATGCCAGCCTCCATCCACTGCTCTTCAGAGCAAGTGGCTTGGTTTTCAAATCTCCAGTTAGTGTAAGTCTTTAGTCATATTCTCTAGACCTGAAGTTAGGGCTAAGAATTTCATTTCCGCAATTTGATATTCCTTCTTGAACTCTGGGCTGTTTACTTGGGATAACTGCTCTGAACAACATGTAGAGGCAAAGTCCCCATAAATATTTACTTTCCATTGCTTTGGAATTAGGTAAGTTGATGTGTTTGAACATTTTTTAAAAAAAATTTTTTAAAAATGTTATAGCTCACATCTTACCGTCAAATATGTCAACCATTCTGAAGAAAGCCAGGGATAAGGATGACTTGCCGCTGCCAGTGCGACCGCATATGCCCACCTAGGAAGGCGACAGTAACTCAGAAGGACTGGGACTCAGGTAAAACCACGCTACACTTCAAAAGTTACATTTCGATTGTCATTTTGTTCTTGGGTTTCCTTTATAAATTATGATCATTAAGGTGATACCATGTGACTCTACATCCAATTTTCCTTGATTTCATTCTTACTCATTTTCTATGTGGTTGTGCTGTTTTCCCTGCATGGCCCAATTCTTGCATTGAGTATATTTTTTGGACTAATACACAATTCCATTGTGTCGTCAAAGCATTGGTTTATAACAAATAGATCAGTGTGCAAATATGTATACATAATTGTTATTTTTACAATAACTAAAATGACATTTTGGGGCCGGAGACGGCATGAATACATTCATGGGGATGTCTGGTATGGCAATAAAGCTGAAGCCAGACAATTTTAGGAGGATCAGAAAAATCGACAAAAGGTTCCTCAAAATAACAGATGACAATATGACAGAGAACGAGTGTGATTCATCTGTTGATTCCCTTTTATGTAGACAGTCTGACTTCTATCACTCAGGGGATATTAGATGAACTAAGGGAGGATACAATTGCTTTGTCTGAAGAACTTACTATGTTTGAAGGTGATAATGGAGTGGGATCCAACCAAAATTTTATGCATATAACAAGACAAATGGTTGTGAATTCCATACCTTCTGCCCAGGCTTGATGTAAGCCTTGACATGTTTAAGAACAGGTTTCAGATTATTCTCATATCTGACACACAAATCATGAATCTTGATCTCCCCTTCCTGTGGCCAATGTTCTGGGACTTGAGAAGGATCTAAGGATGGGCCAGGTGAAAAAGATAGACTAGTAAGAAGGTAGATTGATAGATGCCAGGTAATGGGCAGAGACTTAGCAAGAGACATACACACTTAACTTTGTAAATAAATATATCTTTTCTAAAAAAATTAAATCCAGAACATAATTCTGTGTATTTTAAAAATGGAAATTACCAACTAAAAGTTCTTCGTTTAGAACTTTTAAAACAGTTTGTATGTGTGTTTGGAGCATATTCCAATGCTCACTTATATTCAAGGTGAATACATAGAATTCATCTGGGAATTGATTTTTATTTACCAGTTAGGTTTTTAAAAACATTTGACTGGTTAAAATGTAAGGTGCCTTGTAAGGTTCTGGGAATATGGAGGTAAAAGCAATAACTGGAGCTGTTTGCTGTGTTCTTGCAGCAGCAGATAAGCTAGGTCGGTAGTGACTGTAGGACTTGGAGAACCATCAGGTGTGGCTTGACTCTGTGGTAACACAAGAGTTCCAGATGGTCTCACATTGCCTGAGATGAATCTTAGAGGGTAACAGTCAAGGAAAATTGTTTTAAATATATGAACAATATGAAAAAGCACAACATACTGTTGGGGCCAGAGTGAAAAGTGTGGATGCATGATAAGAAAACCAGATGTGTAGGCCAGGGTTGACCATGAATGGCCTAGTGGACTTAACTAAGTTACCTGGATTTTTGTCCTTAAGTAATGACATAGCTGAAAATCCCAGTCCATATTCCAAAATGCAAATATTGTGGCATCTAAATTTACAAGATCTTAAGAGAGAAAATCATAGTTCATAGCGTAGGCTGGCAATTAATGTAATAAAGCATAAATATTTGTATAAGTAAGTTTAAATATTATTAGTGCCTATTTGGACTTTGGTTCTATCTAAGATGTTTTAGGTATAAATACTTATTTTTTTCATGTGTAGATGGTCAAGCGCAGTCAAGCTGAGTGAGAACACTACTGGAATGGAAATCAAGAGCCACAATATGCCTTCCGTGCATCTGATAATTAAATGAACATTTCAGGTAAATAAAACAAGACTCAGAAATACCCATGGTGCCTTCGTAGTTCTCGGACTCCATAGTCAAGAAACTGTTCACTTTCTTCACTGCACCCATCTGGACCTCCAGATCAGCCAAGTTCCTCACAACCCAGTTCAGATAGTTGGTTATCTGTGTCAGGTGACAAAAATACCTGTTTTAAAACTATTAGCAGCTTCATAATCATTGCATATTGTGGGGATAGGATGACTGAAATGGTTAGCATGGGACACAGTTCACACACAAGTACTATGATCAGAGACCAAGACAAAGCGGAGAGACACAGTGGTAAAGATCTCTTTCAGTGGAATCATCATCTTCAGATTGTCATCAATGTTCATGAGCAATAAGAAGCTATGTGCGCTTGTGTTGGCATTTAGCAACCTTACATTCATATTTCTTTGGGCAGGTGTTTTGCACAACAGTCACAATGCCACATGGGACATGTGCACCCCGTATTCAAATGCCTTGTTTTCATCCTGGCTCCTCTGTATCCAATCCAACTTTCAGTAAACTCATATCCTGGAGGCAGCAGATAACAACTCACATGCTGTCACCTATATGGGTTATATGAATTCAGTTCCAGACCCTTGGCTTTGGCTTGGCCTGCCCTGGCTGTTGTGGGCATTTGAAAAGCAGATGGAGTCTCTAAGTACTGTTTGACAATGTCAGCAGTGAACCCAAGCTGTCCTAAAATGCTGATTTGGGACCTAACCCTATTATTTGTAAGATGCCTGCCTTCTGTGAATTTCAAACTTCTCTAATGTGTCACGCCAAGTGTTGAGAGTAACTAAGGTAACTATAGAAGGTACCTCCAACACTGCATGCAGAAGAATATTTTCCACCCATTCCTACCGTGAGTGCATACAGCAGACCCAAGCCGACCAATCCGGAATTGGAAGACCCACTGATAGATGCAATTGAGGCAGTCAGGACAATACAAGCTCCCAGGTAATCCTAAACAGGAGTAGGAAAAAATGTTACAGTATTATTAGAGTATTATTGGAAAAGTGACCACTAAGAAGAGACAGGCCATTTCATTCTGTGTCCTGGTACATCGCAGAGGAGGACATTTCAGAAAGGAAGAATTATCACTTGCAACACAGACGAGAACGGAGAGTGACACATGGCTCTCAATACATGCGTGATGCTCTGTGCCCAGAGGACAGAAGTGCCTTGTCCAAAAAGGCTATAATGCATGCATAGCCAGGAGCAGATGAAGGAGTTTTTGTTTTTAGCTCCTACGGCATAGTGCTGGCCAGTCAAGCAGTTGCTTTTGGACCTAATCTCTAGCCTCAGTTTCATGAGTGCTCATCTTGGGATTGCGGTAGCTCCCCTGTGGACTATAGTGAGATCCTTGCCGAAATTTGCCCGTGATTAATGTGTTAGGATTTATATCTGAACTTCATTAATTATTCGGGCCCAGGGTTGGAGACATGAAAACTATTGACTTCATGTAAATATGGATTAAATTTGCTCAGCGATTAAAAGTATGGTCAAGTCAGTATTTCTGCATTTTCAATTACTCATTGTAAACTTTTTGCAAACTTTTAGAAATTCATTATTATCAACGTTAGACTCAAAGACAGGTGATATCTGGTCATTTTTAAACACCCCCACTGCTTTTCAATTTCCTAACATTCACAAGTGCCGTTCTTGTATGGGGCAATGGTGAGGTTTCAGTGTGTCTCCTAAGTGTATATTTGTTGACTTAAAAAAAAAAGATTTATTCCTTTTCATTGAAAAGATATACAGAGAGGAGAGACGATCTGAAGCCTGCAGCCTCCTCCAGATCTCCCACAGGCGTGAGGGTCATAAGGTCTTGGGCAATCCTCCTCCCAGCCACAAAAATGGAGCTGGATGGGAAGTGGAGCAGCCGGGACATGAACCAGCACCCACATGGGCTCTCAATGTGTGCAAGGCAAGGATTTAGCCACTAGGCTATTGTACCAGGCCCTAACTGTTGGCATTTAACTAAATTGTTGAAGCACTAGGAGGGTCAAAACCAAATTCAACTATGGTGTTTAGAGGTAAGGATTTTGGAGATTAACAGGATCAGCTGTTATCAGGATGGAGACCAGAAGCTAGACCTGTGCTTTTTGACTCATGCCATGTGATGCCTAGGCCACCCCAAGACTGCTATCTGGAAGACCAGTGCCAGATGGGGCTCTTGAGCACCCCACCTCCCAAGTTTCTATGACAATAAGGCAAAACACAGACGGTGAAGATGACACCCCAACAACTTCCCATGCTGCTGTACCCCCGTCCCTGAAGCAGGCGGAAGTGCAGGCACGGGCGCTCCTGGAATTAGCTTGTTCTGTCGTACTGGGGAACACCCTCTCCAGCTACATCGTCACTGGTCTTTCAAACAACAACAAGCACAAAACAAATCCAAAACCCTAGCAACTAGACTTTAAGACTTTAACGACAGCACTAGAATTGAACGTGCTGAAATCAACCAAAACAGTTTCTCAAATCGGCTCACATGTGCATATTTCTGCTTCTTTTTGAAAATAGTCCCAAAGATCAAACTGTTGGAGAGGACTCGGGGAGTACAGCCTTGGAATCACACTCTGGACTTGAATGTTGCTTTACCAATTACCAGCTAGTAAGATTACACAAGTCATTGAAACCCCCCAGAGACTCAATTTCTGCTTTAGAAAAACAGAAGTGATACCTAATTCACAGCGATTTTGAAAGCAGTAAGAATGTAAAATACCAGTTAGATTTCCACTTCTTGCCATACCACATGTCTTTTATCCCCTTGGGTGATTTTCAAGCATTTAAAGTAAGCTTTACAATGTGTGCACATCCTAAAACGTCAAAGGTCAAAAATCACATTTAATTCCATACTGATTCCCATAATCTTTACAAAAAAGAAAGAAATCTGTTAACCCCTTGAGGCAGTCAATTCCACTGGGAGGTAGTAAGTACCTCTTGGATGGCTTTTCCTGTTGTATTCATTTTTTTTAACAGCTTTTCACATCCCACTCAAATCATTCCCCCTCTTTTGCTCTGAACTTGGACATGAATGTAGAATCCAACCAGTCTGGAGTGTGTTTTATGGTTTACAAATGCCAATGCTCAATCGGGACGGAGATGGACACAGAATATCCTGCAGGGAGAGAGCTCTCCCCTCCTGGTGCAATGGGCCAAGATGGGGTCAGGCTGAAGCCAAGAGCCCACAACTCCATTCTTGTCGCCCACAGTGCTGGTAGGAACTAAAGGGGCCACCATGCCACCTCCTGGGGTCTGCATTAGCAAGAAGCCAGAAGCAGGGGCCAGATGGGGAGCCAAGCTCAGGTACTCTCTCCAGTGTGGGATGCAGTATGTTATCCACTAGGCTAAGCCCTCATTCCCCAATTCTAAACAATTTACACCATTATGAAGTTTTTTTCTTTGTACCAAAAGGCTAAAGTTATGTGATTTATTTCCTTGGCGTCTCACATAGTAGTTGCTATATAGGCTCAGGCATTTGGCGCGGAGGTTAACAGCGGCATTGCTGGGTTTTAGTGCCTGGCTTTGAGTCCTGGCTCCATTCCCAGTTTCTGCTTTCTGCTAATGTGCACCCTGGGAAGTGACAGGTAATGCCTGTGGTTCCAGCTATCTACATGGGAGATCCATTCTGAGTTCCTGACTTCTAGATTCTGCCTGGCTCAGCCTTAGCTGTTGCCAGGATCTGAGGAGTCAACTTGTGGATGAGATCTCTCTCTCTTTTCAATTTTAAAAAATAGGAAAAAAAGCTTTTTTGTGATAAGTTGCAGAAAGTAAATTAGAACCATAGCATGGAATTTAGACCCTGCCACCTCTGACCTTATTTGAGATGCAGTTTCTGGTCCTTCATTCTGCTCCAGGCACACCAACCTGTTACACATAAGCTTCATTTCTGCCAATGACATCTTCAAGGGCAAGTTCCCCCAGTCTCTGATGCCCAACTTCAGCTCCATCTTCTCACTGAAAGGCAACTCAAAATCACCCCCTTACAGAGGCCTCCCTCAGGTTCTAATCCCAGCCCTGAAGCTTTACTGTCTCCCACGGACTTCTACTTACCTGAACTGCATGTTTGTGTGTTTGTTGCCAAGCTCCTCCCACAGGACAGAGTCTTTGAAGTTTGACCACTACTCTCTCCAGCCTCAGCAAGAGTGCTAACCATGTACACTATAAGGGTTTAGGGATGCTTTACAGAGTAACTAACTGGACAGAGTCACCCTGTCATAAAACATTTACAGAGTTTTCCTATGAGCCAAGTGCCTTCCAAATTAGGACTTCTCCTGACTTTGCTTTTAGGATTCCTATGAGTCATTTAGCTCCTCACCAATATCTTTTCCATATTTTAAGAGTTGAACCTGGCAACAGAGTGCAAGGATGCATATTTGATAAAGTGGGAAGTCCAGCACCAATTTAATAACCTATTAATCTCCCATCCAGAACTGTAATATGACTCTCAAAGCTTTGCTGTGTATAAATGTCACTCTTTTTTTTTTTTTTGAAGTGAGTAGCACTCTCACCTAAGCTGTGAACTTCACTGTTCAGTTCCAAATGATGATTTAAAAAAAAAAACAGTTTAGTTATGTGGGGGAAACTCATACAATTTCTGCCTTCTCCTAGATGAGGAGCAGATCTGGACAGGGCTAGAGAGATCAACAACACATTGCTGCACCCCTGGCTATTGGGAGGTGCTGAACACACACAGGAAGCAGTGCCGCTCACTTTCACTGTGGCCTGCTGACTCCAAAGCCTCTTTGTGGGATCTCTCTCTCTCTCTCTCTCTCTCTCTCTCTCTCTGCTTCCCGATATGAATTTTCTCTTACCCTTTCACCACAGCAAGACGAAGCCTTGGAACGACAGCCTTTAGATAAAGTTACACAATTTTCCGCACATGGCAACATCAATGCCAAAGAACTGGAACTGTTTAGTGCAGAGGGATGAGCAGGGAACATCATGCTGAAGCAAAAAACGTAAGCAGCAGCCGAGGGCAGGCTGCGGTGACACATCGCAGAAGGTCGTGGCCCGCTCCCCCGGCCCCCAGAGGACAGTCCTTTGGCTGCCAGAACAATCCGGGTGGCCGCTGTCTCCCGGCGTCCCTACCAGCCAAAGCTTTCTTATTATCTTATCCACTCATCCTTTTGAGCCGTGCGTCATGACCTTTGATTTTTTGCAAATTCAAAAGGATATAGGGTGCACAAGGCTACAACTTTGATAGGGAAAAAACCCACTTTATCCAGAGAAAGACTAAATTGTGAATGTCTTAACTGTTACCAAGGATGGGAAAGAAGGAGAAGCCAGTCATCCAAATAAACAAATCAATAAGCAAGAGGCAGGGCTCCGGGACCCTCAGAAACAACATAAGGCATTCTTGTCCCATTTTCCCTCACAGGAGGATTTTTATATCACTAACAAGACATCGTTTCTCAAAGCCAGAACAGGGAAAGAAGAGTAGCCACAGAGAACTGGGGTACAAAGCCTGAAATTGGAGTTTGTGGAACTTCTGAATCTGCGTTAGGGAATCCTGCTAAATGCCCCCCTTTATAACACTTCAGTTGTGTTTCTGCTCTTAGCAAATATGTGGTGTTAACTCACCAAGAAATATGACAAAGGACAGAGAATGGAGTGGGTTGTGTTAGAGCTTCAGATAACATCAACACAGATTTACTGGCCCAGCAGACATTTCATTGCTTATTTTTACAGTGACTTATAAGGCAGAACATGTGCAGTAATGGGATTCAAAGAACAATTTACACCCTAGTCTCCAAGGCCCTATATCTGAAAAAAGTATTTTTGACACCAGAAGCAGTTATTTCAAGCAGAACGCGTGGCTTTCATGGTATGGAGGTGTCCCCAGAAGCGCAATGGTGAGGAGGTCACTGATGTACCACTGCGAGGCAAGAATGCTTCCCGAAGGAATCTTCTATTCAACTAAACCTGCACTGTTGCCATGGCGTATGCTCTTGAATTACAGCATTGATAGTTAAATGTAACTATCTTAATGAAAACGGAGTGAACTCAGAATACAATGAGAGTCAATCAAGGTTCCTATGTTGGCTCTCTAGGACTGTTGAGAGGAATGTGTGTGCATCCATGTTTATCCCCGGGAACTTACTGCCACATATACACACCAGATAGAGACATCGTTCACAAAGGACTTCACACTTGCTCAGCAGACACGTCTGAATTTTTTTTGTATAAACCAACAATTTCCTATCAAAGCTTGCCTTTACCCTCCAAAATAGAAACAATTTTTTGGTGGTATTAGTTTTTACAGTTCATTGAGGGGGTCCTTTAAAAACAAGACTATATAAATCAAATCTTGAAAGGATTAAGATACGCAGAAAGCGAAGAGTCATAATAAGAAAGGCGTTGTAAAGTAGCAGCAGGAATGGCAGATTTTACCCTTTTTTGAGTATCAGCATGTTTTGTTTTCAGTAGGTGGAACTAGAATTCTCTTCTCTGAAGGCTGTCAGCTGCTCTCACATGTGTAGTACACTTTGGGCCAAACGAAAGGAAATAATTCTCCATTGGGCTGCTATCCCTATCTAATGTTTGACCTCACACTTGGAAATTTTAAGGTTCTAAAATCTCATCTGACTGGGTAGACAGAGCTTGGATTTCTTCAAGACTGGTGTTGTATGGTTGGCCTCCACCTGCTGATGTAAGGGCTGTGGGGGCAGGAACTAGACTCACACCTCAAGTGCAAAGCACACACGTGCCCCCTATGCACACCCTTCAGTTTCAGACTCACACAAGCCAGAACAAAAGGTAACTATTATTTTCCCCTTATGTTTTGGGGGCTTCCATTTTCTGGGTCACTCCTCTCAATGCCAGCAAGACCAAGATTGGGCCTGGTCAAAACTCGGGGACTGGAATTCTATCACAGTCTCCCATGGAAGTGGCAATAGAGACCATCTTCCACTGCTTTCACAGGAGCATTGACAGTGGAGCAGCCGGGACTCCAGCCAGCTCCCTGAAAGGAGATGCTGGCATTAAAAGCAGAGTACTAACCCACTGCATCAAATACCTGTTCCAGCCTGTTTCATTTCAGCACCATCACATCTGCTATACCATCTGCCTTTTGTCTGATCTGCTTGAGTTTTGAAACGAAGTCTGCATACAGTCCAGAAACGTTGAGAATAGGATTATTCCAGTAGTATAGAAACACCTATTTTTCAAACCAATAGATAACTAATTTCAAAAATTACCATGAAGTCATTATCTGCAACAACACAGCTTATTCATGATTTCATAGAGCAGTCTGTAAACTATTCCTTTCCGGGGAGAATATCTCTCTCCGCCCTTCCCTTCAACTTCTCTCTAGCTGCTTAGCTTAAGAACTGCTCAATAAAAATAGTTAACATTTCCATTTTTTCATTCAACCATTCAAAAGACATTTTTGAGAGCATTTGTCTATCACAGTACTAGGGGATTAATATCATTTTAAACCTAAGGGGTCCAGTGCAATGGCTCAGTAACTAAAAGCTCACCTTACATGCACCAGGATTCCATATCCAGTTCATGTCCCAGCTGCTACACTTCCCATCCAGCTCCCTGCCTATGGTCTGGGAAAGCAGCAAAGGATGGCCCAAAGCCTTGGGACCCTGCCACCTGCATGGCAGAACTAGAGAAGGCTCCTGGCTCCTCGCTTTGGATTGACTCAGCTCTGGCTGTTGGGATGATATGGGGAGTTAACCAGCAGATGGAAGATCATTCTTTCTCTCCTTTTCTCTGTAAATATGATCTGCCTATCCAATACAAATTAATAAATCTTTGAAAATACATTACCTAATACTATCAAAAGGTACATATATTTATTCACCCTTATCTTTAGCTGAGGAACTGAGAATCAAATAAATCCATATGGGAAGCCAAGTCCTCACAATGCCAAAGTTTGCTTGGTTTTCCACATCACATGGGGCAGAAGAAGCAATCAATGATCAATCGCAGTTTGTGCTGATAGGATCCTCCACCGGCTTAACACACAACATGTACATCAGGCCCATCCTGCTCAGTGAAGGAAATGAGTACATCTGTTCACTGCTCACATTTGCTCTTAAAAAAGTGAAGCTGTACAAATATTTGCCATTCCATTAACTTACATGGTCTAGAGACTAATGAACACAAATGATTTTTTTTGCTTCTTTGGGTTATTTGTCTTGCCATTAGCTAAAACATTATGACAAATTTCATCCATAACATAAACAAACCTGATCTATTTTAAAGCCCAGAAAATGTGAGGCCGACAAGGAATCTTGGTGCAGGGCTAATTTTTACAACTCTGAGCCTCTTTGTGGCATGCCTCTAGTCTGTTTGGATTCCATTTTGAAATCATGAAATGAACGTACCGTCCTGACCTCCAGCCATCTGTTGGCAGCTGAGAGAAATAAATAGGCAATGTTGTTTGTGTCTGTCAGTTCCAGCATACGTTGCTTAAATCTGGTCTCATGCCTGCAGAAAACAAAAATATTGTGATGTTAGCCACACAACAGGAGAAGTAATAAAAGCAGTCACACTTGCTACTACACTATTTACTCAACAGAGTGACAAAGTGATGGGGAGAAACGACTGGTACATAGACTCCTACTTAAAAACAAAGACCAGCTGTTACTGCTGGGCTGCATTTTTAGCCGAGATGGTGGGGTCATCCCTGCTAGGCCAAGAGTTCCTTTTGATGATACAGCTAAATATTATTTCACACATTTTCATGTAGTTATTGTCATTAGCACTAGCCCCACAGTAACCACACAGAGTATAATAGATTCTACCTGCTTTTTGGGGTGGTTTATTTGACTTTTCCAAATGACGTAGTTAACTGTTGGTGCTGGAGGAGAAACAGGAAAAACAGGAGGCTTTGCCTATGTCAGGGACACAGATGTTTCTTTTAAATTCTCTTTTTACCTGTTTATGGCAGCACACCATGGAAACCAGGGTGGCAAGAAATAGAGCATAGAAAGCTTTGGAAATGCCAAATGTTCTTTTAGCATCACTGTCGTCAAAAGATTCATAGCTTTTTGTAAGGAAGATCATTGCACAAAACAAACTCACAAGATTCTATGACACCTTGCAATTTGAACATTAATCCCTGACAAAGTTAGCTCATTCTTGATGCTAAACATCACACCAAATTCTGCATAACCCATCTTAGAAGTGAAACTGAAAAAAGCCTCTGTATTTGAATATGTAAGACACCGTCTCATAGCAAGCCATGCTGAATAGCACAATTTTTTTTCTAAATCCCCCAAAGCAGTCTGGTTTTGTGTCTTGCTTGCTCTTACCTGCTTTAACTTTATCCAACCTCAGTAAACAGAAACAATGGAAAGCTGGCAAGTTTAATCAAAACAGCTAGTCTGAAGACTGGGGAAATGGCATATCGAAATGTGGATTATTCCCTTGTGGTGGCCACAGTTCATCTCGTCTGGACTCTAGCATGTGTCACTTATACTTACAAGGTATAGATAAGTTTCAGTGGAAAGCCTAGAAGTGATTCTTACATGATAAGACTGTCTCAGTCTTCAAGTAAAACTGCAAAACTTCAGGATAAAGCATCCATGTTGTCCAAGAATGAAAAATTCCTAGCTAGGTGGGGTGTACACTTGGCCACCGAAGCAATCTATATCAGCCAATATAAAGCAGATACTTGATATTTATCCAATCAATCTGATCATTCCAGTATGCCAAGTCAGAAAAATAATTTAGTCAGACAGCAACATCTGATCAACAATGATCAAAGGATCAACAGTCAGATCCAAATAATGATGTCAGTTGGAATTCTGTAGCCTTGGCCCAAATGCCATGCATCGTAGCGCCTGTGCTAAGTGGCAGTGCTTTGGGGTGAGAGTTGTCCAAGAAGAATGCTTCTCCCCAGATGCCCCTTAAAGGGACTAACAGGGTTACTGAAAGGCAGAAGGATTCCCAAGGTGGCTGGGTATCTGCTCTAAGTGAGATATCAAACTAGACACTAGGAATACACACAGGAGTAAGATGTGACCTCCTCATTTCAGGACTCCTCTCTCCAGATTAGGAAGCAGACACTGCACCACCAAAGAAGGATGGCACCATGCAGGAATCAGTGATCCTACGCTTACAGTGTTACCTGCACATGGAGGAGGGGGGTGGCTTGTAGTAACCAGGGAATCAGTACTGCTGGGAAAGGACTGGAAGGTGGAGTGAGGAGAGGGAGGATGGTCTAAGTGAGTTTTATGAGGAAGGAACTGGATTTTTCAGATGAACTAGTTATTTCAAGTAGTGAAAACAGCTTGAGCAAATGCGTACAAAGGAGAAAACCCATTACGTTCCAGGGCTCACAGTAGTTACTCTCCTTAGCACTCAAGTTTGGGAAAAGGTGAGGAGACCAGCTGGATCAAAGCCAGTGGTCTCCCACAGCCTTGGTTCTGACCAAGTGTTTCATCTGGACTGCCCCTACACTCCCTTTACTTTGCAATGGTGCTTCAGAAATGCTCTTAAAGGGTTTGTAAATGGAGCTGGCAAGGATGGGAAGCAGCACTAAGAGGGGAGGGGTGACATGCAGCGAACATTCTTTCTGTGTGTTTCTATTTGGCAAGAAACCTTCTGTTTTCCTAGTGGAAACTTTGACACACTCAGTCTGTATCTTTTCATCCACATCCAGCTCATCTTCTGAATATTCTTAGACCTTTATTCTGTCAGACAAAAAAAACAGGAAAGGTCACTGAAATCTCTATGATACTACTTTCATGGTCAACTACTTGAGGGAGTTCACTGCTTCATGTGAGTACAACACGAACCCTGAACGCAGAGGAGCAAACACAGCCCAATCAGTAAATACTAACTTTCCAAAAGGCTCAAGGCTCTAGGGACTCTGCAGCTTGAAAGAAAGAACAGATGGATGGAAAAGAACATGGGCGATTGCCAAGCACAAGTCCAAAATGTAAAGAGTCTAGATTTTATCCATGATGGCAGAGCCATTCCATCAGTTCCAAGACTTTGTTTTCTTTATAGAAAATGCCAATATTCACAGTATTTGGTATTTGCTTTAATTATGAACTTCGGACAATCTACTTCTGGATGTAGGTAGTTTTGGATACAAATTGAGCTATCTTTGCCTCTTTTAAGTCAAATATTGAAGTTTCACGTGTAATACCAAGAATTATTCTAATACAAAATTAGGGACAGTAATGCCAAATTCTGCCCATGGGTCCAGTGAAGAAGGCAAACAGATAATGTGAACCTTGACCCTGGTTTAATTTCTACTTTCAGTCCAAATCCCCATTTCTCTTGAAGGTACTTTACACGATTCTTGCCCTTGTCACGTTAACAATGCCTCACCTGGCCTTTCGGGGAGAAGACAGAGGCTACTAGCTGTTGAATCCGTGAACTCCCTACCTGCTTTCCTGACTGCATTTAGTGCGTTCCCATCCCTCTGGAGAACTATGCGTCAGTTCCTCCTGTTCTAGCTCAACTGCTCTTTCTACTTGGGCTCTTAAATGCCACCCTGCTCATCTGACATGAAAATCGGCACCATGAGCTGTGCCATTCTGCCTCTATTTCCCCTTCTTCCCTCAGTCTTCACAGATGTCCCTATCATTGTCCTCTTAAGAATAAGCAGATAGGGCTCGGCAGCGCGGCCTAGTGGCTAAGGTCCTCACCTTGATCCCATATGGCTGCTGGTTCTAATCCCGGCAGCTCCACTTCCTGTCTCTCCTCTCAGTATATCTGACTTTGTAATAAAAATAAAATAAATCTTAAAAAAAAAAGAATAAGCAGATAGCAAAAGCCTCTTTGCCACTCTCTTGACTCCTTCTGTGGTCAGTGGATTCTCCTGGGGCCTTTCCTTGCCATTTCCATGTTCCAATTTCCAGTTAATTTTTCAGTGCTCTGAATTCTGACCTCAATCCTCTGCACTTTACCAATAGTGCTCTTGCTAAATCCACCAGAACTGACTGCCAATTCCAATGGACACTTCTCATTCCCCTTCATCCTCTTTATGTCTTCACTACCATTGACCATTCAATTTCTCCATTAAATGCTTGTTTAATTTCAACATCGATTCCCTGCCTAGTGCTTAGATGGTTTATTTTCTCAACCGACTAGAATTCTTTCTGGTGGGAACTCAGTTCTGTCCTGTTATGTGGTAACATTTATCACTGTCACATCATTGAAATCTCATTTTGGGAGGAGGGATATGAAACTAATGATGTTGTCTATAGTACACATGGAGCAGACATAAGCACAGCTGATCCTAAAGCCTTCTATGTTTGATCTAGGTAGAGCTATATGTAAATGTTTGCTTATTAGAAGGCATAATTAATATGAAGGGTCATCAAAAACACCAGATGACCACTTAAGGTCATCTGATAGCCACTAGGGTGGCTTAAAGTCCTTAGAAGCTGGGTTTGCATCCTCTATAGTATAAGCACAGCATGAGGCGAGACCTCAGTGAACTATCATTACCATGACTAACTTGTCATTCACAGGATAGTTGGGCTTTGAGGCAACTAACATGCTAAAATAGCCCAAAGATTAAAGTTGCTCAGGCTTAAATCAGCCTTCTTTATAAGGCATTGGTTTGGAGCTGATTGTGTCAACCTGACCCATGCTGGGGTTGGCTCGGATCTGGAGAAGGTCAAGAAGATTTTGAATTGGAAAACAAAAGCCAACACAAAAGTCCACATCGGTCCTCCTCTTCTGGTGATGCTGGCTGATGAACAGACTTCCAACAGGCTCTTCCCAAATGGGAAGCCCTGGAAGCATGCTGCAGGAGACGAGGTCCAACAGTCTGGGAAACATCAGTAGGGACCAACAGGTTCAAAGGTGGAGTGTCGGATTCATTCACAAAACATCTGAATAGCTGCTGTATGCCTGTCTCAACTCATATTCTGGAGATGAGGATCAAAGATACACCATCAGCTTTTCAGGAGCTCAATCATGTGAAGGAATGCAAACACACAAGTAAGTCATTCTGACACCATGAATTCTAGGATACAAGCGAAGACAAAGATATTAAGAAGTATATCTCCACCCTGACATCCAGAGGAGACTCCCCATGGTGGATGATAAGCATGAACTGATATTGTAGCAGTAAGAGAAGCACTGATAAGCCTGACCTAAAGGGAAGTTTGGAGGACAGGTGGTACATTCTGGCTTATTCTGGAGCATAAACTCAAGTGGACAAACTATCTTTAAATTGTGAGCACCTGGAAGATTCTTCTTTCCATGAGATATTTTCTGCCTGCTTGATCTTAAGGTGCTGGTCATCTAAAAATTTTGTCCAACCTATTTTTAGTATATCCATGTTCCCAAAACTAATAAATAAGAGAATGATATCCAAACTTACCTCCTGCATTGGGAGATGTGTTAGCACAATTGTATACCCAGCGTCAACCACTCCAAGTGTCCACCATACTTCAACACAACTTTTATTTGTTCATTAAGAATCACATATCCCTTCGCAATAATCTATAAAATCTTAAAACTTGTAACCCAGAAAACTACTTACTGATGAACATCAGAAACCCAGACAGAGTCATCTTTAACTTCTCCCTCAAACTTACTCCTCGCACTCCATTGGTACTTAAATTTCATTAGCTTACTTCCTAATTGATTTTAAAATCTGCACGTCTTTAGTGCCTGCCTCCGCAGGCCTTCATTTTCTCACCTGAACCAATCCACTAATCTGCTAATACCTTCCTACCTTTAACCTCAACCACTCCTGCTTCAACATCCACAGTGCACTGAACTCTCCTGATACAACTCCAAGCATGTCATCTTCCTCTTTAAAACCTTCAATGACTAGTCAGCTATGCACATTGGCAGGCCAGGGTGGGAGGCGGGGCTGGAGGGGGTTATTGTGGGTCGCCCCCACTGGGCTACAGCTCCCACTAGTTGATAAAAGAGTCGAGTACATGCTGGGCAGAACCAGGCTGGACTACAACACCCATTGGTTCCAGTGCAAGTCGGGACTGAGAGCAGAACCAACCCAGCAATTGCAACCACCAGCTGATCGTGGAGATGGACTGTGCTGAGCCCTGAGCTTACTAGAACATATGGGAATCTGGTCTGGGAACACCTCAAAGTTTCTTTGCAGATCTCCCCAACCGAACTGCTGGACTCAGAACCCTAGCCAAGAAAAGACAGAGGACAGAACAAGTCAATCAACCACTTCAGCTGTACGTTGGGCAGCGAAATACTGGGCGGATAAAGACTCTATGGTGGACTATGACAATCAGTGGATTCTTAAATGACATCATCGAGCTGGAAGTTGCGAGAGTGGCAGCGATTCACAACTGGAGAACTATTACAACCACTTGAGCAGGTATCTCAGAGCATGTCCCAAATCCGGGACTTTGGGCGGGTGGGAAACTGGGTGGGGCTTCTCTCTCAATATCCCCCTTTGCCTCAGATACATGAAGGAAACAATATGGACATAAAAAGCTTACCCACATCCCTATACCCCCTGAACCTTTACACCGTAATTAACTATGTAAAGATTGTTAACACAACAACAAAAAAACCTTCAATGGCTTCTCAGCATAGAAGAAATTTCAGTTTCCTCAAAGGTCCTTACCCATTCCCTTTTTGTTCTTCTGTTTGGTAAATGTTTAAGCTTTGTCCTAATAACCACCCCTTTTGTACCTACCTTGCGTCCCAACTATACTGTGTTCTTTTGATTGCACTGCAAAATGGAAATCTTCATGTTTCTGCATATCTATTTTATCTTTCAACTCTTCATTCAAGATTTTTCCTTCATTATGTCTTGATTCCTTGGAGGCTCGATGCTGTACTGCTTTCTGATACACTTGTTCCTTGTGACTCATAATAGTTCACTGTATTTTTTTTCATATTAAGATTTTTTTTCCCATTAGACTGTGGCACCATAGACCAGAGTCCAGGCTGGCTAGGTAGCTGAGGTTCTATACGTGTGTGTGTGTGTGTGTGTGTGTGTGTGTGTGTGTGTGTGTGAGCCAGAGCACACACAATTACTTAGTTCCAGGCATTTTCTCAGTTTTTGAAACAAAAATCTGTTCCTACAGGGCCTATATTCTCATTGTAAGGACAAACTGCAATTGTATAAGTAACAAAACACAGATAAAAATACTGATATACAAATGCCCCCAAAGAAACAAACTGATAACGTGGCAGGCACAAGAAGGCAAATGGTGGCACCTTCAGCTGGAGTGGGAATGAGTGTGTGTGAGCAGCCACAGCAGAAACAGTTCCTAACATATATTCAATACACAAGTCAATCTCTCAAGCAAATTAGCATGAAAGGATTAAAATGGCTGAAAGCCAATCATCCATAATATGGTATATTAATATCCTAGGTCATTATGGCTACTACTAGAGTATGAATTTTATCTTAATATATATGTCACATGCCAAGCAGACAGCTTTGACATTCCCATTAGGAGGCATTGCACACGGATGGGGAAAATCCAGGTACAAGTGTGAATGCTTCATGATGAATTAAAACTTTTTGTACATCATTTTCTAACTCCATTTTACATTTTAAAAACAATGTTCTTAAAGAAATTTGTGCTTGAAAGCAATGCATTATTTGCAAATCAGATTACAGAAATATGTAATACTTTACAATGTCATTTGTCTAGAAAAAGTGAAATTTTCAGTAACAGCACCCTTTTTCTAATCTGACTTGACCAGGAAAACAGGGTTACATCATTTTTGGAAGGCTAAGAAAACATTCCTGAGCTAAAGCTTGGGTTATGTTGGTTTACAAATATTAAAAAAACAGAACAAAATTTAAAATAACTTTGCTGCTGTATTTATTTTGTTTGTATTATGTGTACAATTGTTCTACCTTGTTTATAGAGTGTTGCCCCCATAGTCACTGTGGTTAATCCTTCTGCAGTAGCTCAATCTGTCCTACTATTTAATGTGACAAACTGACTCAGGAGGAAACTCAAGTTACGGGATTTTATCTAAGTCATACAGCCAGTGCTTCTCCAAAAAAAAAAAAAAAAAGTTGCTTCTTTTCTTTCAATTCTCGTTGACATATCGGAATAACCATTCAAAATGTTGAGCCTTCATTGCCAAGTTTTCTTATTAGTTTACAAGGCTGTCAAGGACGGAAGGGGCCCAAAATATGGGAGCGATTCCCAGCTGTTTGTAGGTACAGATTTGTTGATGATGTAATGGCCTAACCAGCAAAATGAAAGCATGTTTACTCACCGAAAGGCCCGGATGGTGGTGAGTCCTTCAGCTGTCTCTGAGAAGTGACAAAGCAGCGGAAGTTGGGTGCTGTCATCCAATTCCTGGAGGTCCCTGGAAGAGAAGAGCAAAAATAACCTTCAGGATGCCAGGGCCCCCAAACCATCATACTCATCCTAAATGAGGGTTATCTGGCCATCACATTACTGATTGACTTTGTGACTACGTCCCCCTAGCACTCAACACAATTGTTCATGGTGGGACCAGTGCAGTAGCCTAGTGGCTAAAGTCCTCACCTTGCATATGCCAGGATCCCATACAGGCACTGGCTCATATCCCGGCTGCTCCACTTCCCTTTCATGTCCCTGTTTGTGGCCTGGGGAAGCAGTAGAGGATGGTCCAAAGCCTTGGGACTCTGTACCCACATGGGAGACCTGGAGGAGACTCCTGGTTCCTGGCTTCATTGGCTCAGCTCTGGCCTTTGCATCCACTTAGGGAGTGAACCAGCAGACAGAAGATGTTTCTCTGTCTTTTCTTCCCTCTGTAAATCTGCCTTTTCAATAAAATACATCTTAAAAAAATCATTCATGGTTTTACAATCTAAAACGGAGGAGGATGGTGGGCATGTAAGGAATCCAGGGTCAGGTTGACTCTAACATGTAACTATGAACTTTGTGTAAGTGCTAAGCCTTGGGCTGTATTATTATTTAGCCAAGGGCCATTTTGTTACTTATAACATTATTTGCAGGCAGCACAAGATTAGAAACTTAAAAATTGACTTGCTGTATATTTGTTAAATTCTGAGTTCCACCTACACTTATTTTGGCAGGGCCAGACCAAATGTTTTCATAGGATTTACACGCCCCACTTGTTGGACATTGGCTACCCCTGTCAGCTAAAGTATGTGTCTGTGGGAACATAGAGAAATGATCTATACATTTGTGCATAGGAAATTGGTAGCATTTTCTCTGAGCAAAAAGAATTTAGCTCAAACTTCACACACAGTGAAGGCTCCAGTAAGATGTAGCACAAAAACATGCATTCCAACCAACCAGATAATTCAGTAAGTGGAAGGTAGCCGGTGCCTATGATCCTAGGGGAGGGTGGGAGTGAGAAAAGACTGTATAAACAATATAGCCTTGTTCTGGTTGGGCTGAAGTGCAGAGAATTTTTAATGGGCTCAGGGGAAAACTACTGAAGACTAAAAATAAAATTATCAGAGCTGTGCTTAGTCACCGTAACTTGAGAGTAGGCAAGGACCAGTTAGAATTGTCTATATAAAAAGTTTTCTTTTCTAATTCCAGTGTTATATTGTTGAGATTTAAAATAAGAATGAAGCTTCAAAATAATACATTAATCAGTTTTATACACTGTAAGGATTAAGTCATTGTGACAGCTAAGTACCAGATGTGATGTGGCTCTTACTGGTTTAGCAGATTTGAAAGGTGACAGTGCTATTTTTCAGGATGTGAATAGACCAAATGAATTATTAAAAAATGACTTTAACCTCTTTGAATATTAATACCTGTCTTCATGTAGCTCCTACTGAAGTACAAGTAGTGCATATGTGATATTAAATGAAAGGAAATATCTGAATCTTTTGGTAAACATATTCTTGACAGCTTTTCTTTGTAAGCGAGCAGTTATAGAAAACAAGTAGAAATCTGTATTACATGTTTTAAAGCATCTTCTTTTCATTTTTTGTTCTCTCCTACACTTTTCTAGGTCTTCAGCATTAAGGGAATCAGAGAAGCAGAACTGACATCCACCTGCCAGACACCAGACTAAATGCAACTGAAAAACTTTGTTCCATCATTTTCAGTAATTTGGACCATTCTGACACGCCTGCTGTAGTCCAGGGTGCAAGGTGCTTTCAACCTGGAGTTTCCAAAACAGGCTTACTTATTGGAGAAACTGCAAGTGTTGGAGATTGGAGGCAAGGACGTGAGAAGGACTAAAAAGGACATGACTCTTGCTTTCAAACCTAAAATCAATCAGTGATCTGCAAATTTGACATAGGCAGCAGGTAGTGACTGTATTAAAGTTTGTGGTAAAGAAAAACATTTAGAAAAGAGAAACCTTTGTTTGCAGAACAGTGTTTTGTGAAACTGAAAAGAGAGAGCACAGCATGACCTTGTATCCGCCCCCAAAAAAACATTTATTGATGGATAATCAAACTTTGATGAATTTCTTGCAGTCATATTTCCCTTCTCAAAGTCTTAGTGTACAAAAACAGTATTCTAAGCAGTCAAGGCTTCACCACATGGCGAGCCCTGAGGAGCCCCAACATATAAAAGGATCCTCTTATCTGTGATATTTAATATTACAGGGTCATATTTGCTCTCAGAGGACTTCAACCAAGCATGGTGTACAATCCAATATCAACATGAACTTTTATAAAAATAATTCTCCCCAGGTATATTGTGCACACCACCAATGCTCACAGCTTATTCTCCACTAAAGAACAGAATTCACCATTTCTAAATTGTAAATGGACCAGGAATATTTATCCAAGCTCTTATCACTCAAGTGCAAATGAGTGCAAGACTGATTTAAGATGCAACTGTTTGGTATTAGCGATGAGAAGGCAAGGACAGATTTGGAAAGAACCAGCAGTAATGAGGTAACTGAAAGTCTCAGCCCTGTCAGCCAGCAGCAATGTAAGTAAAAATAACAGGAAAAAATGAAATTAATTTGATGAGTAGCTGCTGCTTTTTGCTTGGAATCTGCAACAAGAAAAGGATAAGGATGAAGAAACATCCTAGATTTAATATGGATCCCTCACATTGAATGCTTCCTGACCTAATGGTTAAGCTCAAATGCGGGTCCTCAACATTGGAAAGACTAATCCACAACCCTGAGGGAAAAACTGCTATCTTTAAAAAAAACTGTAAAATGTTACATAATTGGCTCAGAGATTTCCACTTGCAAGCTCTCCCTGTTCTTTCATCTTCTCTACATGCAATTCATATTCATATTTTCAACTTCCTGAGTCAACTCAGTATGTCTTCTAATTTTAGCATTTAATGCACATATTTGCTCTGTAAGTGTTTTAACATCCCAAGAGACTATCGGTGTCCTGAGAACAGGCTCTTGTAACATTGATCTTTTCACCTGGCATGGCTTAGCACATGACCTTCTAAAACAGCAAATGCTTACTTAATAACCATTCATTGACGTAACGTGATTCTTGTGATAACATGCAAGTCAATGTATTTATAGGAGAGCTTCAAAGGTAAATTTAAAATGTCAAAAGGAATTAAATGAAGTAACTCTTCAATGACACATTCCAATATGAACAGAAGAATCTAAAATTTGTGGATATCTTATTTCTTGAGCTGAAATTATAGCACTACTGTCAGACATCCAGGGTTATCTAACTGTTTCACTGCTGCTGTAATTTATGCATTTGATAATTTTCATTTCTATTAATATTTCATGCAGTGTATTTTAAGGAACTAAAAACTTTCATCTTTTCTCTATCTTTGGAACACACCGGTATTTACTCGCTTACTCTTTGGGAGTATGTTTGATTTTGTAAATTGTCTGCCAATGTCACATTCAGCAAAGGGACCATGAAATGAAGAACTTGGCAGGGTTATTGAACTTCAAACTCAAATAGGTGGTTTCACATGTTAATACCTGTCTTGAACTATGTAAAGCCCAGATAATTAAGCACACCAACCATTCATATAAAGGCTTTTCATGTTAAAAGTAGGATGCATTTCTAAACACTTGACCATGAGACAACACTATAGCAAATGCAGTTCACAGAAAATCAGCATCTAGGCTTTTGAAAAGGCAGAGCATACAGCTTTACATACTTAGAGGCAACTCGGAAGTATTTCTGGATAAAATAAAAGGCAACTCCAAGGGGCACGAGAGCGACGAGGAACACAGGAGTAGCGTAGGAGATCATTCCGATGGCAGACAGGCAGAGCAGTGTGGAGCGAGTTAGAGATTCCAGAGTTGGCGGGATATGCTATGGGAAATGTAGTTTGAAAGAGAAGCACATTTTAGCGCAAATGAAATATTGCTAAGATAAAAAACCCTTTTCATTTTAATGTTAAGCTATATAGTTATCCATAAAAGTAACATACAAATAGTTCCATTCCATGTAATTCTTCATTCATTGTCCTTAGGTTAGTATACATGTCTATTTATAAATGTACATAGCGCTTATTACTTACCTAGCTTAGATATTTTATGTTACTATGCTATAAATAGTGAGGATGTTGTTATACTGCAAGTCTTATTCCACGTGCTTCTTCGACTTTATTGAGCAACAGAATACAGAAAATACAAGCCTACGTCTTTTTGATAGTAGCATTAACATGTTAAAAAAAAAACCTACACAGCTATACTGTAAGGCATCTGAATTTTCTGCAATTGCTTGTTCATATTCTTTGCAGAATTTCTAATCATTTATCTTTTCCTCATTGATTTTGAGAAGCTGTTTATATTTTTTGTCTATGGTCCTTGTTTTACATTTTAAACTCATCTTTGGTGCTTTCAGCCCAGTTAAACCTTACAATGTAGAATATTTTCAATATTTACATTTTATGGTTATTTCTGTTAGCCTTTCCTCTGTTTCTAAAGGTCTGTGCCTTACTTCAAATCTTAAGGTGGAAAAGATTTTTCTAAATCTATTGTCTGCATTTTATTTTATATATTTTTGTATTTATGTAGTCATCTTTATTCTATTTACATTATGGATAATTCATTACCCCAATATGTTTGCTTGAAAAATTCTCCTTTTTAAATCATTCAAGATGCTGCTTTTAGCCGATGTCAGCTGTCTGCATCTCGCGATTTTGAATTGTCCGTTCTCATTTTTTATCTACTTATGTCTGAGCAATACAGTCTATTCATATTATTTTTAATCCTAGGGAAATTCTCTTTATGTAGCATTCTTATGACTTCTGAGATTGCTTGATATATTTTTGCCGTATTAGGGTTTCTTTATGTTGTTCTTACCATGGTTACTCTTGCTAATAATGAAATTTATGTTTCACTAAATTTTTTTACTTGCTGACTTAAGTTTCAGATTTTCATATGAAGTGTCTTATGTAGACATTCCCCTGTACTTTCTAACTGGTTTTTTATTTTGCTGATTGTTTTGAATGCTCTAAGTAGCAGTCTGCCTGATAAATAAGTGTGTTATCTCTTCTAATAAATATTATTTTAGAATTATTTTAGAGGGCAGTGTGACCTAACTTCAATCCCGTGAAAACACCTAAATTTGTCTTCATGCTCCTTAGCTACAAGCCTCCAACATTCATTTTCTAAATTGGAAATAATTTAGGTGTCCCCAATACCACTCTGGCAAGCTGGAAGGGGCCAAGGCTGGACTCAACAGGCTCATTTCTCTATCATTCCAGAAGTTCTGCTGTGGTGTGGATTCAATTTCAGAGTCTGATGTCTTCCACTTTTAGCAGAAACCTCTGGAGTCCTGAGGATCTTAGATTAAATAGAGCATCCTTGGGGTATTCCACAGACATCACACTGTAAAGCCTTGAGTGTCAACTTGTTATAGAGCAAGACACTCTAACAGAATGTTGCTAAACTTTGAAGAACTTCCTACTGTGCATGGAGATACACACTAGTAAAAACAATTCCTTTTTATAATCAAAAACTTCAAATGTTAGTTCATTTTTTGCTGTTTCTCTTTATTTCATGAGGATTCTCTTAAGTGTCCTCTTCTACATACACAAATTAGTTTCAATTTAGGTTCTTCCATTAAGTCATCATTGTCTTGAGTAATATAGACATGAATATATGCATGCTTTCACGTAAATTTCAACAATCTGCTATTATTAATAGGGACCATGTTCTATTTATAACATTTAGATTAGTTCACACCGAGAAGTTCTTTTAATTTGGAAGTCCCTCACATACTCACCTGATCAATGATGTTAGTGTCAGCTGAAAAGCGATTGAGGATCAATCCCAGGGGAGTGGTGTCAAAGAACCTAGACAATACAGAGTGACATGTGTGATCACCCTAGACTCTGGACCCTGAGTACAGTCACAAAAATGGGATGTTACTACTCATCTTCAAGAAACACATTCTTCAGACTTTCATATTTTGCTTAAATTTTATAAATCCTATGCTGCTGTGTATGGCATTAAGAAATAATTGCGTATTTTTACCTTATTGGTCCAAGAATGATCTTATTGAGGAGATTGTGGTGAAGGTTTTTGGCAGCTGTGAGACCCATCCATTCCACGGTGAGAGATGTCACAAGGCAAAGAAAAATGCCTGCGCCACAAAGTATGCTAAATCCAGCCACATAGTAGGTCTACAAAGTCATCAAAAAGAAGCACATAGAGGATTAGCCATTGAAAACCAAACCTCAAAGTCACACAAAAGCTTAGCTTCCTGATCTTGCACACAATGGAAAGAGTGTAGGTGAAGGGGTGCAGCCTCCTCTCATGCTTGGAAATTTAACTTTGTCTTTCTACATTGAAAAACATGTAATTAAATATCAAATACCATCAGAACAAGAAGAGTTGCATTATGTATATACATTTGCATACAACATTTCTATAGCCTATACAAAACATGTGTACTTAAATCTTTTAATTCCAATCCAAATGTCATCTTTCAAAGTTTTTTAAGATAAACTTTTAAAAATAAAACAATAAGAGATACCATTTTTAACACTTTATTCTATTTCAGGTCCTGTTCTAATTGGTCATTGAATTATCAAAGTTCTCGGAAACTGGGCTATTGGCATTGCCCTAAGTAACAGAATACCACCGTTTAGCTCAACATTTCCTTGATGATTTAAAAACAGGACTGACTCCATCCTACCTTGTCAGTTTTCTCAGTGTTATACTCTGATGTCCATGTGGCCAGCCAATAATCTATTGCCACAATGACCGAATGCTTCAAGAGCTTCGAGAAAATCATCAGGAAGAGCAAGAAGAATCCACCGGATGTGAGGTATCGCCAGCAGGTTTTCCAGGGCATCTTGGTTCTTAGTCTCATTACAGTGGACATGTTATCATCTTCATCTTCTTCCTCCTCTTCCTCTACATACAGAAAACCCCTTATTTAAAACTACAGGTGGGCACCAGGGTGCAAGAATTGTTATTATCCTCCAAAAAGGAAATACCACCCATTTCAAGCTCTTGGAAATTTTAAGTACTACTGTGAAAAGATAATGCTTTTAGTAAGGAAAGCTTCCAAAGTATTTTTTTTAAATAGGTGAATGGATGAATGACCAAATAAATGTAAAATTTATGTCTTGATGAGATAATTGGCTAATTTCCACATCAAATTGACTAGAAGTTTAGACCTAAAGCTTAATAAGTTATTCAAAGTATATCGCCAATAAAACCTGCCCTGCCCTGTAGAAGTCTTTGACCTGGAAGTTTCTGGATTTATGAAGCAGAATGAGAAAACCATCTCTGAAACTGTAGGCAGCCCGAGGGGCTCACTCCTTGCTCTCCACAGACCCTTTTAGGTGTGAGTAGGTTGGAAGCTCTGGTGGGCAAAGCCAAGAGCCACAGAGAACAATGGGCAGGGGAGGTCTTTGTAAATGCTTCAAGCATCTGGACACTCCAAGATAGGTTATCGTAACAACATACTCCATCACCACAACAGTGAATTTTTGTACTTCCTGCCCTGCAAAATCAGATTAATTCGATGGTTTAAATGACTATTGATGTGTTTTCCATCCATTGTTTTTCCAAAGACCATTTTATTCCCGATCACCCCATGCCACTGATCTATACTGACCTAGCTGTGGTCTGGAAGGACAGATTACTTGTCTTTCATTTAACTGTTTTCAGACCAAACCATCAAGGTATCATGGATATAATAAGGATACTGAGCATCATAAAGGGTCCTGATATTGAGTCTCCCCTTTGGAAAGTCTGTATGAGAAGGACAGGGATAGATGTTTCCTTGAACAAAGAGATGAAAACTTGAAGACTACTGGCTGTCTGCCCAACAGAGATTCAGTTTCTACATTCTTGAAATTTCAAGTTAGTTATGCCTTCTCAGTTAAAGACAACATTTCTTTCTTTTCCAGGTTTGTAATCTGTCCACACTGTGAACTAGTCAAGACTAGGTAAACAGACTCGCAAGATGCAACTCCAAGTTCCTTATGGGAAGAGGTATCCTTGGCTTCCTTTGTCTCCATCTTGCTGGCTTGAGCAGAAATATTGACAGGCAATATGTATGATAATATACTCTGTAATATGCACTACCATCTTTTAACCTGTCAGGATAGCAAAACTTTGTACCTAGAAAATGAACCAGCATGGCTCAGGGTGGAACCAGCATGGCTCAGGGTGGAGCCAGCACAATACTCGGAGAATCCTGCTGGTATAGCGCATTCCAGACAACGAGCTTGAAATTGTGGAAAGAGGATCCAAAGCTCAAAACTCCTTATCAGTATCTTTTAGACCTTGAAATCACAACTCAACCATTAACATTTGATGAAACACCAAGTAGTACCTAAGTGGCACATTTTATCATTCTGTGGTTTCAAACTTTAATCTTATTTAATTTTTTTATCGAGATACAATATTAAAACTCCATAATGTATAATTCATTTACTTTATAAGGTTATTTGTCTTACAGTATTATTGGCAGTATACAATACAATTGTATACAATATGCATTGTATACAATGTAATCTTGTCATATTGTTCAAATTTCCAGCAAATCTTTGCCACCAGTTATACTTTTTAGATGCAAAAACTGAAATGTAATATTTCTTGATATGGTGTCATAAAAGCCTTAACAGGACTTACTGAATGACTCAAAAAGATATTTCAAGATGTTTTCCACAAAATGCATTGGCCATTTATTTCTGATTGACTGAAATGTTATTCAGCACTTGTTTTAGTCATTCTACCAGACCTTTCTTTTTCTGATCAAGCATCTAAGCCTGTGTCTAGACCACTGGTTTCTCTTCAGTTCTTTCTTATTCAGCACAAATACACAAACACATAGCATGTGCAGTCCCTTAAGGCACCTGTTAATGAATTACATACACTTTCCTTGACTCCTAGTTTCTTCATTGTCAGTATCATGTCTTTGATGTGACTTTTGTTTCCCTGTAAACCACCTAGTTATTCCCCATGGCGCAACTCCTACCTCAACCACCAAAGAAAGACTTTCGCTGGCATGTTTCAGATACAAGAGAGAAAGGTACCTTCATCTTCATCCTCCATCTGGGCTTTGGCCTCTCTGGAATACATGGCCCTTCGCAGAGTTTTCCTCTCTAGAGTGGTTTGGTCAGCTTCCATGTCCTATAGGAAACAGGCTGCTGTCATTCAAGGTCCTCACAGCCCTAAAAGACATCTGAGCTGCCACTGGATGAGCCACATGTACAAGGGGTTAGTTCTCTTTCAGGCTATCAGACTCACTGCCTGCTACAGAGACCGACAATTCCTGTTGCAAAGACAGTTGTGTGGACAGTACTTCTGTAATCAGAGGTACAAGAAGCACGTGTGTAGGAAATGCTTCAGTCATCAGAGGTAGAAGGGCATGTTGGAGATTAAAGCAGGACGAGGGCTGTGTATCTTGCTTTCTAGTCAAATAAATACATGAATATTTTAAAAATGTGAGTGGTTCTACATTGGTTAAACTTCTGTGAGGTATCCACTATAATGAATTTCTAAACCAGGCTGAAGTCTTTCAAAATCTAAGAGAGCTCTAGAAGGGAAAAGGGAAAAGGACTTCAGTAAGATTTGAAGGCAGGTGGGTAATTTTAAAGAAAACAGACAGAAACAGTATTTGGGTGTCTTACTGTGCAGAAGAAAGCTCCAGAATCAGGAAACAAGGGGCTCTAAAGGTTCATGGAAAAATATAATTGGAAGATAAGTCTATTTTCCTGCAAAAACAGCTATGGAAAATGTGCGTATCTTTTTCATAATAGGCACTTCCATATATTTTTTATCACTCCTCATGCATGAATTTCAATTTTTTCCATTAAAATGCACATTGTCTTTTAATTTCCATGAAGTTTTAGAAGGAACAATGGTGCAGAGAAGGGACAGATGGCCAGAACAGCTCTGTAAGACAAAATGGATGCTGCAGATTTGTCCCGTCTGTGAATGGGAGAAGCACGTGGCTTTCACCAGCCCCTGGTTCTCAGATCCTCGACCCCTGGGCTGACCTCGGGACTGCAGTAACAGGAGGACTGCCATCATAGTGCAGATGAAATCATGTTCTATCGATCAGTCTGGAAAGCTAACCGTCTTCCATCTCCACAGGGAAATGTAACACATTCCAAGCAGTTTGGACCCACCAACTTGGAACCTATGGTAAATTGGTAGCTTCCTGTATTTGCCAACACAAAGAAATTCCAGAAAACCACAGTTTGACTGTTACATCAATACACTAAAAAAACCATGGGTGATCCAACCCTAGGCAGTGGCTTTGGTGGCTTTTTGCTTCATGCACCTTTATTAAGTAAAAATGGCTTCTGAACCAGATGTTTAACAAGAGCATTTCATATTAGTCTTTAATTCTGCCTAGTGATAAGAAAACATTTGTGAAGCAGTGTCTAGATGAAGCCAGCTGTTCCTCCAGGAGACAAAATGAGCCTTGGTAGAGGCAAAGACTGTGTCCTGCCATATTATTCACTAAACAGTAATCTGTCTTCAAAAAACTTCCACAACAGGAGTGAGCATGTGACATAGCAGTGAAGATATCATGCCCTCAGTCTACACCCAAGTGCTGATGGCAAAGTCCTAGTTCCAACTTCTGACTACAGCTTCCCGTTACTGCAGACCCTGGGAGACAGATCTTCGTTCAAGTAACTGGGCTCCTGCTACCCACAGAGAAACTTGCATTGTGTTCTTGGCTCCAGCTCCAGCTCGGGCTCATCCGTGGCAGCACATTGCCTGTCCCCACCCTTCTGTCAATCTTTCCTCGTTCTTTGCCCCTAAAATAAGTCATTTATAATTTTTAGACAATTTTTGTACGGTATTCCAGTGGACTCACTCCCATGGTATGAATTCCCTGGATGCAGGTACATTTGAGTACCTTCCTTGTGTTAGGTGTTAGTAACCCCTTTCATCTTCAGAAATGAGTGACCACAGGTGCTGGATTCATTCTGATTTCTTTTGGCTCCATGCCACCTCACAACTGACTTACCCTGTCCATACCCCAAGTTACTCCCTATCTTCCTCCACTGATTTATAACCCTGTAAATGTGTCTTTAATTATGGAACTATGCTATCTCAAGTGATCACTTCATTTCTAAATACAATTTAATGGACTTTCTTCCTGGCTTGCTTAACATTATTACTATAATATCGGGCCAACAGCTCTCATTTTTTTCCAGATTTTCTTTCCAAAGTAAACCATAAATTATCCCATTCCTTAAGCTTACATCATATTCTTTTGTCCCAGGCATTTAGATCACTGAAAAAAATGTCATTTGGAGCCCTCCCCATAAAGTTTATAATCAAGCTTCCCACAACACAATTCCTAAGTGGGTACTTGCTGAACATACCTTGTAATATTTTTCTTGACAAATAGCGTCATCGTAATAGTTACTGCTATGATTTGTTGTATGCTACTCATGGAATTACATGTACTTATACATTTTTCTTCTCTGCGTGGCTAGCTTTTTAAGATCTGCAGCAAACCACAGAAGAGACAGACATTCCTGGATTTGCTTGGCTTCATGATCTTTCTCTCCCTATGGAAACATAGATCCTTTACTATCTTTCTACAGTAATACATTTTAATCTCCTAGATTTATTTTTTAGAAATTTGCTGACACAAGTGTTTCATTTTATAATGTTTTGTTTTTTTCCTGGCCATGAATATCAAATGCTAGTCTCTCCCTTCTCTGAACTCAAGAGCAAACATTTCGAAAACGTGTGAATTTCATTTCTTAACCAAAGGTCATACTCACTCCAGTCTCTAGCTCGGTTATCACCTCATTCAATTCCATTCCAGTGGGATGACACTAGATAGAGACCTGAGCTTACCTCCCATGTGGCACCATTTAGTATAGGTGCTGGGCACCTTCAGTGAAAACTGAGGTGACTTCAATAACTTTTTCTCAAGGCTCAGTGTACTCATCTGTAAACACGGCATTTCTTTTTTCTTTTTTTACTTCTTTCTCAAGAGCTTTGGGAAAACCAAATGAGGAAAAAAAAGGCCATGTGCTTGAAAACAGCTAAACAATATGAAAGTTTATTTTTAGTTCTTTCTGGTTTCTTTCTTCCCTCTAACAATTTGACACATGACTTCCTACTGCACAACCACTGCTTTTCCTTTCACAGTTCATTTGACACTTGTCTTGCTCAGGACTTAGTGTTATGTAGGTGATGAGTGATAATATTCTCATATTACTAATGAGAAAAATAAGTTAGAAATAAGCAAAGATACAGAAATGTCATGCTTCAGCTGATAGCTTGTCCAAATTTTAAATGAACAAATTATTACAGTATAGCCCAGATGGTCAAATTCAATTAAGAATGCTGTAAAAACCTGAGATATTCATCTGAAAGATGGCATTGGAATTCTAGATTTCAAGAAGCTTGTTCTTTGGTGACACAGCAAAGCACGATTGTTCTTGACTGCAGATGAGACTCATACTGCTAAGCACTAAATGTGAAACTTTAAAAGCATTCTTGGTATTTACACAATGTTGGATCTGCTGGACCACGAACACTCACCTTCTCCAGTTCTTGATCCTGACGGTTCATAAGTGTTTTCCAGTGTTCGTACAGCTCGACATCTTTGGTCTGAATGTCCTTCAAAGTCCCTTCTCTGAGTACACTTCCATCCTTCATGGCAATGATCTAGGAAAAGCACCTTTTAGCAGACCTGAGCAAACAGTCTTAATTAGCCAAAGGAATCACCTTTATTTTAGAAAGCAGAGGACAATAAAAATATGGAGGAAGGGAGGAAGGCAATATTATGTTCTTAGGAATGGGTCTACAAATCACTTTGTTAAACATAAGAAACAAAATTATTAGGGACAATAACGTAAGTAGAAGTCAATGTATGACTACAGATGAATATGAGAACCAAAACTATTTAGACTTGATGTTGAGAGTGGAGGAATCACTACGTGTTTGTTAATGTATTGCATAAGTAAATATTATGAAGCACCTATGCAACAATATTTCAAAAGGGAGGCCCGGAGCTCTTCTCTAAACTCACCCAGTCAGCATGGGTCAGATACTGCAGCTTATGAGTCACTAGAACAAGAGTTCTCTTGTCATCCTGGAGAAATTTCAGAATGCCCTCCTGCATGAGGTGATCGCTCAGGTGGATGTCTAGAGCAGAGAAAGGATCGTCCTGCAGTCAGGGAAGAAAGGAGGTGTTTCCCACGGCTCACGGCACTCCTCTCAGGGCGATGCACAACTCTCCCCCAACTTATATCCTAGAAAAGGGCACTGACCCACAAATGAATTCTTCCTTCTACTTCAAACATTATTTGATAATCCAATAACTATTCTGGCTGGTTTGATTTCTTGGAGTATCTTTAAGCTCACACACCAACATTACTCAGCAGGCCATACCAACAGACCAGACTAATGAAAAGTTCACTGGAGTAGTTGAAGCCCAGATAACAAAAACAGACCCAGAAAGTGTTCTCAGGACTGAGTGAGGCAAACATACAGAGTGTTTCTGCAGAATACCAGATACATAATGGATACTATATGAATGTTAACAATGTTATTACCTCTAAAATAACATACTTTAGATCAAACTGATGCCAAATATGTTGAGAAGAAATAAAATATTATGTACCAAGAGATTAATAAATTGAGAAGATGATCTAGGAAATTATATTGACTTTTTAGTGATATTATCTATAGGTTTTTATATTCTATTTTTTATTTCCGTTTTATATATTTTATTTCTCTAATGTCAAATCTGAGAGTAATTCAAGACATACACAGAAAAGGAATTAGAAGAGGCTTATTTTGCTGCAAAAAATCTTGAAATGCATGCATGGGAGGGGCCTTCAAAAAGTTACTGGAAATGTGTATTGTGAGAGAACTGCACAGATTTCAACATTTTCTTGCACCAGAATTAAACCTCTTTGAATCCCATTTTCCATGAACTGTTCGAAGTACCCTTAAGAAGCATCACATAAAATGTGGGGATTCTGAAAAGAAAAAAACAAACCGGGAACTATTCAAGAAAAGTGAATCTGGAATGTTTACTCAAAATAATTAGAAAGCAAACGATCTGTGTGGAAGACGGGGCAGCAGCGAATTTCCTGCCAGAAACACCAGGAAAAGCAAGGAGTGAGAGAAACTAAGGGATTGTTGAAGGGACAAAGTTGGATATTAGGAATACATGGTTGGGGCCTGATGCGGTAGTCTAGTGGCTAAAGTCCTCACCTTGCATGCACCAGGATCCCATATGGGTTTTGGTTTGTCTCCTGGATGCCCCATTTCCCTTTCAGCTCCCTAGTTGTGGCCTGGGAAAGCAGTGGAGGACAGCACAAAGCTTTGGGACCCTGTACCCTCTTGCGGGACCTGGAAGAAGCTCCTGGTTCCGGCTTCAGATCAGCTCAGCTCCAGCATTTGGAGCCACTTAGGGAGTGAACCAGTGGATGGAGGATCTTTCTGCCTCTCCTTCTCTCTGTAAATTTGCCTTTCCAATAAAAATAAATCTTTTTTTCAAAAAGGAACACATGATTGGTATAATTTGTGCTACTGACTTTTACCAAAATGCTTTTAAAAACAAAGACATACTTACAGTTATCTCATTTATTCAAACTATTTAAATGAGTTATTTGGGATAATAGTTTACAAAGTGATTTCCACTATATATACACCAACACATGCACATACATACTCGTGTGTGTGAATTGAAAATATAATGAAGCAAAAGAGGCTTAAGCTATACTTATTCTGATTATCTTGAATTTTCTATCAGCGGCATAGGAGGTATTTCAGAATCATTCAAACCCCCGGGTCATGTTAGTAAGCATCAAATAGCTCTGAAATGTTCCAAGCAGTGGGAAGTGTAAGGCACGCAGCTGGCTATCCGCTGGACGGTAGGCTGCTTTTCTTGGATAGTCACAGAGTCACAGCCACTGGTTCCTTACTAGTCAATCATTGTTTTAATAACAATAACAAATTATCATAAAGTTGAACCTTTAATTGTAGACAAATGTTAGTAAATTCTTCTAAAATGTAGAATTTCTTTTCACACTCAAGTTATGATGGAAATCTGGAATAACTTAAAAATCTAAGACAAAGTATCAACATACAGTGATGTGGAATATAAAGTAACATTTCCATAGAAGTGAAAAAAAATCAATGATAAGGATTAAACTAGCAATGCTGCCTGTACTTTCACTTGCGATAATGCAACAGCAAAGCAATTAGCCAGATTCAGCTTACAGTAAACCACCGGCTTTGTAAAATCAGGCCAGTATCGCAAGCGTAGCCTGGTTACTTTGGAAACCCTTTGAAAACAATTCTTCTATACTTAATTTGCTTTAGTTTTTATTTTAACCATTAAAGGATGTTGTTTATCAAATGCTTTTTCTCCATCTATTGAGACACTGAAATAGTTTTTACTTTTCAATTTACTGATGTGATGTATCCTATGTTTTGCATATATTAACCCTTCCCTACATCCCTGGGATGAATCCCATTTGTTCCAGGTAGTTTTTTTTTTTTTTCACATGTTGTATATGCACTTAGCTAACATTTGATCTCTGCATCTGTATTTACCAGAGATATTGGAGTATCCAGATACTATATGACAAAACACAGCCATAATCATGCTGAATAGAAAAAATTACAAGCATTTCCACTAAATACAGAACTAGAGAAGAATGTCCATTCAATCACTATTTGATATACTTCTGGAAGTTTCAGCTAGGGAAGAGATAGGAATCACAGATGTTTGCAAATGACATGATCCTAGTGAATCATAGTGGAACCCCAAAAGTTCCATTAAGATGTTACCAGAAAACGTGAATTTAGCAAAGTCCCTGGAAGTAAAAACAACACATAAAAATCAGTAGCCTTTTTATGCACAATACCATAGTTGAGAAAAAACTTGTAATATCAGTGCCATTTTTAATAGCTACAAAAGTTTAAATACCTTGGGATACATTTAACCAATCCATGAAATGTATAACAATGTAAATCATAAAAATAGTAAGAATATATTAAAAGAAGACACACAGATTTAAAAAAAAAACTTGCAAAGGGGCTGTTGCTCTGGCATGTGGGCTAAACCACTGCCTGTGGTGCTTCTATATGGGCACCAGTTCGAGTCCTTGTACAAATTTCCAATCCAATTCCCTGGCAATATGCCCAGCAATGGAAGATGGCCCAATGGCTTAGGTCCCTGTACCAACTAGGAGACCCAGAAGAAACTCCTGGTTCTGGTTTCAGCCTGGCCTAGCCTTCAATATTGCAGCTGTTTGGAGAGAGAACCACTCTGTAACTACTGAATGATGCTAAAATCCATATGGAAACACAAGAGAACCCACATAGGTAGAGCTATCTTACACAACAAAATCAAACTTAAATCGTAACAATTCCAGATTTCCAGATTACTACAGGGCAAACAAACGAACCAGGCACTACACAGAAAAAGACCTGTGGAATGACAGAAGAGATTAGAGACTCCAGAAATCAATCTCTATATCAACAACGAATTAATCTTTGCCAAACCGGATAAATTCACACCCTGGAGAAGGCAAACCCTCTTGTATAAACAGTATTGAGAACATTGAATCTCCACCCGCAGAAGAAACAAACAAAACCCCTACATTATACCTTCCATGAAAATTAACTCACAGTGGATCAAGGAACTGAAACCTAAGACCTGGAGCCATCAAATTACTACAGGAAAATACACTGGAAAGACTTCTTGGATAAGACTCCAGGAGAAAAGGCAAATAAAGAGAAAACAGACAAAAGGGATCAACTCAAGCTCAGAAGTTTCTGCGCTACAAAGGAAACACACAACAAAGAGGCAATCAACAGAAGAGAACACACTTGCAAACTATACATCTGATAAAGGATGACTATCCAAAAGTAAATCTAGAGCTCAACAACAACGAATTCAGCTAGGAAATCTGCAGAGGAAATGGACAGCTTCACAGGATGCAAAGCAAACGACCAACAGACACATGAAAAAAGGCTTGGGATCACTAGCCATCAGAGAAGTGCAAATATCTACCACAGTGAGCTTCCACCTTATTCCAGTTACAACAGCTATCAACTGAATAAAGAAAGGTGCTAGTGAGGATGGTGGGGGAAAAGGTGTCCTTCTCCACTGTTGGTGGGAATGTAAACTACTAAACCATTACGGAAGACAACATGGAGACTCTAAAATAAAACGGAGTTCTAAAATAGATCTACCATATGACCCAGCCATCCCGCACTCAGGGTTTTACCCGTAGGGAATGAAATCAGCACATAAGTGGGGTATCTGTACCTCCATGTTTATAACAATTCAATTTACAACAACCAAGATATGGAATGAACCTACATGTCTATCAACTAATAGTTGGATAAAGAAAATGTGTTATATAAACAGAGAGAGAGAAAGAAAGAAATATGAGGATGATACCTAGCCATAAAAAAATGAAATCCTGTCTTCTGCATCAAAATGGATACATCCAGAGACTATTATGCTTAGTTTATTTTACTTTAGTTTATTTATAGACCCAAAGGAACAACTGTCATGTTTCCTCTGATTACTAGAAATGTAACATTTACGACTCAAATTGGTATCCTGAGATACTATTATGATTTAAAATCCTCATCTATACTCTGGTTGAACAGCGGCGGGCTTTCTCTTTTATAGTTGTTGAATTCCTTATTTAATAGAGTTTTAGACCTGTGGTCATGGAGTAAATTCACAGTATGTCCTTGTAAATATCAAGAGAGTTAAATGAACAAAGGAACAAAATGAGTGAAGAGTGGGGGAATGTGGGAAGTATCATGGACTCCAATTGTGTATATGAAATACATGGTTTAGCTAGGGCTCCATAAAACCCTGACTGTATTATAAGATAGTAAGGCACAATAAAAAATTTATTACTCTGTAAACTGAGGGACATAAATTGCAGCCATATCCATTCCGTTCCCCTGGGCATTGTTTCAGACTCAGCTACATGTGTTTTTGGAAATAACTGCTTATTAATATATAAACTATATACATGGTGCAATCTTACAGATGCTATGATGTTTCCAAATTAATAAATATTCTTGATACATCATTAAGATATTTTTGTATGGTTTTAATAGTGGGTTAAGGCTAGAAAAATAAAGTAAATTTAGAGTGAAATGTAAAGCCATACAAGTAATAATGTACCCAAGCAAAAGCCTTAAAAATCCATCACAGGGTGGCACAGTGGCCTAGCAGCTGAAGTCCTCGCCTTGAATGTGCCGGGATCCCATATGGGCGCCGGTTCTAATCCCGGTGGCCCCGTTTCCCATCCAGCTCCCTGCTTGTGGCCTGGGAAAGCAGTCGAGGATGGTCCAGAGCCTTGGGACCCTGCACCAGTGTGGGAGACCCGGAAGAACTCCTGGCTCCTGGCTTCAGATCGGCACATTTCCGGCCGTTGCGGCTCACTTGGGGAGTGAATCATTCAAGGAAGATCTTCCTCTCTGTCTCTCCTCCTCTCTGTACATCTCACTTTACAATTAAAAAAATCCATCACAATAGCACCATCTTCCTTTATTTCTTCTACACCAAGTGTAAAAGACAGACACTGGAGACATTAAACGGGTGGAAGGTTGGAGGAAGGAAGAAAGGAAACGCAAAAAGTAGGAAACAGTAGCATTGAGGGTAAAGCCATCACCTTCAAGGGGGCATTCCCTGGAGGGAGGGAGGGAGGGAGGGAGGGAGGAAGGAAAAAACGAGCAAACTCAACTAAGCAAGCACTTAGTGCACCTCAGCCTCTTGGACACTAGTCTGGAGTCCTGACTCTCAACTTCATACGTCGATCTACTACTGTTATGAACAATAAGCATTTGTCCACCCCACCAATGGTCTAGTATACCACATTAAAATATGTTCTTGAATCTGTCGACTTTCTAGGGACTCATTTGTTCAAAAGTAAAAGTAAAATGAAATGAAATAGAAGGTAATTTTCTCACCAAGAAGACAATATTGGTGTTTTGATAGAGAGCTCGTGCCACACAGATCCTCTGTCTCTGTCCCCCACTCAGATTGATGCCCTAAGGGAGAAGACAACATGTTTTCCATCAGTAAATGATCTGTTCATAAAAATTAGCTGTGAATACCTACACCTCCTTAAAAGTGGGATAGTGATTTATTAATTGTGATAGCAGAGAATAGAGCGATTAATTGGTCAGTATTCTAATTATACCAAGAGAGCTTTGGCTGATAACACTTCAGTGATACAGAGCTCTGCTGTGCCAAAGCATTCAGAAAAACACTTGGTGAGTGCTGTACAGCTGAGAGCACCGGCAAGAATCCCAGCTTCCTGAACTGTGTGCAGTTTACTTAATCCAAACCTCGGAGATCTTGCGTTTGAAGGTATGTGGTACAGAACTGTGCACAGCATTCTCATGACTTACTAATTTTATAGACACTAGCATTTCTTGAGTATTGAGTATGTCTAACTTTATTCAATGGCTTTAAGTTTCTCCTCTCCTTTATTCTTTGCAGCAGCTTCAACATCCAGCTATTCTTATTTTACATATGTGCACACTGGGGCTCAGAGGAGTTAAGCTCATCCTCTTAAACTCTACTACACTGCAACAAAAAAATAGGAATTAAGAACAAGGTCTACATGGAGCCCATGTGTGGTGCAGTGATTGAGTCACTGTTTGAGAGTCCCACATTCCACACTGGGGTGCCTGGTTCAAGTCCTGGCTGTACTGTGCCCGCAAGCAGAGGTCAAATGTGTGGGTCCCTGCCACCTACATGGGACAATGACAGTGTTCCACGATCCTGGGTTGGTCCCAGCACAGCTCTGGCTATTGGGTTATTTGGGAAGTGAACCAATAGATGGAAGATTCCTCCCTTCCTTTTTTTCTTCCCTCTTTCCCTCCTTCTTTCTCTGCCTTTAGAATAAAATAAAAACAGTTTTAGAAAAAAAATAGAAGCTATGGAGTGTCTCTTCCTGGTTGCACCACTGACTCTGCAGTTTCTCATGTTTGTTAGCTTGTTGCAGTCCTAGTTCCCTTGGTTGTAATATACAGATAGTAAGAGCAACAAAAATTCATTTGCAGTAACACCCATAATAATAACACTTATAATGATGCTTATAATAGTTTATTGTGCAAGGAGATAATGCATATGTTGCTCTTACCACCTATTAGGGTTAAAAATTATAGCCAACATTTTAACAAAGATCACAGGGATATCCATATATCTATAAATACATATATTCAAGCTGGGCAGAGTAGTGTGGCATCAGTATAAAACTTGCCTACATAAAGAAAAAAAGAATCCCTCAGGAATAACACGTAGGTGCTGACAGGAGTGGCAGAAGCTGTCAGAAGCGATGTCCATTTCCAACGCAATTACAGTAAGCACAGTCACATGACAACAAAGTCAGGGACTGTACTTGACTTTTCCTGAGAACTCCTGAATGACAAGACATTGTTAAATAGACAGGGGTTATTCAATAAATGTTTAAGTAAGAGTGGCAGCAAAGGTCTCTAGTCTAAATGCTTCTGGAACTTGACCCTATCCACAGTCTGCAGCCATGAAGATCAAGGATTTTCTAAGACCACCGACCACAGACTTTCTTAATCTGTGTGCACTGTTCAATTAAAAGTAAATACAGCTTACCCGCTCTCCAATTTCAGTTTGGTCTCCAAATGGTAATAAATCAATGTCTGGTTGCAAAGAACAGGCATCCGTGACAGCTTTGTACCTTTGGGAGAAATGATTTTGAATGTTTAGATAGCTATTAAGACACTATCTATAAACAGAGCAGACTCAGCATTTTGGAAGCCAAAATATGTTGTCTGGCATCTTTAAAATACAATGCTACAAATACAGATACAAAGATACATAGGTATTAGTTCCCAATCGTCTCACGATAAGAATAATAATGATATGAGGGGATGTTAATTTAGACATTCTACTGTGTGTACTGTTTGAGACAGTATGTTATACATATAAATGTGTACAATTTTATCTTTGAGTTTATGTTATGAAAAATGCTCATATGTGGGACAGAGCACTGATACAAATACATCATCAAGAATGCCTTTGTACCTGACAACCTCTTAACAGGAGGTCATGTGCGTGGAGCAGGGGAGCACTCCAGAGTGGAGCAGGTGGTAAGGAGGAAGCTTGGATCCCAACCATGAAGACTCCCAGACCTTCACCACAAACTATTAATACGAGCAACAAGGACTATATCCCAACTGCCAAGGAGGCCACAGGGAATTGGATGCCCTCGGAGGCCGAGTACTCTGAGGTCACCCACCCCCAACCGGAGCTTCCACAGGGGATGGAAGAAGTCCAAACACTACCGTGCAGAAACCAACATCATCGGAAAGACAACCAGAAGCCCTGAGTGGTCTGCAGAAACAGAAGAACAATAAACGTCCTTTGGGACCAGGGAGGAGAGCTTTCTCTGGTCCGAGCCTGGCTCCACCTCTGGACCCCTCCTCCCTCGCAATGACCATCGGGATCGCTTCGAAAACCCCTCACAGCAAACAAACAATCATACAAACTAAAAAAAAAAAAAAACCTAAAATAAATAAACAACAGAAAGTAGAACTTGAAATCTGACAGGAAAGAGCTGGCATGGATTGGCTCATGCCTCGCTGGGTGGGTCACAAAGATTAGTTTTACTCCTCACCATGGTGTTGGGGATTTTCCTGCACACCCCCCCCCCAAAAAAAAATGTTCTGCACCTAAAATGTTGACATATATCTTGTTAGAGTTACAAGCCAGTCTGGATTATCCTAAAATCTGTCAAGATCAGCAAAATTTTACTTCAACACAACAACTGGCTAAATACTAAGATGAAATGGACACGAAACAGCTGAATGGTGCCTTATGGCCATTTTAAGGTATAGAGCAGCCGGTCCTGTATATGAACTAAAATTGAAATGTCAATGAGCTAATCATAGATTGTGGCTAGGACTTGTTTTCCTTTTTTTTTTTTTTTTTTTTTTATTTATTTTTTTTCTTTTTAATACACTGGTTACTCAAAACCATGTCAACTCCATAACATTGCAAATTGCTGTTGATGTTATATTGGGACTCTTAATTGACTGTGATGATATTCTGCCAGCTCAAACTTCAGACCAGAAAAGGTCTCCCCAAGAAACTGTTCAACCAATCTGGACAATAAGTAGCTGGACTCTATGCTTGGTATATGTTTGCAATGAAAGAATCTTGATTGAATTTGAACTGTAATACTGCATCAAGGTGGAGGAATCCACCGGGGGGAGGGGAGGGGGAGGGAGGGGGGGATTCCCAGAGCCTATGAAACTGTTACATAATGCAAAATAATTAACAATAAAAAAAAAAAAAAAAAGAATGCCTTTGTAGGCACTCTCACTGGATGTTGAGAGTTCTCGTAAAATACAGAGGAAACAAAGTGTGACTATGCAGAGAAGCATCCAGAAAGGTAAAGGGTAATTCTGCAGGGACAAAAATGAGGAAAGGGAGCGTATGAAACCCTAAGAGGTCAAACAACTTCCCAATGTATATGAAGGGCCACAGTAGGTTCATTACGGTTCAGGAATTCGATAGCTATCCTTGCTCCCCACCACGCAGGGTGGCCGTAGGGAGGAAGGAGAGAGGGTGATGTAGATGGACAGTGCTCGTTAATCAAGGCTGGCATGGACCGTGGGAACACTGAAGGACCAGCGAGGGAAGCACAGGGATTGGAGAGAATGGGAAGAAATGCCAAATGGTTCTGCTTTCTTTGCCACGTCATCTCAAAATACTCCAGGTATTCTTGACTCTTCCCTCTTCTCCACCTCTGCCCATGTTTGTCCATTTCTATTCTGGACCATTTCCTTTCTCAGTGTTCTTTCACGTTTCTACCATCATCCCCAAGTGCCAGCAGCAAACTCCACATGCCTGGATTACTCCAGGACACTCCTAAAGGTCTTCCTGGTTCCAACTCAGAATAAACTGTCAGATGTCACTTCCAGATCAGGCACTGCATTCACCTGGCTGTGCTGTCCTAAAATGCACTCAGTTACATCCTACTGACTTTGAGCCCCACTCCCAACCCTGATCTCACCCTTCCAATTCCCCTGTCTGCCTGTGCCCAGTGCCAGAAAATCCCATACGATCTGGGTTCTTTATCCCCTATTACGTATTTCATCCTTTCTCTGCCTTCCCAAGCTGCTCCCATTTGCCAAACGCTCCTGACCTCTCAGGATCCAGCAGAGGGTCTTCAGAAACATTCTGACAAGAATGGCTCACGGAATGGTATCACCTTCGGAGTTCCAGGATGGTGAAGATGGTTGAGGGGGAGAATGTGACTCCTCACCACTGGAACCTTCAGATTCTTCTATAACTCCTCTAGTTTTTCCTTGTTTATCTGCATACCAACAACCTGACCAGAGTTTCCCCCTTCCACATATATTCCAAACACATATGTGATGAGTCTTTTAAAAACTGACACATGGAAAACAGGAATGTTTGAAAAATATTCATAGATTTCTTCTTTTTGGTACCAAAGTAAACCTATCTTTTAACTTCATTTTTCCATGAACTTCTAAAGTACCTTCCATTCACACTGAAGTTGCTGCTATTTATTCCTCGTGTTCAAATTGTTCCCAGTAACTGTATCGGATACAGTTTCATTAAAGTTTAATGAAACTTCTTTTTAATGAAACTTCTTTTTAGTTTCTCAAAAACCCTCAGTGGGGGCCAGCACCTAACACAGGGTTTAAAAGATCATATAAGAAATGCCTGGGTTTGGGCCCGGTGGCATGGCCTAGCGGTTAAATCCTCGCCTTGAACGCGCCGGGATCCCATATGGGCGCCGGTTCTATTCCCGGCAGCTCCACTTCCCATCCAGCTCCCTGCTTGTGGCCTGGGAGAGCAGTTGAGGACGGCCCAAAGCTTTGGGACCCTGCACCCATGTGGGAGACCTGGCGAGGTTCCTGGTTCCTGGCTTCGGATCGGCGCAGCACTGGCCGTTGCGGCTCACCTGGGGAGTGAATCTTCGGATGGAAGATCTTCCTCTCTGTCTCTCCTCCTCTCTGTATATCTTACTTTGTAATAAAGTAAATAAATCTTACAAAAAAAGAAATGCCTGGGTTCAATACCCAGATGTAGCTCCTGAATCAGACCAGGAGAGGTAAAAATGATGGTATATGGAGTTCCTGCCACTCATGTGGGAGACCTGGCTTGAGTTCTGGCTCTGAGCATGGGAGAGCCACATTGCAGACACTTGGGTACTGATCCAGAGAACAGGTGTTCCATTTGGCTTTCTTTTCCTGTTTCTCACAACATCATAAAACAAAAACAACAAAAGCCCCTTGGTCATACAGCAAAGAGTGGGGGTGATCAGGGAAGAAGGCTGTGAATGTCGATTCCAGAAACAACGGATCAGAACCAGGAATCAAAAACAGTTGACATTTCAATTTCAGATCTTATATGCCTAGAATTACCTCTGCTTGTTGAAAGGACTTCCAAAGGTGATATTTTCTTCTACTGTGGCATTTAGTAACCAGGGTTTTTGGGCAGCATAGGCCACCGAATACCTGCTCCTACTGTAGAAAGAAAAAAAATACACTGGAGTTAGGCAAAATTACTGTGCTAGGCAGGTGCTTTAATGTGACTATGGAAAATCACAGTTGCTGAAGTATCTCAAATAGAGAAATAGAAAACTTCTAAAAGGGAAAAGATTAAAAACAGCTAATCCAATTCTGAAATGGTTATGTATGTCACTTGAATGGGAGGGATTAGAATTTCATCAAACTGTCATACAATGTATAAAATTCAATTTTGTTAGGCCAAAAAAATGTTTTAAATGCTGAACTGCTGATAAAAATTTCCCCTTAAAAGTTATTGTAACCTTAAAAACATGTTAAATATGAATAACAACTTCCTCTTCATAGCCTCAGATATTTTATACCTGTATAGTCACTTTATGAAACTCTGATTTTTATACACATATCTTAAGGATGTTGATAAAATAATTACATTATGCATTTGTGGCATAATTAATATTTTAAAATTTAGATATTGCTGATATCTTTAGATAACATAGATGACTATATAGTAACATCTATAGAAATATATTTCTAGATAATGTGTTTATATTCATATATAATCTACAAATATATTGAAACAGAAAAGTCTATACCAATAATGAAACTACACATTTAGATTACCCTTCTCAATTCTTTGGGCTTGAAATTTTTCCCAGATATCTACACATCATACCACTACTTGCAACGATTAGGAAAATATATGTAAGCTAAAGACACAGAATATTATGGAGTCATGGGCCAGGGAGTGGTAAGGTCAGCGTAGAAGTCAAATTTCCGCAGTTAGTTCATGATTGGTAAGTACTCATTAAGAACTAAGGTTAAAGATGTAGGTTATGAAAGGGAGCTGTTAAAAACGCGCAATGATGATCTTGAAACGTTATGTCCCGGGAGTTTATGAGACACGGTAACAGAGCAATGCAAGTCATTTGTTGGGTCATCAGACTGCAGTACACCAGTGGCTCCCAGCCTCCTGGCAGTGCTGCTTCATGTGTGTGGTTTTGTGGATTCATTTTGCTTTTCTTTCTTAGTAAAGTACTTAGTTCTCCATCCCTATTTCCCCGTCATTATCAAGCTTACATTGAACAGAGAAGAATTCCTCAAAAAGTTTGTGGAAAAATATAGAACTCAAACATAAATTTATTTTGGTACAATAAAAACTTAGAATCCATGCAATGTTTTTTTTTCATAATAAAAAATTTGCACTATCTTTTTAAAAGAACCCTATAAGTATAATATATCACTTTTAATTTTTATATTAAGGAATCACCAACTTTGATTCCTAAATTGGGCCAACTTGAGATATGTGTGACTCATGGTAGTTGACCCCACTGAGCAACTTTGTTTGGCAAATCATTTTTCCAGCAGCCTGCAAAGGTTGTGAACCACTGCTATGGGGAATATGCTAACACAGTTTAATTAAAAAGCGAACATCACGAGTATGAACAAAATGACCAAGAGTAAGATTAAAGTCTGGAGGTAAAGAAGTTATTCTGATTAAGCTCTGGTTAAAATAGAAATAATACCTTCTGGTTGCTTCAAAAGAAGGCTCAGATTCATTTACACTGCAAGTATGGCAAACAATGCTCATTAATTATGAATAATAAATATGGAATGAGTGTGCAAACATATTAAGAGATAAAATAAACATTGGACATAAAAGCTACATTTTTTTCCAAATGGCTTTTGATATTAAAAGACAAAGCAGATAAATAATACTCTTCATCTGTGTCTTCATGTGCTAAGAAATAATGACTTAATAGTTCCCAGAAAATGGGACTATTATCTTTCATACATACTTTTCATTTATACAACCACCTGAATTCTAGTCCAAGTTCAGCTCTGACTGCAAAACTCTAGGTCATTTCACTGGAATACGGTTTCTTAGAAATATGGACTTTTCACAAGGTTAAGACCTCTCTACCTTTAATATTTTACTTTATTCTATATGGATTTCTAATTAACCATCATAAGGCACTAGCAGAAGAAATATTTTTTTGAGATGTAAAGTAAAAGGTGCAGAGCCCAACTGGATGGAAACTGAATATGATGATCTGCTCACTGCTGTTTAGAAAAGAAGCAGAGATTGACTAGTTATAATTACTTTCCCCCATATTATGGGGGGAAAAATCCAAAAATTCAGATTTTTCATTTTTAAACAATTTAAATTCAGAATTTCATTTTAAAGGACACAAATTCAATCATCATACACATAATTGAAGCTGACACAAACTTCGAAATGTGCTTTCATGGAGAAAATTTACTAACTGTATTACATAGAAATATATGACTTCAAGTTACTCAGGACAGTTTTCGCTAATGCTAGTGATATCTTGGGATGGTTGACCGAAGCAGTAAATGACCATCTCAGGCTAAAATCTCTCTTAATGATGATTATTCCCTGATTTTAAGTTACTCATAAAAATGACTCAATATCCCAAGTGGTACTCTTTATAGACCATGCTTATTTAAGATACGAAGAAATATGGACATACTTTCTTAGTGGCAGAGAGACAAGAATGAACTCCTGAGTTTTAGTCACTCTGGAGAAGAGAGCCAAGATGAGGAAGAATGGGTGTGTACCGACAGAAATTAATGGCTTAATTTGTATATTGGCCATGCAAGGGGACAGTTAAATACACATCTGAAAATATCAGTCTCACTAACTTGGAGATAGAGATTAGGAAGTCAGCTATTCACTAAAAACTGATTTAGATAACAAGATCAATGTGGTACTGATTAAAGAATATTCACTAATCACCCCCTAGAGCAAAGAATATTACAGATGCTGCGAGTAGAGGATCATCCATTATTTTTCATGCTCCCTTTCACCCTTGTCAAGCCTGACAAAGGAATAAACAATAAGCTAGGTGACATAAATGATAAAATATACAAAAAACCCATGCCACTTTCAGTAAATCAAGGACAGCAATGAAGTTAATACTAATGGCACAATTAAGAAAGGAGGCTCGTGTTGTGTAAGAGTTGGTTGTGAGCTGTCACCTGCGACACTGGGATCTCATATGAGCGCCAGCTGTCTCACTGCCAGTCCAGCTCCCTGCTGATGTGCCTGGGAAATAGCAGAACATGGTCCCAGTGTTTGGCTCCAGGAATATAGACAGGAGACTCAGATGGGATTCTAGTCTTTCAATTTTGGACTGGCCTATCCCTGACTATTAAGCTCATCTGAGAAGTGAACCAGAGGATGGACGACCTCTAATGTCTCTCTTACTATCTCTAACTCTGCCTTTAATCTTTTGTCTTAAAAAAAAAGAGCTAAATGAAGAAAAGCCCAAGAGCACTGTATACCAGAGAAGATGCAAATTGTTTGTGATGGGCTATTCTTGTCACAAAGGACCTGATATAAAGTCAACAGGGCTGAAGTGTGGGGATCGATAGGGAATGAAGAAAACAACATAAAGAATATCCAATATAGGCGCAGCCAGGCAACAAGGTCATGAGCCATTTCCTGGCGATGCCTATTTGGGATAGTCTTAATTTTGACCATGTTAGAAACATTACTGTGATGACAGAATGTAACAAAGAATTGGACAGCAAGACTAGAAGTGATACAGAGATCACTGGAGGCTGAGAGAGTCAGAGATCAAAAGGCAATGCCTTGAATTAGGGAAACTGAGAAACAGAGCAAAGAGGTAGGTAGATTCAAAGAGAGCCAGAACTGTGCGACTGGGCAGAGGGATGGGAATTAGGAAGAGAGTTAAAGACATGAACCAACGCACACATTTGGTAGAAGGATCTTGACATCAGATACATTCTGTGGGAGCTGCCCAAGGAATATCAATGTGACCATGGTCAGGAACCAATATTTAAAGCCCAAAGAGAAATCCAGGAAACCAAGACTTCAGGGCTGATTTTTCTTCTTGATGTGGATCTGAAATACTAAAAACCTTGTATTCCACTTTCTCAGTGAAAACTCACTACAAAGCCTCAATAATTGTAGCTACCTCATAAAAGAAAAAGATGACGACACTAGAAATAGAAGTCCTGGTGTGAGGTTGCCTCATGCAGCTTCAGACTTTTGACTCACTGATTTTAGTTCATCCTTAAGATCAATGTTCAATTACCAGTACCCTGAAGTCTCTTAAGCCCCCAGACTCAATTCAGTCATGTCACCTATTTCTTGTTTTTATGAAACCATATACTTCTTTTCCTTACTATTGATTTTAAAAATTGGATTCCTCATTGTCTCCCCTGCTAAATAGTGAACTTCTTGAAAATATAGGGCAGAATTTCCTTGTTCACTGACATATTTCTCATAAACTAATGCAATGAGTTGTACATAAAAGGTATTCATTAAAGCTCTTCAATAAATGAAAGTGTCATGGAAACAGAACTGAATTAACTTTAGGACATCCTCAGCTATGCAGAGGTTAAGTAGGATGAAGAACTAAGATTTAGTACTTAAGAAAGCTATGAATCAAACTTTCATCCAGAATCCAATCACAGAGTGGAAGAGATAGGAGAAGGGTGTGTATGGACAAACTATTCAAGAGAAATCTTCCTGTAGTTTAACAGAATGGCCACTTAAAAAAATGGGGATGTGTTTTGGCATGGTGGCCTAACAGGTTAATCTTTCACCTGGGACACTGGCATCTCATATGGGCACAGATTCCTATCCCAGCTACTCTACTTATGATTCAGATCTTTGTTTATGACCTGGGAAAGCAGTGGAGGATGGATCAAGTCCTTGGGACCCTGTGCAGGAGACCCACCAAGAGGCTACTGGCCCTGTCTTCAGATTGGCTCAGCTCCAGCCATTGTGGCCATTCGGGGAGTTAACCAGCAAATGGAAGAGCTTTTTTTTTTTTCAAGCATTTTTTTCTTTCTCTGTAAATCTTCCTTTCAAATAAAATTAATCTTCCTTTAAGTGGCAGATAATGGAGAATAAGGTATAATAAAGACATTTATACAAGAGGCGGGTCAATACAGTTTGGTTTTGAAGAAGGACAGTACATAGAGGGAACTTCATTCTGAGGACCTCACCTTTAAGGCTTTCTGCATATTCTCCTTGAAGTGTAAATGTGTTAGAAATGTTCTGCCAAATGAAACTCTGGTTTTTTAGGTCTAAGCTTGAAGTGAAAATTGGCATTCTGGCCATGCTGGGGAATGTTTTGTTCCTCCGTGCTCTGTAACTGTGGGGCCTGCTAGACTATGTTAGTGATCCCAAAGGAAGTCTCCATCGGTGTCCTTGCACACCAGCTTCTACCCACCTAGATGTGTTCTGAATCAACAACGATGTTCTCTGTCCTGCCCAAAGCAAATATTTCTCCCTGGAAAAGGCCAGAGGACTTCTGTGGAGCTTGCTCATTCCAGTGTATGAAGACACATGTAAAAATAAAGTTTATGTAAACAGATGCAACTGCATGCAGTGGAGAAAGGAGGACAGCAAGAACTTCCCGTAACTCTGGATCTTACTTTGAGCCATCAAAAAGTAGCCAACAGTTCAATATGCTGAAGTGAAGAACTTCACAGTATTGGAACATCATCAACTCATAAATATTGGTAACTGCTAAAATAACTTAAAGTGATATTTCATGGCTTTATTGAACTGGGTACACAAGTTTTACTATGGCATAAAAAAAATTACAAATAGCTTTAACGGGTCAGTATTCTTTGAACAGTCTTGATCTGAAAACATCTGATCAAGAAAATCATCTTATTCTTTTAATTGTAAAAATTAGATCTTACATCAACTTATTCAATGTCTTAGCTTAATTTTCACTTGTTTGTGGGCTGAAGCCAATACAAACATTCCTAAAATTGTGATTTTTGAAAAATGAATTCAGTGAAAGGCAGAAATAAGACACAGAGAGATCTTCATTCTGATTTTCTGGTCAAAGACCTGCAGTGAGCAGGGCTGAGCCAGGTGGAGCCAGGAGGCAAGAGCTTCCCCCGATCTCCTGCATGTGGGCTAGCCATCCAGGTAGTTGAGATATTTGCTGCTACCTCCCAGGGTGTGTACTGAAATAAAGTAGTTCAGACAATTGAGCCTTCTGCCCTCTGTGGGATATGGCTGTTCCAAGGGCTGCCTTAATCTTTATGCCAAATGCTCACCCCACATGTTGAAGAGCTACAGTTATTGTCAACTAGAGAAATGGTCATAAAAGATGATTTTTTAATTATAAGGGTTTTACAATTATTCCAAATTATAGTAATTCCTTAATCACATCTCCATCTTCTTGGGTTTGGCTCCAAGATTAGGCCCATTCTGTTCACTTTGCTCCCTTTCCACAGCTCTCATTTTAAGTAAAGCTACTTTAAGTTCTCAGGCAGATTTCAGAACTTCCACATGACCTAACTTCTCCTCTTGACTCTGTAATTCATTATTCACAAAACAATCAGGATAAGCTTTTCAAATTGTAAATCAAATCTCTAGACATAATTCACTATACTTAAACTTCTTCAAAGGCTTCCCACTCAGTCAGAGCCTTCAGTCCTCATCATATCCATCAGGCTTGCTTCCCTCTCCGGGTAGCCTGGTGTTAACCCGCCTGCCTCAGTCAGGGCTCAACATTCTCCTCCCTTTTCTCATCCTGCCGTGAGTTCATTCCTACCTGAGATACTGGGACTTGCTAGCTCCTCTGCACACATCCCAGGGTGACACCACAGAATCACTCATGTCTCAGCTGAAATGCTAACTCCTCCATCTTTTCCTTAAACTACACGCAAAGTGTTCTCTGTCCTACATTTTGTATCATATACAGCATTGATCACAGATGAACATTTATTTTTCTATTGTTTGTGGATCACATAGTAGACTTGCTCAGGGACTTAGTCTTTCTTCATTTCAACATATAAGATCATTTGAATGATGTAGAAATCACCCCCATTCCTTCAAATGTAGTTAATTTCATTCTTGCATTTACAATATGAATTAGACTATGTCATTTTAATAGTACCTACTCCACCCTTTACTCCCTCCCACTGGCCCTCTAAATATTCAAAGTACACTTACTAAGTATTATGATTCTGTCATTTTTGTTCATAATAATTGTCACATGGAATTTGCCTTTAAATACATTTTAGAAATATTGGGAACACTGGGAATTATATAATCTTTTATTGGCTTTTTAAAAAGTTACAGCACATGGGAGGGGTTTCTTTCCTATTCTTTCCAAAAAAAAGCTTTAATGAGTAAAATATGCTTTTATCTGGTTTCACTCTTTGCCTAGTTTTCATGAAGCTCACAGTGGAATTTGTGGCCCATATTTTATCTCCTGGGCATGGATTTCTTTTAGCTTCTTGCATTACTCATACATTCTTTTCCTTCTTGACTACTCTTAAAGTTTTACTGTATTTTTTAAGTTGCAACCTTTAATAAATAACATAGGGTATAAATGACATATACATAGAAAATAATTTTTTGGTAAAATCCTTTTACAAATCTGTTATTTATCCACTATGATCATGATAATTTATTCAAATTATATCCAAAATTATGATGATTATTTACAATACTGAGAGTTAATCTGGCCCTGCTGGAGCTTCTAGACACTTTAACGATGGAAGGGACATGGACTTTCAAGAGATATGAAAATAAAATGTGAAGTTTCTCCTGTTACGCAAAATGCAAATGACTTAATTCTGGTTATATAAAACACACTATAAATTCTGCCGAATCTAGTTCTTTATCCAGGATGGAAGGTGAAAATGGCAGGGCAGACAATGTCTAATGCTTGCCAGCGGTGACAGACACATGCCATGAAGCAAAATCAGATGGCAGGCTCTGCTGACATGCTGCTGGAACTGCATTACAGAGTCATGACTACTTGTTAGATTTTTTTCCAATGGGCAAAGTACACTCAACTTCTCTCAGCCTCCTTCTTCTGCCAACGACACTGAAAACAGGATTCACAGCTCTACTGATCCAGCTCAAATTTCACATCCAACATTTACTTCATTTAATTGGAGTTTAAAATAGAATCTACTTTAAAAGTCCCATAAATAGTCTATCATTCTTGATGTCTGTATACATCAATAGGAGACTGAATCATATTGACATTCACAATAATTAGAATTTATCCATTGGATAAATGATTTACCCATACATTTGAATCCTATGTATTCACAATACAAAGTATAAGATGATATTAAAGAATATCCTGGGGGCAAGCATTGTGCCATGGCAGGTAGGGTGGTCATCGAAGATGCCAGTGTCCCTATGAGCACCAGTTCATGTCCCACTTCCCATTCAACTCCTGGCTTTTGTGCCTGGGCAGTTAGCAGAAGATGGCCCAAATGCTTGAGCCTCGGTATCCCTATGGGAGACCCTGTAAGAGTTCCAAGATCCTGGCTACAGCCTAGGACAGCACTAGCCATCACAACTATTTGAGAAGTGAACCAGCAGATGGAAGATATTTCTAGCCATCTCTCCCTATTTAATTCTGTCTTAAATAAGTAAAAAAATAAATCTTTTAAAAAGGAATATCTTTAAGGGGAAGCATTTGGTAAAGTAATGAAGATGCCGCTTGGCCTGTTCACACCCCCTATGAGAAGGCCCAGAGTCAAGTCCTAACTCCACACACACTTCCAGCTTCCTGCTAATGAGCACCCTGGGATAACTGAAGTAGTTGGGTCCCTAGCACACAACTGGGAGATGTGATTAGAGTACCTGATGGTGCTCTGGCTCTTGCAGGCATTTGGAGAGGCATTTAAAATAAAATGAAAACATATCTATAGTTTTTGACACATAGGGAAAAAAGTGCCTTGCGGTGGGAGCTGTGCTGCACGTTGGAGGCAGTATACCTGGCATCTACCAACCAGGTCAGCCTTTTCCCTGCTTAACAACCAAGACTGAGTCTAGGCACTGCTGTATGTTGCCCATGGGTAAAATCACACCTACTTGAGAATGGCTCACCTATAGTTAAAATGTTTAGGCAAGCTATAACAAGTTGTTTTCATGAAATGGCTCATGGGGCTATTAGGCTGGCAGAACTAAAATATGCAACTTCCTCTTTATTTCTCAATTGCGTGTTATTGTACCTCAGAATCACTTTATTATGGCAATATGCCTTGAACATCCCAAAGCAACCATTCCAGCAGCTAGCAGCAGCATGCTAGTCTCCCTTGACCACGTGTTTAGAGTTGCACAACACACACACTAGGCTGACTCGACCATTTCCAATGAGACACTTGTAGCACAGTTTACATCCGATATAACGAGAGATTTTTTTCAGCCTCTTGAGAGTTTACAAAAGATCTTCTGATATTTCTTATCATGAGGCTTGAACCATTATTTGTATATAAACTTTATACACACTGCAAGTTCTTCTCCATAATTTTTAAGGGGGAAACTATTTGGCAGAGTGCTTACAATTCTACTTAGGAGTCTGCCTGCCTCACGGAGTGCCTGTTTCAGACTTCCAGCTCCCTTCCCAACTCCAGTTGTCTGCTAACGCACAGTCCTGGAGGAAGTAGGGTGACAGCTCAAATCCTTGGGCCACGTGGGAGACTGTATATGGCACATGGGAGACTTTATATGGCATTCTCAGCTCCTGGCCAGGCCTGGCTCTTTTGGGCACTTAGGCAGATGGATCATTAGATACATCTCTGCCTCTATCTTTATCTTGCAAAAGTCCATTACTCTTGAAAACAAAAATATGTATGTACAGTGAACTTTTAAGTTTTCTGTTTGAGTGCTAGCCACTTGAGCATAGCCACTTTAAAATCTATCTTAACAGTTACAACTTTATAATAGTACAAATAAGTATGTTGCTGAGATAAAATAAGCGATTGGGAAAATTTTATGGTTTTTTAAGTTATGACACGTAAGGCATATTCTAATTAAAAGTAAAAAAAAAAAGCTACCCTCATTTCTAAGGAGTTCTCAGACTCATCACAATGGAATCCATTGCTCCACGTTTCCTTGGAAGACTAGAAGATCATTTACATCAAGACTTCATTGAAACTCTACCTACTTGCTCCAGTGAACTTTGCCATCCAGTGTCTGCATCTCACCAAGGATGGCGAGAAGAAGGGAGGACTTTCCACATCCCACCTGGCCCACAATCATGGTCAACTGACCTAGACAAATGAAACCAAAGACAGGAACAGGATGAGATGGGATTCTCTGATAAGACAAAGCAAAAGCTACTTAGAAGAGCCTGAAGTTACATGTCAATGGCCCGGTTTGGGGTCTACAGCAATAAAATATTCTAAACAGCTCCTGTCATTGATACTTAGGTTTTTCTGAAACTGGAAAGAAAAATAAAAACACAGGAATTCATTATGAGAATATCAAGCGTTAGTAGGGTAATATAAACATTGTACAGCTGACATTTTTAACTTTGTTATTTAATTTATTCAAGAGAAATGGGCAGTTTTACTTAGAATAGTTTACTGACATAAAAGTGATGTGAGACGGGCCCGGAGGCGTGGCCTAGCGGCTAAAGTCCTCGCCTTGAAAGCCCCGGGATCCCATATGGGCGCTGGTTCTAATCCCGGCAGCTCCACTTCCCATCCAGCTCCCTGCTTGTGGCCTGGGAAAGCAGTCGAGGACGGCCCAATGCATTGGGACCCTGCATCCACATCGGGGACCTGGAGGGGGTTCCTGGTTCCTGGCATCGGATCGGCGCGCACCGGCCCGTTGCGGCTCACTTGGGGAGTGAATCATCGGACGGAGGATCTTCCTCTCTGTCTCTCCTCCTCTCTGTATATCTGACTTTGTAATAAAAATAATAAATCTTTAAAAAAAAAAAGTGATGTGAGACAAGCTATTAAGACATTGCTTTTAATTTCTCCAATTTTCACATCTATTTCAATCTATTGAGCAACACGCTGGACTGAAATTACATTTTCATCCAATTATCCAGAAATGTTAAATAAAAATATTTATGCTAAAAATTGTATTCATTTTCATAAAATTCCAGAATTATGATTTTCTTCATTTCCATTTTGAATATTTTATTGCTAAAATAGAAATATTTATGAATATTTATTAGGCTAAAAACTTGAATACTAAAAACTAAGATTTTTTTAAAAAAGCATGCACAAATAGATAGAAAGGGAGCTTGCGCTTATGGATTTTCAGAACATTGTTAAAACAGCCTTATTATTCTATGTCATCTGCATATTTAACATGTAGATTAATATCTATTGAAATCCCAAAGGCAAATTTTACAGGGGTAGGAAGCATGATGCTAAAATTTATGTGGAACCACAATAGAACAAAAATAGTCAAAGGAATCTTCAGAATAAACATGGAGTTATCACACAGCTTGATTTCAAAGTATATTAAAGCTACATTAACATTAGGACAGTATGGTACAAAACTTAGCATTGGAACAGAGTTAACATCTCAATGGCAGAATGGCGAGCTCAGAAATAAAACTGCATCTATAGCTGACTGATCTTTGACAAGGGTGTCAAGCTCACATACTACGAAAAGCACAGTTTCTTCAAGAATTAGTGTTAGGAGAACTGGATTTTTTTTTTTTTTAAAGATTTTATTGTTATTGGAAAGCCGGATATACAGAGAGGAGGAGAGACAGAGAGGAAGATCTTCCATCCGATGTTTCACTCCCCAAGTGAGCCGCAACGGGCCGGTACACGCCGATCCGATGCTGGGAACCAGGAACCTCTTCCGGGTCTCCCACGCGGGTGCAGGGTCCCAATGCATTGGGCCGTCCTCGACTGCTTTCCCAGGCCACAGCAGGGAGGTGGACGGAAAGTGGAGCTGCCGGGATTAGAACCGGCGCCCATATGGGATCCCGGGGCTTTCAAGGCGAGGACTTTTAGCCGCTAGGCCAGGCCGCCGGGCCCGAACTGGATTTTTTTAAAAACAGAATAGTTCAACTGCATTTCTGTGTTATACAATGCAGCAGAGCAGCGACTCATGCTGGCTGCTCTACTTTCCATCCAGCTCCCTGCTACACAGGCATACTAAAAATCTCATCCGTACTCAGGAACAGAAAATAATTTCATCACATACTCTTTTTGAAAAGCCTTTCTTAAACTGAGAAATCAACTACCCTGTTACCTTAATGGCACAGATCAGCAGGTGGAAAGGAAGTAGCTTGAGCAAAGGTGCAAGAACAGCAGTCTTAAAATGTCCAGCAATCGGGCCCAGCAGCGTGGCCTAGCAGCTAAAGTCCTCGCCTTGAACGTCCCTGGGATCCCATATGGGCGCCGGTTCTAGTCCCGGCAGCTCCACTTCCCATCCAGCTCCCTGCTTGTGGCCTGGGAAGGCAGTCAAGGACGGCCCAATGCTTTGGGACACTGCACCCGCGTGGGAGACCCGGAAGAGGTTCCAGGTTCCTGGCTTCTGATTGGTGCGCACCGGTCATTGCGGCTCACTTGGGGAGTAAGTCATTGGACGGAAGATCTTCCTCTCTGTCTTTCCTCCTCTCTGTATATCTGACTTTGTAATAAAATAAATAAATTTTTAAAATGTCCAGCAACCCCTGCAGTGACACGTTGGTGCAAGAGCCAATAAATAACCCAAACTAAGATTTATGTCTTTAAAAACAATTTTGTGATACATTCTATTATCTTATGACAATGAATCAGTAGGAGGCTGTGTAACAAATGACTGACCTGTTGGAATCCGGATATCTATATTGGATAAAGTAGCTGCACCACTGCCCCAAGAAAAGCATCCATTTGTGACCTAGTGAAGAAAATAACATTACAAGAAACCAGGGTAATAAAACAGATGCAGCCAGGCTTTGGTTCTGTAATGCCAAGTTCCCTAAGTGGGTATATTCATCACTGTTCACTGAAGTTAAGAGAGAAATGGTAGTATAATAAAACAGGTGCAACAACACTTGAAGTGGCATTCATGTCAGCAATCATACTTATCCCAATCTATTCTTCAATGGGCATCAGGCGCACACGACAGCTTTTTAAAACTTTCATTATTTTAAAGACAGAGAGACAAAGTGAGAGAGAAAGAAAGAGCTAAAGGGAGAAGGAGAGGACAGAAGCACTTCCAGCTGCGGGGTCACTGCTGAAATGCCCATGCCAGCTAGCAAGGGACCAAACTGAAACCAGAGCTTGCAAGTCCATCCAGTCTTCCCCTGAGATGGCAAGGACCCGGGCACTTGGAGCCAACATTTGTTAGCTCTCAGGCTGCACATTATCAGGAAGCTGAGCTGGGAACGGAGTTAAGATTCAAACTGGGACTCAGGTGTCCACAGCAGCATCTTAACCCCTACACCCAACACCTATTCCATGGGAATTTTAAAATGTACAAGGAGGAACAAAAGAAGGTAAAGACGAAGCCAGCAATCAGGAAGATGGACTAGATATTGAGAAGGGAAGGGAAGGATCTGGAAACATCAGGAGAAGCTAAAGATACACATTTTCCTCATAAATTAGCATTTCAAAGCCACAAATGACAAACTAAGCACATTACTGCCCAGAAATGTTATAGGATGAATTGATGACATCTATATTATATGTCTAAAAATAATCCTAAAAAGCTGTTCATTGAATTAACAACTTAGAAAAAAAAAAATCCCCTACTTGAAAAAGTCTTAGAATGCAAGAATGCTCTTACATTAGACATTCTCTAGCTTGTAAAAGGCATGGGATAATTTCCACCTCATGGTTATGCATGAAGATAGTCATGGATAGGGGACAGCATGGATGGACAGCATTGCTGAATGCTGTATACATTATTTGCCAAGAGCCCATTCCATGTAAGGTGAGATGCTAGAATTTGTGTTGCCTACACAGAAGGTATGAGTCACTTACTGATCCCCATGTCACTGGAGTTTGCAATCACTTAAGTGAGCAGAATGTGCCAGGAAGGACAGCCATGTGCTGCATGGCAATATTTGGTCAATAACAGATGACATACCCAATAGTGGTCTCTTAAGATCACACTGCCTAGTGACATCCTAGCCTCTGAATGTGTATAAACATGCTTTGGATGTCACTGCAATGACTAAATTGTACTGCCATTTCTGGAATGCATCCTACTATTAAGTGATACATGACTGCTGGGTATAATACAAGATAATATTAGCTAAGGACCAAAATGGAGGGAGAAGCAATAGATCAACAGCTCAGAAGACACATCATGAATGACTACCTTGAGTTAAAAGCTTTTTGGAAGCAAATGCCTTTTATCTAATTTTGGAAAACATTATCAGCAAAGGTGTTTTTGCATAAAGAACTACAATTAGGCCCGGCGGCATGGCCTAGCGGCTAAAGTCTTCACCTTGAAAGCCCCGGGATCCCATATGGGCGCCAGTTCTAATCCCAGCAGCTCCACTTCCCATCCAGCTCCCTGCTTGTGGCCTGGGAAGGCAGTCGAGGACGGCCCAATGCTTTGGGACCCTGCACCCGTGTGGGAGACCCGGAAGAGGTTCCAGGTTCCCGGCTTCGGATTGGTGCGCACCGGCCATTGCGGCTCACTTGGGGAGTAAATCATTGGACGGAAGATCTTCCTCTCTGTCTCTCCTCCTCTGTGTATATCTGACTTTGTAATAAAATAAATAAATCTTAAAAAAAAAAAGAACTGCAATCTACACCGAAGAACAGGAAATCATGAAACATGTTGCAGGAAACAATGGACACAGCTGCTAGGGCACAGGTTAAAGATATGGTGGCTAAAGGACAACTGTCATTCACAGAAATCATATAGTGCTAGAAGCTAAGAATCCCGAAAGCCTAAAGGAGTGAAACATGGTGGAATGTGTAAAAGAGTAAGCAGGGAATTGAGAAAAGCTCTCCATGGTGCCTTAATGTCTTCAGTGACTAGCACGTATGGTTATCTGCAGAAACAGAAGGTTAAAGGGGGCATGGAACAAGGCAGGAAGAGGGTGGTGACAGCTGAGTAACTACCGTGTGGGGGATGGAAAATAATGACAAGGAGAAGCAGGTAGAAATGTTCCCAAGAACTACAGAGGGTCAGCTAAGGCAGGAGATACTAAATGTGTGGCTATGCCAACTTGTACCCTTGGGTGGTTTTCTGCACATCACTCCACAACCTGGTAGAAGCAGGCACAAGACGGATGTGCTCCAGAAAGAATGAAGGATAGCAAAAACAGCAGGGGCTCGTGGTTTTGAAGTTTCAGCAAGGTTCAAAGAAATACCAATGAGCTTGAAGGCCAATGCCTGAAAAAGCTGGGGGATCCGGATTTTGTCACCAGCGGCCAGCTGTTGTACTAAAATAAGCTCTCCGGCAGCGGGGTCGGGGGGGGGGGATAGAGGGAGCAGTTCGCGACAGTGACCAAGTGTGAACACCTGTGGAGGTTGTGCAAGTGCAGTGATGGCAGATTTAAGGGTTTTCCAGCTCAGATATTAAACAGGTTGTACACCATTAGAACTCAGCTCTCTGGGTCCCTGCCATAGACATGGGAGACCTGGACCGTGTTCCCAGCTGCTTGCTTCAGCCTAGCCCAGCCTCAGGAATTTCAGGAACTTAAGAAATGGATCCATCCATCTCCTTCTGTGTGTCTCACTTTCCCCTCCCTGCATTTGCAAATAAAAATTTTAAATCAGGGGGCAATTACATCCCAAGGGAAGGGTAGAAGACAGCAGAGAGTATGTAGGTTGGGGCTATTTTCTTAGGGAGTCAGCAATGGAGCAGGTTTATCTCAATTTCAAAAACATAAATGTCACTAACAATTTCGGACTTACCGTTATGAAAACAGAATTAATTGGGCTTGAGGTTAAGCCTGAAAATGTCGGGTCCATTTAGAGGTAAAGCAAGCTGGAAATCACTTACAAACAGATCTTGTTTTTGTTTTGTATCCAAGGGTCTACTTGGGGGAAGAGTCATAATTTTTTTTAACTTCAAAATAGAAACAAATTGTAAAAGGCACATGGAGAAGACATTTTAAATTTTGACTATAATCAACACGGGAAAAAATCAATTTTAACAAACTACATCCCTAGCTTTATAGTTACTACATTAGTCATTATCTGAGTTAGAGGTATGCCTGGGGAACTATCAGAACCATTGAACTGCTTTTATTAGAGAGGCATGCACACTCACTTGTGCAGGCACAGTGAGGTGGTCCATAAAATAGTTTATTCCCCAAAAGCTGGCTACGGCAAGGACTGGGATGGGGCCAAAGCCAGGAGCCTGAAATTCAGTCCTGCTCACCCATATGGGTGGCAGGAATCCCCGCCTGCACAGCAGGACACTGGAGTTAGAAACTGTAGCAATGAACCCAACCTAGGTACTCCAATGTGGGATGTGGGTATACTACTTATTAATTTAAATGCCCTCTCTTAGACCTATTTTAATACTGGTCCCTAAGTCTCAAGCCTTTATTAAAAGCGTCCTAGATTATTCTAATATTGCCAAAGTTAAGGATCCCAGGAGCGTTCTTTAAATTTTCATGGGCTATAGCATTTTATCCTCCAATCAGCCATACTAAAAAAATGACACCTCCGCCAACTACAATGCAGAGAGGGGAATTACCAGCAGTAGTAGGACTTGCACTAACAGATTCCACCAATACAATTTTTACACAATTGTGACGTGGTAAATATAAGACTGCTAAGGGACAGTAAATCAAAACAAGAACATTAAAAAGCAAGCTTCTTCAGTATTAAAAAAAAATACTGCTGGGCAAAAACAAAAAAATCCCTGTACTTTGGAGATGTGTAAGAATTAAAAATGCTAAACCCATGAAAATATTTTGCAATGTCATGAGAATGAAGCACCACTGAACACTGACATTGAGGACACAGCTTAGGACTCGGAGCTTCAGCCTGAGCGAATGGCGTCCACGTTTAATCCCGAAGGATCACCTTTATTGCAATGTCTTCTGTCTCCATGGAACGCAGCCGCCGCGTCGACTGCTCGTAGCTGTCCAGGTGGTATCTCCCAGGCTGCTTCCTGTTAATGGTTTTTGACTGCTGTATTCCAAACAGAAAAGAACACAAGTTGAAACTTTATGGGGGAAAAAATTAGGTTTTACAGCACAGTAACTCACATGCCTATTTCTTTGCTTAAATTCCAAAAAAAAGTAAAACTAATGCAGTATTTTAATGATCTCCAGGGCTTCTACCCCCCAAAAAGCCCATAATGAAAAAGATACTGTTAGTTTTAAACAAGTTTACAATTTTGTAAAAACGTAAGTTTACAAATGAATAGAAACCTCACACTTCTCTAATAGCTTTTTAAAAAATTGTTTTACTTGTAAAATTAGTGAATTCTCTCAAGGTCTCTGGTGGTGGTGCACATGAAGAAGCCCCTTATGATATTGGCATCGCTTCCTAAATCCCAACCACTCCTCTTCCCATGTGGCATCCCACTGATACGCATGGGAGGAAGCAGAGTCTGCCCAGTTAGCCCATCTCTCCTCTCTCATTTGGGAGACTGGGACCAACTCGGTGGCTCCCAACCTCAGCCTGCCATGGCCCTGGCCATTGGTGCCCTCTGGGGAGTGAGCCAGCAAATGGAAGTACTCTTTCTGCTTCTCTGTCCTTTTAAAATCAATCAGGTTTTCCTGGAGACTCCCGGATCCTAACCAAGGACTATCAGTACGGGCACCAATGACTACATCCCAACTGCCAAGGAGACCACGGGGAATTGGAGTGCCTTTGGAGGCCAAGAACTCTGAGGTCATCCACTCCCCATTTGGATCTATCACATGGGAAGGAAGAAGCCCAATTCCTTCCTCGCAGGATCCAAGGTCATTGGAACAACAGCCAGGAGCCCTGAGCAGTCCGCAGAAGCAGAACAGTAAACTTCCTTTGGGACTAGGGAGAGGAGCTTTCTCTGGTCCTTACTTAGTTCCAACTTTGGATCCCCACTCTCTCTTGCAATGACCATCAGGGTCGCTCTGGAGCCCCCCCCAAAACAAACAAACAAATTAGGATAGACAGAGAACAACAAGGAAGGCTTAGAACCAGACAGGAAATGGTCAGCTTGGACTCACAGATACCTTACTACGTAGGACACAAAGATTAGTTGTTCTTCACTAAGGTATTGAAGATTTCTCTGCTCACCCCTCCTAAAACTGTTCTGTACCTCAACTGTTGACAAATGCCTTGGTAGAGTTAAGAGCCAGTTTAGACTATCCTAAAATCTGCCAAGTTCAGCAAAATTATGCTGCAACACTATAAACTGCTAAATACTAAAATGAAAATAGACACGAGACAATTGAATAGTACCCCATAGCCATTTTAAGGTGTATAGAAGCTGGCTGTATATAAACTAAAATTGAAATGTCAATGAAGTAGTCACAGCATGTGGTTAAGAACTTGCATTTTTAACATATTGGTTACTCAATACCATGTCAATTAATTCCCTAATGTTGTAAATTGTTGATGTTATGTTGGGGTTTTAAATTGATTGGGATGATATTCTGCCAGCTCTACCTTCAGACCAGAGATGGTCTCCCCAAGAAACCATTGAATTTATCTGGACAATAAGATGCTGGACTCTATGCTTGGTATATGTTTGCAAAGACAGAATCTTGACTGAATTTGAACTGTAACACTGCAACAAGGTGGAGGAATCCACCATGGGGGAAAGGCACGGGGAGGGGTTGGGGGAATCCCAGAGCCTATGAAACTGTGTCACATGATGCAATGTAATTAATTAAAAAATCAATCAGGCTTTTAAAAGAAAAGCAAACTTATCTCTCTACAACTCTAACTTGAAACAAACTGACAATCAGAATTTGTTCAGGAACCCAGGAAAAGAGTATCTCATAGTTTTTGACTTTATTAAATATATTAGAGATTCTGAAGGCTAAACACTAATGCATTTTAAACAGTTAATTAAATAGCCTAGAAAGGCAATAAAATTCCTAGATTTGCAAAACTTCTTTTGGAGAAAGGGAATTCTGTAATTGGAGATTTAGGAATTTTTTTTTTAATCCTCTGAGATCTACTCTGATGATTAGCAATGTTTTTGAATAACCAGTAATTTGATCCAAATAGGATATTGCTTATCTAATTTCCATCAATTGGTATATCAACAGGAAATTGAGTTATTGCATAGCATATTCCAAGGCTACATACAACAAAATGTACAGCTCAGAAAGGCACTGAGCAATGGAAAGTAAAGTGTTAGCAGTGGTTCTCAGAAAATACTAAACACATTGTCCTTTTAAAAAGAGAAAGTATGTGTTCACGAGGTTGTCTTGTTCTGTTTGCAGCCCTCATAGCCCTCAAATAACCTTGGCAGTGCCCTACATAATACACTATGAACAGCTACTGTTCTTTCCTGTTCGTGGAAAGTATATTTTCCAAGAACAGGTCTACACCTACACATAAACTTCACTGCATTCTAGATTTTAATTGTATAGAAGTATTCACCAGAGATCCAAAGAAATGACTTCATGCTCTTTCCAAAACGGAGGAAAGGGTGGGAAGAGAGATGTGTTGACAGAGGTTTGAGCTAGAGTTCCACAGATGTAATTTGAAGAGACGTTGGCTCTAGAATGTCACTAATTCTCCATGGAGACACTACAGCCAAGCCACTTAACTCTAAGCTTTTACAAAATACATAGTATCGCAAGCGCTCTCAAGAACGAGTTTCCATTTGTGTTATTTTCAAACACACAGCTTTTTCCTCTCCATCTAAAAAAGTCTGTCATTTGTGGTTAGGCCTATCAGCAGTGATGAATGACCCTAAAAGACATCAGAAGTCCAGTCTGGTTTCAATAAACCTGAAGATATTGGATTTATTTGAAGGAGATTCATTTTTCTTTCCAAAAAAACTTTCTTCAGTTCAATTTTTCTGCTATTGCTCATTTCATATGAAAAATTCTTCATACTTCCTTAATCTATGAACTTGACCCCCTACATCTCATTTCCTGAGGTCATTTCATGGTGTTCATTCTCACATTTTCTAAAGAGGAGTTCACGTGCTCTTTGGGAGCCTAGAATATTCCAAGGTGTGGCTCTAACACATAATCTGACTTTCCAGCTGCCTAAAAATAGACACTCTTTAATATATTCTTCTTGCTTTCAGGTCCCTATCCACACAACAGCAATCCAGCATCTTAAGACATGGTTCTTCCAGTATATGAAAGTCCTTTCTCACACACAATCACCCATGCTAAAAAAAATAACAGAAAGTAAAAAACAAAACTCCAGAAAATCCAAAGAAAAAATGAGTTTAAATACATCTAGGTGTTTATTTTCTGTAATTTTAAAACTTAATGTGATGAAAAATTTAATATAGATTGTCTTCCTCGTGAGGCTTTCCAAGTTCCCATAAATTCAAATTCAAAGGTTGTGTGAACACTTTTCTCTGGATCACATACCATTCTCTAACAGTAACATGAGTAACATTAACTTAATACATGGCTCATTTTGGAATGTCGTAAGAATGCATCTTTCTATTTAGAAAAATACATGTTACATTTAAGGAATTTCCTTAGGGTTCTGGCACCATGAGAAGAAGTATGTTTAGTCTTCCATGATGATTATATGATCCCATATGAATGCTGCTTCAAGTCTCAGCTGCTACACTGCCAATCCAGCACCCTGTTAACGTGCCTGAGAAAGCAGCAAAAATGTGGAGCATGTCCTTGGGCCCCTGCACCCACATGGAAGAAGCTCTTGGCTCCTGGGTTCAGACTGGACCAGCTCTGGCTGTTCCAGCCATTTGGGGGGTAAACCAACAGATGGAATTATGTCTCTGTCTCTCCTCTCTGTAAATCTGCTTTTCAAATAAAAATAAGTACATCTTTCTTTAAAAAAGTATTTCTTCAGGAGTTTTCAAATAATGCTTTTAGAAAGTCATAGTTCCATTCATGAAAATATTACCTAATGACTAAAGACTATAAACTTTACATTTCCACTGTTGATGTCTCTTCTTTGGTGTCACTAAGTATCTCAAGTTTATCATGTGCAAAATACTCCTGCTGAGATGCCCTAATCACTCATATACTCATTTCTCAGCCTTCCTATTTCAGTTAGTGGCTAAACCACTTATCCAACAGTCAAACCAACAACCAACCTAGAATTAATCCTCGAATCCTTCTGCTCTTTCATCTCCACATAAACTATCTTAAGTATTTATTAGCATAACCTCAAAAATATATGTTGAATGTGATCATGTGTTCACAATGTGTATGTACCTACAACATTCACCACCATGGTCTTCTGACTATATGATAATGACCTTTTTACTGATCTACCTGTTACGCTCTGTCCTCACTGACTTCTCCCTGCACCCCATTAAAGCATCCAATCTATGGAGACGGTCCCCTATTCACAGCTCCCATGTAAAGCAAGAACACTTACCACTCCAGTGTGTTTCTTACAGGACTCGAAAGGGAGAGAAGTTTCACTGGTTCGCCAGCTATCATCACCAATTTCATCACTTAAGAGAAACTCATTGAGTTTTTGAACACTGCAAAATGCAAATGCAGAGTAAGGTTTAGTAGCAAAATCTCCATCAACAAAGAACTACCTAAAGGAATAAACATCCCCCACTTCATTAACATGGTAAGTATTTGCTTCCAAGAGTAATTTTTTTTTCTTTAAGGCTTATTTATTGGGAATGCAGTTACTCACAGACACACACACAGAGAATGAATGAATGAATATGAATGAGTGAAAAATGAACGTTCTATCTGCTGGCTCACTTTCCGAATGGCTGCAGCAGCTGCAAGGGTTAGACCAAGCCAAATTCAAGAGCCTGGAACTCCTTCTGAGTCTCCCAAGCACTTCACTGCTTTCCCAGATGCATTAGAGGGAACCGGATAGAAAGAGGAGCAGCTAGAACTAAAACCAATGCTCTGGTATGGGACGCAAGCATTACAGGTGACACCTTGATGCATTACACCGAAAGCCAGTCCCCTTGAGTCCTCTTTGGAGACGAGCTGGGAAGTTCATTTCCCAAGACTGAGGGTTTCTTGGAACTTGAGACTTCCAGTGCTAATCAGAAAAGCTCAAGAGAACCAGACTGTGTCATTCTAGACTCCACAGCATTTTGTTTGCATGTTTTCTCAAAGTACATTCCTAGTCAGAGACAGTGGATTTGGATAAGAACCTGGAATTGGGTTGCTCAGAACTATCCCAAAGAGGAAAGTAACTGATTATTCTAACTTCACACATTAAGAGAAAGGAAGTTTGCAGAAATTAAGGAACCTGCCTAAAATAACTCAGCCAGACTACTCATCTGGAACCACTGTGCCATCTGACTCTACAAATATGATCTGAATCAATTAGAGGACAAATCTAGACACTTGGTATTCAAAGAGTTGCTCAAGATCCAATTGCACACAGTCACCTGGGGACTTCCAGGGAACTGTCTCGGGTCCTACACTAAAATATGAATCAAAATATGTGTTTTAATAGTACGCCAAGGTTTTTCCTCAGCATATGCAAAGGTTTTTCCTCAGCATATGGATTGTCCACATTTGTGGCTGCCAGAGGCTCTCCCGTCTTTCACATTCTAGTCATCTCAAATCGATACCGTAAGATTAGGAGAAGTAAGTAAATAAAAACATACAAAGCCACATGATTAGTCCATTAGTCCATTAAAGACAATCCCACCATGCTGCAAAGGCCAAGAAATGCTCCTTTTTGACACTAAGGGTATGGAAGGAAACACACTTGAATACAGGCACCATCTGTGACAGGAAGTGTCACTCCTGATGGGAAACCAGGCAACACCTACTTATCATGAAATTTTCTTTCCTCATTTTATTTGAGCTTGTAGTCAAGTTCAGTACCTCCAGACAGGTCTGACAAGTTTGTTTTGGTGATATGCTAATGTAATAAAGAAAAGCAAATTTAATTCTGTTGCCCATAATCTTCAAGGCCTTCCTTTGCATGCGAGACAAACATAACAGTAGATAGTATCTGTTAGGTTCTTCTATTAGCCTCCAAATTGGACTAACAATGAAGAGAGGCACTTAAAAGTTTTGGCTTTCATACTCTTTAAAGCTTTGCTAGCCAAGTCTGATCACTCAGACTTAAAAGACATTGCAGCAGAAATAACTTATAAAATGGCATTTTATTCATCTCTAAGGACAGTTATTCCCTGTTTTCTTTTATAGACTGTGGCTGTTATGTTTTGAAAAGATTTGATTTTAGGGAGTACAGTTTTGTCAATTCAATGAACATTTCCTAAACAATCTAAACTTACTGTATTCACATAAAGCAAAGGGTGAGACGAGGCCATTTGCCTTTGGAGTCTCAAGTCCAGCAGCCCAAGGCACCTGTTACTCAATGAAGAGCTGTTGAATGAATCAAAGAACTAATACTCCAGTGCTCCAGACATTTACACAGAGTACACTGATTCAGTTCTCCATTTCACTTTTCTGGTGTAAGTCATATCCAAGCTTTTATAGAAAAAAAAAATCAGCTCTCTGCTGTGGAACATCAGAAAACAAGGATCCTCAAGTTCATCTCAGGGGAAGGCAGAACTTTCTTCATGAAATCCAACACTGGAACTCAATTTGCAATAAACAATCATTAATCCAGGACTGAGCTTCCTCTGAGCCCTCCTGTCTTTCCCTTTCCATACCCCCAGTCCTTCCCTCAGCTTTCTGGCTCAGGTCTCCTAAACTGCCCTGAGCTTGTTTTGTTATTGTTCAACACAGGTATATTTCTCCCATTAGACTGTGCACTCTTTAAATGCACAGATTTTCGGCTTCAGAATCTAGCCCAATGTCCAAAATGTAGTTCTTCAAAAAAGGTTTGGTGAATGAATGAATGAATGGGTAATACAAACCAATGCAAAGTCCTTTCAGATATCATACAACCCAAATAACTACAGAAAAAGTGAAAATTCTGACCAACAGTTCAATAATTTCCACTAGGCTGCCATGTTATTTTAAATGCCTATTCATTCACATGAGAATTTTGTTCTCAAAAACAAATAATACAGTTCCACAGGAGGTACTATAAGACATGGAGCAAAGAGGAACAAAATCAAGATAAATAAATAAAATGAACAATTGGAAATGGCAGATTTAGGCAATACACTATCCAGTTTTATGAATCGTCTCCTTCAGTTGTCTTACCCATAACCAGATGCTATTATTTGTGTTCATTTAATACAGAAGCTGAGCTAAACTGACTTGAAATAATACATTGAAAGTTGAACAATAAATATTCCATGGCTGGGGTTAAAAGATACTTTTGATAACCATCCATTTTCTGTTAGATCAGTATCTTGCAAGTATCCCATTTATTTCAATTGCTCATTAAAGTTTTAAAGTTTTTGTTTCACATGTTATTTTTTTTCACTCCCAAATGTCACTTTGGCAAGAAAGCTGGATAACTTGGACAGGTGTGTATTAATTGGAAATAATGGATTGTGTTGCTGGAAATGACATGTGTGTTTGGTAAGCATGCTGACATTTTGTGAACTGAAATACAGAGACCACGCCCAAGAATGAGCATGCATGGTAATAGATATCAGGGACATTTTATTTTCCTGAAGCTAATGCAGTAACTCTAGCCAAGCACACCTTCCCCTGGGAGAACTAAGAGAGGACACAGAGAGGTTTCCTGACAGCATGAGGGATTTGTTGCACACACTTTTTTTCTTGGCAAGTAAATTCCCTGGACATAGATACCACATTATACATCAAGCATCAACAATGTAAATTTAAATTCCTCATAAAGAATTCAACATACTCTTCCAGAAAAGAAAAACACATAAATTATTTCCTTATGAATAAACCAAAGTGGAGATGTGAGATAAAATACCAGAAAAAAATTCCTCCTATTCAAGCAATTTTCAGTAATAATGACCTTTCTTCAGTTTCTCTATTTTGCCCTGTGTTAAGAGGAGACAATCTGTCTCCCTTACATTTCACTAAATGAATCCAAGTGGTCCAACTCTTTGAATGTCAAGAAGGCAACATCAGATAATAAGTCAAGCCTTATGAAGAGCCTTTGTCCTGACAGATTTTTACATGACATGAAAATTTCCTCCAGTAAAGAAGTATTCAAGGCTCTCACGTGCATGTGAGATAAAAGTTCAAGAGTGTGTGCTAGTCCATTTTAATCCTCTAAATGAATCAATGTATTGAAGAGTGCAGGGAAGAGTAAGTATTTGGTACAGCAGTTAAGATGTTATATGGGGCACCTACAGCCCATTTTTATGGCCTTGTTTGAATCCTGGCTTCTCTGCTTCCAATCAAACTTCTTGTCAATGTGCAATCCAGGAGGCAGCAGGTTAAATTTCAGGTTACTTGAATCCCAGTCACCCACATGGTAAACCTGGGTGGAGCTTTGGCCTAGCCCAGCCCTGACTGTTACAAAAATGAACACATAGACCACAGATCTCTATTTGTCTCTCCACTTTTTGAGTAAAAAAGAGGTATGGTTAAAAGAAAGGAAAAATAAAGAGTACTGGGAAGATTTATAATTTGCACAGTGTTGAAGAGAAGGGGAAAAATATCAGCCAACCAAAGTCTCTGGTCATAAACAGCCTGTTCAACTCACTGTGGGCCAACTGCCATCACAGCCTGGTCATGGCTCCCCAGACACAGAGGAAAACACTCACGTGGGTTCCCAGAACCAGAACAATGAAAAAGGCACTGGCTTCCTCTGTTGACCAGCCATCTCAATAGAAACCTGAAATCCACTTCTAAAACTCATTTTTACAGACAACAGTTTTGTTAAGCGGTTTCTATTTGGTCTGCAGCTTGGGAAATCTGGAACTGAGCTTGAAGTCAGACAGGTTGTTAAACTAGCAAATACATTTTCAAGAGTCGTGTGAAGACATGTGGAGGGCATATTTTATATACTCACCTGTACAAGGGTCTGTCATAGCACAACTATACACTGTAGATTTGGGGACCACTCTTAGATGCTTGATTGCTTGTCTCAAATTCACACTTAATGTCTTTTTGATGTTTGCTCACCTTACGCTTCCAGAGAAGTTATCTGTTCTAACTTATCAATTAAGTTTTGTCTCTACTGAGAGCACAAAGTCAGATTCCAATGAAAAATGCTACCACAAAAGGGGCAGTTGTTAAGTGGAGAAAATGAAAATAAGACCAAAATAGCAGACTCCAGTCATTCATCAACTTTACTGTTTAAAGTCACTTCCCTTCCAGGCTGCTGCCTAATTTGGAAGTTGGGCTTCCAAAGGCAGTGATTTGAACAGTTGCAGAAGGCAGGACAATAAGAAAAGAAAGAGAGTGACCATGAGACCATGGGCTCAGCTTGGACCTCTAATAGATCATGGATTGGTCAGTAAGGACATATGTTAAAGGAATAGGATTGAAATTCTGTTAGCAAGTTCTGAGAGGATAGATTATAACGTAAAATAATTTACATACATTTTAATGTAATCTTTTAATCCATTAGTAAGCCAATGTGAACTGTTCCCTAAAACTGAAATATGAAATACTAGTTCTCTCTAATATCTAGACATTGAGGAAACTACCTTGTTGTAACAGACCTTATGTTGCTGTAATCTCAACACCTAATATATTTTTTGTCTTAATGTTTCCTCATTTCCTGCAAAGGTCAGATATGAGTGTGATGATGGGGGTCTATGAAACAACACTCAGATTTTATAAAGTTTATACAGATTGTATAGTAAAAAGTACTAATTAAGACAGGCTTGTTTATAAGACAGTCTAGGACATGGCAGACTATGGTACACACCGTGTAACATAATGTGGTTTGTTAAAACACTTGTTTTATGATACAAGGGCACTTCAAAAAGTTCATAAAAAGTTTATGAATTAAGAGGTAAGTTTATTTGGGCGCAAAAATATTTTGAAGTCCATGACATTTTCTCATAACATGCACACATGTGCATGGATTTTAAAATATTTGATATTTGGAGTTAGTTGAATAAATAAACTTTTTTAGTTCTATTTTCCCCACAAACTGTTTAAAGTACCATGGTATAACTAAATGTGCAAGAAGATGGTTATTATTATGATGACGTATTATCTATTTTTCAATATTCATATCCACTTGCTTGAGAGACAGAGACGGAAAGAGAAGGGAAGGGAGGGAGGGAGGAGAGTTCTCAAATGGTCTTTCAAAGCACAGAGGCCAGCCAGCTATGGACAGGGCAATCCATGTTTCTCAGCAGGGGGAGGTCAGGAATCCAATGACCCCTCACTGCTGCCTCCCAGGATCTGCATTAGCAGGAAGCTGGAGCTGGGACTGGAGCCAGGAGTCAAACACAGGCCCTAACTGACATCTTAACTACTGTGCCAAATAATGAATTTGTTTCTATTTTTAATAGTTATTTGTTATGGGAAACTTGAGATAAAATCTAAACTGGTTGGAAAAACTATAGAAGCATATATATTTAAATAAACAAAATATTATTTCTTCTTGCAAAAGTTTCCATTTACAGAGACTATGAAGCTGGATTTTTTTTTTTTTTTGGCCATACTAAAACTAAAAGCATTAAGTGTACATTGATGTGAATGTTTCTTTCATGGTTGGTGAAAACTTAAATGGGTACTATTTCAGTGGGAAACATTACGGCTATGCTCAGAAAAAAAATCTTTAAAATATCTATATTGCTTGACTGGCCACTCTATTGGGGAGGGCAGCATAACCATACCCATAAAGGACCTTAAAGATGTGCATCATACTGCTGAAACAAGTACCCTCAGTTCTTGAAACAAAATCTAAAAAAAATCAGAGAAAAGTCTGAAGATAAACAAAGTGGTTTATTACTTGAATGCTAATTCTGTTAGGGATAAAACAGAAATATTCTGAATGTACAGAAAGATAGTCCATGGAACATTAGGATACTGATAAAAATGGTCTATCACAGTAGCCAGTATACATCATCTCTTTGGAAGATTTTAAGGTGTCAAAAGCTACGTGATTTCAAACTTCTTATTTTTAAGTGGAATATGTAAAAGAGGTTGTATACCAAAATCTGAGTAATAGTTACCTCTGGAAAGTGATTTTAATGCTGTTTTCTATAGTTGATTCCGTTTATTAGCATGCCAAGGCATTCTTTCTATAACTAACCCCTGGCAGCTCCAGACGGTTCGGTGCTTACCTGATGATGGCTTTGACTGCAAACCTCACCACGGTGGACAGCAGGAAGAGTGGGGTGATCAAGATGTGGAAGAGAGACAGCGAAGCAAAGGCTTCTGCTGGCTTCAGGTTGTTCCCGCTGGCATAGGCGTGGGTCACAAACGTCTGGACAAAGAAGCAATCTCTTTAGAGAAAGCTGGAGAAAGTGACATGCAGCCTTATATTCAACTTTATACACCTGTCATATTTCTCTATGCCAGTACATCCACTGCAACCACAAAAATAGTTATTGCATCCAAGACATCCTAAATCAAACAATATTTGTTCTTGGTGAGCACTTAATGGCTTTCACACCAGGTCACCATGAGATCCCCGAGTCAGGACAGATTTCATGAACAAGCTAGGAAATAGACTTTGGTTGAATTACTGCATAGATGGAATAATAACTATAGGGAAACCCAAGTTCTTAACAACCAGCCAGACTCTTGCTGCCCAATATTTACCGTTCTCTGAGAACAGGCACCATTGTATCTGACATGGATCATTACTGTAACTGCATGCATTGGTGTCCAGGAAAGACATAATCATATTTCTAAGTATAAACTGACAGGCTTGTCACTTTAGTGTGAAATGCTGTGTAACTACTTAGCATGTTTAGTCTGATCCAGCACTCTCCTGTTAGCAAAATGTCTAGGAACAAGGTCATTGACGTTAGGACACTTTGAATTCTTCTCTTCGCCCTCCTCTCTGCACCCCATTCACACACAGACTATCCGGCAGTATCTGGGAATGTTTTGACACGGACTAGAGGTGCTGCTGACTTTGATAGGGGGAAGGCAAGGAAACTGCTACACATTCTAAAACTGAAAACAGCCATCTATAGTTTAAAAATCTGAATGACAACCTGCAGAATTTCCCCACAAAGGAACCTGGATTAGATCTATCCTCATGGTGACCACAGAGGGAGGTGGAAGCCATGAGGAGATACAAAGTCATTTACAGACAGTGACTTGGTTCTGTTATGAAAATCAAGAAAAGGTCTCTTACAGCAAGAACAGCTGCTATGGGGATGGCTGCATTCATGAAGACTGTGGAAAGAAATCAAACACATTAATATCATGGAATCATGGAAACATTTTCAGAAACTTTAATCATCTAATATTGCCTTAACTTTCCCTGAGGACAAAAGTATATAGTGGATTAAATTATATTTTGTCTGGAGTCTACCAATGTTTTCCACTTCCATCTCTTCTGCAGTTGTATAAACAGGTTCATGTACAGATTAATCTTACCTAAAAAATTATTTTTACTGAAAAATCAGCTTTCCTTGTTGAATGTTATGAATTATAATATGCAGATAAAATAATCCTTTTATGATGTAATATTATTAGAATGAATGTCTATCGTTTTGTTGTAAAATATACGAAAAGTGGGTTATTACATACAGAAGAATAAGAATTTGACATCACTGGACCAGACACAATAGCTTTACTGTCTGATCTACTCCTTGCAAGTGCTGGGATCCCAAATGGGCACCGGTTTGTGTCTCAGCTACCCTACTTTCCATCCAGCTCCTTGCTTGTTGCCTGAGAAGCAGCAGAGGAAATCCCAAAGTCCTGGAACCCTACAACCATATGGGAGACCCAAAGAGGGTTCCTGGCTCCCGTCTTCAGATCCATACAGCTCTAGCCATTGCAGACATTTAGAGAGTGAACCAGTAGAAGGAAGATTTTCTTCTGTCTTTCCTTCTCGCTATAAACCTACCTTTCCAATACAAATAAATTCAGTAACTAAGGAATTTGACATCACCTCAAGTGCTCTTGCCAGCAATGACATTTTCACTTATAAACCTTTCAGTTTAGAACATAATACCCTACAACTTCCTGCTTAAATATTGTTTTAAGAAAATATTTTTATTCATTTGATGATCATGTATGAAGTTGGAAAAAGGATAAATTCATGTTTTAGGCTAAACTACTAACATTTGGGAGTTATAGTAAAAATTAAAACAATGCCTTGCTCTGTTACTCACAAATCAAATAGGTTTTGGACTCAAGCGTTCTACAGATCAAATGGATTGTAGGTAGCCTAGTCCAGCTGTGGCAGGGTGAGCATTTGGTTTCTGGACACCATAAGGCCAACATTTAAAACTCATTCTGCCTCTTACATTGCCCTTACCTCAGCAAACAGAACAAAATGAGACCCTGTAGGTCCAAACACAATTCCGTTATCAAAGTGGGGTTTGCAGCCAGTTCTATTCAATTCCCATGGTTGATGTGCTCAACCACCAAGAACACTGTATGGAACACTGTATTTAATACAAGTATACATTGTCATACTTGAAGTGATCCAATTGAAATTTTATGCCAAAGACTCAAGTATAATACCATGGAGTGATAAGTTGCAGAATGGATCTCTAGCTCTGAATGACAGATGGACTCCCAATGAAACTGTTAAATATATCTTGACCACAGAATACTGGACCTTCTACCATTGTCTGTACCTACAATGTCATGATACAATTAAATAAAATTATGGACTTTGGATTGTTACTGAAGGGCTGTACTATTGTTATAATCCAGGGAAAACAGTGAAGTGGAGGAAAGGGTGGGAGGGGAAATCTCTAAGCCTCAGGAACTGTATCATGAGAAAAAAGTAATGAAAACAGAAGACGAAAAAAAGGAAAAGAATCTTCTGTGTTTGTGGATTGTGAGAATTAGTATCATCAAAGCATCCATACAACCAAAGGAATCTTTAGATTCAGCATGATCTCAATCAAAATACCATGGATATTCTTCTCAGATCTAGAAAAGTAATGCCAAGAAGCATAGGGAAATACAAGAGACCACAAATAGCCAAAACAATCTTAAAACAAAAGCAACAAAAAGCTTAAGACTCTACAAGGTAGTTATAATCAAAACACCCTGGTACTGTTACAGAGAGAGAGATGTGTACCAGTAAAACAGAATAGAAACCCCAAATTTAACTCATGCAGCCAAAGGAATAAATCTTTGACAAAAGAGTTCATATCAGTCGCTGGAGAAAGTACAGTCTCTTCAACAAGTGGTACTGGAAAAACCGGATCTGAAATGCTTAAGTAGGAAGGAGACTAGATCCACCTTACATCCCTACAAAATCAACCCCAAATGGATCAACAATCTTTATCTATATCCATTTAACTAATGGGCAAAAGATACAGCTATTTTTAAAAAGATGAATTTTAAATGACCAACAGATACATTTAATATTTAGGTTCACTAACCCTCATGGATATGCAAATAAAAATCACAATGTTCCACTTCACTTGAATCAGAATAGCCATCATACAAAGATGAAAAAACAATCAATGATGGTGAGGATGTAGGGGAAACGATACCATAATATACCATTGGTGGGAATATAAACCGGGACAACCATTATGGAAGACAGTATTCAGATTCCTCAGAAATGTGAAAATGTGTCTACTGTAGCATTCAGCCTTCCAATTCCTGTGACCTTTCCTAAACAAAATGAAATTAACATATGAAAGTGTAAATTTTGTCCCCATACTTACAGCAGCTAAATTCACAGCATCTGAGATATGGAATCAACCCATTGACTGGTGACTGGATAAAGGAAATGTGGAGCATCTACATGGAGGAATAGTACTCAGTCATAGAAAAGAATGACTCTCCATCTTTGGCAATAAAACGCATGAAACTGGAGACCACTATGCTTGGTAAAATAAGCCAGTTCCAAAAGACAAATATGTTTTGTGTTATATGTGGTAGTTACTATGGAATAAAAAACAATATATGCAAATGATATGAATATCCTGTAATATGGTTGACTCTTTTAGTCCTGGGTTATGATCCTGTGGAAATGTGGTCTTCTTATTCTTACCTATTCAATACTATGCTTAGTGGTGAGTTGGGCCTGTGATAATAGAGTCGTTAAAATGATCTTTGCAAAAATTAATGAGAAGAAAGGAGGGATAGAGAGGGACTCAGGGAAGGAGAGGGAAGAGAGGAAAGTATGTGTATTAGAACTATACACATATGAAATACATGAAATCTGTTCCCTTCATATTAACAAAGTATAAAAAATTACATTCAATTAAAAAAATTATATCCAATTTTAAAACAGAAAATGTTAGTGAAACCAGCTACCTAATCTAATTGTGACTGATGTTTCAATTACAGATATTAAAATTATCACCATTAATATCTTATATATGAAGAAACCAAGGACTTCTGTTTTCAAAGTCACATGACCAAGGACATATACTTTGAAAGGAACCGAATTACTGTCTACTTGATTTTGAACCGGTGCTTTTCCTGCTCATTAGACTCTTACCTCATGTGGTTAATGACTATTGGATTATGCATGGATAGAAAATACATTCTCCCTTTGGTAGCTACAGCATCTCACACATCACAACTGAAACAGAGTAAACAGTGCATTTGCTGGATACTGTTCCCATTTCCTTTCCTGAGAGCAGCAGAACTTACTGGACAGTGAGGTATACAGGGCAAACGCTTTGAGACTGGACAGTTCTTTCACTCTTGTTTCTTCCACACTTTTGCAGAAAATGTGCTCCCAGGCATACAACTTGAGAAGCTTGATGCCTTTCAGTATTTCATTGGTTTTCTTGAGTCTTTCTGTGGAGTAATCCTATACAACGAGGGAAAAAAGTACAAACAGCACCCAAGACAATCAGAAAGGCAGAAGTATTTCATGGACTCAATTCAGATCTTGACTGCTGATCAGCTCAATTAACAATGACAGCAAAATTCCCTCCCTTTCTCCACCCCTCCCTCCCTCCCTCCTTCCCTCCCTTCCTTCCTGTTCACCTCCTCCTCTCTACCTCCTCTCTCCTCCACCTACTTAAATCATCCCTCTCTCTACAGTTAAAATAAAAACAAGTAAATTAAAATTAAGACTTTGATGAGATGGTCTCAAAGTTTATTTTCACCTCACAGCTTAAGTATACCTGTTGCTTTGGTTTATATGAAAATTCTTTAGTTTCACATGATTTCTTTGAATAATATTTACAGGTAATATAGAGAAACATGGAAATGATTTAGAACTTATAATGGCTCCCAAAATCTAAATCCTTTTACTATCTCCTCAGCACTATTCATCCTACTTAGGAGAACAAAAACAAAATTGTTCTTTCACTTCTGAATTGGGAACATGAGGGTCAAGTTTTGAGTACAGTCACATTGTTGCTTGACGATACAGTTAATGAAATTAAGACTATTACTTGGGACATTAAGAGACTTTATGTATTTATTCGCAAGTTCCTGTGTAAGTTGTTAAGTTGTAAATTAGACACAACAGCAAGTAACAGTAACAACTTGGACTAAAATTAGAGATTTGTAACAGATAAATGCCTCGATTTAATCAGCTAGGTTTTTTTTTTCACTAACAAGTGACATATTACAATTACTAGCAAGGTACAATATAACCTTATTACCTATTTACTATCACAGGGACAGCAGAGGGGCCAAAAGTATATGTGGAAAAGAAGTAGCAAATGCCTTGTTTATCTTTTTTTACTTCCTTTTTTTGTCTTCCAAGGTCTTAAGCATCTATCGAGTCCTGCAGGATGAGTGAATGGATAGTGCTAAATAAAAGACAGATGCCTAAGGACCTTGGCATCTTCGTTTATCCACCACACCTTCTGGTGTTGGTGCAACAAAAAGCACAGCTGCCTCAGTCAGAAACAACGAGTAACCTCATTAGAAGCAGCAGGGGAAAAAGCGACAAAGATCCCCCATGTGACAAACAAGTCACTGTCACAGTGAAAGTCCCAGCTAGAGAGACAGCTATTTTAGTAGCAACATTTCTACATTTTACGCCCAATTTATATACATCCGTTTTCATATTTCATCAAACTTTATTTCTCAACATGCTGTCGATAATTTGTTATCTGCAATTCTTGTTCAGATAAAATGATTTCATGGCAAATGGAAGCCAGAAAGGGTCAATACCTTGGCTATTCCTGGCTTGCCAAGCTGACCATGAATGCACTGAATCAGAACAACTGACGCGGACACATTTCCATGTAATTCCACAGATCATCACATGGTTTAAGTCAGTCATGGGGAAATTCCATTGCAGAAGCACCATCTCTGCCCCTTCATTTGTCTCTGGATCCTTTTTTCCATGTCACTAACTGACATCCCAAGGCCTCCAAGTATGCTTCACAGTGTTCTGTCCACCAGCAATGGAAGATCAGCCATCTCACCACTTAACTGTATTCAAAAACATTAGGCACTGCGACTCTGGCATCTTAATCCTTACACTGGCAAGTCTTCAATCCACTTCTAAAACTTGTTTTCATAACACAGAAAGCACGCATATGCTGCCTAAGGCTCAACATGAAATCATCCATAATGGTATGCGTGAACCTCCTATACGATACATGTCAACCAGCATTAATGGGTTTTCCTAATAAGGTTTCCAAGAGATGCTACTTACCAGAGTGCTCTTCTGAGCTTCTGCCAACTTTGTGGCAATGAAGTACTGCATGGGCGCAAGGAGCACAATGACAGCTGCGCCAACCAAGGCGCTGGAGCCAAGTAAGTTATAGAGCAGAATCACTCCCATTATGATCTATGAAGGAAATCACATGGGGATGGATGAGACTGTGAAGCCACTATATGAAAGGACATATTTAAAATGGAAATGCAGGATTTCTTGCTTGTTGCATTAAATTTATTTGGATGTCAACTGCACTGCAACAGGTGTGTTCTACCCATGATTTATTTGTGGAATGATAAGTGTTAGTAACTTATTTTTAGTAAGGTGAGCTGCGCAACTGGTGTCTCATCAATTCCTGTAAAGTTGCAGAGTGGGTCCACAGTGCTCCTGCTTTCTAAAGCTGACTTACAATCTTTTAAAAGACAAAGTTTTTTGTTTCCTGAAAATGGTGTCAACTATCATAAACTTCACATTCCATATTCTCTTAGAATTGTCCTAACTTTTACAGGGTGGAATTATGGAAGGTGGCATCATAGGAGAGTCCGGTGTGGCTGTTTGTTCATTGATGAAATTTGAAGGGCCCTATTCATCATGTCATGCCAAGAAGGCAAGGCCTAACTGAAACTTTTGGGAACATAAAGTTGGCATATTTCATTACTTCATTTTCCTTTTTAAATGTATTTATTAAAACCCATATCTGAGCCATATATGATGGCCTCCTTCAGATTCCCACTTCCTTATTCCATTAAAAATTTTAAGATTTAATTCTGTGACCTTGAAAATATTTTCCCTAGGACCTCAGAATTACTATGGCTCAAAACCAATTCAAGAGATGTGGCCATACATTTTAACCACGCATTCTGTGCCTACAGAATGAGAGTACCATCCATATGGTGTGGCTGATACACCAACTAGTCAATCAAGTCACTTAGGTTCACTGGGAATTCTGATCAGACCAGCGATTTGACAAAGTACCCACAAAAGTAATCATTCAGTGTAGTGTGTGTTTCTTGGTGCACTTTAATTTATACAAGATAAGCAGCTCTCTAATTGGTCTACGTCAGTATATTCCAGACAAGAAACTGTATCTTCATCTACCCTGTACACACTATCTACACTTTTACTTGGCTCTGCTTTCTATTAACACATGAAACGAGAAATTTAGAAGCTAGCACATCTCCTTTATTATTTTATTCATTGTTAATAAAATAAGCACTCCGGGATATAAGTGACAGATTATGTCAGACACCTACAATGTAAGTGCTATCTGCAGGATACAAAACTTCAGATAGGCAGAAGAAATGGAAATCACTTATTCCCAAAGTCTGCACTTACCAGCAGTGCTTGTGGGCAGGGGAGAGGATAACCACATGCCTTTACTAAAATACTGTTCTACACAGGACAAAGCTAAGTGGTCTCCTAGTTTGACAAGTTCCTAACATCTGATAGAGTTTGATATTTTGTGGCGTACCAGCTATTAATACTATGAAACAAATTAAAGCAATTCATGAAAGTGGTAAGAGTTTACCAAAATGAAAGGGGACAAATCATGGCTAACTTGCAAGGACTTACAAAATCATATTAACTACTAATAACTGCACCAAATATTAGGTACTGTTGGTAAATGCCTTTTGTGTGGTCAAAGTATTATATCTCGACCATGTCTACAACTCCACAAAGTAGATACTACAATTGTTTTATACTTAGGGAAATAAATGTTTGGGTGGCTAAGTACTTGACCAAAGAACAGTAGAGCAGATATTTGAACACAGTGTAATTCCAAACCCTGCTTGTTAGCTTATTTATCTGTAAACCAAAAATAGCAACACAAGCACATGGACAGTGTATACCAGTAATGAGCTAAATATCGTGATGTTCCTTTTATCCCCTCTGCAATCAGAATTTTACTTATGATGATCTACCTGAACAGGCATAGCCCATAGATTGGGACACAGGAACAAGAACCACATGAGTTGGTTGGTTTCAATGGCAACCAAGTTGTTGATCTGTCCCAGGGTCATCTCCCCCATAGATAAGTTAGAAGTGGACAGCCTCAATATCTTATTGTATATCATGGCCTGTAAGAAAAAAAAAAAAAGGTACACTTTAAAACTTTGCATCAACACCCATTTTCATTGAAAATATAACATTTTAGGCTTTTTGAAAAAAGTGCTGTACACCCATCTTCAGTCTGTCACTATTATTCATTTGAGTATCCTGTTAGCCCTTAACCATTTTCTAGTACTACGAGCAAAATAGATTATTAAACCTCAAACATAAGCTCACTAACAAATAGAATTAGGGATTAGGCAATGCATGAATTAAAAGAATTTTTCTGACTTTAGGATTTCTGAAGTCATTTCTAATAGGCTTACTAGTTAGCACTATATTTCTTTCTTTATGTAGATCCTGGAAAGGTGTTGCTGTAACATCAAAGCACCAAGTGAAATGGAATCACACAACTGAAGCTACTATTATTCCTATTCCTGGATGGATATGGATTTTTTGAGAAACAACGACCCATCAAAGTCAGCCCCTACCAGCAGTGCTCCACGGAGGTTAATGCCCGTCTCTATGGTTACATAGTAGGACGCCTGCAGGAATGTCCTCTGTAGAATAAGAGCCAAGAAGAGAAGAACTGCGAGAACATACGCATTTTCAAGAAATTCCTTGGATGAGAGCGTTTCTGAAATCTTGTCCCCAAAAGAAAAAAAATAGACAAAATTGAACAAGTCTTTTCACACACGAAGTCAACAGTTCATGTCATTAAGGATAAGTGACACTGACGTATGGATACTCTGTCTTCAAAATGTCAGTGGAAAGGGTCACAACAGGCAATTTTGGCTTCACTTCATAACGTACACAAACCCACAGAATACATGAACACAGTGCTCAACTGCTTAACATTGGCTATAATGCCTTAAAAATGATAAATTTATACTTAAAAATTTTGAATGAATTTCCCACAAAGAAAGGTAATTGAAAAATTCATGGAAACAGAATTCAAAAAAATGTCCATTTTTCTGCAACACTTTGAAATCTGGGCATGGATTTTAATAGTACATTTTCCATCAGGTTTTTGAACAATCTTCATACTCTACCTATGCTAAATAGGAAGTAATAAAACAAACTGAACTGTAATGTAGAAATTGGAATCACAAAATGGATATCTCTTCATTCGATCTGATGGACATTCAATACAAATTCTAGAACCTCACTAGCTTAGAATAATTCTACAAGTTGACCTTTTCTAATTCTTCCATATCTTAATGTATATTAATAAAATAAATTATAAAGTAAAAATCTGTGTACATGCAACTCTTCCAGTAACCTAACACAAATTTAAAAAGTTTCCTTAGTAGGAATATCACAAATTAACCACTAGGATATGCAAAATCCACTGATTTTTGCTTTACGACAGTGATATGGAAGTGTGCCTCTTAGAAGAACAGAAAAGATAGCAATCAACTAAACGCTTCATGCCATCCGGATATTCCTCATTTTCCACAAAGAAAATCCCATAAAATTGGCTGGTAGTCATGTTTCCTCTTCTGCCACTGGGGTTTAAAAAGACATAAGTCCTATTCTGAGAAAAAAACACAGCTAATAGGTGTAAGCACCAAGGGTGGTAAAAGCATTCTGCAGAATTTATCTAGTTAGTTAGGATGGCAGGGTCAAAACGCTGAACAAGTGTATTCAGTGGTGAAACAAACTGGTTCACTTCAATGGCAATTCCAAACTAAGGTGGGTACAAATATGAACAGCTCAAATATTCTGTTGAAAGTACTCCAAACCCCAAAAGATAAAGCGATCAGTAAGCATCACACTTTATTTTGCAGAATAGTTTGAAACTGCCAACATGAAGTAAATGAAACATTATGGAAGTATCAAGGAGAGTAAAATTCCACTGATGAGGCAGCATTTAACATAGGTTTTGCTAATGCACAGAATTTAAACAGACGCAGAGGTGAGAAGGGAAATCAGATTGAAGGAATACAAAAGTGACAGCCTACCTGAACTATAGTTTGTCTGTAAAACTAAGGAAACTAATTTTTTTAAAGATTTATTTATTTTTTATTACAAAGTCAGATATACAGAGAGGAGATACAGAGAGGAAGATCTTCGTCCGATGAGTCACTCCCCAGATGAGCCGCAATGGCCAGTACTGTTTTGATCCAAAGCCCGGAGCCAGGAACTTCCTCCAGGTCTCCCACACAGGTGCAGGGACCCAAAGCATTGGGCCGTCCTCAACTGCTTTCCCAGGCCAAAAGCAGGGAAGCTGGATGGCAAGTGGAGCTGCCGGGATTAGAACCGGCGCCCATATGGGATCCCAGGGCATTCAAGGCGAGGACTTTAGCCACTAGGCTATTGCGCTGGGCCCAGAAAACTAATTTTTATCTTAAAGAATCTACACAATTCATAACAAAGACCTTAAGAACAGAAAACAAGAGATTCCATATTTATAAAATTTGTTTGAATTATTACAAATATTTTCTAAATCTATGAATATACGGAGCTATATACATATATATCCTCAAAATAATATATGCATGATAGAATATTATCTGTATTCATTGAGACAGATTGATGGATATTATATGAAAAACTAAATGTACAATGATAGAAATCACATTAACATCATTGGCCATGAACTTGCAAATATGTGCCTCAACCATCCTGTATGTATGTCATTCTTTAAAGGATTACTATAAAAATCAAATGAAATAATTCAAAATTTCTACACACACTTTCTGGCACACAGGTGTTCATTAAGTATTTATAGCCTTTGAATCTGCAAAATAATTTTGTCGGCCAGGTAGCTTCAATGAAAATATACGCAGGTGACTTTCTACAAGAAAACAATTATTTTTGTCCTATTGTGTCAGTAACCCATTTAAACTATGTAAGAATGCAGCTCTACCTTCAGACCAGAGATGGTCTCCCCAAGAAACCATTGAATTTATCTGGACAATAAGATGCTGGACTCTATGCTTGGTATATGTTTGCAACGAAAGAATCTTGACTTAATTTGAATTGTAATACTACAACAAGGTGGAGGAATCCATTATGGTGGGGAGGGCAAGGGGAGGGGCAGGGGGAATCCCAGAGCCTATGAAACTGTCACTTAGTGCAATGTAATTAATAAAACAAACAAAAAAGAGAAAGCATTAATGAAAAGCAAGAATTACAACAAAATCTGCCAGTGGTATGTTTTCCCTGGAAAGTAGCATGTACTTACTCCCGTTGTGTTATTTGTCCCAGTCTGGGTTTCATTCACACGCTGAACTATTCCAGAAATACAGAGTGGTCCGGCAAAACCTAGTAAATCAGCCAAATAACGAAATGTGCTGCTAAGTAGAATCGGCCGCCCAAAGGCTCTGTACATGGCCAGCCATATAGACGGAGTCCGGTTTGGACGATCAGCTACTTTTTTCTGAAAGTAAAACAAGATAAACCAAAGTTAAAAAAAAATGTATGGCAGCAATTCAGAACTACAAAAATTCCTTATAATGCTCTTTGAAAATATTTTTTTTAAAGATTTATTCATTTTTATTACAGCCAGATATACACAGAGGAGGAGAGACAGAGAGGAAGATCTTCCATCCGATGTTTCACTCCCCAAGTGAGCCGCAACGGGCCGATGCGCGCCGATCTGAAGCCGGGAACCAGGAACCTCTTCCGGGTCTCCCACGCTGGTGCAGTGTCCCAATGCATTGGGCCGTCCTCAACTGCTTTCCCAGGCCACAAGCAGGGAGCTGGATGGGAAGTGGAGCTGCCGGGATTAGAACCGGCGCCCATATGGGATCCCAGGGCTTTCAAGGCGAGGACTTTAGCCGCTAGACCACGCTGCCGGGCCCATCTTTGAAAATATTTTAAAAATTTAGAGAGGCAGGTGTTTCAGTCAGTGGTGAAGACTCCAGCATTTTGAGTTTGCATCCCTGCCCCACTTCCTATCTAGTTTCCTGACAGTACACATCCTAGGAAGAAGTCTGTCCTGGATCACGGTTACTGCCACCCTCTGAGAGACCTACAAGTTCTTGACTCCACTTTCGCCTGGCCTAACTCTGTTACTGGCATTTGAGGTCTGAGGAATACACCCGTGGGTAGAGAATCTCTCTTCCTGGCTCCCTCTCTTGGCTTTCCAATAAATGAACACTTATATACACAAGTAAAATGAGAACCTAAAAAAAGATTAAAGATAAATTGTAAGTTAGTCCTTTCCAGTATGATATGCACAATTATATATTCTTTCACTGTAAGTAAACTATGGTGTTTAAATGTTTTACTGAACTCAACAGAACAAAAGCATTCAGTGTTTGAGATTCTATTATTTTTAGTTATCAAAGGATGATGTGAAATTCTTATTCGATATATACAGTTTTAGTTTCTTTTGATTTGGAAAATTTGTATCTGTCATAAACATCAAATAAGAATATGTGGAATACAGAACAGTAAAGTTTTGTAAGCAACGGAGGGACTGGTCAGGATTTCTGATTTCTATCGTTATTATATTCCAAGAGATTTATCTACCTAATTATTGTAAGTGACACAAATTGAATCATCCAAACCTCCAAATACATGTACAAGTTACTCCATCCAGGCGAATGGCAGTCACCTCTTTTGAAAACCACAGTTCGTGTCTTCTAGGTATTCTTTCAAGGAATATAAAAAGAATACCTAGAATGCTTCAGCCAGCTCATGGCTTTCTATCTGTACATATATGCATTATAAAGATCAGAATACCTGCTGAATTATCATCATTAAAACTTGTGAAGGAGGTGGATAAATTGTGTGTGTGTGTGTGTGTGTGTGTGTGTAATGGAACTCAGTTGTATTTCACACTTAATTCCCTATTGGACTTCTTTTCTCAAGTGTACTGATTTAAGACACTTATGTACCAAGTTCAACCTGTTCTATGTTGAAAAGAGCACTTAGACAAATGTAAGCTATGTTGACACTCTTCTGCAAGTCTTTACTTCAGCAGAGAAGTTTTTCAAACATTATGCAATGCTATTCCCAGAGGTTAAGCCACAGAAAGGACTCAGGTTCATCTGCAGTAACCATTTCCTGCAAGTTTCATTTCATAATATTAATTTCTGGCCCAGAAACACAAGTCCGTGTCATCATTTACAAGAAAATGCCTGTTGTTCTTGACTTAAAACAGCCAGAAACATTTCACTGATTTGCCATATCCTATTTTTTTTTCCCAGTGTGGTAGTGAATACTAAAGTTTTTAAATAGCCTGGGATTTGAAGATAATTGCAATATCTAACACATTTAATGCTGTGAATAACATAAATAACTTCTTAGAATAATAACAAGCTGAAAATTTCAAAATTTTTACCTTTAAAACTTCTAAGGCAGTTATTAATACTCAAAGAAGAATCCATAGGAAACCAATTTTAGAGGAGACACAGATGTTGATTCTACATGGAGCTGGCAGGTGTCATGTTTTAAATTTAGACTCCATATTTCAACTCTAATATCCATTTTTTTTTTGTCAGTAAGGAAGAATTTTTTAAAGGTGATATCAGGGTCCAGTGTGATGGTGTAGTGGGTTAAGCCATGGTCTGTGACACCAGAATCCTCTATAAGCACTGATTCAAGTTCCAGTTACTTCACATCTGATTCAAATCCTTGCTAAGGGAAGGCAGCACAAGATGGTCCAAGTCTGGGGCCCTGTCATCCACATGGAGGACCTGAAGGGAGTTTCATGATCCAGACTTTGGCTCAACTCAGTCCTCACCTTTGCGGAGTGGACAGATGTAAACGCTGTCTCCATTCATCCATGCTTAACTTTCTCACTCCGTCCATCCTGTCCTCTCTCTCTCTCCCTCTTTCCTACATTTCAGGTTGAAAACTTTCTTTTTTCATGTATAATTTTATACAGTAATTAGCAATATTAGCTTACATAGTATTTGCTTATTTGAATTTTTAATAAAACTTTTATTTCTCATGATACAGTTCCACACACTCAGGGGTTCCCCCTTCCACCCTCCTCACAGAGGAAAGTTTTTTTTTTAAGTGAGCATTTCTTTTTTAACCTACATATGACTACTCATATAATGCATCAGAAAATAGTTAAGGGTTTCGTGTATTAGTGATATCACATGTCAACATGGATTATTTACACAAAAGCATTGTATTTCCTTCCTGTATTGATGGATGACTATTTTAGACATAGCAATGCTTAACATGACTATTTTAATACCATAACTACTTCATGGGCTCTTCAACTTGTTCCCCAGGGGCCCTGTGAATGGTAGTCTCAAATACTAGTAAGACAGGCAAAACTGGCTGCTGTTTCATGATAAAATATATTTATGCTTTGTTCTGTTACACGTCTCCAAAGGAAGACATACACTAAATTACCTTTTGTTCTTCATAGGCATCTTTCAGGCAAACGTAATTCGTGACTGCCCTCATGGCTATTGGCAATTTCCCAATTGCCTTCAGATCAATGGGCTTTTTATGAGCAGATATAATGAGTGTGTTCATCCACCAGTATGTGGCTTTGGACAGTAAATTCACGAATGGCTGAAGAAATCTCACGCCCAGATCCTGCAGGTCTTCAGGTGGCTTCACTTTCTGGGGGTTCATGAAGAACACGTACCTCTATGGCAGAAAAGGTCGCTCAGTCAGTCCAACTCTCGCCTCACATGTTAAACACAAAGCTTCAACCTTTGCTAATTTCAACCCAGACAATTAAAATATAATTTTTCATGCCTCTTTCCAACCCTTTCTGAATAAATTTAAGAGCCCCATTTTTTATGACTAGTTGACTAAACTAGTTGGATGCTAGATTCTCATTTAAGATATATGAGGCCAAAAGCTAACAACAAAAAAAAATCAACTGACTCTTCAAAACTGGTTATTACCGAGAACGAAGACATACATAAATTCAATTTTAAAATATCAGATTTTGGATTCCCAGAGCCTATGAAACTGTCACATAATGCAAAATAATTAATAAAAAATCAGATTTTGAATTTAAAAAACTAGAATTTAATATTTCACGTTCATTGCTGAGTTACTCGTGTGCGGTGTTCATTGATGTCATCTGTTCTCTGCATTCACCATTCACTGCAGTGGCTATTTTACAACTACTGCATACAACTACAGTTATGATTTTAGGGTATGGAGACTTTTGAGATTTGTGTCCTGAAACTGAATTAGTTCAACTTTATATATATTTTTCCACAAATAGATTCTACATATTTACTCACTCTCAAAAATGCCAATGACTTTTGGCTGACTGTGATCCAACCTTGGGCTCCTGAATCCAAGCAATTCAACCCAAGCACCTTAGATACCTACCCTGACGCGGATGACATTGACCTCCACAGCCATCAGGAGCCCATTCAAGATGACCATCATGCCCGTGATGCAGAAACGCAAGTCCGACATCCACAAACCAGACTGCCAGTACTTGACCAACTTTATTGTCTTAGTAATAAATGCCATCACCCAATACAGAAATAAAGCTGATAAAAGAAAAAAAAATAAGAGAAACGATCAATCACTACTTGTTATCTTCAAAACTTTACTAAGTAAATCATGCTTCTTAGATTGCCTGCATCTCATGTCAGAGTGCCTCAGTTTCAGTCCTGGCTTCTCTGGCAACTCATTTCCTCAACACACATGCTGGAAGGCAGCAGGTCATAGTTCTAATATGTGGGTCCCTGACACTCGGGTGAGAAGGATCGCCTTCTGGTATTCCAGCTTTAGCCTGGCCCAGCCTCACTCGAGTGGGCATTTGGAGAGTGAACCAGCAGATGGAAGATCTTTGTCTGCCTGACTGTCATCTACTCTCAGCCTTTCAGATACGTGAATATAAAAAAATTTAGAACAACCAAATCAAATTTTAACTTTAGAATGTTTTACGTAGGCATTCACGCAAACACATGATTCTGCCTACACCATCAGCATGTCCACAGGCCTTTGAAGGCCAGCCATGAGCCATATCTAAGACTTAAATTGCAGCTCTCTTGATAAAAATGTTTATACCATGGGATCCAAGGATGGGTCACGCTATAACTGATTGTGATGAGGGATGCTGTTTTAGCCTAAGACGAAAGTAAGACTGGAAGCATCCTAGGCAGTCTTTGAATGTACTGGACGGGAAGGCAAGAAAAGGTCCCGAAAGAATGCTAGCCTGAAGTGGGCAAGAGGGGTTATAACTGCAGTGAGCTGCTCCCCAAGACAGATGGTGCAGCAGCTCCCCAGAAGAACTCCAATTTCTGAGGACTGCATGTCTGTAAGCCCCAAGCCAGGCCATTCCTTTCACCTGCTTTCTGCCACACATGGACACCTCACAAGGAGCGTCTCTGAGGCTGATGTCCTCAGGCAGCAGATTGGAGCAACTCACCATACCCCTGGCTCCACGTGAGCTGGGCAACAGCAGAAAAGTCACTCCAGTTCTTCTGTGCTTCCTGCTACCAACACTCTCCAGAAGGATGACTCCACAGCTAAAAATCCAACAGCTTTTTTTAGCGGGGAGAAGGGACTGAATAAATCATACTCACCTAAAAGTAATTTAGGAAAATTTGACGTTTCAATATTATGATAGTATACAATTGAGGTTGTCGTGGCAACAAATCCCATCACAGCTGGCATGAAGAGGTGGAGATGCCTAGACTCACGCCGGCTGGAAAAGTAAGACAAGGTTAGTGCGGAAAGCCAGAGGTTTCAGACTTTTCTCTCCCTTAGCAGGAAGATATGTACAACACAGAAGGCAACACTTTGCTAAAACAATACATAAAGGGAAAATGTGTTGGACAATTATTTTGCTTCAAACAATTTATCCCAACTTAGAGGTATGGATAAACATTGCTAAGTAATATCTTAAAATGCTCACAACAAATACACAACTGTCATATCAACACAGTATCAATTATTTTAGCAGGGCAAAATGCTGAATGATTCATAATTAAATCAAGTGAAAATAAGTGAATGTATACTTCAGTGCATTAAAAAGTATGTCTATTCCACTTTCCTAAATTTTGTGGTCCTTGGTGATGACAGAGAGGCAGGGAGAAAACTGCCATTCACTGGTTTAGTCTCCAAAGGCCTACAATGGCTGGGCTGGACTACAGTGGCCCCTGAAGGCCAGACAATAAGTAAATGACTTTAGCCATCATGGCTGCCTCCCTGGAATCAGGAGCTGGAGTTGGAAATGGAACCCAATGTGGGAGGTGGACATCTTAACTACTAAGCTGAACACCCAAAGCAATTATTTCATCTACTGGGCTTAGACACCTTATTATGTTCTGCATGTAACGGTGGACAAAAGAAGACACAGTATATGTGGACACACAGTCTTTGGGTAGAAAAGGACAGGTAGAAAAGGGACATAGAACCAGCGAGGGGACAGTGAGAGAAACAGCACTTATGTGTGTGAGAGAAAATGTTGGGAATGAAGTCACTTTTAAACCCAAGACCTTAAGAATGACAAATACTGCACAGAGCAAGGGAGGAAGATGGTTCAGGCTGGGGTTTCCAGACCCATTCGAGGTTATCAAAGGCACTTCCTTCAGTACAAGTACAAGAAGAGCCGGCTTCATGCTGGGGCAGGAGACCCTTCTATGCACATTAGACCTGCAGTGGGATCAGACACTTAGCATAGACAGCCCCAAATTCCATCTGCATGAATATCACAGAGTAAAACATCCAAATTTTATCAAATTACTTAAACATCAATACATATACAGAGAACAGGATGACTAATCAAAGAGTAACAGGGGGAAAGTAAACATCTTTAAAAGTCATTTCAGAAAGGACATGGTTGATAGTGGGGGGTGAGAAATAAAAAGGAATCCATTTAGCTAAGACAAGCACTTTGTAAAAAAAAGAGTGTAAAACCACAGAGAAGCATGAAATAGTTTAATACGCTCAACATTCCAAGTACTTCAGTATTCTTGAAGAAAGTTCAAAGTAGGAAATGCTATCCTCGGGATGGGTTGTAGGCTCAAATATTAAAAGCTTGGTCCCATGTGTGGCAACCCTAAGAGCTAGGAGAGCATTAAAAGGTGGCATTTAAAAGATGCCTGGGGCCTGGCACAGTGGCTCAGTGGCTAACTCCTTAAGCTGTGGGCACTGGGATCCCATGTGGATGCTGGTTCATGTCCCAGCTGCTGCACTTCTCTTTTGTTTTTTTGGTTTTTTTTGTTTTGTTTTTTTATGGTTTGAATATTATTTTTTATTAATTTCATTGCATTATTGACACATTTTTTTATGCACTGGGATTCCCCCCGCCCCTACCCAAACACTCCCCCCACCACGGTGGATTGCTCCACCTTGTTGCATTTCCATAGTTCAAATTCAGTTGAGATTTTTTCATTGGAGGTTTTGAACAAGCATAAAGTCCAGCATCTTATTGTCCTGGTAAGTTCAATGGCTTCTTGGTGAGACCATCTCTGGTCTGAAGGTGGAACCAGCAGAGTATCATTCCAATCAAGTAAAAACCCCAACATAATATTTACAACCATTTACAACATTATGGCATTAATTGACATGGTATTGATTAACCAATATGTTACTAGGGAAATGCAGGTTCTCAACCACAACCTGTGACTTCCTCATAGACATTTCAATTTTGGTTTATATTCAACCATGTTCTATATACCTTAAAATGGCTATAGATTGCTATTCAGCTGTCTCTTGTCTATTTTAATGTTAGTATTTAGCATTTTACAGCATTGAAGCATGATTTTGCTGAACCTGGTTGTTTTTCGGGTAGTCTAACTCTATAACTTTAACAGGACATATGTCAACAGTTTAGGTGAACGTTTTTGGGAGGGGTGTGCAGAGAAATCTTTATTACCCCAGAGAGGAGCAACTGATCTTTGTGTCCCACCCAGCGAGTTTTAAGTGCTGCACTTCTCATCCAGCTCTCTGCTTGTGGCCTGGGAAAGCAGCGGTGGATGGCCCAGAGCTGCGCACCTGCGTGGGAGACCTGGAAGAGGGACAAGGCTCCTGGCTTTGGATCAGCTCAGCTCTGGCCATTTGGGCACTGAACCAGCAAATGGGATTTATTTATGTCTCTCCTTTTCCCCTTCTCCCTGTAAACTGCCTTTCCAATGAAAATAAGTAAATTAAAAAAAAAAAAAAAAAGGTGCAACCTGGCGGGAAGTTGTGATCCTGGCCCTTCCTCTTGTCATCCAAACTCCCTGTGATCTACACTTCCATCATTATGACCCATTCGCTACTGGTTCATCAATGCCAGCACTATGCATGCAAAGCAAAACTGTGAGCTAAATATACCTCTTTCCTAAGTTAGCTAACCTCAGGTATTTTGTTAAAATAATCGAAAATGGATTCATATCATAAAAGGATTGGTTTGCCCAAGTAAGGGGTTGGCATCTCACATTGCAAAGCATTACAATACTTTATAACAAGTAAAGGATAGAGTTGATCTATGTATTCAAGAGAATACATATTCTGGTACCCAAGTGGATAATCGAGTTTTTTTTTAATGTAGGGATTTGTAATAGAGGGGAAATGCAAGCAGAAAAAGAAATTAGGAAACTGTGGCTATAAGTCATGTGACAGATAATTAAAGTGTGACTAAGTTTTGACAGGAATAATATGGAGGAAGTGATACATTTTTGTTGTTTAAATTGGCAGGACTTTAATTCTGTAAGGGTGTGAAAGTGACAGCAAAGGAGAGGTAGGAAATAAAGTAATTCCTTGGGTATCTTCGTCAACAGTTACATGAACAAACAATGTATGTAAGGGTACCAGAAGGCTGGAGAAGATGGAAAGCTAGTAAGTTTCACCTGCTGTATGTGATTTGTGAAGGTGACTAATAATCATGCAGACAGGACTAACAGATAAACTGAGGAAGACATTTGTCATAGGATCATTAGTGTCATTTGAAATTCTTCAAACACATCAACAGCCACGAAAATGGGAACCTACTGCAATAGTGCCTGAAAGTCACCCACAACTCACCAGAAACAGATCAGAAAAGTCAAAAAGAAAGCACAAATCAGGATTGCTCCTATTAGGAAACAGGAGGCATGCACAGGCACACATCTGGGCATGTGGGATGCTGGAATCCCAGAGTACCTGATTCAAGCTCTGACCTCATCACTGCCAAATGAGCTTCCTGTGAACAGGCACCCTGGGAGGCAGGCGGTGGTTCCAGTGCTCAGAGGTCGACTAAGATGTCTCACTTCCTGACTTTGAGCTGGCCAAACTCACGCTATTCTGGGTGTTTGGAGAGAGACCCAGCGGATGGGAAATCTGTTTCTCCCTACACCTCTAAACTTGCTTCCTCCTCCTGCCTTTCAAATACAATGAAAACAGCTCATGTTTAAAGAGGAAATTAGGACATGGTTCTAACACTTTCCAATGAGTGAATGAAAAAGAATTTAAGTCACTTGCTAAACCGGAGATTTAAAAATGATTACCTATCCAAGTTTATAAAATGTGATCACAATCATACCATTGAGGCTATTACTATTTTACTGGTTAGTACTTTGCAATATTCCATGTTTCCTTACGCCATGTTATTTCTGGAGTAGGATTCGCAGGCCTCAGTGGTTTGGGAGAAACACATACAAGGGATCTTGAAAAGGGTCATGGAGAAAGCACATTATGGAAAAATTATGGCAGGATCTTCAATTTTTTTGTACAAAAACAAGCATATCTTTTAAGTTATATTTCCCACAAACTTTAAAATAACCTATCTCCATGTTTATTTGGGATACAAAGGCAACATATGTTGTTCACAATGTTTAGAATGGGGCCAGGTTGAAGCTGGAAGCCACAAATCCAATCCAAGTCCCCAGTGGGTAGCAGGAACACAATTACTTGAACTATTACTGTTGCCTCCCAGAGTTTGCATCAACCGATGCTGGATTCTGGAATGAGAGCTGGCAGTTGAACTGCGGTACTCAATAAAGATGGGGAACCCATGTAACAGGCTAAGCCCCCATCTATGGCACCAGGAGCCCCTATGGGCACTAGACTGAGTCCCAGCTGCTCCATTTCTGATCCAGGTCTCTGCTTAGACCTGAGAAAATAGTGGAGCACGACTCAAGTCCTTGAGCTCCAGTACAAATGGCAGAGACCTGAAGAAACTCCTGGCTTCGGAACAGCCCAACTCGGCCATTGTGGTCAAGTGGGGAGTGAACCAGCAGATGGAAGATCTTTGTGTCACTCTTTCTCTAACATTGTCTTTCAAATAAAAGTAAAACAAACCTTTTAAAATAAAGAAGGTGAGGCATCTGAACTACTATACCAAATACCTTCTGCTTCATGCATTTTTTTAAAGAACCCTTGCAAATCCTATCACAATAGATATCTTTAGCCAAAAAGTCAGAAAGAAAATGCTAAGAGCCTCAAAGGACAAAAGAGTATTTTACTAAAGAGAAAATAAAAATAACCTAAATAAAATGCAGCAATAGTGAAGATCTTAACACATGCTTTTCAATGTAATATATTAAAGGGTATTCGAAAAATCAACACATAGGACTTTGGTAATCTGACCAATGAACTCACTAAAATTTGTCACAATGTATATATTATTGATAGACTTATCTATAATTTTCCAGTGCATACTAAGTGAAATTATCAAAAGCAGTAAGTTTGCGAGCTAGGTTCTCTCACAGACTGATGAAAGCATATAGTGAAAATGCGTCTGCAAACACAAGGGTCTGGAGCAGAAGCACCCAGGGGACACAGATCAGTGCAAAACAAAAACACAATAGGTTTAAACACTGTGCTGTTAAAAAGCACAAATGGTGAAGTAGAAACACTTCTGTGTTATTACACCAATTATAATGCACATTTGTTGTGTTTTCAGAAAAGAATAACTCATAAAAGACCTGTTCTAAAAGATGGAAGGATGGTCTCCAGGGTCACAACGCTAAAGTCAAAAAGGTATCCTCATCGCTTCTCGGCCTTTTGGCTAAGATCAAGTGTAAAAAGGTATCCTCAAAGGTGTCATTAATATTCATCAGATCCTATTAATATTCATTGGGTTTCCACAGACAGACAAAGGAATACTGTATGTTTGGGTTTAGAAGCAGTTCAAAGATGAATTTTTGAGAAGCCCGGGTAAAAAAAGAGGAAGAATTCTACAGCTAGAAAGTGAGAGGAATGGCACAGGTTCAGGATTATCTTCTGGGGCTGGGGGAGGGCTCTCGTGTAACCACCACTACAAACAAGTCTGCCATTAGCAAGTTACTCTATCATCATTAGCTCAGGTCCTAAGCGCCGTCTCTGGATCTATCCATCAACCACGAGGTTGGAAGAATCCTCCTGCTCATGTCACGTCAGGTTGGTAGAAATCACCATGCCAATCTATCTTCCACTTGGCCCACACACAGAAAAACAATTAGATATAGAGCCATCCTAGAAGGATTGTAAAATAATGGACACTACAATTGGCTTAGATTAACACAAACACACCATGAGGTTTTCAAAAATTATCAGTAAGAAAACAGCCAATTAAGTTTCTAAATGCTTGGAGGGATAAAAAAAAAATGTAGCAGCTCTTTTTACTAGAAATTAAGACATGTCCATATCAGCAAAGAGCTGCTGGAAAACATGACAAAAAGTTGGCTCCATGACAATAGCTTACAAGTTTCATTCCTTGTTAATTGCAACAGAAAAACATAAAGAGATGTTGGGGAGGTTCTATTAGATAAGAGGAATATTATTTTGGATCTTTCCCTTTAAACATGTTACAGGCTTTCTCCTATTAATTCTGCAATGAAAGGTGTACTATTTAACATAATCTGGTAATAAGAATTTCCCCACTACTTGACTCAATTTTCTCTAAATCTTCAATAAAGAATTTTCCCCAGGTAATGTTTAAGAATTCAATATAATCTGCTAATACAAATTGTGTTCATTTAAAACAATGTCAAGATTCCTTTAAAAAACATGGATTTGGTGGGGTGGGGGGAGGAGTTGTCCCGGTGGCACATCAGGCTCACCCTCTGAGGCTCTGGCATCTCATATGGGCACTGTTCGAGTCCTGGCTGCTCCACTTCCCATCCAGCTCTCTGTTTATTGCAGGGGGTAGCAGCAGATAACTGCTCCAGTCCTTTGGCCCCTGCATCCATATGGGAGACCAAAAAGAAGCTTCTGCTTTCAGATTAGCTCAGCTCTGTCCAGTAACCACTGGGGAGAGAAACAGCATATGGAAAATCTCGCTACCTCTCTGTCTGTCCTCCTCGTTGTAAATCTGCTTTTAAAGTAAATAAATAAATCATTTTAGAAATCAGGGTTTACATCAAATCCTGATGTTAAAGTAATTTCATCTTCAGTTTGTGGCTACATTCTTATTACCTTAATTTTCAATCTTTCCTAATGTCTACCTCATTTTGTCCACTTAATAAATGGAAGCATACATAAATAAAACAAATGAAATCAGAATTAGCACACTGATAAACAGCTACTAGTATTAGAACTATATACTGATATAGGTAATTGTTTTCACAAATAAAGGTTCAGCTATTTAAGAAAAGAGGAAGAACTTCTTAAGAGGGCTCCATGGAACAGGAATTAAACACATGTTACACAAAAGAGTTCAGAGTTATCAGGGCAATTATGTAGCAACACAAAAATAGAGACACATCACATGATAACCAGACACAACGACTGCTAGCTCTGATTTCTGCGTTATGCTCCTAGCTCTAACTTTGTATCTTTGCTATCATCCATCAGGCAGGCCACGTCACTTACGAGTCTGAAACGATGCCTTCCGCTATCTCACATACGTGTACAAACAGGAGAGCAAATGTGAGGATCCATCTCAGGTTATGGCCAGGGAAGTGCAGCCACGTGTTGTGATGGATTTGCACTTTGGAACTTTGGCTTCCCCAGCCTGGAAAAACAAAACAGAGAAATTAAAAGGAGCTAAACAAAGGGTCGATCCTCATACTGGAAATAATTTTAATGACTGATGAGCTTTCCTGGAGTTTTGGAAACTTTCACATTTTCTGTGGTAGCAACAGAGACTCTGGTACATTATTATTATTTTTTTAATTAAACTTAATTTTTACAAGACTCCCCAAGCTAACACATCAGTATTTGTTGTATTGTTCAGAAACATCAACTCTGTGTTTGTTTTGTTTCTCAACATGGTGTTAACTTTACTCTCTTTTAAAAAGTTTTATTTTTTTTTTAATTGTAAAAGCAGAAAGATTTACAGAGATAAGGAGAGACAGAGAGAAGGATCTTCCACCCACTGGTTGACTCCAATCGTCAATGCTTAGCCAATCCGAAGCCAGGAGTCAGGAGCTTCATGCGGGTCTCCCACGCAGGTGGAGGGTCCCAGAGCTTTGGGCCATTCTTGGCTGCTTTCCCAGGCCATAAGCAGGAAGCTGGATGGGAAGTGCAGAAGCCAGTACACAAACCAGTGACTATATGGGGTCCTAACATGTTGAAGACAAGCATTTAGCCATTGGGCCATTGTACTGGGCCTTATTTCTTTGACATAATATTTGTGCATATTTTAGGAATACTGTGTGATAAATTGGTAAGTGTATACAATGAACAATGATGAAATCAAGATGATTAGCATTTGTCACCACTTACACATGTATCATGCCTCTGTGAACCACATGGCTTTACCCCATGCTAATCAGAACTTGATGCTGATAGTCGATTCACTCAAAATGAAATAAGTTCGTAATTATAATAGAAGAAATCTGATGTCTGAATTTTTTTGCGATTCGAAAACACGAGAGTCATCAGTTGAATGAAATCTGACTCATCTGTGTATCATGGGAGAAAAATGCTTACCTACAGTCAGAGGTGCTGACATCATTCCCAAAGCAAGCTAACATTCTCTTCCATGATTAAAGTACTGAACTTGCTCAAAATCATAGAAGTTAGCAGCGTAGCTCAGTGGACTAAACTGCCAGAGTTAGCACTGGCATCCTATAGGAGCACCACTTCTAGTCCTGGCTGTTCTGCTTCCAATCCAGCTCCTGCATCTGCGAGGGAAGCAGATGAGCCAGCGCTTACACACCTGGCACCGACGCAGGAGACCTGTATGGAGTTCCAGGCTCCTAGCTTCAGCCATTGTGATTATTGATGGAGTGACCCATCCAACAGAATGTCTCTCCCTCTTCCTCTGCAAGTCTGCCTTTCAAATAAATATTTTTTATAGAGTGGTATGAGCTCACTTTTAGCTCATCATTGTAGAAACAACGGAGGATTATTTTTAGTGCTGTTTTGATGGTTTCTTTTCAAAACTACATTAGCTTGTATATAGTATGTTAAGAAAGAACCCCATTTTTGTCTCTTGATTCTTCTCTCCTTTCTCCCACTATAAGAAAGACTCACATGGCTCAAGAATAAATGGTAGTTAGTTTTTGAAATATTGCAAAAAAGAATTTCCATATGGACTGTAGAGAACCCTGAAGTATTCCCTGAGAAGAAAATTGATTCAGGTTTTAGTTGTTTCCAAACGTACTTCTAACACTGGAAGGTTTACTACATTCAGTATAGTACCAGAATTTATGCCAAAGATGCGGTCTTTTTTGCCAACTTGCAATTTTCCTAGTACGTGATATTTCCTTGATATTTACTTATGATCTGTGTAACTCAATGAGGCAATATTTCCCATGAAAGTTTTCATCAGTTTCTCCACTTCCCTACATCACTGTTCACTCCAACACCACTCTTTTCAATTGCCCTGGTTGCCAAGCTCTGTATTTGATGACAGGAACCCAAAAAGGAATGCCACAAGCCTTAACCTCAAGAAGTTCATCAGATGTCAAAAATGAATGATCCATTGAGAATTTCAGTTAAAAGTGAGTAATTGTAGAACTAGAATTTTTAACAAATTATTTTCTAATATTGGTCTAGTAGTACCAAAATAAAGCCTTAGAAATAAAATACAGGATAGTGTTTCTGCAAACAGTCACCCTGGTCCTTATCTTCAGTGTCTACACATTTGTTTAACATAAATTATTATATATCAAGCATTATGTCAGCCTCTGCAGATACCCTACAAAACCCTTTGATCTCTGTCAGATTAATAGTAAACATATGGTGGTGTCCTCGCTCCCTAATTTGTTAAATGGATAAATAAAAGCAGACAAATTACTCTCAATCCTTTTGGCAAACAGGTTGGTAAATTATACTAGTCTTCTTTTTATAGGCAAAATCAACAAATTAATTAAACAACAAATAATTCAAAATAGTTGTTCCCTCTTGGAAAGATGAATGTAGACACAGTAATGGAACTAGGGAATTACACAAACGATCACTTTTATTCTTACTGTTACAATCTTTCAGATGCATAGAAGCTTCAATATGTTTAATATGTTAACCTCTAAAATTTAACTTATCAAAAATTCTAGAACTCTCAGACATTTACATGTTATTTCTTACAAGAGATTTTTATACATTTGCCCCCAGATAAACTGTAAAATAACAGGGATGATTAGATGGTGAGCTCCTTTTTAGGTTTGCACATAGATTCTATCAAACGCATAGCCTTGTGCTTCTGTATCTACATCCTACAACTTTCAAGTTCCCAATCATGCCACTCCTGCTGCAATCTTCCACACCAGCTCTGAAATTTATTTTCCTATGGGATGAAGAATCAAAGTAATTTGTCCCTATCCCTGCAAATGAGCTAACCAGGTGACACTGTCATTCCTTTTGACCTTGACACAGCTGTTCCACTGCACTAGTCCCTGAAAACAAATGCTCCATTTTATCCAAATTCTACACCCTCTAATGAGCACAGAAACTCAACAAATGCTTTAGGTCTATTTCACAGAACTGTTTCATTTCCTCTTTAAAACAAAGCCACTGAGGGCCATTCCTAAGAAGGCAGGTATGTGAACCCTCTTTGTGAAAGATCAGATGCCAAAAACATACCATCGGAAAATGTAGAATGCTTGTTTGCTGTTTTCTTACACATTAGCTTTCTTACTGGAGGAGCTGCGCTGTTCTGCAATTCCATCACTAACAAGGTGCATAAGGATTAGGTAATAAAACACAACACCTTACCAATAAACAATATTGGAAAAGTGATGAACAACAGGAAGACATGTGGGACCAAGTTGAGTGCATCCACAAAGCAGGGATTTTGTAAGACACCATCGTAGATATCATATGAAGAAATGTTATTACCACAAAATGAAAGGCTCATTTCTTCTTATATGGCTTATTCTAGAAGGGAGAGAAAAAAGAAAAGCAAGAGATCACCATGTTATTAAAACCTCTTTCATAGTACCTTAAATAGGGAGTTATGGAATGAAATCAATAACCGTGAAGGTTGTCATGAAAACACAGAAAACTGCCCAAGCAACTTGGTTTCCTTTTTTAAGGAAAATTTCTTAAGGAAATTATTTTTTAAGGAAATTATTTCAATTGGGAAAATATATGTAAACTATTATCTCTCTAGAATGGTACTTCAAATCAAAGTCTGACTTCAATGATATCAAAGAACAGAAACAGAGACATACAAAGATGGCATAAAAACAATGGCTGAAAAAACAATGACAGTAAACAATAATAAATTTTTCCTGTGTTCCCTTGCTGAGAAACCAATACCAAGTAGTTTTAGATGAACACAGTTTACTGAAATGTTCCATTAATTGCAAAAGAAAAGCAATAACACAGGGACCAACACGATTTTACTTCCTCTGAAGAAGGCTGTCTCAAACATAACTCAAGAGAAGTTAAGGAAACTATCAAGGTCTCACAAAAATCTTTTTAAATGATGTCACTTGAGTGTTGAAGGACATTGTCTTTGCACTGGGCATCTGTATTATGTTAGAATAGCAGCAGAGGAGATTAGAGAGGAAACAACAGACAAGATTACACCTTGCTTTGTAAATCAGAATTGGGACCCCAGTTTGAGTGGAATGCAGTTCCAGTGGTGAGGTGAGCACGGGGTTATGAGGTTTGACTTACATTGGGAAAGGATCCCTCTCATTGCTATGCAGAAACATACGGTGGAGCAGCAAGGTCCGTCCACCAAGTACTACCCGGAAATGGCAGCAAGAGCTTTAGCCTTCAGGAAACCATAATAGTGCCTACTATTTATGTAGCCCCAACTAAATGCTTAGCATACTGTATACATTATCTTTTGTCCTCAGAAAATCCACAGAAGCAGTAGTGTTATCTGCATTTCAAAGCAGAGAATGCAGGGACTCAGAGCAAGGCAGTAATCTGCAAACCAATAGAGAAGGTGGCAGCCATGCTCGTGTGTCTCAAACTGAACCACCGTATCCCACTGTATCCCATCGTATCAGGCAACTTCCAAGATGCTTTTTAAAGAAATATCTTTTCTATTCAAGTGACCAGCAGGGTTAGAATTCAACCTCAATAGACTTTTTTCCCATAGTTATGTTCACCTTGAATTCAGAGTTAGCTTATTTAAAAGGTGGCAAAAATTTGATCAACTCACATAGTACCTTCTGTCTTTTTCTTTTCATTGATAATTAAGCAATGGACACAAGCAAATTTTTCCTAGGAAACAAAAAAAAAAGGAGTATTAGAAACCATTGACTATACTTGGCTAAATTATTGCAGAATAAAATTTCAAGCAAAGGTGTTACAGATCATTATATGAACAGCAAGCTAGACAATCTATGGTCTGAAATGCTGAAGTGATTATCAGCAATCCACCCTAGGCATCACTTCTGGTAAATCCTTTTTAGGTAAGGTATCTTATCTCTGGTTGAAATATTATCATTTTCAAAAATAAAAGTTACATCTTTCGAAAGACTCAAAATTATATTCTTGGTATATCCTTTCTCAACTATTCTAAAGATTCTGAGTTAGGTGAAGTCATTTAAAATAACTTGCGATTTCAGAATTACAGTCCAATGGGAGTCTCCAAATTGTATGTAAGATGTATTTCTTAAAAAACTGAATAAATCAAGCACCAACTTGAGGTGTGTGCTTCACTCACATCCCACACTGGGGCACTGGAACGTGAGCCCTGACTTGGGCTCTTGACCTGCAGCTTAGTGCAGACCCTAGAACGCAGGGTGGTAGCTCAGGTAACTGGGTTCCAGCAAGCCACATCAGGCACTTACAGTGCCCCACTCCTGACTCTGGCCAACCCCTGGACATTGCAGGCATCTGGAGAGTGAACTAGCAGGTGAAGAACTTCATGTCTATTTCTCTCTCCCTCATTAATAAAACCATAGACACAGTAACAGAATGTTAAGGACTACTTCCTTATTTGTGAAAAATAAAAGGCAACTTTGAGCCCACTCATTCTTAAAAAAGAATTTTACAATTGTTTCATTAACACACCCCACAGTATCTTTTAAAGGGGACCAATGCAATATATCAATTCTACACAGGGTAAACCAATCAAACCAGATAACTGGTCTTTCCATTTCTTCATCTGTGTTTACAGCTCTCCAGTTCCTTTCCTCAAGCCTGAACAACTGGAAGACTCAGAATCTCTGATTGGGAATTATATAAACTACTACTGTAATTGGATGATTTCTGTCACATGACCTTCTTCAGCCCAGCCCCTTATGGAGTTGTCCAGGTTCAACCAAGCACTGAAACAGGTCCCAGACCCCAGGAGGGTCCTCTTGTTGACCCCTCTCAGTGTAACCCCACTGAGAAAAGCTCCAGTGTAGATGACAGTCAGAAGCAGAAAATAAAACTGAATAAATATCAAAGATAGAAAGTGAAACTCGGATTATAGCGATGGTCCGTAGAACAGGAAGCAGAAAATGAAAACCTTTCTTGGTCTGAGCTGTGGTCTCATGAGGAGCACACCATGAGGACCTGTTTCCTTACAGGTGCATTCTACAAGGCTCCACACGCCCTAGGACTTAGGAACTTCAGAAATGGCTCCTGAATGTGGTAATTGCCCAGGCAGTCCTACTGATTCCTCTGTAAGAAATCATCATGGGCTGATTTAATTCTAGAAAGACAGGAATGCCTAAAGGCATGGCAGGTACACCGTTGTGCCAGTCCTGCTCTTCGAGCTAAGTGAAATCTGCCCCTGGTCCTGTTTACTCCGCTGAAAACATCATTTCCGATGGAAAAGTATTCCCAGAGAACTTGGCGAGTTTCCACACCTGAATCCACTCAACATTGTTCATGCATACACACACACACACACACACACACACACACACACACCTCTTACATTGAGCGACTCGCTCCATTAGGCTATGGCTGAGAGACATCACATTTCACACAAAGTCAGACTTTGAAGTTACTCAGCCTCTGGTTGGCTTAAAAAAAAAAAAAAAGGCAATGTCTAGCTAGCTGGTTAGCCAGGACAAAACCTAGTAGGAAATTCACTAGCAAATATGCCCACTGATTTTTGATCTAGAGCCTGAAACAAATCCATCCATTGTCTCTTCACGGGTTATAAAACTCTACGCATACCGAGCGAAACAAATGTGTTAAGTACTCAACAGATGAGAAACCTTAACATCCACAGACGCTGCGACGAAACTTCCCGTTGAAGCCCCTAAACTGACCAACCAAAGCAAGAACTTTATAAATACCTGGGGCAACACCTCGAAGACGCCTCCAGCCCCTACGATGCACTTGCGCGGCTTTCCACACACAGAACTCCTGCCTTGGCTCAAGTTGTCAGTTTCAAAGCAGGACGCAGGACGCCTACCAAAGCCAAGAGTCATGCAAGTTCAGCACACAGAAACCCACTTCGTGGACACCACACACACACACACACACACAAATGTCACACGAGGGGGGGGGGGGCGGGGGGAATCATCGGAACACCTCTGTGAGTCTCCAGAAGTCTTAGAGCAGGAGCCGGTTGAGTTGTGAAAGCTTTTTTTTTTTTTTTTTTTTTTAATGGAAACCTGATTCCACCCCCCTGTCTCCTCCCAGCCCTGGTGCTAACACCCTAGAAATAGCACCGGAGAGGAGCCGCTAGGACAGCCTGCCAGCGCCCCGGCTCAGCAAAGCCTAAAACCCACAGTTTACAGCTATCCTTCAACCTTTTTAGTGATATTTATGTAAAAGACGCGGACTCACGCACTTGGATGACAGCGTTTTCCTCTGCTAGCTGCCGGAGCATGCAGGGCGCGGGAGCAGATTATTTTTAGGGTGGTGGGAGATCAGCTGCTGCCTCCTATCGAGTTTCCAAATTGCACAAACTGCTCTCTGGGTTGGGGCGGACACCAGGACTCCTGAGGCAGGAAACCAGGCTGGAGCCCTGCGTGCTCTGCGTCTGGGACACGGGACCCTCCTGGTTTCCTGCACCAGAGCCTCCAACATGCAACAAACCCTAAGGACCGCAGGGACCCCAGCACTCGCTGAGGCCCTGAGAGCTGCAGGGCACAAAGTTAGTGGTCCCCGCAAACATCAAAACACACAAGGATTCTTTCTCTTTCCCTTCTCCAAGTTCTATAAGCACCCCTGTATTGGCCACAGAAGGAAGCCTACTTGGGGGTTCGCTGCTGTCCCCCAGGGCTGGCCGCGAATTGGAGAGTGGCAGGGCAGCTCTTGCCAGAAAACTCAGAAAACTCTCCGTCACTTTTGGCCAGCGGGGCAGCGCCACCCTTGCCCCAGCTCCCCCAAAGCAGCTCCTCCCTTCCAGGGGCAGCACAGGCAGAACCCCTTTCTCGCAACACCCCCCACGGCCCCCACTCTGCCAGATAGCCCTTAACTCTCAGGATGAGGGACAGCCGCCTGAGTTGTGTTCCCCACAGCTCTCTTTTCTCCAGGGCCAGGTCCCAGGCACAGTGAAACGATCTCCTTGGTCAGTCCTGGCTAGCTAGCGGGGAGGGGGAGCGTTCGCAGCCCAGGCAGGTTGGGGTGCAGGCACTGCCCCGTAGTTCCACACGCAGGACCCCCAATCCTCCAAGGACAGGCCCTCATTGATGTGACGACCCCCACGCCCAGGCGGCTTCCCGGCCTTCCGAGACCCCGTCTCGGGCAGAGCCCCAGGGGATTTCCTTGTGGGCGCCTCATTCTGGGAAGATCTCTGGGTTCCCGGGTAAATGCCTGGCCGCTGCCCGCGCCTGGGGGTTGGAACCCACGGACGCCAAGGGCCCGAGGGTCACGCATGGGCTGAGGGGGTCTCCGAGACTTGGAGACCCTGCGGCCTTTGGACCTCAGCAACTGCGTGCGCAGGCGCAAGAGGGAGGACAGAGCCCCTGCAATGAGTGGATCTCAAACCGGGTCTGGAAATCTGGGGAGACCCCAGGGAACAAGCTTCCTGAGGCTTCAGAGTGGAGGGGCGGGGAGAGCCGGAAATAGGCGATGAGGCCATTCTAAAATATAGGCGGATTGTGGCTACACAAAATCAAGATTTAAGAACAGCAGTTACTTGGGTCACCAATTTTTTTTTAAAGAATGGTTACTGTACAAAATTTGCAAAATGTGAAGAATCATCAGGGGGCCAAATGAGGCTCCCCCAACCACAAAACCACTCCTGTGTTGTAACAAACATGGCTGAAGAGCATACCTTACTGACATCATTCCTGCTCCATAGCTAATGACTTTGGCTTGGTTGCTTAACTAGAGTATGCCTCAGTTTGCTTAATCCCTTCAATGCAGCATCATGTGCTGGATGTGGGCGAGAGAATCCTGCGCAACAGGCAGAGTCCCTGTCCCTTCTACAAATGCTTAAAGTCTGTTAGATTTATCCTATTAAGTACATCCTAATATTGCTGGCCTCAACATGGCTTGCCACCACACAGCATCCATTAAAACTCTTCTAATGGTATTTTAGCTTTATAGAAACCATCTAAATGGCTGCATCATTTTACAAATTCAGTGTCTGCATACTCGTCCACTGTGCGGTTCATTCATTATTTAAAATCAATTTTCCTATTGTTATACAAGTAACTGTCAAATTTTGATCCCATGATGAACAATGCTGTCTTTATTTTTCTCCACAGCAGGAAATTTGAAAAGTAATTACATGCTCAGAAGTGGTCAATATTTTTAAGGCTGTAGATAAATAAAATGGTTGTGATGACTCCCTAACTGTATGAGATGACCGATTACACTTAAAACAGCACTGGGTGCTATTTTTGTCATTTCTAATTTGACAATATTGAATTCTGTCATTAACATTCAACATTCCCTCAGGGCTTGTTAATTTCTCTATTTCCTCTATGTGATTTTTTTATGTTTGTTCATGTAACTGTGCTTTATCTTTTCTTAAGGTATTTGCTGTCATTTGATTCTGGAATTTATTTTGGCATTTATCATGGCTGTGATTAAGTTAATATTTATTCATGTTCTAGTGTGAAATATTATCACTATCCTATAAATATATTGATTTTATACCAATATCTTCTCTGGCTTGCCTATTCAGTTACAGTAACCTTTTTTTCAAGGATTTTATTCTATTAAAATAGGCTGATTTGGTAAATATCTATCAATTTTATGTTTTAATACTAATACTGTCAATCCTTTTCATTCATTACCAAGTTCTCTTAGGGAAGTTTTTGGAATTTCATGAAATCCAAGAAGTGACTAACAAAGAAATGTCATTTTTCCATATTCTTTCAACTCAGAAACATAGTATCCTTTTTGAATCTTTTTAGTTCAATGTTAAATTTTATGTCTGTACAATTTTTGTAAAGATCACATAAATTTCCGATTTCTGTTTATTCTGCATTAAGCATCTACTACCTGACTCTCTTCTCTGACACATGTAACTTCTATCCAGCCATTTCACGGCCCTTCCCAGTAACCTCAGCGCAGTGTTACCATGCTATATTCACTTTCCAGAATAGCGGTTCACTTCTTTCCCCCTTAAAAATAAAACTCATTTTGTCTCTTATCAATGCTAAATTTCAAACCACTGTTGGGATAATGTGTTCCTATCAGAAACATGAACAATATATTTTAGTCAATATTTTAAGTATAACTTTCATAAAAAAAAAAAAAACAGGCCTGACTTGATGGCTCAGTTGGCTAGTTGTCCTCCTCACAAGTGCCAGGAGCCCATGAGGGTGCTGATTTGTGTCCCAGCTGTCTGCTTCCCATCCACCTCCCTGCTTGTCGCCTAGGAAAGCAGTAGGGGATGGCCCAAAGACTTGGTACCCTGTATCCACGAGGAAAACCTGGAAGAGGCTCCTAGAACCAGGCTTTGGATCTGCTCAGCTCCGGCCATTGTGGCCACTTGGGGAGTGAACCAGTGGACACAAGATCTTTGTCTCTTCTTCTCCCTGTCAATCCTGCTAATAAAAATAACTCTAAAAAATGACAATGAAAAGCACAAATGTTAAAAAGTTTTCCAAAATGGTAATATCTTACGTTCCTTCTATGGAAGTTTGACAGTTTCAGTTATCCCACTGTATTGCCAATATTTAGCATTGTGTGTTATTGCTAAAATTTCAGACCTACTAGATATGAGTAAGTTCTTAAACATGCTTGTAATTTGCAACTGCTCTGTGACCAATGATTCTGAGCATATATTTTCATAGGTTTATTGGTAACTAGTAAATCATTCTGCAAGCCAGCACTCTAATGGACTCACATGACTTAAGTGATGCTGTGTAACATGACTGTAATGTTACATAGCAAAATCATTTGGCAGGTGATTATAATGATTAATTAGTTGACTTTAAAATTAGTTGACTAATTAGTTGACTTTAAAAAAGAAATTACATCGGCGAGCTAGGAAAGTAGAAGAAAAAAGCATTTTACTCCTAAAAAAACAAAACAGTCACTTGTAAAAATATAAAAATATTAATAGTTACATTATCCAATAGAAGAAAGCTCAGAAATCCAGTAAGAACTGGTGGCAGCATCACAATGGAGCAGGAACGGGAACTACAGTACATTCCCCATAAAAAGACGACAATAGGACAACAAAGGAAAGGAGAATAGCTGTACAGAGGAGCCATTCAGGAGTCAGGACAGCAATATTTACAGATGGCTAGCCATCAGAGAGCGTGGAAGCGGTATGCATCAGCTACCCACCTGGTGCCATTCACTGCATGGTGGCTTGCTCTCTCGAGACTCCCAGGAGGCCTAGCTGCACAGAACCTCAACACCACCCACAGCAGAGAGCCAGGTGCGTTTGTGGGCACTGACTAGAGCAGAATGTGCCAGAGGACGCCAGCAGCTTTGGTCACGGAAGCAGTCCATGTTCCCGGCTGCTGCCCTGGAGAACCCCGAGACACACACACCCTCAGGGAAAGTGGTTTTGTGTTGATCAAAGACTTGGGCTGCATTTGTTTTACAGAAATTGAGAGCAATCCTAAAATCCACATGCAAGTAAAACAGATTCTCCTGCCCCACAGCCAAAGTCATCTTTGGAAAGAGGATCAGGGCCCGGCGCCGTGGCCTAGTGGCTAAAGTCCTCACCTTGAAAGCCCCGGGATCCCATATGAGCGCCGGTTCTAATCCCGGCAGCTCCACTTCCCATCCAGCTCCCTGCTTGTGGCCTGGGAAAGCAGTCGAGGACGGCCCAAAGCCTTGGGACCCTGCACCCGCGTGGGAGACCTGGAAGAGGTTCCTGGTTCCCGGCATCGGATCGGCGCGTACCAGCCCGTTGCAGCTCACTTGGGGAGTGGATCATCGGATGGAAGCTCTTCCTCTCTGTCTCTCCTCCTCTCTGTATATCCAGCTTTGTAATAAAAATAAAATCTTTAAAAAAAAAAAAGAGGATCAATGCTAGAGACATCACATTTACTGGTTTTGAGGCACACTGCAGAACTACCATAAAAAATAGAATATGATTCTGGCGAGAAGGTGGACACGGTTCGATGGAACCGTGGAACAAATCCAAATGTGTCTGACTGAGAAGAGTGTGAGGTCAAACACGGGCAAAGAATAGTCTCTTGAACAAATGGGTTGGTAAAGCTTGATGCCCACGTGCAAAAGAGTACCAGTCACACCTACACAAAAATAAGCTCGTAGTACACAGAAACCTAAATGTCAGACATGAAACTATAAAACCTGAAAAAACAAAAGAAAACCTTAACGTTGATCATGACAATGATTTCTTTAACATTAAAATCACAGGTAACAAAACCAAAACCAAACAAGTGAGACTACACCAAACTCAAAAGTCTTCCCCAGAGAACAGTAAGAGAGGCGACAAAATGAAAACACAGCTTACACAAGTAGTCAACATGTCTACGTAGAAAAGGAACCCTCAAGTACCGGCAGTGGAAAAAGATTAGGACAGCCATGAAAGTGTGGTGCACCCCTGAAAAGGAAAATAAACAGAGCTACCATACGATCCAGCCACCTCTTTTGTGGTCACAGATCTACCCGAAACCAGAACAGCACCCTAGACACAACACTATGTTCTGTTCACTGCCATCCTATTTACAATTACCAAGCTGTGGACGCCACTTTAATTTCTGCTGACAGATAAATTGATCATGAAAACGTGGCATACGTGTAACATTACATTCTAATCATCTAATGATTATATGTATACACAATGGGACATAATTCAAATATAAATTATTATTTAAACTAAATTGATCCCATGTTATTTTGTGATTGAATACTACTGTATATGGTATTTTTAAATAGCGTTTCTACCTGTTCACTAAAAGTATACAGAAATGTCTGTATCCTGTGACATTGCTGACTTATAAATTCTAGTCTTGTAGATTATGACATGTTTAATAGTTTCATCTACAATTAAGGATGGCCTTCTTTCTTCTCTATCTGTATCCTCCTGATCTTTTCTTACCTTATCACACATGTAAGCGTGTCCATGATAGTGTCAAGTATATAGAATAAAAGAACACCATTGACTCACGTTCAGTGTGTAAAAGGATTCAGTCCTCACTATGAAGAAATGTGCAGGAAACGGGCTCTGTGCAATGACTCAACTGGCTAATCCTCCTTGCTTGCAAGTGCCAGGATTTCATATTGGTGCTGATTCATGTCTCGCTGCTCCACTTCCTTCATCCCCTGCCTCACAGTGCTGGCATCTATACAAGTGCCAGTTAGTGTTCAGACTGATACGACCAAGAACTGCATTTCTTTAATAAAAAAGGACACACCTGGAGGCCCGGTGTGATAGCCTAGTGGTTAATCCTCATCTTGCATGCAGTGAGATCCCATACAGGCACCAGTTTGTGTCCAGATGCTCCACTTCCCATCCAGCTCCCTGCTTGAGGCTTGCAAAAGCAGTGGAGAAAGGCCCAGAGCCTTGGAACCAGGCATCTGTGTGGGAGACCTGGAAGAGGCTGCTGGATTCGGACTGGCTCAGTTCGGACCGTTGCAGTCATTTGGGGAGTGAATCAGCAGATGGAAGATCTTTTTCTCTGTATCTCCGTCTCTCTGAAAACCTACTTTACCAATAAACATTAAAAAAATCAGAAAAACGAAGTGCAGGTTTTGAACAGGTCAGTTGTAATCACATCAAAAACACTTCCTGCAATTTCATTTGCTGAAACAAACTACGAGTGGATGTAGAATTTTGTCTGCTGTTTGATTCTGTGTCTGAGTGGATTCCATTCTATTCTTTCAGCCTGCTAATAAGCCATAATAAGCTGTATAATTTTATAGTATTAAATCAGACTCACATTTCAGGGATAAATTTCCCAGGGGTAAGTCATGTCCTACTTACGTGTCTCTAGATTCAGCACACTAATTCATTTAGGGTGTTTGCATGTATCTTCGTAAGGGGCATTTGTAGTTTATTGTCTTGTTCTGTTTGGAAGGGAGGTTACAGACTTTTCATTTCCATATCTGGATTTTTGCTGACTTAATAAAATGAATTCTGAAGAAAACCTCTTTCTTTCTGAAATAATTTTATAGAACGATTATTACTGGGCCCGGCATGATAGCATAGTGGTTAAAGTCCTCACCTTGAACATGCCAGGATCCTATATGGGCACCAGTTCTAACCTCGGCGGCTCTACTTCCCATCCAGCTTCCTGCTTGTAGCCTGGGAAAGCAGTCGAGGACAGCCCAAAGATTTGGGCCCCTCCACCTGCGTGGGAGACCCACATGAAGCTCCTGGCTCCTGGCTTCAGACTGGCTCAGCTCCAGCTGTTGCGGCCACTTGGGGAGTGAATCATTGGACAGAAGATCTTTCTGTCTCTCCTCCTCTTTCCATATCTGCCTTTCAAATAAAAAGAAATCTTACAAAAATGATTATTACTGAAATTTGTGGGTAGAATTCCAAGTTGGAATCTGTGGGTCTAAACGATTCCATGGAGAACTGCTTTTTATTTAATTGATTTTTTAAATTAGATACAGTTGTACTTAGATTTTTAGTTTCATCTGTTTGTTTAAATAACCTATTTAAAAAGTTATTATCTACCTATTTGGAAGGAAGAGAGGGAGGGAAAGAGAAGGAGATAGAGAGAGAGAAGCAAAAAGTGAAGAAAAATCTTTTTTTCCATTAGTTAACTTCCTAATTGCCACAACTAAAGCTGGTCCAGACCAAAACCCAGCAGGCCAGCTCCAGTCTCCCCAGGTGGGCTGTAGCACTCCAGTGCTTTGGCCATCATCTGCTGCCTTCTTAAGGTGCATCAGCAGTGAACTGGTTCAAGAAGCAGCATGACTCCAACAGCAGCTTAACTTACTACACCACAATGCAGGGCTCTCCAGTCACATTTTTAGTATCATTCATTGGGGGCCAGTGCAGTGGCTCTACAGGCTCGTCTTCTGCTGTGGTGCTAGCAGCCCAAATGGATGCCACTTTGAGTCCCGATTGCTCCACTTCCAAACCAGCTGCCTTCCTGGGAAGGCAGGGGGGAATAATTCAAGCCCTTGGGTCCTTATACCCATGAGGGAGATGTGAAGAACCTCCTGGGTCCCCATTTCAGAATAGCTCTGCTCTAGCCACTGTGGCCATTTGGGGAGTGAACCAGTGGATGGAAAATTGATCTCTCTCTCTCTCCTACTCTCTGTAACTCTGCCTTTCAAATAAAAATAAATACATCAGTATTATCATCCAACCATGTTAATCTCTAGGTCAAGTACACTATCCATAAATGAATCATATTGTTTTATCTTCTGAGTGTTTATCCTTGTTTTTGCTCCCCTAGTCTGAAATGCTTTTTCACATCCAGCTGTTTCACATGGCTTGTCACTTGCACTGTTTATTCTCCCATATGGCTGGTGGTGGTAGTCTTTTACTGAGATGCATGTTGTATCATATTTGTTCACATTTTTCTAGCCCAACAAAGAAGAGTATGAAGCTCTTTGAGAGCTGAAACTGTTTCCTTCAACCTTGTGGCTTCCATTGTACTGTCTAGAAAAAAATAGGTAATCAATGCATATGAATGGATTTGAGTGAATCTGAGCTTTCTGCACAATTTTGTTTTTCTGTGTTTGATTTGCTATGGTGTTAATAAAGGCCAAGTGATTTAGAAAGGATCAGAATGCAGAAGTATATCCCTATGGGATGGAAGGGAATTGGTTTTAGTGACTAAGTTTCTCTACCTGGGCTTACTGGTATTTCATCTGTGGAGTCGAAGGCTACTCCAGTTGCAAGGTTTCAAGAGGGACATATTGAACATCCAAGTTCAACTGTATCGCTGTGTGAACCATCAGGCATCAGAACACAATAGCATCCATGTGCCTTTAATTTCACGTCAAAAGTATAGCCACACTGTCTCTTCATTGGTTTTGTGTCAACGTTAGTGATTACAACTTGATGGACACTGGTTTCTTTGAGCCAGGCAAATGTTGATATGCTGTTTATTTCTTGGCACAAATTCAGTAATAACTCATCAGTACAGGTGACAAGAGGAGTAAGGGAATTCTTTCTGTAAATGATATCAAATATCAAACGTATTGGGCCCCTTGAATGCACATCATAGAGGCAGCTCTCGCTTGCCAGGCATAAAGGTAGCTAGCTGTGGAATTTGAGGTTTTAGCAACATGGAAATCATAGCAAGTCCAGACACTGACACCCATTCCCATTTCACTGTATTAAGAATGATCTCAACTCCTACACTTCATAAGTAGAGGGAACCATGTACTGGCCACATTTGGTGACATTGCTTTGAAGATCATATGTTTCAAATTAGCATCTTAAAAAGCTCCAGCTGTAAAAGCAACATAAATCAATTCTGAACTCTCCACTTTACCTGTGAAATCGCCACATCTGGTGAAGTTACCATCTACTCACTGTGCGATTCCCATTGTGCATCATAAATAATGAACCTGCAACACAAGTAGCATACAATAAGACATTAATTCGAATCCTAATTTGTAAAATAAAGGAAACTAGACTGATTTTCACATTCTTCAAATGCAATTAAGGACAGAGGTTTTTAGGAAAATCTGGATATTCACACTTTTGTCAAATACTGCATCAACAAAATGCTTTGGTAAGCTGAATTTTTATTCGGGCTAAAAAGAGTGAATCTTTTCTTATCTAACATACAATAAAAATAAGTGTATTTTGATTTTAAAATTGAGTACTGTGTTATTTTCATGAGATTAATTTGGAGTTGTTCTAGTAACAATTCACCAGAAATTATAAAATAAGTATTTCAATGGTGTCAATTGCATGATTCAAAAAAAAGTAAATTTCTTGAGGCTAGCATTGTGGAGTACACCAGCATCCCAGATGGGTGCCCATTTGAATGACATCTGCTCCGTTCCCCGTCCAGCTCTGCTAATGAGCCTAGAGCAGGAGAGGAGTACCCCAGTGCTTGGACCCTTCACTGACCTGGGAGATCCTGAAGAAGTTCCTGGCTTCAGAGTGGATCCGCCAGCCATACCGGGAATGAACAATCAGAAGAAAGATCTCTGTGTCTCTCCCTCACTCCCTCTCTGTAGATCTACCTTCCAAACAAACTACTTTAGGTATTTTAAATTAAACCTGTTAATTCTTGATATGCTCTTTACAAATATTCCTCACATAACCCTTTGAACATATTAATAATTAATTTTAAGCTACTTAGTATTAAAGGTCATGTAACTATTTTTCCTTTCTGAGGTTTGCAATTATTTTCATCCAAACTGGACTTCTCCCTAACATATTTAAACTTTTAGCAATTTAGTACAAATTCTAGAAGAAATTTCTCTTCAATGTTTTAGAGTACCTGTCTGTTCCATTTTTAAAAAAGGTATTTAAGCCTATTTTGGCACACACATATACATATATACATATATACATATATACGTGTATATACATATATACATGTATATATGTGTGTGTGTGCATATATATATATAGTAATGCCAAGTATGTCTTTTATGCCCATATTATATGGCCAAGATTGGACCAGGCCAAAGCCAGGAGCTGTATTCAAGTCTTCCATGGCAGTGCATTGGCCCAAGTACTTGAGCCATCTTTCACTGCCTTCCCAGGCTCTTAACAGGGAGCTGTATCAGAAACGGAGCAGTCATCATGGATGCTGGTGCCACAGGCAGCACCTGCTTGTGCTGAAACAGCACCGGCCACCAACAAAGTCATCCATGCACTGCCAATGTGCAGAGGCCACAAGCCAACTCTCCCTCCCATCAGGCACTGGACAGAGACTTCCCAGAAGTCACTCTGCATCCACTAACAGCAGGCCAAGTTCTCACAACCAGGGAGTGCGAAAGCAGAGCAGGGGCCTCAGGACTGCTGCCCCCAACTCAGGGGATAAATCAAAGGAGGCCTCTCCAGCTTTCCGAACTTCTCTTTCCAACATTAGAGGAGAAATACATACTGTTGTGAACTCAGCAGGTTTCCTCCAAAAAGCACACCTCAAGATCAAAATTTCCTTTTTTTTTTTAACATAAAAATTACAGGTAAATTTTTCAACTTTGTTCTATAATCAACCATCGCTACCATTAAAGAGTCATGTATTCTCTCAATCAGAACTTCCCAGCATTTGACATCCTGCTTGTTGAATGACTAAATTATATATTAAACTCTTGTTGATGACTAAGTAATATATCCAAGTTGCCATAAGTTGGGGGAAAGTACGTCTTTCTGCCCTCTAGTAAAATCAAAGTACCAGGAATATATTGCACAACTACTCTGTTGTGTCGAGAACCCAAAGCTTATATCACATTTTAGAACACAGCAGCTTAGTAATTCAGTGTTAACCAGGGTAACTTCCAGAAGTACTTTTCAATGAAGGTAATGGTGTAAAGTCATGCACCAAAAACAAATCTTAGATCAAGGTTCACGTATTTTAGCTTTGATCTTTGTTTCCATACTCAGTCAACTGTCCACTAGTTAAATTATCCACGAGTGGATTAATCAGTGGCTTGTCCTCCATTCCTCCTGCAGACCATTTCAGTTCCTTTTTTGTCCAGACTCTGAAGTAGAAAACTGAACCAATCATTCTTACCTACCTCTAATCAAAAGTGTTGAGAGATGGCACAATAAAGCATGCAATTTCGATGGACGAAATGCTGAGTAGAAAATTTTTTTTACTTCTATCATCATCATCATTTTATGATATAGTTCCATAGGTCCTGGGATTTCCATTACCCCTTTTCCAAGTTCCCTCCCCCACCTGAGTTTCCCAATATTATTACAATGGTACAGTTCTTCATAGACAGTCATAGGTCCATTACCGTAGGCATGGACAATGGCAGAGAGTCCAGCATCCCATTATCAAGGTATACTAAACAGTTTCATTGGAGTCCATCTTTGATCTGGAAGTAGAAATGCATACTGCATTGTATCCTCATATCTGAATATGATAATCTCTATTACACAGTTACTATACATCTCGTTTAATGAAAAGCCATAATAAAAAAATCAACAACAGGAAGAAAAATAGAAATCTACAATGCCATGAAGTTAAATAAAATGCTACTGGATATGATGGTCTCCATTACACAGTTACTGTATATCCCCTTAAATGAATAGCCACAAAACAAAAACAGGAAGAAAAAAAGGAATTAAAATGATACGAAATTAAGTAACATGCTACTGAATGACTAATGTGTCACTGAAGAAATGGAAAATAAAATCAAGAATCTTGTTGAAGAAGATGATGCTACTGTATAATCTATGAATCTGTGAAGAATTTAATGAGAAAGTTTTGAAGAGATGGAACTAACAAAAAAAATCAATCCATGAGATGTAGTTTCCACTGATCTTTGTTGGTGAGCTATGTCTCCTGAAGGCAACACATAGATGGGTTTTTTTTTTCAGTCTACTTATCTATAATGTTCAGTGAGATAATCCATTTACATTCAAGGTTAATATGAATGGGTGGTAATTTGGACCTGCCATTTCAGCAATGGGTTAATGATTTAGTCTTCTGTTATTGTTTTATTGGGATGTTCTAAAGCTTTCCTATGTCTTTAAAAAATGAAATAAAATTCTTCCACAGTAAAGAAAAGTTAAAAGAATATGCCTCTTCCAAACCTGCCCTACAAAGAATACTTAAAGATGCTCTCTTGAGAGGGAAAAGGAATAGCACCCACTAAAACCAAAGGCTAATGTGAAAACCTTCTTATCTTGTGCCTGGAGACACAGAAATACGCTTCCCTATTTGCCTTGAATTGCATGATCCTTGGGATGTAGACTACCCCAAAAGGGCTACATATTAAAGGTTTGGTCCCTAGAATTTGTTATTGAGAAAGGAGAGCTAGGAATTTCATCAAATCATGGTGTTTAAAAGCAGACCCTTTGGAAAATGAGTGGGTTGGATTTGGGTCATCGGGCTGGAACTTCATTTCAGTTTTGGTGACGTCGTAAGACATCCTGTAGACACAGACAGGTTCCCTCTGGCAGTGTGAAGCTCTTGGTCAGCAAGAATGCCTCTACCTCTCTCCCACTTTCAAATAAACTCTACAATAAAGAAATGTTTTCATTGAAAATAAATTTTCATATTCAAGTGTTCTTCAGGCAAAGCAAAATCTTAAAACTATTCAGAGCGTATTTCTTCTCTTTCCCCACCTCTGTCTTTTCCTATGCCTTAGCTAGTTCCACCTCCCAATTTCTCTTTATTTGTGTGGGTAACTCAAATGGCAGCCTTCAGTAAGAATTAGCTCAGTTTTTCTGACCTGTCGCCATCTCCGTTTTCACAGTTGTCACATCATGTTGCTGCATTCAGCAGAGCTTTGCCCCAGCTCTCTCCTTTTACTTTCCACTTCCCTCTTCCCTGCCACCCACAGGGGAGACCTGGACAGAGTTCCTGGCTCCTGGTTTTGGCCCCAGGCCAGCCCTGGCCATTTGATCATTTCAGGGGAGCACAAGACTGACTCCATCTTTCTCCCATCACCTTCCTTCCCTATCCAGCACTTCCTATCAGAAAAGCTAAATAAATCTTCACAAAAGAGGTGAATTTTCAGTACTTGCCATGTAGCCTGAAATCCCCAGGGGACAAGCTTCTAACCAATCAAGACGGCGTAGAAGGTAGCAGTCTTAGAGGCTGCTAATCCTCTTCTCCCTTCAAATATAAAACATGAACCACACCCACAGCAAAGAGAAAACAGTGGATTCCAACAAACATTCTCTCATATTGCAAACTGTATTGGCTCCTGCAGTCCCACAGCAACATCTATGGAGAAGCTGATGTTCTTCTGCCCTCACATCTTTTTAGAATCATAGCACAGATCATAGTAATGAGAATTGCACAGATTAACAGCCACGAGTTGTATTCCTGGATAAAATATCAAGAAGACACTGGTAGGTTTTAGCCCAATAGGATTCTGAATCAGGCAAATTGGTTTTATTCATTAATCTCATTTATTTGACAGAAAAAGACATTTGGACAGAGGATTTGCTCCCCAAATGCCTTCAAAGGCTAGCGCCAGGACTAAGTCAAAACCACAAAGACGGGAACCCAATTCAGGTCTCCCACAGGGACTCCATTACTTGATTTATCTACCTACTGTCTCCAATAATGAACGTTACCAGAAAGCTGGACTAAGGAGTGTAACCAAGACTGGAACTTGGTTACTCTGAAACTGGAAACAAGTGTCCCTAGCAATATCTTCACCATTAGGATAATATCCACTCCAGTAAATTCTTCTGAAAGTAATGAACTTTACTCAGAATCATACTACAGTTATACCAAACTAGCAATATGGAACAGAGTTTCCCACCAATTACAGTTGGTAGAAATGAAAGGTAGTCAAACTACTTACACAAAATAGAAAATGAAAGGAGGATCTCCATTCCTAATATTTTCCTACGGAGTCTAGAAGGACTTATACACATGCATATAATATTGAATACTTAAAAGTTCCTACTGAGGATGTGCATACAGATGAACATCCTTTAAGGAAGTGCTTTAAAAGGATTTAAGGTTAAAGTCAAAATAAACAACAACAACAACAACAACAACAAAATGTTCCTGGAATAGCAGTTTGCAGAGGCTAATCTAGGAAACAAGCCCTGAGGGCATTTAATAAGTTTAGATCAGTGCTGCAAATTACATTGCTCAGTCACGTAATAACAATTCTTTAATTCAACTGCAAACGGGAACTATCCCAAGAGTTCATTTCCTTTCTAAGTGATTCATTTTGGAAAGAAGTGATCTTAAGTCAGAAAGCACAGTTCACCAGAGCCTGCTGAGAAACAACAGGCTGGTGTGCTTGGTTCCATCAGCCGCAAATGAAACGTTTGGTTCTTGGAAAAAATAGTATTCAGACTTGGATTATTCTTTCCACAGCTATTTACAAATCTAACTGTCTTGCAGGAGAAAATAGCAATAAGAAGAGATTTCTTGTCTTTGAGAACTTAAATCCCAATAATGAAGAAAACCACTAAATAAGCGATTTTCAAAATTAAAATTGTGGTTCATTATCAAAAGGGGAAAGTATTTAAGAAGATTGCGCTATTGCAAGGCAAGACCCAAGCAGGCAAGTTTTCTTACAGGATGACACCTGAACTGTTGCTTGGAACATGATAAAGAGCAGTCTAGGTAAGAAGCAGGAGCTCTTGGGGAAAATTATCATATTTTAAGTCAAGAGAGCTTATGCAAAGACCCTGTGGTAATAGGGGCTGCATGTCTTTAAAGTGCCAACAAAGATCCGTGGCTGAGGTTAGTTAGTATAAGGAAGAGTTGAACAAGAAGTGACCTAAGAAGGAAGCAGGAGGGAGGGAGGGTAAGGTGACAAGTATCACCATGCCCTTAAATCTGCATTGTGAAATAGTGGGATTTGTTCACTTCACATAAATAAAAAAAAGGGAGGGAAGAAGAGACATAACAGTTAGGGCCTTGGTAATAACAAACATCTTAAATTTTATTCTAGGTCTACACGCAGGAAGCTAAATCTAGAAAGATAATTTCTTTATTTGAAATAAGCCTATACAAGGATTTTTAATATTCATCTACTTTTTCATTGAGTTTTCTTTTGAAATTTTACTAAGAATATACTAACAAATAGCAGAAACATTTTCATTTATTATTAGTGAAAAGTCAGATCAGATTTATGAAGAGAAGAGACAGACTCATCCATCCACTGATTCACTCCCCAAATGGGCATAATATCTATAGCTGTGCTGATCGAAAGCCCAAGCTTCTTCTGGGTTTCCCATGTTGGCACAGTGCCCCAAGGCTTTGGGCCATTCTCTACTGCTTTCCTAGGCCATAATTAGGAAGTTGGATGAGAAATGGAGCAGTCAGGACACAAACTGGCATCCATATGGGATCCCTGTGCTTCTAAGGTGAGGATTTAGTCATTGAGCCATTGCACTAGGACCTTCATTTTTTTTTAAATTTTTCATGTTGCAGTTCATTACGCTCAGGGATTTCCCCTCCCACCTTCCCCATTCCTCTCCTCCTTTCAGACATAAAGGCAATGCCAACAGCTACACATGAGTTAACACCTTCACTGTAACCTCCAGCATGCTTTTTCTCTTCTACTTTCACTAAGAAAACCAAAGGTGACAGCTTTGGCATAGTGGATAAATCCACACTCTGCAGAGCTGCCATCTTTCACGGGTGCTGATTTGAACAGCACCTTTTCTACCTCTAATTCAGTTCCCTGTTAACATGCCTGGGAAAGCAGCTAAAGATGGTTTGAGCCCCTGGACCCTGGGACCTCTGCGGGAGGCTCAAAAGTTCCTGGATCTTGATTTCAGTCACCCCAAGAGTGATTGTTGTCATTTGTGGGGCAGATGGAAGATTTCTATGTCTCTGATGCTCTCTCTTCCCTATGTTACTCTGCCGTTCAAATAAATAAATCTTTAAAATAATATTTTAAAAATCAGGTTTATTAGCATACTACTCTTAAAAGGATTATTGTTCATTTATATTAAAATTCCAGGCATAGCCTCTCAAGGGACAGATGGCTTTCCTCCGTGGGATGACTCAAAACCTCAGGTTTCCTCCAGTGGCCAGCTCTCCTTGCTTCCTGGGACACTGGTTCCCAAGCTTCCCTGTGCATCCCACTTGGAAGTTTGTCAAGTCTTGATACATAGCTGCACTCCTTAGGAAGTCAATCAGTGTGTCTGGGGGTAGGGAATAACTGAGAACAGAGTGTGAGAGAGGCACACACTCTCCCCCAACAGCATGTGCCTCAAGTTACGACAAAGGAACAACCAAAAATCAAAGAGAAAGTAAGAAAGTGCTCCTGAGCCCCTGCTGCCTTCATCTTTGTTTTCAATGACATGGGATTATGTTTTAAAAAAATTATTCGGAATACATTTTTTGTATGTTTGGCACCCAGATGTTCAGTGAAAGTTTGCTGCATTTTTATCATCTATTAGTTAATACAAAAACAGACACTCAGAATGTTGAATGATGATCTCGCGAGGAAGCCACTTCTTTAATAGCAAGGATGCATTCTGACATGGCAACCATCAACTGCGACAGAGCACCAGCCTTCCTGGTTGGCACTCACCTACATCAGCAGTGCATTTTCAGCAGTTTTTCAAAAATTCACTTGTAATGAGCTTATCACAATGAAAAGTCTTCCCGAGACCAACACATAGGAGATAGCACAACGAGGCTTTGCAAACATGAGGTGATCAGAAGCAGTTAGTAAATTCCTAGTTTCCTTGTCCATACGTCAGAAAGCAATCGGGAATTCACAATTTCTGAATGGGATTTTGAACAGGACTCATTAAATGGAGCTCTCCCAAAGGAGAAGGGTTAGAGACATTTTCTGCTAACACCACATCATGACACAGGGGATTTAAGGAGACCAGCTGATGATCTCAGTAAACGTGTCTCAACAGCAGATTGAGGAACAAAGTGGACAAATGCTGCACCATGCCTGGGAAATCTGAAAGGGCAGAGGCTGGATGAGGGAGTGATGTTTGGGAAGGACTAAACATTCACTCCCATCTGTGTGTTTTTATTTACTTGAAAGGCAGAGGTAGGGAACACCCATACACTTATTGATTCTGCAAGCTTGTCAAGAGTCAAGGTTGGTCCAGGTGCAATCCAGGAGCCAAGAATTCAACCCAGCTCTCCCATCTGGGTTTTCGTGACTCAAGTAATTGTGTCATAAGCTGTTGTCTCCCAGGGTGTGCTCCAGCAGGAAGCCAGAATCAGAAGTAGCCCCGAGACCTGAATTCAGGCACTCCAAACTGCTGCACCAAATACTCCCCTTCCCTGGGCTTCCTTCATGTTGAGAATGGGCCTGAATAGCACTCGTGCCCACCAAACTCGGAGACCCGTGTGTCCCATGCCTATCTGGTACCTCTGAGTGCTACTAGCTCAAGGTCTTAAACTACACTCATTTTTGTTTCAGTCTTCAATGCTTGTATTGCAAAGAGAAAAAACAGACTGAAAACACTGGAATGAGCAATTCAGTCTTTTGTGTATTTTTATATGTGATTAAAATAAGTAAAAGTTCTTGGCCAACTATACATAGCCATAAAACTACAAGATATATTGCTTAGTGATTATTGTACATACTTACTACATTGAAAGATCCCATCTCAAAATGTAAGAATGTATAACCATACTGAAGCCAGGTTCTATTTGATTAAAGTCTTCCTGTATTTAGTCTGTAGTCATGATATTATGGGTTTAAACTTGGCCAAGAAAGCAAAGAGCATATAAAAAGTAAGTTTACTTAAAACATTTTCCACAATTCTTCTCTTTCCATTCTCCCCAATTTTTTGTTTCTATGGAAAAACTTGAAGGAAAACATTTTGAGTAATTATTTTAAAAGACAAATAGGAAGTTAAGTGGAGTGAAACTTCTCTTCAAAAATGTAACAAAAGGAACAATAGATAACGTCTACATCTAAAAATCAATCTATTAATTGTAAGGGCCAAGATCTCATTCCTCTCCTCCTCGAGAGTAGAAGTCATAACAATGGAAAATTTTAGTCAAAGGATGGAAATTAGACAACATTTCCAATGTATGCTTTCTCCGGATTCACTGTTTTGTAACTTCTGTCACATAAAATGATCCACTTCAGGGGAGGTAGTAAGATTAGCAGCTAAGCCCCCAGTGGGGAAGACCACATCCTGTTTTAGAGTACCTGGGTTTTATACATGGCTCTAGTTTCTGACTCTAGCCTCCTTCCAATGTAGCTTCCTGGGAGGCAGCTATCTCTATGGGAAACCGGGATTCAGTGTTCCGTTCTATGACTTGGTCCTTGGTGTTGGGCCATCATGAGCATTTAAAGAATGAATCAACAAATGGATTTTCCCCTCCCAGTCCCAGACATGGTTTTCATTATAAGTTATCTGAAAACAGTTTTTTTTTGAAAGATTGTTTTTATTGGAAAGGCAGATCTACAAAGAGAAGAAGAGTCAGAGAGAGGAAGATCCTCTATCTGCTGGTTCACGCCCCAAGTGGCTGCAATGGCTAGAGCTGAACCAATCAGAAGCCAGAAGGGTTGCAGGGCTTTGTGCCATCCTCTGCTGCTTTTCCAGGCCACAAGCAGGGAGCTGGGTCAGAAGTGAAGCAGCCAGGACATGAACTGGCACCCAAATCAGATCCCAACGCTTGAAGTGGGGAGGATTAGCTAATTGGGCCATCACACTGGACACAATTATACATTTTCTGGTCTAGATCACTAAGACAGCTGTGTGTGATTACACCTAACTTGCTAAGAGTATCATTGTCTAGTAATAGTGTCACTGTCTAGATGTAGTCACATAGATGACGCCACTGAAAAATGTTAATTTTCACAGGCCATTAGACGGGCAGCATTGTGTCAGTTCTTTCAGGCTAACATTGCAGCAGCAAAAAACAAATTTTAAGTTTTTCTTATCACTCTCTCAGTACACAGGAATTTTTCATTTTCTTTAAAACTTAGCAAAGTTGGTTTTCATTGCTTCCTTAGGATATTTTAGAAAACTTATTTTCCAGCATAAAAAAAAAAAAAGAGCAGAAAAGAGCTTCCCTAGCAACTCTCATGCTACTGAAATGAATCACATCTGTAGGCCAGAGAGCACACAAAGTTGCTCACCTCTTCCGGTCACAGTGCTGATGTGTGCTTCCTGTTTGACCATCATGAGATCAACTTTCCTCCACTTCCACTGCCAGAACTGTTTGATCTCAGTGTTCTCCATCCCCTCTCCAGCTTCCCTCCATCACTGACCCCCACAGTCAATACCAGTAAGGTTTCGCAGGATTGCCAGGGTCCAAATCCAGATTAGGAAGACCTGAATCTTACACCCACTTTGAATCTGAAGTCTTTTCCAACAAAATAAGCAAAATAACACCTCACCTGAGTGAAACAAGAGACAAAAGATCCAGTATGCAAGGATTAAGAAGCAAGGCAACCAAATGATTCGTCAGAAGGGTTGTCACACAGATATGGTCTGAAATCTGTAATCAGACCACTTTGCAGCTACACGTAGTCATAGAAACATGACTCCTTAGGCTTTCTCTAATGCAGAAGGGAGCCCATCATTTTAGTTTAATGCCCTTGAACCCCCTTGAGTTATCACCCAATGTAGCAAAATCATGGAAGTGTCATGACACCAACTATCATACAAATGCAGGACAAATTGACTAATGGATCATATGACGTTTCGGATTTGCACTTAATAAACAGTTAACACCACATATATTCTTCAGCCCCTTCCATTGCAAAGCTGAGAATCACTAAAACATCTGGTTAAGCAACAGCACTCAGAAGGACTGACGTCAGCCAAGAAAAATCTCCAATAGAATCAAAGCCACAACAGATTTTGTTGGACAAGATTTCTGAAAAGATCTGAAAAAGAGAAGCCGACAAGGTGGGAGAGGATTCGTCTAAAATCACATTGCAAACTTTTTAAAATTTTCATTTTTTCTACTGATCCCCCCAAGTATGTCTGTCACAGCCACAGTTGGGTCATGCCAAACACAGAAATCTGGAACTCATCTCTGATTTCTGATCTGGGTCAGAGGGACCCAACAACTTGAATCCATCACCTGCCTTTCAGGATGTGAGTTAGCAGGAAGCAGGGTCAGAGGAAAAGTCAGAACTTGAACCATGCACTCTGATTTGGAACACAGGAGACCCAAGTCCTGTCTTAACCTATGCCCACCCCAAATGGAGAACTCTTATTTTAAAAGATGTTTGTTAATATACTTGAGAGGCACAGTTACACAAAAAGTGGCAGAGACAGAACAAGATCTTCCACTCGACGTTTTATTCTAGAAATGGTCTCAACCTTTGAGGCCAGGTCAGGTTCAATCAAGAGCCAGGAAATTCATCCAGATCATGTGAACAGCAGGGGTCCAAGCACCTGAGCCACCTTCTGCTGTCACGGCGCATTAGTAAAAAGCAGCCAAGCTTTGAACCAGTTCTCTTATGCGACACCCTGGAACCACGGGTGGCTGCTTAACTAGCTACACAACAACGCTGGCCCCTGAGTGGAACTTAAAAAGCAAGTTAACAACTTTACTGTTGTATAGAACATAAGGCAAGAACTGTCCTGTTCCTAGGGTATTTGGCTTAGTGCTTGAGATACTGCTGGGTACACCTGCATTTCATATTCAAGTGTCTGGCCTTGACTTTGAGCTCTGCATCTGTTTCCAGTGTCCTCATAATGCATAGAATGAGAGGCAGGGGTGATGACTCAAGGAGATGAGATCCTGCCACTCACAGGGAAAATCTGACTTGAGCTGGGATGGGAGCTCTTGGTCTTTATGTGCCTCTCTTGTAACCAAGTTTAAATGACAGAGGAAAAATGGAGTCAGCAACCCAGGGACCTTATTAACAGCTTCACCTTGGCTTTTATCTTGGATGCCATTTAGTTTTAAATGAGAACATGGCACCTTTGGCCTGCGTTTCTCACAGTAACATCAAAACCAACTTGGTTTCAGAAAATCCCTCAAGGTAAGCAACAAATCTTGGTTCCTAGCCTGTTATACTCTTAGCTGCTTGGCAGAATCAAATGCAAAATAACCGCAGGGATGCATGATAGCAGGTAGTGCGAAAGTCAAATGCATTATTCAAATCTCCTGGCTTTTACTTTTAGGGGACCAGGAGCATTGCTCCTTTTTTAGCGTGCTTTCCCATCCAACTGCTGGCATCTTCCCACCCCAGGCATTTCATCAGCAATCCTGTCGCAATGTAAACAACCCTGAGGCATCACATCCCCCCTAAGGTCCCTAGCAGGACCTTGCCTGGCTGCGTACCCCAGTGGCCTGCTTCCCCAACTCCCTTGGCAGCTTCCGCTACAGCCTTTCCTTAAGTAACACCATCCCTGAATCCTCATCTTTGGGGTCTGCATGGAAGAAGCAGAACTCAAGACATTCCCATAGGATTTCCAGCGGAAAATAAACACCTCTATAAACAAACATGCTTGGAAAAAAAATGACCAAACTCACAAGGAGAAAGTCTACCAAAACAATATCTGAACCACTAATTTTATGTAGTGAAAAACACAACTAGAAAGAATAGATAAATCATCTAGGATCCAAAGGAGAAAAAAAAATTCATAGCAGAACAGATATAGGCATACTATGATAATTCTTAAAACACATCAAACAATTCCTAAGAGGTCTACAGAGAGGTATGAAGAGAAAGCATGTCTGAATGGATTACAGAGGTCGTGACAGAGAGGAAACAATGCAAGTCTTATACCGGGTCCAAGAAAATTAAATCTATAAATAAGAGACACTGCACAAAATGTTAAAAACAGTATATTAAAAACAGCCCTATGGAGAAGACAGACTATACATAGGAAAGAAAGCTGCAGCAGCAGCCAGAAGATGCTGTCAGTGGCAAAGACAGAGTCCAGAGGACAGCAGTACACTGTTTCTAATGGAGAAAAACAGGACAACTGCTTGGCGCAACCACCCAGATCCTCCTTGGTAATGTCCACACTCCATACTGGCGTACCTACATTGGAACTCAAACTCCGTTCCGATTCCAACCTCGTGCTAACGCACACCCTGGGAGGCAGAAGGCCCCTGTCATACACTGGGGAGACTTGAACTGAGTTCTAACCTCCATGCTTTAGCTTGGTCCAGCCCTGGCTGTTGTGGACATTTGGGGAGTAAATCACCAGAGAGAAGATATCTTTCTGTTGTCTGCTTCTATTTGTGTGTGCGTGTGTGTGCATGCTGGTGTTGGTGGATAGCTACATGGGTAGTGTCAGCCTTTCAAAATGCAATAAATGAAATGTCCTAGTGTAGAAAATTAGTCAACAGAAACTAAAATATCATCCAATGAGGACAAAATAAAGACATTTTCACACAATGCCTGTGAGATTTTGTGATAACTTTTCACTTAACAGAGAAATTGACCTCTTAAGTGAAGGAAGGAAGTTGAGACCAAACCATGTCAAATAACAAAATGGTTAAACACAGGTGGACTCCACTAAATTATCATTGACACTAAAATAAATCTCCACAGCAAGAATGCTTAGTTGGTGGATGTTAAGGCTCAAAATACGACAAATCATAGAACCAATGCCATGGTTCTATGAGTGTACAGTTAGTAAGTTCTATCAAATTAATATTGACCGAGAGTATATATTTACTCAATGCATAAAAACAAGGCACTCTCACCCTGTAACAATGCAAGGAGAATGAAAGGGCACTTTTGATAAAACATGATTTATTAATGGGGAGAGAGAAGAAAAGAACCAAGCAAACCATGTCAAACAACTCAGAATTATGGGGTTGGTGGCAGCTACCATGGTGACATCAGTAGCAGAGCATAGACGATCTGGCGGGAAGAAGCACTGCTACATTTTACAAGTATTACACAATGCTAGAGGGACAACTCCTCAAGGATGTGCCAACTCTGAACTTGCATATGTATGTAATGTATATGACGCACCAAAACAGAAAAAGCAAAAACTGACATCGTTACAAGGAGGAAATACATCTGTAGCCATGACTATAGAACTTCTCCCCAGAGGTTGACAGAACTAAAGTTACCAAAAACATAGGTGGCATGAAAAAGCAGTTAGCATAATTGACTTCTTCCATATAAACAGACTTGCTCCCAATGATTAGGAAAAACATTTTGAAGCATGCAACATTTAGAAAAACTGATCCTTCATTAGGCTATAAAATAAGTATCACAGAATTTAATCATACAGAAACTTTTCTAGTCATAACAACACTAAGGCAAAATACCTAGAATTTGCATATTTCAAAAAATCCTTAAAATGTAGGAAAAATCTAAGTGACAAAAATACACTTTGGTTTATTAGAACACTACAAATACAACATGCACATATAATCCTCTATAGCATTACATAGTATATGATAAGGTTCAAGCCACATCTATGTTTTAGAGGGTATGTGCACATTTTAGATATGAAAAATATGAAGTATCAAAGTCAGAGGTGAGAAAAAGTTAACTCAAAAATGCTAAGGTTTTTAACAAAGGCAGAAAATAATAATGCAAAAACGCAGCGGATAGGACTGAGAAATTAGAAAACAGAATCACAACTTGAGAAAAGTACGTGCACATTTCCATCTGTCTTTAGGGACTTCCTGTTGCACGCCACACAAGGATCATCCAAGACGTGACTCCTTGTCTATCACCAGACTTCCTGCCTCTTGGCCTTAGCTTCTCAGCTCCTTGGACTGTTCTTGATGTTCCCTAACCATCTCAACCTCCTTCTTCCTTGCAGACCTCTCCTCTGCCCAGGATATTCTGCCCCTTGCAAAAGCCTTCACTGCACTCATGTTGTCATTCAAAAATGTTTATTGAAGATCAGCTAAACTTTTGTCCCTGCCCAGGGCACTGAACACAGTGATGAACAAATATCTCTGGCAGCTTCCATCAACCAGTGAGATCTTATTTGAACACTTGTATAAAATGTCAGCGTTTTGTGCCTTCTACTTCTACTTGCTAGCCTGCCACCTTAACAAGCAGGTCCTCCTATATCTTGTTCATCACTGTACAACAAGAGCATGGAATATGCTTTCTCATATGTCCAGGAGATTATTGTTGAGAGAATATGAGAACAGGCAACTCATGGAAGGGTGTGCCAGAGGAGGAAGGTTTGCCATTACACTTGAGGGAAATAGAGGAGCTTGCCTGCTACCAAGGGGTATGTGTGTGGTATGAGTGTGCCCAAGTGGAAACACCGATGCCTTCTAAAGGCAAGAGGATGGATGCCGTCACCCATAGAATCAGAGGCTAGGTGAGTACAACCATCATTGGTCAGAGAAGACCTTGTTAACCACCTGCTACCTGTTACTACCTACTGGATCGCACACTCCCCCAGAGCAGATGTCTGTTCTGTTCACCAGCACACCCCAGTGCCTAACACACACAGAGGGAACATTTCATCATGCAAGCAGCAGTGTACACCATGACCATGTGCAGGGCAGGAATTCTAAGTCTCATGCTGGGATTTGACTTGAGAGGTAAAAGCACTTCCATTTTGTTTGAAAGCAACTTCTTAGATTGTGATTATTTTCCTGAGCTGTTTTACCGGACAGTTAAGATTTCAGGTGTGTATAGTGTATAGCTGCTAAAGGCCACAGCATTAATAACTTTATTGATGTTTTATGTAAACATTGAAGTAGGTGACCAGGCACTGAAACTCGTGCACACACTAAAAGTATCTTTTCCCCTAAGTGGCATCAAGTCTATTCCCCAGCAAGCCTACTTGTGTTTGCGTGATAACTGGTCATCCACCCTATCGTCATATGAAAACAGGCACTGGAATTTATATTCCAGGGAGTGTTCTAACCCATTCAAGTCTCTCACAGAGAGACAAATGCTGAGTTAGGCACTGGGGTGTACTAGGGCCATTTATTTATTAAGATTATAGAGCAAGAAAATCGAGGAGCCAGGATTCAGCGGTGGCAGTTTGCTTTTACAGTCTGCGTGATATAATCCCTGCTCCACGCTTCAGTCTTTCTTGATGAACCTGGTCCCGTCCTCTGCCCATTGTTCCTCCTCTTACGAAAACAACTACTGCTCGGCTTTAAGTCATCTTCCCACAGTCCCCCTTCTCTGCCACCTCTATTCCTGATCCTCCTTGTGACCTTTGCCACTAATGCCAGCCTTTGCTCTGACCTCTGGAATAGGAGTTCCTGGTCAAAGACAGAGTCATAACCAGGGTCTTTCAAAGAGATGGGAGTTGCTTTCCAATCCCTATCGAATTCCCTCAGATGTTGGAAGCTCAATGTAATGGCATACGGGATTATTTTTTGAACTGGTATCCATCGCAATGTTGCAGGTAGCAGCTTACTGCACTGTGCAACAATACTGATCCCAATGCATGATTTTCTTTGGAAGACTTTTCTTTAAAGTATCAAGCCAAAACCTGAAATTTTAATAACACACCTTTTAACATTTGTACTCAATCAAGAAATGAAGCTCACCATGTTTTATATCAACCTGGTCTTTATTATATAAATGTGATCAGTAATTAACTACTTGACCCATTTCCTGGTTTGTGGATCATGATGACAATTCCATACCTCATCAGGGTCAGAGTCCAGTGAAAACCTGAAAAAACTCAAGAATGTGCACAGAGTAGACACTGTTTTTCTCTCCTCCATAATGCCATTTCCCCCATACGTCTGACTTTCATTTCGATTTTATTCAACTTTTCCAAAACATCCCCCCCAAAAAAAGCATGCCCCTATGATAAACAACAGTATGTTCTCCACCTTCTGAAGGTCCTTCACATGCCATCATTCTGAAAGTGCTTTGTTTTCAAGTGTTTCATTGCAGGTCAACACTATTGAATGCAGTCAGACACAACGCTTGCCTTCCCTCTGCTGACTAGCAAATTTAGCAGCCAGGTCCTTGCGAGGGAAAGCTCCTGCTCTGCTGGACACTGTTGAATTATGGACTTCAAGTCCTGGTTTCAAACAAGCTCCCCTCCCCCGAAAGAATTCAGCACTCCTAAGTGACATCACCAGCTTCCGGCCAGTAACCCCATATGGCTGTGTTACTGTTGTTGGCTTAAGGAGTCAGTCACACCTCAGTAGGTTGCCTACTAGACAATCTACCTCTTCCCAACCATTCTTTCTGAATTTCCCAAACTTCCAGTCTTTGTGTAACAACGGGATAGCTCACATTTTAGTGTCTTTTTTCTGCAGTCTTGCTCCCTCTAGTGCTGAATTAAGAAACAAGATACTTGTGTTTCTATGAAAAATGTTACCGAATTATCTAACAGGGAGCTACAGGGAAGAATGGTAATATTTACACATCTGAAATATTTCTGCCCATCTCAGGCAAGCTTCCTCCAGCTCACTACTTATCTCCCACAACAACTGCACCACAGTTTTCTAGCAAATATTCCATGAACCAAACTGCTGAGAATACACAGAATGGAAAGTAAATCATTAATAGGTATTATCAATTTAAGATATGTCTTTCATGGCAACACTACAGCTTTGGAGCATTATGTAACTGTCAAAATGCAATAATTCTCTAATAGGTTCACATTCCTTCCAAGAATGAGTTTTGTGGTTCAAGCACACTTAGAGGGGAGCAACTCGCACCGTGGCCGACGTGTGGATGTTGTCCCTGTTTCCCTACTTGCAGGAATGCTGCATGCTCTAGGCTAAAGCTGCTGGACTCCCATCGGTCCCTGCTCCCCTGGTGTTAGTGAGTGCGGCCAGCCAAGCTTTCTACAAGGAGACACACCCAACGAGCAGCATCCCGACTTCTCTACACATTTAGCCATGTGCTTTCAGTGTTTTTTCTTCAAACTGATTTGTTCATGTATTGTTTTTATCTGAAAGCAACAGCGGCAAGATCGAGTGAGCTCCATCTGCAGGTTCACTCCTCAAATGCCCATGACAGTCAGGAGTGGGACAGGCTGAAGCCAGGAGCCGTGGAACTCAATCTACACCTCCCACACGGGTTATAGGTGTTCAGCCACTTGAGGCATCACCTGCTACCCCGCCCCCCAGGGTGATCAATGGAAGGAAGCCGGAACAGAGAACACAGGCAGTGGCATCTGCGACACAAACCAGTGCCCATATGGGATTCCAGCACCACACGCAACATACCACAGCACTATACCACAGCAACAGCACTAGGTATCTTTATTTCTTGAAAATCACTTTATTAGAGGCTCAGCACAATGGCCTAAATCCCATTTGGGTTTAAGATAAATCCCATATGGCCACTGGTTCGTGTCCCAACAGCTCCACTTCCCATCCAGCTCCCTGCTTGTGACCTGGGAAAGCAGTTGAGGACAACCCAAAGCCTTGGCATCCCAAATCCATGCGGGGGGACCCAGAGGAAGCTTCTGACTCCTGGCTTCGGATCAGTTCAGCTCCAGCTGTTGTGGCCATTTGAGAAGTGAACCTGCGGATGGAAGAGCTTTGTCTCTCCTCCTATGTATCTGCCTTCCCAATAAAAAGAAATAAATCCATAAAAATGAAATAAGTTTAATTTTTCCATACCACATACAGAAGATAATCTTGGACAATATGACCTTGCTGCAGGGAGAATGCTTTCCAAAAGGCACGGACAGAATCCCTGCAAGCAGAGTGGTGCTGAAATCACAGCTTTTATCCTTAGATTTTCATTAGTTAAGAAATACAGATCTAATGTAGAGGAACTTTTCAAAAACATTATGAAAGTTTATGCCCATGTCCTTATTAAACCGCACAAATAACAGCTCACAATTACAGAAGCCAACTCATCCAAGCATATTTGTGAAGTAATTCAATTTCTGCACTTTCATTTCACAAACACTGTCAGGTTTATTCACAGCCCCTCTCCGTCTCTTACTTTTTCTGTCTCCCACTCTTCAGGCTGCCTCAGTATTCATCCTGCCCCTTTAACTATCTTGGTGATTGCACAAAGCTCAGAAAAACCCAGCTGGCAAAAGCAGGCGCATTTTTACAGCTGGAACAATGCTTCAACTGGCTAATCCTTCCCCTACAAGTGCCAGGATCACATATGGGCAACAGTCTGTGTACCTGCTTGTGGCCCGGGAAAGCAATGGAGGATGGACCAAAACCCTGGGACCCTGTACCCATGTGGGAGACCTGGAAAAAGCTCCTGGCTTCAAACTAGCTCAGCTCTGGCTGCTGCAGCCATTTTGGGAAGTGAACCAGCAGATGGAAGATCTTTGTCTTATTTTGCAATAAAAATATTTAACAGTAACAAAAAATGAGGCCCATTCACATTCGGTATCCCTTAGGCTGAGGACAGACATATGGGGGCCAGCACAGTGGCTCAACAGGTAAATCCATCACCTGGCCTGCAGCACTAACATCCTTAATGGCCACAGGTTCTAGTCCTGGCAGAGGCTCCTGCTTTCTAGCTTCCTACATGTCTAAGTCTGACAAGGTAGAGAAGAAACCATGGGAGAGAAGCTCTCCCTTTTTTACTTTGTAAGTCTGCCTTTCAAATAGACAAATCTTTTTCTTAAAAAAGTACACGTGGGCCCGGCAGCGTGGCCTAGCGGCTAAAGTCCTCGCCTTGAACGCCCTGGGATCCCATATGGGCGCCGGTTCTAATCCCGGCAGCTCCACTTCCCATCCAGCTCCCTGCTTGTGGCCTGGGAAAGCAGTTGAGGACGGCCCAATGCATTGGGACACTGCACCCGCGTGGGAGACCCGGAAGAGGTTGCTGGTTCCCGGCATCGGATCGGCGCGCACGGCCCGTTGCGGCTCACTTGGGGAGTGAATCATAGGAAGGAAGATCTTCCTCTCTGTCTCTCCTCCTCTGTGTATATCTGGCTGTAATAAAATGAATAAATCTTTAAAAAAAAAAAGTACATGTATACATTTTTAAAAATGAGGGAGAGTGGGGAAAAGCATCCGAGTCGCTCCCATCCCCAGGGAGGAAAAACCTCTGGTAATTTCCATTCTGCTCACACACTGGGGGTTTAAGGGAGACTTAAGAAGTCCTTCAAAGCCTCTCTAAATTATGGGGGCAGACAGCTGATGCTTAGTGTCCTCCTCCTGGGCGGGGGGCAGCCACAACCCTTGCAGAGGCAACTAACTCACCCCGGCACTTGGTTTACAGCGTACATGAGTAGTGTCAGTTTAATCGCAAGAGTACACTGAATGGTGACCAGTGTTACAGGGTGTCCCGTCTGTCAGGATAGTAGTCCATATAGAAAGGCAAACAAGGGTATTTCTTGCATTGAAAAACGCCAAAAAAAAAAAAAAAAAAAAAAAAAAATTGGGCCCAATGCAACGGCCTACTGGCTAAATCCTCCAGGATCCCATATGGCTGCTAGTTCAAGTCCGACTGCTCCACTTCCCATCCAGCTCCCTGCTTGTGGCCTGGGAAAGTAGTCGAGGATGGCCCAAAGCCTTGAGACCCTGCACCTGTGTGGGAGACCCGGAAAAGGCTCCTGGCTTCGGGTCAGCTCAGCTCTGACCATTGCAGCCAGTTGCAGAGTGGAAGATCTTTGACTCATTCTCTCTATAAATCTGCCTTCCCAACAAGAATACGTAAATCTTAGATTTTTTTTTTTTCAAAAATACTGCTGAAGTACAAACATTTAGGAATGGCATAGTTTACTGTCAGACAGTTAACATTTCATCAAACATGCTTTCTGGATTACAAGTTTAACTATCAAATAAATTAATCCCAGAGAATTTTGGGTTTTTTGCATGGTACTACAAAGCTCTAGGGGGCCAGTGCCATGGCATAACAGGCTAAGCTTCCAACTACGGTGGCACCAGTTCAAAGTCCCAGCTGTTCCACTTCCTTTCCAGTGCTCTGTTAATACATCTGGGAAAGCAGGGGCAGGCGGCCCAAATCCCCAAGTCCCGGCACCCACGTGGGAGACCTGGAGGAAGCTCCTGCCTTCCAGCTCCGCAACAACCCAGCTCCAGCCTTTGAGCCCAGAGGATAAGGCAGTGGATGGAAGGTCTCTGTCGTTCCTTCCCTCTGTAACTCTGCATTCACAACAAATCAATCTTTAAAGAAAAAAAGAAGCCTACAGGACTCAGGGTAGAAGAGATTAGTTTGAAAGAGGTAACTTCCTGTTGTGTAAGAATATAATGATAAAATACAATGCATTTGTGTCTTGCAGGTTTCATCCTTTCCAATGCACAGTATGAAAAATCTTCCCCACCATATTTAATAAGAACAGTAGATTCTGCCTAAAATTTTGCTCCTGGAATCCTGTGGCTCTGTTTCCAGATATGTGGCATGTATTAATAAATGGGCAGTGTGTTCATTAAAATTGAGTTTAACTGTATGTAACAGAGATCCTGCTATGCAAAACTGGAGGTACAGGTGTCTGCTCTTGTATTTAAGCAAGGTCAGACAGCATGGCTCAGATCCAACCCCAGGGTTTGCAGGCATCCCCGGGGCCACAGAGACCCTTGGAGCTATTCCATTCACCATGTTTACAACCCCATTCATTACATCTGCATTTGTAGCTGCAGCAAAGCGGAAGTGGTGGAAAGGCCAAAGGGCACATAGCAGCTGTCTTTCATGGAAATTTCCCAGAAGTTACAGACTTCCGCTCCTTAGTCACTGAGGGTTCCTAAGATGCTCAAGGCAGAAACAGAGGATGAGGTAGAGGCAGGCAACGAACAACTTCTATTACCCTTGAGATTCCTGATGCCCTCACTCGGGAATCTGTGCAAATCGTGGGTTTAGATCTAGGGTTTCAGCATCCAGTTATTTCATTAAAGTGTTCTGTTAGGAGTTTTAAGACAAATCCAACAACGCACAATTTCCCTTAAGTCTCCTTTTCCCATTTTTGGTTAACTTTCCCACTCAGTATGGTTCCATAATATCCAAATTCACTAATGCTTCTTTTCTCTCAATGGAGCCTTCCTTTGGTAAATAGGAGTTTTGTTTTCCAAGTGATTGATTTCAGCTACAGTCTTACAAATCCCAACAAGCATTTTAACTGGCAAATACAATGTACCTATACAATCCTTCACTCCAATGCTCAGTTGAAAATGACTTTTTAAATGTAAATGTATTATACCAATACATATGTATGTAGTTACATTCTTTCAAAAATTTGAAGAGTAAGTATGCTTATTTCATTTAAACCAATGTGTTGTGATTTCCCATCTTTTCAAGCAGTAGTTTTCAAAACATCAGGAAACCATGCAGCTCTGATTACCAAATTAGATTTTTGGATTACTATGTAGAAAGAGACTTGGTTTACTATGTAGAAAAAGACTTAAGTCAGGTTTCCAAGAGAGGAAGTGGGGTTCTAAATTCCCAATGAAGTGACATTTACAAGTCATGAGGCAAGCCTAGTAGAGCCATGCTACCACTCAGAACGAAGAGACTTCACCAGTGTAGCACAAGAAAAGCTGCTTACAGTGAAGAAGGTAAGATGGAGGCAAAGAAGGTCAATTCAAGAATTCTTCCTTTCCTCAGGACTCAAACATTTAAGTATTTTCTTTTAAAAGATATTTTATTATTTATTTGAAAGACAATATAGCAGAGAGAGAGAGAGGGTAACTGCTGGTTTACTCCCAGATGACTACCAGCAGCCTATAACTTCATCAGGGTCTCCCATCTGGATGGCAGTGGCCCAAGTACTTGGGCCATCTTTTGCTGCTTCCTCAAATGCTCTAGCACAAAGCTGGATTGGAAACAAAGTATGCAGGACTCAAACCAGTGTCCTACTATGGGATGCTGCCAATGCTTAGCCAGCTATGTCATGACGCCAGCTCCTTAAGCATTCCCGAGAGGGTCAATAGCACATCACCTTGGATGATCTCGTGTAAAAGGATACCATTTTTCAGTCATGAGAAAATGACCACATAGGACATGCAACACAGTAGAGTAGGGATAGTACTGGTGATGTCCCCAGCCACTATGGTTCCTTGGCCCCATTTGTTTTTGAAAAGGAGTAAGTCCAGAAGCTCCTCCATCCCTCAGTAACAGAAAGGTTTCACCAACTTTCTATCTTTCATGAATAAAGGATTTATCTCCCTTTTTGATGGGGGCCTCTACCACACACTCCTTTCCCATGAGGCCTCTCAGAGGAGTCCATATGCACTCACTGCTTGCTACAGAGACATAGAATCCTAGCTGCGCAACCACTAAGTTGAGGAAACTCAGAACCTTCTCAGTCTCAGAAGTGCACACAAGGTCCATTGAGTCCTTTGCTTAGGCAACAGCACGGCCCAAGTTTTCATGCATGCCCAAGCTTGTCTTTCTTTACCCTTCCATAGAGAAGGATCTCAAGAGCTTTTCAAAATTTCCCCCTTGCTTCTTAGTTTCTAAAAGACTTCTTGAGAAGTAACTGTGCTATCATAGAAGAAATTGGGTTTCAATTACCTGCCCTCAGTCAATAGTAAGAATTTTAGCGCTAGTAGCAACTTGGTCACAAGTACTCTCTGTTATAAAGCATCTTAGAACTTTTACTAATACTGAAGTAAGACAACATATGTGAAAATACATGTGTTGTGTCTCCAGCATTTGAGAAATATAGTTTAAACAATCACCCAAAGGACAGGAAAATTGGGTGCCAAACGCTGTTGACATTTTGGATAAAGATGAAAGGATGAGAGATAATTGACAATTACATTAAAGCTGTAAACCAGAGGACCACCTTTGGGGAGTCGATCATCGGACGGAAGATCTTCCTCTCTGTCTCTCCTCCTCTCTGTATATCCATCTTTCCAGTATAAATATTTAAAAAGATGAAGGCATTTGTCTGACCATATTGCTTTTGCTAGAAAGACCCACAAATGTCCACAAAGACTTAATCTGAAAGGCTCTTCCCAAGTTGGGAGAAGTTCAAGGTGACAGAAGAGTTAGTCGAGGTTGGATCCAGAATAACCCAATTGCACCTCATGCTTGCCTTCCTTCACAACACCCAGGGAGTGATTGTGAGAAGTACTTCCTTCTCCTGGCGCTCTCTTCCCCAAGCAAGGTGCCTGTCAACTGGCCAAGGTCCTTCTCTCCCCAATACCAAGAACATTTAAATTGTTAGTTTGTCCTCCTTTACCCATGTGTTTCCATTACATCCTCCAGATGAAAAAATCATCACGGTTTCTGCTTCCATGGGAACATCTTATTGCTTAGAAACAGATAATGACAATTTGATTAGAATGAAACATCAGGAAAGTCAGAAGGACTGTGGGAAAGTGTTAATACTCGATGGGATTAGAAAAACACAGCCACGTTGTCTTGACACACTTGGAAGATAAATGTCAAAATTCTTCCTTTGGTCATTCTTCTATGTGAAACAGACCTCCAAGCCAATCCCAAAATTTTCTCCACTCAAGGGACATTGTTGTAAACAATTCATTTTACAGTTTTTCTTGGGAGGAAGTGTAAATACACTTCCCGGTTATCCCACACCACCCCTTACCCCCTATATCTGCAAATGAAGTAGCAAATAATCTAAACACTCGCTGGAATCTGAGGGAAAGAAGAAAAAAGGGAGTAGAACCTTGGAGGAACTGAATGAATTCTTTGCAAATGAACGTTGGTTCTGTCTTGCAAACTGGGATCCGTTATCCTCCCTTAATCAACATCTATTAGGCAGTGTGGGACACTTCGGAACCGGGATTCCCTTGTTCCATCTCAGCTTAGTCCTGTGGAGCCCCTCCCGATTTCAGCAGATGGGATACGGTGGGTAGTCATCCTTGACCTTGACATTCATGCCCACCATGCTCACACTGTCTTCTCACTTCCATTGCCCATTTTTCTCCAAAATGTAGGGCTTTAGTCAGACTCCTTAGGATCCTACTAATTCCCCCTTTGCCCTCAATCCTGTCCTTGGATGAGGGTGTTGGAAAAAAACACAGCCATGCCAGAATCTTTGGTTTCTGTCATTAAAACAAAAATGTTTGTGCTTGGTGCGGTAGACTAGTGGCTAAAGTCCTTGCCTTGCATGCCAGAATCCCATATGGGTGCTAATTAGTGTCCTGGCTACCCCACTTCCCATTTCCCTGCTTCTGGCCTGGGAAAACATCAGAGGACTGACCAAAAAACCTTGGGACCCTGCACCTGTGTGGGAGACCAAGAAAAAGCTCCTGGCTTCAGATCCAGTTCAGCTCTTCTGACTACTTGGGGAGTGAGCCAGCAAAATGGAAGATCTTGCTCTCTCTCCTCTCTGGAAAGCTTCTTTTTCAATAAAAATGAATAAATCTTAAACAACAAAAAAAAATTATTTGCCTTTTGTGCTCTAATGGTATTCCCTTTTTCCTGATTGGTTTCTTCAGATGAATTCATGGTTTTGCATGTCATTATATTTGCTTTTATTGATTAGGTATTGGAAGGGTAAAGTTCTAGGCCTCTGATTATTATGCTACTTTGACTTGCTTATTCCTGCTTAATCTTGATAAGAAATCTTGATGAGACTTCATGAAGAGATTTAAGTAGGTAATTCAGGAAGAACAGTAAGCCACTTAGCATGAAATCAATTATCTGCTAATCATTAACTTTAACTGTTTTCTATGACTAAATTCACAGGAAAATTGCCCAACATATTTCTATTCAACTTAGCTGGTTACAGTCTGATTTATAATCTAAAGTAATTATATGCACACACACCCAGAAAGAGCTGACTTTTCTGAAACTAGTACCAAAAATAATCCTTTATGCAGCTTTTAAAAGACAAATTCTATCCTATACCCTTGCTCAATGGTCAGCAAAATGAATACACGAAAGTGCAATCCACAAATTTGAGCTAGGTAATTTCAGAAATAATGTTTATAACATGCTAATAAATAATTCTAAATATCACTCAGTGCATAAGTTCTAGTTTAAGTCACTAAAAGGACAGGTTTTACAAAAGTAAAATTGGGTGTTTAAAAACAATTCAAATTCCTTATCAAACACAGCATGCATCAGGAAGTTCAAGTTTATGTTTTCCAACAGCATCTGTGACTCCAAATCATATGGAACTAAATCTTTGAAAGCTTCAAGGCTGCTCTGGAAAACACACTGTCCATTAGTGATGAGATGCATGTTAAAAATGCTGATTTCTAACAAATTCTATTTGATATGAGGCAGATTGCTTATGATCTACATCAAAGAATTGTAAAACCTAATGTACTTGTAAGACCCCATGATACTTGGAAATGGGGAGGGAGAGCAGAGAAATCTTACATCACCCTAGAAGGTGTGAGAAAGACGGGAAATATAACCTATCAGGATCATAACTGGTAACTCATAGACAACAGACTCGAATTATCATTAGACAATAGCAAAACTACAAAGGCAAATGGGGGAATCAGGAGTAATCCTAACAACCTCTTAACAGGAGGTCATGCGCATAGAGCAGAGAGGGGTCCCCAGAGTGGAGCAGGCGGACAGGAGCAGGCTTTTATCCCAAGCCTGAAGACTCCTAGATCCTCACCAAGGACTATCAGTATGAGCACCGAGGACTACATCCCTACTGCCAAGGAGACCACGGGGAAATGGAGTGCCTTCGGAGACCAAGAACATTGAGGTCACCCACCCCTAATTGGATCTACCACATGGGATGAAGAAGCCCAAATCCTGCCTTGCAGGATCCAAGGTCATTGGAACAACAACCAGGATCCCTGAGCGGTCCGCAGAAACAGAACAGTAAACTTCCTTCAGGACTAGGGAGAGGAGCTTTCTCTGGTCCTTGCCTGGTTCCAATTTTGGTCCCCACCCCCTCTCATAATAACCATCAGGAATGCTCCAGAAAACTCTCAAAACAAAAACAAACAAACAAACAAAACTAGAATAGATAGACAGAGAACAACAAGGAAAGCTTAGAAACAGACAGGAAACGGTCAGCGGGGATACACTTATAACTCACTGGGTGGGACACAAAGATTAGTTACTCCTCACTGGGGTATGGAAGATTTCTCTGCACACCCCTCCTAAACATGCTCACCTAAATTGTTGACATATATCCTGTTAGAATTATAGAGTTAGACCACCTGAAAAACAGCCAGGTTCAGCGAAAACGTGCTTCAATGCTATAAACTGCTAGATACTAAAATTAAAATAGGCATGAGACAGCTGAATAGCAATCTAAGCCATTTTAAGGTGTATAGAACACGGTTGAATATAAACCAAAATTGAAATGTCTATGAAGAAGTCACAGGTTGTGGTTGAGAACCTGCATTTTCCTATTAACATTGGTTAATCAATACCATGTCAATTAATGCCACAATGTTGTAAATGGTTGGAAATATTATGTTGGGGCTTTTAATTGATCGGGATGATACTCTGCCGGCTCTACCTTCAGACCAAAGATGGTCTCACCAAGAAACCATTGAACTTACCAGGACAATAAGATGCTGTACTTTATGCTTGGTAAATACCTCCAATGAAAGAATGTCAACTGAATTTGAACTATGGAAAGGCAACAAGTGGAGCAATCTGCCATGGGGGGAGGGTGTGGGGAGGGGCGGGGGGAATCCCAGTGCATAAAAAATGTATCACATAATGCAATGTAATTAATTAAAAAAATGAAATGCAATAAAAATGTTAAAAAATAATAAAAATGCTGATTTTTAACAAATTCTATTTGATAAATTCTTAAAATTCAAGCATAACTTATTTCATATTTGGCCAGGATTTACAAAAACTTCACTCTGAATTTTGACACGACTTAATTGATGATTAACCCTGAGCAAGCTAGCTAACCTCTTCTAATTCCTTCCTCTGAATAAGAGAAATGATATTTTCTGTCTTAAAGTTTTTATAAAGGGGAAATGGTAATAAATAGAAAAGCACTTGGTATAGAACCTGGCATGCAGTAATATTCAATAATTTTCTCAATGGCTTTGCCATAGTTTGAATTCTGTGGTAGAAAACACAGCTAGCAAGATTTCAGAATGCTCACTTAGCCTAGTGATTTTCAATTTATCTATTGGAAAGGCATGTTTACAGAGAGAAGGAAAGAAAGATCTTTCATCTGCTGGTTTACTCTCCAAATGGCTGCCACGCATGGAGCTGAGGCAACTGGAAGCCAAGAGCAAGGAACTTCTTTCAGGTTTCCCACAAACGTGCAGAGTCCGAAGGCTTTGGGCCATCCTCCAGTGCTTTCCCAGGCCACAAGCAGAGAGCTTGATGGGAAATGGAGCAGCTGGGACACGACCCAGCACCCATATGGGATCCTGGTGCATGCAGGTGGAAGATTAGGTGGTTGAACCACCATGCCATACCTGGCCTAGGGATTAAGACACCGATTATGTGCCATATTTCAGTGCCTGTGTTTCATTCCTGACTCACTCCTGACCACAGCTTGAAGTTCATGCATACCCTAGAAGGTCAAAGTAAAGGCCACTCACTGGGAAGATCTGGAATGAGTTCCCAACTGCAGCTATAGCTGAGCTCAGAGCCAGCTGTCATGGATGTTTGAAAAAAAAAAAAAAAATCAACCCAGTGCCCTGCACGGTAGCCTAGCAGCTAAAGTCCTTGCCTTTCATGTGCCAGGATCCCATATGGGTGCCAGTTTGTATCCTGGTGGTCCCACTTCCCATCCAGCTCCCTGCTTGTGGCCTGGGAAAGCAGTTGAGGACGACCCCAAAGCCTTGAATCCTACACCTGCATGGGAGACCAGAAAGAAGCTCCTAGCTTTGGAGTGACTCAGCTCCGGCCGTTGTGGCCACTTGGGGAGTGAATTAGCAGATGGAAGATCTTCCTTTCTCTTTCCTCCTCTCTGTATATGTGACTTCCCAATAAAAATAAATTTTTTTAAAAAGCCAATCCAAAGATGGAACTATAGTCTCTCCCTCTCCCTGCCTCCCTCCTTCTCTTTCCCCCTCTATATCTTAGTACAGTTTTTAAAGAAAGATATTATATGAGTGAAAGTGTATCTTCAAAACGTAAGAACCAGATCTCGCTCAGTCAGAAACGTAAGGAGCAGGACTACGTATTGAGGTGTGGTTGGTGAAGACAACACTCAGACATGCATGCCAGGCTGGGCTGCTTGGGATATGGAAGCATCCTTCTGACCCAGTTTCGATGCTATGCCCCGCCTCCCCCAGGGATTGCATGCTTGGGTTTTGGTGGATCTCTCCTGCTCTGCCTTTCAAATCGATATCAATAACATTTCTTTAAAAAAAAAAATCCCTCAGGTTGAAAATGTGTAGCTAGGAAGGGAGCAAGCACATGAGGGACACATGAGCTGTTTGCATATTTGGTAGGATGGGCAGCTCACTCAGGAACACACACTGCCAATCAGAGCCTCTGGGTACAAGTGTCAACCGATTCCAGCTTCCTGCCAAACGTGCAGTCCGGGAGGCAGCAGCGACAGCTGTGCCGAGCTGAGCCCTGGCTGTTGGAAGCATGTAAGAAGCATATCAGCTTCCCCCTTTTCCCCCTGTCTCTGTAAGAACTGAAATAAAAAAAAAAAGTAAGGGAAACATGAGTGTTGATAGAACCCTATGGCTCTTTGGTAACAGAATGATTAAAAAAATGTTTAGGAAAGAAACAGAAAAATTCCCTGAATCCTTCCAACTTCAGCTATCCTTCCTTATTTCCTTTTAGTTAGAATGCAAGATGACTTGGGCTACCTCAGAGTAGAACTGAATTGCACAGCAAGACAAAGTGTCCTGCTGGTGCTGAGTGAACTGTTGGGATACACAATTTACTTCACATCACTCAGTCTCGAACTGGAATATTAGTTCATTTTTCCCCTATGATTGGTAGTGATCAATAAGAGTAGCAGTATGTATTGGAAGGCACTGATTGAAGATGTAGATATTATCAGCACTCTTCTAGGTTCTATTGTTTTATTTTTTTTTAAAAAAGGAGTTATTTGAAATGCAGAGTGACATACACATTCAGAGAGAGATCTTCTGTCTGTTGGTTCATTTTCCAAACACCTTCAACAGCTGGGGCTACACCAGGCTGAAGCCAGAAGCTCCATTTGGGTCTCCGACGTGACTGATAGGAATCCTAGCTCTCATGCCTTTGCTCCAAAGAGTTCTCAGGTTATTACTAGGACTCTGGCCTGGAAGTGCACTAGCCAGGACTCAAATCATTGTCCAATAATGCAGGCTGGCATTTTCAAGTGGTAGCTTAAGCCACTGTACTACAATTGCCATGTCGATGTATGATTTTGGCTTCTGGCTGGTGAGACACCTGGTTTCAAGCCTGCCTCTTTCTGCCAGCTTATGAAGTTCATTGCAGGTTACTGAAGCTCACTTCCTTCGAAGGTTAGCTCCTTGACTACAGACACGCAGATGTTGGTGCTCTTGGTAGTAGACCATCCCTCAAGTCTCCGCTGCTGGGCAAGGGTGCCATGAAGGTAACGCCAATCCCTACATCAGAGTAACCTGTCATTTACTGGGAATGGGCATCCATGGTGCTTGCTTGCCTTCCCCACAGCAAAGCACGGAAGGACTTGAAGAGACATAGTACAGAGTCTTCTGCAGCCAGAACACTGGATTGAATCTGTAAGTAAGGAAGTTGTTCATGTGGGAAGTGTCATTCCCATGGGATCTTTGTAGGGCTTTTCAAATTTAAACAATATATCTGGGGGAAAAAAGAATGTGAGAAAAATATAATAAGTTTTTTCTTGCATGTTTGTATAATTCCTACTTTTTTGGCCACAAGGAGTAATATGCCATCAATGGTTGCGGGTGGGTTTTTTGTTGTTGTTTTTGGCTCTTGATCCCGAACGAAATTGAAAAATAGCTCCTCTCCCACTGAGGATTATCCCCAGGCTTTAGTGTGTCCTTTGTGTGGTGAGAACCACGTCTCAGGATGTTTCCCTTGTTCTGAGTCGGGGTGAGTGGACGTGCAGACCCAAGTGCTGTCGCCTTGTCATTAACACTCCACAGCTGTCTTGAGACAGAAGATCCCAAAAATAAATGTGACGTGGAACATCCCCGGGTGCGCAAAGTCGCTCAATGAACAGCAGGGCATGAGAGAGACAAGAACTTTGTGCGACTCTGAGCTAGAGCTCTCCCGCTGGGTTTGCTATTAGAGGGCGTGGGGAGCATCCGGGCTCTGGGTGGCCGTCAGCGCTCCAGAGGGCCAGGTGATGAGGCCATTTCACTCCACGTCAAAAAAACCCATGACCTTCGCGTGCACTGTGAGTCTGCTGTCTCTGGGAGTCATTATCAGCCAGAGTCTGGGAGCGGAAGAAGAATCTACTTCAGAAAGACGTTCATTCAATTCTTTGTTTTTTCATCATCCAAATTTAGGATGGGAGAAAGGTTCCAGTTTAATGGGAATCAAAACAAAAAGCTAGACTGGCCATGAGAGCAGTTAGTTTGAGTACGTGCTGGTCAGCATGGCTTTACTGAATGGATGACATGGATTCATTCTTTATGAAGGGATAACGGAAAGGCACGATAGTATTTGAGAAAATCTGATTTCCTTTATCCAAATCTAGGATACATTGGGACTTCACAGCAGTATTTCTTTTCATCTATTTTTATATATAATAAGATAGACCTTGGATGAGGGTTACAATTGCACGTTACTGCAGTAGTTGAGGTATCTCTGGGCAGTAAAGTTTCAAGATCAATGGTCTACTTCGTTTTTCTTGTATGCGTTCTTGGTGCACGAAACACATTTTATTGAATATTAAAGTTTATTTTTCACTAAAAAATACAGAAGGGGAAACTAGTGGGCACAATAGCTGACATCACTTGAGACACTCGCATCCCATTTTGGAGGGCCTGGGTTCAAGTTTTCTGTGCTTCCAATTCCAGCTTCCTGCTGCTGCACATACTTGGGGCAGCAGGTATGCCTCAAATTCTTAAACCTCTGCCTCTCTCCTGGGAGATCCAAAATAAGTTCTCACTCCCTGGCTTCGGTGTGATCCAGCCCACTCTTATGGTCAACGGGGGAATGAACCAAGAGATGGAAAATGTCTTGTGTGTTTGTGTGTCTGCCTCTCAAACAAAGTAAGTAACTTGGACAAAAAGGAAGACACTTAAAATACAATCCAGGTCTGAATCCCATTTGAACTGCCAAGAAGCATGGGGTGCTGACCAAGTGATTTTATGTTCCCAAGCCAAAACCTCCAAGTCTGAAAACAGATTACCGCCTGTTATCAGAGCTGTAAACAGCAGATGATAATGTATGCACAGAGGCCTGTGGTGTCATAGTTAGTATGTTAGTAGCTCCAACAATGCCAATTTTCTCCATCACTAAGCAATCTAGAGATACAGATTATTCCTAAAATATTAGATTCCTGTTATTTATACCTGAAATTGCATGCCTTATATTTTTAACCAAACCAATTGAATATTTCGAAATGTCACTGTAATGTGTCGATCGTTAGTTAAAATAGCTTTTAAGAAAAAAAAGACAATGTGGTCATCTGTAAAAATATCAAGAGTTTCTAAATAGTAATAATCTTTAGAGACCCTAGATACTGACATTATAGTATGCTCTCACCCACCACTCACTCATGATGTTAGACAATTATCAATTACCTACAATGTGCTGAAAACCGCTTTAAGCACTCAGAGAAGGGATTAAAGCATGGCATCATCTCTAATGCCAACGTGAACTTTAAATTTTGATTTGGCAAATAGTTACTAATAAATTAGTGTATTAGACAATTTATCATAAATAGAACTTAAAGTTGTACAAAGATTTTTTGCTACTTATTAATATACATACACAATAACTCTTAAAGAATTTGTGACAAATGCCTATTATGGAAAAAATGCATGAATTTCAGTATTTTTGCACTCAAACTTAGCTTTTAATCCCATTTTCAATAGCTTTTAAAATGACCTTCGTATCAGTATTTACATCAGGGATTTTATAACCTAGGAGAAAAACAGCAGCAGAGGAGGTGTGATGCTGTCGCCAGATGCAGTGAAGGACAGAGTGCAACCTCGACACAACCTTCAATGAACAAAGGGAGGGAACAAGCAGGTGAGTGGGGCCAGCTGAACAGGGAGACCCCTCAGGAGAAGACAGCAGTCCTCCGGGAAGGCCCTGCAGATGCTAGTCGGAGTCCGGTCCTTACCCTGGGTTACAGCAAAGCCAGAGAAACAGAGACGTCCTATTTGCCCAATTCCCCCCAACAGCCAGAGCTGGGCCAGACCAAAGCCTAGAACTCAGTGCAGGTATACACAGGGGAGGCAGGGACCCACATTCTTGAACTGAGTGCACAGCAACAGCAGGTGGGGTTGGATGTAGGCGGGCAGGGACCATTAGCACTCTGCTATGGGCTGTGGGCATCCCAGGCAGGGCTTTCCTCACTGTGCCAGAGGCCTGCCCTGAGCCCACTCTAAGCAGGAGAGGCCAGTGGGACCTGAATGGAGGCATAGAGTATTAGCAGCTGAGCTCTGAGAGATAATGAGCACTCACTTGCATTTGACCTTGGACTCTACTGCAAGGACTTAGACTTTCATTTTGAGTGAAATGTGGACTCCCTGCAGGGTTCTCAGAAGAATTAGAAAGACTGATTTAGATTTTGACAAGACCACTTGGCTTGATCTGTTGAAAGTGGAGGACCAGGTCTTCAGAAGAGCATTTGAAGACGGGGCTGAAGACTGTGGCCAACAAGTCAAAACAGGAGACAAGCACCGATTCAGAGTGGTAAGGGTTAAGACGGTAGGGAGGAGGTGGTGGCGAGTTCTGGGGGATGAAGGTACAGCTAACAGGACTTCCCGACAGGCAGCAAACAAAGCAACCAGGAACACCCTCCATGTTTCATTCTGAGCAAAGGAAAAACCAGGGCCTGACACTACTTGCCAAGAACAAGACAGTGAGTGGTGGAGGCAGCTTGGGTATGCGAGAAAATCTGGGTGCATTTGCGATTTTTATTAAATATCGAAGTACAGCTATAGAATGGGCCATTGAATATATGCCTGGCATTTAAAGAGGAGGTCTGGTTGCAAATAATAAATTTGCATTGTCACCATGGAGATGGTCCCCAAAACCCAGCCGTCCCACGATTTTGCGGAACTGTACCTTGATTAGCAATCAGAGCTTTTCTCCTGCCTTAGGCTTCCGTAACAGCAATGCAGCAGCCCCTTTTTCTACAATACAGTTTTTTTCAAGCTCCATTTTAAATGTGGAAATTCTGCTTGCATTTCAAACCATGGACCTGGATGAGATCAGGAAGGCAATATACTTGCGCTTCCTATAGGAAAGGAACCGAGTCTGAGACACACCCACACTGAAATGTCAGGAAGAGAACATGGAAGTCAAGGGGACAGGGGGAAGAATCCTAACAGTCAGCTGTATGAAGTGTCCCTGCTGTGTGAGATGTCATGACACCTGAGAGCTGAACATTGCACTTAGCCATCTAGTGATCACTGATAACTTTAAAATCCAGACTACGCACTAAAAACCATGATATAAGTTTAAGGAACACCCAGGTTGATGTTGTGGCATAACAGATTAAGCTGTGTCTGGCAGCGCTGGCATCTCACATGGGCACTGGTTCAAATCCTGGCTGCTCCCTCTCCCATTCAGCTTTCTGTCAATGCATCCGAGCAATCCTTAAATCTACATGGGAGACCCAGATGAAGCTCCTGATTTAGCCACTCAGTCATTCGTGGAATGAAGCACCACATTGGAGCTCTCTCTCCAACTGTGCCTTTCAAAAAAAAAAAACAAACTCAAAAAGTTGAGCAACAAACCTCTAATTCTGGCATTAAAGCTTTGAGTTCTTTCTTAAATATCAAAAGCTTTTAAAAATGGAGGATAGTCCCTTTGCCAGAGGCTCAACAAAACCTACGTATTGTAGAGTCTGGTGTAGAAATGACCAACTCATTAACGTTACTCGCCACACTGAATTTTAAAATGTCCTCTTCACTGTTGTGTTCATAAATGTGTTTGTAATGTGTTCATAAAATACAGTCATCCCTTATTAATTACAACATTATTTCAAGTAAATTTTGAATACAGGTTCTGAGCAAATCAAAAACAGGTTTCTAGACCTCAATCAATGAGGTATTCTTTTTCAGAAAATCTATGTAAACCATTTTAAAAATTAAATGTCAGTTACGTCTTTAGTATAGCTTGGCTTCTACTGAGTACGTACTTACAGTGCCATCTACTGGCTGATAGTAAAATGATACTATAGGGCCCGGTGGGATAGCATAGCAGTTAAAGTCCTCGCTTTGGGCATGCCAGGAGCCCATTTGGGCGCCAGTTCTAATCCTGGAAGCCCCTCTTCCATCCAGCTCTCTGCCTGTGGCCTGGGAGAGCAGTCCAAGATGGCCCAAAGCTTTTGACACCCTGAACCCGTGTGGGGGACCCAGAGGAAGCTCCTGGATCCTGTCTTCGGATTGGCTCACCTCCAGCTGTTGCGGCCACTTGGGGAGTGAACCAGCAGATGGAAGATCTTCCTCTGTCTCTCCTCCTCTCTGTATATCTGCCCTTCCAGTAAATCTTTTTTGAAAACTGATACTATATCAGGTTATGAAAACATGTCTTATTGGTGTTTGAAAATTAGGATCTAGAATCTGGATTAAAGTTTGATCTCATAAAATTCTGATCTTTACAAAGTGCTGAAAACACAAAACGGGGAAAGGCTATTCGACAAATGATCTTTTCCACTTGCAAAAGCTTAAGTTCAGATCGTTAAATGCCATGTACAAACATCTACTCAAAAAAATTAAAAACTTAATTTTCAGACTTGGAACTGTAAAACTTCTCCAAGAAAAAAGAAGGCTGCTTGACATTGGTCTTAGTAATGATTTCTTACATTTGGCACCAAAAAATACTGGCAGAAAAGATCAAAGGATGACAGGTGCGACCACACTCAACTAGGAAGTGTGACAGTAAGGGAAAGCCAATAGGAACATAAAGGGCATAGAAGGGAATGCTTAGAAACCACACATCTTCTAAGCACTAAATATTTAAAATGTTTTCAACTTTTCTACCATACAACAGCATATTACACACATACACACACCTGTAATCACATTTTAAAGAGCAGACATTCCTCCCAAGAAAACATGCAAAGTGGCCACAGGGGATACAAAGGGACTTGAGCTCATTCGCAACCAGGAAACCGTCAGAGCCCAGCGCTGTGGCATAGTGCGTAAAGCTGCTACCTGGAAGACAAACAGCCCGTTTTGCTGATGGGTTCATACGATGGCCAATCAATTTCCAATCCAGCTCCCTGTTAATAACCTGGGAGTCACAGTGGGAGAAGACCCAAGTGTTGGGGATCCTGCCACCCACATGGGAGAGCCAGAAGCAGCTCTTGGCTTCACCTGGCCCAGCCCTGGCCATTGCAGCCATTTGGTGAGTAAACCAGTGACGGAAAATTTCCCTCTCCCTGCCTCTTTCCCTTCCCCACGTCAAATACAAATAACAATCAAATACAAACAACAATCAGGACAAGTGATCTGCAAGTTGAAAAGGCCTCGTTAAACACCATTTTGAATTATCTTAACCGCACATTATATGCATCTCACAGCTCACTGTGTACCCCATGACTGTATTACAGCCTAACATCAAAAAGTTTAAAAATTTTAAGGCTAGATCTTACAAGCTATGACATCAGTGATGAACAAATAGACCTAACAGATAAAGGTTAAAACATAAAGATTCATTAATAAATGACTTTATTTTTTTTATTCCTTATAAGATGATATTTATTTGAAAAGCACAATCACAAAGAGACAGCTCTTCCACCTGCTGGTTCACTCCCCAAATGGCCACCAAGGCCAGAGCCGGGCCAGTCCAAAGCTGTGAGCCAGCAGCTTCTTGTGGATTTCCCACAAGGGCACAGGGTCCCAAAGCCTTGGGCCATCATCCTCTACTGCCTTCCCAGGCCATTAGCAGGGAGTTGGATTTTAAGTGGAGCAGCCAGGACTAGAAACAGCATCCACATGAGATGCCAGCGCCATAGGTGCAGGGTTAGCTTGCTATGCCACCACACAGGTCCCTCAAGCATGTTTTTAAAAAATAAATTATTTTATGTGGGTTCAGTTTTGGATATAGGCTATGGATTTTTACACTGTCCTGTTCTGGTAAAGCTAAGTTTTGGGGTAACATTTTGAGCAGAGGTGTTGAAGAAAGCCGACTGGCAGAAAAACCAAGCTCACTGGAATTGGCTAGGACAATTAAGAAACAGACTGGAGGAATGCCAATTTGGTACAATGGTTAAGACATCACTTTGGATGTCCAACAACACAAAGAATGTAGAGTACGAATGACCAAAGAATCTAGGACAAAAATGACCAGATTCAAATAGAGGTTTCTTATTTCAAAGTAGTGGCATAGATTTTAATTTCTTTTTTATTGGAAGGGCAATTTTACAAAGAAGGAAAGAGAAAGATCTTCCAAGTGCTGGTTGACTCCCCAGATGGCTGCAATGGCCAGGGCTGAGCAGATCAGAAACCAGGAGCCAGAAGCAGCTGGGACTAGAACTTGCACCTATATGGGATATTGGTACTGCAAGGTGGAGGCTTACCCTGTGGATCCACTGCACTGGGCCTCGAGTTTAATTTCTTCATGGTATTCATCCAAAAGCAATGAGGAAAGAGAAAAGCAGAAACCATTGGGCAGCCTGGTGCAAGTCTTGGCTGCTTATCCAGCCTCCCGCAAATGTACACCCTGGCAGGCAGCAGGTGGTGGCCCACGTGCAGGAGTCCCTTCCTCTCACATGGGTCACCGAAAAATATCAAGGAGCAAAGAGACAAAATACTGAAGTAATCTTTAATCTCATTAGAAGACATTTAGAATTCCTAACCAGAAAGTAGGTGCGAGGGCCTTCAACAACAGTGAGGTATCAAGCTCACAAATGCTTCCAAAGTAGTGAAGACAGTGCTGCTGCCACGCAGCTCAGAAACAGCCAAAATCAAACCCAAAGTCACAACTAAGACATGCAGCTCAACACCCCTGGCCAACAAAGTCCAGAAGGGAAGCAGGAACCATCTGTGAAAAGCCAGTGTTTTATTGCCACGAGCAGTGCAGGCAAAGCCAAATTCTGTGACACGGGATTTCCTTGTGGAACCAGAGACTTCACCTTGCCAAACGAAGACAACTGAAGTTGCCTATTCAGCAGTGCCACTTCCTAACTCGAACCTTCCCTAACTCCTCAAATTGAGGAACTGAGTTGTGATGAATAATTACATGGGAATCTATAGAAACATTCACACCCAAGTAAGACCAAGAGGGAGGAAGAGGTAAGAACAGCAAAGTCAGCTAACAGATCACAACACTTGTCAGGATCACATTGCCAGTGAGTAAACAAAACGTGACTACTAGATGGCGCAACTTTGTCCAGCGGTACAGACGCCCATCAGGTGCCTGTCGCCCCTGTTGCAATGTCTGGATTAGGGTCCTTTCCTTGTATCTGAGTCCAGCTTCCTGCCAGTAAGTATTTGAAGAATACCAAGCTCCCAACACTTTCCATGCACCTGGTATTGGTTGGATACTCAGACCAGGCAAAAGTATCACAACAAAACTAGAGATCAAACACCAAAATCCTCAAAAAGTACTGGTTACCTTTGGCTGTTGAAAAAAGTTACCACAAAGTGTGGTTTCAACAAATATATTTGCTCAGAATTGTTGCATTTAGAAATGCCAATCAGTTCTGTTACCTCAAGAGCTCAATGAACTGAGAAGAGCTAGCCAGTTTGCCTGATGTCAGAGTAGTCGAGCCAGCCCCAAATAAATCCCAATCCTCTTACTAACATGGCACAAGCAAAAGTCAGACTAGGGCCCCGTGCGACGGCTCAATCAGCTAGTACTTCCCTTGCAAGCACTAGAATCCCAGATGGGGGCTGGTTCATGTCCTGGCTGCTCTGCTTCCTATCCAGCTCCCTGCATGTGGCCTGGGAAATGCCTTAGGACTTTGCACACATGTGGGAGACCCAGAGGAAGCTCCTGGCTCTGGATTGGTTCAACTCTAGCCACTGTAGCCATGTAGGGAGTGAATCAGTGGATGGAACATCTTTCTCTGTGAATCTGCTTATTTCAGTAAGAGTAAATCTTTTTTTAAAAAAAAGGGAAAAGAAACCAAGACTGGGAGAAGAACCAATTTCCACAGTTCCCTCTTCCCCCATTGAAAAGTTGCACCTGTTGCTGGTCAAGTGGCGTGGGACAGGTCCAGGAATGCACACACAAACAGGAAGGTACAGTCAGCTGGAAGGATGTGAGTCCCTTACTCCAGTTTGGGCCAGAAAGAACAGTTTCCCCCATGAACTCTGCTAGGTGAGACTTTGGCCACTGGCCAACGGCTGGAAAATCAGAGAGGTCGTGAAGCACAAGCCAGTTCCACACTGGCATGGAACTGAAAATGTCCACAGCCCTCTTGAGACCCTGCAGGGGAATCCACTCCTCCTCTCATCCAGCTTCAGTGCAGCCAGAGTGTGCCAGGCTGTGCACATCTCTACTAGTTTAATCCATGTTCACGTTGCCTTCCCCCATATGTCATCTCCTTCAAACATGTGATTGTATGAAGGACACTCCAAACAGGCCTCTCAGAGCAAAAGCATCATACCCCAAGATCAAATGGGGTTTATCCTAGGAAAGCAAGGTTGGTTGCACATCCTCCATGTCATCAAAATGCACTACATTAACAAAGGACAGAAACAAAACATGTGACGATCTTAGTAGATTCAGAAAGCCATCTGTACAGGCCATCTGCTGGTCCACTCTCCAAAGAGCCACAACTGCTGGAGCGGAGCTGATCCGATGACATGAGCATGGAGCTGCTTCTTAGATCTCCTGCTTGAGTGCAGGGGCCCAAGGACTTGGGACATCCTGCTTTTTGGCCATATCACATTCCTGCTCTTCCAGGCCATCATCAGGGAGCTGAATTAGCCGGAACTTGAACCAACACCCACATGGATGCTGGTACTGCAAGCCAAAGATTAGGCTGTTCCACTAACATGCCAGCCCCATAGATTTTGAGATCAAAATGATTGGACAGAGTAGGGGAAACTGCTGTGAGCCTCACCACCAGGATACATGAGTATGGAAAGATCAGCCCTAGGACTGAACTCCAAGATCTAGAGAAACAGCTGAACAACCCGACCACCTCGGCTGGTAGCACGAACCCTGAAGAAGGGAGAATGATGGGATTCCTCCAGCGATGAGATGCGCACATACAAGTAAGATGTCTAAACAGTCAATGAACAAGACCATGCTTAAAGAGCTAACACCAGGCTTAACGATCAGACTGAAAGCTTTTCTCCCAAGATCAACCAAGAAGGCCTCTGTTAACACTTCTGTCGAGGTGTTAGCTAGGAAGGTCGGGCATGTGAAAGCAGAAGGTGTTCATTCACAGTGCCAGTTTCTTGCCTTTGGAAAATCTGCAAGAATCCAGTAAAAATGCTTATGCGAAGTCAGCGAGTTCGTTGAGTTGCTAAAAATTTAAGCCTGACTTTATCCCAAAGTTGACAATGAATTCTTTGAGGCATTCTTTCCCTCTGGGCTGATCTTTACCATCAACAGCCCAAACTCAGAATATTCTGCTGCTTGTTTTGTTTCAGACTTGATGGCTCCTTGCCCATTGTCTTCTATAGTTGAAGTAATGAACAAAACCCCAGGTAATCACACAGCCTCCCCCATCCATGGGATAAAGAGAAACCTGAGAGGTCAGAGTGGGCGAGAGGACAACACCTGGTCTTGGCCATCACTGTCCACCTCCTTGAGGCCCCCACTACCACAAGCTGCAACCCCACCTGGCCTTCAGCAAGTTCCACTGCCTCGGCTATACCAGGACTGAAAACTCTGGGTGAGAGGCCTGTCTGCACCTGACACATACAAACTCTCAATTCCCGACTGCTGGGCTTCCTCCATGGAGCCACAAGAAACCTGACAAGGTCTAGGCTGTTGGCTCCAGGATGCTGGAAGTCATTGGCTGTGACCCACACAGTACGTGACAGTCTCAGGACCTCCTCCTCAGGCACCTGCATCCTGGACAAGCTTCTCCACCCTTCCCCAACAGCCCCATGGCACAGGCCGGCTGGGAGGTGTCCCATTTCTCTGCTTAGCCCCATGGCATTAGGGCTTGCTGCTTTGGGGTTAAGAGCCAGCACTGTGGTCCATCAGGGTAGCCTGTGACTTGTGACATCAGCAGCCCGTACTAGAGTGCCAGGTCAAGTCCCGGCTGCTCCATTTCAGATCCAGTTCCACGCTCAAGTACCCACAAAGGCAGTAGAAGATGTCCCCGAGTGCTTGAGTCCTGTCACTTGGGGTCCCTGACCCCTGGCTGTTGTAGCCATTTGGTGAATGAACAAACAACTGGAAGAACTGTCTCTCCCTCTTTCTCTGTTGCTCTTTTAATATATTTTCTGTTAAAAAGAATTGAAGGAAGAGCGTGAAGTGCACCTACACTTAAAATGTACACACAGAAAAACTCCACTCACGTTTCCACACATGAATGAAACACATTAGGGTCAGTGTATCCAGGAGGAAAGCAAAAGTGAGTGCAAGTAATGCTGAAAGGTAAATTAAATCCATGGACAGCCCCTCAAAAATAACGCTAACACACACACAAGCAGAGGACTTACTGAACACAGGAAATAAAACCAGACCTGCTGTCCTAACACAGGAGAGGATACCCAGGTAATAAGGAAATTACAAGTGTTTTTTCAGAGTATCCAGTTTCAAAATATCCCACAATAAAAATACACACATTATTCTCATTGAGCATTAAGAGGACATAATAAAAATCTACACTTCTTTTTCCTGAACTTTCCAATGTATCTCAGATTCATTTTATGAATATTCCTAATCCCTCTCATGTTTGGAGATGGGGATCCCAATGTAAATTGCTGTATTTGGAAAGGTATTTGGCACAGTGGTTAAGCGGCAGTTTGGGCTGCTACCATCCCGTGTTGGAGTACCGGGTTCGAATCCTGGCGCTACTCTCAATTCCCATTTCCTGCTAATGAGTCCCTTGCAGGCAACAAATGATTGCTCCAATTACTTGGATCCATGACTTACCAGCTGAGTTGGGGATCCTGGCCCTCATCTGGCCCAGCCCTACCTGCTGCCAACATTTGGGATGTAAACTAACAAATACCAGAATTTGTCTCTGACTATGCCTTCTGAGTAAAAAATATTTCTTGCTTTTAAAAATACAAGCAAAACGTTTAAAGGTTGCACTTTGAGCCATTATTGGAAACTCATTTTTCCAGATGAAAAATATCGTAAACGTTGGTAGAAGCTTAGTGTGTCACATGTGGAGATAGGTCCCAGCGCAACAGCTCAATGGCTAAATCCTCACATTGCAAATGCCCCATTGATTCATTATCTGGCTGCTCCACTTCCCATCCAGCTCCCTGCCTGTGGCATGGGAAAGCAGTAAGGACAGCCCAAAGCCTTGGGACCTGCACCCATGTGGGAGGCCCAGAAGAAGCTCCTGACCTCAAATCAGCTTAGCTTTAGCCATAGCAGTCACTTGGGGAGTGAACCAGCAAATGGAAGATCTCTCTCTCTCTATTCCTCTCCATAAATCTGATAGACCATTAAAATAAATAAATAACTTGGAAATCAGTCATTTGCGTTGGTTCAAGGTTGGAAATTGTGTACAGTATGTATTTTAGCCCCTGTGTCACATTTAATTATATACAGATCTATTTTCATCCATGAAATCTTAACATTCTTTGCAATTGGATCTTTGCTTTTAAAAAAATTTATGTAATACACTGCAGTACTTAGTAAACATGCTTTGCTCAGAACAGGCCCTTAAACATTTGAGGAACAGATGGATGAATATACCACAGCCAGCAGCACACAGGGAAAAACAGAGGTAAGTCCTGGTATAGTCTGTCGTTTCATGCTGCTGAACACAAAACAGGAAGATGTTCTTATTTCAATGCTGTTCTTTCCCCTTTCTGATATCAAGCCTATCAGTTGATCTAGAACAATAGGACTTAACAGAATACCTGTTAATGGCATAGGTAACCAAACTCTTGATAGTGAAAAAGGAAAAGGAACAGTTCCTATATTAATAGAACTCTATCAAATAAAGAGTACCCAGAGGCTACAACTGCCGGATTACTGCTGTGTCAAACCATTATGATCTATTAAAGCCCTTGTAGTACAGAAATCAATTCTCCAGTCTCTGGGAATGGGGCCACCTAGCGGTCAAAACACACCTTCGCACTTTCCATTTGTGGAATAAATCCACACCACCATGAAAGTCTGTTAGCAAAGGCCTACCGCGCGCCCTAGGACCACATCCAGCAGTGCTAGAAAACAACTCAGCAATATCTATCAGGATTCCTGAAACTGCTTTGCAGATCCTTTTGTAAATCAAGTTCCCCCAAACCCTACAAATGATAGAACAGGGACCATCATCCAAACCCAGGCCATCGGCTCTTACCGCAGAGCTCGGCCTCCCTCAAAGCTCCCCTCAGGTCTTTGCTCAAGTCCTCACAACGTTGTTCAGCCTTTCTCGCGCCCAGCCCCCCAAGTCCTGTCCAAAAGGGGTTGCCAAGTTCCTCTCTGCTCCACTCCGGACGTCATGACCTGCAAAGCTTCTCTGCCCCCTAACAACCACTCACAAACACACCTAGCACAGAAATCTCCCGGACTAGAGATTTCTAGTTGGACAACTGGAGCAATACCAGCTCCCCACTCTCCCTGCCGAGTGTCTCACACCTCTCGGCCAGACCCCGCAGCATCGGCACTTCTGCTCTCAAACCCCAAAATCCTCCACCTTCCCTGTACCTTCCCAGACCTCGCCCAGCCCTGACAGCTGGGTCTGGCTGTAGGACAAACACCACACACGCGCTATTTTTCCATTCTTGCCCAAACACTCAAAAACGCAAACCTTCCCTTTTCCCACTCCCCACCCACGACCCTCGCCACCTTTGCGTGACTGGCCTAAAGCTGCTGGGGCACAGGGACCACAAACGCGGTGGCTTCACACACTTCACTTACATGCTCTTGCGGTTCTACAGCTCCCAACTCCAACACCACCGACGCGGGGCTCCAAACAAGGCCCGCACAGGCTCGCGTTCCTTCTGGAAGCTCCAGAGCAACAGCACTGCCTTACCTTTTTCTGCATTCCTTGGTTTCAACCTTCTTGCGTGGTCCTCACAGCCAACAGCGAAGTCGCTTCGGGCTGGCGTGACTCCCGCGTGCGTGCGTCCGTCCGTCCGTCCGCGCTGCCTCGGGCTCTCGCCCTCCTGCCTCGCTTTAAGGAGGCCCATGCTGGTTACATTGGCCTCACCTGCAGAACCCGGGCCTCTCTTCATCAGCAGCACCGAACTCACTCCTGGGAGGCAACAGCCACAGCTTCTAAGCATTAGCATCTCAGCGGCTTCTGCAAACCCTAACACCTTCAGGAACACGAACATGACTGAAGACAGCAGGACCTAATATGATTTCTGACAATCATCCCCAAACACGATTCAGTTTCCGACTAACCACTGTAACCTAAGTGGTTACATGGATAAGTCGTCCAAGTCCTTGAGCCTACTGTGTTTAATTTGCAGGTCAAGATTTAAATAAAACTTCCTCGAACTTTGATATAAAAAAAAAAATAGTTGGACATTCGCCATCCTTCCCAGCTCCTACGAGGACTCTTGGGAGACTTGCATTTCTTCTTTTGTAGCATTCCCAGCCCCCACTCCACCTGCTCAATGGGGCCCTGACCACTGTATGGCCCTGGTTCAGATCTGGTCCAGACAGAGGTGACGTGGGAGCAGGCTACAGCAGCCAGCAAGAAGCCACAGCAGGTGTTTCCAATGTAGCACAGCCGAGCACGGGAAACACCTTAAAGCGCTCCAATTCCAGTTCATCCACACTGTGGCTTTCAGCTTCCCTACCCAAAGGGTCTCTCTTGACACCATCCTTAAAAACAAAACCTTCAGTTACCTTTTACTGTAGTATATTTACAGCCTGCTCACAAGTGAACTATTTTGCTATTACGTAAATATTTCAACAACTCCACTTACAGGACCCTCGTTACATGCAATTTGCTGTGTTAAATGCTTTTTTTTTTTTAATGCATTGCCATTCAGTCCACAAAGCAACCTCATGACGTAGTCAGTAGGACGGATGAAAACATTTAGTCTCACAAAAGAGAAGTCAATTTCCCAAGGTCAGTTTACAAACAAATGGGAAAGGATCTGAAAGCACAGACCACTGTGCCGGAGGCATGTGGAGGAAACAATGTTTTCTGCTGAATCCTTTATCAAGATCTGCAGAACCCTGCCCACATTCTGGCAGTGGGAGAAATGGACATTGTGTTAACTAGGGCACCCATACTTCTGGCTTCCTCCCAGTCACATTCTGTACACAGCAGGGACAGGGCAAGCAGGCTGGGACCTCTCCGGGTGACGTTTGTGACAGCCCCTTTGGATAACGCCCTCTGTCTGGAGCCTCTTCTTCCCCAACCAGGGCTCCTTCAGGAACAGGGCTGGTCCAGCCAGACATTTGCTACCATAAGCCAGTGCAGCTATTTTTCATAACACTCACATCTTAGATCCAACAGCACATAACAAGGTATTCTTCCTCACACAGTGTAATCCCAGCATTTGATAGGATTGGTCACGTTTTCCTCCTCGCAGCAGCTTGCTTTGGGTTTCAGGCTTCCACACTGATTGTCCTTCTGCAGTCTACCTCAGTCTCTGGCTGACTTCGCATTCCTTTTTATGTCTTTTTATATATATATATTTTTTACAGATTTATTTATTTTTTATTGAAAAAGCTGATATACAGAAAGAAGGAGAGATGAAGATCTTCTGTGTGCTGGTTCACTCCCCAAGTGGCCATAACAGATAGAATTGAACTGATCCAAAGCCAGGAGCCAGACACTTCTTTCTTGTTTCCCATGTGGGTGCAGGGTCCCAAGGCTTTGGGCCGTCCTCCACTGCTTTCCCAGGCCACAAGCAGGGAGCAGGATGGGAAGCAGGGCAGCTGAGGCATGAATCAGTGGCCATATAGGATTCCTGGCATATGCAAAATGAGGATTTAGCCACTGAGCCATCTTCTCAGACCCCTCCTTATTTTGTTCATCTACATGGTGGAGACCCCCAAGGCTCGATTTCGGGACTTCTTTTCTACCAGTTTTCCATCTTACCCCATCTCCTACAGCACCTTCTGTATCTACCACTGGCTCGTAACATAGAATGGTGCCCGGAGGCTTAGGACTCCAATTCTGTTTCCATCCTAGACGTCTGCCATGAACTCTAAGCCAAAATAACCAAAAGACAATTTTTATACCCCTTTATATGATCTATATCATCTAATTTTATGCCCATTTATATCATAATGTGAGGAGTTAGGCTAACAGGCTCCCTCCCTCTGCCCCCTGGGCAAAGAGAATCAGGTGTTTCTTACTGATGACCGAAACTGCCACCTGCTAATCAAAAAGATCCAACATTTTGCCCCATTCCCCGAAAATGAAAACATTGATGGTTCAAGAACATAGTGGCTCCCACACCCATGCAGAGCTAGATAGGATCCGTGTCAGAACACACCACAAAGGACATGACTCAACTGCTTAGCCACTGATGATGAGTTAGGCATAGCCTGCCCTCATTGGCCAGGTCAGCATAATTTCTCAACTTTCATCTCTCCCAAGTTGCATCGACATGATAATGTTTGTTAACTAGTCAGAAACCGTGACCATTATACAAGACACATAGAAAAAGCCAGGCAGATCCCGGACATATGGAAATTGTGTAGAAGGACTGACCTGTTGCTACGCCCTCTAGAAGTGCCCAATACCCCGACCTTGAGGAACTGCTGCTTGGGCACCCATCCCGGCAAACAGGAGTCTCTGTTTCTCAATAAAATCCACTTTCACTTGCTTTACTCAGCCGTCTATTGAGCCATGATTCTTCAACGTTGTAACACAAAGAATTGAGTCTGAACTCCTGAAAAACATAACATGAAACATGACTCCTAATTCTGTCTCCCAAATTTAGCCGTCTGATAGTCTTTCTATTTCAGTTCATAACAACTCTACCTACCACTGTGTGGGGAGCGGCCGACCCCACATGGATTAGGGGCTTCAAGATGGCGGCTGGCCGAGTGCCAGGAGGCGGGACTTGTTCCCGCCAGTGGGCAGGCAGCAAGCCACAAGGATAGGCTAATCCTCCCTCGCTGCGATTGCTGGCCTATCAGATAGCGCTCCGTGGACCACGTGCAGAAGTGATTGGTCGAAGAACTAGCAATAAGCAGACCGTTTTTCGGTAATAAAGCCTTTTTTGGTTCATCGGCCTTTTCTCGTTCGCCCTCTTGTTTTGGTTTTGTCTCTCTCCTTTTTGGCTCGTGACATTCTGGTGGCCCTGATGGGGGGAATACAGAAACGGGAAGAATTGGGAAGAAGGGTGGTGGAAAACGGGAGGAAGGGTGGCGAAGAAGCGGGTAGGAAAGCTTAGACGGGGGCAGGAGAAAAGGTTTTAAAACGCAGCCACTTTTGCCAGTTTTTCCCGGACCTCCAAGAATATTCCTCGTCATTTAGTGTCGCTGCAGGGCGGCGACACCACTGGTCATGCCAGAGAACTTAGTGCCCTCCCCACCTCTCCCTTTGTCTCTTCCCCTTTCTGTGGCCTGTTGGAGAACCCCACTGGTTACACATTTATGATATATCTAGAATGTGAGCACTTCCCCTCATCTTCAGTGTGTAACCAGTGCCCAGAAAAGCCCCTGAAACCCAGAAGTCATGAAACCACAATTTGTTGAAAGAATGAAGTGAGTCATTCTGGTCTCTAACTTCCGCTGAATGTGACATAACCTTGCCTATGTATTCCTCTCTAGTCCTTAATGTTCCCATTAACCAATCAGTGTCTTAGGACTTCAGTTATAGTGACCTACTTAAAGCTCCCCAATTTATCATACTGTTTCATTCTTCTGTGCTCCTCCCAGTGCTGCTGCCTCAGTCTAGAACATTCTTTCAAGAGTCATCTCAGAGATAAGTATTTGGTACAATGGTTAGGACATTCATCCCTCGTAGGACTGCCAGGATTGAACCAATGCACTCTGCTTTTCCTTCTCTTTCTACCCTCCCCTCTTTTCTCCTTCCCGCCCTCACTCCCTCTATCTCCCTTTCTCTCTCCTCTTCCCTTTCATTCCTCCCAATCCCTCCAACACTAAGAAAGGCCACTGTCAAGTCTAATAAAATAATATGCAACAACACCACCGAAAAATAACACAAAGAATACAGAATATTTTCTTCCTATAAGATTGTAACTCTATTAAAAAATACACGTGGGCAGAGGCTGGGAAAGTGATATGATGAGCAGTTGGTAAGGTCTGTACTATGACCCATGAACTGTTCTGGATTGCAAAACCACAGAGAAGGAACAGTCCCTCCCCTGAGGAGTCTGCAGGCCTGCAGCTTTTATGGACAGCTCTGGAACTGTATGAGACAAGCCACAGTGGTGTGACTTGTTCTGTCTCCAGTTTTGAAGACATCAGTATGCTTCAGAACCCACCCCCTCAGTCATCAGTGCCCCGTCTATTATGCCTCAGTGTAACATGCCAAACAGCAAGTAGAGCAACACTGGGGACCGCTGCAGCAGTGATGTGTGTAAGAAGCAGGCCTCCTCTCCCCACCCTGGTTGCCAAAAGTGAGTCACTGGCTGGCTGGCTCTCATCTGCCCAGACCCTCGTGGAGGGGGAGGGGTGTGGGAGCAGGTGGACCACCCGACCTATGACACTGGGATGGTTCCAGCCACTGTGCCGATGTCCACTCACCGCTCTCCTAATTCAGGGAAGGATGTGGACACACACACACACACACAGAGCTACACACACACACACAGAGCTACACGCACAGCTAGAGCCACAGAAGCCTCATTCTGCTCCCTTCAGAGGCCCTTGCCCTCTGAGAAGGAACAACCACATACTACCGTCCATGTCCTGGTGCATTCTTTCTGCTTCCAGAATACACACTTGCAAAAGTGCTAGAGATCAAGACATGTGCTATGTCAGCCTGCTTACAAATCCACAGGAGACATGTGTCTGCGAATCTCTTCGCTGGATCGGGAGGGTTGACCACCACCTCTAAGGCTCTTTCTCCTCCCTGTCTTTGTCGGTGACAGCATCAGCCCCACAAGATGGCCATTTCAGAGTGGTGGTGCCCCCCTGTCTCCCCCACACACACACCTGCTCTAAGACATCAGGTTCACAAGATCCTGAGCACCTAGAAATGCAAAAGCCTTTCTTTCCAGGAATCTCCAGAAAGGAGTCCAACAGGCTCTGCGGCCTGCAGACACTACAGGCTCTGTTGACACCTTATCCCAGAGACCACAGCTGCGTGCAGACAGATGAAGTAACTTAGGTTGGCTCGGGCATCACAGGCCAGAGGACATGGATAAAAACATCACCAAGAATTCCTACTAGAAAAAAGTCTTCAGCAGGTGAAAAAAAAATTAAAAACATGATGCCAGTATGGTGGCTTAGGAAGCTAAGCCTCCACCTGTAACCTCTAAGGGCACCAATTCAAGCTCCAGCTGCTCCACTTTTAATCCAGCTCCCTGCTAATGCACCTAGGAAAGCAATGGAGGCTGGCACAAGTTCCTGGGCCACTGCACCCATGTTGGAAATCCAGAAGAAGCCCCTGGTTCTTTTGTTTCAGCCTGGCCCAGCCACCTCTCTCTTCCCCTCTCTAACTCTTCCTTGCAAATAAATGAATTGATAAATCTTTAACAAACTTAAAAATAAAAGAGCAACAGGTGTGCAGCACAATACAGAGGCAGAGAAAGCTGACTGCCAAACCTGACACCTGCGTAGATGGAGATGGAGGCATAGGTGTGGAGACAGCAGACGCCCATACGGAAAGACAAGCTTCTAAAAGTACTGCCTTGAAAGTGCCTGTAGGACACTTGCATGAGCTAACGTCTTTTAGAAAAAGCAAATTTTTCATGGGCATAGGATAAAGATGCACATGTTTGAAACACAAGGTTAAAACATAAATTTGACTAGAATCCGGGTGTGTCCAGATGTGCCGCAGGAAACCCAGTACCATTCTTAATCAGAGAAATTCTTTAGCAAAAAAAATCAGCGACGTCTCTTGTTCATTTTATACATCTGTAGACGCCATCACGCAAGTAAACTTCGACGGTAGCTGTTGGGCTCTGGCCTGGGATCACCTTAGGGGTACCTACCTGCTCGGCCTACAGCACCCGGGCGAGGCGGCCTGGAACTACAACTCCCGGCGTGCCCCGCGTGGGGGTGAGGCAGGGGGCGGGGCGCGGAGCCGCCGCCGGCGCGAGCGGCCGGGCGGGGATCGGGCGGCGCCGAGCTGAGGTGGCGGGGGACGAGCTCCCGGATGTGGAGAAGCTGGGGAGAAGGCGTGGGAGGAAGATGGACTCGGTGGAGAAGGGGGCCGCCACCTCCGTCTCCAATCCGCGGGGGCGGCCGTCCCGGGGCCGGCCGCCGAAGCTGCAGCGCAACTCCCGGGGCGGCCAGGGCCGAGGGGTGGAGAAGCCCCCGCACCTGGCGGCCCTAGTGCTGGCCCGGGGCGGCAGCAAAGGCATCCCCCTGAAGAACATTAAGCACCTGGCGGGGGTCCCGCTCATTGGCTGGGTCCTGCGTGCAGCCCTGGACTCGGGGGTCTTCCAGAGGTGCGCATGTGCGAGAGTGGGCGGCGCGGCCTGGGCGGGGGTCGGGAGAGAGCCAGCCGGGCTGCTGCAGGAGCTGGGGGAGCTCCCGGGGCCGGGGTGCACCTGCCCGGGGCTGTGGGGGGACGGCGATCGCCTCTGCAAGGGGGTGCCCGGGGCCGCGGAAGGACTCGGGCTGCTTCCTGGTTCGGCAGCCGCTCCGAGTCCTGGCCGGAGACAGTTCTGGTCTGCGCCCTTGAGCGTTTGGTCCCTAAAAGGGAATCGAATTGCCGTGCCCACCTGTCACCTGGAGGCCAGCCCTTACCGACAGGCCTCGGAGCTGGCCTCGCCACTGCTCGGGATGGGGGCTGGTGGATGAGCGAGCTCGCGGGTTCATGAATGGAGTCCGTTGACGGGGCTTCCTAGTTTAAACTCAGCTTGGAGATCTTTTCCTCATCCTCTGAGAAACAGACTCCAGCTGCTTGCCTGTGAGTCAGCAAATCTGAAAGCTCGCTGTGTGTGTGTGTGTGTGTGTGTGTGTGTGTGTGTGTCCTCACACAGGTGGGGGACTGCGGGGTGGCTGAGCTGTGGTACACATCCTACCCTTTTAACTGTCCGCCCCAAGGGCTGTATGCACAGCGCCACATTTAGAGACACTGCCCAGTATGCCAGCTTGGTTGGGAGTTAGCAGCTGATGTCATTCATGGAAGAGGGGGAGAGAAAATTCTTTGGGGATGCATTAAACAACACAGAGTTACCCCAGCCTCGTGGCACGCAAAATGTGCCTGTTTCTGTAGAAATTGATGTTTTGATCTTTCAAGAGATGGCTGTTGATGAGACGTGCCGATTACCCATGCTCATATACAAGTAAATGATGTCTATTGCAAATGGTTTTATTTGACAAAGAAAATGCCAAATATATACACCTATATGCATCTATAAATTAGCACATTTTCTGGGTGTTTTAACCTGAAGTTAGGGTGGATAGGCAAAGAGGAGCTGGTGCCCACAAGATAACACTCCTGTGACAGGAAGTGTGCTGAGGAGAGATAGGGAAGGACTTGGGGGTTGGTTATTCAGCAAACATTTGCAGAGCCCGAATCTCCGCTGTACACATCGGAGGGCACATCGAGATGAATGGGACAGGATTCTGGTCCTTGTGTTTGGGTATTTTCACCATCTTGGACTAGGGAAAGACTAAGAACACAAAGAATAAGAGAAGTGGGTGCGTCCAGGCCACAGTAATGGAGTAAAACCCTGTGTTTGTTAAATGAACTAGAGATCAAGGTCGGATTCATAGTACAGGGAGAACAAAAGTCTCATTGACAACTCTTGGGTTGCTTTGGAATGTCTGGTGACACCTGTCAGCCTGGCGTAACCAGAAGGGGTAGGGCTTCTACCAGATGCAGTCACATTCAAAGAAGAAACTTGATGTTTGCGTTCAGCAAATACTTGTTGACTTACCTGTCTGCTGTGTGATAGGCCTGGCTTTGAGCCCTGGACCAGAGGTCAGAGTTGTAGCCATTGGGTCAGTCCCCATCCTTAGCGAGCTTGCACTGCAATAGAGACATGAAGTATACAAAACATATATATACAAAACTGAAGCAATATGAGTGTTTTTAAGAAGCATACGGTGAGCTAAGAAGCTTCAGTCGGGCTCCGGGTAGGCTGAGTAGTCGCCAAGCATTTGGCCATCCTCAGAGCTGCAGTTCTGCACTGAAGCTGAGCCACTTGAGCACACTGCGGCCTGGTTCCCAGCTGCTCCGGGCCTCGCTCTTAGGATGAGCCCAGCCCTCCTGCACGCACCTGTTCCAGGAGGCCCAGTTCTATCACCAGAACATGTGGTTTATGCCCAGATAAGCCTGGGACATGGACGTGGCCCCTGAACCTCCCCCTGTAGCGGTCCCTTTAGAGAGCTTTCACTGCCCTTTGAGATGCCAGTTGACCAGCCTGAGGTGTTTGCTTAAGCATCTAAGAGTCCTCTTACACTGCCTCCTCCCCAGTCCCATGGGAAGATGGGGGCCTAATTTTGGTTCTTGTTTGAACTTGAAGGATTGCCCTGACCTGAGGTTGCCTTTCTTCCAGAAAAGCACCAGTTGTTAATACAGGTGGCCAATCACAGGGACTCATCAGCTCTTAGAAAGTCTTTTAGTTTCTGGAACTTTCGAATCCAGCCCACACTGCGATCTTCCTGCAGTGGTTGCAGGGTACACCCTGCCAGTCCCACTTTAGTGTCTGGCTTTGTCCTTGACAGCATCCATCACAGCCTTCCAGCTGAGGTCTAGTCAGAAAAAGCCATTCTCAGAGCTGTAGCAGAAGTCCCACTTCCCTGCCTTGGGTTCCAGACTTGTCCTTGAACTAGTCACTGTGGCGCTGATGCTTATAATGGTACACTTAGCCACAGCTGCCACTCGGAGCTCCCCCAAGCCCCCGCTCCCCGCCCCAGCCCCACACAGTGGAAAATGGGTTGTTTCATCAAGAGGGAAATTGGTGTCCCACTCTCAAAAGTGAGAGGAAATAGATTCTGGGACTCAAAATCCAACAGACATTAGGGATTTTTCTGCAAATGATTGGAAATATGTATGGGTACGTTCATTTCTCATTTTTAATGATTGAGACTCACCTTTACAAAACTGTTCAGAAGGATTCTATGGTCAGCCTTCCCTAAGTGACACTGTCGTGAGAGTGTGCGGTTGTATCCTGCTGCCCGCTCATGGCTGCTTGCTGTCTGGCGTTCTCTCCAGGAACCTGGAGTGTAGCTCAGGAGGTGAGAGACCAGCCTCGCCTCAGTCGGGCTTTGTTCCTTTGCAGTGTGAAGTGTGGCATTGCAGAGCCCAGAGTCAGGCTGACATGTCAGCTCTGCCATGGGTTGACTGCATTCGTGACTGAATCACTTCCCCTCAATTCACTCTCCACTTCTGGAAACACACTTGTGTCTACCTGCTAGGCTTGCTCACAGGATTAAGTGAGACAGTGTGTGTTCTGCCCTTCAGATGGTACCTGGCACTTTGTAGGGTAGTCCTTCCTTGTGTTGGAGGGTTTTTTGTTTTTTTTTTTTTTTTTACAATTTTCAAGTCTTCCTTGGGCCGCAATAGTTTGATGGCAAAACAGCCATCTGGAAAATTCTTCCCATCACCGGCTTTCTTTGACATGGCAGAGTTCATAGAAATATGTCTTGATCCTGTTTTAGTAGTCAGTGGACTTTTTTTTCCCCTCTAAATGCTGCATAGTAAATGTTTTAGACTTTGCAGACCACGTGATCTCCGTCACAACCCCTCAGCTCTGCAGGGTTATGTTGTCAAAGTGGCCGCAGCAGTGCGTAAATGAAGAAGTGTGGCTGTATTATGGAAGAGGCTGAGATGAGGACCAGGTGGGCCTGGGGTACCACACACCACGTAAAAATCTTGTGGATATATCCAGTGTAGAATAATTTTATTTATTTTTCAATGTAGAATAATTTCTAAAAATATTAGGTGCACACAGGCAGAAAGAGCTGCTGTCTGCTGTTTACTCCCCCAAATGTTTGCAATGGCCAAGGCTGGCCCAGCTGAAGCCAGGATCCAGGAACTCAACCCAGGGCTTGCACACAGGTAAACGAGCCGGGAGCACCACCTCTCTGGGTACTAGAGCCCGTTGTGCGCCTCCTGGTGTTGGCTCAGCCTTACTGCAGCAGTGCTTTGAAGTGTTCTTGCCATGTGGAATCCTCTCCTCTTTTCAGAAAATACCTATCTCAGGAAGGAAATGAAGAAAATTGCAGCTATGCGATTCGTGTTTCCAGGTTAAAATACCTTGAGGAGTGTTTAGTTTGTTTAAACTTAGGACCTGACTTAATTGAGGCATATTTTTCTGGCCTCCACAGAATCAAAACTAACAATACTTTGCTTGATAGCTAAGATAGCTAATATTCAAGCAAAAAAAATCATTTTCAATTAGTGAAGAATTTTTGCAAGGGCTGACCTTGTAAGAACTTGATTTTCCACAGTGGTTCAGAGTTTTGAAGTGGACTTCCAAACAGATTGATTTTTAAGATCTTGCATAATGTACTTGTCAAAAGCAAATTCTCATTATTTCTGGAGCATGTGTTTATCATTAATGAAAGGTCTGTGCTGCTGCTACCCCTAGCAGGGCAGTTTGTGATATGAAATAACCATCATGGTCACCCCCGTTGGCATTCCTGTTCCTCCTGTCAGATGGCATATGACTTCAGTTGGGAACGAAGCCATGGGTGTTCGACTTTGACATTCACTCCACCTGATTGGTAATCTTATTAAGCTTGTGTGTTCACTTGCTCATTCTTTTTCTTCTGTCCATCTCATCGGATTTCTCCCAAACCGAAAGAAAATGATCCATTCAGTGTAGTCCCTTGAACTGGCTTGCTCACTGTAGTGACGTTTGACAACCAGCGTGCTGGTTGCATATTTTTGTATCCATAGTGCCCCGGCCTTGCCTGATCCAGACCAATCAGACATTCGGACCTTTCAGGATCTCAAGGCAGCACTTTGGGTTTACTTCTGGCTCATTCGGTGTGAGGATTAAAAGAGATAATGTACAAGTTCTTTTATTACCATTCTCATTGTGCTATTTTTAATTGCTGGCATTTATTAAATATTTGTGCTGTGGTGAGCAGTTCATATTTAGTCCAGGTAATAACTGTGAGGTGCCCAGGAGTATCACCTCCTAAATAGTAGTGAAAGTGGAGGCTCACGGGGATTGTGAATTTCTCCGGGCAGTAGGTGTTGGAGTGGGTTTTGAGCTTCTTCCCTCAGAGCCCATTCTCTAACTAGTCCCAGCTTCACACATTTGTTCTACAGGTACAGCTTGTGTACCTTGTTTAGAGCAGACACCATAAACATTCTTTGTGAAAAGGAAGGCATACTAAGCACGGTCATTTTGTTGGCTCCTCACCTTTCTTGCTGTGATGCTTATCAAGGGAACTACATTGCTGCTTTGGCCTCCATCCCTTGTCCAAAGGCCAAGAGTTTCTCAAGAAAATGGACTGCGTTGTAGGCACAGCTGCATCCTCGGATAGGAAGTAGTGCTTGGGACAGAATCGGCACTGAGTGACCCAATGAATAAAATCAAAGAGGATGAAAGAAAATCAGACCTCTTCCAGAACTTTTTTTTAAACTGACCTGTCTAAAACACTTCCCAAAGAGGAGTGAACCCTCTGATGCTGAATTTTTATTGCAGTAAAGATGGACACTATTTTAGTGGTTTGCTTGAGTTAACGGGTGGGTTAGATGTGGAAGACCCGTATCTTTTGCTCTGACTCATTGCTTTTTACCGTATGTTCATCATCATGTCACTTCTCTGTTGTTACATGCTCTGAGTTTCCATTGTTTTCCATAGCATTGACCATAACATTTCCCCAGTGAAACATATGTTAAAACTCTGTCAGATTTCAACATGGAAGCAGACAGGGGCTGCCATGTTCCGCCTTGCATTGTGGCCTGAGTAGAGAGCCAAAGACTCCTGACCTCTAGCCCACACACCATCTTGTTGTCCAGACACCCTTAAATCATTGCGTTGTCATTACTGACTTTATCCCTTGATTTAAATCTTCTGACAAGTATTAATACATGCAATTCAGATGTCAGAAAATTTTCTCTAGTTTCTTTTCACCTCCACAAAGGAGCACAGACAAACAAAACATTCAGTTCTTCTTGCCCTCAGTAGATGTTGACTGAGTGGGATTCATAAAGAGATCATGAGTCATTAAAACATCTTTGCATAATATCACTATTGGAGCATTATGGACAGGGGAATGTTCACATCTGTTTGTGGCAGTAGGAATTTGTGGAAGTTCAGCAGACAAAAATGTCAACAGAGACAGTCTCTTTCCCCAACAGCATTTTGCTCTTTGTCATCGTGTGAAGTTTAAATGGGCAGCTGTGTAAGGTGTGATTCGTCCTGTGCTGAGTCAGACTCTCCAGAGCCAGTCAGGCTGTGTACTTACTGCAGGTCTGTTAACAGTGGCCGTCACCCTGTGATTCTTTATTGGAACGTCTGTATTCCCGTTGTCCGTTGCTTATAAAAAGAGGTGGATCATCACAGTAAGTTCAGACCTGTGCACCTTTGCTCCCTCCCAAGCTTGAAGCTTTTAGCTCTAGAGTTTGGTCAAGGCAAGTCTATTTTTTTATTTTGTAACAAGCGTATTAAAGTACTGGATTCAAAGTTTTGGATTTGGGAAGTAAGCAGCAGGAGCTTCCTGATGGTCCTTTAGGCTTGACTTCTAATGCAGTTTTTCTTAATATAGCAATAATTTTAAAAACACCAAGTATCTTTTTTGTAGCTTCAAAAAACTTTCTAGCACTACATAAATAATAATTATGTAGATAACTATACGATACATTAAATATATGTAAGAAATATATCTAGGGCTGCATTTTTATTCAGACATTATATAAAATTTATCTCAACTTGGTATAAGGCTGTGGATCTTGGGCATATTATCAGTGGTACAAAAACCCTTCTAACAAGGAAACTACAGAACCTCCCTCTCTATCGTTAGTAGCTTCTTGTAGTGATTTGACTGTTCATTTCTTCTTTTCCCAACAGTGTATGGGTTTCAACAGACCACGATGAAATCGAGAATGTGGCCAAGCAGTTTGGTGCCCAAGTGCATCGAAGAAGCTCCGAAACCTCCAAAGACAGCTCTACCTCACTAGATGCCATTGTAGAATTTCTTAGTTACCACAATGGTATGATTTTGATGAATAGCTCCTCTAAAGTCTTATGCTATTTCCAGCTTGCGTCTCATCTCACAAAGCTCGCTTTCACACCTGAAGACCCGACTATGGCTGGCAAGGAACTTCATTTTGCTGTCTTTTTTATTTCTTTTGTCTTATTCAGAGGTTGACATTGTTGGAAACATTCAAGCTACATCTCCATGTTTACACCCCACTGATCTTCAAAAAGTGGCAGAGATGATTCGAGAAAAAGGATACGACTCCGTCTTCTCTGTCGTGAGGCGCCACCAGTTCCGATGGAGTGAGATTCAGAAAGGAGGTAAACTGTTGGTGCTCATGTGAGCTCCTTTATTGGTATGTAAATACTCTTTAGGGGTTAGCAGAGTGGAAAGGATTGAGAACATTCAATTCATAACAGCAGAAGGCAGTGGCATTTATAATTTGTTCTGAATCCTGTGATTGACGCGGGACAGTGAGACCACACCCGCTCTGCTTTATTCTTGACAAAGCAACTTTCTCATCCTCTCTCTGCTTGCCCTTTGAGGCGGAGGGCTAAAGAAATCAGAGGAAATTATTTAAAGATGGATGAAAAGGTTTTTGTAGATCAAACAGGTTGTGTTTGTTCTGGGCTTGTTTGATAAACTTGCTGCATGGCATGTGAGAAGACATCCACTGGGGAGTTCCCGAGAACCTCAAAAGGGAAACTCTCGAGTCACTTCCCCCAGCTTGTCACCCCACATATCCAGCAGAAGGGTTCCGTGAGGTGAGCAGGAGCCTGATTTCTAAGCCAGGTAAACTTGCACAGTACATACTAAAGACTAGATCACTCACTGATAGATAACATGTAAGGTACTTGGGAAGAGTGGTTTCTGACGTGTGTGACTTACACACCGAGGCAGGTGCACGTGCTCCCGGAGGAGGGGTAAAGAGGCAACCCGAGAGCCAAAAGGATGGAGAGACTGCCGTGATTTCTTGTTCCAGTCTGGAAAATATAATTGTTATCAGCACCAATAAAATATCAATGAAGGTATTATGCATAGATGTCATTCGGTAAACTTGTTCTGAATGTTTTCACCAAATCTCAGAAATAAAATGTAGGAGAGGTCTATTAAATCTTAAAAACTTTTGCTTTCCCATTTTTGACCAGTGCAGAGACAGAGCTTCCATCTACTGGCTCACTCCTTAGATTATATCCAGTTTGATTCAGTGCCTTCTTGCAGATGCTGTTTTACTAAGCAGTAATGTGGATTTGAGATGTTTTTTCACAGAACTCATTCTCTATTGAAATCCTGCCATCTTTCTATTTTTGAATCGCTTCCTCTAATTTAACATATTTATGATAGCTGTTGGAAAGTCCCTGATTGTAAATTTTGACATCCGATCCATTTGTGTGTATTCCTAGGACTGTCTCTTGATTCTGAATCACATATTTGTGCTTTTCCCTAAGCCTCCTACTTGATCGCATGCCTGACATAAAGCCTGGAGCCTGTGTTTTCATTAAAGAGAACAATACATTTTTTCTGTTCGGCAGATAGGATGAGGAGCTAATTACTTTTTAATTTAAGATTTATTTGATTTATATGAATGACAGTGTTACAAAGAGAAAGAAAGAGAAACAGGTATCTTCATGTGTTGTTCGCTCTCCAGATGGCCACCACAGCCAAAGCTGGGCCAGGCTGCAGCCCGAAGCTAGGCCGCATCCTGGTCTCCCACGTGGTGCAAGGGCCTGTCGTCCTCCCAGGTGCATTAGTAGGGAGCTGGCACCTTGTGGGATGCTAGCATTGCAAACGGCAACTTAATACAGTATGCCACAGTGCTATAGGGGCTAATCACTTTGATCCAATTGGGATTTGGACTGGACTGAATCTTTCATTTCTGTTGACCTGCTAGTGTAGGTATCTGCAGATATAACTCCTAGCTGTTGTTGACACTCACCCAGGCCACCCCTGTTAGCACATTAACTAAAGGATCTCACCCTGGCTTTTAGCCTGTCCCTGGCTGACAATACTGAGGCACACTCAGTGGAAAACCTGTAGTGGTATCATTGGATGGGAAGAACTAGCTCTGCTCTGTGTTTGGGATTCCTGTATGTGACAATCTGTGACGCAAGTCCATGAGGCCATTAAAAGCTCTGCTTTCTCCTCTCACCAGCAGAACCCCGCTGCCTGTGACATGCTTGGGCTTTGTCTCACCCCGCAGAAGGCAGCCGCTGATTCGGGAAGGACTGGCCCCTGTCCTTCCTTCTCTTGGGCTGTTCATTCCCGGCTCCACCGCTAGATTGCACTCTGCAGCGGAGGGGAGGGAGTTGTGTTCCCTGAGGTCTCCCCAGTGCCTGCGAACTGTGCTACTGCAGCTGTTTCCTCCCAGCCTGTCTCAAACACCAGGTGGGATGAAACAGAATGCCTTGGTAAGGGACAGAAGTAGAGACCAGTGATAAACAGAAGAGAGGGAAGGTTCTGTAGAGTGACTAGCTATTAAAGTCACATCCACTCATAAACCAATGGCAGCAGCGTCGTTTATTACATCACGTTATGCTCATTTATGTCGATAGTTCTGGGCTTTCACTACCAAACATAATAAGTAAATAGTGTTATGATTATATTTTATGTATTTTCAAATTACTGGTAAGAACGTATAATTAATTAGCATATCCATAAAGCTGCAATAATTGAGTGGGGAAAATATAGTTTTCTGTAAGAATTCTATGAAACCCAAGGAGACAACACACATTTATATAGACACATTGAGAAGTAGATTGGAGGGTTCAGATATCGAATATGTTCAGTTGTTTTGAAAGTACTTTAAAGTTACCTTTACATATGCATAAAACATTAATATAATTTGCACCTTAACTATTCTAAATTCCTTCATAAAATAATTTTGTTATCAACTCTTGGAAAGCAAAGGTATAATATCAAAATTATTAGAAAATTTTGTTTCCTTAAAGTAGATTCTAGTTATCTAAATATGGAAATGTTCTACATTCTGAACTCACTGTTGAAAGATATAATTGACTTGGGAGACGCAGAGAGAGCGAGCTCCCATCAGCTGGTCCACTCCCCGAATGCCCACACTGGCCAGCACTGGGCCAGGCGTGCCAGGAGCCCAGGTCTCGTTCTCCAGATTCCCAGATGGGTGTCAGGGAGCACCACCTGCTGTCCCCAGAGTGCACACTGGAGGAAGCTGGGAGCAGTGCCAGCCTGAACCCAGGCACTGTCGTGTAGCGGCTGGCATCGTAGCCACTAGGCCAGACACATCCACCCCCGAGTTCATTCTGACTGCTTTAGTAAAACATCCTAAACGAACATTCTCTGCTCGAATCAGTGTGGACTCATAGAGACTTTTTGCTTTCAGTTCGTGATGTGACAGAGCCTCTAAATTTGAATCCAGCTAAACGGCCTCGTCGACAAGACTGGGATGGAGAATTATATGAAAATGGCTCATTTTATTTTGCTAAAAGACATTTGATAGAGATGGGCTACTTACAGGTTTGTGCCTTCATTTTGCAAAATCCTTTCAAATCTTTTTGTGTGTATACTTTGAGTTCCAGGGAAGAAGGTTTAGTTACTGCTGTTAACTTGTTTAATACTTAGCAGGTAGCAAGGACCCTCTGCAATGCTTTACAATAGGTTATCTCATGTCATCTACTTAGCTGCTGAATCAAGTGTACACTCCTATCTCGGGCTTACAAGGAAACGTCAACACTGAGAGATGACATCCTTGGCTCAAGGCAAAAACAGCTAGTAAATGATATTAGACTTGGCATCAAGTCCTTATTGCTCAAAAAAAAGCATACAGAAAAGAAAGAAAACCTCCACATTCAGTAGCAAAAATTTTGATGTGACTCATGCTCCAAAGAACAGACAAAAATGTTTTCCTAGTCTTCAAGGCAGTGTGTCAGCCAAGAGCCGACTGGCTGGGTAGTCAAGGCAGCACTGGCTTGGCTGCTACAGATGCAGCTCTGCCCTGTAGAGGGCGCTGTGGTCTAACGCTGTCCTAAAGTTTGGAGGAAAGTGGCATTGCCAGTAAAACTGGCTGTGAAGAGACTGACCCTTCTGAAAAAATGTTTTTCAGCAACTGATCAGGCCTTTCAAACCTTGACTCTGCCTGTGCCCAGCTCTGGCCTGAACCACGGCAGTCCACTCTCATTTAGAGCTCGGGGAATCTGAGGTGATCTGTGCGACAGAGGCTGCGGCTGTTGCTCCCTCCTGTCTTGCTTGTTAGCTGCACACTGAAAACGTGTCTACTGTTTGTGGACTATGATGGGACAGACCTGGAGAAAAGAAGGGCAGTATAAAAGACTGGCAGAACAGTCCTTTGTAGTCAGACTACTAGAGGGTGGGTGTTATTTCTGCCTTTCTTTTCAGTCTGAAAATAAAAATTTACTTGAAGAAAAATAGGCGTCTACACTGTATAGCTATAATTTGAAAAACTGTTGAGGTTTTTTGATGTGTGTGAGCTTTCTGTTAAATAATTGCTTGTTGTAAGTCAGGTATTTTATTGGGAGATTCAGTTCTCTTAAGCTGTAGAAATGAATTCATTGTTCTGTTTTTGATGTCTGAATGCACGTTGCAGTGGCACTCACGCATGGCATTTGTACCATCTTTAGGGTGGAAAAATGGCATACTACGAAATGCGAGCTGAGCATAGTGTGGATATTGATGTGGATATTGATTGGCCTATTGCAGAGCAAAGAGTGTTAAGGTAAAGAAAGAGAAGACTCGGAGGACTTGCACCAGAGCCCAGCATCATTTTTAGCCACTTGTGTTTAATTGTCCTTCTGACTTCTGGTATTCCGAATGTCTTAGGCTCCCTCTAATTAGTTGCTCATGTAGGGAATGTATGGGTAGAAGATACATCTTCAGGTGGCTTCTTCAGCACACTGAGCGACAGATGGTCCAATCTGAAGCCACACTGAGTGGGATTCTGGCACTAGGTTGAAGTGGATGTAAATTTGAAGAGTGAGGCTTGAAAGAACTGCACAGAGAATACGTGAGTGAGTTCACCGGAATGAATGAATGGTTTATGTTGCACGTGTGCTCACAGTTTTGTTTTAATTTCTTTTAGATTTGGCTATTTTGGCAAAGAGAAGCTGAAGGAGATTAAACTTCTGGTTTGCAATATTGATGGGTGTCTCACTAATGGCCACATTTATGTATCAGGAGATCAAAAAGAAATAATATCCTATGATGTAAAAGATGCCATTGGGATAAGTTTGCTAAAGAAAAGTGGTATCGAGGTATGTGCTGACTAAATAAAGCCACATTTTAAAGACTGATTCGGGTCAAGAATATGCAAGGAATTAAGAAACTTATTAGCTTCTGTGAATCCCTAAATTATAGCTTGTATATCCCTAGAGAATCACTGTGTGACCTAGGTAGGTGAGTAAATTCAGGAATGTGTCAGATAGAAAGTGATGTTTCTGACCATTCAGTAAGTCAAACACAATGCTCTTAAATAAAAGCTATCTAGTATCTCTTACACTGTCTTGCACCAAGCCTTTCCATTGCAGAAAACAATTTCTCCTTTACTGAATGAATAGAAATAAATCCAGCTTTGTCTTAAAGCATCATCACGCTGAAATGGCAGTCAGTTTTTACTGAGTTTGTCCTTTAGAAGAGCAATACTACTCATTTGTGACTTGGATTATTTATAGGGCTTTATTTGGTTATGAAAGATTTCTTTAATTTTTTTGTCCTTCTAGGTGAGGCTCATTTCAGAGCGGGCCTGTTCGAAGCAGACACTGTCATCTTTAAAACTGGATTGCAAAATGGAAGTGAGCGTTTCCGACAAGCTGGCAGTGGTGGACGAGTGGCGCAGAGAAATGGGCCTGTGCTGGAAGGAAGTGGCCTATCTCGGTCTGTGTCTTTTCACGCTGTCCCAGGGAGATCAGTCAGGGCTTTCCTACTCTTTCTTCCTTTTCCCCTTTCTCCCTCCTTCCTTCTCTTTCTTTCCATAGATAAATAAGACAGAAAATCCCCCTAAATTGGCATAAGTCTGGAGAAATGGGAACTCCCTCGGCTGACCAAAGTATTAAACTGGGCCAGCCTTTCTGGGGGGTGAGCGTGGTGGGCAGCACCAGGTGTGGTCCAGAGAGCGGTGACCATGGGCGGCCCCGGTCTGCTTGGGGGGCTTCCTCGTCGGTGAGCTGGGCAGTCAGGAATGCCCACACAGCGTCTTCAGGGAATTCGGGGCAACCTTGCGTTGTGAAAAACCCTGCATGCATTTCAATTTGTTTTTTGTTTTGTTTCATTTTTTGGGAACAAAATAATGTTTTTGTTCCAAATAATCTTTTCATTGCATTTTCCAGGAGCTTTCTGAAGCAAACTCCCCTCTTGCCATGGGCTAGTATAGAGATTACTAAAATAATCTGGGTAAAGCCGAGTTTCTAGCTACTCAGGAAAAGTCAACTTGAGCAGGCGGTTTTGAGACCATGGAAGGCATGCATATGGGTATGAAGTAATTAGATGGCAGTGAGGAATTATTGTTGATTTTGTGCATTAGATGCTATTGTGTCCTTCTAAAACTACACATTCACCAAAGATAAATGCTAAAGATTAGTCTTTGTGTAAACTGTCATGTCTTGCAATTAACTCCTCTCCCTCTCTTATGGAAAATGAAAGAAAGGGAATACAAATGAACAGACAAGTAATCTAAAATGTTGATAACTATTCAGATGAACTTGAGGTTTTTGCATGTTTGAAATTTACCTTAATAAAGCATTTCAATAATTTGTAGCTCATGTACAGAATTTCTAATTACAGTTATTGATAATTCTAAGCAAAAAGTATTAGCATCCAAAATTATATTCCATTCTTCCTTTCCAGCTGCTAAGAGTTTCATTTCAGTTCCTTAGGAAAAAAAACAAAAACCCTAGGTTATTATTTTTAAAATATTTTGGCTTTGCTTGTTCCAGTCTTGGGTTTCTTCTGTGCAGTGACTTCAGTGTTAACTCGGGTTACCAGGGTTAGTCGCCTTGGCATGTTGAGATGTTAACTCAGGTTACCAGGTTAGTCACGCGCTCTGTGCGAGGTGGCTGGCGTTCTCTTCACCTCCTGAGATGCTCAGCCAGGTGTTTTCTGTCCCACCAGGCAACGAAGTGTCCGACGAGGAGTGCCTGAAGCGGGCCGGCCTGAGCGCTGTGCCCGCCGACGCCTGCTCCGCTGCCCAGAAGACCGTCGGCTACATTTGCAAATGCAACGGTGGCCGGGGCGCCATCCGAGAGTTTGCAGAGCACATTTTCTTACTGATGGAAAAGGTGACTAATTCATGCCAAAAATAGAAAATAGTGTCATGTGGGGAAAGAAAGAATGCAGCCTCCGACGGCTACTTTGCTTTTCTTTTTAAGTGCAAGTCCCATGTGGTCATGTTGCAGAGGGTGTGAGTTGATTTGTTGATCTCTCTCACGATCTTTTAAAAGCAGATTCTTCTTAAATTATCATTCCAAAAACCTGTGAAATAACTGTGCTCTCCTTTTCTCTTTACGCAAGATGATTCGGTATTTAGAGACTGATTATAATCTTTCTCAGATTTTTAGTAAACGTAAGAACATCACCAAAATTGACTTTGTATTGTACCCTGTAATACTGTGTTTGTGTGCTTTCAATAATGCTGGAATTTTATTTATTGGGGGACAGTGTCCAGTAAGACATGTCCTCCTATTAATTAATAAAATCACATTTCACAAACTTGATGAATGCCCCATGGCTATTATTGAATTTTATCAAGCATTTGCTTTTTTCTTTTAAATATTGACCATGTGATTTCAGTGAGAAGCAAACCGCTGGGTGTCAAGTGTAAATTACGTGCGTAGTACGTGTACATAAAAATATCCAATACGTTTACCTACAGCAAAGGTCATCAATTTGAAGGAAGTGGAGTGAACTGTTCACAGTTACCTCTGAGATCACAGGTGATTCTACGCCCTGTTCTGCACTATCACAGTGGACAGCCAACACAGATCACCCCTAGCTGACTGGATTCCAAGAATAGGGCATCCTCTCATTCATCCATCCATCCACTTTCTAATACATACTCACCCTTTCTCATGGAAGCAGTGTTTGCGAACCCACCAGGAGAAAGGCTTCAGGCTGCACTGGCACTCAGCTGCTTTCCTACACAGCACTTAGTGGACTTTCACAGATCTGAGTCAGCCTGTACAGGCCAGAAAAAAAGGAAACGTCCTCCTCCTCGGTGTCCCTTACAGCTTGTTCTGGTCTTCTGCTCATGAGGCATTCCCGCTGCTGACTGCACGCTCCCTTACCCCGTCAGCCCACACACTGCCCAGAGGTTTTAGGCTCAGGTCTGGTTCTTCCCAAGCCTACCCCTCAGTCCCAGCACTGCCCCAAGAGTTCTGGTTGCATCTCACACTCTGTGTAGTCCCCCCTTGGCTTTTCCTTTCTGTCTATTCAAACACCAAGTCTCAAATGGTGCAACTACTCCAGAGTCCTTACATTTTATCCCATATTACTAATTTGCTCAAAATCTTGTAGTGACTTTCATGCTGACCACAGAGTAAAGCATGCTTCAGTGCAAGCATTACACACAGCCCACTATTCCCAACCAGAGTTCCTGCTGATTGTTCCAGGTCCTTCGACCCCAATAAAGCTTTTCTGTTTGATTCTCCTGAAGTGCTTCTATTGGTATGTTCTTCTCAGGTCTTACCTTTGTCAATGTGAGTCATTCATTCCTCTGAAACCTTCCACCACAAACCTCCCAAAATAATTACGGGGTGTGAGTGTAGTTTCCTCTGGAGTGCTGACCACAAACCCAAGTACAAGAAGACAATTCAGACCTCACTGCTCTGGCACTCCCAGGAGTGGAGAGTGTTAGCTCTTCTGACTACATTGTCACACCCTTCTCTACAACAAGAAAAACTATGCTGAAGAGCCAGTGGCTTTTCTGGCACCTATCCAAGGACTGAGGTCACAGGGGGCAGTGGCCACACCTGATCTGGAAAGAATCCCAGTGAGCACCAGAGCAGAAGCTCCTGGATGCTACACCAGTGGGAGCACGCAGTCATGTTGAGGAATTTCTGGAGGCCTCCATTAGCGCAGCGGGGTTGGTGGGGGGCACGCTTTGAGGAATGGTAATTGGGTCTTCCCAGGAGGGTCTCTGGATCCAAGACAGACTTCTCTAAGGAGAAACAAGGAACCTTCAAAGCCTGAAACAAAGGCCACTGGAGGGGTTTAAAGCTGCAAAACAAGGTCAAGTAGAGCCCAACTCCCATCAAGATTCCTACAAATCTTTGTCCTGAAGAACTGTGCATCTTAGCACCTTTACACACTGCCACATACTTGGTCATAACAACACAATGAACTACAAGACACAGCAAGGAATGAGAGCAAGCCGACCCTGGAGAGAACAGCGACAGATGCTGGCCTCATCAGGCTGGCAAGGTAAAAGGCTAAGATTTGATCTAAAAGGATGTGTTCATGTTAACAACATTCAAGACAAGATGGCTAATGCAAGTATTAACAATAACAGACAATGACAAAGAGTGTAACATAATAGGGTTGTGAGGGACTTCAAACTTCATAGAAAGTGTCAATTATCCTTTAATATCATTTTTCATGAATATTTTGAGCTATGCTCTCAGAAGGAAACAAGCAGAAAAAGCATTAAGTAATAAAGAATAACAAAGAACTAACCAAAACTGATGACAGACGCCAAACTATAGAGAAAGGAATCAAAGAACATCAAATATCAAAGGGATAAAACGCAGATTCCACGACCAGAGTCAAACTGCAGGAAATCAAAGACAAAAAGCTCTGAGAGAACTAAGAGGGACCAAAACAAAAGTGGAATAAGGATATTCATAATAACAGACTGCTGCTCAGAAACCAAGCAAGAACAATGCATGAGATCTCGCAAACTTAGTGGGGGGCAGGGAGACTAAGTTTCTATATCCAATAAATGTTTCCTTTCAAAGTAAGAACGACCTTCTCAGGCAAGCTGAAGAATTTCATCACCGATCAGCCTGGCCAATGAAATAATCTTAAATTCTTTGGGAAGAAGCGAAATGATGTCATTAGAACTCACACTGACATGAAGAGCATGAGTGAAAGAACAGAGGGGACGAGTGTGTGGCCAGCATCTCTACAGGAGGTGCCCACATCCAGCATCAGGGTGTCTGGCTATATATCCAGCTACTCTGCCTACGTCCTGCTTGTTGCTAAAGCGCTAGAGAAAGCAGTGGAAGACGGCCCAAGCACAGGACCCGCCACCTGCATGGAACTCCATCCTGGTATCAATCTGCCCAGCACCAGCTGATGCGGTCATGTGGAAAGTGAACTAGAGGATGGAGGAGCCCTTCTTGTCTCTCTGCCTTTCAAATAAAAATAAAATGTTAAAAACTACTTTTAAAAATATCTTAGGACCAGGTACAGTAGCCTAATGGCTAAAGTCCTCACCTTGCATGCACCGGGATCCCATATGGGCGCTGGTTTGTTTCCCGGCTGCTCTACTTCCCTTTTAGCTCCCTGCTTGTGCCCTGGAAAAGCAGTTGAGGGTGGCCCAGAGCCTTGGGACCCTGTGCTTGTGTGGGAGACCCGAAAGAAGCTCCTGGCTTCTGATCTGCTCAGCTTGGCCATTGTGGTCAGTTGGAGAGTGAACCAGCAGATGGAAGGTCTTTCCCTCTGTATCTCCTCTGTAAATTTGACTTTCCAATAAAAATAAATAAATCTTTAAAAAATTATTTTAAAATGAGGTGGTGCCATGCCGTGGTAGGCTGATCCTCCACTTGGAAGTGCCAGATGTCCAGTGCTGTCCCCACTGTTCCACTTCTGATCCAGCTCCCTGTTTATTGCCTGGGAAAGCAGTGGAGGATGGCCCAAACTGTTGGGACCCTGCACCCACGTTGGTGACCTGGAGGAAGCTCCTGGCTCCAGGCTTCTGATCAGCTCACCTGTGACCGTGGCAGCCATTTGGGCAGCAGATCAGTGGATGAAGACCCTTGGAGAGTACCGTTAGTAACGTATTTTGGTTTGCTTTGATTTTTGCTGAGGACTGTTTATCTTTTCTCAATTTAGCAACGAAGTAGGTAGTGTTATACAGATACGGCGGTATTTTCTGAAAATAAAAATACAAGTAAGTAACTTAAATACAAGTGGTAACTTAGGTTGGCAGTCAAATACCAAGGCACGGGATGAGATGAGTCTGAAGAGGTACAGGGTTTTGTGCATTATCACCGGGAATTTTTTACTTTATTCAGAGAATAATGGTAGAGAGAGAAAAAGCTCCCTTCCCCCTTTAAAAAAAAAAAAAGCTTTTCTGGTGGAGGAGAAGTCTGAGCTAGACCTAAAGGCCACGACGATTGCAGTGGCAACGAAGGAGAATGCAAAGAAAGAAGCTAACGTGCTGTGTCTGTTCAGAAAGCAGAGGCCATTCTTACAGGAGCGACAGAATCTAGAAGGTAGTGGTAAGAAGTGAGACAAAGGCTCCGGACCAAAGTTTCATGACCTTTGAAATAAGATGCTTGATCCCTGGATTGACCTTGAACGACCAATTTCCTCCCAACTCAGTCTGTGCTATCCCCACCTTAGTTGTCTACTTTGCACTTCCAGTTCCCCATGAGATCACTTGCAGCGGCCTGTGCTGCTGGAATTCTGTCCTGCATCCCTCCTACACACTGCTCTGATGGTGGAATCGACAGAGGGCAGACCCTTTGTCTTCCTCTCCATCCCCCAACACGTTAAGCCTGTTCTTCCACCACAGCCCTAAGTTTGAGGCTTCATTACCTTGCTGTGTGTTTTCAAGCTCCGAACAGTTCAGAAAGCCTATCTTGTCACTGGTGTGTTGCTTCACAGAGTGGACGCTATGAGAGGCCTGCAGGTCATCCTGGATGAGCCGCAAGGGTGCTGTCCACAGACAAGGCCCTTCACCTGCCTGCCCTCTTTGAAACTGACTCACCCAAGATTCCTGCCTTCCTGCCTCTTCCTGGGGTAGCAGGACAGATGCAAGAGGTTAAAAATCCTGCTCCAGGGTCCGCAAAGGGGACAACGGCGAGGGTCCACACCAGCTCCATGACTCCCTGGGGGATAGGCAGCCTCAGCTCAGGCCCACGGGGAGTCTGCACAGGACTGCATGTCTGCCCTCTCCCCAGTCCTCCTCCCATCTGCCCCTTCGGCAGCTGTGATTCCAAGAGCTTCCCTTCACGATCAGCCCCTCAACAGCTAGCTGCACTCCTGCACAGTTCACTTCTTCCCCAGGACATCAAGAAATGGTTCTTGAAATAGTAAGTGAATACATAAAATGCATGATGTTGACATGGCTTCCAGCTAAGCTACTGCTATTTAAACTGCCAAAGTTAGCATGGTAATGGTGTCCTATTGTATACATGGTCATACAGGACTTTCTTGAAGGTTTCTTAAAGCTGTTATTTGTACCCACTTGTGGCACAGCCGGTTAGGCCACTATCTGCAATGTCAATCTTCTATATTGAAGCACCAATAGAGTTATAGTCACTTGTTTTTGATCCGACCCCTTGCTAAGACACCCTAGGGGCAGTAGGTGATGGTTCAGGTGCTTGGGTCCCTACCACACATGTGGGAAACGCAGGCAGAGTTCCTGGGTCCTGGCGTCTATCTGATTTTCTCTGGCCATTGCTGCCATTTGGGAAGTCAACTAGAAGATGAGATCCCAAACTCTGCCTCCACCGTATGCATTATTTTTTTGTTTGTTTATTTATTTTGTTTGTTTATTCTACTTCAGGAAGAGAGAGATCTGCTGGTTTATTCCCCGAATACCTGTACATCAAGTACTGGGTCACTCAAAGCTGCAAACTAGAAGCCAGGAACTCTATCCCCTTGGGGACAAGGATGCAGCTAGCTCAGCCATCACCTGCTGCCTCCAAGAGCACGCAGGAGCAGGTGGAGGGAACCAGGATTGGAGCAAGAACTCAAACTCACACATGCTGGCATAGGACGCAGATGTTCTAAGCAGTGGCTTATTCACTGTACCAGATCCCTACCTCTCTCGTGAATTCCTCAAAATCTGTTATACTCCCTCGTGTCTGCCCTTTTGTTTGTATACCACACACTGATTAAAAAAAAACAAAACACACTTTCTCCAAGAATAGCATTTTTAGAAGTATGTCACCTTCAATAACTTGCTGCTCTTGTCTACCTGTACAGGCTGGGGAAATTCAGCAGTTAAAAGCACTGCTAAGGAATTGAGGTTTGCTCATATTTTATGAATGATGTCCTTAGTGTAGTACCATTGCAAGCCTCCTCACTGAACTACTCTCAAAAGTCTAAGTCTGCAGTATTATTTGATTGCCAAGAAAACTACTTCATCAACTGTTATGAATTAATGCTAATGCAAAGAGACAGATGGAGAGATCTGCACATTGCCCATTCATTCCCCAAATGCCTGCAGCAACCCAAGACTGGGCCAGGCCAAAACTAAAAAGCTCAGCCTGGGTTGCCCACATGGGTAGCCAGGAACTAAGCACTTTCGAAACAGCCTACTGTTTGTAAGGTGCACACCAGCAGGAAACTAGCAGAATCAGGTGTGGAGTTGGGACATGAACCCAAGCCACTATGCTCACTGCCAACTCCTACAGTATTTTTTCAATCTCAGCAATTCACATTTTGGCCACTAGGAGTCATGACAGTCCTAGTTTTAACAATGTGGCATTCCACTGGCTGGAAATGACACATAGTTTGGTGCGATTTAATATATTTTCATTGTTTAGACATCATGTATCAAACATCAATATCCGTTATGGGAAATCCTTCAGAAACAATGTCAATATTTTCAAGCCTTCCTTCCCAGAGTACATGGAAGTCAAATTTTCTTCCAATGTGTTTACTTGAGTGTTCAATGTTGAGCTTTAGTGACTGGGGAATGCATAGGGGAAGGCTCAGGCGGAATAACGAAAGGTCAGCATTCGATGCTGACACCTCAGTAGAGGACTGGAGCCAGGAGAAGGGAGAGATGAATTCCCAGAGCCAGCCAGCTCTGATGCCTGGTCACCTGCAGCCATACAAGAGGTTTCTCTACCTTTTAGCCCTCATAACCACCATGCACTGTACTACACATGCAGAAATGAGGCAGAAAGGTTAGTGACTACCCAAGGTCAGGTAAGCAAAGGCGGACCCAGGATATAAGACAGAACATCCCAGGCAGCAGATGAGCCACTGCTGAGGGCATGGTTAGTGCTCCTCCAGCAGGGAGCTCTCAGCTCCCCTCATCCAAGTCTCTCGGTGTTCATCCAAGTCTTCATCCAAGACTGGGCTAGCGGAGGAAACGAGGGAAAACAGTGGGAAGTTTGGTGGGATAGGAGGACAGGACTTGGAAGTGCCACTTGTGGTCAGCCATTCAGGGCAGTCAGTGGCCAGCATGAGCAGTTGCTGACCATCACTTCCAATAAGAGTCGTTGTTGCTCTGCACCAAGGCCACTCTCCGGTGACCCTAACCAGAGGCATGCCTGGCATAGCATCCCACAGCTCATATAAACTCTGGGTCCACACAAGTGCCAGAGTGAAGGAAAAACCCTGGCCAGTGGCCATGGGAGAGGAATACATTTTCTCCAGTTCTCCTCCAAGGCACCCAGTGAAAAGCCACCATTTTGATGTGGCTGGTCCTGTGGCTACAGCACCTGTGGCGTACACCTGATTCTGCACAGACACATACAATTAGGGGTTTTGGTTAAAAGGATAAATCCACACCCTGCACTAACTTTGGGTGGGGCATGTACACCGCCATGCACCACCACCCTCCAATGAGCCTTGAACAGAAGGGCAGTGCAAGTTACCCAAGCAGAGAGCCCCGCGGTGGCTGCCTGCAGCAGGAAATGCTGCTGCCCACCACAGCAGGTACAGACTCACAGCTGAGGGGAGTTTCAGCATCTTGGGTTTGTGGGTGTCTTCCACACTGACCATGGGAACTCAGTGACTGCATGATAACATGTGGGGTGTGGCTGGGTCTTTGGGCACAGAAACTAAACTGTACAAATCTGTCAGGTGGTTCCTTGTGGTTCCTGCAGTGCCACGAGTGGGGTTTTAGCCACCACCAGCCCAGCTCAGGCGGGGATCGGCTGGTAATAAAGGAGGTGAGAATGGATTTCACAAACCATGGTGATCAAGCTGCGCACGCTGACGAAAGAGCAGATCCACTACGACCAATCTGGTGTCACCCAGGTTGAACCCTTGCCGCACACACTTGCCCACAGACCACAATATGACACCTGCACCTAGCTCACATCTCCAGATATCCACTGAAAGAGAGTCACTCACCTAAGCCAAGAAGACACAGTTCAAAGATTAAAAACTAAGACTGGCACTAGTAGAAATGTTTAAACATAGTCATGGGAGGCATAGGAACTAGGGAGACAATATGACGCCACCACAGAAACTCAACAACACTTGAATTTGGAAATACAAAGATAAAGAGATGATGAAGCATGCAAAAAATAAATGCAAAAAAATCCTAAGATTACTGAAAAACAAAGGAAAGCAAATGTAGGAATTTAGCAAATCTATACATGACATGAATGAAAAGCTCTCCCACAAGACAAAAATTTTGAAGAAACGAAACAAATAATAGAAATGAGAATTTCAGTATGTCAGATAACACACATGCTTTTCATCAATTCAGGGAACCTACTCCAGGGTAGACTGTAATACAGCAGAGATATGCCAGGTCATGCCTCAGTAGATTAAAAAAGATGATAATCACAGCATGTACCTTTTCTGACCACCCTGGAATGAAGTTGGAAATCAATAACTCAGGAAGCTCTAGAATATATGTACCTCAAGGACCTAGAAAAACAACAAATCAAACTCAAAGCTAATAGAAATGAACAAAATTAGACATAAACCAAATCAGAAAACTATAAACCAATATCCCTGATGAAACTAGATGCAAAAATCCTCAACAAAATACTAGCTAATCAAATCCAACAACACATCAGAAATATCATTCACCTGCACGAGTGGGATTTATCCCTGATAGACAGGGATGATTCAATATATACAAATAGGACCTGGTGCAGTAGCCTAGTGGCTAAAGTCCTCACCTTGCACATGCTGCAATCCCATATGGGTGCTGGTTCTAATCCTGACAGCCCTGCTTCCCATCCAGCTCCCTGTTTGTGGCCTAGGAAAGCAGCAGAAGATAGTCCAAAGCCTTGGGACCCTGTACCCATGTGGGAGGCCTCGTAGAAACTCCTGGCTCCTGGCTTATAATCAGCTCAGCTCCAGTCATTGAAACCACTTGGGGAGCGAATCAGCAGATGGAAGATCTTTTTCTCTGTCTCTCTCTCCTCTCTGTAAATCTGCCTTTCCAATAAAAATAAATCTTAACAAAACAACAACAAACCGCTGAGTCAACTCTCCTAATGGAAAGCCCATTTGTGCCAGCTAGAAGGAAAGCTGGTAGTTGTGATGAGAGGAGAGTCAGAGGTGGAAGTGGAGGGAGGATGGCGAGCAGACACTGCATAGCTGGGGAGAAGACACCACACTTTGTGTCCTGTGCCTTCCTCCACCTGCTCCTGCATCCAGACTCCCAGTCCTTCCGGTTTCCTGAGTGTGAGAGCTCAGAAGAAAGGCAGTGTGCGAAGAGTGGTGACATGGACAGGTCCTCGGGGGTGGGAGTCAGGGTGTCTCCTGGATACTCCTCTCATTCACGGAAACACATATTACTGCTCAAGCTCCCTTTCTTTGCTTCCCACCTCTTCATTTTCCAGTGGGAACCTGGATCTCGACAGATGACCACTGAGATGATGGCCAGGGGTTTATTTCAGTCTCCAGATGGCTGTCCCTACCAGAATAGATTCAAATGAGGCCCAACTGACACAGTTAGCACCTGGCCTTCCTGTCACACATGACCCTCTGCTTGACTGGCAGCCTAGAGACAGGACTCAGACAAGCCCTGTTACTGGAGTCTCATCATACTTGGAGCCTCAGGTTGATTTGCAATTCATAAAGATCTCAAGGGATTCCTACTTCGGTTTTAAGAATCTCAAGAGAAGGAACTTTCCTGCCCTGGAAGTCTTATCATCTTGGTTGACATCAGAAGCTGAACTCACAAGGCAGATATTGTAGACCTTTATTATATAAACAGAAAAAGAATGGAAAGCAGTATTTATTGAATTGGCTGGATCTTTTAGAGCAAAATGAACATAATTCATTTTTATTTATCTGACACTAAAAATATTTCTGTCTGGAGCAAATGAATGTCTCTAGATCATTATCCAGCTATATTCTATTTAGTAGGATTTAGCTGGTCATACTAATTGTGATACTTAAAGTTCTCTTTGGGCCAATCTAGTCAGAAAGATGCCCCCATTTCCCTAAAAGCCAGCCACATATTACAAGGATGCTCTCTCCCTACCTGTCTGAACCTTCCCTATTAAGGAAAAGATAAATTTATTTGCATGCAAAAATATTATTAAATCTAGGCATGTATGTTAACTTCAAAAATGTTACAGAAAACACATCAATGCAAGCACTATGCATGAATATAAAAATGGTTTTGCTTCAAACTACACATATCTGTTTATTCTGTATTTCCATAAACTTCCTGAATAACCCTCACAGAAATCCTGGTAGACTACAAAACTTTCAAAGAAGGAGCAATCCGAGTAACTGAAGACATCTAATACCAAGTTCAACTGAAGAAAATAATGTGTTTAGAAACACACACACACACACACACACACACACACCTTTAACATTGGCATGGTTTGGCACAGATATGAATGAACACCTGTTATTTGTTAATTAATGCTTGAGTATAATGATGGTATAGCCAGTTAACAATTAAGAATTAGAAAACGCTCATGGGTACATGCCAATAGCTGTGAAGATTTTAAACTACTGGCCATTGTGAGTAAATATATAAAAAATATATTTATATGCAATATCTAAATTCTCAAATTTATCCACTCATGTCCACTTAGTTATAACTTGAAATTGTACCCTTTATGGAATGGAAAGTTAATAACCATTAACCTTGTCTATACAGAGCAAATGGGCAGGACTTGGGTACAGCAGCTAAGAAACTACTTGGAACATCCATAGCCCGTATCAGAGTGCCTGGGTCCAAGTCCTGGACCCACCTTGAGTTCCAGCTTCCTGCTGATGTATGCCAAGGATGGTGATGAGAATGGCTCAAGTCCTTGAGAGCCTGCCACCAATGTGCAGGACCTGGATTGAACTCTGGGAAGAATGTGGGTTCCTGGAATCAGACTGGCCCGCGTACCCCCTTTGCAGGCATTTGGAGCAGGAACTAGTGAAGGAGAAACTACCTTTTCAAACAAAATGGGGCGCACAGTGTTTGAAATGACATTCCCAATTGGCTACCTGCAAAGCTAGCAGAACTGGTGGTCTCTTACTCACTTGTCATAGATTTCCATCCAAAGTTGCCATGATAGCTGTTTCTTATTTAATCTTCTGTCAACTCTGGGAAAAATTTTCATCTAGTTTGCATCTGTGCATCAAGAGAAAAAAAGTAAATAATGTGAACATGATTTAAATGCTACATTAGTCCTCTTTGCCTTGGATTATTCAGTTGCTCATTTCAATTGGCATTTTATAAATGTGTGAATGAACTATCAAAGAGAAAACACAGTACTATTTTATAGTCTTATACATTACATGGGAAAATTAACAAAAGAAGAAATCTACATTAAAACACATTTTTAATAAACCCCACAACCTCTCTATCAGATTGATGTATTCTTTGGGTCACTATCACATGCTATTATCATTTATAATTGTTGCTTACCTTTATGCTTGAAGGGGGATTGTTAAAGTCTTTCATCTCACTATAATTATGTTAATAAGTATAGGCTGAATATTCCTTACCCAAATCCATGGGACCTGAAGTCAAGAGGTGCTTCAGATTTCGGACTGCGGAGAGAGTAATTTGGAATATTTGCAAATACATACTGAGATATCTTGGAACTGAGACCCATGTCCAAGATGAAATTCATTTATTTTGCGTACTTGTTATGTGCAATCTGAAGGTAATTTTATACAACCTTTTCAGAGCATCTGTGTTTTGCCTGTGACTGAATACAAGGGTCAGACTGAATTCTTGCCCGTCTAGCCTCATGGTCAGACCTGAAGCATTTTGAATTTTCGATGTATGGTTTAGAGTCCTCACCAGTATTGAAAAGCAAGAAACAATCGTGTATTACGGTGTGTCTGATTTGGAAAATAATAAAAAAAGCACAAAAGTAATGTGTCTAGTCATTCATGATTATTGTTAGTTTTTTTGGCCCACTTAAGTTCTTACATGCTGCTAATTTCTACAGCCAAGTTCCCTTTTCAGGATAAGCTTACCGCAAGCCAAAATGCCAGACACAGCAAGGTGCTTAGGAGGTCCTTCATTCCAACAACGTAGGAACAGGAGAGGGAGAGGGTGACGCGGGGCTGCCAAGGCAGGGGAAGGGGCAAGATGGAGAAGGACGAGGGAAGAGCCAGGAAAGGGGAAAAGGGTAGTGGGGCACACGTGGAGGCCATTTGTACAACCCAGGTGAGTCTGGAAGGTGTGGGGGCGTGGAGAATTGGGAGGGGCTGTGGGCGGACCCACAGGAGATGTGTAGGTGGGCGGGTTTAGGGAGCGGGGCTGTGAGAGAATGGTGGAGGGTCTCAGGTAAGATGCCATGAGGTTCCACTTCACTGGTGGATAACCAGAACCGTACATATTTGCCAACAGTGAGAAGGGGAAGCAGGAAGCGGCACCGGGTCCAAAACGGGATGTTTGGGTCACTCCTCACACCTATAGGATCAGTAGCAGGTCTGAGCTGGTCAACATTTTTCCATTCAACATGCACATATTGGATAATTTCTGTTTATCAGACACAGCATCAGATCCTGAAAGAGCTTTCTAATTTCTCTTTGAAGGTGACGATAAATTGGGCAAAGACTCATGTGACGGAAAAATTTTAGCAATAAGAAGGAGTATATCATTAGATTAAAAAAGAAAGAAAGAAAGAAAAATGCCTGATGGAAACCCAACATTCTTTGAGACTCCAGGCGCGTTGTGATACTGGAACAGTATTCTCTGGGAAAGGAAGAATTTTAGTTAGTCTATGAACTGAATTCACAACATTTGTTGAACATCTACTATGCTGTACTGGGTCAGGGCTGGTAGGGGAACAGGACACAAACCGACAAGAGTGTAAATCAGAGAGGGAACCAACACTCACCTCATGATACAAGGCCCAGAGGGTTGGATGTGGGAAGTGAATTGTGAGTGAATTTGCTGGTATCAAACAAGGCAGGCAGAGTGCTGGGGATTCCTCAGGCAGGTTATCCCAGAGCTGGGGCTAAGCCGGCGGTGGAGACAAACCCCGGGGAGGCACCCCAAGTGAAAACTGCTGCTAAGGAAACAAAAGTTTGTAATTAAAACAAACAAAAAAAGCAGGATTTAGCAGTTACTGGATCTAAAGGGCAGGAGTAGGGCCAAGACATCTAGACATAAAGGAAGAAAATGGGCAAAAAAATGAAAGGGAGGGAATTACTAGGGGAATGGTGGGAGGCTGTTTTATAAACACCAAGGCAAGGGGAAGGGGAGCAGGGGAACAGAGCAGGAACTTCTAAAAAGGTGTAAATCCCCCATGGGTGTGGCTGCCAGGGTGATTAGTCTTGCCCAAGGTTCCAGGAAACCCTTGGATTTCCTCCTCTGACAATTGCTTCAGTGTCCTGGGACAATGACCAAGGAAGTGGCGCAAAGAATATGCATTAAGCTTGTAAAGAACTGACCAGAGCCTCTTTGCCTGGCCATCCAGGGTCACTCACTCAACAGGAGTGAATTCAGCTGAGTAATTGAAACCGCCCTGCCCACTGATTAGGTGCTTGACAGCATCTGGTCTTGTTAGTAGGTAAAATAATAAGTAGCCACTTAAAGATATTTGAATTGGTTTGGGGTCTTTTTAATTTGAAAAAAAAAAATTATGCTTGTGTACACCACGACACAACTCCTGGCTGTTGTTGGCAGAATTGGACCCTTGGGTACAGAATCGGCTTCAACGTAATCATGTTCCCAGGATTTCAGCTTAGAAACAGTACCCAGGAAGGGGTTTTAAACCTGGCTAGTGATGTTCTTGTGTGAGAACTGGGTGTTTAGCCTAATGCTAAGGTGTATTACTCCAGAATTCCGTGCTTGGCTCCACTGCAGTAGCTGGGTTTCTGCCACCCATGCGGGGGACCTGGATTAAGTTCCCAGCTGCTAGGCCCAGTCAGGGGATTACAGTGGACATCTGGGGAGTAAAGCAGCAGATGGACACTCTTTTACCCCCTGTCGCTCAAAAATAAATCAAGTAAAATTCTTCTTAAAGTAAAAAAGAGAAGGCTAAGGCAATTTTGAACATCATGTATAATTAGGCATCACTAAGCAAGCCAAATAGTGACCAGGCTCTACATGTATTGTGGGTTCACTGGTATGCTCAATCCATCTTGATCTATATCTAAAACTACCTCAGCCACCATCAGAAGTCAAGATTCCCCAAGTCATTCATCATAAGAATGCTCATTTCTATATCATTCTGCAAAAACTAATCTAAGTCAACCTCCCACACCTATGTTCTTGAAATTCCCACTGGACCCCAAGAACACAGCAAATATTAGAAAGACTGTTGTATCCAACCACCTGGGTCTAACAGTGTGACCAAAAGCAGTCTTTACCTAGTCTCCCTTTGCCTACCTGCCAAATTATTTCACTCTAACATCTCAGCTTCTAAATAAATGCCATCCAGTCAGTTGATGAGCTCCAAACCTAGGCTTCATTATTGTAACTTTCTGTTACTCCTACATATGAGGTCTTTCCAAAATTCATGAAAAAAATCCTACTATGAAAGAATTTATGCATGCATTTCAATTTTTTTTATCAAAACAAATTTACCGCTTGTATTAGTTTTCTATATCTTCAAAAAAAAAATACCTAAGACAAATACTTTTGGGGAGAGTTCTCTTTTGGCTCATGGTTTTACACATCCGTAGTTCTAGATTTGGCGAGCTCCAGTGGGTTAGCATCCAGTGAGGGCAGATGGCAAACGTGAAAGCAGGATCGCATGGTGAATCAGCAAAGAGGATACCTGAGTCCAACTCAGGTGTTTACATCAGCACTCTCACAGAAAGGACTTTCCTGGAGCATCTCCTCAGTGCCCTAGGCTCCTCCCAAATCCTCCTCAACACCATCACTGGACTGAATTTCTTCCCTGATTTTTTTTTTTTAACCACCAACTTATGATTTTCTGGGGTATAAATATGAGCATGAGTTTAGGAAAAAAAATGTTCCAAACATAGCATGTTCTGAATTAAAATCTTTACAAGACTTTATTTATTTTGAAAGTCAGAGTTACAGAGAGAGTTCTTCCATGTGCTGATTCATTCCCCTCAAATGGTTTCAGCGGCTACAGGGACTGGACCAGGCCGATTCCAGGATCCAGGAGCTCCATCCAGATCTCCCAATGGGCGGCAGGGGCCCAAACACCTGGACCAGGAAGCTGGATTGGAAATGAAGCAGCAGGGACACAAACCAGTAACCATATAGGATGCTAGCAACACAGGCAGGGGCTTTACCTGCTATGCCACAATGTCTACTCCCTTCTTAATTCTATTTTTTCACAAACTTTTTAGAGCATCTCATATTAGCAGTTTAGCCAGCTTAGTTTCATGTTGTATTCTGAAACAGACTGTTTTACAACGTCTCTGCTTCCACTTCACTATCAAACAAGCCTTCCTCTTCTCTCACCTACATCACTGCTATTGTGTTTCATCCCAGCCTCTTTCCTGAACCCTTCAGGTCATCAGAGTGATCTTTCAGAACAATCTGTCAGAATCTCCCTTCCCTGTGGAAACCCCCCATCCATGAGGAAACCCAGGCTCCTTGGCTTGCTTCCAATCCTAGCATCGTTCACAATGGAGCTTCCATGTCTCCTCCCCAGGGCAGCTCTGCAGTCACTGCCTCCTGTGCTGCCTTATTGTGTCTTTAGTGCTCATGTGGGTGTCTGGCATACCTTTAATAAATATTTATTTTTATTAAAAATCCAGATCACATTCATGGAGAGAAGGAGAAATGAGAGAATGATCTTCCATCTGCTGGTTCACTCCCCAAATAGTTTCAACAGCTAGAGCTTCCATCCACTGGTTCACTTACAAAGCACCCACAGTGGTCGAAACTGAACTGATCCGAAGCCAGAAACCAGGAGTTTCTTCTGGGTCTTCCAATGGGTCACATGGGTGCAGAGTCCCAAGGCTTTGGACCATCCTCTACTGCTTTTCCAGGCCACAAGCAGGGAGCTGGACAGGAAGTGGAACAGCCGAAACACAAACTGGTGCCCACATGGGATGCTGACACATGCAAGGTGCATATTTAGCACTTGAGCCATCACACCACTTGGCCTTGACATATCTTTTATGTCTGTTTTTAAAATAATCAACCAGTTCCAGAAGATTAACTTCTTGAGAATGGGGACTCCTCCAAGTTCATACTACGTCCCCATAGTCTACCATAGAGACCGGCACAGAGAAAGGACCCAAAAATACTTTAAAAAATTGTTAAGAAAAAAAAAAAAACTGTGTGTTTGTGTGTGATAGAGAGAGAGAGAGACTGAGATTTTCAGTCTGGCCAGGGCTAATCCAAGCTCAACCCTGGACATCTGTCCAGATCTTCCTCATGTGTATCAGGGGCCTAAAAACTACTTCTGGTTGACTGAAAATTAAGGTACTTGCCTAAATACTTGGGTTATTGGCCTTAAGCAAGATTTTATAATAACTGTATGATCACACCTGTAGGCTTGCTGACAGATCTAAAATACTGTAATGCTCTCCGTCCTATCTCATAATGAAATGGTTCTTGCCATTTCACTGACCACTTTCCTCCCTGTGAAGATGACCTGAGCACATAGACTTTGGATTTCTTCATTTGCAGCCTCCTCATCTCCCCTCTGCCTCATGCTGGGTGACTTGTCATTCCTGAAACACTTCTGCCAGAACGCCTTTATCTCCACTATGCAGATGAAGACTTGACCAAGCTCACAGCTAATTGCTTTTACCATTCTCTAACCTCATTTATTTGCAGAAGATATCTAGGTAAATCTCCATGAATGTTGTTTTTGAATAAAAATAAACTTGCATGAGGCTGAAAGCAGTATGTTTTATGTGCAACAATATGTATATATAGAGATTTATGAAGATAAAATTCCTTACTGAATTATGATAAATTTTGTAGAAGACTGCAAATATACTTATTAAAAATTATAGATGTTTATAATACACTAAGGAACAAAATCAGTTTTTTTGGCTAAGTTAACTAACTGAATCCATTGCTCTGAGTTCAGAGCCCAGAGCCATATATACTATATAATTTTGATTTCCCATTAAGTGTTGAGTAAGGCACTATGACAGATGTAAGCAGTGACATAATTTGTATATTATCACTTAGATAGGTAATAAATAATGCTAAATAAGTTCTGAAGTTTCAGTATAATGTTCTCTAGGCTAGAGCTATAGAATAATACTCATTACAACAAAAAAAGTGGAGATTGAATCAATGTTAAAAATGCTTTGAGAGGAAGTATGTATATTCAAAATGTTTTAAAAGATCATGAATACTTCATGGAACTCCTTTTTTTGTTTTAAATATTTATTTCTTTATTTGAAAGTTGGACATATAGAGAAAGTAAGAGACAGTGGGAGAGACAGAGAGGTCTTCCATCTGTGGGTTCACTCTCCAGATGTCTTCAACAGCTGATGCTAGGCCAGACCAAAGGCAGGATACAGAGGTTTCTTCTAGGTCCCCAAAATGGGTTCACGTACCCAAGTACTTGGACTGCTCTCTATGGATTTTCCCAGGATGTCAGCATGGAGCTGGAGCAGAGGTGGAACAGCGGGGACACATCCTGGTGTCCTCATGAGATGCTGGCATCACACATGACAGTTACATCCAGTACACTACAATTCTGGCCTGAAAGTTTTATTTTGTTAAGCAGGAATATAAAAAGTTTTGTGATTTGGCTGATTGGATGAAATAAAACACTAGAATGCCAAGTCTCTGTTCTTATGGGAATATTTTTCCTTCTTCATTGTTTCCAATTTACTACAATGTGGTCACTGGCTCGAACCTACCTATTATGTGTTTCTTCTATAGGAAGATCATGTTTCTCACTATCATGACGCTGGAATATATTTCTGCACAGACACTGGGGAAAAGCCAGAATAAAAATGTTTGTCTCAAGGCCATGATTGTCCAGATGAATAGAAAGTAAGTTTTTCCCAGACACTGTGTTATTTCAATCTCTCACCTCTTTTGGAGCTGTTATCACAGCTTTTAGAACACGACATTAATAAGCTCTTTCTGAAGAGAAGTAACCTGGGTCTTGCTGAACACTCTGCAAACTAATACACATTTGAGCCCTGCAAGAATGTTGTACTTCTGTTTATTAATAACTCTCTCCTATCACCAAACGTAATAATCTTCATCACTCATGCAGGATGCAGTTGACACCTTCATAAGGTATCTGTTTCTCACCGAAAGTAGTATCTGTTTTCCACATCGTTGAAAATATTTACATAATCCCCAAGTGCCTCAATGCATAAATGAAAATTGTTTTCATTTCCCATTTACATGGAGTAGTCCACCAAGTGTAATGCCAGTTTACTGTGTTTCATTTTCTCTGTGAATAGTTCATCAAATGCTTTCTTCTGTCTTGGAGTAAAGTAGTTTATCCAATCACCCACCACTCCTGGAAAAATTGGAAACGCATTAGATAAGAACCAATTTAAATGTATAGTCGTCACAAAAGAAATTTGCCAGCTTTATAATAAAATGTGAACATTTGGTATCTCCTGGTGATAAGATAATGGAGGGATTAAAATTCGTTTGCTTACCTGTTGCCTCAGTTTCTTCTAAAGAGTGGTATATTAATTTGTGTAGGGGTTTTTTTTTTAATTTTCAATTTTAACTTCTTTTTCTTGAGAGATAGAGACAGAGCTCCCATGCGCTGGTTTATTAACCCATGTGCTCACTGCGGCTGGCGCTGGGCTGAGGCGGTAGCTGGGGCTGGGCTGAGGCGGTACCAGGGAGCTGGGCTGAGTCGGTACCAGGGAGCTGGGCTGAGGCGGTAGCTGGGGCTGGGCTGAGGCAGTATCAGGGAGCTGGGCTGAGGCGGTACCAGGGAGCTGGGCTGAGGCGGTAGCTGGGGCTGGGCTGAGGCGGTACCAGGGAGCTGGGCTGAGGCGGTAGCTGGGGCTGGGCTGAGGCGGTAGCTGGGAGCTGGGCTGAGGCGGTACCAGGGGGCTGGGCTGAGGCGGTAGCTGGGAGCTGGGAATTCAGTGCACGTCTCCCAGGTGGGTGGCAGAAACTCAATTACTTGAGCCATCACCGCAGCTTCACAGGCTCTGAATTAAAAAGAAGCTGAAGCCAGGAGCTAGAACCGGGTATCAAGCCTAGGTAATCTAAGAGAGGACTGGGCACTGTGGCTCAACTGCTTGTTCAAATGCTTACCCCTAGGAAATTTAAAAAGTTTTTTCCTAAAAAGAAGGAAAGCAATGGGCCCGGCACATTAGCCTAGTGGCTAAAGTCCTTGCCTTGCATGTGCTGGGATCCCATACGGGTGTGCCAGTTCATGTCTTGGCTGCTCCACTTCCTGTCCAGCTCATTGCTTGTGGCCTGGAAAAGCAGTGGAGGATGGCCCAGGGACCCTGCACCTGTGTGGGAGACCCGGAAGAAGCTTCTGGCTTTGGATCGGCACAGTTCTGGCCATAGTGGCTACTTGGGAAGTGACAGTGGACAGAGATCTTTCTGTATCTCCTTCTCTAAATCTGACTTTCCAATGAAAATAAATAAATCTTTCTTTCTTAAAGAGAAGCATAAAAATGTGTAAACGTGATAGATTTTATTACAGAAAGCAAAGAGTTTTCAAAGCTAATGTTAATAAGCACATGAAACAGACCAGTGTGGACATTATCTGCTTTCCTCTCTTGCCTCCTCCGCAGCTGAAGCTGTACTGAAGAGCTACCACAGGATGGTTATTGTATGAAACTAATACCAGACAATGGAAAGCAAACACCACCTGTGTGACATCCTCGCCTTGAATATACGGCCTTCACACTCAGTCCCTGAGCCCTTCCTGAGCAGGCAAACTCCCTTTGTCAGTCCTGGCCACCAGACCAACTGGACAGGACCGTCCTTGTCGCCTCCACTGGACACACTGTGCCAAGCCTCAACTCTGGCTCTTGTCCATCAAGGGAAAGTATCTTGGGACAAACATAAATAAAAATACAACATACCAAAATGTATGAGACACAGCAACTGCAGTACCAAGAGGGCATTTTAGAGGGAGAAATGCTTCTGTAGCCTGATCTTACCGCTCAAGTATTTAGTAGAAGAAGGAAAAAATCAAATCCAAGTGGATAGAAGGAAGAAAGCAATGAAGACTAAAGCAGGAATAAGCAAGACAGAGAACAGGAAACAGAGGGAAAAATCAACAGTACCAAGAGCTCATGTGTTTAAAACAATAAGGAAATTGACAAGTATGTCAGCTAGACCGAAGAAAAGGCTCAGAAAATTAAGACTGATTGGACTCAACTCTTGCCTTGACCATGTGCTAGGGATGTGACTTTGGACAAATTACTCAGGGGTTTAGTGTCTCAGAAATATATGGCGAGCCAGTCTACTGTCAAATTTCAGCAAGATACGCAAGGCGTGCACCTGGCTCGCAGTAAGCACTCAGGAACTGTTACCAATGTTTACGTAATTTTCTTTAATTCTCAGGACTCCAGTAGTGGGCGTTCCCCTCCTCCATCTCCCCTCCCCATTTTCCCCTGCATTTTACAATAATATAATTCTTCAGCTGCGGTCTCGGTTCCAGCATCTGCTCTTTACATGTGTCATGATATTGCAGATATAATCAACAGTAGAGAGTCTGGTACTTGGTTGTCATTATATATGTAACAGTTGTGTCGGGGGCCTGTTTCTATTTGGAAGTAAAGATGCACAGTGCAGTTTTTCTTTGATTCTTGGTACTCCATCATACTGCTCATTTATGAGATTACAAGTGTATGCTTCTTTACCTATACATCTTTTCATTTTATGTTTTTGGATGAAGGTTGTCTTATATCAGAAAGAACATATGATATTTGTCCTTTTGGGATTGGCTTATTTCACTGAGCATAATGGTCTCCAGTTGGGACCACTTTATTGCAAGTGGTAGAATTTCATTCTTTTTAATAGCTGAGTCGTATTCCATAGATTAGATGTACATAGTATTTTTATCCAATCCTCTCTCAGTGGGTATCCAGGTTGTTTCCACGTCTTTGCTACTGTTGATTATGCTGTAATGAATATAGGGATGCAGGTTGCTTTCTCATATATAGGCATCACGTCTTTGGGATACAGCCCAGGAGTGAGATATCTGGGTCATGTGGTAGATGAGTTTTCAGTTGTCTGAGCACTCTCCTTGCTGACTTCCACAGTGGCTGCAGAAGACTACAATCCCACCATCTAGGGTTTAACTGTTACAAGTACTATTGTGACATGAATCCTACCTGTCAATTTTTCCACACTCCTATAGTTCTACCCCCAATATCTGATACCTTTGGATCCATGGTCTTCTCATTTGTCACCTTATCTCTGTGTCCACCGTTGTCTTTGCTAAAAGATTAGCTCTATTTTTGACTTCAAAGTAAAGGCAGACATAAATTCTTTGTAAAGACAAATTTCTCTGCCAATGAGTCAGAATCAGTGACTCTGAAATATTTATTTTCAGGGGCTAGATTCCCACCCTCACCTCCTCAACTCAATGGAAGTGGACACGTGAACATCAAAGGTGAAAGGGGCAAAAATACAATGTTTCGTCAAACTCTTAAATATCCATCAATCAAATTTGAAATAATTATTTATTACTGCAGTATTAATGATTTTGTGACTATTTTTAGGATGTATATTATATGAGTGAAGTTGAACATCTTTTCACTGGATTATTGTTTATAGCCCTCATTTATTTTCCTTCTGAACTAGAGTCTGCTTAGTTTTTAATTTGTTGACCTCTTAGTACAGCCATTAAGCATTTGAATATAGAGAACAGAAAATACTTAGTCTCAAAAAAAATTTTTTTAGAAAGAAAGTGGCAAGATAAAACTACAGTTGTCCCTAAGTATTGACAGGAGGTTGATTCCAAAACGTCCAAGTATACTAACCTCTGCAGATACTCAAGTATCTCATAGAAAAATAATGCCACGATGTTGGCATATAACCTATGTGCAGCCTTCCCTGCCCCCTGCTGAGTTCATCTTTGGACCACTTAATGCACCTGATATAATGAAAATGCTCCATAAATACTTGTTATAATGTATGGTTTAGGCAGCAATGACAGGAAAAAAGCCTACTTGTTCAGTGTGGAGTCAAGTTTTCCTACCTATTTTTGCTCCGCAGTTGGTTGCGTTCACACCTACAGAACTTGTAGATATAAGGGACTGACTGTGCTCCCCCATACACACCTGAGGCCCGGAACGCTGCACCTGTCTGGCTTACCTTTCCGGAAGACCAGGCTCCGGTTGGATGTAAGTGCACAGATGGTGTGACTGGTGTCACACTTTTCTTTGACTGCATTAGTTTTCATTTCGTTGAAAGATACTTTCTCGACAATCTTGCTGATGTCGCTGTCACTCAAGCTGATACTGAGGAAAGTAGTGATTTTCTTTATGTTTTCAGAAAGATCCTGAAGCAAGCAAATTTAAAGAAAAAGTGCTTTTATTAAACAGCACATTTGCTCAAAATATCAAAGTATAATTCACTGATTGCTTGTTTTACTTAATTTGATTTAAATTTTGATTGTTAGACAACAAAGAGGACTTACTTTTTTCATTTCTTCATAGAATATAATTAGAACATTTTTGTCATTTTTGTGTTCTTCCCAGCTTAAAACATGATCAAACCAGGATCCATACACAACTGGAGGAAAAGTGAATTGTTGAGTGATTGGCAAACACTATGACCATTGTACCTGGATTTTCCCCATTAAGGTGAAGAAGTCAACTTGAAGCATATACTTTGCAGATGCTGGATTACAGCATAATTTTGATTCAGATTACAGCCCAATTTTGATTCTAAATGCCAATATCTTTTAATAAGCTCAGTGTCTGAACCACTGCACTAGCTACCTACTTCTAACTGCATCTGAGAGGGAGGGAAGGGGGGAAGGAGAGTAGGAGAGGAAGGGGACAGGGGAGAGAAAGGGAAAAATCAGTCTTCCACAAGTGCTTGTTCTAGAAAGTGGTTGTTCATTTTTAGAAGAGAACATGAATCCATCATCCCCTTATCACTCACACGGTTATTGGGGTAATTATAAGATAAGTTGTTGTGTAAGCTACAGAAGCAGCATGGGATTTCTAGGAACGGATGACTCTGTCCTGGAAACTCTTCTAAGTATCAAAATGATATTTAGAAGACTTTATTTAACCATAGTTTTAAATGCACAACACAAAAACTATGAAGTAGTAGAGTTCCCTTACCCATCGACCCCTGCTATCATTTTATATTGTGCGATCTGTTTGTTATAATTTATTGAATCACATTTAGTTTCCCACTCACGTTTTAGTTATCCAGTCTCCTTCAGTCCACCCTCCCCTGCCCATATACAGTAATGGCCATTCTCTATAGAGGCCTTCCGTAGCCAACTTTCCATCTTGGTTGTGTGGTGAAATCTAAGTGTTTGGGGTTTGTGGACTGAGGTTCCTTGTAAGTAGACAATTCTTACGAATTTTGGGTTTTCCACCTGTTTGCTTGTCAGAGACGAGGCTTTGGTTGTTGAGTTAGCAGCTGAAAGCATGGCAGGCCTCTCTATCCTATCTAACGGATCCCTCTCATGGGCCATAGAAGTTCCATTTAGTGCCGATGGCTATGTCCTCCACATCTTTACTCTGAGAATTTGTTAGTTTCTCTGTATAGGAGTTGGCAAACTAGGTGGCTTTATCATGCAGGAATGAACTGGAGCTAGATCACAAACCGACAGATTCTTAGATCAGAGATTCTGATGTGTCTGAGGCTAACACGGCATGAGAACAACATCAAAAGCCACCTATGCCTCCATCTTCCCCAGCAGGTGCTGTGACTTGGCACAGATAATCCCTATGCCTGGCTTCTTGGGCCACTGCCCCAGCGTATCACCACTCACGGCTCTAGTGTGCACCAGTAGGTGCAGCAGCCTGGTCTGGAAAGGCCCATGATGCCCACTCTCTTTTCCTCCATGTCGGTCCTGCGTCCAGCCTTAGCACTCCTGCCACCGGTGGGTACGATGACATGGCCTGGGATCCCCATGGCACAGGCTCCCTGGGGCCCCCTTTCTGACTCACCCTCAGCCCTGGCTCTTTCATGCTGGCGATATGCATCTTTTCTTACACGTAGCCAATGTGGGTCCCTACGGTAGAAAACTGGGTTGACTCTAGTAACATTAATGTAATTTCAGAAATTCTTTTTTCAAAATACATAGTTATTTTCTTACCCTTTGTTTTCTCAAAAACCAAAGCCCTGCAAAACTGTAGTTATTTTGGAATTAATTATAAATCAATTTATTCAAAGATACCATGTTTGAAATGTCTGGAGCAATGTCTGGCAGACACTGTTGGTTTTATAAATGATTATTTGACGAATCGAAAGCCAGCAGATCATCAGGAAATTACTATCAGAACGGTCCTCTTTTGCTTTGGATATGAGCTGGAGTTTAAGTTTTGGGTGATAACGATGCATGAAATCATGTATACTGCAGTATCTTAAATTACTATTTTATGCTTTATGACTGAAGCTAGTCCACAAGGATCTTGTATGGGCACTGGTTTGTATCTTGGCAGCCCCACTTCCCATCTAGCTCCCTGCTTGTGGTCTGGGAAAGCAGTGGAGGACAGCCCAAAGCCTTGGAACCCTGCACCAGCGCGGGAGACCAGGAAGAGGCTCCTGACTTCAAACTAGCTCAGCTCTGGCCGTTGCGGCCACTTGGAGAGTGAACCAGTGGACAGAAGATTTTTCTCTTTGTCTTTCCTCCTCTCTGTATATCTGCCTTTCCAATAAAAATAACTCTTAAGAAAAAAGAGTTAATATCAACCAAAGACAAATCTGAACAACTCTACTTTTAGCCTCGAAGTAAGTAAACAGACTTGTTTTCTCAACAAGGTGAGCTATAAGCTGTTGCTTAGGTTCCCAGCTAAGACGCCCATGTTCCAGATCAGAGTGCTTGGGTTAGATCCCCAGCTCTGGACCCTGACTCCAGATTCCTGCTAGGACACATTTTGAGAGGCAGTAGTGCTGAGCAGTGTCGGCTCCAGTAGCTGGAGACATACTTGGCATTTTCACACTGGGACACCTGGCTGGAGTTCCTTGTACCCAGCACTGGCCTGGCCCAGCTCTGACAGTCTCTCTCTCTCTCTCTCTCTCTCTCTCTCTCTCTCTCTCTCTCTCTCACTCTCTCTCTCTTTCTGTCTCTCTCACTCTCTCCCCTTTTCCCTCTCAGATGCACTTAGGAGTAGGTAGTAGCTAGTGCGGTGGTTCAGACACTGAGCTTATTAAAAGATATTGGCATTTGGAACCATATTTAGTTGAAACAATATTAAAACTGGGCTGTAATCCAGCATCTGCAAAGTATATGCTTCAAGTTGCCTTCTTTACCATAGTGGGTAGGGGAGGATGGGCTGAAGGAGACTGGATAACTAAAACGTGAGTGGGAAACTAAATGTGATTCATTAAATTATAACAAACAGATCGCACAATATAAAATGTTAGCAGGGGACGATGGGTAAGGGAACTCTACTACTTCATAATTTTTGTGTTGTGCGTTTAAAACTATGGTTAAATAAAGTCTTCTAAATATCATTTTGATACTTAGAAGAGTTTCCAGGACAGAGTCATCCGTTCCTAGAAATCCCATGCTGCTTCTGTAGCTTACACAACAACTTATCTTATAATTACCCCAATAACCGTGTGAGTGATAAGGGGATGATGGATTCATGTTCTCTTCTAAAAATGAACAACCACTTTCTAGAACAAGCACTTGTGGAAGACTGATTTCCCCATGCTGGTCTCCTGCTTCTCCATCCCACACTAAGCAACAACAGCCCAGTCCTGGGTTACGTCAGTCTGGACTCACAGGTGTTGCAAGGTGTTCCAGGGTCCTAGTTAGGGGTCAAGGTAGAGATGGAGATCCAGTGTCACACCCATGGTCAGAGGTTATTGAGCTTGCATGTCATGTTTTCAGGAGAAAATATATTGCAACACGTCTCAGAATGGATCAAAGAATGAGAACAGAGTCTGCTCATAATTTGAGAGCCCGCTGTTCAATTAACCACTGATTAATTTATATCTCTCACCTTGTTGCAAGATTAAGTAAGCCTGCCCAAAGAACTTGATGCCTGTGTCTTCCTGCTAATATGGGAAAGTGAATTAATGTGATACTTGAAAAGTGTTTTGAAACAGCATTGTAACAGTTTTAAATCCAGATCCTCAATGTCCAGGTTATCAGTAGACATGTAAACTTAAGGGAATTGGAGCTTCCACCCTAGGGAAACACAAGCTTCCTTTTATAGCAGAGGGCTTTTTTTTTTTTTTTATCTGTTTGATATGCCTACATAACTGTTTCTCTGCTTCCCTAAATTACTCATCTGAATGTCCCCCAAAAGAAGCTGCTCTCTTCATCCAAGCAGTGTGTCTCAGGGGTCTGGAGATGAGTCACTATTCCCTAGAAATGCTCAGAGCCTTTCTGTTGGAATCCATGTTTCTCTGAGCTTCATGTTCTTGGAATCCACTTCCTCTTTTTTTTTTTTGTCTCAGACATCAGATCCAATCGTCAGTCACCTACAGACTCAGTGAGGTCACCACCTTCGGTGTCATCTCACATTTTGCCATCACCTGTGGTGGCTTCCATGGAAGGCTTCCAGAATACCCTTCTCTGACCATTTTTGCCCCCATCTTTCACTTTCTTCCCCTTGTTCATTTCTGCAATCATTTTCTTGCCAATATCTTCTACCTACCTGCCTTCTAATTGTTTATTTCAATCAACTGAAAAAAAAAGCCACTCAGTATTGGGTCAAAACACCTCACCTTCTTGTCTTCTCTCCTGTTGCTGATGGAGAAACTTCCATGTCTGTAGTTACACCTCTGTAAATTCATTTTTCCAATTTTAAGGGCCCCAAGTCTCACTATTAAGTATATTTGTCCTGCATGAACATGTTCTATTCTTCACAAAGCCTACTCCAAGCCTTCTCTACTTTATAGCAACCTTTCTCCTGTTCTAATGAGTATTTTAGCATCTAGCTTCTAGAAAGCACTCAGAAGTCAGTTGTGTAGAAAAGCAAAACTCTATGCAATGAAGTGGTCTAGGAAACAGAGTATTCATACAAGACTTAAGAGGGTTCTGTAGGAAGAAAGGAGTGTAGAATGAGAAGATATTAGTTCCATTGGTTTAATACTTTATCCTGATATAATCAGCACATAATTTATAGTTACTGATTACTTTCAAAAACAGATGTGTATTTATATATTCTCTGAAAGGTAAATTATATGATTACATAAATGTCTAGCTTATCAGTCTCCTTACCATATTGTCTAATTATGAAACTCAGACCTATGGCTACAATTAGAGAGGGGTATAGGATTACCTCAGTTGTAATAGCAGGCCTTAGATGTAAGATGATGCCATAGTTGTTAAATAAATTACTTATAATAATACTTAGGTGAAACTATTTAAACATTTTGTGCCTAGTAACAAGCAATATTATGCTTATTATAGCATAGTATTTCTATAGCATATGTCAGCTATGATTTGATTTGACTTTCTGATCAAATGAATCCTATGAAGCAGATCGCTTTGTTAGTCCTTGTTTGTACTAGGAGCACAGGTCTCAGAATGGCTAAGTTACTTGCACAACAATTACAGCTGGGACTTCAGGTCAAATCTTTTGCCTCCCCTGCCTGTTGTAACACACTATGTTCTCATTTGCAAGACACACCAACCCTTGCAAAAGTCTTCGAGGAACAAATCTGAAACATAGTCATAGAGAGAGAAACTTCAAAAAGTTTGTGAGAAACTGTGAAAATCATACATTGCTTTTCATAACATATCTTTCCCCTGAACTTTAGGAAGACTCCCTTAGAAAATACACACACGCACAGAAAAACAGTCTTATCCCACATAGGAAGCTACTGTTTCCATCTGTATGGATTCTTAAATCCATCAATTTCTAATGGAAAAGGGATTTTTTAGGTCAGATCATTTATATGAGAACACTTACAGGTAAAATCATTTTCCAACTGGAATTCTACTCATTTGCTTAATAGGATGTAGGATAATCACCTTAATTTTTTTTCCCAATCATACACTACTCTCCTACCCCCAGATATTCAGCTATGATTTGTAACGATATGCTTGCAACAGTCGTTCCACTAACACCAGTTGACTTCACTAACTACACTGTGGTCTAGGCTGGCAGTTTAAAAAATTGATGTACTAATTCAGTATATTTAAAAATATTTTAGTACATTAAAATTGATATATTAATTTGAGCGACAGAGAGATGGTAAGGGAGTGGGACAGAGAGAGCTCCTATGCTCGGTTCATGGCTCAAATGCCTGAAACAGCCATGGCTGGATCAGAGCCAATGCCACGAGCAGGGAACCCAATGCAGGGCTCCTACATGTAAGACAGAAACACACTGCTGGAGCCATCACTGCTGCCTCGCAGAGTGTGGATTGGCAAAGAAAGTTTGAGTCAGGAACCAGAGCAAGAATTCAAGCCGAGGCACTCCACTGTGGTACATGGACATCATAATTGTTAGGCTAAAATCCTGCCCTGGGCTGACATCTTCGTGGCTGTGTTCATAGAAAAATAATCTCAGAACAGAAGCAATGACAGTCCTGCTCCAGCCTTCCCTCATTAGAGCACGCTGAGCTGTGCTTTGCCTTCTAGGCATTGCACAGTAATGTGGATGTGCAAGATAAAAGCTTGTATGGCAGAGGGCTGGAGACCCACGATGTGGAATAATGGAAGGCAAAAACAGCATTTCTTGTCTTGAGGTAAAGCAGACTTCAGGTCTGTTCTAAAAAAAAACCAATTAATGTATTTAAACTCTGCTTAATCCAAAAATGGAATTGAGGTGGAAGGAAGCATGCTAGCTATCTCCAAATATTTAGAAGGCAATCATGGGAAAGTGGAATTAATGATCAGAAGGCCCTTTTGTTTTTTCGATAGATTATGGCACAGAAGTAGTGGCAAAGGTTTCGGAGCTGACAGCTGGCTTTAAATCCTTGATCTGCTCCTGATTGGTGATGCCTCAGTGGACAAGGTGTCTGCCCCCCAAAGGTTTGCATCTTCACTCTTCCCAGCTATGAAACCAGGACAATAACATGTACTTCATGGTACACTGCTGAGGATGAAACAAAGTAATGTTTGCATTAGCGCTTAGCTATGTATTTACTGCACAGTAAAATTTTTGTTTATTTAAAAAAAAACTTTCAAGTTCCAAGACAGAATATGCTGCTTTGGGGGTTGGTGAACCTGCTGCAAGGACTAAGATGTTCAAAGTTGGCATATACAACACTGGGGGAGTGTTGGAAGGGTGATTCACTCAATGTATACGTGTGGCCAGATAAATATTAGAATATCATTCCTGAAGCATTATGATTCTAACTAAATGTATATGATTAGTGAAGAAGGAAAGTATATCAGAAGAAGTTAAAAGGGTATGAGCCCAGCATCTATTAAAGAGAGTAAAGCAAACTACAAAGCTATTGTCTGTGAGTTGCCAGTGTCTTCATGGCAACAGCATACACCTGCTGTCATTTCTCGGCTGTTACCAAGCTTCACAATTTATAAGCAAGATAGCAAAGTGAGCAGTGAAGTTCTACCCTAGGCCCAGTTAGGGAGACCTTGTCTGTGTACTCACTGTTGTCCATGCATATCTCCTCTCAATTCTGTTGTCTCAATCTAATATTTTTGGTTTACTAAAAGTTTTAGGAATTGAGAATAATTCCCTTTTTATGCTTTTAACATCTTCTGAGTCCTGGGGAGAGGGATAAACCCTAAGCTTATGGCTGGCAGCAAGACCAGCATGTTCTTGCACAGCCCAATTAAATCATGTTTCAGTGTGCGGTTTTCAGGATACTTTGCTAATTTTGATGTCACTGATTATTTCAAAATTTAGTTGCGGAACCTGTTTTTGTCTTTTCTATTGGCTTATTTGAATTGGGTCATTTATCAGGCAGGTATATACAAGGGTGTGGCATGCTTCAGGATACCCATTTAGAAGTCTGCTTTTTCTCTCAGCACTCTAATCAACGCATAATTATTTCACTGGAAAGACTCGAAGTATTAAAAAAAAAAACAACAGCATTCATATACAGAATTCACCTCTGTTTGGAAAACCTCAGTCATTTTGCTGAATAAGCCACTATTAGGGTGTACCTATCAGTGCTAGAATAGACTGTGAAGAAGCTAAAAGAGAAATTGCTAAGAAACTAAAGAATAATCAAGTCAACGTACGTGTACTTCTGAAAAAAAAAACCATAGAATTCATTGGAAATTTTTTGTAAATGCCTTTCTTTTAAGCTAGAAAGTTCATAGCACTTCACAAACAACAATTCTTGTGATATTTACCATCTCCTTGTAGGAACAGTTCTAAAAATGCAGCCCAGGTCTCCACACTGGGAAGGCAAGGGTTATCTCTGTAGTAATGGAAGAGAGAGACAGCTGTATCTTTTGGATTCCTCACCACGTAGATCATCTGTTGAAAAAAGATGGATGGAATTAACCCCAGTGCTGTCACTCGGGAAGCTGAGCCGCCCAGCCCTGACTGATGTGCCATTTGAGGAGAGAAGCAGCAGATGGAATCTCTCTCTCTCTCTTTCTCTCCTACTCTCTGCCTTTAAAATAAATAAATCATTTAAAAATGTCCTAAAAGAAGTTAACAGCTCAAATCACAAGATGTACAAATCACAAGATTTTTTTTTTTTTTTTGGCTCCCATGGCTGAGTAAAGACAACCTTGGGTTAGGGCCTCTTACAAACTTACCACACACAGGGACCCCTAGGGAGATCTTGTAAAATGCTAACTTGGATTCAGGGGGTCCTGCAGATGCTGCCTGTCCACTCGACTACACGTCCCCTATTTATGGGTTAAATTCTTTCCTACCTTTGAGGAACAAACACAGGGGAAAATATCTACATATGTTTGTTTTCTTTTTAAATATCTACATATTATCTAACTTACTGACATGTAGTCAGATTTCTTGCAATTTCCCTGCCCTTATTTAGCACTTACTGTACACCACAGTGTCTGCATTGTTCTAGGGGGCATTTAAACATATTGATGGGCAAGATGAAAAGTTTCAGCTCTCTTGGGTCAGCTGGGGGAGGCGGATGACCAGAGGAGCTCTTGCCAAGGCAGGGTTATGGAGACTACGACAGGGGAAGCCTAAGTGTAGGGAGGACTGATGAGTAGCCTCAGAGCACAAGTGTCAGAAACTGGATGGAGGGGGATTATTTCCAACAGTGTCCGACACTGTATGAGTACAAGATATTCTTGCTCTCTAATTGCCATTCAGGGCAGGCACATTTCATGCAGAGAGGAGAGTTTGCTGAGTCATTTTCAATCCATAGCTATCTCTCCGTTTAATGTTCATAGTCCATGTATGTGGGGTTCACATGAGCAGTGCTCTGAGAGATGACTAAGGGTCACTCTGGGCAGGCATGACAAGTCACCTTTACCCTGCCCCACCCCAGGACCCTTTCTTTATTCCAAGAGATAATCTGGACTAACTCGACACAGGAAGCTTTCTCAAGCTTCATTCTCAGGGCTTCTGAGCAAGTGCTATAGAACCCCAAGGTGCAGAGAACAACTTTAAAACTCCACTGCCTTCAAACATACAAAATTGGGAAAGCCTCATTCTTTCAGTTGGACATATTTGTTTGGGTAAAGAAGATAATTTTTTAAAAAGATTTATTTATTTTTATTGGAAAGTCAGATTTACAGAGAGAAGGAGAGACAGAGAGAAAGAAATTCCATTCCCTGGGTCACTCCCCAAGTGGCTGCAACGGCCAGAACTGAACCAATCCAAAGCCAGGAGCCTGCACTTTCCTCCGGTCTCCCACGCAAGTACAGGGTCCCAAGGCTTTGGGCCGTCCTCTGCTGCCTTCCCAGGCCACAAGCAGGGAGCTGGATGGGAAGCAGAGCAGCAGAGACATGGACCTGTGCCCACATGGGATCCTGGTGCATGCAAAGCGAGGACTTTAGCCACTAGGCTGCCACGCAAGGCCCCAAAAAAGAATTTTTAAGGCCTTTTGAGACTTCCTTCCAGACGTCACATGTTCCTATTATCTACTGGGAAGACAATGCAACTCACAAATGCATGCTTTGTCAAAGAATGTGAGATGACTTCAACAAGTTCATGGAAAATGGAGTTAACAGATACATTTATTTTGTTGCAATTTGAAATCCATGCATATTTACATGTTTTGAAGAAATTAAAATAATTATGGAAGAGGTTAGATATATAAATTATAAATGGATTATAAATGGAATGTAAATAGTTACTGGGGGAGGGAAGAAACATTAAAACACCACAAAATGAGCTAGAAAGCTTGAATTGTATAGAAAAGCATGCAGAGATATAAACATAGAAAACAAGGAACAGATGTTTGACACAGCAGTTAGGGTGCCCATGTCATACGTCGGATGGCCTGGGCTCAAGCCCCAGCTGCATTTCCAATCCAGCTTCCTGCTAATGCCCATCTTCATAGGTGATGGCTCAAGCACTTGGCTCCCTGAACACCCAGCTGGAGTTCCTAGCCCCTGGCTTTGGCATAGCTTAGTTCCAGCTTTTGTAGGCATTTAGGGAGCGAATCACAATTCTGCCTCTCTCTCTGCCTTACTAACAATCAACAACAAAAAAGGCACTACTTTTTTTTTTTTTTTTTACACAAAAAGGGGGAACAAGGATTAAGAAAAAAAAATATAGAAGGCCAAGCTGGGCTGACAGCTGGTCAAGAAAGACTGGGAGAAGGACTCACAGGCACTGCTGGAGCAAAGCACGCTGGTCCAGCTGCAGGTGCCAGGAGCTGGGTCCTTGCTGGCGACAGTGGCCAGGCCAACAGCTCAGGAGGCCCGTGTTGGCACAGGTCCTGCAGGGACACACTGCAAGGGCAGTACCTAAAGGCTGCATCCTTCATGCAGTAGCTAATGAACACCCTACGCTATCTGAGTAACACCCTAAGCTATCTGAGTTCTGGTCTCTGCTTATGAATGGAAAAATGCCTACCTTCGCCATTGCTGTGAGGTATATAAGGCACGTGGCTTACTAGCTGGTAGGTTCTCATGATCATCATCACAGAACAGCCCTTAATCAAGCTTGTCCACTTGCCAGACTGCTTTTCTCCACAAATTCCTTCCCTTCCCACCCCCCTTGCTTTTCTGTTCTCTTCTTTCTTTCTTTCTCTTAGAAACCATTTGTTTGCAATGGAAATGATGAGTTGAGTGAAAGTGCAGTCAGGTTAATATGGCCTCTATTATGCTGACAGATTCGCTGTCTCAACTGGTTGCGTTTGTTTTCATTTGGGCAGAAGGGTAGGTGGTATGCATAGAGCGGTGTGGTCACAGAATTACAACCAATGGAAAGCAACTTTGGGTTATGCACATTTGACTGGGAGCTTGTTTGTGTTTTGATGCTTAGTCTACAGCTAATGCTCTTAAGGAGACTTCAACACTGGGAACCGGTTCCAGTTATCCCAAGCAAATTGCATTTTGCTTTTGTTTTTCAATTATTACTCCCTTTTTTCCTCTTTTACACAAAAATGTTACCTCTAAAGGTTCTTAGGAAAAGGTATTAAAAGATATGTTAATTTTGGTGCAAACATTTTTTTTTAAATGCATGGAGTTTTTTTTTTTTTCCACAATACACATTTCCACGAATTTTTGAAGACTCTTCTGTGCTGGGTTTCAAAACATTTTGCACCAAAATATATTTTTAATTATATTTTATACAAGATTTTTGAAGTATCCTTGGGCATCTCTAAAGCCAATAAAATCTGACTTAATACAATATCATAAAACATCTGTTGACTAGGAATATTATAACTTTTGAAAAAAATGTATTTGATAGATAGAAAGAGGGAGAGTCAGAGCCAGAGAGAGCTCTTCCATCTGCTGGTTCCCTTCACACAAGCCTGCGAAAAACCCGGCTGACAGAAGGAGCCCTTCACTCAGCCCAGGCCTCCCACATGGGTGACAGGGACCCAATCACTTGCTGTCCCCCAGACTGTACACTTGCAGGAAGTTGGAATTGGAAGTGGGCCGAGGACCCAAACCCAAACCCGTGTCCCAAGTGGCAGTTCAACTCGTGTACCAGATGCCATTTTTAAGCCCAGGTCTTCGTAGATGTAGCTAAATAGAAAATACATATGGGTTTTTATACGAGATTTCTACATACCATTATTCCATAAACATTTCTCGATGAAAAATATTTCAGTAAGCAAAACAGAAAAGTAGAAAACATTCTTTCACATTACAATTCAAATCTAAAATAACACATGTGCCATAAAAATGCCCCCGGGAAACTAGTTTTCAGTATTTATATGAAGATTTATATCTTAATTTTTCTAATAAAAATGATAGCTGAAACAGTTAAAATGGGGGGTAGTCAAGAACTTCATAAAAATCTATATTATGAAAAACTATGCATGGATATAATTTTTTTTGCATCAAAATAAACTTTTTAATTCTATTACTCAGCAAACTTCTTTAAGTACCCTAACGTAAGTGGCATTTGCCATGCTACTAGCCAGCTGAGTGGCAGGGCAGGAATGCAAGCCCAGCTTTCCCAGACTCTCAAGCCTTGGCCCTTGGTCACAGAACCTACCTTGCATTGTTTCTGTTTGACATTCAAGGGTAGCAGGTTGTAGCTCAAGTGCGTTGGAATTACTCTTCTCTTAGAATACATTTTCAGTTCTTCAAGTTTGGAAATGTCTCCCAATTCGATGGGAGATGTTAGAGTAATTTTAGCACTGGGAATGTTCTCGATGATTTCTGCAACCCAGTGAGTACCTTTATCGTAAAATAAAATGAAACACAATTTTAATCAAATGTCACTCTTGGTGAAATGAATATAGAAAATTACCATGCTGTAAAAGCAATGAAGCATTATTCAATCGCAAGTGTTTATTACCTCCTGACACCCCTTGAAACCTGTTGGAACACCTGAGATGCTAATTCATTTGACAGGTGGAATCATATTTTAAAGACCTGAAGGGGTAGGAGCATAACATACTGTTTGCTCAGCTTGAAACTCTCTTCTCTGCCCCATTCATCCCAGGCTCTTCTCTAATTCCCAAGTTCATGGAGATCTTTCCAGACACCATTCCCATGGGAACTCAGACCTGGTGTATCTTGGGGGACCACCCAGGTGGAGTTGCTCAGTCTTCTCTAACCTTCCCAGAGTCCTGGCTCCTACCTTTGTTGGAGCACATGCCATAGCATGGCTACCATCACCTATGTTTCTATCCATCTCCCCATTTCCCCTTAAAGATAGACAATGAATTCCATTTTTGTTTGTGTGCAGATATACATAGTAGTTATGCAAGAGGTATTTGAACACTGAGTATATCCTGTTTCCAAACATCCTAGAGACACAAACCTGTTACCATGGAATCCGGAAGGAATACAGTTGATGTTTACAGAAAACAAATGGGGGTTATGTTCCCATGTTGTAGACAATAGCAAATTAGAGCAAAGAAAGAGAAATTTGCAAGGAATTGGGGGATGTTTTGGCTAATTTGGAAGCAATGTCCCCCAAAGAATTTAAATGAAGCCTAGTTTTCATTTGCTTCATTGTAATTTCAATGAGATGCAATACTAAAAACTTCACATTTGAATAAATATTTAAATAGCACTCTCATTTGCATTGTAAGATGGACTTAGATTATAGTATTCATGCCCTAAATAGTGCAATTATACTTCATACCAATGTGACTCACAGAATAGTGATTTTGTATTTTTACTGCATTTTAACATTTTAATCAACTATTTAATATTTGAATAATAGTGACAAAGACAAATAGAGACTTCTATCAGTTGGTTTATTCCTCATGTACCTGCAGCAGCCAAGACTGGGTCAGGTTGAAGTTAGGAGCCTGGAACTCAGTCTGGGTCTCCCATGTGTTTGGGAGGGACTCCAATACTTGAGGCATCACCTGCTGCTCCCCAGGGTGTGCCTTAACAGGGAGTTGGCATCAGAAGCAACAATGAGACTCTAGCACAAGCACTGTAATATTGGGTGTGGGTGTCCCAAGCACAGTGTCTCAACTGTTGTGCCAAAACCTGTCTGTTCCCCATTGCTTTAATAAAATACATTGACTTCTTTTGATGAAGTAGAGAGATTATACAGGGATTTTTGTACCTGAAGGGGATCCTCTGGCAGCTGGTGTTTTTTTAGCTGACAGGGGCTATCAACATACAGGCACCAAGTAGAGTGAAAGCTTCTGTCTAGTAATTTATATATGGAATAAGTATTCAAAATCATTTAAAATATCATAAATTGGCATGGACATTTGGCACAGACTAGGGATGCCCACATTGCAGCATACTGGGTTCAAGTACCACTCTAACCTTGATTATAGTTTCCCAATAATGTGTACCCTAAGAAGCAGTAGATGATGTATCAAGTACTCAGACCCCTACCACCCCCATGGGAGACCCAGACTGGCCTATGAGTCCTTGGGTTCCCTGAGCCCTGGTGGCAGGCATTTACAGACAGGAGATGGCCATCTGTCCCTGTCTGTTATTTTCTGTCTATTTGCCTTTTAATAAATAAAAAAAGTACACAAAAATGTTTAATGTATCATAAATTATTTAAACACATTAATTTTAAGATGAGATATAATTATCCATAACTTAAACATCTCATTTTGCCTTGGGGGATTCTGTGGGCAATCATTTAGTTTCCCTTTGCAGCAATATTTCCCAAAATATAAAATATATCTGGTTTATGTTTATCCACTAAGATACCCCTTAGGGTTCCGGGCTTATGTGAACTCAGGTTCTTCCCAGAGGGAGAGCACTTGGATCTCAGATAAAGGGTCTTGCAACGCACGTCAGCTCAGGGGAATTCTTGCTGAACTCACACTAGCAAAGAGGTAGTTGACATCCTCATAGAGCTACAATTGTGGAAATGGCAACAGACAATTTGGATGTGAAATACCCTGGTCTCCACTCAGAAACAACGTCTGATGTCCAGTGGCTGAAGCTGCGGCTTGTTAAACTGGCATCTCATATCAGAGAGTGGATGCTCTGCGTCCAACCCACTTGCCTGCTTATGCTCCTGGGAAGGCAGAGATGGTCCACTCACTTGATCCTCTGCTCTTGGCTTGGGCCTTGCTCAGGCCTGGCTGTTGTGGCCATGTGTGGAGTGAACCAGCAGATGAAATACATCATTGGGCCATCTGTGTCATTGTGCTTTTCAAATAAACGAATCTTTTTTAAACAGAAGAAAATACTATATCTATCTATATAAAACTAATTTCAATTATGTACAGGATTATTTTACAACAGTTGTCTTTTCATAGGTATATGCCTACTTGTTGGAATAAACTGTGAAGTACAATTCCCTTGATAATAAAAATATTAGGTTCTTATTAAAATATAAGAAAAAATTACATGTACCCCAACATTACATATGAAGAGACAATATGTAAATGTCACTCTGCCTGGTGCAAAGCATGATGAGAACTTAACGATGCTATAGATATCATGGTTATTTCATATGTCATATGTATCTCTTCAGGAATAAATTAGAAACAAGAGATGTAGAAAAATTCTGGGAGATAAATGTTCGCCAAAAATTATTATTATTTTTCTTGTTATACTTCTCCATTAAAAAAGGAGCTTACCAGATTTGGGATAGGAAACCAGAAACACATCATCTTCTCTTGCATCAAAAGTGTCCAGGGAACGGAGGAGTTCCTCTGAAGATGTGGTGGAAAAGAGCATCCCCTGGAATGCATGGAGTGCGTTTGCCTGGCTCAGTGATGACATCGCGCCTCAGCTCCAGCACAGAGGATGCTCCCAACACTGAGCCGAGGAATACGGCAGACACGGCAGCTGATCTCACTTCGCGCTCTGTAGCAAAGTAACCTTACAATTACTCAACTGGCTTGCTGATGGGGGAGAGCATATATACACTTCCGCAATTCTTCACAAGTGTAAATTTTAAACTAGATCTGAACCAAAGTCTATTTTTGAAATGTTATCTGAATTTTGCTGATAAGATGTATTGCAAAATAGTTTTTCTAGCTTGACTCAAGATAGTTTATTTACTAAGCCAGGCAGCTATCAGAACGTAATCATTCTAATAAGGCACTAAAAGCTAATCAAATTCTTTGGCCTAATAAAGGAAGACTTTTAGTGGTTATAATGATTATGTCACTGTAGAAAATGATTAGAAAAAAATAGATTCCTTCTTATCAATATTAACACAAAGTACAGGAAGTAATTAATATTGCATTTCAAAAGAAAAATGTCAAAATTTTTCGAGAACTGGCAGGTAAGTCTGATTAAACCTCACAAGAAATGCTTCAGAAAGGTTCCTTTTGTATAGGAATCAATATATGTAAGCCACATATTGTTTTATTGTGTGTGTGTGTGTAAACAGAAAGTTTTAGGTTAAAAAAATTCTTTTCTGAGTCAATTTGTGCTTTTGTGAGTAATATCATAATATTCTAGGTTCAACTGGACATGACAAGGCAGGCCACAAAGCAGTCTTTGTTTCACCATCAATTGTACAGTGGCAAGGATATAATAGACATTTAAACAGAACACTAAATGGAACCCACGAAAAAGTGCGGATCTACCGTGTGAGAAACAATTGAAGAAGAAAGATGCACTTAACAGTGTAGCAGTGAAATTTGGAACAATCACATACATAGAAATTGTCAGGGAATCTATAAATAATAAACATCTCAGTTGAGTATGGCTGATGCATTTTGGGTCAATATATCAAAAGAGATTGTGTTTTCTGCATTTAAGCAACAATCAATTGAAAAACAAAATTTGAAAAACAATATTATTTATAATTCTATTTTAAAAGTGAGTTTCTAGAAATCAGTCTAGGGGCAAGCATTTGTCGTAGTGGTTGTTCACTGCTTGGGATGCCTGGGTTCAAATCATGACTCTACACCCTCTCCTTTCCCACCCCCCAAACCAGCTTCTTGCTAATGTATACCATAAGAGGTTTGAGTTACAGGTTTTGGGCTTTGGTCTCCCATAGCCCAGCCCCAGCTATTACAAGCGTTGGAGGAGTACATCAATGGACTCAAGACTTCTTTATGAATGTATCTATCTCTTGTCTCTGTCTCTACCTTTCAAATAAATACATTTTTTCATTTTTCGAACTCAATTGGATATGACTAAACAAATACAAATTGAGAATCAACTTTACACAAAACAATGCAAAGGAAAGCATCTCCCGACAAGAGATTAGTTACTCCTCTTTGGAACAATTACATGCTCACTCTACTCTTTCACATCCATTGCTAATATCAAAGGATTATGCATGTTGAAAAAGACACCAAAATTCACCATGCAAGCCCCCTCCAAATATTAAAGGTGAAATAGGTCACATAAAAGAGAAATAAGTCTAATAAAAGATCTTCAAGGCATTGACAATGATAAAGTATTACTGAAAGAAGTTAAAGGACATCTAAAGAAATGGAGAAAGACACACTGTCAATGAACAAAAACCTCAATGTCATTATTTCAAAGTTCTCCCTATTGGTAAAGTCAATTAAGCTGGATCAAAATCACCACAGGGATGTGAACCTGTGAATGTGATTGTGAGTAAAATGCAATTACACAAACAAAAACTCCAGAATAAGCAGAGTAGCCTTAATAAGAAAACATCTGGAAGAATTATACGATTATGATGGGGTGCACAGTATACAGGATCACCAAAGCCAATTTAGAATTTGGGGAGTCTTTATTAGCTGGCCCGTGACTGCCTCCGCTCAGAACAAGGCTGAAGGAGACAGCCCCGTCCTGCCGCTGCGATGCGTTTTTAAAGACAAAAACCACATCCTGGTGACCTTTACACAGGCAAGCAAGCAAGCAGAGCTACAGAAGCGACAATGGGCAGGTTACAGCCAAGTTTCTGTCATGTATAATTGCTAGAATGAAAACATGTAATCCTCAGAATGTTATTTTTTTCTTTTGATTTCTTTATTTTTATTAGAAAGTCATATTTACAGAAGGAAAGAGAGACAGACAGACAGACGTTCCATCCGCTGGCTCACTCCCCAAGTGGCCACAATGGCCGGAAGTGAGCTAAGCCAATCTGAAACCAGGAGCCAGGAGTTCCTTCTGGGTCGCCCACCTGGGTGCAGAGTCTCAAGGCCTTGGGCCATCCTCTACTGCTTTCCCAGGCCACAAGCAGGGAGCTGGAAGGAAAGTGCAACATCCGGGATATGAACCAGTGCCCATATAGGATCCTGGTACATGCAAATTGAGGACTTTGGCCACTAGGCTATCACACCAGATCCTAGTTCTCAGAATTTTCAATTATAACACCCAGAAACAAAAATACAGGTTACACAAACTACATCTTGTTTCTGTTGATCAAAGGACTCAGCTATTACTACCTCTTAAAACGAAGTCAGATACCAGAAATTAATTTGTAATTTTTCACCCTCCCTGCAACATTCCCCACTGGTTTTTCTGGGGAGTCAAATTGTTGACTCCATGTTAAGGTCACTAAGGGGGTGGTAGTGGGTCCTAGGGACTATGAGTTTTACTGCCTGGATACAACTAGTTACATATTTAGTCAAACAATTTACAACACATGGACCCGGACCCACAAGCAGTCCTGGAAATTTTGGGACTAGTGGGCCAGCTAAGGTAGAGAGGAGAATATACTTTTATGCCAATTGTTACAAGATAATTTCTGATCATTCCTGAATGATTAGCATAGAAGCAACATGTTTCCCCTAGAGTCATCATAGACCTTCTTGTTTTAGAAACAGTAGATCCAGTTCTGGTCTATTTTGGAGGACTACTTCAACCAAGGAATTTAGATATTGAAGACTCTAATTTAGAAAAATCTAAGTCAATTTGCTTGCTCAGAGTGTTAAAGTTCTAGTATCCTATGACCAGAATTGAGGTCCCAACAGCAATGGAGCCTGTTACTCTCATCCTACCCAAATCAGAACCAGGACAGGAGCTCTCTTTCCTGATGAGTTAACTCCGGGTGTTCCCCTTCCGCTGGGGTACTGATGGACAAGAACACACAACTCTACATGGGTGTTCACGAGTGCAACCTTTGCGCTGTAAGGAATAATTCCTATAGTACATGCAAACCAAGCCTGCCCCCATTTGTTCCATGAACAATCAGGGTTGAGAGTTACGGGCACTGGGGAGTTTTTCAGGAAAACTTTCTCTTCAGGGGGTCTTCCATGGCCTTCACAGTCCAATTTTCCAGGGTTGAGCCAAGGAGGCCTTCTTGATATGGGTGTGTTGGATCCAGTGACATTTTCCAGCAAATTCTACTTTAGTTGAAGCAACTAGAATTACGGGCAGAGGTCCAGTCCACTGTGGCTTGAGGGTGGAGAGCTGATGTTTCTTAATCCACACCAAGTCCCCAAGCTGCAGTTCACTCGAAGCGGAGTCAGATGTTGTTCTTGTTAGGCCTGGATCTGCCGTGTTTACCGGGGCAGAAGTCGGCTGTAGGTAAATTTGTGGAGCCTGTAATGACTTAATAAGGCAGTCATTGCTTAACTTAGCCAATTTTTATTCCCCCACTTGGGGACTAAAGGCAGTGGCTCTCTGAACATGATCTTACACTGGGGGAAGCTTTGTACATAAGGGGTACATAAATGGGCTCATAGGACGGCAAAGGGAAGGAGGCTTACCCAGTTTTTGCCAGTTTCTAACTTTAATTTAGTCAATTAAGATCCTATTTTTCTGTCCTGAACTCTGAGGCCCTTATACACAGTGTAACTTCCAATTAATATTTATTTAAGATCCTTGCTAACAATTGTGTGGTTTGGGTGATGAACGCCAAGTTATTGGGAGACCCCATGGTTGGAGGAAGGCCACATCAGGGGACAGTTTCAAAGACTAACTTCTTGGTTTCCACCTGAGCTGTTTCTGTTTTAGTGGAGAATGACTCTACCCAGCCAGAGAAGGTGTCTATTAGCACAGGGAGGTGCCAGTACCCATATTCTCCTGGTAGAATTTCAGTGAAATCAATCTACAAATGTTCTCTTGGAGTGCTTCCTGCAGTCTGGTTCCTGGAGTTAACTCACCTCATGGTCCTGGGTTTACCTGGGCACAGATGTGGCATCAGACGAAACTTATTGAGCTTCTTGATCTAGTCCAGTAATGCAGTAGTGACTGCAACAACTCAGACATCTTAGTGCTGCCCAGGTGTGTACTATGATGCAATTGTTCATCTAGTTCCTATCCCAATGCCTCGGGCAATATAATTTTCCCATCATGAATGTACATCCATCCTTTGGAGTCAGTCTCTGGCCTATGAGTTCTTTTGAGACTCCTCAAATACTGCGGAGTCTGTGGCAGTGTTCATTCCAGTAGGAATAGGAGCATCCGAAGGAGCCTCACTGGTTTTTGTGTGACCTCTTTGGCTGCTTGGTCAGTAAAAGTGTTTCCTCTAGCTCGGGAGAGTTATTTGTCTGATGTTCCTAACAATAAATAATGGCCACCTTTTTTTAGGCAACTACATAGTCTCTAATAATGCTAGTATCTTAGGAACTTTTTTTTATTGTTTCCTCCAGAGATTTAGAATCCCCTTTCCTGATAAAGGAGCCCATGGACATGGGAAGTGGCAAAGGCGTATCTGTGGTCCTTCTACATGTTGACAGTTTTGTCTTTGCTCCATTTCAGGGCCTGGGTCAGGGCAATTAATTTAGCGTTCTGGGCAAGTGTTTCATGTCCTAGTGCCTGGGCCTATCACTTGATCTTGTAAGACTACCACTGACCCCACATGTGTGATCGCATCGATGATGCAGCTGCTTCCATTGGTAAACAGGAGTTCATCCAGGTCAGGTCATGGAATGTCTGTCAAAATGGTCCTCAGGTTTGTCAGAGAATTCAGAATGGCTCAACAATCATGTGTTGGCTCAGAAGATGGTGATTTTATAGGTACTCCGGCATCACAAAGAAGGAATGAGTGACAGTTTCTTTTTCTAAATTGATGATTCTTGTCTTAGTCTATAAGTAGGACTTTTGAGCTACCTCCACCAATTCAGATAACAGCTTTCACTCAAACTCTTTTAACTTTTGTAACTTATATTAAATATCAGGGGCAAACTGGACTGCATTTATAGTGCACCTATTCTCAGGCACCTCAGGATCTAACAGGGTGTACAAGTAGTATGCCTCTAGGAGATACTCATGAAATACCACGGGGGATTTATCAGGCCATGGAACAGTTTTTCTCACATTAGAGAGGTTGGTTGGCTTGCTAGCTGACTCTTGGACCCCTCTCCGTATAGCCTGGTGATACTGATCAAGAGCTCCCTTCTCTTGACCAGTGTTTGGGTCCCAGTTGGGTTGGGCAGAAGGGAAGGCAGTGGGGAAGACAGGCCATCTCTGTAGTGGGCTAGCCATCTGACCCCAGGACTAACTTCTGAGTTTCTCTTTGAATACGATCCTGATCCTCAGAGGTAAAAAGGCTTTTGCAAAACTTTTGCCCCTTTTCAACAAGATAACAATAGTAACAACAGGACAATTTAATTTCTTCAGTCTTTAAGTACATTTGTATCACAGAATAATATAGCATAATTTCACATCTTGTTAATATTTTGCATACAATCCAAACAGCTAAATTAGTCATTACCTTTACCAGAAGTAAGACACAGCTTTCTGACTTTTTTCCCACTCTGAGATCTCCAGGGGTCCATCTGGAAATCCCAAAGTCAGAAGAACCAAACCAAACAAATATGCAGAGGAGACCTTAAAATATCCAACTAAAATAAGATTTCTCATCACCACAAAATAATATTGACACATTTAGTCAGGTTATAGATTACAGTTTACAGGTTAAAGATCTATTTTTTACATTCATAAAGTGATCACTCAAATATTTCAAATAATCCAAAGGCAAACTTGACTCTTCAAAATCTGTTTTTCCCAAACAATCATAACCTGACAGTTTCACCTTATGACTTTCAATAATTTAACAAATTTACATTAACTAATTTAGAGATATCAATAAGACTCATTCCTCAAATCTTTTGTGAATTCCCCATCCTTTTCATCCTCCTGCTAATGTAGCCGTTCTCCTGCAAGAATGTTCACATGAAATCCAAAATTTTCTTTCTTCTGAACCCTTTGTATCACTGTGGATACCTTTTTAGATTTGTAACCACAGTCCATCTTCCAATGACCGTGATTTACAATTTGAAACAATCCTTCCAAATGTAACAGCAGGTTAAATTCAACATCGCATTTGAGACAGACCCAAGTTGTCTCTCACCTTTGCCCAATTTATACTTATTAACTGTACTAAGATGACTCAGGAAACACCCATCAGTCAGCACATTTACCGTTATGTTAATGTTAACCTTGAAATTAAATTTTTCTAAAACAACCCTAGTTGGAAAAAAGTGGTATAGAACGAAGATTTATTGCAAAGGCCATTTCTCATTCAATCTCAAGCAGTGTTGAGGCCATACAGTGTTACTGTAAAACAAAACCTTTTATTTTCGAAATGCACATACACCTTAAGGGACTATTAGAATAGAGCTCTGACTTCACAGTTGTTTTCTTGGTGCCAGACCTGTTAAACTAAAGCGTTTTAACAAAAAGACAGACATCAAGACAAATGGTCACCACACTCTCAATTCAGAAACCTGATGACAACCCAACAGCCTGACAAGCCATGCTCAGATTTAAGAATGAGACAAAATAAAACTCAGAACGAAAACACTTAAATAACAAATACCACAGACAGCAGACAGACACACTCTAACACACAACATAAAATTCCTATGCACTGTCACAATCATAGTCAGAACCAAAACAGAAGACAGAGTCCTGGGTGACGTCTTGCCCTAGACTTGGGTTGCAGAACCTGTGGCTGCCTCCAGCCTTCCAACAACCCACGATGGGTCGACCCCCAACCAGATGAAATCAGCAGAAACCGATTTTCACTCACCAGTGATGTTACTAGACGACTCTGAGTACAATTTTAGAATTTGGTCGGCTGCAAGGGCCTTGTGTGGACACTGGTCTCGGCCAAGCGCTGAGGAATGCCTTTCAGTGGTTGGCCCGAGACCCGGTGGCCACCAAACACCCCGAAGGAGAAAATCTCGCTAGGGCCTCCAAATGTTATGGGGTGCACAGTATATAAGATCACCAAAGCCAATTTAGAATTTGGGGAGTCTTTATTAGCCGGCCCGTGACTGCCTCCGCTCAGAACAAGGCTGAAGGAGACAGCCCCGTCCTGCCGCTGCGATGCGTTTTTAAAGACAAAAACCACATCCTGGTGACCTTTACACAGGCAAGCAAGCAAGCAGAGCTACAGAAGCGACAATGGGCAGGTTACAGCCAAGTTTCTGTCATGTATGATTACTAGAACGGAAACATAGTGTTCTCATAATTTTCAATTACAACCTCAGGAACAAGGTGTAGGTTACATGAACCACATCTTGTTTCTGCTAATCAAAGACTCACCTACTACTACCCCAGAAAACAGAAAGGCAGTTATCAGAACTCAATTTGTAATCTTCTGAATTTTAAGATTTACCATAGAGGAACAGGAATTAAGACAGTGTGGTCTCAGAAAGCAGAATATGCAACAAAATTAATCACATCAATAAGATGAATGTATAATAAAATTAATAAAATAAAAAAATACAGAAATTTATTCTTGTGACAAAAATTGAAATCCATTGTATTTTGTAATACACATTTTCCATCAACTTTTGCAAGGCTCCTTATACTTAGGGATTTTCAAATAATATTGCATCAAAATGTACATTTTTGATTCTGTTCATTTTTGATTCTGTTATCCTTAAATATGACTTTAACTTTTTGTAAATAATAGATAAAAGGATAAGTGAGAGGTATTTTATTTTATTTTTTGTTAAAGAGTTATTTATTTTTATTGCAAAGTCAAATACATATAGAGAGAAGGAGAGACAGAGGGGAAGATCTTCCATCTGTTGATTCACTCCCCAAGCGGCTGTAATGGCCAGAGCTGAGCCAATCCAAAGCCAGGAGCCCGGAGCCCGGAGCCTCTTCCTGGTCTCCCAAGTGGGTGCAGGGTCCCAAGGCTTTGGGCAATCCTCGACTGCTTTCCCAGGCCACAAGCAGGGAGCTGGATGGGAAGAGGTGCTGCCACGATTTGAACCAGTGCCCATAGGGGCTCCTGGTGTGTTCAAGGAGAGGACTTTAGCTGCTAGGCTACTGCACTGGACCCAAACGAGAGATATTTTTTATCTGCTGATTCAGTCCCCAAATGCCTGCAGCAGCTCAGGCTAGGCACGGCCAGGAGTTGAAGCAGGTATAGGACATGAGTGGCAGGGAATCCAAGTACATGAGCTCTCATCTGTTGTATTCTAGGGTGTGTGTTAGCAAGAGGGTGCAATTGGGTTCTGGAGTGAAGACTCAAGCCCAGATCCCCTGGAACAGGACGCAGGCATTATACAAGTGGCATCCTGGCACTCAGACCTAGCAAGATCCTGAATGCATAAAAGGCTTAATCCTTTAAACTGCATCATCTCCTCGAAGTGTTTTCTTCAGCCGCAGCAGCAGTCACTGGACAAAGGTCCCTTTCGGCACATGGGCCTTGAAAGAAGCTATAACTGCTCAGTATCTTGGCTGGATAACAGATGTGGTGTTTGGAGGGAGAACACCACCTCGACACTGGGGCAAGAATCACCAATAAAAGGAGGATTGCCATAGCATTATCAAGCACAAACAGTATTTTGACGGGCGTTTAGTCTCCTAACAGAACTTGTCCAATTAGTTGGCATGATAATTCAGGAGGGTGAGTTGGAGGACCCCTCATCACCCGTGGCTTCTCACTGCTGTGGCAGACCATGAGCGCTTTCAATGCAGGTTGCATCATGGCCTCTAAGTTAGCCTGTTATCCTTGTCCTAAAAGCCGAGGCCAGAAAGTCCTTTCAGGCATCTGTTGCCAGGAAGGGGACTTTCCAGCCATACAGAAATGTTGCTCTAGCAGTTTATTTATTATTGTTTTTTTTCTTCACAATCAACTTCTCTGGAATTTCCGTATGTTCTTCAGCTGCCTATACATTAGTATTCATAGATTCACTGCTCTCTTTTCCCTTCACTTGAAAAATGAAGAAGGATATTTCAATCATTTACATCACCTGGAAACGGCAGTGAATTCAACATTATACCTGGGGCCAGGAATAACACCTCACCCATAACAGCAGAATGCATATTCTGACATGTGTGCGAAACACACCTCATGAGAGATTATATGCTATGCCATAACAAACCTCAATAGATCTGCAAATATTGAAGTCATTAAAAGTCTGATATCTGACCACAATGGAATTAAAACAGAAATAAGCAGTAGTAAGGAAGCTAGCAGACATAGAAACTGAACAGCACATTCATAAATAAGTATTGCTTAAAGAAAATTAGATAAAAAATAAATCAAAGGGAAGTCACAACATATTTGAGATGAAAAAAGTAAAAAAAAAATGCCACAGCAAACAGTAAAACAAAACTTGGAGGACACAGTTTAAGAACTTATAGGAAATTTTACAGCATATTCATGATGACAAATGATCATTACAAGTGAGTGATGTGAACTTCGACCTCAAGCTCCTGGAAATGGGCATCAAAGTAAATTTAAAACAAGTGAATAAAAGAAAGCAGTAGTGATTAATAGTCAAATCGGTGAAATAGAGGAAATAAAAACTATACAGAAAATTGATGAAAACAGTAGTAGTGTCTGAAGAAGGCTTACAAATTTTTAGCTGAATCGTCAGAGATAGACACTGAAAGAAACAGAAAAGAACACACGGACAGGAAGACAGGAAGAGCAAGAGAAGAGAACATCATTGTTAGATTCTTTTTAAACAGGTTTATTTACTTGACAGGAAGAGGTACAGAGTGAGAGGGAAAGACAAAGGCGAGATCTTTCATCCGCTGGCTCACTCCCCAAATGGCTCCTATACACCGGGTTGGACTAGGCTCAAGCCAAAAGCCTAGAACTCCATCCAATTCTGCTATGTGGGTGGCAGGGGCCCAAGCACTTGAGTAATCTGTTGCTGCTGTACCAGGTATATTCACAAGGAACTGGATTCACGTACAGGAAACATTCAGAGTATGCAAATCTATTGAGTCGGGAAGTACATTTGTGGCTGAATGCCGCTGAGAGGTGGGTAAGAAATGGGGAGTGATTGTTGATGGGCATGGGGTTTCTTGTTTTTGAAGTGATGGAAATGTTTCAAAACCGACCATGGCAGCACTTTCACAACACCAAGGATACTCTAGAACCAACAAATCACTCATTGTAAATGATTGAATGGTAAGTGATTACACATAAAGAAAGTTGTTTACTTTTTTAAAAGCATGACACTACACATCCACCAGAATCTCTAACAAAATAAAAAAAAAAAAAATACTAGTTGATTCACATTCTTACCAAGATATTCAATTGCCACACTTAACTGGTAAGTATTTAAGTTGACTGTGATAGTTTGAAAAACTCTGATACTGGTCTATTTCTCCATCACTGCTAATAAACTGCCATAACATTTAATGGCTTCCAAGCAACATTTTCTTCTCTTTCCTGTTTCAGCTGGTGGGTTCGTGCTTCAGGCCCCTCAAACAGTTGCTTGCAGATAGTACTAATCACTGTGCTGGTTGGCAGCCTTGGTGACTTGAACTAGAAGATGGCTCCCTTGCATGGCTGGCAGTTGGGTCTTGCCATTGACTGAGAGCTTAGCTGCTGCATTCCATCAGAAACTGATGTGGGGTTTTTCACTGTGACTTGGAATGTTTCAGATGAAAGGGGAATTTTGAAAGGTAATGTGCTACATGAGAGATGTGGCTAAAGCTCCTGGAGTCAACCAACCCTGCAGTTATGGCTATCTGGGGAGTAAACCAGTGGATGGAATCTCTGTAACTGAATTTCCAACAAATAAACAAATAAATAAATTTTTTAAAAAAAGGTAATATGTGAAGAGTTAATGTTCCAGAGACAAACCACAAATTGTAAGGCTTTTTAAGACTTCCTCTTGGGAGGCACGCAGCATCATTTCAGCCACATTTTGCTAGTTCCACAAGGTTAGCCCAGATATAATGCAGGAGGAAACTACAGAAGCATGAATGCTACAAGCATGCCTTACTGGGGACCACTGTTGACAACCAGCTTTAACCAGCCTTCTCTAGCTTTTGATATAACAACCTTCTCAAATTTCCAAAGTATTACTCTATTGGGTCATTAGCATTGGGTTTCAAGTCTATGATTTTAGAATCTGTACCAGGCCCAAGACTGACCAGGGATCCTGGGTCATCCTTGTGCTGAGTTCCTTGAGTGCACCTTCTAGCCTGTAATTCCTTCCAGTTTGAAGATCTGTTACTCAAAGAAACTAGGCATATGCAATGCACACCTGGTATACAAATGGTGAGGCAACAATCAGGTAACTCTATGGGACATTTGCATTTAAAAGGAGCAAGAGTAAAAGGTGCTGATCAGCAGTGGAATGTAAGACTGTTGCTGAATACACTCCTCCTCCCCATAAGAAACTGCCATTCTCAACTCTGCCTTTTAGTCTCTTGGTCCTTCATGTCATGGCATCTTTTCTTTCCTTTTAAAAAGATGTTGGGCCTGGCGCAATAGTGCAGTGGTTAAGGTCCTCGCCTTGCATGCGCCAGTATCCCATATGGGTGCAGGTTCTAATCCCGGCAGCCCCGCTTCCCATCCAGCTCCCTGCTTGTGGCCTGGGAAAGCAGTCAAGGATGGCCCACAGCCTTGGGACCCTGCACCCGCGTGGGAGACCCAGAAGAAGCTCCAGGCTCCTGGCTTCGGATCAGCTCAGCTCCAGCCATTGCAGCCGCTTGGGGAGTGAACCGTCAGACAGAAGAAATTCCTCTCTGTCTCTCCTCCTCTCTGTATATCCGCCTTTCCAATAAAACTAAATAAATCTTTTTTAAAAAGATGTTTATTTTTTATTTGAAAGGCATATTTTATAGACAGAATAAGAGACAGAGATAGAGAGGTCTTCCATTTGCTGGTTCAGCCCCCAGATGACCACAGTGGCCAAAGCTGAACTGATCCAAAGTCAGGAGCCAAAAGATTCTTCCTGGCCTCCCAAGTAGGTGCAGGGGCCCAGACATCAGAACATCCTCCATTGCTTTCCTAGGTCACAAGCAGAGAGCTGGATCAAAAGTGGAGAAAAAAACAAGTGGAGCAGCCAGGACATGAACTAACACCTACATGGGATGTCAGCACTACAGGCAAATGATGAGTTTGCTAGGCCCCTACACCAGCCCCCATAGCATCTTTGCTTTGCATCAGAAATTTCATTCTTAAAAGTCAAGTTGATTTCTCAGACTAATTCACACCTTGTAGCCATTCCTTTGCATGTTTTTCCCAACACAAGGGGTGAAAAGCCCAGAGGTTTGCTGCTAATATTATTAGTGCTCCCTCCATGAGATCAAAACCCATTAATACCTTCAGGGAAGGCCTCATTCTCCTTTGAGTATCAGGGTGTTTGAGGTGACTCATTTAGTTGCCAAAGTCTGAGTGACATACTCTAAGATCTTTGTCAGCCCGAGAAGCCAGAAAACACACATCTCCCTCTTTCTGGGGGGTCCACAGAATGTCTTGTTGGCCACATCCCTGACTTCACCTACCCATTGAGGCCACCTCTTGCTGCTAGCACCAAGGTGGCGACCAGTACTCTGAGGCATGGAGCCTTAGGTAAGCTAGAAAGGCTGTCACAATCTCTATTTTCCATTCTATCCTAATTTACAAAACAGAAGAGTTTCTTCTTCAGTTCAACTCCCTCTTCTATTTGATTGGGGTCCTGGAAGAAGCCAGTTATCATTTTCAACACTCTGTCTGAAAACTTCATTGGCAAAGCCATAGGCTTGTTAAGTGCCCTTTAGACATTTCACAAGAACTGGGGCTAATGTTGCTTACCATTCTTCCAAACAAAACACATCCTCTGTAATCCAGCATCCCGTGATAACTGCCTTATTGTGCCTGAAGAGTCTGCCAATAGTTTCCCTATCAGGCTTCCATTCCCAGCTCAGTCCCAAGGTCAATGCTGCTTAAGTTGGATTTTCTGTCACAGAACAGCTCACATACAGGTACCAATTTCTATTTGTTATTCACTAAACTATCCCTAAATATGGTGCCTTAAAACAGCAGCTTATTACTCATGATTTTATGATTTTATGAGCTTAGCTGGGCAAATCTCATTTGGAATCTGAAGCAACTGGGACTAGAGTCACCTGAAGACGCGAGGAGCTATGCCAGATGGCAGGGGTAACACAGCGTCAGCTCTCCTCTGGGAACTCACCTGGGGCTGTCTGGCACATAACCTTTCTTTCTACCTCTTTCCTTTCTTCATCGCCTCCCTCCCTATCTCCCTCTATTCTCTCCCTTCTTACTTTCTTTTCTCCCCTTCCATGTGTTTGCATATAGGTGATGGTGTGGACAGGAGAAAGAATGAAAATTTATGACCCACAGAAGTTATGATTGCATGTGAAGAAGTAAAGGAGGAAGTAATAAAAAAAGATAATTTTGTCAGCAAGAATGATGTGGCATGAATTACATGAAAAAAATAGCAGGCAGCCCTTTAGCCTAGTGGTTCATATGCCTATACCCTACAGCAGAGAGTTTGGGTGTGAGTCCTAGATTCAGCTCCTGAGTCCAGGGGCCTAACAGTGCAGACCCTTGGAGCAGAAGTGATGGCCTCTAAGACTCACCTGCTGAGAAAGCAAAGCTTTTTCATATTTGCAAGAGGAAAGAAGAAGGGAGAGGTGGGCTAGGTAAACTGGACACATCTGAACACAGGAAGACAGTTGGTTGTGTTGCAAGCAGCATGTCCAGCTGCAACACTTGGGCAACCCATGCAAGAGCCACACTGGCTACAGTACTGAAAGTGAGGAGGCAGAGCTCTCATTGTATGGCAAGGAAAGCCCTTCCCAGCAGGGAATGCTTTCTCCATTCCTAAGACAGAGCTGGGGACCCTCGCGCATATGGTGATTGAACCAATAGCCATATCGGGATGGCAGAAAGGGAATCAGGGAGTGACTGGTCAAGGACAACTTCCAGTGACAGCAGAGGTGTGGATCTCTCACTCCTTGCCTTTCCAGAAGCCTTTGGGATAGAAAGAAGTAGAACCTGTACTTTAATCTTCCTGTGTGACTCTCCCTAAGGGAAACTAATCTCAAAATCCTGGTTATGAAATAAAATATGCTAGTCTTGAGAGGCTAAAAGTAGTAAGAATGTGATGAGAATATTAATTGAAAATTTTTTAGTCTCATCTCAAAAGGCCCATCTGCTTACTAGGTTATTGTCTTTTTGATGCGTAATTCTACTCTCAATGTCAAGTATGGGAAACGATGATTTATTTACTTCCATTTGTAACACTGCTCACTCCCTTTGCCCACCTCTAACATTATTGATGTAAAGAGTGTGTGCCTGCAAAGTCAGAAGAGGAAAGCATATTAATTATTTCAGAAGCATTACGGCTGTCACAACAGGTACCATTTGCAATGCACTTACTTCATGCTAGCCCCTGTGCTAAGTGATCCATTTGCTAAGTGCTCTATGTACTCAGAATTCTGTATTCACTTAATCTTTTCAACAACACTGAAAAAAGAATTATTATTAAACCCATTTTTGAGAGGTAAATAGATTTAATGGAACTGAGAAAGTAAATTACTCAAGAATTCACTTAGTCAGAATAGCATAGTCTGGGGTAAATATGATGAACTTGCAAATCCATGCTCCCAGTCATTCTGTGACCTTTCCCTTTGGCATACATTTATTTGTGCAAGAGTGTATATGCAGAACACACACAAATAATCCAGCCCGAGCACTAAATGTTGAAAGGTCACAAGTTTATATCTGTGACTTGCTGTCCTCAGCTCTCTTCATTTTCTTCCATATAAAAAGTATTAATTAAATCTTTGGAGCTCTTCGAGAACCCTGCCCACAGTTTTCAGTGGAAGACGAATACCTGGAGCAGAATACAGGGTATATACAGGAAGGAAGAGACCCAGAGATGTGGATGTAGAGAGGCAGGAAGGCACATGCAATGGACAGATCCTTCAGGAATGGCTCCCATGGAGGGGGCCTTTGACATGGGCCTTGAAGATGCTAACGTGTCCACATGTGAGCAAGGGTGCACTGCGTTTCTGGAAGAGGGGGGCTACAGAGAAGTCTTCGGGTTTAGAAGACTTCATAAGAAGTTCAGTTGCTGGAGACAGAACAGGAGCAGTGCATGCGTTACAGAGTGGATCCCTGCCAGGGAGAGTTTCAGATGCCCAAGAGAGGGTTCTGTTCACAACCTAGGGTACCAAGGATGGGGCTCAATTCCTATCCCAGAATAGCTGAAATACAGGATGTAAGTGTGCCAAGTGCAAACCACAGATGCATTCTATGGGCCAGATAAACTCCTCGGCAGTTATCGTCATTGCCACATACAAATATGTTGCCTTTTGCTTACAAATCAGCTGTTTATCCTTCTCAGACTTTTACGGATTTTTTTTTTTGTGCTTGAAAAAAGGAGACTAAAGAAACGATTTTTACCCAAAGCAAAGCCAGAACAGAAGCATAGTTATAAGTTACCGGTTACATGTGGTCCCAGGAGGCAGAGGGCAGGCAGCATCAGAGACCAGCAACATGGGGAGTGTTGACTTGCGCTGCTCACTGCCTCCAGGGAGCCTGGGCTCAGGGTGTTCAGAAGAAAATCAGAAACTCTGACATAGATATAAAATCCCTCAGCTATTTAGTAAGGGCTGAAAAAAAATGTCAAGCTGAGGAAGGCAAGGGCAGGTATGTGGTGCAGCAGTTAATCACCGCTTGGGATGTGCAAACCCCATAACGCAGTGTCTGCCTACAGCTCAGGCTATTCTACTGATCCACATTCCTGTTCACGCATATCCTGGGAGGCAACCCTCGGCTTCAAAATCTAGTTTCCTGTTCATTGAGGAGTAATAGCTCAACTTCTTGAGTCCTGCTTCCCATGTGGGAGATTCCAACTGAGCCACATGCTTTCTGCTAAAGCCTGGCCACACCCTGGATGTTGGGCACCTTTGGGGAGTAACTCAGTGGATGGAAGATCTCTTTCTATGTCTGTCTGTCTGCATTTCAAATAGATTAAATAAATGTTAAAAGAAGGCGAAACATAAAGAGCCCACCTCTGGCTATTGTAGCCGTTTGTGACACACTTTCAAACAAATAAACAAACCTTCTAAGAAAATACAATTATTTGAAAGAGCTGGACGGGGCCAAGGCCAGGAGCATGGAACCCGACTCAAGTCTCCCACATGGATGGTACAGGACCAAACACCTGTCAAGACCAAACACCTGCCTTTCCCAGGCACATTAGCAGGGAGCTAGATTGGAAACTGAGCGACCAGGACCGGAACCAGTGCTCATAATGGATGCAACATTGCTTGCAACAGCTTAATATGGTACACTTCAATGGCACCCTTGTGTGCAATGGTTTGAAGACAGTGGAAATCAGGTCGTGACAGTTTATTCTGTTAATTACACCTTAAAGTACTCATTTAATAGGCAACAATTAGGAAGACTGCGCTACCAAGGTAAAGTTTTGGCAAGAATGTGGTGGCAGCAGAACTCACACGGCTGCTAGTGGGAATGGAAAATGTTACCTTCACTTCATAAACTGAATTAGTTGCTTGAAAATTAAACATACTCCTCCTACATGATCCAGTCCTTCCACTCTTAGGAATTTCCCCAAGGAAAAAGAATCTTGCCCACAAAGTCCTGTTCAACAAGTACTCATAGCAACTGCATTTGTAATAGCCAAAGCTTTATTAAAAAAAAAACTTCATCAAAAAGTGAATGAGTACATAATTTTTGGTACAGATATGTATGATGGAAGAAACCCTAGTCATTACTAAACAGGAAGAAAGCATTCATACATTCTACTGAAGAGATGAATCCCAAGAATAACTCCAGGGGATAAAAGAGATGAGACGATAAAGGGTACATCTGGTGTGTTTTTTTATACCATGTTCTAAATCTTGCAAGCATGTTTACCTAAGGAAATACAACTCAGGGGTTGCCTGCAAAAAGGAAGTCTGCAGGGAAAGGCAGACTGGACAATCAGACAGGGACATGCGGAAATTTTCAGATGTGACAGAGATGCTTCTTGTTTTGCTTATTGGCATTATTTCACAGGTGTCTATTGTCGTTTGCACACCTGAAATATATAGGAAAGACGAATTCTATCTGAATGAAACTGTTAAAATATGCAAATATTTAGAACTCCACAATCAGATGATTATTCTGCCATTTAACATGTGTTGTACCTTTAAGTTAATTTGGGTCTTAAAATTATTGCTGAATCTATCAATCACTTACTTTTATAAATTGTTAGAAGTCACTTCCATCAGATAAGAGATTCATAACTTTTCTTGTTTTTTTTGAAGACACAGAGAAAGAAAGAGAGCGGCTATCCACTGGTTCACTCTGCAAAAGCTCACAACAGCTAAGGCTGGCCTGGGCAAAGTCAGAAGCTGAAAACTTAATCCAAGTCTCCCCCGTGGGAGTTAGGACCCTTGTACTTGAACCTCTACCTGCTGCCTCCCAAGGTAAATAGCAATAGGAAACTGGAATCAAGAACATAGTGGAGAATTAAACCTCAATACTCCAATATGGGACTGGGATGTCCTAACCATCAAGCTAAGTTCTTTCTCTAGAAAATTTTTAATAAATGTAGAATCTTTTGCAAATATCACACAATTATTTTGGTGTCTTTCGTGCTGGAGTGATTTGGTTTTTCTGGTTCTGTTCTCAATGTCTCTGACTTTATTGTCTCCGCTTTAACTTGTTGGCCATTTTCCCCTTTTTGCTGTGTTTTCTTGGACTATTACTTCCTCTTAACCATGACAACATGTTTTCTTAAAAGGTAAACTGAACCAAGGTTTACTGACCTTATATACCAAGGTTTCATGTCCTCATTTAGCTGGTGATTCAGAGATGCACATTATGCAGCTGACTTACAGTTTTGTAAACTACTAAAATATTGTGGGTGTTTTTCCTTTGGGTGACAAGATTCATTGTTCTGCTTTTGAGTCTCATGGAGGTTTTGGCTCCCAAGGCACTTAGGCATGAAGTGCTGGATTTTAGAGATTGCTTCAGGAGGGGTGATTAGATTTTCAACCAAGCAGTTCTTGCCTTGTTGAATCACTCAGTTTCCATCTTGTGCTTGGAGATACATGAATTCCTAAAGGCTGCACACAAGCAATGATTCCAAGTCTCCATCCAGTGAGGCCTCATAAATGTAAAGATTTGCTTTTTTCATGAACTTAGAAGCATTAGCTTTGAGAAGTTCAAACAGCACAGAATCAACTAGCTGATGAAATTGTTGATGCCATTAACTCTGAAAAATCTGGAATCCAGCATGAAAAAGTAAATGTAATAAAATGAGGTAATTTCTGATTCCAATGAAATCCTTACAATAAAAAGTGTTTATTCAGAACAAGTGTATCTGAAAAGGTCAAATTAAATTTACCACCCAGTTCTTTTCATCTGAAGAACTAACCAAAAAAAAAAAAAAAAACCACAAAAAAACTAACCATTGATTTCAAAAGCCAGTTTCCAAAGGGAAAAAGAAACCCTTATTACCACAGGAAATAATTTCTTAGGAGGATACAGTATTGTTGTCATAGATGATTTTTGGTTATTTGAAATCATAAAAATACCTCTTGATATTCCTACAAAAGTGTATTTCTGTCATTCTTTTAAGATTTAATAGCAAGTCACTAAGAAAAGTCAGAATGGAAAACATTTTATTGAAAATTAAGGGGATTCATTTTTGTTCATATCTATGTGCATTCTGGCCCATATAATATGTGGATACAAAGAGTTATATTAAAAATAATATTCCCTAGGTGGGCATTGTCATGCAATGAGTTATGCTGCCGCTTGGGCTGGCATCCCATAAAGAAGCATCTGCGATCAAGTTCTATCTCTAATTTTGCTTTCTGCAGATTTACCTTGGAAGCAGCAGGTGTTGGTTGGAGGCCCTGCTCCCAATCTGGGAGACATTGATGGAGTTACTGGCTCTTGGCTTTGACTTGGCCTAACCTTGACTGCTGTATCAGGAGTGAATCAGCAGATGGAAAATCTCTCTCTCTCTCTCTCTGTGCCTTGTAAACTTAAAAGCAAAAATAATTTTACCTAACTTAAAAATTTTACCTAATTTCCTTTGTCTCATATACATCAAAAGACCACCAGAATATTCCTTCTGACCATTTCTGAGATACTCCATTATATAATCCAAGATATTCATGATCATTATCTAACATTGAATGCTCCCCAGCTACACCATTTAAAAAAATGATCTATTTGTTGGAAAAGAGTATTTGCAAAATGAGAGTGAGGGAGGGAGGGTGAGACAGACAAAGAAAGGCAGCGAGAGACCTTCCACTGCTTAGTTCAGTCCCCAAGTGGCTGAAGAAGCCAGATTTAGGAGCTATTTCCGGGTCTCCCACATGGGCACCGGGGCCTGAGCACGTGGGCCATCCTCGTATAGTTTCCTGAAAGCACACCAGCCAGAAGGGAGGTGGAGCATTCAGAACTTGAACTGGTACCCACATGGAACGCTGGTACCACGAAAACCAGCTTAACCCACTATGCTATAGCATTCTTTCCCTTCCCCAGCTACACCTTCTCATAAGGCAGTCTAATATTCCCTTCCCCGCTGCTTGCACACTACACCAGACACCATGCAGTTACCACCAGTGATGTCTGTTTTGAGGCCATGGGTGTGACAGAAAAAACATTCCTTCACCCAAGCTCCTCCATCTGCATAAGCACCCATAATACAATTAAAGCTGCTCCTGCAGTTTAGTATATGTGCACAGCCCTTATGATTTCACCTATATGATGTTCTAAAGTACACAAACAAACCACAATGACAGAAAGAAGATCAGTGGGTGGATAAGAATTTAAGGGCATTTACAGAAAAGGGAGCAAAAAACTATCTAGAATGGTGGACATATCTTAAATATTTGCCAAAATTTACTATCACCACCATAAGCTTAAAATTGATGTATTTTATTGATTTCTAATTCTGCTTTATTAGAGTTCATTTTTCAGAACTACAAGACATCATCTTTCAGATAGCACATGGACAGGAAATTCAAATCCTTGACCTCACACTCTTGCTGAAGTTGCAGAGAAACAGGCACTCATACTGTTTTGAGAATAAAAGATGTTTTAATTCATAAGGATATGACATTCTCAGAATATGCAACATTTCTGCCCAAAATATGCATGAACTGAATCTAATCATGGGAACCTCAATGTGGAAACATTCAACTGACCCACAAGTTTTTTAAATGTTAAAAAGATGAAGAAAGACAGGAAAAGATTCAGAGGAAAGGATTAAATCAAGAGGTACAAAGGTTAAATACAATCTATGGTCCTAGATTGATTTGTGGAGTAGAATAAAATATCTATAAAGGTATTAATGACTTATTGGTAAAATTTTAGTATAAACTGCATATCAGATACTACATCAGGATTAAATTTTTGTATTTATTGTTATACTAAATTTTTATAGGGAAATATTTTTGTTAGGATATACACATTGGAGTCTTTGGAAATACAAGTTTATGGTCTATGCAACTTACTGCAAAATATTTTGGTAACAAAACATCAGTTTGAGATATAAATACAACAAATATGGAGAAATGTTAATGACTTTTGGCCTTTAGTGAAGATTCTATGGGAATTGTATTTAGTGAAGGTACTGCTAGGACACTATGGTTTGGAACATTCAAAGATGGATAACAGACAGGAAAAGGAGGGGCAAGGAGGAGGAGGAGCCCAGCTTTCTGGCGGAGAGGAGCAGACGTGTGCCCCTTTAGCATCACCGCAGCCTGTGCTCACGCACCTGCAAGTGGTGGCTGCATCTGTTCTTAGCACTGCTGTGAAACTCAGAGAGGTTGTCCCCTGAGATGCAGGGCCTGGCCACTTCCTACAGGAGATACTTACAGATCTAAACTGAGACCTGGCCAGGATTCACCGCGCTCTGGAGTTGTTGTAATTCTCTTATCCTGCTTTACCAACTTGCTTCACATCTCCCTTCCCTTTAATTCTCGTGCCGCTTTACTTCCCTTACGGAAGTACACATGTGTTTTTCAAAAATGCTCATGGAAAGGTGGAATTAAGAGAGATACGTATTTAGATGCAAAAGAACTTGAAGTTCATGTGCACAAGGGGTCTTCAAAAAGTTCCTGAAAAATGTATATTATGAAAAAACTGCATGGATTGCAAATTTTTTTGCACCCAAATAAACTTCTCTTGTTATTCCATTCTTTCATGAGACTTCTGAAGCATTCTCATCAATATTTTAGAGATTCAGAATATAGTCATTTTTATGTTTCTTAAAATTTCAGTATAATACCCTACTAGTCCAGGTTTAATATTTGTTGAGGAAAAATTTTTGAAAAAAAGAAAAAAAGAAAGCAGGTTATCAATGTTTTCGATTAAGCATTATTGTGTGTTAGAGCCCTCTAGTGTGCAAAAACCATCTATCTAGAGGAGCCCAGGTTTGGAAGAATTTGAGCAAATTGTCAAGGAAATGAGCTCAAGCTGAATCTAATTCAAGATGCTTTCCGTTTCTCAATTGCCATGACTGTTACTCTAGGAGGAAAGAACTGTAGGCCATATTAGAACCCATCTATTCTCAGCATCCTTCCAAAATGCCTTTCCTTTGCCATAAAAACTGAAATTAAAAGTTTTTCATAGATTCTAAGATACCCTTACTTTTTCCCCCCTATTTTCACATATCTGAGATCAAACTGAATCTTGTACCAAGTGCCTTCTCTGTGATTTGCGGCTATGCACTAAGTATGACAAAAAATGTCCTTTCCTACAAACGATCAAACAAGGGTATCATGTTGTTTGTAGCATTTGTGTTGAATTTCATAACCATTGGAACATCTTGCAAAACATACTTGTTATGATAATTTCTCTTACAAACAGATATATAATCATACACACTATAGTAATATGGAGTGTTACGCCAATTATTAATCTGCTGCTACATGCTATTGTATTGACATGTGGCTTCAGTTTCCACTCCTGTTGTTGCAGGCATTTGAAAAGTAAACCAGTCAATAGAAGCCTTCTCTCTGTCACTGTCTCTCTTTCAAAGAAATTAAAAATAATAATAATACATTTTTTGAAAGAAATGTATCTTGATTTACAGATGGCCATTTTATAGAAAAAAGGCAACCTGAACTTCAGCAAAATAAAAAACTTGAGCTTCAAGAGATCTCACTAAAGAAATTATGTATAGACAAGGAAAAAAAACACATATCTCTTGAAAGGATTTTATAAATTACATGTTTTTGTAATACAGAATCTCCTAGAGATTATGAAAGACTTTAATATATATTTTGCTGCACAAGATGCACAAATGACTAAGAAATAGCAACAACATACCTCATCCATCATTAGGGAAATAAAAGTTAAACTAAAGGAGATATCAGTACATACACTCTAAGAATAAATATCTTTGAAAAGACCAATCCTTCCAATTGCTACTGAGAATATGAGGAATCTGAGATATTAATCACTGATGTTGAACAGTATAAAATAATGCATTTGCTGTAGAAAATGTTTTGGCTGTTTCTTTTTAAACATTTTTACTTAATTTCATTTTATTTGGAAGGCTAAGAGACAGAAAGAGCTTTACATCTGCTGATTCACTCCCTAAGTGCCTGCAATAGAAATGACAACTTCACCCAGGTCATCCATGTGAGTGACAGAGTCCCAAGAGTCTTAGCTTTCCCCTGCTATGTCTCAGGGTGTGTAACCACAGGAAATGGAGAAAAAAATGAACGTGCTGGGACTTGAGCCAAGTGCTAAGCTATGAGACACAGGCATCCCAAAGAGCGACCTGACTGCCGTACCAATCAGCACCGCTGGAAGTTTCTTAGAATGAATGAACCAGCAAGCTGCACACAATATTTACAGCAGCATCAGTCAAAGCAAACAAGAATTGAAAACAATACAAATATACATCAACTAATCACTGGATAAATAATATGTGATATGCACAAACAATAGAATACTCTTCAGCAATCAAAAGGAACTTCTAAAGAGATGACACTGTCATGCAGTGGGTTAAACCATTTCTTGTGATACTGGCAGGGTAGAGTCACAGCCGGACTACTTCTGATTCAGCTCTCTGCTCATGTGCCTGGGAGGGCCGTGGAAGATGGCTCAAGTGCTCTAGCTCCTGGCACCCACAGGGGAGACTAGACTGAAGTTCCAGGCTGCTGGCTTAGACCTGAGCCGGTCCTAGGCTTTGTGGCCATTTAGGGACTGAACAAGCAATGAAAGGTCTCTGTCTGTCTCTCTGTTTCTCTCTTTCTGTATGTGTGTGTTCCTTACTGTGTGTCATACTGCCTTCCAAACAAATTGTTTTTTTTAAGTACTAACACATGCAATGATATAGAAAATCTGAAAAAAAAAAAAAAAAGACACACTAAGTGAAAGAAATCATTTGTATGAAGCTTCCAGAAAAAAATGCAATTGTGGAGACCAAGCCAAAGTCATGGTTATCTGAGGTCAGGATTGGGAGCAGAAAATGACAGGAAACTGAAACTAGGAAAATGTTTCTGGCATGATAGAAGTGTGATGAGACTGAACTCTGGGAGCGCGGCATACCCCCCTCGGAGCGCCTGGCTGCGAGCAGGGCCTGGCCCAGAGCCTAGTTAGTTTCCTGTTGATGCAAAGTCATGACTCAGGTAGTTGTCTCCTGCCACCTACATGGGAGACCTGGATTGCCTCCTCCATTTCTGCCTTAGATGTACTTACCCGGGGGGAGAACCATTCGGAGAGAACCAGTGAATGCAGAACTCTGACTCTCACTTGAACAAAACTCTCTCTCTCGCACCCTCTCTCATAAAAAAAATAATAAATATTTACTGGCAAGCATACACAAGAATCAGGTCTGGGATCACCTCAGATGAAGTTTCTTTGGAGATCTCTCCAACTGACCTGCTGATCTCAGAACCCCATCCATGAAGAGATTACTTCAGCCAGTGGGCTTTGCAGCAATTTCATTGTACTTGGAATGGCGAGATTGGCAGCAATTCAGAACTGTTGAACTATCAAAACTGCTTGAGCAGGACCCTCGGAGCATGCCCCACATCAGGGACCTGGGATGGGTGGGAGGCTGTGTGGGGCTTCTCCCTTTATATCTATCCTTACCACAGATACAGAAGAAAAATGATAATATGAATGTGGAAACAATGGTCTTCTCCACTTTCCTGTAGCCCTTGACCCTTTGTGCCCTAATCAACTATGTAAAGATTATATAAACATTTTTTTAAAAACGTGTTTACACTGTATAAAAAACTCAACTCTAGAAATGGTTTCAGATTTTGTTAATGGTTTCAAATTTTGTTAAAACAAATCATAAGGGGGCAAGTTATAGGATGTATAAGCCATTCCTAAATAAACTTGTTAAAAATGTATTAGTGGGGCCGGTACAGTGGCTTAGCATGCTAATCCCTCTCCTTCACAGAACTGGCATCCATATGGGTGCCAGTTAGTGTTCAGACTGCTCCATTTCCCATTCAGCTCCCTGCCTGTGGCTTGGGAAAGCAGTACAGGAAGACCAAAAGCCTTGGAACCCTGCATCCACCTGGGAGCTCTGGAAAAATCTCCTTCCTGGTTTTGGACCTCTGATTGGCTCGACTCTGACCGTTGTGGCCTTTTCAAAAGTGAACCAGCAGATGCAAGATCCCCGCTTCCTGTCCCACATTCACTCTATAAATCTGCCTTTCATATAATAAACATAGTAAATAACTAACTAACTAAATAAATCTTTTTTAAAAACTTCGTATTAGTGACTCAACTTCATTTTAATTACAGTGGTATGCTCATCTCTCACACGGATTTCGGTCAGCCCATTTCCTTAATAACAACAACAACAGCAGTGTCAAGCCAGTGGCAACTGCAGCAGAAGGGATGCCCTGGAGTGTGAGGAAAGTCGGTCACAGCAACGATTCCCTAGGTCTGACATCTCTCTCTCTCAACCAAACCAACAATAACAGCTATTTTTATGGGGAGTTTGATGAAGACGGGTCTGGGAAACACAAAGAAGGAATTTTGATTTCCAGCATAGAAGAAGGCTGGAATCCTGTCAAGTCACAAGCAGAACAAAATTAAAATTCAGCCACTCCTTTTAGATTCCTAAGAGATATGAGGTTGCTGACTAAGGATGCATTTTACAAAGAAACATAACAATGGGTGAAAGTCAAAAGCTGGAGAATCTGTAGCACACAAATCTTTTTTTTTTTTTTTTTAAGATTTTATTATTATTGGAAAGCCGGATATACAGAGAGGAGGAGAGACCGAGAGGAAGATCTTCCATCCGATGTTTCACTCCCCAAGTGAGCCGCAAGGGCCAGTGCACGCCGATCCGATGCCGGGAACCAGGAACTTCCTCCAGGTCTCCCACGCGGGTGCAGGGTCCCAAAGCATTGGGCTGTCCTCAACTGCTTTCCCAGGCCACAAGCAGGGAGCTGGATGGGAAGTGGAGCTGCCGGGATTAGAACCTACGCCCATATGGGATCCTGGGGCATTCAAGGCGAGGACTTTAGCCGCTAGGCCATGCCGCCGGGCCCGCACATAAATCTTAATCCAAAAAATTTCTTACAGCTTCATTAACATCATAGCGTACAAGATAAGGAGTAAAGGGTATTTCAAAAACTTCATTAAAATGGAATGAAAAGAGAAATTTCTTCTGTGGAAAAAATATTTGCATTTTCATGAGTTTTTGAATACTCTTCTTTTGCAAGGATTTCAAAAATTTTGCATCAAAATATATTCTTTTTTTTCATTTCATTCTTCTTACACTTTTGAAGTGCGTTCCTTTTGTCATAAGAAAATTTATATACTTTTGATATCAATTCATATTATAAAATTGATATTGTTATAAAAATTAAAAACAAACATCAAATCACAAAGAAATTATAACAGTTTTAAATGTGTATTTCACACAATCAGATGCAGAGTTGGCCACTTAGGACAAGGCTAATCTGGCCTCCATCACTACCGAAGGACCAATAGCACAAAAGCAGATGTCAATGTTCATCTCTGGTAGAGAACTGTAGCCCAGTAGATCAGAACGCACCTGCTGGCAGCTGGTTATAGTGGTTCAACCTGATGAACATGTACACTCTATGCTTACCTTCAGTCCTAACACAAGGGCTGGAATTTTCTCAACTGCCATCTATCCGAAGACCAACAAACCCCGAAAGGCCTTTTAATATAGCTTTTAATTACATTACCATGAAAAAGTTTTCAAATATTAAGGCTGATTTCAGTGCCCAGAAACTATCCTTTTTAAAGGAAACAAAATCATTCTCACTGGATCTGTATAAAAGATATGGCAAAGAGCTTGTTTATGATATCTTCAACTAAATATTTACTGTATTTACGATATTGTCAGACAAATGGGTAATCTGCCCTATGAATGAGTTCAATCATCCTGTAATTATTTTATTTTTAGTTTTGGGGCGGATATTTTTGAGTGGATGCTTTTGGGTATTTAATATCTGTTTTTTAATGTTTAAATCAAAACAAAGTGAACAGCAGGACTTGAGAAAATTCAGGGTTTTTTTTTTTCTTTTCGACCTAACGATAGTTGTTCAAAACAAGTTAAAGTTGTTTTCCTCTTCTGGTCCTAGAACAGGTTAGGGCAACTCATATTAACTTATATTAGGGATCTGCCATTTTCCCTACAAATGATTCAGCTAAATGTCAGGCATATTTTCCATTAGGTAATAGAACATTCTTTCCTAAAAGAGCTGTAGACCAAAAGGTTATGATGTGTGAGAATGAAGTCAGAGAATTAAAACGGAGATCTGTGCAAAATCCCTTAATTTCTAGGGAGAAATGTTTGATAAGAGATGGGTCAAGGTTACTTTTCCTGATGTCACTCCCTCTGAGAAAATGCCTGGCAGAACTGGGCCACGAAAACCCGAAGGAAATGGGAATTTAAAGCAATTATCTAAATAATTCAGACCAAGTGGCACATTTGGGCTTTTCAAAGTCATCCATATGAGCAGAAGGGGTATCTAAACACTTTGCATCTTGGTAAGAAATGATTAGAATATTTTTCAGAAATACACAGTGATATGGATTCACTGTAGTAAACACAGGCACATTTACATTAATCATATTAGGTAAATGTTCAATTTTCCTTTTGCTTTTGCCCAATAGTACCTTTCCTATGCCTAAGAAGTACCAAGTGTTCTTCTATTCAAAGCAATTACAGTTTTGTATTTCCAAAACCATATCCACACTAAACACCACGACTTTTTCTCTCTAAGGACAAAAAGCTGACATAGATACGGAACAAAGCAGGAATCAAAAAAAAAAAAAAAAGGAAATAGTATTATCTATATACTTTAGGGAAATAAAAAGACATCACAAGCCATAAAAAATTTTCATTTTATTCACAGGGTACATTTCCAAACTTTCTCCAAGTAAGGGAGGTAGAGAAATTGAGACTGAGTGAAGCTTCTCACTTCCAGGCATAATTACAATGAAGACACCAAAGAAAAAGACATGTTTTTACAGCAAACCTCCTCTGATGACATTGCATGTAGAATCCATGCAAAGAAACAACAGAACAGAGGAGACAGAAATGGATTTTTCAAGTCACACAATAAAAAGTACCAATTAAAGGGTTTTTTCCCCTTACCTGCTACATTTTATATGAAACTCTAAAAAAAGAAATGAGAACTGATTTCCCCACACTTTCTACCTGTAGAGTTGGGCTTTAACAGGAAGAAGTAATTCCATACACATTTCAAAGGTGATTTTTTTGTTTTATAGTCTAATCTAAAATCTTTTTTTCAGTGCTATTACATCCATGACCTGCTGGTCAGACTACATTGTGTAAGAATATTTGATTTTCTAAAAATTATTTCTTCTTGCCTCCAGTTTCTGAAAAGTAGCTCCTTAAAACACCTTGCACATGTGTGGAATAATATATCATGTGCTGCAACAAAGTTAAGAGACCAGAAAGAAACAATTTTTTTCTAACACTTTTAGACTAACAATGCAGTACTGGTAGCTAAAGTTCTAGTAATATTCTAGATTTTTTTTCAAAGAGTCAGCAGGCTTTTCCACGGAACTCTATGGATTCGTTTCCCCCCCTCCCTACTCTGACTGTGGTGTGTCTTAGTGGCCACCAACCACTGTAAATTGTCTATCCTGTATATGATGAGAGTAACAGTGACCTACAATCAAGACAGCCCATGGAACTGATGCTAAGACTGAATAAGGAAGCGACCGATTGACCCCTTGCTCCCGTGAAAACTAGAATTTGCTAGAGGAATACACATTCGTAATCTACGAGTCCTGTCTCCTACGGAGTTTCCTACCAGAAGGTTCTACTACTGCAACAAAGAATATTTACAGACTGTTATCAGACTTCTCCAAGGCCTGTGTGGATTATTGTGCATTTTTATAAAATGGTCACGTTTGCTACATTTTTCACTTTTGGCTGATGACACACATACATCTTGGAATAGACACGGGTACAGCTCTAAAGTGACAGAAGCACATAAAAGAAACACGTAAGGAAACAGGAGTCAATCCAGAAAAGTTTAAGGCACCCTCTGCCACTTCCCCGCCTCACCCATCCAGGCATCTCCACTTTTCCATGAGCGTAAACGACAGTAAATTGTGTGCGTTAAGTACATACGAACATAGGAAAGAAAAGCATCCATGTTTGCTTTAGGACATTGGACACCCAAGTCTCCTGCTGAAGTAACAGTGTGAACGGGAACGAAGATGTCCAACTTCTAATTATGCACAGAAATGGGGAACCACATTTAAGAGTTAATTTTATGATAATATTTCCCACTGTCACTGAGACAGGAGATCGAAATGGTAGTATTGTTTTCGAGGATGTGCCAAAGCACAGATGGGTGTGCTGGTGTTCCTGGGAGAGCAGGGCTGGGAGGGCAGGGTCACATGGTGCAGCTGGGAGAGCAGGGTCACATGGTGCAGCTGGGAGGGCAGGGCTGGGAGGGCAGGGTCACATGGGCAGGGCTGAGACAGGTAAACAGGTGTTCTCCTCTGCCCTCCCAAGAACACTTGCTCCGGCTCACACACTGCATCCCTCAGCGGCTTTTCATCTTTAAACCTAACAGCAGCATGATGACATATTTCCTTTAGAATATTTTGAAGCAGCTTCACTCTGGGGATTGTATGCAAGGACACCTGCCCCCTGCTCACACTGCTCAGCTGCCATCCGCGTTCCCTCCCCATGTTCCTTTCAAATTACAGTCATGAGCTTGTCTAAATGATCAATTTTTGTTGTTTTTTTTTCTGTGTAGAAATTTTTCTTGGCCTTAGGTAAAATCATGTCTATGCTTCTTAGTATTGTGTAAAACATGTATATTTTGATATGACAACTCTGAATTAAAGTACATCTATAAAGAAGAAAAGACAGGATCAATGTACTTGGCTGTTATTCTAAAAATTCCAAGACATTTTGGAATTACTGATTCTAGCCCACAGCTTTAACTGGAGAACACAATAGGAAAGAATCTGGGCATAATGTTAGGCTCAAGAAGGACACAAGGGAGTAGTTGAATGAGTGATCACAAAATGTAACTCCACTCTTACGCTTTGAAAAATTCATCATGGCTTTGGTTATCATGCAAATGTTCACATGTCAATTTATGTCATGTGTTTCTTACATTTTAGAGATAGAAAATGTCAGAAATGTTGGTACCAGAAAGACAAACAAAAACGTGATGGAGACAGAAGGATGCATTCATCCAACTGCTGCGCGGAATAAAGGTGATGTTATGTTTGTCCCACTCATGCACTTCCTTTGCTCTCTCATCTCTCTCTCTTTTCTAATAAAGCTCGATCCACTTACTAAACAGGAATTTCATAGTATTCAGACACGCTGTGTCCTCACATTTATGGATTTATACGTGGGAGACCTGACATACTCCTAGCTTAAATAACTCAACAAGTCCACACGAAGGGAAAGCCTTGCTTTTCACAATCACAGGCAGCGTGATCAGACTCGAACACAAGACAGCCCAATTTAGAAAGCACAGGTATGAGCAGTAACAGTGGAAAGCAGCTGACATTGTAAGGTTCTCAGCACCTCTCTAGGCGCAATGCTAACAGCTCCAACTCAGAGCCATGCCAGCTCCCTGGCAGAGAGAAGCCATGGATGGATAATGCCCCCAAGTCCATGCCAGGGTCAGAGGCGTGTTGGACTCCTTGAATGCTCAGAGTTTGGGGATATGGATATTTCCTCCTTGGCTCACAGGAGAATGAAGGTATCAACACTGTTAGTTGTCTTTAATGCTGACTTAAGCTGCTGGTAAGCTGGAAAGCGTGAACTCACCTCCATCCCTGACGAGTGCCCACCAGCAGTTATGCAATCTGAGTCGGGCCTCTGTGCTAGTCAGCTCTGTAGCCAAAAAGCACAGCATTACTCTTAGTCTTTACTCTGTCATGGACTTGTTGCCCAAAGTTCTCCCAGCTCCTGATCTCTGGGATTACACAAACACAGGTCTGGTTCTGGTGCAAGAGTGTTTATGCAACACAACAAGCATTTCTTAAAATTTTTCATGGATTTGTGATACTTTCCTTTTGAATTTTTCTTAACTTGTACACATTCGTTATGAATTTCAACAATTCTTATTTTCAAAGAGAAATTAAAATTTTGATAGCTGACTTTACAAAGGAATGGCTGGTTATACACAATAAAGTTATAAAACCACCAAAGATGCTGACAAGAAGAAATGCTAATATTATTTCCATTTTGCCTCATCTATATCATAACTATAAATTCTTTGTCTAAGAAAATTTTGGGTAAATACAGAATCCCAGGATTTTTTCCTCAGTCATTTCCCATGGTAAAACATTGCTCAAATTTCTTCAGGTTTAAGTTAAATTCAGCCTTAACAAAGTCTCAGCCAAGAGAATGGAATGAAACCTCACAAAGCCAAACAAAGGGTGTTATCTGAACATCGGCCATTTTCAATCTTTTACCTATGACTAAAATAGTTAGAACGGCACCATATATATATAAAACCCAAGGAGTTCCTCTTAGCACTCTGTGTAAGAATCATGCAATGCATATGCATAATTCTGTGTAACTCTTGGGTAAAATGTTCTGGAAAAAGCATATGCATCCATGTGAATATCTTTCACATAAAATATGACTTCTCTTTTTGTAGGATAACTTAGTCCTTCATCTGTCTTGCTTTTACTGGCATCTGATTCAAATAAGAGTGGTTATCATTATGTTCTTAGAATCAATGCAATTTTCAAATTTGGGCCAAGCAAAATTAGGTTTCTACCCACAATCCTTCCTTTTGCCTCCATGAAGGAAACCAAAATTTTGTTCCTAAACACAATTTAAAATTTAGTCTGACGATAGAAAATGATACCCCCTTTTGGCAAATATACTGAAACTGATTATTTTCTTACTAAATGCATCTACCAGAATTTGGAAGCCTTCAGACCTGAATCCTAAGGGCCAGCAATATTAACTATGATTGACCAAATTTGGTAAAGTACTTGATTCAATTCTAAAAGTCTTATCCAAGAAAGGGAAAGAAAATTATGAGACTTTAGAATTCAATAGAACCACAGAAATATTCCACATACTTCACAATACTAGGGATTCTTGCTTAGGAACACAAACATTTCATAATAGGGACGTGTCACTTCATGCCACACAAATACACACACACATTATTAGTAGTACATTTATCTAACAAGCCACAGAAAAAGGCATTTATGTAGAGCATACATATGAACTGTTACTAAAAAGTAATGCCAAACTGTAATCTGCCCTAAAAAAAAACCACATTCAGTAAAGTGTATTCGTACTTGGAATGCTCTATTATATGTGCATATGTGTGAGTGAAGATAACATAGAACAATCAAAACTTCACTTTGGTATGATCCAGGGTTTCTTAACCTTGGAACTGGGTTTAGACTGGGTAGATATGTGTTGGTGCTGACCAGTGCCTTGCTTGATGTTTGATGGAATCCTTGGTCTCCACCTACAACATACAAATTGCACCTTTGAGTCATGACAAAACCAGAGGGAAGAGAGGCGTCACCCCAGCTGAGAAGCACAAGCCTAAAGAAACATTTCCAGTGTCCGCCATTTCTATGGGCCAGTCAGAAGCCATATAGCATAGTTCTTCAAATTTACCAGATACCCACTGTGTAAATCTAATTCTGGATTCACAATGATATGTAAAATTCCCAGATTGCATTTTCCATGGAAATGATGATATAGGCTTTCCGGAACACATTAGTTACAGTCCAATTTCAGTAATTAAAACATTAACCTGACTGACACATATTGTATAAATCTCAAGTATTTTTTGCTGGCTGTTTTATTTTTTTATATTTTTATCAGTAAAATTTACTCCTTTTTATGATAAAATAATTTAAGTAGGGTTGTACATAAAGTGGATATTAATCCAGCTTAGTCACAGATGTTTACATTTTGGCTGTCATACAGGATTTAAAAGGCAAGCCAGTTCTGGACAGAGCTGATACTCACTTTCCAATTCTTAACTTTCTAGGTATCTAGATAATCTGCCTTATGTCAACCAGTTCCATCTTAATTGCTAATTCCTATAATAACCTCAAAATTCAAACACATCTAAAACTGCCAACTCTAATAATCTCGAATTTTCTCAGGGACTTTTCTTGGCCCGTTCTAAGCAACCCTAAGGTGGAAAAATCCTGATTCTTGTAATCTCTATGAGTTACAGGATACTAAGTTTAGAACATTAAAATTCAAACATGTTGGTAGAATTTACCAATATTGCGGTGACATTTAAATTAAGGATAATCAATTCTATCGAGTCCTTCCAAGGCTCAAATGTGGGAGACTGCCTTTGCCTCTCTCTTAAGAATAAATGCATTTGGCTATGAGCAAATAGTAGAGTTTTCCTGTGGGAATATCAAAGTGGTGCCACAAGCTAAGCTGTCCTACTGCTCCTAAGCTAAGCTGTCCTACTGCTCCTAACGGAACTAGTAGTTAATTGTACACGCCACATTTTGGGTGACCATGATCAACATGGACCCATTCATGAGATTCTGTGGGAAGCAAGCATGAACAGAACACTTAGTTCTTTTGGACAAATACTTAGGGGTAAGACTTGCATCTCACAGTGGTGTGAGCATTCTGCACTCATAGTAACCCAGCCTGTCTTCAATCAATACATAGGGGACAGCACATGATACACTGTGACCCTCTAACACTGATGACTGATTTTTGCCATATTAGGTCATGGGAGTTAAGCTTTTCCAGGTGCGTGAGGATGAGCTCTGTCTAACTGTGAGTGTGAAAACATCTGAGCCTGCTTGTATGCACATACACGTATGTTTTATGTTGGAGTGACTGTATTATGATATCTACAAACAGGATTTGCCTTCTGTCTTTCAGACTCTACATCACATCTTTCAGCTGTGCTCAGCTTCATCTCCGAACATTTAATTATGAAGACAATTACACCAATTTACAAATAAATAATGCACTCACACTTGGTCATTTCACACTAAAATCATAGTAACAATGCAAACAGGCTTGCTGACTTAGACTTTATGGCCTACATTCTGAGGCAGGAAATTGGCTCATGTTATCCGGACTATGAATCCTCACAATCTAAACTCAACATTGCTTCACATTGCCTAAGTGGACGTGACAAAGGGAGAAAAGGCAATTCTTAACATTTCATTTTTTTTTTAAATGGACGAGAATCACAATTAATACAGACTTGGTTCAACAAATCACAATGATGAGCTGTAGCATTTTGGATCCCTCTTACTCAGTAAGGGATTTTTTTTTAAACCTACCCCATCACCCATGCCCCTTAAATAGGGCAAAAATAAATAGTAATTAAAAAAAAACACTCTAGTTCTAATGCCAATCTCAATAAGACAGGTTTTTGCTGTTATCAGGAAGCCAGTTTTTTTTCATTACTCAGCAACACATCTGTCTCTGCATTTCCTTTATTCTACCTTGATCTGTTCCTCATCCTTACACACTCTGCTTTGCTTTTGAACTGTAACTTCTAGATCCGATCCATGGATGTGTGTTTAACAAATACTGCTTCCTCAGCATTGTACTAGTTGCAAATCCATGATGTCTGACAAAATAATTCACAGGAGAGTTTCTTTAGTTGTCTTCCAAGCTAATATTAAAAGTTTTGCATGGATTTTCTTCTTCTCTTTTCCAAGTGGCCAATAGAAATTCATGAAACAACTTGATCATTCCCTTCTGTAGTCACATAGAAAAACCTAGCAAAAATACCCTGGCTCTATCTGTTCTACTTCCATGGTCTCTAGGAAGTGGATTGGAGAGAGGTGTTCTCACATGGGTCCAGCTGCATCCTCAATGCCCCAACTTTGTGCAGATACCAGAGCTGGAGAAACTCCTCCGGCATGGCATGGAAGCCAGAGAAGGGCAAGACGTTGTCATAGTAGTGGTGGCTGATGGGCTGCTCATGCATATTCACAGAGAAGGGCCAGAAGCCGTACAGGACCACCTCTTCACAGAGGCCCAGGGCTGCGCTCACCAGGAAGAGCCCTGTGGACAGGCGCTTGGCATGGATCCCCTTCATCTTCCAGTACTTTCCAATGCTACGCAGAAAGTTGGGGTTGGCAAAAAGCACTGTTTGGTTGGCACCGACATCAGACAGTGTATAATAAACACGGAGGGATGGCTCAGTCCCCGTCTTCATGGAAAAGGCAGGCATGTAGATATAACTGTGGTTATAGATTTTCATGTTCTCCACAAATGTCTTTCTGGACCAGAGCAGGTTTTGAAACCTATTAAAGAAAATAAGCAGCTGTATTAACCCTAGGAAAAAGCAAACTTAAGAAAACCAACTTCATTGTCTCCTTGTGGCCTTGATAGTCAATCAGCTCCGAAAAATACATGAAAAACATTACATTTGCAATTAAAAACTTTTTAATCATCTCTCATCAAATAGCCTGCCTTTCTCCTACCCCAATGCCTTAAGCTCTGGTTAATATTCCTTAATGAGATCTTCTCTGATATAAAGGCATTGTACGTTTTGTTCCCTTCCAGAATATTTGCCTGGATACAGATATGAAGGCTGACTGCACAAGATGACCTGAGGAAGGAAGAGGCTGGCAGCCTGGAGATCAGACAAGAGCTGGTGAGATAGCAGAGGGAGGGAGGGAGGGAAGAAAGAAATAGAGGAAAGAGGAGGGAAGGTTAGTGGGCAGAAGAGGTAGACAGCGAGGGAGAGCAAGAACCAATGATGAACTCATGCCTTGCCACCTGTGCTTTCCTTCACAGGGGGAGACGCCCATCTCTGGTTAGGTGCCAGTGGAACAGCTACAGTTCCACTGAAGAACAGAACAGCAGCAGGAAGCGTGGCCTGACAAGTGTGCAGGCTCATCCTAAACACATGATATCAAAATGCTAAAATGAAAAAGCCACAGAAATTTGTAGCAGACACTTGTTGGCTCTTGTTGCCAAAGGAAGGCAGAAAGCTGTGTTTCACAACCCCAGAAGAGAGGAAAAGTTGTCCAGCTTTGCAAGTCTTTGTCATGTTGTTGATCCAGTAGCCTACTACAGCTATTTGCCCTGGGCCCTGGCCAATCGAGAAGTAAAAAACAGGGTTCCTGATTAGAAGCACTGGATCCTAAAAGGAGGCATGGGAGTACATGCAGGCATTTCCTGGAGTTTAGCCAACCTCTCCAACACAATTTCCTACTTCCCGACTTCAAAATGGGCCATGTTCCAACAAGTCTTTAATTCCCTCCCTTGCTCACACAGATCTCATATTCTTTTCTTAAAATCACAACTGCTTTTCCAATCATGTAAATACACTATGGGGTTAACCGGCTACGTCATTTGAATCACTGCTCTCATGCTTTGGTCAGAGTAACCTGGAGAGTCCACAAATGGCCACAGTTGCCTGGGTGATCCAAGAAGCTGAACTTTTTATCCGGCACTTCCTTGTAATTATCCTATAGGTATGTGTGACATACTCTGGTGTGGAACATCAGTGCTTCAGTGTAAGCTGTCCGGTTTTTTGTACCTCTTCCTCAGCACTTTTTTTTCTTTTCTTTCATCTTGTAGTTTTATTCTGAGTCCACGTTAAGAGGAAGAAGCCTTGCCTTTTTGGTTTTATATCTTATGACAAGCTGTTTCGCACTTCCCAGATCACTCCAATTCTCAAGTGCAGTTCCTGTCTTTAAACATTCAGTCTCTCAGGATTGGTATCACACAATAGCAGGTTAAGCTACCAGCAGCATCTCAAATGGGCACCAATTCCTGTCCCAACTGTTCCACTTTTGATTCACTTCCCAACTAATGTGCCTGAGAAAGCAGCAGAAGATGGCCCATGGGCTTGGACCATTGTCACCCACCTGGGAAATCCACAAGTTGGTTATGGCGTCTGGCTTCTGGCTTCAGCCTGACCCAGCCTTGGACGTTGTGGCCATTTGAGCAGTAAATCAGTAAATGAAAGATTCTCTCTGAACTCTGACTTAAATAAATACATTATTTCAAAATTTAGTCTCTCTATCCCTACTCAGTTATACCCTTCTATATTACAAATGCATTTAGTACATTCCCCCCAACAATAATGAGGTATGTTTCAAACATTGGGGTGGGCTTTGGTGTCGTGGTTATGACATCCCATACTAGAATGCCTGATAGAGTCCCAAATCTGCTCTACATTCCCATTTCCTACTAATGTGCATCATGGGTAAAGCAGGCTCAAGATTAAATGCTTAAACCTCTATCACCCACAGTGGAGACTAACCGTCACTGCTGTGGGAATCTTCAGAGTATACTACCAGAGAGTCTCTCTCTCCCTCTCTTTCTCTTTTCCTTTCTCCCTCCTCCCCTCCCTCTCTCCATTTCATATAAAATTTTGAAACATTTAAAACTGCACCTATGGGGCCTGGTGCAATGGCCCAGCAGCTAAATCCTTGCCTTGCAAGCACAGGGATCCCATATGGGTGCCAGTTTGTCCCAGCTGCTCCACTTCCCATCCAGCTCCTGCTTATGACCTGGGAAAGCATTAGAGGATGGTCTAAAGTCTTGGACTCTGCACTCAACATGGGAGGACCAGAAGAAGCTCCTGGCTTCTAGCTTTGAATTGGTTCAGCTCTGGCCATTGCAGACATTGTGGAAGTGAACCAGCAGATGAAAGATCTTTCTCTCTGTATCTCGTTCTCCTTGTAAATCTATCGTTCCAAGAAAAATAAATCTTTGAAACAATTTTTTTTTTAAAAAACTGCATACATTTTCAGAGTGCAACCTGATTTTTAGATAGTCAACAGATGAGTACATATTGTGAAATGATTCACACAATCAGGGTAAAATTTAAAAGAAAACTTTGTAATATGCCCATTTTGTCCCAGAATTCCATTTATTTCATGCCTATGTTTCAGACCAGTTTGTACATTTGTGTTGCCTCTCTAACTCATGTTCACTCTTCACTGCTCTGCAGAATGGTTCCCATTCCATAGGGCTTTGCTGGCTGATGGAACTGAGTCCATCAATGGACCAAATGATGGTGGGGAATTAGGTGGAGCTACAGTAAAATCAGGGCATTTGAGTTCTCTCTCTGAGATTTAATATCGAAAAGGAACACACATACTACATTTACTTAGTCTTAATTCTATTGACACTGCCAAAAAAAACCCAGCCTATCATATTTTATTATTTTTACTGATCCCATTCTTCAACAAATGACTTAAGAAATCAATTCAACCCAGTAGTTATTTATATATTAACAGTTTTTTTTTAATTTTGGTAAATTGTCATAAAATTTAATAAGAATTGTAAGCATGGAGCCTCATACCCACTTATGGGACTACTCCTGTACCCTAAGTTCCAGCTGCTCCTCTCTGCGCTTATCCATTTCTTGCTTTGTACTGATAGATTCCTTTCTGCTCGTCTGTCCATTACCATGGGAAATTCAGCCCATAAATCAGGACTCCACTTACACTTCTCCTTTTTAAGCACACCTAACTTCCTTCAAAAAAAGTCCCTGTTTGCACTCAAATCCTCTACATTCTCCTTGTAAACAAGGGGTGGGCCTTAGTCATCTTTTAACTTTTGTAACCCAGAAAAAGAGCTATATACCAGATAAATGGGAAACCAAGAATAATAGAAAAGGAAGAAATAAAATCACATGAGCTTGTGAATTATAGAAATGATTATACATAATGCATATGGAAAGAAATATGAATATGAAAGAAAAAACATGAATAGAACAGATAGGAAAGCAGAGCAAAATAAAATATATTTTATAAATAAATTTATTACATGAAAGCGCATGTATAAAAATAGCAAAATTACTGAATAAACAATATTTATAGAGCTAGCTATCAATTTGGAAATTTGAGGAGGAACAGATGTTTTACAAGAAGATCACAAAATAGTTTCAAGATAAGGAAAATTCAAATATTTAGAATCTATATAATAAGGAAAATAAACAAAACCCACAAATTATCTTCTGATGGAAAAAAATATTGAAATAATTGTTTATTTCCAGATTCTCATTAGCATGAAAAATAGGAAAGCTAAAATAAAACAGAATTGCTTTACAAAATATTTGCAGTAAAAATGACAAATAGGAAGTTAAGATTGATGAAATTATATAGACTATGTGCTGTGATAATAACATAGACAAAACACACAATCTAAAAGGAATTTTAATTAATAAAAATATTAAGCCATTCTGTTTCAGGTTGCTAATCAGGACATAAACTGGATAAAGAAAGCACGAGGGTTTCCTTTCTTTGACAAATATCCAGAAATAAGAGAAAACATATTATTAAGAATCCATATCCCGGGCCCGGTGGCATGGCCTAGCGGCTAAAGTCCTCGCCTTGAAAGCCCCGGGATCCCATATGGGCGCCGGTTCTAATCCCGGCAGCTCCACTTCCCATCCAGCTCCCTGCTTGTGGCTTGGGAAAGCAGTTGAGGACGGCCCAAAGCTTTGGGACCCTGCACCCGCGTGGGAGACCCGGAAGAGGTTCCAGGTTCCCGGCTTCGGATCGGCGCGCGTTGGCCATTGTGGCTCACTTGGGGAGTGAATCATCGGATGGAAGATCTTCCTCTCTGTCTCTCCTCCTCTGTGTATATCTGGCTGTAATAAAATGAATAAATCTTTAAAAAAAAAAAAAAGAATCCATATCCCCTTTTGAAAGAACAAAACAAACTCTAAGTGGAGTCCATGTCTGGTTTCTGTGCGAAAAACAAAGCTTATGAATGAAAGTGTAGCACTCACTTGCCCAACATTACCCTAAAAAAGTGGCAGCTCCCTGTGCCACAGGCCAGGTGGTATGTTCAAACCGTCCACAAGGCTGATGTCTACAAAACAGTGCTGATCAGCGGTTGCTGTGTGTGTGTGGCAGCGGGCAGGCATGACCCAACAGCTGGATTAGGCCAGATGAAATTGGAAATCCTGTTTAATTCATACATTTATCAGTAGCCAGCCCACAGGTGGAATACTGTCACTGTCTGACCCAGGGAGAAGCCTATAAGCCAGAGTACTTGCTGGTCGTCCAAGAGAAAGCAAGTTGGCCACGTTCTCTCTGCCCAGTCACTGCATGGGCTTCTCAGCAGGAAAGAAGCACAGGCGGCCAGGATCTGAAGACACTGAAGAACAGCCCCCACACTGAGCATCGGACAGCGGAACAAAGGACAAAGGAATACAGAGAAAACCAAGGGGCAGATGAAAGCTGGTAAAACACTGCTAACATGTTTGTTCAGCGATATTAGCAGCAAGTGTGTCCAGAGTAGCATGCACAGTTAGGTAAAAAGAAAGAGTTGTTGGCGATCAAAAAGTACAACCAGTGGAATCTGATAAAGGAAAGTTCCAGAAAAACAGAAACCCATCAATCTAATGCGATGAAACAAAGCAATGATGAAACAAGAGCCACAGCTCTGAGGGGAGTCGGGAGGTGAATCACCGCCCCACGGAGAGGCATTCTTACACCTGAGGGCAAATTAAAAGTTGGTCAGGAACTAAAATACCTGCACTAGACGTTGTCTCAGAAGGTGGTCTTGCATTTGGGACACGTGGACCTGGAGTGCCCAAGCCTGCACTTCCACTTCACATCTGCAGAGTGCTCCCTCCTGCACTGCTGGATCATGGGGCAAATGAGAGTTCTACACAGAAGCCTGTCCTGACCACCTTTCCTCTCCTCTTTGCTGTATTTCGTTACAGCACTCACCACTACACGACATGTTTTCATGGATGTGCCTTCTTGAATGTTCACAAGCAGAAGGACTTTTTTTTATTATTATTATCGCTAAATCCACAAAGCAAGAGGGAATCGTGACTCATGGCATTAAGTCAATGTCCATGAGCGATTGCTGAAATATGCAGAAAATGAAGACCTCCCCACTAAGTGCCCATTGCAAGGAGGATGCCAAGTAAATTCTACCTTGTCTGTGCTCTGGATACACAGGACTTCTCTCAATGACACAGCTCTGTCCTGAATGGAAATACTGATGAGACAGTGTTACACAGGAACCTGAAGGTACTGGATAATCAGTGTCGCAGTCCTGTAGTGACAGGCAGAGACGCCAGAAAGGTCATGGAAAATAAAAGTAGAAGGTAACTTTATTGAGGTATTAAAAAATGTTTGTGATCTAAGCACACAAATTTCATAATACTCATTTTCTACGAAAATTGTAAAGAGCTTTTGCATATCATATAAAATATACACATTTTCTATACTATGTGTCTGAATGTAAATGCAGGGGGAAACGTTGGAAAGAGACCTACTAAGCTGAATAACTTAACTCTGAGGAAAGCAATAGCTGGGGATTGGGCAAGTGTCAAAGCTTTAAAAAAAGTATTTATTGTTTTAATTTGTAAAGCAGATACAGAGATACACTTTTGTATGTTGGTTCATCCCCCAAAGTGCCCAGGCTGGACCAGGACAAAGGGAAAACCCAGGAACTCCATCTGTGTCTTTCATATGGAAACAGTAGTCCAAGTTCTTTAGCCATCACCTGCTGCTTTCTCAGGAGCATTTGCAGGGAACTGTATCAGAAGTAGAGTGGCCAGGACAGGAACCAAAGCTCCAATATGGATCTGATGCTGCACTTGGTGGCTTAACCCATGCTGCCACAATGTCAAGCCACAAAGAGAGCTTTAGGCAGATCAGATCATCTGTGGTGCTTTCAGGGTGTAGAAGGTGGATATTTGCGTGTTACTTATATTGTTTCCTTTTTAGAGGCAAAGCTCCTCAACAATCACATAATGTGGAGGAAAACAATTGTGAATTTCCAGTGTACTCTTTTCAACACAATCAATTAGGATTATGATGTGCTTTTGTTCTTTTTGGGTTTTTAACGCTATTATAAAATGGAGGAAGTGTAAAATGAATTTATCTTAAAAAGTCACATAAATGTACAAGCTAATTTATCTCCCATGGATTTCATTTTAAAAGTCCATGTTCTTTACAAACAGTTTATTTCAATACTTTTCTCCATGTTACTTTAGCTTGAATATATGTCCTTATTGTTTACTGCCTTCTCAGATACTTCGGCAATTTTTCAGCAGGTTAACTCCTCTCCTCACTCTACTTCTTTCCTTCTCTGATATCCTGGGGCCACTGGCCACATCCTCACTGGCTCCTGCTCCCTGCTGCTCTCTCGGAGCAGCTGTGTGTTTTTGCAACTGTTGCATCCTTTCTCCTGTCAACGTCAATTCTGTGTTGATTTATAATATTTTTCTGCTTTGTACCTTTACATCCTCTATCTCATCCACAGGGTGGAAAAAAATCACTATCAGTTTTGCAAAGAACACTCCACACCCAGCTATTCCACTGAGGAGTAAGATAATAAAATAGGCCCTAAGAACCCGACCCTTGGGGGAAGAGGTTGTCAAGTAGTTAAGATGCTGCATTTCTCACAGGAACGTCTGGGTTTGATTTCCAGCTATGGCTCTCAATTCTAGCTTCCTACCCAGACAGACTCTACAGAGTAGCAGATAATGGCTAAACAGGTTCCTGCCCTCCCACATGGGAAATTTGGATGATATTCCTGGCTCCCAACCTCAGCCCAGACCCAGTGGCTGCTCCTGCAGACATTTGGGGAGTGAACCAGCAGATGGAAGCTAGCTTGCTCATTCACTCTCTATCTCAAACTAATTTTAAAATCTTTAAAAATATAACCTTAAAAATATTTGCAGAGTAAGGGTTCCAAAGCTATATTGGGAATTAGCTAGGAGAGAAAACATTTCAGACAGAACTTTCGGATATGGATGCATCTGGAGTGAATGTTGAAAAGTGAGTGGGAGTCAGTGACGCTGGCAGAGTGGAAGAAAAGGCATGTTGCTGGCTGCCAGAGCACAGGCAACTGCCGAGAGAGATCCTGATGCACAGGCCACACCAACAGCTCAACCTGGGAAAGCCCTCAAGGTTTGGTAGCAGGCAGCGATGAGGCCACGTGGTGCCCAGGACACAATAAGAGAAGCACCTGCTGCTATTTGAGGCTAAAATTTTACTATCAGGAAAAAAGGAGACCAGTCAGCTTGCTGGTTAGCTCCCAGTGAGTTGATGTGGGTCTTAGAATAACAGGCTGACCTCGATGAACGGCTGCAGCCAGGCTGAGTTTCAACTGGGACGTGATGTTTAGGTGTATAGGGTCATGTCAGTCCCACTTAACAGCCTCTCCCGTGCCAGCTGTTGAATCCCTACTACCCCAGACAGTGTGATTGAGTGTGATTAGGACTGGATGGCTTGGGTAGGGTACTTGGTGACTCCTTTCTTTAACAAGAACAGAAAAGGAAATCAGAGTGCTCATCTCCTAGGGAGCAAGAAGTTCAGAAGAGCTTCATCAACAATGGCAAATGCCAAGAAGGGAGCCAGTGAAATAATGGCAGGAAGTCCTTTCTCGAGATTAGCAACATGTAAGTCACTAGAGGTATCAGCAGTTTTGGTAGGAATCAATCTAAACTATGTGTTGAAAATTCAATTGTCACAGAGATCAAGCAGGTTAAGAAAATATGCAAAGGGCCTGGAAATAAAATTTAAGTCCCATCTAAAGGATTTCTTCTGCTTAATTTTTTTTTTAATTTACTTCCATTTTTATTGAAATGCAGAGAAAGGGATTTAAATTTTAAAAAGAAAACAAGTTATAGTCAAATGAAGCAACAATTCTGCAGACTTGGTTTGTCCTGTTAGAAAACAAGTTTAATGTTAACCCACAAATGACAATGAGACCATGTAATCACAAATTCCCTTTTAGAGGAGATGGGGGTGCAGAGAAAAACAGATGTAGCTAATACCGGCTCTTGTTGGTTTATGGCACTCATTCTAATCTGGGATAAAAACTAAAAGGCCTATAATCAAATTACAGAAATAATAAACAAATTCTATTATAAGATTCTTGCCTAATGCATGTTATCTTATTTAGGCCTTGCAGGAACTCTATGTAGAAGGCATTATCCCATTTCTGATATGGAGAAAATTGCAGATCGGAGTGGTTAAGCACTCTAATGAGGTTTGGAGTGGGAATACAGCAGACCCAGGCACTGCACTCAGCCCACCTTTGGCTTCACTGCTTTTCAGTGATGCTCTGTGGCTTTGCTTTCCATGGAAGACCCAGCCCTACTGTTGTGGGCGAGTTCATTCACCTGTAATCTCACCTTCTCAAGGACTTCTTTATTTCCTCCTCCTTTCTTTACTCTTTGGTTGGCTCTCTCCCCCAGACCCATCCCCTCCCTGACGCAAAACTGAAAACAAACTGAAAAATGTCCTCAAAGTTCATCTTATTTTTTGTAGCAATTTATATATATTCACATCTTCCATGCTCTCTGGAAGATTTAACTTATTTTCCTGACCTGAGCTAGAACCTGTGTGATGAGAAAAGGAAAATATTTTTTTTAAATAATAGACATCAGTGTTTCTTGTGCAAACAGAATTGTCATTGGTTAGGTGCGGTGAGAGCCCTGCATGTTCAAAGAGTGGCTCCTAAGAGAATATTACAGTACATGAACGACACTCCTCTGAAAAAGCAAATAACAAAATCTGGGGGCAGGAGAGACAGTCTAAGGATGAGTAGAGGGGAGAATGAGAAAAGAATGAATGAGAAATGACACCTTGAGAGGCTGGACTCTGGGGCACTGTCCCAAGTGGGACATTCCCAGTGACACAGTGGTTAAAATGCTGCTAAGAAGACAAGACATTAAGTCTTTGATGTTAGGCTCCTTGCTTGATCATTTTACACATGTCTCCTCCCTCACCTCAAACCATGCATCATGCACTTGGGAATGGTAATCTGGAAGATGAAGGAAAGGAAGCTGGGATCTGGGTCTGCAGCATGTAGGAAACAGACAACTACCTAGGAGGTGAGATGAACAAGAAGCTAGAACAGGCAATGCAAGGAAACGGATGTTTGGGATAAACCGGGACTATCTATGTTAATGTAAGTTTATGGAAATTTTAAAAAGATGGGAAAGAGCATTGAACTCTTTGTCCCACACAAGGTAGGAATTCCAAGTCAACGTGAGAAAGCCTCGAGATGGAGGGAACCCCCACTTATACCTGAACCAACACCAATGATTTTGTAACTGCCTCCCACCTGCTCCACGGAGAATAACCTGACAGGTGAGAATGAATTAGGAAGTTACAACCTGCAGATGAATTTCACCTCTGATGTTTATCAACACAGTGAATTTTGTCAAAATCTTATGCAAGTAAATTTCGATTTCCTTGCCCACAAAACAGGGATATTGGTTGTAGCCAACACAGAGAGAGATGTGTTGTTACAAGCAGGAAGTAATATTTACAGGGTATTTAGTATTATGCCATTGATAGAACTAACAACTTCCAGCACTTATTGTAACAGCCAACAGATGACTGGCTATTTTCACTTGGACGCATTCCTATAATTAGTGACAATTTACTGAGAATCTATGAGGTACCAGGCACTGTCCTATGCTCCAAAGGATGTATAAATAAACGATATGGATCAAGTCTCTGCCCTCAAGGAAAATTCATTCAAGTGAGAAAACAACCAACAAACAACGTGAGTCCATATATAAAATAAAATGTGGTGATTGGCAGACAGAGTGGAGGCTGTTTTGTTCAAGGTGATATTTTTAGCAAGGGTTGAAGAAAATGAGGGAGTGAGTTCTGAGGAGATCTATGGGAAGCATCTCAAATTCAACATCTTTTCTCCAAAATATATTGCAATGACCATATTCCCTATCTAAGGCTATTTGAGGCCTGCAAAGTCATTTGTTCTGGCCCTGCCAAGGGAACCTCAGGCAGGACTTCAAATCCAATCATGTGCAGCTAATTTTCAAGTGAGTAATTCTGTATGGCCTGCAAATGATGTTATATATACCCAAATAGCCCTTGGCAGAAAAGAAAACCTTTCTACCCCCCCTACCTCGGATGCACAGCTTGTATAACTCTCCACCAGAGACTGGCCCTTCTGGAGAAAGAACACAGTACTGGGTCCAATTGTGAGAGTGGGCAGCACTCCTCTGTACACAGAACTCTCAGCTTCCGGGACTGCATCTCCATGCTCCCCAAGTAACTGTTGTAACCTCTGTCTGACTGTGTCTGTCACTCACTGTCAAGCAAAAGTAATGCTTCAATGGGTTCTCACCTTCAGATCTAGTCCTACAGTATGCAAATCCCTCTGTGATAAAATCCTTACCTTCAGCAGCAGCCTCGCTTCTTGCCTCTGTTCAGCAGCTCTTTCTGCTCTTGCCCCACGTCAATTCGTGACCTTCCTCAAGAGAACCCTGCTCAGTCGTGCCACTCAGCCACTGCACATGCTACTCCTTCTGTTTGAAATGACTGCCCTCTTTGCCCTGCTAATTCCCACTAATCTTTCAGGACTCCTCTCACAGCACTCACTGCAGAGTTTTCCATGACTTTGAGCCCAGATTAGGTATCCAATTTGGTGCTCTCTTAGTACTTATTTTTATCAAACTTCTTAACACCTTGTGGTACAATTAGGTCTTTAATTTTTTTTTTTTACTGAATTCCTTCAAAGAGATTATTTTTTCTTTGTTTCTCCAAGGCCAGCTACTGTGCCTTAGTGCATTTAAGAAATGTTTGTTGAATGAATAAATGCAAAAGGAAGGAGTGGATTTCTCAGCAATTCTGCCTCTTTCTTACAAAACGTATTTAATGCCTTCCAAACTATGCTACAGAAAACAGCAGAAAATGCTCTTTTTCAGGAATATTCAGATAATGTAAGAGATACTTCTGATTGCCTTCACATTTGCCAAGCAACATTTCCATCTCTGGTTCTAATGCAAATGATTCCTCTTGTCTGGAACCAGAAAATGGATAATAAGGAACTGAGTAGCACCCTTACATACAAATCTCTCATTAGACACCAGTTCATGTTCTTGTAAAAAGAATATGGTAATTTCTGAAAATCATTAAGCCCTCCTCCAATCATACAACCAATTTTAATTTCAGGAACCATTTAGAAAGTTTTCATGTTTTCCAGGATAAATAAAACTGGCTATTTTCCTGACCATGGTTGTTCTGTTTTTTCTCTTTCGTAGTTCTCAGAACAACAATTGCATCTATTTGTCTACATGTCCATACTCAACGAAAGCCACTCAAACTTTGCAAGCAGGATACTGATCCATTTTAAGACATACAAAATGAACCAGGGTATATTCTATTCTGTGGAATATCACCACAATTCAGCCAAAAAATTAGGCAATGCTGTCAAAAGCAATAATCTTGTATTTAAAAATTGGTTGCATTTTAAAAGCCCACTTATTTTGGCAAATTCGTATCTACGTTTCTAATACAGAAGCTGATCTCCAATGAGCCTTCCAAGTATGGAGACGGTCTGTTGAGAAGCCTGAAGAAGACCGATTACTGAATCCTATCTACGAGAAAAATGCAACCTTATGTTGTCTATTTCAGACCTCTTTATACCTGTTTTTTCATCCAAAAATACAGAGATTTCAGTACCTATTCACAGGCTTGCTAGGGGAACTTGGTAAGTTCATATTTATGACACACATAGAATAGTGATTGGCACAAAATAAGTCTCCTATTGCCTAAATTTCTTCTTCTTTTTCATCATCATCATCCTTCCTCTTCTCTTTGCAAGATCAAGTGCAATAAGAATTAGAATGTAACTCTTTCAGAGAAATAAACATGATCTCCGAGGAAGCAAGTCATTTCACCATGCAGGTTATGGCTGGCACCTGTGCTTACACGCACGACACTGTAATGACATTCAGATGCATGCAAATAAACGAGCATTTCTCATTTTTCACATTTTACATTTTCATACCTGTGGTTAACATTTCTAAGAATTAGTGGACATTTAGAAATAACAAAAAAGAAGAGCAGAGGTTACAGAAAAGTTTATGTGATTTGTCAGAGATTCATTTAGGTGGTATCAAAGAATTTATCCTCTATATTAAAAAAAGGAAACAGTATATCCAGAACACTTGTTTTATGAGAAACCAACATGCACTCCTATGTTCATAGCAGCACAATCAGTAATTGAAAAAACATGGAAGCAGCCAAAATGCCCATCAGCAGACGATTGGATAAGAGAGCTATGGTTCATCTACTCCATGGAATACTACTCAGCTATTAAAAAAAACAAAATGCAGTTCTTTGTGGCCAAATGGGCCAAACTGGAAACCATAATGCTAAGGGAAATGAGCCAATCCCAAAAGGTTAAATACCACATGTTTGCCTTAATTTAAGATGATATGATGTTATATATAACATGTTATGTATGTTATATGTTGTGTATAAACTAAAGTTGAAATGTCAATGAGGTGGTCACAGAAGGTGGTTAAGAACTCGCATTTACTTTTACCATATTGGTTACTCATTACTATGTCAATTAATTCCATCATGATGTAAATTTTTGCTGATGGTATGTTGGAGCTCTTAATTGATCGGGATGATACTCTGCGGGCTCTGTCTTCAGACCAGAGAGGGTATACCTAAGAAGCCGTTGAACTTGACTGGACAATAAGATGCTGGACTCTATGTTTGGTATATGCTTGCAATGGGGGAATCTCAATTGAACTTGAACTGTGGTTATGCAACAAGGTGGAGGAATCCACCATGGTGGGAGGGTTTGGGGAGGGGTGGGGAGAATCCCAGTACCTATGAAACTGTGTCACATAATACAACGTAATTAATGAATTAAAAAAATAAATTTAAAAAAAGGAAACAGCTAAAAATATGCAGTTTATGAGACTAGACTCACTCAAGAATATTGTGAAATATACCATCTACATCCGGTCACAAAGAATTAATTTATGTCTTCCATGCTCTCAAGCAATTAATGGAAGTTCTGCATGAGCCTTGGATATTTTAATGTACTTCACATTTATTCTGGATATAACATGTATTTGCTGAAGCACTTTATATTAAATTTTCACTTAATTAAAAGTTTCTTCTGGGGCATGTGTTTGGCTTAGCAGTTAAGAAACATTCCACATCAGGGTGCCTGGATTTCATATTTGACTCTAGTTCTGAACTCCAACTTCCTGGAAGGGTGTGCCCTGAGAAGCAAGGCTGATGGTTCAAGGACTTACGTCCTTCCCTACCATTCACTTGTAGGTTCCTGGCTTAGGTCTGACTCAGCCCTTTTTGCTACAGCATCTGGGAGAGTAACCAATGGACGAGAAATCTCTCTCTCTCTCTCTAAGAAACTTGACTTTCTCTTTGGATATAATCTGAACTCAACCTGAAAATCTGGGAGAGGAGTGAGGAAAGGGCCTCTCCCCTTGGAATCAGGATAAGTGCTGGCTACCTCGAGAGCCAGGAGAGATTTCAGTGCAAGTGCACCTGCCACCACTGCCCAGTCCTCTGACTAATACAAAGAAATAGGAGAGGACTCCATGTTCCACAGTCCCTGTGTTTGGCTAGAAGACTTGGCAGGTTGAATGCTGGTGACACTGCAGGCTGTCAGATAATTAATTTGAGGAGGCTTTTCAAAAATTGAAATCATCACTAACTAACCATTTACAAAATCCCTACATGATGTGTATTTGCCATGTAAATAGCTCCCTGGCATGTGCCACCTACACCACGCAGGCTGCCTAAGGAGGCTGCTGTAAGATAAGAGAGGGTGCCCATGAACTATCTACAAATAATTCCCATGCATTTGGTGGGATAAAAGCTTGTCCTGTGCAGAGAAATTTTTATTTTAAAAACAGAATCCACTACTAGACTCGATTTTGACATGAACATTCCCAATTGGCTCTGGGTATGATCACTTGGCCACTAGAACTACGGCACCCTGAAAGGCTGATCTGGGCCGGTGTGGCACAGCATGAGTAAGCCTCACATCACAACATGGCATGTGTACAACTGTGCACGGATCCAGTAGTGTGTACACTCTACAAAGTTATTCCTGAAATCCAGGAATTTATACTGAATCTCAAAAACATACACTCAGGAACAGAAATCAGCTCCAATGCCTGGTTTATAACTCACTTGTTGGGACATGCATCACTCACATATCACAATATATGAATTGAAGTGATTCATTTTTACATAATACTTGATTATTTCTTCTTTACAAAAGTAAAATGTAATGCAACTGCCTACTTGCATAGAAATTTAGAAACAAATAAGCACAAAGGAGCAGATGTTGAATAAATATATGCTGAATGACAGATAACTAGCTAGGCGGAAGAAAAAATCAACTTCCCAAGAATTCTACCAGTGCTGATCTCTAATAACATACATTTCTACCTTTCATATACACCCCACTGATAGAAAAACTAAATTAAAAAATACACAACACCTGTGAAAAAGCTTAGGCTGTTTCCCATTGCAATTGCCTTCTCCATTCTCTGCCATTGCCACTGTTGGCAGAAACAAACAAAAAAACACTTGCTTTCCCAACTAAAAGCCATCAGTGTCTTTCAGAATGAAACGGTGTTTAGTGGTGAATATAGTCCATTCAACTGCCAGAAAACTTTGGAGTTGGCTTTCCCCTTTCAGGGTTCTCCCTCTATTTCTGCCTCCTCTCCTTTCTAGGTCCTCAGGCTCTCTGGGCCCAACCTGGAGACCCATCCCTGACACCTGCTGGAGTATGTGTGCTGCCTCTGGTTCTCATGGATAACAGGACAGTAACAGTCACTCATGTCCATGGCTTCTGCTGCTGCCCAGCAATCCATGGCTGCCCATTCTCTGTGTAGGAGCCCTGCTGTTCCACTGGCACTTTGACTGTTTCTCTATCTTCCTACTGAAAACCTGGAATGCAGTGATTCCTAAAATATCATCTGCAGGTTGTGGAGAACCGCAGATATCACCCCAAGCCCGTTCCTGGGTGCCCTCATCAGACAATTTTAATTCCCCTCCCAGCAACAAGACAGCCTCCAACAAGGCTGCCCAAAGAGAGAAAAGGAAGGAATATCCCTCTTTTCTTCTCACAGTTCCAATTACTTTTCTGCCACCCTGAACAGAGATGGGCAGCGAAGCAGCAAAGTGAAGAAAACATGGAAGAGGTGATGAGGGATGGTGGAGAAGGAACCGGGTAGAGGAGCCTCAGAGCTCTTCACCATCACAGACCAGTCCTACGCCCCTTTCATTTCACCTCCATTCTTAAAAATCATGTTCTGCAAACAGCCTCAAGCCAACCCCAGGGGTCTGTGAAACAGTCTGATTCCATGGTTAGGTAAAAATACAGCCTGAGAGTTAATTATATTATTACAGTTGTTGAAAACAGAACTTCTATTTTCATTCCATGTGACTCAAGCGTTAGCGGATTACATCAGCTTATAAAGGCAGCCCTTCTTTCCTGCATACATCTGTTAAATGTAGGGTAAATGGCAATTTCTTCCACTTCTAGCTATCTTCAGTTACTGTCTGCCTTGGTCAAAAAGAATTGTAACAAAAACTTTACATGTTATTTATATACTATATTCCCCAACCTCTCTAAAATGTTTAATGCCATCATTCTTGCCCTACTTTTCAAAAATTGAAAAGAATATTTAAAAAAACCCATAATGCATGCCATTGGAATCTATTAAGCATGCTGTATAATTGCAATGTATTAGGATAAGCAAACAAATATGTTTCTATAAAGAATGAATTTGTAAAAACAATCTCATTGTTGAATTATATTTATGATTGGGTTAAATTTTGTAAACACAGTGAAACAAATCTTTTATTTCTTTATCTTCAACATCTAGAGGTAGGCAGACAGCAGTTGTCCATCTACTGGCTCACTCTCCAAATGCCTGCAGTGATTGGGATTGGGCCAGGCTACAGCCGGAAGCCAGAAACTCAATCCACGTATTCTATTAAGATGGCATGGACCCCACTATTTGTGTCATCACCTGCCTCCCAGGATCTGCTTTCGCAGAAGCTGGAATGTGAGTGGAGCCAGGCCTCAAACCCTGGCACTCCAAGAGATGGTGCTGACATCCCAACTGTCCGCTGAACCACAAGGCCCAATGCACAACTCTGAACATCACCCTGAAGGGATTCTTGTCTCGGTGGCAACACCACTCTTTTGGATCTCTGAGACAATCTCAAGGTGCATTACAAGCTTGGCCGGAGCGCTCGGCCCATACAAACTGCAGTAACAGAGGAGACCTGCAGGGAGCAGCAGTCTGTTCTACTTGGGTAGTTTTATCCAGGAATTCAGTTACAGTAAAACGAACAAAAAAAAACCTGCTAGGAGCCTGTGCAATGCTCAATTGCTTATCCTCCACCTGCAAGCCGTACGGGTGCCAGTTCGTATTCTGGCTGCTCCGCTTCCCATCCAGCTCCCTGCTTGTAGCCTGGGAAAACAGCAGAGTGGTCCAAAGCTTTGGGAACCTATGTACAAGTGGGAGACCTGGAAGAAGCTCCAGGCTCCTTTCACATGGGCTTAGCTCCAGCCCTGGAAGTCATCTGGGGAGTTAATCAGCAAGTGAAAGATCTTTCTTTCTATGTCTCTCCTTCTCTCTGTAAATCTGTATTTCCAATAAAAGCAAATCTTAAAAAAAAAAAAAAACCCTCTATTGTCCCCCACCCCTGCCCGAAAGAAAAAAATCTCTATTAGGGAAGGAAAAAAAAAAAAAAGACACCGAAGAACTTGCAACTTTTGTTACAGTTGAAACACAGTCCAAAAAATCATTCAAAATACTAATGGAATTTTTAAATAAAGGCAGCCCTCTGTGTGGAAGCCAAGTAAGTCACCTTTCATCATTTGCCTTGAACAGGAATAAGTACACGTGTTTCTGGTTTTGTTTTGTTTGTTTGCAAGAAATCACCCCATTCACTGATCTATGATTGATAAATAAGACTAGATTCTTTATACATTAAGACTAAGAAATATTCTACATAATCAAGACATAATCCTAAACTCAATCCTCTGTGGTTAATTTGTGCCACCTACAATATTCTGTGAGCAACCATAACTTAAGGATCCCATGGACAAAAAAACCAAAAAGTCAAATTTAGAAGGAAATGACAAAAGCTCTTTTTGATCTCTTCAAATCCCGGAATGACAAATGAAATAGTTATGAATTCTTCTGTTTTCTTTCCATTTCTGCCATCATTAATATCTACATTCTTTTTTAAATATTTATTTTCACTGGAAAGGCAGATTTACAGAGAAGAGAGACAGAGAAAGATCTTTTGTCTGCTGGTTCACTCCCCAAGTTCCACAATGACCAGAGCTGAGTCAATCCAAAGCCTGGAGCCAGTAGAAACAGAGAAAGGTCTTTCATCTGCTTGCTTACTCACTAAATGGCCACAGTAGTTGGAGCTGATGTAATCTCAAGCCAGGAGCATCTTATGGGTCTCCATGTGGGCGCAGGGCCCCAAGGCTTTGGGCCATCCTCTGCTGCTTTCCCAGGCCACAAGCAGGGAGCTAGATGGAAAGTGGAGCAGCTCGGATACTAATGGATGCCCATATGGGATCCTTGTGTGTGCAAGGCGAGGAATTAGCTATCACACTGGGCCCTAGTTCCTACACCTATTAAACAACAATTTACTTGTGATGGGGAGTGAATCTCATAAAATTAATTCATGCTTCTTTGAGAAAAGGTGAGAAGTATAACTTAAGAAAGTCTCAAGGGGTAGGAATTTGGCCTAGTAGTTAGGGTGCCACCTGGGACAGCCACACTGCACACTGACGTACCTGCATTAAAATCTCAGCTCCACTTGCAATTTCAGCTTCCAATAAGCACACACGCTGGCAGGCACCATGTGACGGCTCATGGGAGCTTGCCACCCATGTGAGAGACCTGCCTTACACACTTAGCTCATGGTTTTGGTGTAGCCCTGTGCCAGCCACTGTGGCCATTCAGGGAGTGAACCAGCAGATGGGAGCTGCTTCTCTGCTTCCATTCCCTCCATCGGGAATCTGGAACAAGTGTCTGAAGCAGCATTTAAAACATCACTTGGGACATCCACACTCCTTATCCAAGTGCCTTGATCCCTGTCCTTACACCACTCTCAATTCCAAATCGCTGCTGCTACACACCCTGGGAGGCAGCAGGTGATGGCTCAGAAAACTGGATCTCTGCAAATCACATGGAAGACAACAGAATGAGTTCCTGGCTTCTAGTTTCAGCCTGGCCCACAACTGCATGTTGTAGGTATTTAGGGTGCATATCAACAGACAGGCACACACCATCTCTCCCTGCCTCTCAGGTAAATACAATACAAAATTAAAAAAAATAATGATAACAAAGAGGAATCAGTTTCTCGTCCCTACACTAATAGGACCTTTCATTAAGCTCCTTCATGCTTAGGCTGGTTGGAATGGTTAGATCCTTTGAAACAGCAACATGTAAGTTTCTGTTTGTTGAATGCTAATCCTGTGATACTCTCTGGCTTTACACATTCCCAGATAATTTCTTTAGGATTGCCTTTTTTTTTTCTAGAAGTGTTAGTACTAATTCAAAAGATAGAAACACATTTAAGAGTCTTGAAAAATGTTAATTCTTCCATTTTTTGTAGAAGAAAGGCTGCACAATTTTATACTTTCACGAGCAGCATGAGCATATATAACAGCACTGTTTTCTCTTTATTTTGGCTACTCTGGTAGTTAAAAATAGATAGCTTCCTGCTGCTTTAATGTGGATAAATTTAATTATTAATAAGGCTGAATACTTACTAATTTTGTGAGCTATCTGTATTTACTTCTTTGACTATCCCATCTAGCCAGTCAACAATCATCTGAGATTGCAGTTTTCAGCCCTATTTACACCCTATTCTTATCTAGAAAAGATATTTACTTTTTTCGTGATTCAGTTTTTTCTTAAATCATGGTTAGTTTATCAACTTTGCTCATGTTTTTAAAAGAACAAATTTAATTTTTTGAGCCAAACATATAAACCACTTTTCAGTCATTTCTGCCAATACAGAACATTCTGATATCAGAACAAATAAATATTCAAAAGAATAGTCTTTATCATGTGGTTTTTTTTCTTGGCATTTGATGTATTAGGCCTTGTATTAGCTGAATTCTTACACTGGTTGCCTAAAAAATTCATGTTCACCCAGAGCCTCCGAATGCAGTCCTATTAACCCCAGAGTCTCTGCTGATATAATAACTGAAATGAATGCGTTTCAGTGGATTAGAGTGGGCCCTTACAGAATAAGAGAAAACAGACACATGGATGCACATAGGAAGAAAAATTAAGTTTGAATTCAGGTAAGGGTAGAGCTGGGAGTCAACTGAGCTCAGCCTATAAGCCAAGCACTGTTGGCCAGCACTGGAAGCCAGCAGACATGAAGAGGGATCCTCCCCTCACCCCGGGAACTTCTAGAAAATGCAAATGTTGCCAATGCCCTGATTTTGGAATAGATACTCTCCCAAATGGCACAAACTTCCACTCTATGAAGTCACCCAGTTCTTGGTTCTTTGGCATAGTTGTTCTAAGAAATTAATAAATAAAAAAACTACAACTTTAATTTTAGAATATGATCTGAGGATTTAACTATTCTTTTTCTTTTTTTAATCAAAGAGTGGATTAACTGTCCAGGTGAAGGTGGATCACAAGAGTGTGGGAGCCCAGTAAGGCTCATTTCTGTTGTTGAAGTGAATTTAGCTGGAAAGCAGGCCTGAGGAATCCCTGGGAAGACAACACCAGCTAGAGTTCATACATGGCCTTAATCTTGTTTGATTTGTAAAGTGAAAGGGAAACTGTTTTTGAGCTATTTCTTTGAAGTGCCTATATTTAAAAAAAAAATTAAATTCAACCAAATAGAAGCCACTAAATTTAACAGTTATACTTGGGGACTTTCCAGCAGGTTAGACCAGCTGAGGCCATTGCACTTGAATCTTCAAAAGTTCAGGGAAAGTACACATTAATTCCACTTTCTCCAAAATTCAAAATTTTACCCTCCGTAACTGTAACCAAGCCAATATTTCTGTTCTTGACTTCAAAGTTACCCAGTAAAACTCTTCTGCTGGCTTTCCCATGGCAGAATAGGAGCTACTTTTGGCTTGGGGCTTGTTGACTACAGAATCAATACTCAAATAAATCTTTTCACAGTTGTTATGTGTCTCATTTTACCTTGTGTCTTTCCCAGCATCACACTGGTAGACTGAAATTGGGCACCACGTCGATTCAGCAAACATTTTGTTTAAACATTTGGTGGTTATGTCACTGTTTTAATCTCCGTATTTTAAACTGCTTTTGAATTTCACTCACAGTAATTTGTGCTGTACTTTTCTTGTTCTTGACTATCTCTGGGCTGCAGTAACATATTCTTTTTTGAAATTTTTTTACTTGTTTCTGGGGTCTCCTTTCTCCCTCCCCCAAGTTCCTTCCCCTCCAGTCTTACAGTGAGTACCTTTCATAAATTACAAGTCCATCATGCTACCACTGGGTTATCTCCCAAAAATGTAGGAGATTGTCAGTCATTTTGTTGAGTCCATTCTTGTAGTGCATGCATGAGGACTTATTTCTGTTTCCACCTACGCACATATTAATTTCCATGCAGTAACATATTATTAATACACATGAGAAGTTTCTAGAAGGTCATGGAAAATGGGTATTTTGGCTAAGTTCTTTGTGGATTTCCACATTTCTTGCATCAAAATGAACTTCTAATTCCATTTCTCCATGAACTTTTCAATGTCCCCTCCTATTACATACTGCACATTATAGGTTCAAATCTTCTGACAAGGGTGTTTAAGAAATACTTTCTGAACCCTTGTATTATACAGAAATAAGCTGTGCCCTTCAACTGTCTGCACTACTGTGACATCTGTCCTGAAATACAGTGACACAAGGGAAGGGTGAAGCTACCTGACTTTTTTAAACCATTTATTTATCTGAAATGTTGAGTGACAGTGAGGGGGAGGGACAAAGGAAGAAAGAGATCAAAACACTGGTTCAGTCTCCAAATAGCTGCGAAGGCCACAGGTGGGCCAAACCAAAGCCAGGAGCCTGAACTCCTTCCAGATCACCCTTGAGGGTGGGAAGGGTCCAGCCCAGATCGCTTACTCCCACTATGCCACAATGCTGGCCGCTTCAATCCGATTCTTACCCTATGAGGTAAATCCTGTTCTTCTGACTAGATGTTTGTCTATTTTACTTTCTCTTTATCCTTAAAGTGAAACAATCACCCACCATTTGTCATGAAATGTCACAATGCCTAGCTGTTGGTCATTTCTCACTAATTTTACCTACACTGTGAGAAGCTTATTTCTGTGGATTAAGTTCTATTTCAGCTCTACAGAGTTGTTTAGTTCTTAGAACATTTTTAAAATTTGGTCTGTTTTTTAAAAAACTATATAGTTTTTTCCTTTTAAATGTTTATTTATTTAAAAGGCAAATGAACAGAGAGAAGAGGAGAGAAAGAATGAGAAAGAAAGGTATCTTCCATCTGCTGGTTTACTTCCCAAATGGCTGCTACAGCCAGATCTAAGCCAAGCTGGAGGAATTAAATCTTGGTTTCCTATGTAGGTAGCAGGGGTCCAAACATCTTCTATGCCTTCCCAGATGCATTAGCAGGAAGCTGGGTGGTAAAAAGCAGAGTTCCAATATGGGATGCTGGCACTGCAAGTGGAGCCTTAAGTTGCTGTGCCACAACACCCACTGGCCCCTTACAATTCTTTCTTGATATTTATCAGAAAACTTTATTCTATAGGCTTTTTTTCTTTATCATATGTATCATCAGGCTTCTATCTTTGAATTTTTTCCCTCTATAATTCTTAAGTTAAAATATAATAAACTTCTGTAGCACTCACAGGCACAGCCAAGAATTGGGCATAGAGCAGGCCAGGCCGCAACACCCATCAGCACACACAAAGGCCAACACTGTGGGGCAGATTGGTGGGTAGGGGCCTAGTATCCACTGACACGCATGAGATCTAGGTCTGGCAGTGGACCTGATGGAGGAACCTGGGGATCTGCCCTGGTGGGCCATCACTCCTGCTGGTGAGCACATGAGTCAGGGCTGGGTATTGGTCAGGGAAGCAGGGTTGCTTCACTTGCTGACAGGTGTATGGTTTGGATCTGTAGGGGGCAGACTGGGCAGGGCTATGCCAAACCATAGCATGTTGGCATGTGCAGGAGCCAGGATTGGGTGCGGGCCATGCCAAGCTAGGCTAGACTATCACACCTACCAGTTTGCATGAGCCAGGAATATAGGAAGACTGAGCAGGGCTAGACTGTAGCACCCACCAGGAACTGGGGACAGGGTGGACCAGGCCAGGCCAGGCTGCAGCAATTGTTGGCAAAAGTCAGGCTGCAGGAATTGTTGACAAAGGCAAACTGGGTGATGGGTGATACTGGGCTGGGTCAGAGCTACCACTGGCATGCACAAGATCTGTGGCTGGAAACAAGCTTGGTTGGGGAGCTAAGGGGATGCCCCTGCTGAGCTGTGGCTCCTACTGGCGAGTGTGACAGCTGGAGGAGGGGGACTGGATCTGGGGTGTGCCAGGGTAGGTGTAAGACAGCCTGGGCTAGATCTTGGTACCCACTAAAACATGTGAGAGCCCAGTCTGGAGGTGGTTCAGGCAGGATTGGACTGTAACCCCCAACAATAAGAGCTGGAATTAATGTGGACCAGTTGAGCAAGGCTGCTGTTCTTGCTAGGACAGGAGGTAGGTCAAATCAGGCTGGGCCAAGGACCCAATGGTGTGAGTGAGATCTGAGACTGGGAGATGACCTGAAGGAAGAGCTTGAGAAACTCCTCTGTCAGGATGCAGTTTTTCCCTATAGGACTGGGAGCAGCCCAGACCAAGCCAGCTTACAGTACCAGTCAGTATATGTGAGTCAGATCTGGGGATGGGCCAGGCTGGGCCAGTTGATAGTACCCATTGGCAGATGTGAGACCCAGGATAGAGTGCAGGATGGTCTGGGTTGGGCTGCAACACCAGCCATTTCACATTAGGGATAGGACTGGGAGCTGGCTAGGCTGGACTGGACTATGCTGTAGCACCCACCAGCATGAGCTGGGACTGCGGGCAGACCAGGCCAAGCCAGGCCAGGCTGCAGCACCTGCTGGTGGATGACGAGCTGAGGCAAGTCTGGGTCATATCGTAGCTTCCATCAGCACAAATAAGACCCAGGATGGGGAGTGGGGCAAGCCCAGCACACAGCTCCCCTGCTGGGCCACTGCTTCTGCTGGTGAGCATGAAAGCTAGGAATAGGGGCAGATAAGGCTGGCCAAGGCTTCAAAACTCATTGGCCTGCATGTGAGCTGGGTTGGGGGAGAGCCAAGCTTAACTGACAATATCCACTAGTGCATGCATGAGCCAAAGTAAGTGCAGGCTGATTGGGCATTGCCACAGCACTGGCTAGCAGGTGTTAGGACCAGGGCAAGTCCTGCCAGCCTAGACTGCAGAACCACCTGGAAAATCACAGACTCAGGGCTGGGAGTGGGCCGAGTAGGGAAATTGTGGGCACTTCTCTGATGGGCTGTAAATCTCACTAGTGAGCCTGAGAAACATCAGTATGGGCCTGACCTAGACAAGTGGTAGTACCTGCCAGCATGCGGGATGGATAGTGAGGTCAGCTGGGTTGAGATAGACTCCAATGTCCATTGATGTGTATGAGAGTTGAATGAAATGTGGGATAGATGGGACCAATCTGCTGCACGTTACTGTCATGCACAGGAACCAAGGCTGGGGGCAGGAGGTTATTTGGGGTCATTCCGACTAGGCTGCAACTCCCACTAGTGTACGTGAGGACCAAGTATGTGGAGGGCAGAGTTAGGCTGGGCCACAGCATCCATTGGTTTGTGTATGAGACAGGGCTGCGAACAGAACTGACCAGGTGACTGCAACCACCAGTGTGTGTGTTGGCCAATGTGGGTGATGGACTGAGCTGGACCCCACACTGGCTGACACACACTGCAGTCAGGTAGGGGTAACCTTTGTGAGGTTTCTTTGGGAACACCCCCAACTGGATCACTGGACTGAGAACTCCAACCACAGGGAAAATCAAGGATTTGTGGTCTGACCATGGATTGCATTTATCAGAAATGAGTCTCCACAATTGCTGAGGGTTGTGCAGTGGATGGCATGCCAGGATGCTCAGGGAGACATGACAGTCAGCTTATTGAGGCCTGCAGAGGAGGCCTAGTAAAATGGAAGGAAAAACAAATTGGACAGCTCTTCTGGACAAGTATCTGGGTGCATCAGGACTCTAGGGTAGATTATGTCAGCCAGTGGATTTTGTTGCTCCAAAGCAACAAAATCGACAGCATTTCAGAACTATCAAAACAACTTAGGCAGTATCTTCAGAACATGCTCTAAATCCAGGATCCTGGGATGACATTGAGTAGACTTCCCCCATCCCTGGGTACTGATGAGGTCTGCTGGGAGTGGCTCTTTCTTCTCCTCTCTCCACTTCTCCAGATTCAGGAAGAAAAAAAGGATACACTCAGCCTACACTCAGCCTCTCCCATTCATCTCTATGTTCACAGCTCATCCTCTGTTCTCCCAAACCACTCCTTGCACCCAATAGATCAAGTTTTATTAAGTCCATCAAGTTAACACTTTAAAATTTTTTCTATCATTTCCTCTGGTAGAGCAGTCATTTGTGAGTTTCCCATATGAGTTTTTAAGTCATTTCCCCTTGTGCTGTAGGATGTTTTAGAGCAGTTCTATGCCAATTATTTTTTTTTCCTATTACTTATCTTAAACAGCAGGAAATCAAAACATCCTACCCTTTTTTCTGGAACCATGTTTGAATCAGTGGTTACTAACCATTTAGATATGCAGCTATCTTCCTTCTTAGATCTACACATACAGAGCATGCTCCTGTGCTGTTCCCTGTGTCCGGGTTCTCAGGTCAAGCAGGATTGTGAACTCCAAGTGGTTGGCTGCTTGAAGATGAGGTGTCATGTGCAGAACTGGGTCGTCTTTGGGTGACGGAGGCCAACACTGTACCTTCAGCCGCACTGCTGCAAGGATTCCTCTTCTCATCTCCCCATTTTGGGTGTTTTCCTAAAATTTGACACCTCTCAACTTGCAAAAAGGCCACTGTGACTGCTCCTTACTCCCTACTCCCAGAGGCAAGCTTGTGTATTGTGATGTACCATTTCTAAGTGAATGAAGCAGGAGCACATATGAGGATATGGAAGGACATGGCTCTTGCCAGCTGAGACGAGAATTCACATGGCTTTGGGATTTTCTGTGTTTCTCTGCCAGTGGATCAAGTGGTGTTGAGTCATAGCTTTTTCCCCATCTTCTTCCCAGATTTCTGTGCTATTTCCGGTTCAGCAGGCTTAGTTTAGGATTATGACTCTAAAATCTCCCCACCCCAAACATACTCTCTCTCTCTTTGTCTCTTTCTTTCTCTCTCTCTCCTTGCTGCACTGGGTGGAAAGTCCCTGCAGATGCTAACCCAGTGTTTTGTTCTGCTCCTTACGTTTCAGCTCTCCTGCAGAATTCTGTCTGTTCATTTATGGTGATTTAACTTAAATGTTGGAACAGAGCCTTTCATCAGAATGGCACATATTAACCCAGATATTTGCTGAAGACTCACTCTATGCCAAGCACTCTGCTAGACGCAAAGAATAAAAAGAGGGAAAAGGCAGAATCACCATCGTCAGAATGCGAGTTTTTGTAGGGGAGACCATGGAGAAGGGCACTGCTGGCAGTGGGCAAAGTTGCTGATACACATGGTATCCATATGGACTGATGAGTGATGCTGTGGTTTGAGGCCCACAGGAGACAGCTTGGGATGCACAATTGAAATTCCATTCAGAAGGTTATGGGGAGCCACTGAGTAATATCAATTTTAGATTTTAAAAGATAAACCTAGGAGTAGGGAGCATTTAGACTAGTGCTCAGGACCTGGCTGCCGACTCCAGCTTCCTATGAACTCAGACCCTGGGAGCCAGTAGTGATGACTCAAGTACTTCAGTTCCTGCCACCCAGGTAAGAGACCTTCTTTGAGTTCCCAATTTCCAGGCACTGGATTAGAACATGGAGGAGTGTTAATTTTTGTTGGCCTGCTCACTCCTCTTCCCTCTGCAATTCAATTTTAAAAAGCACAAATCCCTACTGTCCAAAATAATAATAACAATAATAATAATAACAAACATTAAAGGAAGTTCTTAGGACACTGAACTTGGATTATTATAGTCTGACCAAGACAAGGACAGTAGAAATACTGATCAACAGAGCCAATTGCTGGCAGGAAACTGATATTGGCAGGGCTTTGCAGCTGAGCAGATATGAATGTTATGAATGATGACAGTGAGGCAGTACAAGAATGCCTGAACAGCTAAGTTCTCCTGTGAATGGGTGTAACTGCGATGTGTCATTGCCTAAGGATTTTCCATTCTTATTTGAACAACTATTATTAAATATTTTGAAACAGAGGTTGAGTACAGGTGATAGAAATCTGTAGTCATTAGTACTTATATCTCTTGACTTCTGCTGCAATTAACACTTTTGTTTTCTACATGCTTGGGATTACTTTTTCCCTGGCATCCAGCAACGCCTCACTTTCCTGTTTCTTGTTAGCTTCCTATGTCAGATTTCCTCCTCCTGCAACACCTCAATGTTGCCTCTCTGCCTTCTTCTCTCCTCCCTGTGTTTGCTTTGTCTTGGGAAGTGACCCATGACCTTCACCCTCAGCTGTAACTACCACTGGTACAGATCTCTGCAGGCCTTCGAAGCTCTCCCGCACGTACAACAAAAATGTGTTTCCTGGCCAACTCCACGGGAAGTCTCACCAGCACCTCACACTGATTTGTCCCCAAAGGCAGTCAATTTTCAAAATATGAGGATTTAAACATATAGTATACGGGGTGAGCACTGTGGTGCAGCAGCTTAAACTGTCACCCCCTTTGCTGGCGTACCATATGGGCACCAGTTCAAGTCCTAACTGCTCTACTTGTAATCCAGCTTCCTGCTAGTGTGCCTTGGAAGGCAGTGGGAAACGGCCCCAGTACTTGAGTCTCTACCACCTATATGGGAGATACAATTGGATTTTCAGGTTCCTGGTTTCAGCTCAGCTTTGGCATAGCTCAGCCCCAACCATTTGGAGAGTAAACCACCACCACAGAAGATCAACTGATTTCTCCCCTCCCTCCCTCTCTCCTTCTCCTGCTCCTTCTCTCTCTCTCACCCTCTCTCTCTCTCTCTTCCTCTCATGTTCTTTCTCTGTAATTCTGCTTTTCAAGTAGCTGAATGAATCTTTTTTAAAAACAGAGAAGTAAATATTATAAAACTGCAACACTTTCCTGAAGACCCATACCTTCTGGAAATCATGTTTTGGCAGTCTTGCTGCTCCACTACCACCACCCCACCACTAATACCCTCAGTTGAAGCCACACATGAGGCAAACATTAATTTATGAATCAATCAGTGCAAGACAGTTTTCCCCAAAGAAGAAGAACACCACAGAAGATAACTGCCGCAGGCTGAAACCAAAATCCAAAGCAGAAAACCTAGCCTAGGTAAACACCTGAGAAATGCTGGAAATTTGCAATGGATAACTATCCAACTAAGTAACTTACTTCACATCTACACAATGGTTATTATGCTTAGACTAGACTGTGTGGGTTTGCAGATACAAAATGTCAAATCATTATGAGACAAAGTGACAATCGGATGGATAACATTTTACAAAGGATTTGAGAAAAAACCCACATTGGATTCAGTGATTACTGTGAGGGATACATATTGCAAGGGGGCTCCCAAGGAAATGGGATATCCATAGAATACCAACAGATGGAAGAAGATTCTCTTTCCCTCTAGCCTCTTAGAATCTCTCTCAAAACACAACTTGAAAAATCTCATAGGAAACTAGCTGGAAAGGAAGAACTGTAGAGCCTTGCTTCAGCATCACAAAACAGTACAGTAAAATGGGTTTGCATTGAAGACAATAACCTACTTTTAAAGGTGGCAAGGGTAGAAACATTCCAATTTTTTGGAAGATTACCAGAATCATTTAGGAGATGGGTAAGAATGGCAATCGTGGAGGAGGTAAAAGAAAAGGTCACACGTTTCCAAATGGCCCACCATAAGTTGACAGTGAATGCAATCAAATAACCCAAGGCAAACTTAGAAATTTTTGAACTTAGAAGCTGGGGAATTAATTCTCTTCTTTCTGAGTTGGGGAAGATTGCAGATTGTACAGGGTTTGGTGGGGACAGGAAAGAGTCAGATATCCATATTTGTTATTTTAAACTTCATATTCATGTTAGATATCCAAATAAATTGGGCAAGGTAGAACTTGGATATACAAGACCAGAGGTAAAAGAATAGGTTCTAGATGCTGTATTAAATAGTGCAGAAAATATCTGAGAGAGAAAAGAAAAATTTCTGGACTACTTTAACTTTCTTGGTTTAGAAAAAATCAGCAAAAACTAAAGAAGTAGTGGCTCTTGAAATAACAGATTCACGGGGCTGGAGCAATGACTTAGCAGCTGAAGTCCTCACCTTGCATGTGCCGGGATCCCATATGGGCGCTGATTCGTGTTCCAGCTGCCTGCTTCCCATCTAGTTCCCTGCTTGTGGCCTGGGAAAACAGTCGAGGATGGTCCAAAGCCTTGGGACCCTTCACACATGTAGGAGACCCATAAGAAGCTCCAGGCTCCTGGCTTCAGATTTGCTTAACTCTGGCCATTGTGGCTATTTAGGGAGTGAATCAGTGGATGGAAGATCTTTGTCTCTCCTCCTCTCTGTATATCCGACTTTCCAATCAAAACTAGTCTTTTAAAAAAGAAATACGAAAATCAAAATATAATTTTGGCTTAGTGGGTAAGTAAAGAAAAAGATGCTAAGGAGAGAAGCTCAGATAAAACAAGAATTGCCTATGGACCTCTGCAATTGGCCACATGGAGATGAGGACATAGCTAAAGGACAATTTCTAACATGAGAGAACAAGAACTTGCTGATTGAAAAGGATCACTGAATACTAGCATAATGAGCAAAGCAGGCCAACATCAAGGTGTGGAATTTCAAAATACAGTGTGGGGAGTTGGGGAAAGGGTTGGTTAGCAGATGAGACCAGAATGCAGGAGGAAGCAGAAATCCATGTTACAGACAAACACTTAGCAATCAGAATGAGATTGGTTTTCTGAAAAGCAGCACTCAATGTAGAAAACGTGGACAGAAAGTCTTCAAAAGGCTCTTTAAAAAGGACTGCCAGTCTACAAAAGAAACTCCAGTAAAAATACACATAGAGGTCAAAAGTAAAAGAGAATTTCAGACATGCAAGGTCCCCACACCTTTACTTTCCTTGTATTTTCTCTCTAGACAATGTGGAATCTACTGGACAATGTGTACCACAACAATCACTTCAATAAGCAAGCACACACACACACACACACACACACACATACATGTATAAGTGTATCTGTTACAAGGAAAACAATGGCCTGAGGTATAGAGAGCAGGAGATCCAACCAGTTAGATGAGGACAGAAATCCTTCACACAGGTGGTGAAGGAACACTCCAGAACGACAACCCTGAATTGGGTAGAGAATGAAACATGAAAGTCTAGGACTCATCCTTTTGGAAAGTTGGACTGGGCCTTATGCAAGCCTGCCCAGTGCAGGAGCCCACCTCCCCATGCCCCCAACACTCGCTGCGTAGCCCATAATGGAGCTGCAGGGTCTTCCATAAGAGATTCAGGGACATTTCTGTCTATGCAGTCCATAGTTTGGCTTGATAGTATTGAAATGCTCTCTGCAGGCCCTGGCCAGAGGTTATCACAGACTTGGTGTGGGGTGTCAGTGCCTTCTCAAAGCTGGATATCCGAATTCGAAAGAGAGAGGAGCAGCTTCGAAGCAGGGCAGGGAGCATCACAGGACAAAACAGAACCCAAGAATGGAGTGGAAGCAAGATGGAGAGCCACACATTGTCAGAAGAACTTGGCAGTGCTGTGCCCTGTAGGGTGGACTATTCTGCTTCAGTAACAACCCGGAAGTGTACGATCCCTCACAGCACGCAAAAATGAGGTCATGGCTACAACTCTTCCTCCTGTCAGTATTCAGCGGTACATTCCTGGCTGTGGGGAGGGGCAGCTCTGGATCACACCACTGCAACCCAGACTGCTCAGAGAAGCTGGACCTCCACAAGTGTGCAGCACAGACCCTGAAGGGGTAAACTAATGAATCCCATTACAACTGTGACTGGTTGACGTTTTCCTGTCGTTCTAAGAAACAAGCCTGGGTGGGGACAGATGTCAAAGAATGAGAGCTGGTTTCAAACACACACACACACACACACACACACACACACACACACACACACACACACAGCTGTATTAGAAACAGGTGCATTTAGAGGCTGCCATTTTGGCATTGTAAGTAAGGATGTGATACCAGCATCCCATATGAGCACTGGTTTAAGCCCCAGCAGCTTTATCTCCCATCCAGTTCCCTGCTAATTGTGCCAGGCAGGACAGCAGAGAATGCCCAAGTGTTTCCAGCTCCTGCATTCATGTGGCAATCCCAAAATAAGCTCCTGGCTCCTGGCTTTGGATTGGCCCAGCAGTACCTGCTGCTGCAGTCATTTCAGAAGTGAATCGGCAGATGAAGATGTCTCTCCCTCTCAAATAAATAAATAAACCCTTAAAAAGTGTGTTTATAAAAAAGCAGAGAAAAGGCATGAATAAACTTCTGGCAGAAGACACTTGGAACTTAGGAACACACAGACACAGGTAGAAATAATTTGATTGACATGAGGGCTTCTTTCTTATCACTTCTGTTTTCTCAGCCAGAGGACTACCAAGGAGGAGGGGATGGCGGAGCTGTTGGAGGCTTGGGAGACAAGGATGTAGTCATCCAGAAAGTTGGGAGAAGCAAGTGACTGAAAGTATTCCCTATGAATTCTCAGAGCAAATGAAATGGCTCTCCTGTGGCTGCTGCCTCCTGGGAGGTGAGAGAATAAAGGGCAGAAACTGTTGCAACAGCAGACACAAAAGGCGCCAAGCTGACTGTGGTTCACAGGCACTGTGTAGACGTTAACAAGAAGTCATGTGGAGAAAGAAGGGGCCTAGGAATGAGCATGAGCACTGAGCATCCAATGGGTAGTGTCCCAGGCTCCTGGCTTAAATTTGGCCATCATGGTCATTTGGAGAGATAATTAGTAGGTAGATCTCTTTCTGTCTCTCCCTCTCCCTGCGTCACTTGGTCTTTCAAATAAATAAGTCTTTTAAGAAATTTAAAAATAAGCACTATCTTTCCTTTTTTCATGAGGATAAATTGAAGAATTAATTAGTGCCTGAATAATCCAAAATCAATGAAAGTACAATCAACTCTACACAATGGTTTTCAGATAGCCCCCTCCCATCCTGCAGAAGAAACTCTTGGAACAGACATGGAGTTAGCAGGATAATTAGCTGGTTTCATACTTTGCGCTTCCTTTTACCTCCCACAGTTAAGCTAGAGCACTAATACCTTGGGTGTAACAAAATATCTTTCTGAGTCGAAAGGGTGTCTCCACATTCTGTGGAGGACCACCCATGGCAGACCACGCAGGACCAGGATTTCAGTCTGAAAATCCCCAGGAGGGACACACTCAAGGCCCCCTCGGCTTTCTGCAGCACCATCATCCAGAGCACAAAGGGTGTGGACTACAGATGAATGAAACTCAGCAGTCCCTCTACCATCTGGACACATGCGCGCGCGCGCACGCACACACACACACACCCCAGAAATCTCCAGAGCCAGAAACGGTGAGAGGATCAAAGGCAAATAATTTCCGAAAAACAATCTACAATGGACTTCAAGCACTTGCAGTTCTTTTCCAGCTAACTGCTGGAAGTTCTTGAATAGCTGCCCTCGCGCTCCATCTTCACGTCTTCCTCTCCACCCCCTCTCTGTCCCTTGCCTCTTTTCCATGGACTCCTCTCCACAATTTCACTCCTCTGTTACTCAGATCCAACTCTGGAAGCAACACCAAAAAGTCCTTGAGTGTCTCCACCAGAACTAAAAACTCAGTAACATGCCACCAATTCGGAAAAACACATAACAAAAGCAAACATCAAAAAGGGGACTCAGTAGGATTAAGAGAAAGCAGTGTTCTTCAATATGCTGAATGTCATCATAAACCCCAGGTAAGGATTCTCAAGTAGGCACCCTGGCTGGCTCATCCACTCATTCCTTTTTTAATTGCAGTACAATCCACTCTCTGAGAATTTCCCTTACTATACTTTTTTTTTAAACTAATTATACTCTGAGAGTACCATTTGATCTTATCTGCTGTTTAATGCTGGGGGTTGGAGCTTCACAAGGGCAAAGAGAATGGAACTGAGTGCTTCGTCCACTGCTGGGTTCTTGTGCTCCCCTCAGCTGCCCCCAGGTTGATGATACAGGAGAGATGTGGAGAAAATGTTGACTGAGTTCTTGGGTATGCAGAATTTGGGATTCGAAATAATCTCAAATCTGGAAGTACAGGAAGCTCCACCCACAATATAAGCGTTTGTTCATATTGTGTGTGTCTCTTACAAGGTTGCTTTCATGTTAAAATGAGTTCTTATTATTAGGAGAAATCATAAATGAACAAAACCTTGCTTTAAATGATATTTTCCTTTCATAAAATTTTATAGCAGTTTTGGAAAATGTTTATTTCCTTAGAGATTTTCCTCATACCTGAATACATAATTTAAAATATCAGAATATATAAGTTCACATATTTTGCTTAGTAGTATAACATAAGCATATAATCATTTATTAAGGCAACTTATTCATAAAACTGCATGAAATCATTACACAGCATTCTATCAATATGGGAATATCACAAATTTAAAATCATTAATACATCTGTGTATACTTACAAGATATCATGCTTTACAAAATATCCATGTGTGACATACACAGTATATTCAAATATTATTTGAATATATATCAAATATTAATTTGTATATATTTGAATATGCTATATTTTGGGGGTGGAGTCATAAAAAATGACAATTCTATTTTTACATAAGTATTAGTTGTCAACTTTGCCAACTGTTTTAACTTAATTAGACTTTTCAAAGAACTGAATGGATTCTGGGATCCCCTCTGGCACGTTCTTACTTTGTTTTTTTAAAATTTATTTTATTTTTTTTTATTGCAAAGTCAGCTATACAGAGAGGAGGAGAAACAGAGAGGAGATCTTCCATTCAACGAATCACTCTCCAAGTGACCACAATGGCTGGAGCTGAGCCAATCTGAAGCCTGGAGCCTGGAGTTTCATCCAGGTCTCTCACATGAGTGCAGGAACCCAAGGCTTTGGGCCATCCTCGACTGTTTTCCCAGGCCACAAGCAGGGAGCTGGATGGGAAGCAGGGCTGCCGGGATTAGAACTGGCGCCTGTATGGTATCCGGGCGCATTCAAGGTGAGGACTTAAGCCAATAGGTCACTGCGCCGGATCCATGTTCTTACTTTTTATTTTAAATTTATTTATTTGGAATACAAAGAAAACATGAAAGAAATTTAAAGAGAGAAAGAGAGAGACAGATCTCCCATCCATTGATTCATTTCCCTAAATGCCTTCAACATCCCACATTGAGCCAGGCAGAACCAGAAACCAAGAACTCAGTCCAAACATCCCACTTGGGTGGCAGCGATCCAACCATTTGAGCCATCACTTGCTGCCTCCCAGGGTATACATGAGCAGGAAGCTGGAACGGGAGATAGACAAGATTGACACTCTTTCACTCCCATATGGGTACATGCATCCCAAGGGCGTCTTAATTGCTGTGCCAAATGTTCATCCAGGTTATTATTATTATTATTCCTCCCTCCAGTCTCTTGGAGATCTTGGGACTATAGGCTGATACAGTAATTGAGTAAGTCCCTGTGGTCGTTAGAAGAAAACACAATTTATTTTGGGTACTGGAGGGACAAAAGCCATTGTGACCAAAGGCCAGACAGTGACAGTGGCCACAGCAACACTTCCCCTTACACACACACACACACACACACACACACGGAAAAGTGCAGCCTTGAAGCTCATCCCACCAAGAGGCAGATCATCACCAACTTCCACCCTCTTGTACCTGAACCACTACAGAGCCTGATTCACTTCCTACGTGACTTTAGAAAAATTGCATGCACTTTTGACTGTTCTCTGTGGATGCAGGCATTGGAGGAAGCCAGCTACAATATTACAGTTCAACTGTGCTTAGGCCATCCTAGAATCCAAACTAAGTCCCTGGTGACAGAGCACATGGTAAGAGCATGAGCTCACAGGAAGGACAGATGCTGGGAGGCCCAGGGGTTCCAAGCCTTGAGGCCCTGAACCAGATCTGCTTAGGCCCTGGCTTCCCAGAAGGTTAAAGCACTGCTGGTTGTTGCTTAAGCCACAAAGGATAGTTTGCTAACAAGCAGTCAGAGACAAGAGCTTTAAAACTCTAATTATTCCTCCCTAATTTCTGTGAGACCATTTCTCATTCAGTTATCTTTTCTTTTGACCATACAATACAGTGTGCAAAATCAATATGTAATACTCACTATTTTTAAAGATTTATTTGTTTGTTTGAGAGGCAGGGTTTACAGAGACAGGGAAAGACATAGAGAGGGAGGGAGAAAAAGAGAGAGAGAAACTGTCATATACCGGTTCACTTTCCAAGTAACCACACAGAGCAAGGCTGATCCGGGCAAAAGCCAGGTTCCTGGAACTCCATCCACATCTACAATGTGGCTAGCAGAGGCCCAAGTACCTGAGCCAGCCTCTGCTACTTTCCCAAGCACATTTGGAGGGATCTGGAACAGAAGTGGACGGCTGAAATACAAACTGGCACTCATATGGGATGCCCATGAAAGAGGCAGTGGCTAAATCCGAAGTCCCACAACTCCAGTCCCAATCATTATTTTACTCAGATTAGGCTTGTTTAGATGTGCCAGTTTCTGTGCATCCCAAGTTTCTTTCTGCAGTTATGTACTTCGGTCCTGAGACACATTCTTGAGATTTTCATAAAGTTATTGATGATAAATATATTGTTTTCCAGAAAAATGGTTTTTGCTGAAAAAAACAATCTATTGAGAAATAGCCTTGTTGAATACATGTTTCTATGTGTGCAGTTTCTTCTTTCATGTTTTAAACATGTTTTCCCACCGCTATCTGACTTTCATTTTCACTGCTAGAAGAACTCTGTTTTTGGTATAATTATATTTCTTTCACAGATAATCTAACTTTCCTTTTTGACCAATTTTAGAAGGTTGTTCTTTTGGTTCAGCCTCACTAAAATTGTGTTTGCATTTTCTAAACAATGAATTGATTGTGACTGAGACTTTGTTCCTTATATTTAAGAGTTGCACTGTTCATTAATTCTGAAAAGGTCTCAACCTTTATCCCCATTACATAGCTCTAAAGTTCCACTTTGGCGTCATCCCTGTCAGCCTGCCCTTCACGTTTGTCCTGCTTTCATATTTTCTATAACCTCACACCTGGACAATTACTCACTCTATCTTCCAGCTCATCAGTTCTCTCTTCAGTTACGTCTTATTCAATGTTTGTTCATTCCAATGATTACATTTTTCATTTCTAAAACTTCTATGTGGTTCTTTTTTAAGACTAGCTGGAAAACTGATAGTCTCTACTGCTTTTTCATTTCTTCCAGAAAGATTCCCTACATGGTTTTATGAGGGATCTTCAAAATGCTTGTGAAAATGCATATATGAAAAGAAACTAAGCATGTATTTCAAAATGTTTTGCGCCAAGATAAAGGTATCCTTTAAAATACTTTTTTTTCCTAGAAACTTTCTAAGGTGCCCTTGTACATCAGACTGAACAACTTCTATAAGTTCTCAGGCGTCCGTGTCTGTTGCCTGCACTTGATCTCCCAGGACACTCATTATTGACATTTTGCCTGCCTATGGATGCTTAGGAGCTGATGCCTATTTGGATGTAACATATGGACTTGCTGAGAAGCTTCCCTCCAGCAGAAATCTGGGCTTGCTTCTGTCACAAGCCAGAGGTTGTTACAGACCTTGGACCACAATAAATCCCTCCTCAGCGCTTAACATGAGACAAACACCAACAGTAAGTTCTGTGCTTGGTCTCCACACTGTGCTTCAATATCTGATTTTCATAATTCAAAGTGTTTAGTCTACTTTCAGTTCCCCTATTATTCTGTTTTGTGGTTTGGGGGGCACAGGGAGTTGGAGGAGACACACAGACACCTTTAGAAGTTTCCAGTTTGACGGATCCAGCAGTACTCTCCTAGAGGAGTGTTTCCACGGGCAGCACATCTGGAAACAGCACTCCTCTTGGGGAGCTCTGGTGCTCACTGTTCAGCAGAGCTCCTCCTGGCTGTGGCCTCATCAACTCAACTGCATCTCTCAACATCCTTCAGCGTAAATAATTTTATTCTAAACTGACAGATGGCAAGTTAAATAACTAATGTGACACAGCAAGTCAACAGAAGCACTTCCTGGCACTGACACTAGTGTTTTAAAATGAACTCATTCAAAGCCGAAAGTTGTGTTCTCCAGTATGACCTAAAATCACCCCCGAGGCACAAACGGCAAGGGCTCATGTCCTTGGAGGGGCCTCTCTTTCCTGTCTCTTACTTGGTACCTGTAGTTTCATTTCAGGCAGCTGCCTTCTAAGCCCTTTTCAGGAGTGCTGTCAAGCAGAAGGGCATCAAGGACACCAGGTCTGGGTGCGAACACTGATAAGCTGCTCAAAGTTTCGAGAGAAGAGAAAGAAGTCAGGAAGCAGAAGAGATACGGAAGTTTCAGGAACGCAATCAGAGACATACAAAACTTTAAAGGGAAAATGATATAACCCTCTTGGAGTTATTTCTTCAAACTCTCTTCTGAAAAAGCACAGAAAAGAAAAACTGTTTTTACTATTATTATCTCCATATCCTAACTTCCTTTAGTGAAATGAGATGCAATAACCATTGAACAAAATCTCAGCTTGTCTAGGAAGATTCTTCAGTTTGACACTTATTATTACAAACCTCAAAATGAATATTGGGATCTCATACAAAGTCATCCAAATGAATTAAATATTATGCATGTGTGAATTTGAAAGGATTCACTCGATCATGACTTTCACGCCAACCATTCTTTTGCTCCATTTATTGCCTTTGTTTTTCCTGACCACATCCATTTGAAAAGAGTAATCCAAGTTTTCCTAAACAGCCTGATAGCATTATTTTGAAATATTTCCTGCTAAAACTCTTCTCCTGACCTCAACAGCATAAAAGCACTTCAAGTGACAGCAAAAACAATCGTTAAACTTCCTTTTAACACACAATTTGAACCACAGATTCTGCTCGATGCAGGTTTTTAAACAGTCACTCCTACATTCATTCATTCATGTCACAAACATTTTAGTGCACAGTCCTTGGTGCTGAAACACATGCCAGGATGTGGGAGGGGCAGCCAGGAGAGTCTTGCCTCCAGCTGCTCATACCCATACTGGTTCCTACATGTGCCCACGTGGAAAACATGCCCTCAGACTCTCGCTTCTTTTTTTGTTTCCTCACCAGCCCTTATTTATTTCATTTTGAGAAGCATATCTCTTGCACATAACACATTTTGTTAAAGGCTGCTTTTCAAGTGGCTGCAAATAATAACCATCTCCCAAGTTGGTCTACCTCCATGTTCACAGATGAGTTCTAAAGGTTCTAACGGGACAATGAATGAAGTGACAATTTTTATCTTGTAACATTCATCTGCCCAAATACACATCTTCCCTCAGAATACCATGAACTCTTATGGGAAAAACGGCTTGCTGAGTTTTCAACTCTATTGGAAAAGTGCAGAAACTGAAACTATACCAGGACTCCAATCTCTATTTATATTATGTACCATAGAATGACTCAATTTAGACCAATGAACTTATAACTTCTTGTGAGAGATGTACCTTTGAAAAATTTAATGGAAAATGCAGACATGTACATGCATAAAGCTTTTTATAAATGTTGCCTAAAATTTATAACCTCTCCCTCCATGGTGAGCACACAGCTGGTTATACTGTAGCTTCACATTCCCGCATCTCTTACTTGAGTGCCTGGTTCAAGTCCTGGCTACTCCAGTTCCTATCCAGCTGTCTGCTAATGCACCTGGGAGATGCAGAATGATGGCTCAAGTATTTGGGTCCTTCCTAACACACATAGTGGGAAGTGATTTTAAATACAGTCATAAATAATATCTTCTCTGACTTTCTGTTACCCCAATTGTGTCTACCTTTCATATATATTATGTACATATTAATATGCATATAAGAATATAATTCTTCTCAAACTGCTTCATTTTACTGATATTTTCTGAACACATTTTGTAATGAAAACTCTTAATGCTTACAGTTCTAAATAGAGTATCAGAGTCCAGACTTATAGGGTAGCTATGAAAATTACTAAGATTTAGCATTTCTACTGCACATATTTGTCCAATGAATTTAATATCTAATCACTTTCAAAGGTTTGAAAATACTACTAGATTTGAATGAAATATCTAATAGAGAAATACTTGTATCTTTCCCAATTAAATTTCATTTCTTCCATTTTAGCACACCACAACAGTGCAGTGTCATCATCCGTATTTTAATCCCCAAAGACAAGTATCTGCACTTCGTCATCTAGTCAACTGCACATACTGCTAGCCACATAAAGAGACTGCGAAGATTACACAAGCAGTATTTACTCAATCAGAGGTTTTCAGTACTTGCTATCCATTTGATCTTTTCTATATGGGAAAAAAATCATCCTTGTGTTAAAATATTAATTGTGCTTCAATTTTAACAGAAATTTGTATCATCAACAATGGTACTATAAACCTTTACCTATATTTCCATTCAGATCTCTATGATTCCTTACGTGTCAGACAGAAAGTATTATTACTATTATATTCAGAATGTATTAGAGTAGATTTCTCTGGAACTCAATTTTATCAAAAAAGCAAACTCTGAACATCTAAAATTACAAGTGTTATACTCTATCTCTTGGGATTTTTTTCTTTTTTACAAAATACACAAGAAAATATATGGAAGAAAACATCTAACATACAAAGAAAAAAGTTTGTGAAAGGTAATTTTTTGTAAAAATTTTGAAATCCACGTACACTTTTTCATAATATTTTCCTAAGCGCACGCGCGCGCGCACACACACACACACACACACACACACACACACACGATGTTTGGATTTCAAAACAAAATTGTACAAGGGCAGGTGTTTGGCTCAACGCATAAGCTGTGGTTAAGGAGATACACCCCATATCAAAGTGCCTAGCTTCAAGTCCTGGCTCCCCTTCTATCATACTGTTAACTGATACTATTTTAACTTTGTTTAGAATGCTACTGTATTATAATTTATTTTTTTCTCAGCATTATGAAGCTTATCCTTTTAATGGTGTGCAGCTAGCAATTTGTTTTCATAAAGCATGCCACTGTGGGCAAAAACCTGAATTTACTTACTCATTCTTCTGTTGATGCACATGTATATATTTTTAGAGTTTAACAGTACAAACAGTTATTACACATTTCTCTTTTATAGTTAATTTTTTTCCCTCAGAGTATATACCTAGGAGTGGAACTGCTGAGACACAGGGTACGTGCATCAAAACGAGTTGCAAGTAGCAGTAACAGCATGCATTCCAAGCAACATAGATGACAGTTTCTGCTACTCCATATTCCTATGAACAGTTGGAGTAATCTGTGCCAATATCATGAATGCATAATGATATATTGCATTAGGGTTTTGATTTGCATTTTTCTGATTACTTAATGAGGTACAGCATATATTTTAATTCATCTATTGGTTAGGATGATATGTCAAAAAAATTGTGGAAATAGAATTAAAAGATAAGCTAATTTTGGTACTAAAGCTTTGAAATTCACGCAGAATTTTCTTCATAATATGCATGTCCATGGGCTTTCTGAAGTACCCTGGTATTTGGATTTATTATGAAGTCTTTGAAGTAGTAGTCCAACTCCTTAATTGAATTTCCTCCTAGGTCTTAATTTCTTCCTAAATTTAATATAAAAGATGTTCTTCACAAATTATGCCTGAGCCCCTCTGTTACCTTTTTCTATAATGTGACTATATCTGTCATACTTTTATCACATCTTCTTTTTATGAATAAAAGTTTCTAATTTTAATAAAGCCCAACTAATCACTATTTTCCTTTAAAATGTGCTGTTTGGCTCTTGTTTCAGAACTCACAGAGCCTATGTAAAACTTTGTCCTTTCCTCACTGATTTCCAAGAATGCCTCTGGCTCACAAGCATGGTTAAAGGTGAAGCTATCTGGAGGTCCCCTATTTTCCCTGATTGGTTTATCCTTGCATTAAGGCCACAGTGTTTCAGTATAACAGATTTGCATCAAGTCATGATACAGCAACTCTTCCAACCCTTCTTCTATAAGCATTTCCTTGCTGTTCTCTGCTCTCCACATTTCCATATAATATTGTGAATCAACTTGTCAAGTTACACACACACCCTGAAACGCAAGTACTGATAGGAATTTTACTGAAATTTCAACAAATGTACAGATTGATTTGGGCAGACCCAATGCATTCATAATGCTGTGGTGTACTGCTAAATTTAATCAGTTTGTGTGAAATGTCTTCCAATAAAATTTCAAAATTTTACCATGGAGCACCATTTCTTTTTTGCCATGTAATTTAATCCCACTGTGAATGGAATGCTTTTATTATTTAACAAAATGGAATTGCTGGGTTCTATGATTTGTTATCCAAACCCTCGTTACACTGCATACATTTGAGAGAGAGAGAGAACTCCCATCTGTTGTTCTACTATGCAAATACCCACAATGGCTGGGGTTTGGCTGGGTTCAAGATGGTAGTCAGTTACACAACCCAGGCCTCAACTACCTTGAGCCATCACCCTCTACCTTCCACAGAGCACATAGGCAGTAAGCTAGAATCAAGAGCATGGCAAAGAATCGAACCCAGACACGAGCATCTGATCATCTAGGTTAAATGCTTCCTCCTGCCCATTTTTACACATATTTGACAGGCAGAGACAGAGAGGCCTTTCCTTAAATGAAGAAACTTTGACTCATTTTTTCCAAAATGATCTATCACCTGTACAAACTCTATTGTCTTTCTGTGCAAATGCATGCGTCATCTGGGAACATTTGATCATGGATGCTCACCGTTGCAGCACAAGCTTTGGAATTAGAGAGGCCTAGATGGTGTCCAAGTTTGAATCTTAGCAGCTGTGAGTGTGAACGGCTTGCTAGACTGACAGCATTGCTAGCTCCTTCTTCTGTAATGCACATGAATTGAAACAATGCTATCTGTCAGGTGGTCCTGGGGATGAAGTGCAGCAAGCCTCTATAGGGCACAGGCTCATCACACACTCATTAGATTCCTTCCGTGCTGCTTGCTTCATTCTCAGATCCTCATTAACAAGTCAATCTTCAATATTTGACCCTGTCCTTCCTCTTCTTGTCATCAGATTTTTTTTCATTAAAAGCATAATTTCTCTTCCTCTCTGTCTCCCACTTTCCCTTCCTCTCTCTCTCTCTCATTTAGTGTTAAATATGTTTTTCAACTTCCTTTTTAAAACTAACCACCAACCCCATGTATTGATATAAAACAAAAACAGACTATTTTCCTCTTGAAGGCAATGTTTAATGCTTCTTTCATTCCACTTTAGAAAAAAATGCATTCTTTCTTAAAAGTTATTTTATGCCCAGCTCAAAATAACAATCCAATTATTAAACAACATTATTTCTGAGGAGCACTGAATACAGAAGGCATTGGACTTTCATGCACATTTTATGAACCAAAATAAATAGTGCACATTGTGTAAAGTGGCACACGTGGGTTTTTCACATGAACAGGACTTCCTTTGAGGATCCATGTCTGTGCTCAGAACATGTAGATATTTCCCTGTGTATTGCCAGCATCCAAGTGAGTCTAAAGACAAGGTTGACTCTTTCCTCCTCATAGCATGGCACACTGTCCACAACAAAGAACCCTCGGAGAAACAGCTGATGGCTCATTAATGGGCTCTGTCAACTAGAGAATGACCACCTCAGAGACTGAGAGCGGCACTGATACCAGAACCAGAATATCCCATCTGCTCTCACAAATCTGACTCAATGACAACAATCACAGCTTACCGTACATTCTGATAATTCTGCTATTTAATGCATGCCTTCTGCAATAGATTGGTCATTTTCTTGTTTTTATTCTGTTTCATGAATTCAGTCTCAATTGCCAATTAGTCAAGTTGGTACTGAAACCAACAAACTGGCAAGCGGCAGTAAGGAGTAAGCAGGACGCTGGTGTGGCTGCTTGGGGTACAACAACTGATCCTCATGCTATCGCTGCCACCTCTGACAGCGAGGGACAGAGTTAGGGAGGAAGCACTGAGCGCTGCATGGACTCCCATAATCCTGCCTCCTTTTTTTACAATTCCTCCTTCACCCTTCCTGCCAGTCCAGATGGTTCTCCTCTTCATTTTCCCAAATTGAATTCTGCTCACTACCCAGGAGATGTTAACTACTTCAAACATTTTCCTCTTAAGTTCCTTACAATGAACAAGTTGTAAGCTCTCACCTTTGCCGAATGATGCTGGGATTAGCTGTCACTAGATGACTTCTGGATCCAACGTCTTTTGTGTATTCACTTGACAAAGGAGGAAGATTGCATCTAGAGATATAAGAGCACACACTTTAGAAGGATTCATAGACTTGTAAATCAAGCCAGTAATGATGACACAGATAATAGCTTTATTAATTCTAGCTCAGTTCACAAATAACTGTTTTCACCATCTCTCTCTTTTAATAGACATAGGATGACTAACCATCAGCATCTTCAAAGCGCTGTTATTAAAACTAGCTCTGTTTTGGAAGAAACAGAATGTCAGCCAGAGAGGTAAATGACCTATGAAAGGAAAAAGACAGTAACTACAGTGCATTTAGTCCACCCAAAATGTTTTTGGGGTGGTTAGACAACAAGTCCCAGACTTGAAATTAAAGCTCAGGATGGTGTGGCATACCACAGCACATACAGCCCACAGTGTTTTCCACAAACCTACAGACCTCAAGTGACAGGAAGAAATCATACTCGCTTATGCTTTTCTTTCAACACTACACTCAAGACAATGTATCATTGGTCAAATCAATGCAGAACTCAGTATTGGTACAAGGCCAGCACATAGTGCAATTGGTGGTAAAGACATAGGGATTTGGCATCCAGAGAAGGGTGATGGTTCTCTACTGACCCAGATCAGCCAATGGAAACAGCACAAGTGACGTTCCCCTGGTCATGAAATAGCCCCTCACTCCCACTCCCAACACCTCCCTGGGCCCAGTTGTTTTCCTTGGCCACAATGTCTGAATGAATGTTTACAATGAGATCTACAGCGAGCGCAAGTCCAAAGCCCACAGCTTGAAGCCTGTGGGACATTAGGCAAGTTGATTCACTTGCCTGGTCTCAGTTTCCCTTTTACATAAGAAGTGAATCATGATTTTTTTTTTTATTTCTCATAGAGTTGTTTTAAGACTAAAAGAAGTTTATATAAAAGCAAAAATCCCAATTTATGCCCTACATATAGCACAAGCTAAGAAATAGCACAAATAAGAAATGATATAGAAACATAATTAAATATACATTTATTATTTATGAAAACCTCAAGTAAACCTACAAGTTCCACTAGGTTTTCTTTATTATTTTATTTAATTTCCCACACTCACCTATGAAAGATCTTCATAAAGTTCATAGAAAGTTTAAATTAGGAAAGATTTCAAAACTTCTTTGCACCCAGATAAACACTTTGTTAAAATCTGATTTAAAAATAAAGAGATAAACAGGGCTGAATGCCTACCACAACCAGGTCTATGTCAGGCCGAAGCCAGACGCTGGCAGACCAAGTTGGATCTACTACATGGATGACTGTGATTCAAGTACTTGAGCTGTCTCCAGCTGCCTCCCAGAGTAGTCATTAGGAGGAAGTTCAAATTCATAGTGGAGCTAGGACTCCAGGTGGTTTTGACAAAGGATGTAAAAGTACCAAGTGATGTCTTAATCTCTACACCCAATCCTGAATTTCTCTTTTAATTCAAATTTCTCATTAACTCTTAGAACTGTCTCATATATCTTGACATGACTCCTACCACATCAGGATATCCCTAAAGTTTTATTATTTCAGCAAACCAAGGCACCATTTATTCGAAGGTAAAGATCTCTTACAACTATTGAAGTCTCCGTTAATCCCACAACTAGATTAGTTTCTCTGCAAACTTCCCCCAGGACATGAGGTTGTCTGTGCAGCTGCTCAGCCGATGAGCTCCAGTTCCCTGATTCCACTCTGTATTTATCCTGTGACTCCCACCACATCAGGACATCCTACTCAGACTCTTGTCTCACTGATTTCAATTCTTTCTTTGATCTGCTCTTCGGCAATGAGATTCTGACTGTCCTGGCAGTGAGCCGCAGGTCAGCCAGCCAGACTGTTGGCAATTTTTGCTAATGCTCACTGAGAACAAACACAGAGGGCATTGTGGGGCGGCGTGGGAGAGCTCGTCACAGAGGCTTCTCTTGAGACATCTGCTGTTCAGTGGTTGTACCACATCCTGCACACAGGAAAAGAGACGGCTTTTCTATCTGCTGGTTCACTTCCAAAATGGCTGAGGTTGGACTAGGCTGAAACTACAAGCCAGAAACTTGAGCTGGGTTGCCCACACAGGTGCAGAGGCCAAACCATTTGAGTCATCTTCCCTCACCTTCCTAGGTACAGTTACAGAGAACTGGGCTAGAAGTTAAGCTGCTGGGACTCGAACTAGTGCTCCAATTATGAATGCTGATTTCACCATTGGCAACTTCACTTCGGTCTCAATTGTTCTCGCTGACATCTGAAAATCAACCACATCAAACTAAAACTGAAAACTCTGAACACTGCAGCAGAGTGTTCTCCACGGGCTTTGCCATTATTCAATGAAACAAGTTGATTCTCATGAGTCAATTGCTTGTTTTTCTCCAAGTGTCATGCCTGGGAATGCCCGAGTCCCTTGCAAACATCCTACCACAGAACAAAAGCCCAAGGCAGACTGCCATATACTGATTACATCGCACAACAGAGGAAAATTTTTAGAGCAATAAAGATAGTGTTTTGAAAAAGCATTTCCGGAAAATAAAGACAACACAACTTAATGGAAATTGTCAGCCTGCCACTCTTCTGGGTTGATACTTCTGTTTAACTGACACCTCCCCACATCTCCTATCTCAGCAAACACATGCTGTAATTGTAACTCCTCTATGCCTAAATTCATAATTACATAGATTCACATAAAAGACACAATGAAGGCAGCCAAATTGTATCTAATAAGGCATAATTGTGTAAAAGTGTTTTAAACTTTCCATTATCGCTTGTTGGCACAATTAACACATATTAACAGCAAAAGTATCTTGGTAACTGTGCTCACGATCCTGGGAGAGATCTGATCACAGAATTGGTAAGCAATGATTCAAAGAATTTTTTTGCATTACAGAGTGGAGGTGGGTGGGAAATGGGTTTAGTGGAAGGAATCTTTAATTAGAAACTTATAAAATTACTTCTAAAATCTTACGTGTATTTCAGGTTGCAAAATTTGTGTTGGAGCACAATTCAAAAGACACCCAAAGTGCTGCTCTCACTTTGTCCCTGAGCTGCCCAACCCTTGCCGAGTCGTACCTGAAGTCACTTCTGTCTGTGGACCTCACAGGTAAATAGGACTCAACAGTGCTACCTTTTAGAGTAGTGCTTTTGGTTACAGAGCAAATGTTCATTTTGAAAATAAGAAATCAATTTTGCATATTTTACGTATATCTGAAAATGTCTAAGCAAAGAAATTATGAAACTGTCATTTTCTCACAGCCTGAGATGATCTGAACTGCAGCCTGACACAGCGCCTACAGAGTGAGAGGGATCTTTCTCTATCTTTCCCTGTGCCTCAAAGTTTAGAACCAGCTATACCATGTGCTTTCAAATGCACATCTAACTAAACGTTTGATGTTGAGTGAATATTGTCTAAATTTCCCAGGGCTTTCCCCAAAGATCCATTAAGAAGTCCTTCCAAATAGATCCAAACAACTATTTTAAAAGCCCATCAACATTTATTACTCCTCTATTGCAAATCATTAAAAAAAAGTTTTAAAAAATCAAATGTAATACAAAATGGCACAATTATTGGGGCCAGCATTTAGCCTAGTAGTTCAGACGCTGGTTCAACATGCACAGGTGGCATACCAGAGCACCTGGGCTGGATGGCCAACTCTTGAATCTGTGTTTTCTTGCGAATGCAGACCTCAGGAGGTAGTGATGATGACTCAATGTACTGGATTCTCACCACCCATGCGTGAGGCCAGCACTAGCTTCCCAGTCCCCAGATTCAGCCCCAGCTGGGGCTGCTGCAGGCATCTGGAGAACGGACAAGCAGATGAGTTCTCTCGCTCTCATTCTCATTCTTTTTCTCTCATCTCTCAAATGCATTAATAAAGAGGTTCTGTTCTTGAAATTCAATCAAAGGCACATGCACATATTGTTCTATGCTATCTTCACAAATTTCTTTTCAATACTCACCTTCCTCACCACTTAATGAACATGCTTAATATTTCACCAGACATTCCAATCCCATCCCACTATAATTCTGAACTTGACTATACTGACACCAGACTGTATATAAGGCCAATTTAGCTTTATTTGTGATGGACACAGCCACCCACTACATAATTCCTGTGGTGCCCAAGCCTAATGCTACATGCTAAGTTTAAAATACCCATCTTCCTGAATGCATGCATATACATGCACACAAACTAAGTAATCACATTAAAATATGTATGTTACATTGTCTCCCTCTACACTGCATTGTGACCACTTAACATACTTCCCTTCCCTCAATCTGTGGGGTTCAGCATTTTTACAAAGTTTGTGAAAGAACAAATGAACTGACTCTCAAGCATAACCTGAAAACTGAAGCTGGGCCACACAGATACACGGAATTCCTATAGTCCTGTACAGAACCAGCACTACCCAGTCAAGGCTTGAAGAGCCGGGTACTCCTATCTCATGCACGTTAGATAGCAAAGGTAACACGAGTGCTGTGGGCCACAGCCCTGGATCTGTCCTCCCACTTCTCGATGCCCTTTACTGGTACTAGATCTCACCTAACACCATACCCCAGAGGGCAGTGAATGTCTGAAGTTCGCCCAAGGTCTCTGTTCTCCTTATCCCCTCATGCTTTCCATAGGTCTGGCCTGCTTCTCAGATGCAGGTGCCTCTCTAGCACCCCTACCAACGCCTTCATCCCCATGTTCATGATGTTGCAGCAGCACTTGAGGGAATGAGGAGGGGACTCAGCTCAACACCTCTTTCTGCAGGAGTTTCTGTCCACCCCCTTCTGTCTCCCATTCCCTGTGACAGTGAGCACAACTCCAAGATCCACCTGCATGGGAGAATTACTCGGCACACCCCTCTTGGACACAGACAAGGCCCAGTGCAGAGCAGGTGCTCAACACACAGATGCTGCACACAGTCTAACTCAATTTTTAATTTTTAAATTTTTCTATTGTTTAGATATATTGGGTAAAAAAATAAACTAAAATAAAAAGGCAATGAAGGAGAAAACAGTCCTACCCTGGAGAAACTACACCAGGGCATCTGGCTGGAGAAAAGGTGGATCTTTTCCTTGCTATTTTCCTACTATCTCTGCAAAACTCCGGCTCAAACTCAGCCCTAAGCTCAAGGCTCCTAGAACCCTGTCACACAGCCTTTATTCTCTCCAACCCACTTAGCTCAGAGCCCTGAGGTGGCTCCATGTTCTCTTGGCTGCCTTTCACTATGACTGTTATATCATGGTTGATTTATCTTTAAAAAACACAAAAGAAAAAAATCTCCTTCCTTCACTCAGTTTTCTGCCCCCGTGTTCCTGCCATCCCTAGCCTACCCAGCCTCTGTGCCCCTGGCTCTTGATCTTTTCCACTTCAGTGACAGTTTGGGGTCCACTTGAAGGAACACCCCCACCCAGAGTTGAGTTTCAACACTCCCTTCCCTTTCCCAGGAATGTAGAATTGTGTTTCTACAAGTCAGACCAAAGCTCTGAAAACTGAGAGCCCAGTGGGCTATTCTCTGACTGCAGCTCTTCTTACACCATCTCTCGCCCACCTTGGCTGTGAGCCCTCTGTCATCTGGTCACCTTCCTTCCTCTCCTACCAGTCTCAACGTCCCACCTCCTGGCGCACCCTCCAGCGAGAGCCCTTTACAATGTCACTCCTCGTCCCACCTTCCTCTCTCCCAGATCCTTTCAGACCCACACTCACCCCATCGCCTGCTCTCTTGGCTTGGACACCTGCTAAGCATTTCCCATCAAAATCATCCACAGGGTAAGCAGGCACCCCTTTTGGACCCACCCTGAGCTGGCTGTGTCCTAGAGATTCCTTCCATGCTCCGCAGGGGTCCCCTGTTTTCCCTGGAACTGACTGATGCACGTATCACCTGCTCAGTCCCTTCACCATGCTAACCTCCTCATTGGAGTCACTCCACTCCCATTTCCAATTTCCTTGTCATCCACAGATCAAATCCTTCCTCAGATCCCACTGGCTGCTTATCAGTGCCTTTGTGACAAACTAAGAATGGGGAGTCGGATAAAGTGAATAAAGTAAAATGTTTATGCATATGGAGCTAGTCTTCACAAAAGGAGCGATGTGAAAAGTTTTAATCACCTGATTAAGGATCTAAACTAAGATCTGAATGTTGGCACATTTCCCTGATTCCTCTGTTCACAGCACAGGATCTCTGCCACTTCTGAACCTCCTTGGCTTTGAACTTTATGGGGTAGGTTCTCTCCCTCCCTGACCCCTGGCCTTGACTCACTGGCATGTGAGCTGGGAACAGAGGCAAGGCCCTGCTGCAAACGATTAATCACAAGTGACTAGTTCTGAAAGGTCCTGGGGCTCGTAGGAAGGGTAGGGACAGGAGAGGAGGCGGAGGCCGCGCTGCGGGTGCTCCCTCTTACCGCATGACAAAATCTGCTTCATCTATTTGACGGCCACAGCCACTCTTCTTGAGAATCCCACCATTGCCCACCACCGCGCATTTCTTCAATGGCAGCTGGAATGGGGTTGCCTAGCAACAGAAAACAAGGCGGGTTTTCACTGCAATGAATACACAACCAACTGCTCATAAAATCATTGTTTACAGCAGACCCTTTGGCAGAATGTGAATGAAGACTGGGGCCTCTTGAGGTGGGGGAAAAAAAGCAGGAGGAAAAAGAAGCAAAGAAGTTTAAAGGCACATACTAGCCTGTTCCCTGGAAATTCAAAAATCAAAATGAAAAAATTCTCTGGAGTGCATTTAAATATAACACCGTACTTCTCTGTCTCAGATGGGCCACGAACACTGTAGAGGGGATTTGTTAGAGAAAGTAGAAAAATCCAAATGAAAACACAAGAGTCAACTTTCACAGGCATTAAATTGGGAATGAGCTCAAATGACTACTATTCCATTATTTGATTACAATGACACTCACTCATCCTATTAGTCATTCACCCAACAAAGTTTCAGAGCATGCCCTATGCGACATAAGGCTTGAGAACAGACATCAGGATTCAGAAGTCACAGGACTCAGGATTCACAGGCTGGGACAGAAGGAGGGGGTGGACCCGCAGGTGCAGATAGTAGATCCCAACATGCTGAAGCTGCTGTGCAGCAGCCACCCTACACACTCCACGAGCCCCACACGGGGGGAAAGAGGGCATTTCTGTCATGCCGATAAGGAAATGTGCTCTCAAGATAAACAGTGAAGAACAAGCAGGAAAACCTGCATCCACAAAGGCACACATTTGCCCAGAGTATGTCCTGTGTTTATAAGCAAATGAATGTTCCAGGTGGATTTGGCCACATTAACTGAGGGGGAACAACAGGCCAAGCGATGCGATGTCATGTTGAAACAAACAACACATGACTTTTTCTCTGCAAACAGTGAACTAGACTGCAAAGAAAACACTCAGTATACCCAGGTGTTCCCTGAACTGGTATTTTACAAGGTCAGGGAGCAGGGAAAACAGCCCCTGGGAGGGACAAGGTGTCACTCTGCCAGGCACAGAAGACGCTGCTGGCTGAGCGGTGCACAGGGGTTGATATCCTTTGGGGGAAGAACTTATACATCTACCACTGGTACAGAAAATCACTACACAGATAATAAGGAGGCAACTCTGCATAGACCTCAAGCAGACAATGTGGATTATCTCCAAAGAATCAACAGAATAGAACCAGGAATATATACCCTGAAACAGCCTTGAACAGTCATGAAATGATTAAATCAGAAAAAATTCAGTCATCTCTGTTCACTGTTAGCTGAGGTGGGAAAATCATGCAGCATGAGTAGAAGGTTCAATTCTCTTCATTTCTGGACTCTAGAAACCTACAGAAATATTTTTGATGGAGATGCAATACTCAAAGTGTGAGGTCCACACTTGTGATGGCAGAGAGCTAGGAATTCCAGGAGAGGTCCCTTGGCCTAGCAGTCACGGTGACCAAATCCCACCGTAGCTTTGATCACTGGCTCCCACTCCTGAGCCCAGCTCCTGCTCGGGCAGACCCTGGGAGGCAACAGTGAAGGAGTTTCTGCCTCCCGTGTGGGAGCCCTGCATCGTGTTCCCAGCTCAGACCTCAGCCCCAGCCAGACATTTCTGGCAGTACTGCAGCACAGGCAAGCCCTACTACAAGTGCAGCACTCCAGCACAACCAGGAAGACACCTCTGATAGCAGGGTCTGAAATCAAACTAGAAAAATACGAATCAGACTCACAACCTCTTAGATGAAAATCTAGGGACTGCTATCCAGCTTGAAGTTCCTTTAATTTCCAATTACTTATTAAGTGGCTACTTTGTGTTCTATGTGAGAGAGACCCAAATGAAAAACCTCCAATCCCACAGAGTCTGTGTTCCGGCAGGGGAAATGGAGGATGAAGAACACTCCAGGAGTGCTCATTGCACTGTGTCGGAGGCAATGTGGGCTGCAGGATGAAGGACGGCAGGAGCCTGAGGATGAGGACCACAGCGTGTTTCTGAGGGAAAACCCCAAGTCCAATGGGATGATCAGGGAGGCACTCCAAACAGACACAGAGTTACCCCTGCAGGGAACAAGGAATGAGGGGCAGGAAGCTACAGTGGTCAAGACACTGCTGCTGGGAACACCTGCACCCCACACTGAAGCGCCTCATCCCAAATCCTTCTGTGTTTCTGATCCACCTTCCTGCTAATACTCACTCCAACGGGCAGCAGGTGAGGGCTCAGGTACATGTGTCCTGCCACCCATGTAGGAGACCTGCACTGAGTTCCCAGCTCCTGGTTCTGGCCTCAGGCAGCCCCAGTAGTTGCAGCAATACAGGCAGTGAATCAGCAGATGGAAGTGCTCGTTCTCTCTCTCTCTCTCTCTCTCTCTCTCTCTCTCTCTCTCTCTCACACACACACACACACACACACACACACACATAAATAGAGAGACAGATAAAAACTTTCTAAAGAAAATTTCAATACCGGGGTGGTGATCTCTACATATATCTGTGGGAACTGCTAGTGCCAAGATCTTGAGGCAGGAACGCTCATGAACAAGAAAGAGAAATCCAAGAGCCCACTGTCTGGAGATGATTAAGCAACAGAGAAAGTGAGCAAAGTGAGAGATGAGAGAATTAACCAGTGGGGAGCTTGACAGAAAAATCTGCAGGTCCTCAGGGTACTATGAAGACTGGTTTCTATTCTCAGATGAGAATGAAGCCAACACAGGGTAAGCAAAGAACTGACAGAATAATGCATTTTGCAATAATTACCATGATACTGTATGAAAATGCAGTAGAAAGCCTTAGACAGAAAGAGATCCAGGAAGAACCAGTCAACAGAAACAATCCCAGTTAGGTATTTTCACCAACTGGAGCAATTAGTGGTGGATCAAGTATGATTGGGGATGTTGAGAAGTATCCAAATATTCTGGAAGATGTTTTGGAAAGAGAGCTGACTAGATTTACTCAGGCAATGCGAACTGAGTATCAGAAAAAGAGAAGAAATGGGGATGTGCCATAAAATGTGGCTGGAGCAGCTGGGAAGATGATCTTGCCCAATACTAAAACACAGAAGACCACTGGAGGAAACACTCTAATGGAGATGATGTGGAGCTCAATGTTAAAGACATCAAATGCCTATCATACACATAAGTGGCGCTCTCAAGTGACAGAGAGCATATAGGAGTGTAGGTGTCGCAGTATCGTCTTGTTGCAGAAAGCAGCTTGGGAGTGACGACACAGGTATTTGAAGTTAGAAAACTATATCATAAATCTAACAAAGATCCACATTTTAAAGAACAGTGTCTCAAGAGGAAGAGGAACAAAGACAAAATCTGGGAAAGGCCAAGTTTAAGAAAATAAAGACCTAGGCATTTGGTACAGAAGACAATGTATGGGATATTCACACTTCATATCAGAGTGTCTGGGTTTGCTCTACTGCTGATTTCATATTCCTGCTAGTGTGCACTCAAGCAGGCCACAGGTGATGACCCACATACTTGGGTTTCGGCCACCCACATGTAACATTTGGAATGAGATCTCAACTGCTGCCACCAGCATGGCCCAACCCGGGCTGTTGCAAGCATTCAGGGTGTGAACAAGCACACAGGAAACATCCTTTTTTCTGCCTCAAAACTAGATAAACAAATGCATAAATTTTTAAGAAGAAAAAATATCTAAAGAATGAAAAAAATGCATCAATTGCTGTTGTTAATTTAGGTAGAACAGCTAAAAACTGTCAGTGGGATTAGCAACAAGGAGGTTACTGGCATCTTCAGCATATATACTGGTTTGGTACCATAAGTACGGCACGTGCTTGACAGGAGGTCAGTGAGCTACAGGAGGATATTTGCATACAGATGATACAGTTTATTTGCAAAGTGTGGGTCAACTCATCCTCATTTAATACTTACTTTTCCAGTAAAAGCCAACTTAAAACTCTATTACTTGTTGAAGAAGAAAGGCCTATCAACTCCCTGGATTGGAAATCCTAGCTACAAGCTAGTTGGAAGCCTTTCTGTAGAACTTCAAAACTGGGGCCTCTGACCCTCAGAAAGCCAATCACTAACACTGAGGTGGTGGGATTAAGAAGATATTTATTGCAAGGCCTGGAGCAAGCAGCCAGGCAGCTAGCGCTTAACTCCCAGGCTCCCTGAGGACTTAGGGGACTTAGAGGATGAAGGTGCTTACAGACTGAAATAGGGGCTGAGGAATGTGTGTGATTAGCTCATGTCCAACCTCCTGGCTGCTCAGTGGTGCTCCGAGCATGCTTTGACTGGTTAGTGATATCACGCTCATTAGCAAGGTGGGCTCCAGTTGTTCCAGGGGTTACATGAAGGTGGCAATAACATTCTGCTTAAACCTGGAACTGCCCTACACAGATCCCTCCAGAATCATACTGGCCATCAAGATTCTTATCTATCAGAGAAGCAAATGACATCTTGAATCCGGGGATTAAGACCTTGTAATGTTAGCTATATCACTCCCTCAAATCAGTGAAATCCTTTTGATTAGGAACAGGCAAGGGCATCTTGGGCTAGGGAGACAGACAAGAGGCTGGGTCCCATTTATAGTACAGGGTTTTGATTTCAGTTCCCCGTTTCTTGTTACTCCTTAATCTTCACAATGCCACAGACCAAGTCTTTATTACTGGCTCTGTTTAGGGCTGAAACTATTCTGGTGAGAGAAATGACTAATTTCTCTAGCTTTCATTACTAATTGGAATGCTGGTGTGTTGTTACTTTTTTTTTTTTTTTTTTTTTTGCTGCTGTGGAATGGTGATACATGTGCAAGATAAAGCTGAACCAAATGTTACTGCGATGCAAAGATCTCCAGAGCTGAACCTAGAATCAAGAGGTTCTTGACATATTCTCCTCTGACATTGAAAGCACCCCTCATGGTGCTCTGTAAACAGTAAGAAGCAATCAAAGTGCTCATGGTCCCTATTCCCTTGGGACTGAAAAGTAACAAGAAGTGGGGACTGCGGGGGAGGACAGGATTCTGAAGCCAAATCCCTATAATCTAAAAGCAGGACGCTGCCAGCCTCCTGTCTGTCTCCCTTAGCCCAAGGTGTCCTTGCTTGTGTCTTAACCAAAGGAACTCAGTGATTCAAAGGCGTGACACAGCTGGCCTTACAAGGCTCTAACCACTGGACTCAAGGGGTCATTTGTTTCTCCAATAGTACTGTCCTGGGGGCAGTTTGTAGAGAGGAATTCCACGTTGATGTAGACTGTAGCCGTCACCTTCACAGAATCTCCAGACCAACTGGAACCCACCTGGCCATCATTAATTTTCTAAAGAGCACAGCATCACTGACCAATCAAAGGAAGGTCACAAGCTCCATTGACCAACCAGGAACTTGGACATGAAATACCACACATTCCTCAGCCCCAATTTCAATCTATAAGAACTTTCACCCTTGAGAATCCCAAAAATTAAGCATTATCTGCCTGGTTCCTTTGTTTTAAATAAACATCTATTTTCTTTCCATGATCCAGGAATTAGTGACTAGCTTTCCATTTGGGGGTTCTACAATGCCTTCAATCAACCAGTTTTAGGAGTTGATTAGCAACAACCTGGGTCCAAGCGACAGCTCCTAATTTCTAAAGGTTGCGATTATGGGATGGGGGCTGTCAGTGTTCTCTGCTTCCTGAACTCACAGGGGAACTCCTACAGCAAAAAACAGGGACTGTGTGAGACAATGCTAGGGAAGCAACTCATCCAGTCAGCAGCACAGTGTCCTTCTTCCTTTCCCTTCCAGCTTCCTGACTTGTTCAAACCAGGAAATAGCAAATTTCATAGAATTTAGCGGGCCAGGGTAAAAAGGTGATTTTCCTACCATTTGTTTTTAACACTCAGGAATAATGTGTTAGCATTGGAAATTTAACTGTTACATCCAGACACTACCAGAATCCCTCCCCTGCCAAAAAACATTCAGGGTCAAAATAAGCCATCTTCAACCTTTCTCTGTATTTGTGTGTGCCTTCTTCATTTTGTCAACTGTTAGCTCTCTCATCAGTCATTTCATTTCAATAAATACTTTTCAAGTGCTTGAGCGCACTCTCCTAGGCATGATAATACATCAGTGGATGATAGCAGCACATCAAAGCTTTACAGAGAGGAAAATGACAATTGAGACAATACTATGGTCTTTTGTTCCACTAGTTGAGGTAATACTAACATTATCCAATTTTAGACACAAAACACTCAACTTGGCAATGATCAATTCTTTCTGGAGTACTATAGATCTAGGTGTGTTCTTTTTGGGTATGCTACATAGGAAGCTATTTTAACCATCAAGTTCCAAATCAATGTAATTTTGATAGAGTACTGTAACTAAGGCATTACCTGCTATCTTTTCTTGTACTTAATGCAAGAAAATACCCACTCGTCTGAGAATGCAGGGCAACACTCCTGCTAAACTTAGCAAAATACAGCTTAAAAGAACCAGACAGATTAAGTACATCATGAGCTGACTTTTCTCAACTCTAGTCAGTCACTCTCTCACCTGATGATTTTTCACTTATATCTGTTCCATCTTTTAACAGTAATTTTCTTAACAACCAGGTTATACTAACCATATTAATTCTGATTCTGATTTAACACAACTCATCAACATCTCAATTTTCGCTGAAAATCAGAAATAATAATAGCCATACATCTACTTCCCAATACAATTATGAGAATATTAAAATAAGATGAGACATGGTACATCAGTAGCAAACTCCAAAATCTTATCTATAGTTTATTGATACATTATTATATACTAAAAAAATTAAACTTCCAGGGGATTTTCATTGTATTTCTAGCTCACAGTAATAAGTATTCCTTGTGCTAGGCATTTTCTATTTCAAAGATTTAGATTCTGATGCAAGATTTTTCAGGGCTGACTCATTTGAAAGTGTATATACTATGCCTGTTAAGCAATGTGCTTGGCACTTTTCTAACAATCACTGAAGGCAGAGTATCTTTTCGTTCAACATTCTATATCCAAAATAAGCACATACCACAGACTCCACAATTTGTTTAATAAAGGAACAATTTAATCATCAGATTCTCGTGGAACAACTGATACATCACACATCTTTACATGAAGTAACAGATATACAAATTAACCTCCAAATTTTAAAAACAATATGAGCTACATCACTGTGTGAATAAAAGTGATTGAGCCAGTGCCACCATTTGCCCTGCAAGCCCAGCATCAATTAGTGCCCCCACTACTCCACCTGTGATCCAGCTCCCTGGTAATGTGCCTGGGAAAGCAGCAGAACAAGCCTAAATTTTTGGATCTTCTGCACCTACATAGGAGGCCTGGAAGAAGCTCCTAGCTCCTGGCTGCAGACCAGCCCAGCTCCAGTTGTTGAAGGCATTTCGAGAGTGAACCAGTGGACAGAAAATCCTGCTTTATTTCTCTCTCTCTCTAATTCTGCCTTTCAACTAAATGGAAAAATCCTTAAAAAAAAAAAAAGAAAAGAAAAAAGAAGAGAGAAATACTGTTGGGCCCAGCACGGTGGCCTAGCAGCTAAAGTCCTCACCTTGAAAGCACCAGGATCTGGTCACAGAAGGTGGTTAAGAGCTCGCATTTACTTTTACCATATTGGTTACTCATTACTATGTCAATTAATTCCATCAAGATGTAAATTTTTGCTGATGGTATGTTGGAGCTTTTAATTGATCGGGATGATACTCTGCGGGCTCTGTCTTCAGACCAGAGAGGGTATACCTAAGAAGCCATTGAACTTGACTGGACAATAAGACGCTGGACTCTATGTTTGGTATATGCTTGCAATGGGGGAATCTCAACTGAACTTGAACTGTGGTTATGCAACAAGGTGGAGGAATCCACTATGGTGGGAGGGTTTGGGGAGGGGTGGGGAGAATCCCAGTACCTATGAAACTGTGTCACATAATACAATGTAATTAATGAATTAAAAATAATTAAGAAATTAAAAAAAAAAAAAGCACCAGGATCCCAGGATCCCAGTTGGGTGCCGGTTCTAATCCCGGCAGCTCCACTTCCCATCCAACTCCCTGCTTGTGGACTGGGAAAGCAGTTGAGGACGGCCCAAAGCCTTGGGTTCCTGCACTTGCGTGGGAGACATAGAAGAAATTCTTGTCTCCTGGCTCTGGATCGGCGCAGCACTGGCTGTCACGGTCACTTGGGGAAATGAACCATCGGATGGAAGATCTACCTCTCTGTCTCTCCTCCTCTCTGTATATCTGATTTTATAATAAAAATAAATAATACTTTTTTTGAAAAAAGTAAGTTATTAATGAAGCTATGTATAGCCTTGCTTCTGAGATATACCTTTCTTCTCACTGTCTTCTACATCTGCAGCACCTCTGCCTCTTCTTCAATAACCCTGATACAAAGCCCCTCTTCATTCAGCAACTATTGGCTGACTATACGGGCCAGGAGTCGCTGTAGAATCTAGGAATACGATAGCAAATGAAACAGACATACACCTCACTCATGAAGCTTTCAACTCTACCATGGAAAACAGATTTTAACAAACATGACAGGGAAACAGAGTGCTAGAAGGTAAGGGAAACTCTCCTGAAGGAAGTGATATTTAACCAGGAACTTCAAGTTTTCGGTCATAATGAAGTAGCTGAGATTTCTAATCCAGCAGGTAATTTTATGAAGGTTTTCAAAAAACGCACTCAAAAATCAGAGTCTATAAGGTTTCATGGCATCAATGAGGGTAAAAAGACCAGACTGGAGCAAACTACAAATGCCAACTGTGAAAACAATCCTGGCAGACACTAAGACTTCTTCAAGAATGTTATTAAAATCTGAAGGACCAAAGCGCTGCTTTCTGGACCTTTCATAAATAGTACTGAGCACCTAGGATGACTTTTTATGATTGTGATTTGTGAATGTGAGCTATCTTACCTCTCCCCCCCCCCCCCCCCCCGTGAATGCAACCCATGCAGGTAATCAGGGTCGGCAGACAGCAGGGCCAGCACTATGACTTCAGTCTCTGGCGCCAATTCACCGCCCAGCTCACAGACATAACTACATGTTTTAAATGATAATAACACTGCCTCTATAAGCACTGGTGCTAACCACCACAAAGCGTAAGTCATTATGCAGTCCAGCCTGATCTTAGAGTGAAGAAATAGGACGTGTATGGAGAAGAAGTGAAACACTGACAAGTTAGTAGATGCAGAACTAACTAAACAGTTCTGTGATGACTTCCACAGGAATATACATTTTATCAAGAGCATCTCTGATTACAAAGGAAATTATTTAGTCTTGGAGAAGGGCCACCCTTGACGTATAACCACAATTTTAAAAATCAGCAACATGGGTTGATGTAAAATCAGAAGCGAAGACTTAAAAACATTCTACAGAATCTGTGAAGGACAGGACCAGGAATCCCAAATGCTTGGCACCTGAGGAGCAATCAGGAGGATTCCAGCAGTAGAAGGATTTGATTAGAACTAACCAAAGTCCTGAGCAAACCAGAGGAGACTCTGGGGTTTCAGATTTAAAATTATGAGTACTGGACTGAATGAGACTGTATGGTATTATCAAATTAATAATGGAAACTGGATATCTTCAATTTTTAGCAGTCTCTATGCAACATATTTTCAAAACTCTCATGCTTTTAAAGATGGTAACAAAAAAACCCTTATTACAGGATATGTCAGATTATTATTACTCTCACCCTAATCCTCTGCTTCAATGTAAACTTTGCAGATGCATTAAATAATATTTGCAAGAAACCTGCTTTTGGTTCTTCTTTCTCTAGCTTCCCTCCACTCCAGCACCTGTTTTATCCACAGCCCACAGGGATTGCTATGTTGCTGCTACACTGACAGAGCACCATAATCATTTATGGAAAGGTACTGGTTTTGAACTTTAAGATAATTAGGGTATGCTAGCTCTTTTTGTTGATTTTCATTACACATATAACTTTGTGAGATATTCTTTTAGCTAAAAATTAATGCTTACTTTCTCACTTGAAAACACAGAGGAAATTTGACTTTGGGGTCTTTTGCTTTTTGTATGTTTTGTGGCAGTGGTGGTGATGGCAGTGGTGATGGTGGTGGTGGTGGTGTGGAGTTTTGGTTTTTTTTCCCTACTTCTTATCCTCCAAACTCCTCTTCTTCCCTAGGAAGGAGGAGCAAATTTTCCTTACGCTGCTGTGTCTGAAAACTAGAAAAATCTCCCAGCCATTCCGCACTGAGAATATGACAGAATGTCGCTATTAGGAAGAGTCAGTGTCAGTGTGCGCTGAGGGTTTCAAACCATACTGGGAAAAGCGGAGATTCTGCACTGCAAGCCTTCAATGTGGCCTGGAAGGCTGTCACTGCATGCCACCTGCTATTAGTCACCACACCAAAACATATGCTTGCCCTTCTTGATAGAAATCTTAAGTTTCTATACAAAGGAAGACCAACTCATATGTGTCACTGTGCCACTCGAACCCACTTAATGCACCCTCACCCCCTTAGCCACATGGACCCCCAACACATAATTACACACTTCAACCACACACGTAATTTAATTTCTTGCCCATATGTTAATTATATCCTCAATGTAGGCATCTAAATACATCCCCCTGCCTTACATCTAATTACAGTCCCCCTCTTAGGAACGTAATTACACCACCCAGCCGCCCATCTAATTATGCCCTCTCTTTGACATATTTAATTGTGTTGCCCTGCTCAATGACCTAATTACCTTCTAAGCAGTGCATCCAGTAGGCCCCGAATCCTCCAACAATATTCCTCAGATGCTCATCTTTTTGTCTCTGAACCCAATTACTCTATTAGCTCAACTAAGGATTGGCAAATGCGCCCAAGTGAATTCCTCGTAAGCAAAGTGCCTAGCTAACCAATAAAAAATAAAAAGGTGCAGAAGAGCCAAAGCAACCTCAGTGCTTTGTAGAAAGCCAGCTGCTAGTATTCGGTTTTCCAGTCATTTAACTAGTCCCTTGAAAACACAAATTAAAATTTCAGCCGCTTGTTTCCTTTGCATTAGTAAGCAATTTAAAGATGAAAATATCTGGTTATTAGTTCATATTTTTCAGAGAAAAGTGCTTCTCATTTTAGATATTTAATTATTGAACCTTAGAAAAACATTACCCTAAAACTTTCCCTGGAGATTTATATTTATAAGCACTAATTATAAAATATTTGCAGATCCTTAACTATTTAAGGATGCTGAGCTGTTCTTCAAATATAAAAAAAGTTACCAAAAAACCTGTTAAGGTTTGAATTAACTATTCCTCTAATAAAATTGCATTTCTAAAAAGATAAATGTCAGGTTTATGCTTTCAGCATAGGATTTATCTCAGGAAATTGAATAATGTGAATGTTTATACATTGCATGCTATTAGCCTGGTGAAATTTCTTACTCAGTCCATTATCAAAAAATAACACTTAAAGAATGGGTCTTTTAGTCTAGCAGTTAAAGACCCCCAGTACAACATCCTACACTACAGAGCTTGGGTTTGATTCTTGGCTCATGCTGCTACCGCCCGCTTTGTGCTAAAGCACAACCTAATGTAGTGGTGTTGGATCAAGTAATAGGGTTCCTGCCATCCATGCAGGACACCTAGTTTGAATTCACAGCTGCTGGTTTCTCCAGCCCAGCCCCAGGGCAGTTAGGCACGAACAGCAGCTGGACTTTGTGTATGTCAGTAAGTCTCTCTCTCTGTCTCTCAAACTAAAAGCATATTTTTAATGTAGCACTCATCAATTCCAGGGAGTATTTTGCATATTTCGCATATCATCTGTTATCCTATAGACCCTCATACAGCATCATTTCATGCAGCCATTCAGCAATTTATGAAACATTTCATAGTCAATTTAAAGTTAACTGAAATTTATTGCGGACACTTCTGACCTATGGATGCCAAAGCAGTGACACACACTGTGCCTTTACTTCAGACCAGAGGTTGGCGACATTTCAACAGTCCTCAGAACTCCTTTTTTTTTTTTCATGACGAAAAAGCAAGGAATGCTGAAGGGCAGGCACATCATGCCAAAGGCTGTGCTGTTACTCTTCACAGCACAGTACACACTGGAAGCAGCAGCAGCAAGAACTAAGCCTCACACTATTGTTAGACCTTCTATTTGCACTCCCCTCACTGGAAATATCATTGATTCTTTTTGTCTAAGTAGAGTAAGCGCATTTTCCTGTTTGTGAACATCACTTTGTAGGCTGTTCACACCTGCATGAACTCTGGCTTCGATGCTTCTACTATGACCATTAACAAGCTGCTTAGCAATTCAGCCTTAGTCGGCCTGTGTATCACAAGGGTCCTGACTCTGCATAGCTGCCACATTAAATGAGTTAAGTCCAGCTCAGGGTACATGACTGGTGACTGTCATTTCACCTTTATTGGGCCAATGTGGTCTCAGCAACACAAGCCTGCAATCCTGGAGTCATGCTAATTTAGCACTGCCTTCCTGCCACCACTCCACCAACCTCTGCAAAGCTCTTCCATTCCTCTCACCAGTGTGTGTGTGTGTATGTGTGTAATTAAGGTGTATTGTTTCTACATATTTACTACTTCTAATTGACTCTTAGTTCTTACCCATCATCAGCCCTTCACTCCTGTATACTAATGCTTCTACAACAAAGGCTAGTGGTATTAACTCTACCAAGAAATGCGGCACATTTCCCTTTGTGCATAGACAAAATTAACTGAGACATTCACTGAGACTCTTGGGACTCATCAACACCCCAAATGTCCTGTCTTCTTTCCATCACATTCCAGTCCTCTCCCCTATACCATGCAACTAATCTGTACTTCCTTAAATAGTCTCAATTTCCTGTCTCCCTCTCTGCACTGAAGCTGCCTTAAGGCCACCTCCTCCTCTCCCTACTTCCCATCCTCTCCTCATATTATCTACCAAATTATTTTTTAGTCTTAAGATCTGTGACATGTCTGCAGGTACTGTACCCAAGAAGATCTTGTAAGTAATGCTCAGAGTATGAAACAAATAAGAGACGCATTAGAATTCATTTATGCTCAGTGAGTCATGAAAACTATGTACTAAAGCTGTGTGTGGTGACTTGTAAACACAAGTGGAATTGAATCAAATCATTTCTTCAGTACTTTGGAGACTTTCAAACTTATTGTTGATCTGTTTTGAAATGGAAGCTTGTTGTGTCTTAAGGTGGTATGCTGGAGATCCCCACTGAAAAACAAAAGCATAGGGAAACAAAAGCAAGTGTGCAAGCTGAGGTGCAGCCCGGCAGCCTCCCTGATCTGCCTGTCTCTCGGTTGTTTCTGGAAATGACACTAAGGCTCCCCAAGGGATTTGATGGTACAGAAAAATGCTAAACACACTCCATTTGCTCAGAAAGAAAGAACTGCAAACATCAAGTGTTATCTGGCAAGAATTTATTAAGTGCCGACAAACAAGATACCAGTCAAAGATCCTCATCTTTGATTTCAGTGTTTGCTCCATTAATGGATGTTGTGAATTAAGATATCCATTTTATTACAAAATAAAAACATTGTGCAATTGCAATTGCTCAGGGATGCAACAGACCACTGAACTGCTAACCCAACTGATTCTATCACCTGAACTAGCAGGACCAGGATGACCTGTCCTATTAATCAACTATCAGTATTTTTTTAATTTTTATTTTCTTATGATGTTTGCATAGTTGATCAGGTGGAAAGGATCAAGGATTAGGGGAAAGTGGGTGAAACCATTGTTTCCAAATTTTCTTTTTCTTCCTCCTGTATCTAGGGAAAGGTGGTAGACAAGGGGAGAAACTGCACCCAGCCTCCCAACCACCTCAGTACCTGCGGATGGGGAATGGACACCTGATGCCATCCCAGGATCCCCAATGTGGAGCATGCTCCAAGGATTCTGCTCAAGTGGTTTCGATAGTTCTGAAATGCTGTCAGTTTTGCAGATCCAAGGATGAAGAAACACCTCCAAGGTCCACTGGATGACATAGTCCACCCTAGAGTCCCCATTCACCCAGAAATTTGCTGTCATCGCATGGCTGGAGTAGTTGTCCAATTTGTTCTGCCTTCCTTACTCTGCTATGGTATCAGATGTCCTCTGCAGCTGCCATATCCTCCATGTGCATCTGGCTATGCCATCTACTGCTCTACCTTAGCCACTCCCAACCAACCCCACTACCCAGCCTTAATCCATTCAAAGAGTAGGCAGTTAGAGATGACTGTAGATCTTGAGTTACTTATAAAGACATAGGAAAATACACGTTTTAGGGAACTTCCGGCCAAAGATTGGGAAAGAAGGCCTTCTCCTTGCCAGGCTCCAATGTAATGGCACATACTCTGATAAGGTAGTGAAAAATTCAGGACTCTGGATGGCAGAGATATCCAAAAGGCTTTGATATCCAAAAGGCTTTGGATATCTCTAACAATGATTTCTCTAACAAGACTTGACTTCTATTTCAGCACAATATTCCACTGTATAGGTGGTACATGAGTTAACCAGTTCTAAATGTTACATTGCTAAGGTTGTTTCCAATGTTTCACTGTAATGAGCAAAACTGTTAGAAGCATCTTTATATTGTGGCAGATCCGGAAAGGCAGACAAGGAGGGTGGGATCAGCCTGCTCTCTTCTCTGCTTAGACATGAACAATGAAACTTCTATAGGAGTTGTAGGAAGTTTATATTAAATAGCTTTATTTGTGTATGTACTGACCATCGAGTCATAATCAATATATGGCATCATATTTGAAAATGCATTAAAATGTCTTTTTTCCTGTTTATTGGGCCATATTCACCTGCATGCATCTATTTGTAACTGTGGCACAAGGGAGCATGGCTTGCTGACATAAGCCTTTCCTACAGACACAAGATGCTCCTTTTCTCTCCACTAGAAACCTCAAGATAATGAATCTTTGGTTGTTCTGTGAGTAACGGCTCTGATGAAAAATTTGGCTCATATAACCCTGAGTCCACAATACAGAAAATGTGCATGGACAGGATGATATCCGAGGGTGATGGGATATTCTTTCAAGTGTACTACACGTCACACCAAGCCCACCAGAAGCACTGGCAACCTGCAGCTCACTGGTGGCCAATTTCATCCTGGGGATTTCTCATTCTAACTAGCCAAACCTTTGCAGCCAAACAGAATAAGAACACTGAAATTATGTACCTCAATTATTCCTGTCACTCTCTCTAGGTGCAGGTCACAGATGGACCTCCTCACTCCAGTCATGGGGAATACAAGGGTTAGGCAAAGAAAGGACCAGATAAAACAGTTCTGCACTCACTATGTAACACTGAGGGAGTTACCAAACCTGTTCTCCTCAACTTCCTTGTTCTATAAAATGGGTGGGAATATAACAAACTATCCCCACAGAGTTATTAAAATAATGAAATGATAATTATGAGAAGTGCCAAGCTGAGAACTTAGAATCACTCAGTAAATACCAGTTTTTAATAAATTTGAAGTATGAAGGAACCGAAAAATCACGTTGCTCCGTTCCATCCCTGTCTAACATCTTTTGATGCTCTCTTTCCTATGTTAGCTTTTTCTGACCACATGTTCCCTACACCCCTCCAGTGTTCCTACATCTTCTCTCGACCATCTGGGCACCTCCATTCAACCACCTGGAAAAATGACAGTTTACGTACTTCAAAATCCCAAGGTATCATTTATATTTAACTAACAAAGTACACTTCCTTCACATGCCATTTTCTTAAAGACACCACATAACCTGTGCGAGTTTATCAGTCTTTTTATTACTATGATAATGATAAGTTTCCCATACCCCCAAAACTCCCTGCTTTTGCTCCAACTATCTCATGTCTTGTGAATCCCTGCCCCTTGACATTTATATATCTTCAGCTTCTAATTCTTCCTTGCCTCTAATCTGTGCATGAGGCAAATGGTCAACCCTGAAATTTTAAAACACCTAAGGAATAGAGGAGCTATCACTTAATTTTTAGTTTTTGTGGGGATAGGGCTGATATATTCTTACTTTGGAATATGGCAGAATACTTTGCAACTTTTCTTCCAGTGCACTTCCTTGTTATGTGATTACCAACTGAAGAAGACATTTTTAGGGGATTCCTAAATTTACATGCTCTACTAATTCCAGAAGAGTCACAGAGCCCTCAATGCAAAGGCTGATTGTTTTAACTGGCCATATTACATAGTCAGCACTGTATCTATAATCTGGGTGAACTCTTTTTCCTGTACAAAACTCCAAATGGTTAAAAAGTTATTATCCTATCTGGCAAGCGGTGGTTAGGAGTTGTATCAACTGGCTTATTTCCTAAACATCTTGGCTCTACAATGCGACAAAGAGGGGGAAAAATGTTTTCCTGCAACAGATGAGCCAAGATAACTCAAAAACAGGCGGGAGGCAGTATGTTAATTTAAAAATACAAATCCTCTCATTTATTTTGCTGCAGAAATATCTGCTGGATAGAAGACTGGAGAAAAGAAGGAGCACTTTGGCTTCCACACTGGTGCTGAGGGCCTTGGATGGCAGTTTGTGGTGGGGAAGAGCCAGGAGTCAGCTCAGCTTTTACTCCAGCACCACACTCTGCCATTTAACTCTGGCAGCAGAGAGGGCAGAGCCAGGCCAAACTGACATTGCTGGCTGTGATTTTAAATCAGCAGCAATTTCCCTATCACAGAATCTCTCATGACTGGTTTCAGTGTCCACACCTGAGACATCACATAGATGTAGAACCACACAACAGGGTTAAACAGTTCCAGTAATAAAACAGGGCACCGTGTCTGATACCTAAACAGTCTCCCCTAAAGACTTCAGTCTGACATTGTCACTGGGATGTTTTCCAAGCTGATGGCTCTTAATTCTTTCTATGCACTCTCTGTTTATACCAAAATGTAGGCTGTGGGGCTACCCAGACACACTCATCAATTGCGTGCAGAAAAATTAAGCAGCGAAACTCATTCATTTCACTAAATATATCTTAGCACCTACACTAAGACACTATAGTTCCCTATCCCCACATTAAGTACTTTCCCTAAGAGTATCCCAGCTAGGAGGAGAGAGAACCATGAACCAAAACTTCGTACAATCAAAAATTAATACTATATAAATAGGGTCTCTCACACACACACACACACACACACACACACACAATCACAGACAATAAAATATTACAAAAGAGAATAGTATCATAGGGAAAGGCCCCAAGTGAATGTCACTTAAATAGGATCTAAGGGATAAACCTAACTAGGTAAAGAAGAAACAGGAATCTTCCAGAAAAGGGACAGCATGTGGACATGCTCTGCAGAAAGAGTGAGCACAGTGTTGATGGGCAGCTGAAAGGCCAGCAGGACAGAGAGAAGGAAACTGATGCTGGAACACAGGAAGAAAACAGGTCTTGGGTCAGTGCTGCGGCTCAGCATATTAAGCCACCTACCATTCCAGCATCCCATATGAAAACTGCTTCAAGCCCCTGCTGCTTTGCTTCCAACCCAGCTCCTGTTAATGTACCCGGAGTTCCCTAGGAAAGTACCTAGGAAAAGCAGCGAAAGATGGCCCAAGTGCTTATACCTTACCACCCATGTGGGAGACCCCGATGAAGATCTAGGTTCCCAGTTTTGGCTTGGCCCAGCCTTGGCCATCACGGCTATTTGAGAGTGAACCAATGAATGGAACATCTGTCTCTACCTCTCTCATTTTGTCTTTCAAATTAATAAAATAAATTTCTAAAAATGGAGAAATGATTCCTTAGAAATTTGTAGACCTTAAGCAGTCACTCTTCATCCTAAAATCAATAGAAAGATAATCAAGGGTTTTAGCCCAGGTAGGACATGGTCTGTTTGCATATCAAAAAGTTAGCTCAGGCTGCAGTTTGGAAACAGACTGGAGAGGAAGCCAGATCAGATCCAAGAACCCCAGCAGGAGACCAGTTCCAGACCACTGCCACTCAGAGCACGAAGCTGCAGGCATGAGTGGGAAATAAGCATCAAAAGCCCCTCAGCTCTACCCTCCCAGCTCTTGCTGGAATTTAAGAACCACTATAACAGTGGGAAGTGATGGAGGGCTTCTTCACTGGGACTAGGTCATGAGAGCTCTGCTCCGTGATTCTGTCTTTCAAATAAAATGAAGCTAATCAACGAACTTATAAAAACAACAGTATAGAGTCATGAGGGGCAGGAGCAAGAGAGTAAGAGACAGTGTTTAAGCTTATGTTGGCCGATGTTCTCAGAAAGCTCACTTCATGAAGGCTTCCTGAACCACTCTCTCTAGGAAGTTTTATTCTACGGGAATAATCTAGAACTAACTGGTCTAAAACAAGTCCCCTACAGACAGGAAAAAAATGTGTTCCCCATTGAAGGCATATGGAGGCAACTACAGCACAGTGCTTAGAGCCCTCGATCCTGGTCAGCAGAAGGATTTGGAGCCCAATATTCCCACACTGCATTCTGCCAGCCATGAGCTCACGTGTTCAATCTTCCTTACAGGAAGCTGTCATTCACCTACAATTGCAAGGTTTGGACGGACCCTCACTGCCAATCAGAGATACAGACGTTCACCACTCAAAAATGCTGTTAATAAAAGGTCAAAGCCATTGCCATATCCTAATACAGGTTCCATCACAGTGTCTGACTCCGAACAGTGGAGAACCGTATACCTCACTAGATAATTAAGAAGCCTAGATCAGTTTCAGGTCCCTTTCCTGAAGTTTAGGATGACTTAGAATTTTATCACTTTGAATAGTGAAAAAGCCACAAAGCATCTGCAAGCTGCTGCTTGCCTTTTCTATGAGTCTTCTCTGTGAGCACTGCTCCGCTGGCTCAAGAGTATGATGTTCGGCCACTTGCTCGATGGCATGGCAGGTGGCAAGCAGTGACTAACAGAGAAGATCACACACACAGGTCTGACACACACAGGTCTGCCTTCTGTTAAGAAAAAACTGCAACAGTGTGGAAGGAAGCTCCTTATGGTGAAACTTGTTTAGAAACTCTTGAATGAGTTCTCTTAACAGGTGATAAACCTTGAAATTTCACAGAGAGGTAAGAAAAGAGAGGGTAAACTCAAGAGATAGTGAGGTAGTAAAATTAGATTTGGAGAGTTACATTCAAACATTAAGACCCAGTTGTTCAGCTCTGGTATCTCCAACAAAGACACTGTCATTACCCAGCACAGAGAAGATAACTTAGAGAGCAGGTGCAGAGCTTAAATCTGAATACAGGAAGAGTAAGAAACCTGTGGCATCAATGGGAGGCACGGATTTGATCTGCTTTTCCTTACCATTATTTCCTCAGCAACTAGCATGCTCCCTAGCACACAGCAGCAGCTCTCAATGCATACCTCATGAATGAGTGATTGGGCAGTGACTGTGTACCAGAGATGCTGAGAGCAAAGCACTTTAATTTATGTGACAGGCCCAACAAATATGACAATGTATTTCTGTGGCATCGAGTCCTTACTGTAAATCTATCTCAGCCCTGATTTTATTTTGCAGATTCTCAGTTTATGCTAAACTATGGCTCACACAGAAGTGTTGTTATTTTTCGCAGAGTCCACAAATGTTACTGACTTCTAAGTTTAAAAAGATCTCCCCACAGTCTCTACATCAGACATCTGGATACAACTATAATTTACAGTTATTTCAGTTCTCACTGGCCATGAGTGCAACAGTCAAGGTTTATGTCAGGCTACAAGAAAAAAATCATCAGCAAGTTTGCAAACTTTGGCTCCAGAGTTAGTAATACCTTGTCATTGTTCTATCCTCTGAGTTGTAGACTGAATTCAATACATGCATAAAATGAGAGGTTTCCAAACCCAAGAAATAGAAAATTACAATTACAATAGTCAGACAATACATGTTTTGTAAAGCACTGTTATCCAGTATTTTGTTAATGGCAAATCATTCCAGGTGAAGAAATTACCAAATTAATTTAATTTGCAAGTACCTTTCTCGTGGCACCTATTTTTATTTTCTGACTGTTAACAGTCTGAAAAAAAAAAAAAACCTAAGTCTGGGTACACAGGAGGAAAACAGAAAAAAAAGATCTACACACAGTAGTTTTCTGAGTACAAATGCCTAATATTCAGAAAGCACTTACATGGGGTTGGCCTTGTGGTGCAGCACATTGTCACCCCATGCAGTGTCTACATCCCAGATCAGAGTGCCGAGCTGAGTCCCAGCTACTTCAGACTTCCTATCCACCTCCTGGCTAACGTACCCAAGAGGCAGCAAATAATGGCCCAAGAACTTTGGTTTCTGTCACCCCATGTGAGAGACCCAGATGGAGCGCCTAGTTCCTGGCTTCAGCCCGGCCCAGCCCTGGCTGCTGAGGACGTCTGGGCAATAGTCAGCGGATGGAAGATAGATTCCTCGGGGTTGCTTTCACTTTCCCTCTGCTCACCCCCACCAGCTTTCAAATAAATTTTTTTTTTTAACATTTTATTATTATTATTATCATGATACAATTTCATAGGTTCCTGGCATTTCCCCTATCCCCTCCCCAATTCTGCCTCCCCACCTAGTTCCTCTATATCATTACTAAAATATAGTTCTTCATACACAGTCATATGTCCATCATTGTGGGCATGGACAATGGCAGAGAGTTCAGAATTCTATTGTCAAAATATAGTGAACAGTTTCATTTTAGTCCATCTTTGTCTGGAAGTAGAAATGCATATTACATTGTATCCTCACATCTGGATGTTAGTCTCCATTTCACAGCTACTGTACATCCCCTCAAAGGAAAAGTCATAATACAAAATCAACAATAGAAAGAAAAATAGAAATTTACAACGCCATGAAGTTAAATGACATGTTACTAGATATGAGTCTCCGTTACACAGCTACTATAAAATGAAAAGCCGCAAAACAAAATCAACATCAGGGAGAAAAAAGAAATTAATAACACCATGCAGTTAAATAACATGCTACTAAATGACTAATGTGTAGCTGAAGAAATGAAAATCAAGAACCTTCTTGAATGACAACAGAAGACTAAACCAATGAACAATCCATTCCTAAAATGACAGGACCAAAGTACCACCCATACATATTAACCCTGAACGTAAACAGCTTAAGCTAAATCAAACGTCACAGATTAGTAGACTGGATTAAAAAACAAACCCCATCTATTTGTTGTCTAGAAGAGACACACTTCACCAACAAAAATCAGCGGAAACTATATCACATGGGTTTTGTTGTTTTCTGTTAGTTTCATCTCTTCAAAACACTTTCTTCTGATCAAATCTTTTTAAAAAGTGTGAAATAAAAGAAAAAGCACTTCTATTTCTTTCAGCAAGCAGAGCTTGACCCACAGCATATCTGTCCTAAATGTTCCCAACATACTAACCCACTTACCTATTCTGCCAGGCTTTTAACCTAATTTCTGAATAAATAATTTATCCAAATTCTCCCATTTACTTAGTTTTTCCTCCTTCTGTGCTGGCAGCCTTCACCAAGTAGACACAGAATAAGGAGAAAGACTGTATTTTCATTTGAAAAGTGTTATTACTGTACTTGGCATAATTCTCCACATCCTTACACATGCCAAACCACAACTGGGGGTCACTGCAGACTCAGGCCTTGGAAGACAAGAGTCAGTTTTGGCCTTTCAGAGAACAACTGAGGAACAATCACTCAAAGTCATGGAAATCACCAAGCTGCATAAGGGTCCTTATAAAAGGCCATGGAAAATGGAATGACAAGATAGGCAAACACATTCATAAATCACGCATACCCTTTTCATAACACACATTTTCTGGAAACTTCCAAAGGACTCAATGTACTTGCACTGTGGTACACGCACAGAGGCACAACTCCAGTCATCTGGCTATGTCTTTCATACAAAACACAGGATTCCTGCCCTCAGATCACCCTGGGCTTTGCCAACTGTGATACTCAGCTCTGCTTTTTTTTTTTTTTAAAGATTTATTCATTTTATTACAGCCAGATATACACAGAGGAGGAGAGACAGAGAGGAAGATCTTCCGTCCAATGATTCACTCCCCAAGTGAGCCGCAACGGGCCGATGCTGCACCAATCTGAAGCCAGGAACCTGGAACCTCTTCCGGGTCTCCCACATGGGTGCAGTGTCCCAATGCTTTGGGCCGTCTTCGAATGCTTTCCCAGGCCACAAGCAGGGAGCTGGATGGGAAGTAGAGCTGCCAGGATTAGAACCGGCGCCCATATGGGATCCCGGGGCGTTCAAGGTGAGGAATTTAGCCGCTAGGCCACGCCGCCGGGTCCTCAGCTCTGCTTTTAAAAGCAGCCTCCGCAGATGACCCCATGTCCTTCACCAAGACCTTGCCTTGATAAACAACCACTCGAAGGCAGCAGCCCTGCCATCTTCTGGCCAGTACCTCTGAAGCTGCCAGTGGCCAAAACTGTCAACTCGGAGCCTAGAAACGTGAAGCCAATTGCTGTTCCCATCTGGATCTCTGGGTACAGCTCCATCCATCTCTGCTCTTCATCTCTGAATTCCACTCTCCATGGGTACATCGCTTTACTTTTGTTCTCTCTTCTGGTTATTACCTACAATTTCCTGTGGTAAGACTATAAACATATCATTTTGGACTTCCTATTAATTCCACACCTATATTCACAGCCTATTCTTGCTCCAACCCCTCCCCCAATTCTGCTGGGAAGGCCCAGCTTTAGGATCTATCTCCCATTTCTACAAGCTGTCTCTCCAATCTACCTGGAAGTTCAGAACCCTGCAGATGGCAACACTCAAGGTCAGCCTGAGTGATGGCTAAGTATACTACGCTGTCTCACAAGTGATTGAAGAATTACAGGATGGTTAGAAGAGGGGAGACAATGAGTTGACTTGGACATATAAAAACACTTAGAAACCATTTTCTGTCTTCATTTATACTACCATATTTCTTGAACATATTAACTAAGCCAGACAAAATTCAGTGTTAATAACTCCATGTAAGTTAATCAGATATATATGCACTGAAGACACTCTGTTAAAACTAAGAAGTACAAATGAGTCTATTATAAGCAAAAACAAAACAGAAGTACCCTGATATCCCAAACAAATGCTCAAAACTAAATTAAAATAGGAAACGAAATTCTATTCTACAACAGAACATGTTTATCAATAGGAAGGAGTAAGATGAAAAAACTATTCAAAGGGGAGACAAGGAAATACTTGCCAATTTTTACCACAAGGAAACACCCTGTCATGTCACTCAACCTAAGTAAAAAACGCTCCTGACATATGGAACTCCAGCACCTCCTAGAATAGTTGTCACTCCCCCTTGCGTGGCACTGTTATGCTTCTTTCCATTTGTTCCCAGCAAGCTGGAAGCTTGAGCCATGACCAAATTTGCAATTAACTTTACACAGCCAAGTACTTCAGAAAGGAGTATAAGATGACATGCTGGACCATTCCTTACATTTGTTCTTCATTTCACTCTCAATCATCCACCACTTCAGAGTTTTTACTAAAAAATGGTCCCGAGCATTGGCTGGGCTGAAACGTTCAACAGTAAGAACCAGAATGGGTTGAAGGCCAGTCAGGAAAGGCCACTGTTACTGCCAGAACAGAAGGTGGACTAAGTAGGGCTGACTCATGGACTCACCGGTATGTGCAAGATATGGCACTGGGAGAGGTTCTGATGGAGGAGCCTGGGCAACTCCTCTGGCAGGACACAGACCCTGCAGGAGAGCATAAGAACCAAGATAGGGGAGCAGCCCAGACCAGGCCAGGAAAAGGTACCCACTGGCATACACTTGGCATAGGTTGGGGCAGACCAGGCTGAACCAGTTCACATCATCCATTGGTGAATCTGAGCACTAGAACAGAGTGTGGGTCAGGCCAGGTTCGGTTGCAACACATACCAGTACATATTAGCTGGGACTGGGTGCCTGCTGGGCTGGCCAAGACAGTAACCCTCACCAGCATCAGCTAGAATTTGGGGTGGGCCGGGAGGGCCAGGCTACAGCACCCAATGGCAAATGCTGCGGTGAGACGGGCCATGCCAGACTGAGCCACAGTGCCCAACCAGCACACATAAAAACCAGGGAGGGAGAGGGTAAAGCTGGTAGAGGGAATGCGGAGGGTCCCCCTGCTGGAAAACCACTCCCACTGGAGAGTGTGAGTCGGGAAGAGGGTAGACCAGACAGGGCAGGGCTACAAAACCTGTGGGCCTCATGTGAGCTAGATCAGGGAAAAGCCAGGCTTGGTTGACTGTCTTCTGGTACAAGCATAAATCAGAATGGGTAAGGATTGGTTGAGCTTTGCCACAGCACACCTGGCAGATGCTGGCACTAGGGGTTAATTCTGTAGACGTGGCTCAACAGAAAGGCACCCACCAGCATGTATGTAGGCTGGATAGTGGGTCTTGTTGGGTTAAACTAGGCTTCAATGCCAACTGACACATAGGAGAGCTGAATAGGATGTGGGACAGACTGGACTAGTATTCTGTACATACTGGCAAGCACAAGAACCAGGGCAGGGGGAGGGCATGGTGGCGGTTATTACAGGTCGCTCCAACTAGGCTGTAGCTCCCACTGGTTTGTGTGAGGGCCTAGTGTGTGGTGGGCAGAATTAGGTTGGACTGCACCGCCAATTGGTTCGTGTGGAAGACAGGGCTGGAAACATAACTGACCCAGCAACTGCAACCACCAACACATGCATAAGCTGATTGGGGCAACGGACTGTGCCAGACCCTGTATTAGCACGCACACACAAAAATCAGGTTTGGGACCACTTCAGATAAAGTTTCTTTGGGGATCTCCCCAATCAAACTGCCAAAATCAGAACCCTAACCATGAAGAGAAGTGCAGGTTCCATGGTTTGACCATGGAGTGAAAGTTTCAAAGCTGAGCCTCCTCAGTGGCTCAGACGGAGCAGTGGACAGTATACCCAGGTGCACATGGAGAATATGGCAGTCCATCGGAACCAGCAGAGGACACCTGTTACCACAACAGAGAACAGAGGACAGAGGACAGAACAAATTGATCAACTAGCCCAGCCATGCGTTGGCAATGAAAATCTGGGCAAACGGAGACTCTCAGGTAGACTATGTCAGCCAGCGGATTCTGGAGAGATTTCATTGTGCTTGGAATGGTGAGATAGGCAGCAATTCAGAACTGCTGAATTATCAAAATCGCTTGAGCAGGACCCTCAGAGCATGCCCTATATCGGGGACCTGATATGGGTGGGACACTGGGTAGGGCTCCCCCCTAACCCCAGATACAGAAAAAAGAATAATAATGTGGAAACAATAGTCTTACCCACTTTCCTGTAGCCTTTGACCCTTTGTACCCTGATCAACTATGTAAAGATTATTAAAATTTAAAAATTACCAAAAAAAAGAATGGTCCCAACTTTTCATTATTTCTGAATTTGAAAAATGGGCCATCTCATGGTAGATGTGGAGCCGCATGGTTGGAACCTCCGCTGCACTTTCAGTGTCTAGCTGTGGGTGTTCCTTTCACCTGAAGACAGCAGGTGTCTGGAGGCCATGTACTGATCTACTCTTCTCAACTCCTCAGTCATGGAGCAATTTGAAGAAGAGTGGATATCAAACCATTATTCAAATCAAAAATCTTAATGGAAATTAACAATGTACTTTCCACTGTAGTTTAAATTTATCAGAGTCATTGTTTAAATACAGAAACACCTGTGCACCACTGGGCAGACTGTGTAGCATTCTCCATGACTAATTAGTATTTCTCTAGATCCTAGGATTTATTTCTTCTCTGTTTCCTGAAAGGCTGATCTCACCCCTTTTTAAAAGGGTGTTGATTTCTTACATTTTCTCAAAAATGCCAACAAAATGTTTTAGGTTAATAAATGCTTAATAGGAAACATAGCAATAATAACATTATTATACATTCATATAGTGCCTTCATTACCAAGCACTTCTACACCCATAATCCACTCTAACCACTTTCTCACAATAATGTTGAAATATGAAACCATATTCATATTCATCATCACATCATAAAATTCAGGCTGAGAATAGTCAGACCACTTGAACATGTCCTGCTAAGTTTCCCACAGGCTGAGGACACTGTGGGTCCAACTCCTGGAACACAGGGCCCAACTCAAAGAGCTAAAGATGGGTGTCCTTGCAAGATGCATGAGCAAAATGCTACACTTCCACACCTACGGCCCTGGGCAAACAGCCGGGGACAGCAAGGTGGCTCTCAGCTGTGATTCAGATCGCATGACTCCCCAGCACAATGCTAGAAGAACGGTGAACAACCACAGCTCTATTACACCAAAAGAAAATATTTTTCAGATTATATCAGCACAGCTGTGGTTTCTAACATTCTTGCAACTCCCTTGCTCATTTCTAAGGAAATTTATACTCTTTCTGAGCAATGTGTTCTGGGCAAAAGAGACTTTTGGTTCAATAATTTCTGAAATGCTGGATGCTGTCATCCTAAAAGGGATAATCTCTGGCTAAGGAGAAAAGAGCTACCCTCCACACAGGAGCATGGTATGCTTGGGGCATGAACAATCACACCCTCATCCTGCCTCCTCCAAGCACACAGGCAACATACATATACATCAACACTGTATATTCAAAGAATGCTTTGTGGTGATCAAAATCCAGCCCTTCACACCTAATAATATCTGACAAACATTTCACCAAAGCACATTTACAGAGCCATTTGGAAACAGCTACATCAAGATGTCCTTCTGGGGTATTTGTAATTGCTTGACCCCTTGGTGGGAGACAGGACTGAGTTCCTGGTTCCTGGCTTGGGCTTAGGGCCAACCCCAGGCATCGCAAGCATTTAGAGAGTGAATCAGTGGATATAAGCTCTCACTGCTGGCTGTTCAGTTCTGCCTCTCAAGTAAATAGAATTTTTAAAATTATTAGAATGTTCTGCTTGGTCTTTTACATTTACGCAAGAGCACTACAACAGTCTAGCCCAAGTGGGACACAGGCAGGGAAAGCTTTGGCAAGCACGAGCAACTGGAAACAAACACCTCCATCAAGCGGGAGGCACTACACTAGACATACAAATGAAAGCTCTCTGGCTCCTTGAAAAGCTCACAAGATAACACTGCAACAAGCAGACACAGAATTTTAGAAAATTGAACAAAGGTAGTAGTATAGATAACTGTTCCATGCAGCAGAATTACATAAATTTGATAAAGCTATAAAGAGGTCAGAGAGGTCAACACACAAAACACTCCACTTGTACATCACACCTTGGCAACAATGAACAAAAGCAGCAGACAAAGGAATATTAAAAACCATGCCACCTAACATATTGAGCATTTGGAGGAATGAGTAAATGGCACGGGTATGTGATCTCTGTTGAAAAATAAAGAACCTGGTTATTATCTGTTTAATATTAGGAAAAGAGAAGTTTTGCTCACAACGTTGGCATCCAACCTGTCCCAATCACTTGTAATTGTACCTCATCTACACACAGTATTTGTTCTCACAGTGAGCACAAATGCACCATATAAATTATCTGTCAACTTAGACTGCTGATGACAAACTAGAAATATTGCACCTACAACGAATAATGGGAAAGTGGGCATCGGACACAGGAGGTAAGACATCACTTAGAACGCCCACATCCCACATCAGAGGACCTGAGTCCAAGTCCTGTTTCTGCTTCCAATTCCTACTTTTGGCTAATGTGTACCCTGAAAGATAGCAGGGAACAGCTCAAGTACTTGGGTCCCTGCCACATACATGGGTAACCAGGACTGAGTTCTGGGGTCCTGACTGACTCAGTCCCAGCTCCTGGAAATATCTGGGGAGTGAAGCAGAAGAAGGGAAACCTCCCTCTGTCTACCTGTCTCCTGCCTTTCAAATAAAACTAAGAATAAGAAACAATCATGTGTGAGGGCAGAGGGAAATGCATCATCCTTTTGGTGATGCAAACTTTTTTTCCCCAGAATTTCTATATTAGTCCATTCAGAATCTCAGCAAAAAAAAAAAAAAATCACAAATAACTTTAAAAATCCTATTCATTGAATTTGTTCAGCCTTTTGTAATGACTGTGCACACACAATAATGTAATAAATTCTTATTCCTATGGAGAAAAGGGATTTTTCCCCCATTATTCTGGAATGGTTGCTTAGTCTTGCCACTGGAACAAAGAGGCACAGAGCTCATTTGTAAATGCTAGGAGGAGAATTTTCCTACCACCTTCCTGCTGCAACTGACAGATAAGCTTCATTAAACTGTTTCTTTATCTCATATCACTGCCCAGTAAGTGGCTATCAGTACTTATGCACACAGAGCCCTGTGGATTGGCTTTCCCAGCTGCCTCTTGAAGTGTGATGCTCATAAGCTGCCTCTCCTGGATGCCTTTGCAACTAGCGTCTGGGATGAAAATTCACCTTTACCCAATAGTGGCACCAGAAGGGAATTTGGATAAGAATTTGTAATGTCTACTGTTGTACATGACTGGAACCATTTTCACAATTGCAATTGGGGTACTGTTCTGGCAATAAGCTCTTGATGGCAGTAATTCCAGGAGCCTCCCTTTGACTCCTACATCACCATTCTTCCAATGACTTCTTCAGATAAAATTATTTATTTTACTTGAGAGAGTTTTAGACAGAGGGGGAGAGGGAGACACAGAGAGCTTCAGTCTGGTGATTCACTCACATGGCCACAACAGCTAAAGTTGGGATCCAGGAGCTTCTTGGAGCTTTTCCAAGTCTCCATGTGAGTGCAGGGGCCCAAAACTTTCAGTCATCCTCTGCTGCTTTCCTAGGCCACCAGAAGGGAGCTGGATTGGAAGTGGAGCAGCTGGGAATGGAACCAACACCTATATGAAATGCCAGTACTTCAGACAGAAGATGACCACACTGTGCCATTGCATCAGCCCCTTCCAATGACTTCTTAAAGTATTTAATTCCCCAGGTAGAATAGTTTTCTCCCTGAATAATACAATCAGATTTCTCATTCCTTAATCTCAAGATTCAATGTATGAAGCAGTGTAACATAAATGCTAAGCGAGCTATCATTTTTAAGCACACATTATCTAAATCTAACTTCACAATAGTTCTGTGTGGTCAACAGGACAGGTTCTGCTCTCAAAATGCAGGTGAGTGGACTGAGTCTCCAACAAGTGAAGTGACATAGCCAAGGCAATTAAACAGTGAGAAATGGAAACAAAATTCAATTCCACATTTTACAATGTTTACTCATTTTCTTTGGTACTAAAAAGTATACTGAGTGCAAACAAAGCAGAGAAAAACAATAGGATGCTGGCAATGAATTAGACTTAAATATTCTAAGTAAAAAAAAAATACTACAACCACAACCAAACCATTAAATTAAACTCAAACATCTAAGGATGGGCTAATAAGTGTGGACTGTCTCGTAGAATGTTGAACACGGTAGAAGTCATGCCTCAACTTCCAAGCATTTCTCCTTTAAATCTTTTTTTTTTTTGGTCACTAACAAAGACACTTGAGAGATCAAGTTACACTTGACAATCTTGAGCATGAGTTTTACTATGACTCACTCTGGACTAGCTGACCCAATCCACAGTGGGAGTGGTTAGAGCAGCTGGGGATGCCAGAAGTCATCTATCAAGTACTTATTGATGGCAATCTCACTTAAAATTTACCGCACCCACACCATTAGGGTTTCCCAGGCACAAAGATTTTTGTCTCTCCATCCCCACTTTCTGCCTAGCTATATTTTAGTGAAACATTTTATTTCCATGCCCAGGAAACCAAGAAGAAAAACATTAAGTAAGCAGATCTTGATTCCGACCACTTCAAAAGTGGTCAACCTGAATTCCTCCCCTCCTTCTCCATCACTCCTCCACTTCGCAGGAGGCATCTGACCACAGGGTTCACACTCAAGAGGCCTGAGATGTGCACTTCCCACCATATGGTCCCCACTCCCCGAGCACAGCAGCAGTCCTACGAACACGTAGCCGTCTCACAAAGCCTAAGCAGCATTCCACAGCCAATCTCAAAACACAAGAACACCACAGGTCCCTGCCATTTTCCGCTTGCTTCTTTCAGTCTCATCTGAATCCAATCAGAAGGGGTAAGAAGACTGTAACCCTTCAGCACCCCACTTCTCAGGAATATCCTGGCTGTGTACTTGCATGCACATGTTATGTGATTTAGTCACCAAAAGATGCCAGATGGAAAGAAAAGCATTCAAAACCGCAAGAGAAGAAAGATGATAAAAACAGGTACACCTGAATGGATTGGACAAACTCAATGATTTCCTTGCTATGACAGCAACAAATATTAAAAGATCTATGCTGAAAGGCAACAAATGCTGTACTTACCTGAGGGAAGAGGGAATATGTTGAATTGTCAATGGTGAAAGAGTACAGAAACTCCCCGTCATACCACATGCTCTTCCCCATGGGGGAATTCTTTTTAGTCATAGCAAAGAGATGGGCAGGGTCGCAGCAGTCTTCCATTTGCTTCCTAGGAAAGAACACAGGGAGAGAATGGAACAGCAGTTAAGTGAATAGCAGTCATCCACTTACCCTTCCCACAGCGCTGTGCAGCCTCATCTCCATGCTAGCTCACAGAAGCATCAGTGTCTCCAGGGTGATGAGATGCCTATTAATTCATGCTCCCAGCCATCTAAATGCACAGCTGGAATGGTTCATGATTTTTTGGAAGTTTAAGAACACATCAGCTCTCAGGTGCAGCTCAAAGGTGTCACGGCATAATGCATCATTATGGCAGTGGATTAACTGATAGAGTCAAACATCTGGGTTTGCAGAGGACAGGGAGCTAATTGTCAGAGACAGCTGTCCTGAGACACAATGGAAATGCACATGCTGTCCTGCTTTAACAAACCCAGTAGTCACATTCTATTAGAAGGGCCTAGACATCAGCCAAAAGGAGTGCACTGGTTTAAAGGAGGGTGAACCCCACCCCACCCTCCCAGCCCCTGAGACTCAGGACAAGGTTTGAGAATGATGGCCTAGGAAAACCTTCGGGTAGAAACAGAATGAAAGGCATGAGATGCGTCAGGCACTGTGAAAGCAGCCTGCTTGCTCTGGGCCTCCATGGATCAAATTTCACCTTGCTTCTCAATGTGTCTGACGTGGTCCAGCACCATATCAGAGTCTGTCCTTACTCTGTAAGTTTCAGTATCATCAACATCTCCCAGGCCATGGCACACTCCACACCAATTCAGGTGTAAGTCATGTCGCTGTGTTATGGGCAATCTTCGCATACCCCTTTGTTGGAACCCAATTCCATTACTCATGAATCATTCAGGAGTAAAAGCAACTCTAACCTTCCACCTCTAGGAAGATGAATGAAATAAACGTTGCTGGAAATCACCTCAGAATGATGTGCTCATGCATCACTTTTTTTTAAAGACTTCTTTATTTTATTTGACATGCAGAGTAGCAGAGGGAGAGAGAGAAAGAGATAGAAAGTGGCAGAGATAACTTCCATTCACTGGTTTATTCCCCAAATGGCCACAATGGCCAGGGCTGAGCCAGCCAACGTCAGAAGCCTGGAATTCCATGTGGGTCTCCCGCATGGGTGGCAGGAAATCAAGCACATGGTCCATCTTCTGCTGCTTTCCCAGACACACAGCCCAAGGTCTGGACTAGAACTGGAGGAGCCAGGACTCAAACTGACGCCATATGAGATGCTGGGGTCACAGGTGGTAACTTAACCCACGGCACCAAAGTGCTGGCCCCATGTCCAGGAACTTTCAGCCACCCACAGAACAGAACTTTAGGGATATAAGAAGACAGCAGAGTAAAGGGCCTCACTTCAAATCCTGACTCTGCTACTCACTAAATCCATAACTAGACAAAGTTAGTGAGCTGCAGAACTGGCCTCTGAGGTCTTTTGTATATGTGGGACAATGCACTGAGAATGTACAGGCAGAGCACATGTTAAATACTTCATATATATTATGTATTGTTGTTAGTACTATTATACAGTCCTGACCTCAGCACTGACATGATTAAACCTAGTCAGAAAGACTGCAGACTTTTTTCTCTATGTCTCTGTCTCTCTGTCTCTGTATCTCTCTCTCTTCCCCAGAAAGGCACAGAAATAGAGACATAATCTAGGGTTAGGCAAGATTGAAGGCAGGAGCATGGAACTCAATTTGGGTGTCACAAGCAGGTGGCAGGGACCCACTATGGAGTGTTATTAGCAGGAAGGTAGAATGGGGAGCCCGGAATCCAGAAACTTCCATTTAGAATGCAGGTGTCCCAAGAAAGCACCCTAACTGCCATACTCCCTATGCATGACAACTGACAGCTTTAGGGACCTGGTGACCTGGCCCAGACTCCTCAGTCCAGGCCACCACACTTCTCCCACTGCCCTGTACATTCTTCTTATATTCTCTCAGATTGGGGCTGGCTTCTCCTTCACAATGGTCTACACCGGAAGGAGGCCAGGGAGAGGGCTCATGACGCCCTGGTCTTGTCCAAAGCTGCAGGAAGTGGTCTGTCTTCTTGTTACAACTCTCATCAGCAGCATTTCCCCTGCCTTTCCTCCATTCATGCTCAACTTTATCTCAGCACTCAGAAAATACCTTGATCAGACCACGAGGGGACTGGCACAGTGGCACATTGGGTAAGGCTGCCATCTGTGATGTCAGTACCTCATATGGGTACCATTTTGAGTTCATCTGCTCCACTTCCAAGCCAGTTCCCTGTTGGTGTGCCTGGGAAAGCAAAGCAGTAGAAATGGCCCATGGTACCTAGGCCCTTGCCATCCAAGTGGGACCTGGAAAGAGTTTCAGGCTCCTATTTCTTTTAAAGATTTATTTATTTTTATTAGAAAGTCAGATATGCAGAGAGGAGGAGAGAGAGAGAGGAAGATTTTGTCTGATGATTCAATCCCCAATGATCAGCTCAGCCAGAGCTGAGCTGATCAGAAGCAGGAGCCAGGAGCCTCTTCTGGATCTCCCACACAGGTACTGGGTCCCAAGGTTTGGGCTGTCCTCAACTGTTTTCTCGGCTCACAGAAAGGGAGATGGATGAGAAGCGGGGCTTCTGGGATTAGAACCAGTGCCCATATGGCATCCCGGCATATGCAAGGCGAGGACTTTAGTCACTAGGCTACCATGCCAGGCCCATAAATCCTAAACTTAAAAAAGATCTTAAGAAGAGCAACACCACATTTGAGCAATGCGAAATACTGGGAATGCTTTAAGACTGCCTTTTAAAATAAGACAAGTTAGCAGAAGCGTAACTCCAAACTTCCAGAGGGCAGTCACTAAGCTTTTAGTCCTGTATTACACGTCTGATGAGGTGATACTTGACTTTTTCAAGTCCTTATAGAAACAAGCATTTGGTGCAGCAGTTAGGAAGCCTATATCCTAGGAGTGTTAGTGTGCCTTGGCTGGAGTTCCGGCTCCAGCTTTCAGGTCCAGCTTCTTGCTAAAACAGACGCTGGGAGGCAGTGCTGATGGCTCCAATGGTTAGGTCACTGTCACCCACATAAGAGGTCAGGGTACAGTTCCTGGCTCCTGGATTTGGTCCAGCCCAGTTCCAGCCATGGTGGGCATTTGGGGAACAACATGGGGGATGGGAGTGTTTTTCTTCTCTGTTCTCTGTCTCAAAAATATATAAAAAATAAAAATATTAGAGGGCCTAAACAGATGTTTTTTTCGAAGAAGGCAAAAAAATAGCTAATATACAAGATGTTCAACATCACCAAGGATCATAAAATGCAAATTTAAACCACTGTAAGAAATTAGCTCCCATCTTTTAGAAATAAGTATCACTAAGAAGACAGGAATGATAAACACTGGAGAAAAGGGTACAATGTGGACTGGTACAACCAGTATGAGAGACAGTAAAGAGCTTCCTAAAGAAAATAAAAATAGAACAGCTATATGAGTCAGCAATCCCTGTTTTGGGTCTACCCCAAAGAGAATGAAATCATCTCATGAAGAAATCTGCAATGGCACTCACTGCAATGTTAAAACATCCAGGGCATGGAAACCATGTCAATTTCTATCAGCAGATAAATCGCTGAAGAAAATGTGAGACAGAAAAAGAGAGAGAGAGAAAAAAAACATAATATCTTTCTGCCTTAAAAAAAGGAGATTTTGAGGTGGGAGTTTGGTGTTGCAGTTAAGACAGTACTTGGACAAAATGTCAGAGTGCTTAGATTCAAGTCCAGCCTGCTCCCAATTCCAGTTTCTAAAAAAATACACCATAGAAGGGAACAGGTGACGGCTCAAGTACATGGGTCCCTTTCACCATGTGGGAGATGGAGTTCCAGGATCAGGTTCCATTGTTGTGCGCATTGGAAGAGTTCACCAGTGGTCAGAACTCTGTCTCTCCTGCCTTTCAAATAAAAATTTTGAAAAAACAAAGAAACCAGGCAGAAAGAAAAACATCATAATATTTCACTTATTTAAGTATGTAGAATCTTTAAAAAAAAAAAAAAGAACTCAAATACACAGCGCTATCCCACAGCTAGTTCACACCTTAATGCTCATGTTAGGTAGGAGACTGGAAGTCAACCCAGGCACGTGAATCAATCAAGCATCCTCATCCATGCACTTGGCAGGTCTGGCTGCAGTTTCTGCATCCTAGCCTCAGCCCAGTCCAGTCCTGGCTATTGCAGACATTTGTGGAATGAACCAATTCATGGAATGTCTGCCTCTGTCTTGTTTTTCTCAAATAAATATTTAAAAAATAAATATTTATCATTTAAAAACATCCACAAAGATTCTGTCCTGCACCTGGTAGTCCTTCCCAGAAGTGGCATACAGAACTTGGTGACCGCGCTGACTGGTGAGACCATCGCTCTCAAGGTTGATCCCAGTGACACCTTGAGAAGGTCGAGGCAAAGACCCAAGCTGAGGAAAGCGTTCCTCAACCAGCAGAGATTGACCTTCGCCAGCCAGCCCCTGGAACATAGTCACATTCTGTTCACAGCATCCAGAAAGAATCCACTCTGGACTTGATCCTGTCCACTCATTTCCTTTCTTAGCTGTTCACAAATTTCACTGCACTCTTCTTTCAATGAATGTATGCCCCCACTCTATCCTCTTAAAAAAATTTTAAAAATTAGCAGTTTAAGAAGATAGTAAGTGATTGTAAGCCCAAAATATAACTTTGGAAAATAAATACCATCTATCAAATATTTATAATTTTTTAAATTATGTTACATAGCAAAATAACCAAGTTGAGACCATACAATAACTCAAAATCTTTATAAAAAAATTACTCAAGGTACTATAGGATTCAAAATATTTTATCACCCATGCGTGGGTTACTCAGTGGCATGTTTTTCGTGGTGGTGTCAGTCAGGGTAGTAGTTGTTGATATTGTTATTTTCATTCATAACAGTTGTTTACCTTATTTTGTGGCTTCTCATTTATGGGAATGTATGGTGATGGAGTAATAGAGACTAACATCCAGATGTGGGGATACAATGCAATATGCACCCCTACTTCCAAATCAGAAATGGACTCCCAATGAAACTGCTGGGAATGTGTAGACAATGGGATGCTGGACTATCTGACATTGTATCAGCAATGTCGAGGCACACTTAAATAACCGACTGATGTATTAATGACTCCATATGAAGGACTAAACTATTGCAGCAACATGGGGAAAATCTGTCAGAGAGTGGGAGTTTGAACAAGGAGAAGCCCAGTCTACAAAATTGTACCATAAAATTCAAAATTTCAAAAATAAAAATTTAACAAAAAATAAATTTAAAAAATTACCTTAAAATTCCCTTTAAAAAATACCTAATTTTCAGTGATTTAAAAACGTATCCTAGGTGAGAACTATTTACACTCTTGTTTATTCTGTCTTCCCAAGTTTCAGAATACATGAGTAAACTTCCAAAAGCACACAAAATGGAATCAGAAGATAAGTTAATTTGGAGAGAAAAATGTTGAGATCCATGCATACAAATGGTATTCAAAAAGTTCCATGAATAGATTTCAAAATTTGCACCAAAATGAGACCAATTTTTAATTCTACTTTCCATGTCCTTTTTGAAGCACCCTCGAATGCATCCTGAGGAAAGGAACTTCTCTGTTCTCTTTTGTATCCCCACCTCCTGAAATGGTGGAGGACACATGAAAAACTGCTGCATAAACATGATTTGAAAGAATCAGAAATAAGCAAAGAACCTCCACACACAGTTTGTTCTTGCCAAAACAAAATTTCAGAAATCAATTCCCTACAGCTTTCATTTACAGAGAATAAAGAGCAAAGCCTGTCAAAATAATTGTTTCTGGATCAAACATTTTCCGTAGAAGATACAGGACTCATCAGATCTGCTGAGAGGATCACACTGGAACAGCAGCCCAGCCACAGTAAGTACATTTTTAGGACTGCAAATGTACAAGCACAAGAAACACCAGAATAATCCTCCAGGTGACAATGCTCACAGATTAGGTTTCCTTCATAAAAATTAGAAAGTTAAACTTTCAAAAACTGACTTTGAGAGCGTTTGATTAGTTTTCAATCTTGGCTCCTCAGTGTTCTTCCTGTCCTAAAGAGAACTGCCTTTGGTCAATGACTGATTTTAACGTTTGGCTTCTGGCCAAAATGTGTATTTAATGCCACACCATTACATCCATAGTCCTTACTATAAACTGTCCTGGGCCGAGTTCCTAAAATTCCTTCTAGGCTATTATTTGTTGACACCGTGAGTTAATCTTACAGAGCCTCACATTCACCGCTGAATGTGCCCAAGTCCCAATATCAAAATGGCTTTGAAACAGAGATAATATAAGAGCTCTTCAAAAATTTCACAGAGAAACAGATCAAAGCATGAGTTTATTCCAGTGCAAAAAAAATTGTGAAATCCATGCATTGCTTTTTAAAATTCATCTTTTCCATGAACTTTTTGAGGATCCTTGGCACAAAGAACTAAGCACATTATGTGATCTTGGAATTACTCATTTTCTTTCTTAACAGTTAAGACACCACAGAACACAATTTGCCTCCCATCAGTCTAGTTTATGCTTTCTGAGCATGATTATTAATAGTTCCTCCTTCTACTGTCAAAATATGTCCCTATCTGTGACACAAAATCACTCAATATGCTAACCCTATCAAGAGTGTATGCAAGAAAGTTAGCATGTAATAAAAGAACTTTCCTTTAAGTGAAGAATCTGGCCGCTAACAGTGATATCAGAAACATTTCTTACTCTTAAATTACTAACTCACAGGTACCACAAAGATTGTGGGAGGTAAAGAGTTTGGGCCACATTAAGTCATTTTTTTTCTGGATTAAAGAAATCTTTGTCTTGTCAGTTTTGAAGCAAGGTCAAGAGTCATTTGACTGAAGGGCCAGGTATATATTCTGTGTGATCAAGAAAAAGAGACAGCAGAAGCTGCTCTGAAGAATTTCAATGAACGTTAGTCTCCGTCTTCCAAGTTAAGCTTACAGATCTACACAGCTAGGAAGGTTGTAACATGGCACTTTGAGAACGGAGTACAGGCACTGTTCCTCGGGCAAAGACAATACCTTCTGCTCACAATATGGTTCTCCATACGGGCTTCCTCACTGGTTGAAGACATCCAGAATATACGCTCAGTACAAGGCAGAGATTTGTGTTCCTCCCATTTTTCCATAAAAACCTCTTGCAGAGTGGGGAGGAAAAAAAATGCTTTCATTAGTTCGTTGCCTCAAACAATGCCTTCAACAGATACACTGGAAAGTCTCTTCAAAGGCTAATGATAATTTGCCATAGCTACAAATACAGGGAAAAAACAGCTTTGATCCACTATTTAAGGCAGCAAATGATCTTGCATGTAGCACTATTTTATTCACATTTAAAATTGCTGCATAATAAAGGGAAGTGTTTCAAAGAAAGTGCAGTGAGTCTTTTGCATCTCTCTGGAACAGCCAAACTACATGAAAGGAAGGACTTTGGAGACACAAATACTTCAAGAAAAATATCTACACAAATACACAAAGACTTATGACTTATTTTGGCAAGAACAAATGATTATTTAAATTCAAGATACAAATTTTTCGGGAAGGCCTTCATCTTGTGCTTACTGGCAAATATAGCTAGAAAGAGTGCGATATCATCCTTTGAGAGGCAACTGTTTGCTATTTTGGTACATGAGAGTGACAGGGCTCCTTTGGAGACCAAAATTTAATCAACAAATTGTTATTGAGCAATTTCTGTACATGCTGAGAAATTTGCCTCTATTAAATCCTACAGATTGGAATGATTCATAATCATTTAACATTATATCTAGGTGGGAGAAAATCCATCATACAAGCTCCTTTTCTGGATCTTTCACTTCGTGGGAGGATGAAAGGCTTTAAAAGACAAAAAAATATCCTATTATATATTTTTATCTGCATGAGTAAAATTATTTTTGTGTTGATTTATTAATACCATCACACCAAGAGTAAAGTGGTTATGCAAAGGCATTTCAAAAGGTATATGGAAGAATTTTCAATCCATGCATATTCTCTTCATTAAATGAATTTTCCATGAACTTTAGAACATGTTCTCACAGACTAAATTTAGGGAGTATGTTTTCAGTACTCTGAAACACAACATTCGGATTTGCAGGCAGTAACGAATCATGTTGGAGGTTTGGGTAGGAATATAAAGACAGGGCAGGTGTATCTGCTCTGTGAAAAGTGGGCACTCACACTGGGAACCATGAAAGAGTCCAGATGAAAGGTACCAGACCACATTTGAACCCCAGAACAGCTCTGGTTTTCAGGCACTTGCCCAAGTGGCAGATGCTCCAAACTGCAAGATGCTGCTTTATAATCAACTTGCTTCTGCACAAGTTCACACAGCAAGGCAGGGTGCAGCAGGGAAGCCTTATCCAATCACAGCACTGTATGGGCCGAAACAGCACCGGGGGAGGCCAGACATTTTACATTCTTAGACATCAGAATTCCACTGGGAAACACACTTTCCCAATTAGTGTAATGGCAAATTACTTGAGGTCATTTTCATGAAAGAGGAACAAAGCAAATGGAAAAACAAAGAAGAAAAGCATCACATATTTTTTCAAGTTGCACAGATCTTTCTGAGCTACAAAACTGACTGAATGAGCAGAAAGACAACTGAGGAAGTGGTATAGTTTATGGGGTCAAGTCCTAGAGTCCAGCCTCAGGGACTCACTCCAGATCCACTGCCTGCTAACTACAGGACCTAACAGCAGCATTTGTCTACAAATTCTTCTGTACCATTGTCATGGCTCTCATGATTCATGGCACACACTCCTGATATTTGTTGGAGTGAGACTGAAAATTATTTTGTGAGAAAATTTTTGGCTTTGCGCTATGACCCATTTCACAAGATGAAATTCTGCATAAACATCAAGTCAAGGATTTTCAATTTTCTTTACAGAATATTAACTGTGCCACCTGCTTGTCTTACAACATATGGGACTCTCTTTATTCGGGCACAGAATACCAGCATTTTAGGTTGTCAACAACCTTTAAATGATGTCATCCAGGTCCCATTAAAGGTGTGGTTAAAACAGTGGGTATTTGGGGTAAAGAAGGGATGTGCTAGCTGAATTTCTTCCTAGAAGGTACAACATTTATACTCTTTCTCTACACCAAATTAAATCACAAGCAAGTCAGTGATTTGCATCATCTATTAGTCACTATTTTTAAACCTCCACTCCATAAAAATCTCAGACACATGAATAAAGTTATTGTCTGGATCAAGTGCATCAATTAAGCTGACCACCAGCATCCTGGGAAAACAGACAGGCATTTTCATCTCATCCATCCATTATCCCTCACCCTATTGCTACGTTCTCTCCACATGTGCTTAATTTGGAATTGTTTTGTGAATATCACTGACCCCAGTACGAGAGAAAAGCGCAGAGGTATTCAGAGACAGAACAGCAACAGTTAAGGAGATATGCAGGCTCCAAGAAGCAAACATAAGTGCACATGATGTTCCTATAACTGAAAGCACTGAGAAAAGAAAGTGTGGACAGAGTCAACTCATTTGACAAAGAATGAATAATGAAACAATTGGCAAAAGAGAAAAAAACAGGATGATATGCCGTTTTTTCTCTTTTAGTGCTTTAATGAGCTAAGCAAAGCCTGAAAACTTAAGACTATGATACACAGGTGTTCAAAGATGAACAAGATTGCATATAACTAGATAAACAGAAATATTTCAGTCTATTGTCAAGGAAAAGCAAAGGTGTCCAGTGAGTACTAACTCAGGGTAATAAGTACATACATCTCTATCTAGCTGGCTAGTAATTCAAAGGAACAACACATGCTTTCAATGTACATCATGAATCTCTACTTTGAAACTATTAATAGAGTATCTTTGGACAATATTTGGTGGAAATATATTGGGAAACATAAGGTTAGAGTCCTTGTGGTCATGTTGGATGTGAAAACAATTTGTGCAACTATCACCTATGTAATACAGCAAAAGTCTCTGAACGAATGAACCATCCTATAGAAAAGTCACCATTGAGTTACTCTACAAAGCTGTACTTTTACTGCAGGCCCATTAAAAAAAAAAAGGCAGTTACATCAAGAACACTCAATTTCCAGTAAATGAGATCTGTACCTTAATCTCCACAAATTTAGTGTTAGAAAACATTTTGCTAATTACATAAAATGCAATCAATACCTCTGCTTATCACATAATGAGAACTAATTTGGCTGATTTGGTATGGCATTGGTCTCAGACACCAGCAAGTTCAGAAGTGAACACAGTATGGTTACAAGACTGTCCCAGTCTCAGCTCCGGGGTCTATGACCCTGCTCCTCTGTAGCAACAGTTCTTCTAAAAAGCAGTGTACTATACATTGTTTTAACTCTCTGAACTCATAATGTGTAAATATCCAGTTACTGGGCACCTGATGTGTCTCAGATACTGTTCTGTTCTAGAGACTGAAGATGCTCTCCAAAAGACAAGAAGGCTTTTTTTTTCTTGGTAGCTTAGATTGTCACTCTGGAGTAACCGCTAATCTAGTTCCTTCTGCTGTGTTAAGGAATTACTATTTTATTTATTTAAAAAGAAGAATGACAGAAGTGGGGGGGGGAGGGAAAGGGATACATTTCAAGGTCCTGTCCCCTCGTGTTACACACACACACTGCCAAATGGCTGAGCTGGGCTAAAACCAGGCATCCAGAGCTTCATCTGGGTCTCTCACACAGGTGGCAAGGACCTAAGCACTTGAGCTGCCTTCCCAGGCACATTAACTGGGAGTGGGATCAGAAGCAGAGCAGATGGGACTCCAACAGGTACTCATATGGGATGCTGGCATCATAGGTAGAAGCTTAATGTATGCATCACCATGCCGGCCCTCAACTTGTTGAGACTGTAACTTAGGGGCTCTGAGATTTCAGTGCTTTCGACATACCTCTCCGCTCTCAGGGCACTGGACACTGCAGTCCCTTGCAACCAGGAAACAGATTCAGGTCCACAAACAGCATGTCTTTACAATCTCTGTCCTCCCTTTCTTGTATCTCTCTATGGAATTCCATTTATCCAAATATCTCAACTTTTTCTCATTTTTCGCCTCTTTATTTTTCCTTCTTCCTTTTTGGGGGAGTGTTATCCTAAGCATTATTTTGCTGACTCTAATTTCCACTATCACATTTTTAAGGGAATTCCATTTTCACAGCTTCCTATTTTTTGTGACTGCAATATATTTCCTTTGGAAGGAAGGATCAGAACTACACCATTTGCTGTGTTTTCTTCTATTTTCTGCACTGAAGGGGCTGTCTTTCAGCTCAAAGGCTTCCTAGAAATATTTCTGATCGATCCGTAGCTGTGCACTGACATTTAACAATGGAGAACAAAGCCCTTTGAAAGTTGTTTGTGTTTATGCGATGATTAGCCTTCCTCTGATGCTCAGTGACAGCTCCCAGCCAAGTCACTATGAATCCCAAGTGTTAATATCCATAGACTCTTGTCTAGGGGTAGTCAGTTTCCCCAGAAAGGAGTGTAACAATGTCTCCGTAAGGGTTAAGCCTTATAGTTGATGAACTAGAAGCTAAGCGAAAAGGGAGCTGCAGCTTCACTAGTGAGTGCACAGCTTTTTCACTGTATTTTCCTGTTCTAGGCTAACGTCCCAAGTCCACCATCTCTACGTCCTGGAATTTGTGGGCAAGGAGAGACCTGGCATACTTCTAACCAGTTTTCCTTTTTTTTTTTTTTTTTTTAATGCGGTCGACACTTTCACCTGAGTCCAAAGCCTTTCATGAATTCTATAATGTGAAGCAACTTCCTTCCTGTTCCCTTCCCCTACTGAAACACGCACTTTTTAGATTTCTGTGCTCTCTTAGTCAGATATCATAGGGCCATCTGCTTTTCATCTCCACTAATGTTGATGTCTTTTGCCTGTTATTGTCTCCTCTCCCGTAATCTTGATCCTTACAAACTTAGGTCTATTAGAATCTACTCTTCTCATCTTACTAGTCTCTCAAGTGGTACATTACTCTTGTAATTACTCTTTTCAACATTTAACCTACTTTAACTTCTTTTTCTGTGATTTCGCTAATGTTCCAAATTGCATTTACTTATTTATTTATATTTGAAAGGCAAAGAGACAGATCCCACCATTCACTTCTCAAATGCCTGAGCTGGGCCACACCTAAGCCAAGATCTAGCAATATCAAGTCTCCCATGCTGGCGACAGGGAGTCAAGTACTTGAGACATCACCTGTTGCACGTTAGCAGGGAGCTGGAATGGCGAGCAGAGCCATGATCCTAACCCAGGCACTCCAATACAAGGTGTAGGCATCCTAAAAGGCATCATACCTACCACACCACACCAGCCCTTGTGTTCTGACTTGAAATAATACTGTCCACCAAAACACTACTGCAGAGCTACTAAGAAAATTCTGGCAGAAGTTCCTTTCAAAAAAAAAAAAAATAGAACCGGAATATTAGGACTTATAGGAACTCCTTTCATCTTATATATTTCCAAGCCTTTTTAGTGTAATGAACTTGCACGATTTTATCATTAAGTCTGATTGATCTGAAGAGCTATTAAAAATAAAAACTATATGCTTGTTATAGAAAAATCTAGAAAACATAAAAAGATAAAATAACTAAAATTTAGGGCCCAGCACAATTTCATTTAACTATTAAATGAACATTAGTTCATTTAGCTAATCCTCACCCTTCACTTATGGGCACCAGTTCATGTTCCAGCTGCTCCACCTCCCATGCAGTTCTCTGTTTATGCCCTGGGAAAGCAGTGGATGACAGCCCAAAACCTTAGGACCCTGCACTCATGTGGGAGAACTAGAAGAAGCTCCTAGTTCTTGGCTTCAAACTGGCTCAACTCTGGCCACTACAGCCACTTGAGGGGTGAATGAGCAAGTGTATAATAGATCTTTCTCTCTATCTCTCCTTCCTGTAAATCTAACTTTCCAAATATATAAATAAGAAGTTAAAATCTAAATGTAAAAAAAATACAATCATATATAGAAAAATACTAGTTTTCCTCCCATGATCTCGATGTTATATTCTTAGGCATTGTTAAAAATTGGCATACACTTACATCAATCAGTTATTCTGGTCTTCTGACATCTTCAAGCCCTTATTTTCAGTTGGATTCTTAATTTCTGCCCATAAGGTAGTAATCTCTGCCTTAAAGGAAAATTCCTTCAAACACATTCCCATTTAAGATAAACTCTGTTATCATCCTGCTAGGCTAATAACTTTTGCTGCATTCCCCAAGACCTTCTAAGGTACCCAAACAACTAAATTGCATGATCCTTTCCCACTTCTTACTTGCTGTTATGACTCTGACATTTTGCATGATTGGCCCACTGCTTCCTTCTCACAAGTTCCCCTACCCTGCAAATCCTTGGCAATGTCTCCTTCTATCAAGCCATCTCCTCTCAAACTGCCTTTTTTTCTTCCTCAGACCACCCCAATGTGACCACTTCGTAAGGTTCCAAGACAGAGTCCCCCTTTTTTTTATCTCACCATAATCAAGGACTAAGTCACAGTCACATTCTTTATACTCATCTCAATAGAGCTGACAACACCTGCATGGAAGATGGATAAGGGAACAGACGGATTGGACCACTAGGAGATGTCTGAAGTTGGAGAACGTGATTGGGTGTGGAGAGAGAAGGACCCGGGGGGAAAGAAGAAGAAATGAACAGAAATGCTCAGTTCATACTCCCCAGAAGCCACTACACCAGATCTTCTCACATACAGTACTCCACTTAGTTCTCAAACTCATCTCATGAGTTAGGTACTTCTTAACAAGCAGCATAAAATGCGGCTGTGAACCAGGTGTCCTGACAACGGAACAAGCAGGATGTCATGACAAGAAAAGAGATTCTGGGGTCACTCAGCTTCGGCGCCCCAACTCTGTGGCTCTGGTGATGTCACTCAGCGTAAGCTTCAACTTTCCTCATTTACAAGATGAGGGACAAACCAGTTCATTACAAATGAAAGAATGCTGTTTGCTGCATAAGGACAACAGTGCCCAGGAAGTGCTCATCAATAGCGGAGATGTTACTCTGACTCCATGTGCACTGGTTTCATAATTAAAGAGAACCTTGGAAGAGTCAAGAGAAGGAAAAATCTCAAGAACAGCCAACACTTCTCTCAAGCAATGGGCCCAGGGGCACACCCTCTGTGGACCTTGGAGTCTGAGCTCTCTGCATTCTCCAGGGACATGGGCACATGCATGAGAAAACCCAGAGGCAGGTCCCCCTGGGATCCCGAGCCAGGGCTAGTAAAATATTTCACCCTGACCATCCTGTGAGCTGGGATACAGCTGGGCCCAGGATTCCTATTTTACAGGGACATCACATCCCCAAATGACAACATTCATAGAATCCCTAAGTTTTAGAAACTGTGCCTATGCTTTCTGGATACATTGCTTTAAAAACATTTTTTAAGGCAAGAACAAAATTTTTAAGTGTGTTTTTGAAAGGAATGACAATCATCAAAAACCCAGTCACTGTAAGCTCTGTGGATTTAGAAAGATCAGACTTCAGAAAATGCTGAGACTCCTGCATATTGACTTCAAAGAAGGCCTTCCATTCCTTCTCCCATAAAAACAAACAAAAATGCAATCATCAATATGGTAACCCAAAACAAAGGGACTAAAGAAAACTCAGGCTGACCCAAAAAGCTGAGAGGAGTATTATAATCCATGGGAAATATTCCAGACGGCAGCTGCACACTGCTCTCAGACACTCTGATAATGGAGAGCGTAATTAGTTTTCCTCGGCAAAGAAAAATAGAAGTGGTGAGGTCAGAACCCATAAGTTAATTCAATTCAATGAGTGTTTGTGTTTGTTTGAATAAATCCCATGTACTTGAAACTGGAGGTCACAGAAGACGTACACGATGCAGACAAAGGACCTGAAGGGTACCTAGGCAATCACTTACTCATTCACTCACTCATCTATCACACATTTATGATGCACTCACTGCATGGCAGAGAGTCAGGGCGAAGCTCTGGGACTGTACAGGGACAGGTGTGGTCCCTGTTATCCTCAAGAATGCCTTGATCTTCAAACAAGAGAAAGTGGTAGGCAAGCTCACCCACACAGCTAGCATCACTGAAAAAGATGCCTGGAGATGTGGGTGGGAAACAAAACCACAGGTCATGACAGATGGAACACTTCCTGAAGTTAGCACACTGAAAGTACTGACTCAGGCTGGAAACATGCTAGCAGCACGAGGAGCATAGGGCATTCCTGACACATGTGTGAAGGCAAAGGCCCCCAAATACATGTGACTAGAGGTGGTCAAGCAGTATTCTTTCAATATTCTTTGACCTAGTGAAGAAAATGCAGGCAATGAATGAGATTTTCACAGTCAGTTTTCATTAGTGTTCTTTATTCTGAAATTACACCCTTTCTACTTCCTGAGGTTACATAGAAGGCATTTTAGGGAATGGTAGTATCTCCTGATGGCCTGCTCTGCCAAAACACAAAATTATTTATTTGGCAATTTTCTGGTTGATTAAATTCCAGATCTGGGAAACTCTAAGCAGGATGTATTAGCAGAGCCACCAGTACTTGGCAGGACCAGTAAGTGGAGTACACATGGCCAATCAATTTGCAGAGTTTACACAAGAGATTCAATTCAGAAAGTAGGCAGGGACCCAATATTGAAGGCTTTCACCAGACTCAGAAATTTAGATTTTTGTCTCTGTATGCAAAAATGAGGAGGGTGACCTTCAAGAGGGTGAGGCATTAGCTTGCTTTTCACTGGTGCTCCAGATTAAAACAACAAAAAAATGATGCTGGCAAACCATCCCCATCCCACGACCTATCTACTCAGACTTGGGGGCACTGACCTCAAAATCAAGATGAGTTGGTGAAATTCTCCATAAACGCTTAAGGCAATTTTCTAAAGGTAAAGGGTGTATGTCAGTCAGGTCCACTTGCTCCTCTAAGCTAATGCCATCTGCTAAGCAGCCTGTGAAATCTCCCCTCCTGGCTCCTTTTGGGGATCCCTCTTGGCCGGGACATTGGACTCAGAGGCTCCTCAGAAGGGATGTGAAGTGATGAAATATAGGACCATCCTTGAGTTCTGACAAATGAATGGCAAATCTTTCACAGACTTTTTGTTTGTTGACAAGGGACCCATGTTAACAATCTTCCGAATTCATTTTTAAGTTATTAAAAGCTAGTATTTCCAGAGTTTACACGTTTTTACAGCAAGGCGAGGCTTCTTAGTCAACCCTGGACAGAGCAGCCTGGCTGCCGTGCAGCCCTTGGCAACAAAACAATGCCTTTTGTGCACGAACACGTGCATGGTTTTGAGATTCTCACAATTGTCAGAAAAGACTTTTTTAATGAGTGCATTGTCAGTGTTGTGGGGAATTGGATATGACTTTCAATTGCTACTGCTCTTATTGCTAAATATAAATCACTTCAGTCACTGCTAGGCTAACCAAAAAGCAGATTATGTTTATATTTGGAGTGCCAACCAAGTAGGGGCATAACAGAAATGAAAAAAAAAACAAATTTATAAAAATAATTTGATATTTGGATTCCTGAAAAGCCTTGAAGTAGTTACTATGAGCAAATTCCAAGCTTTATTAAATCATATTGTTTTCAATGCTTATATCTTCCCAAAGTCTCAGTCAGCACTTTTTTATTATTAACTTGGAAGAAAATTTTTATTTCTTATAAATAGTTGGCCTAACTCTCTGTTGTGTAGAGAATTCTTACTGACAGCAATTTATGTGACAATTTCTGAACAATTTTAAATTGACATCTATCTGTACTCTTTCTAGCTCAAATATGACTCATTCATAACTATACTGGTAGGCTCATAGCTCGTGACTAAGAGCTTTCAAAGGGAGGTGATTCTGAAATGCAATGCCAGCCTGTCTCTTATTACATATGAGACTTTGACCACATTTGATAACCCTTCCTAAGACTCAGTTTTCTTAACTGAAAAACAGCAATAAAATAGTGCCTACATCACACACTAAAAAATAAGATGTTTCCAATAAATTCCTTTATGTGGAAGCTGTCACATTTCTCAAAGTTAGCCTTCATTGTAATACTTGTTGTGTGAATTCATGCCATTCTGATGTAGTGAGGTGAGAGCGGGTGAGAATATAGGACAAGAAAACTCAGAACACTGAAGCGGCCAGATAAACACACTTGAGTTTTGCTAATAAAAGCAAACAGAAAGAACCCAGAAGAAATGTTGTTGTAGGCGTTATTTCCACATGTTGGAAACCATCAGGGGGTAGAACACAAGACATGGTAGAAAGAACAGGATTCAACCTAGAACCCAAACAGCTAAGTCAGACACTCCTGATCCCCAACAACAAAGAATCGTTGTAATACACACTTTATGGTATCCACACTAACAGATTTATGCATAAGCTCACCATGCCAAATTTTATGGTATGTGCTTTAAATTTCGCACAGGTGCTGTTCTATCTGGAATACGTTAGGACTACCTACAGAGCCAAGGACGTGTATTGCCAGCAGGCAGGTGTCCCAGGCCATATGGACCTACCAACCAGTGGTCAGACACCTGGCACCAGAAACATGCTGTACTTCTGCCTTGGAACTTGTTCATCATGCAAATTTAGAGACATCCAGTTTTTATAAATGCCCTTCATGTTTGCTGTGTATCTTGATTTGCATGGAGTACGCCCGTGGCCATCCTTGCAGCACTGAGTTGTTGAGCTGGGAAGGGACGAAGAAAGAGACTATAGGTGTCAGGAGAATCTCTTCCAGATCCAGCCAAACCCTGCCAGTAGTCATGCACTCAGGGCCAAGATGGAGTGGCTTGTGGCCCTGTGGCTATGTGGCAATGGTCAGTCTGGCCTTATATCTTCCCACTACCCTCCTCCAGGTTCCCCATTACTAGCATTAATCCAAGATCTTAAGCCATCAAAACATTCTCAGATAGAGTTCTCCCCCATGATCAAACTATGTCAATCAAAAAATGAGAAGGAAACTCACCAGTAAGTCCCCTAACAGAGGCCTTGAGTCTCTTGAATTCATGCCATTGTGGCAACAGCTTTCACCAGAGCCTCTAGGGAGAGGGTCACTGAAGACAATTCAACACAGAAGTGCATTAAAAGCTGCAGAGACACACAGAGTCTAACAACTAGGGGGGAAAAGTGAAAAAAACAATAATGAAATGGTAACTGGCTCATCCAACAGAAAAAACTCCATTTCAGCCCAGTTTCCTCAGCACAGGACAAGAGTAGTGTGAAACCTGCCTATTCACCTGGTTTTGGATAATGGCACTTGAGCCTCAAGTCCTACTCACAGTGCATCTTCATTCTTTGCCATCAGCTCTATGAAAGCACTAACTGTTCCAGGCAGTTTCCAGCTGTCCAATGGGTTTGTCCACACTGTTCACTGGGCTCACGGCACGACTGCCCCCTAACTCACATCTCTGCCTCTCTGCCTGCCTCTGCCACTCATGCCACTGCCACAGCCACAATGCTCATCACAGCTGTCACATTGCTTCCCAGCCCCAAGCCAATGGCAGCTTCCAACTCCTATTGAGCCTCACCCTACTCTCTGCTCGAGATGTTCCTTCATTTCTCCCACTCACCTAATCCTGCACAAACCAGTTAGTACTAAGCACCCAACCAGCAAACAGCTCTCACACTCACTCCCAGGCTCAGAATACATCATTCCTACTGCTCCTCTCCAGGGTACTCTTCTGCACCCCCAAGGACCATTACTTAGTTGTCTGATCACCAGGTTGGTGGTCAAGGACTGAACCTTGCACTTTTCCTGTATTCTCCCTTGCAGCCATCATCACAGTCTGATCTCATTCATTATTTGTTAGATAAAAGAAAACATAGCAGGCAGAGTAGGAAATTCTTTCCGAAGTAAAAACGTTTTCTTTTCTGTCATTTTTTCCCACTCCTTATCCATGCTTTACTCACAAGGACTTGGGTTCAAACAGTTAATCTTTCTCCAAGTGCAATTGATACAATACTCCCATTGCGAGAGGAAATTATATCCAAAGTGACACACACCAATTCTTTAAGCTCTGGAGAAGCTGTTTCCTCTTTTTCTGAACAGAACATCTATTTTGCCTCTTGCTTCCCATTTTCCCACAAAAATCTAAACTATTTTCCTTCCCCCCTTCTGTACTCCCTCTTAAAATAATGACATTTCCAGAAACCAGATTCATTTGATTTAAGCATCTCACAGTGAGCTGTGTTTCCTGTCCAACTGAGGACCGTATGGTAGCCAAGCGCAGGGAGGAAAGGCACAGCAGAAAACCTTGAAGCAGTGAAGGAAGGAAAGCTTTTGGAAAAATCCAGAAAAGAAATATAGAGTTAAAGGGGAAAAAAATTGTTTCCATCCCACATCCTCTGACAGGGAGGCAAGGCTGAGTGGTCTCTGCTTTCCTCAAGTCAGAAGTCCAACAGCCATCATTTCCAGGCACCCCAATGGTATATCTGGATGCGTTTGAGACCAATAGCAGATTTCCACCACAGCTATTACGGCAGGAAGAATTCTAGGATGAGGTTTTGAAACCAGAGTAACAATATCCATGAAACATCCAGTGGGGTATGGGAAGGAAAGAGGAGATCAAGTAAGAGGAAGAAAGTGGGAACAGTGTGTGTGTGAGGAGAGTGAGTACAGAATGAAGCAGGCCTGCAGCATCATTTTATGCAGCCAGGAGATAGCACTTGAAGGCCATCCTGAGGGCAGCAACTCCTGGTCTGAGGCCTCACTTGGCCACTGCCTGCCCCTCTATGCTTCACTTCCTACCTATGGCAGGAAGCAGCCCAAGGCCACAGAGCTAGAATCCAATGAGAGGTAACACTGCACTTGAAAGGGAGGCAAGGGAAGAGAAAGAGAGAATACAAGGGGGGGTGGGCAGGAAAGCAAAAAGAAATGCAGCACTGAAGCAACTGGATACATAATAAAAGCAGGTACCTTAAAGAATACAAACACAGGTGAGAAAGGAGAACAAAGTGCCATGATTTATAATTACATATAGGTGTATATTTGGAAAATTCAAGCACATAAATTGAAACAAGTATATGTGTGTGTGTGTGTGTATATATATATATATATAACTATCCCATATATAAATAATAACCATTGCTAAATAATAGTGAAAATAAAATGCTATGATACATAAAACTAGAAACATAAAAGCACAAAATGTTTAAAAATAATTTTAACTAAAATGTGCAGAATCTTTGGGGGAATAAAAGGCCAAATACTCCAGAGAAATTAAAAAAAAAAGATTGATTACACAAATAGATATTGTTCTTAGACAAGAAGTTATATTTGTGATTATATATATACATATATACATACATACATACATACATATACTATATATATATATATACACACACACACACTATGTCAGGAAAATCAAGAAAATTCTGATGAAACAGTGATTTGCCCTCTGAGATAATTAAATGTATTATAAAGCTACAGTAATTGACATAGTATGGCTTTGTAATAAAATTAGAGACAAAGCCAGAGAGGAAATATGGGGCTTCCAAAAAAAAATACACATATACAGACTATCAACTACAAATAAAATTGCACTCAAAATCAGTGAGAAGAGAGGAGTCGTTTTCACGTTAGTAATGATGGTATAATATCGTTGGGAAAAAACAGAAAATTGCCTTCATGCAACAACCAGTCACACAGACTGCTGGCTCAGGCATGCGGGTCCCTGCCATGCCTGCGGAAGAGCTAGCTCTGAGCTCCCAGCACAAGCTCTGGGCTCCTCTAGCCTAGTTCTGCCCGTGGCAGGTCTTTCAGGAGTGAACCAGCAGATGCAAGGTCTCTGCCTGTCTGTCTCTCCCTCTGCCTTTCTTTTTGTTTTTCCTTTTCTTTCTTTCTTTTTTTTTTTTTTTTTAATGTTAAGAGAGAACTTTTACTTACTAGTGCTGAAGATGCATACTAACACAGCCATCTGGAAAACAGTATGGATATTTCCTTACAAAACTGAAGATACAACTAGCCTATGATTTAGCAATCTCACTGTTGAGTGCATATGCAGATAAAATGAAATCATTCTATCAGACAAATGGGTGCCCTCACATGTTTATTGCAGCACTACTCACACCAGCCATGATTTAGAATGAACAAAGATCTGTCAACGGACCACTAAATTTTTTTCCCAGTAACCATTTTTATTAAAATGTTTTTACTTATAAGGTGAATAAATTTCACATATTTCTTATCTACAGATTTGAAAGCAAACTGATACTTCCCACTCCATCCTCGCTCCACCAAACCTCTTCCTCGCTTATTCTTCCTTTTAATTATTTTTAAGATTTATTTATTTTTATTGAAAAGCAAATATACAGAGAGGAGAGACAGAGAGGAAGATCTTCTGTCTGATGGTTCACTTCCCAAGTGACCGCAACGGCTGGACCTGAGCCAATCTAAAGCCAGGAGCCAGGAGTTCTTCCGGGTCTCCCACGTGGGTGCAGGGTCCCAAGGCTTTGGGCCATCTTCACCTGCTTTCCTAGGCCACAAGCAGGGTGCTGGATGGGAAGCAGGGCCGCCGGGATTAGAACTGGCGCCCATATGGGATCCCGGGTGTTCCAGGCGAAGACTTTAACCACTACACTATCGTGCCGGTCCCCTTCCTTTTAATTTTTACACTGATCTACATTCAGTTTTTCTTATAACCACAGCTAACCCAGCGCCAAATAAAGACTTCAACAAGTAGTAAGTAGAAAAACCACTGTTTCCCAAGAGTACAGACAAGGGATATAAACAATCTGCCTTTCAAATAAAAGAAAAAATTATTTTTTTTGAAAGAAAAAGCTGAACAATCCAAGGAACAAGTGGGTAGAAGACATGAAACTATATAAAATATGAATCCCACAGGAATAGCAGCACAAAGGACCTATTTACTGTGTAAGGGAAATGTCCATTTTGGAACAACTGCATCATTTCAAAATTGGTACCAAAAACAAAGTTGTCATCAACTCCATTTTCCACAAACTTCTTTGAAGTACATGCATACACAGATAAAAGCAAACTGCGTTTCAATAATCAATCAAATTACGGGTTTTTTTCTTATATATTACAAAAGTTGGTAATACAGCATATTGGAAAGGCAGTCTTTTTCACACAAACAGGCTTGGTCACAAAGCAGATGGCTTTCCCCTAAAAGACAGTTCATAAATGTCAACCTGAATTACGACTTAAGCATCTAGCAACAGACAAGAGGCTACCCACGCAGCCCAAGGCCCACACGCCAGCGCCTGGTGCTGGGTCCTGACTGGGCTGCAGAGTCCGGCTTCCTGCCTGTGACCGGGTCTCGCCTCAGTTGTTCGGGGCTTTGCGGGTGTGGGCCAGCGAATGGAAGATTCTTTCACATTCCCTACCTCTCTGCCTCTCAGTTCAATAAAGATTCACAAACTCCACTCCCTGCCTCAGCTTCTCCCTTTCAGGCGCTCTCCCAGGGAGATGAACGCCGAAGCAGATCAAGGCATTTCTGTTCAAGGCAGTTTTATTTTAAAAAGAAAATGAGATAGAACGGAATACGGACAACGAAAGGAGAACATTTTCTCTTCTTTCCGCCTGGGTTATTCTCTAACGAGCTAGCATCGCTCCGTACGGCACATCCCGAGGGAGTTTTCCACAGGCAGGTCTGTCACAAAGTGGGAACGGGAGGGATGCTGTCAAAAGCAATTTGTGGTATCATTTGGCTTTTTATTTACTCTATCCAGTACCTGAGAGCATCAAAGGGGACCTCATGGGAAGGTTCCGGCGGCCCGGTGTCTGCTGTCGGCCCAAGCCCGGCTTCCCTCACCGGGAGGACAGAGGACAGCGGCAGGCGACCGTGCCTCGGTGACCGGAAGCTGGACGGCTCACTTCCGGCCGCCCCGTTGCAGGCTTCAGTTCCTCACTGTGGTCTGAGAGGATCCACAGACTGCACAGGGGAACCCCTGGCAGCACGGCTTCTCCCCAGGCAGGGATCCCAGGGAGAAAAAAGGCCCCCAAAATGGAAACCCCTGTGTTTCCAGCACATAACCTCAGGAGCGGCAGCTACCACTTCTGCGGGATTCTGTGATGCCATCAAGTGAACCCCTAAAAGCTGTGCACCCCCAACATGCACACATATAAACAGGACTTGAAAGTCAGAAGGCAGGAGTCGCTGTCAGCCATCCAGGCAGCGGGGGATCCTCACACGTGTTTTGGAGGGAGGGGGGATGCAGCTCCATAGGGGAGTGGATGTAGTCTTACACTCGGGCAATGTTAAGTTCTACAGAAAGCAGCACAGGCATTTTATATGGTGAGAGAGATGTAGGCATTATGCCTTATTTTTTTAAAAAAGACTTATTTATTTTATTACAAAGTCAGATAAACAAAGAGGAGGAGAGACAGAGGAAGATCTTCCATCCGATGATTCACTCCCCAAGTGAGCCCAACGGCCGGTGCTGCGCCGATCCAAAGCCGGGAACCTGGAACCTCTTCCGGGTCTCCCATGTGGGTGCAGGGTCCCAATGCATTGGGCCGTCCTCAACTGCTTTCCCAGGCCACAAGCAGGGAGCTGGATGGGAAGTGGAGCTGCCGGGATTAGAACCGGCGCTCATATGGGATCCCGGGCACGTTCAAGGCGAAGACTTTAGCCACTAGGCCACGCCGCCGGTCCCATGACTTATTTCTTTTTAAGATTTATTTATTTATTTATTTATTTATTTATTTATTTATTTATTTATTTATTTTGGAAAGGCAGAGTTAAAGAGGAGAGAGAGAAAGCTCTTTCATCCACCATTCACTGCCGAAATAGCCACAACAGCCAGAGCTGAGCTGATCCACAGCCTGCAGCCAGGATCCAAGGCTTCCTCTGGTTCCCCCTCATAGATGCAGGAGCTCAAGTGCTAGAGCCATCCTCCACTGCTTTTCTAGACCCTAAGCAGGGAGATGGGTTGGAAGTGAGGCAGCCAGGACTCAAACTTGCTCCCATATAGAATGACAGCACTGTAGGTTGAAGCCTAGCTTGCAAAGCCAATGTACCAGCCCCTAGTGGCATTTTATACAGAGGCAGGCATTCTATATTACAGAGAGAGAAGTAGAGCTGGGTATTCTATTTTACACATAGACCAAGGCGGTTGGCAGGACACTGCTTGGGGCACTCACATCGCAGGTCACAGTGCCTAGGGACAAGCCCTGACTCCTTCTGACTCCAGCGTCCTGGTGATACACACCCTGAGTAGCGTTAGGTGACAGCTTAAGTGATCTGGCTCCCTGCCACCTGAGTAAAAATGTTTTCAAAAATTTAATTCATATGCAGTAGAGAGATTACACATCCCAGCTTGTTTGAAATAGACCTGGCCTATGCCTGCTGTCTGACAAAAACCCAGCATTTCATCTCAAATATCCCAGTTGGGATAATAAACTGTCATCTTGGATAATAAATCAGAAGAACAAAACATCTGGAAGAATGAATATCAGAATACTATCATAAAAATATTTACTTAATTTTATTTGCTTGAAAGGCAGAAAGACAGACAGAGAGAGAGAGAGAGAAAGAGAAATATCTCCCATGTGCTGGTTCGCTGCCTAAATGCCGACAAATTCATGTCTGGGCCAAGCTGAAACCAGAAGTCCCCAACTCCAACCTTGACTCCCCACGTGAGTGGCAGCAAGCCAAGGACTGCAGCCATCATCCTCTGCCTCCCAGAAAGCTGACTGCAAAGCACTGGTGATAGAACCAGGCACTTTAATCATGAGATGTGACTAGCCCAAGGGGTAGCTTAACCAGCTGTGCCACACTCTGTCCCTAGGAGGGCTTTTATATGTATTTAATACACCTGCATAAAGCTTTTGTTTGGTAGAAATTCATTTTAAGAAAATAAAGTTCAGACTCAATCTCTAGAGCATCTTTCTGAATCACTTCAAACAGGACCACATTGATTCCATTTCAAAGGAAGTGACTAAAGCCCAGAGAAAAGTCCCTGGGGGTTTCAGCAATGGGAAGAAACTAACAGAACTTCCCTTTCCACTGGCACAGCCAATCTGAGTGCAGTTAAGTGCAGTGTGCCCACTTCTCACTGCTGGACAACTTCTCCCATGAGCACAGCAGGGCTCATCTCTTCATCTTGCAACCTTCTAACGGGAAGCAAAATCAAGGGCAGTGACAGCTGAATAGACAAAGGCACCAAACTGAATCTGAAAGGCCAGACAGATCCAGAAGGGAGGCAGATACTTCCCTTGTACCCGGTAATGGGGTCTTACTGCTCCATGTGCAGGGTCCTTGAGGCGAGACTGACACAAACAGCCCTTGGTCTGCCTAATAGCGAACTTGAAAAAGTGTTTACTTATCTTCACAGATTGAAATTTGACCACTTGAAATTCATTCCACTGTCAGAAGATGTTGCAATATAAGAGGCATCAGGCTTTCACCCAAAGCCCCAAGTGAGTGTTTTGTTCCAACACAGGAAGTGTCTGAGGCCTCGAGGCAGACATCCCACCCACCACCAGGGTGGCCTGAAACAGCACCCTGCAGCGTCGTGTGCTGCACCCTCTTCCTCAAAAAACCGGAGTGTCATGCAGCTGCTGTGAGGCCCACGCCATCCATAAGGTCCTGAGAAAATGGGCTCATGTGTAATAATTTCTCATCAAATGCTAGAGTTCAGCATCATCACTGACTATCTTAATCACGACCTGATGCAAATATGAGTAATCACTCACAACCTGTTGCTTTGGAAAACAAAGAGAGTAACATCTTCCTTGTTGGTGTCAGGGAATTGTAAATGATGATACTGTACAAAGTGCTTAAACCCACACCTGGCATATGGCAAACACAACACACATGAACTCTATTACTAAGAACACCATCACTACTGTCTGAATTTTAAAAATGGAGCTGATCTTAAAACCTAAGCTTAGGTTGACTGATGCATTACACATCTCATAGAGGACAGAGAACCTGCCTTCAATTCCTGACTCCAGATACTTGTATCACACACCATGGGAGGCAGCAATGGTGGTTCAACTACTTGGTCTCTGAGTACTAATACAGGAAACTCTCCTTGAGTTCCCAGTTCCCCAGCTTTGCCCAGGCCTTATCTTAGCCGTTGTGGGCATAGGGGCAGTGAACCAGCAGATAAGTGCATTCATCTGTTTGTTTCTGCCCCTTAAACAACATCGTTTTTGATGTTAAAAAGATAGAGGGAAGAGAAATTTAAGAGTTGGTGAGAGTGGAAGTGGGTAAAAGCTGGGAAGACCCCACTGGCAAGGCCAGGAGGCTAAGGGTGCTCCCTGGGCATGGAGCACTCCTGAGGACTCTGCCCAGCCAAGCTACTACCCACCAGATGAGGGAGACTAGACAGTCTGCCCTGGGCGGTTAGCTGTGGTTCAACTGAGCGCCAGCAGTCACCCACAGATAAAGAGGGAACATTCACTTCCTCCTTGGCTACACTGAAGCTGTAGCTCCTACAAGTGGGAAAGCTGCACTAGGCATCAGAGGCCAGCCTGCCAAATTGTCACTGTGAGCTCCATCCACTTCAGGTGCAGTATGAAGAGGCAGAGACATCAGACACAAGGGTGGGCTTCTCGCTCGGAAATAAACAAATCTTCAGTGGGCATTTGGTATAGCTGTTAGGATGCTACCCGGGATGCACCTGCCCCATGGCCGAGCACCCGGGATGGGCTCTCCACTCCACTTCCAATCCCACTTGCCTACTGATGTGTATCTCCTGGGAGGCAGATAATCTCTCTCCCTCTTCCTCTGTATTTCTGTCTGCTTTTTCAAATAAATAAAATAAATCAAAATTTATAAAAAGTAAATCTGAGCTAAAAAATGAAAAGGCTGTTCCAATCACTAAAGTGCGTGCAAATTAAGAAATTCTGGTCAAGTTGCCCAGGGACCATTAAGGCAGTGAGGCAGAGAGAGGAATGAGAGCAGGACGTATGAGAAAGTGTCTTCAATAAGTTTACGGGAAAAGCAAACTATGAGAAAACCATGCGTGAATTTCCATTCTGCACCAGGAAAAAAAAACCTTATGTTTACATTCCAGTTCTTCACAAAGTGTTGGAAGGACTATGCACAGTTGGAGCAATCACTAGGGGGAAATGTGTCCCTTTTTAAAACCCCAAGTGAGATTCTTCCATTCACCACCTGCACCACCTATTCACTGCCTGGTGCGGCTCAGCCCGGCCTTCATTAGGGCAGGGTGGCGGCTGGGGCTGAAAGCAGTTGCATACACAGGGAGCCAGCCCCCGCCAGGCCTGTCTGATGCTCACCCTCCTCATTCTACCCGAACATGAGTCTGGCTTTTCCCATGGATGCGTCTATCTTTCAGCAATGACTCCATGTGCTTTTCCTCTTCAGCCCTTTCCACATTGCACAGATGAGCCAGTCAAAGGTACACAGAGACCTCTGGCTCCACAGGCATGGCATGGGCCTCCAAATGAGCATTCATCAGAGAATGCCCAGCCCTCTCTGGACTGCACCAGATCCACATAAAGAGAGTGGACTTGTCAAAGTCAAGCTGAGTCTGTACTTGTGCTTCCACGGAAAAGGAGCTTACACAGAATTGAGGCTGTGCATTCTATGTTCCAGGAGATCAAGGCCCACATTTCACTGGCTTACAGCTCTAAGCCCTGCAACTGTCACAGTGCCTGGCACACAGGCAGCACCAAAAAGACAAGTGTTGAATGCAGGTATGAATGAAGGAGTCAAATAATTAATTGCTCATGAATATTTATGGCAGAGAGCCTTAACATCAGACAATAAAGGAAACTACCTATAAAAGGTATGCCAACAGCAGGCCTGGTGCCGTAGCCTAGTCGTTAAAGTACTTGCCTTGCATGTGCCAGGATCCCATGTGGGCAGCAGCTTGTGCCCCGGCAGTCCTGCTTCCCATCCCATTCCCTGTTTGTAACCTGGGAAAGCAGTCCAGCATAGCCCTTGGGACCCTGCACCTGCGCGGGAGACCTGGAAGAGGTTCCTGGCTCTTGGCTTTGGATCAGCTCAGCACCAGCCAATGCAGCCACTTGGGGTGTCGCTGATTCACTTGGAGTGATTCAGTGAAGGGAAGATCTTCCTCTCTGTCTCTCCTCTTCTCTGTATATTTGACTTTCCAATTAAAAAATTTTCTTTAAAGGTATGCAGACAGCTGTCTACTAGTCTTTCAATCTAACATTTCCTTTCACACCCGCCCCCCAAAAGATGCTGATTGGATGGAAAGACTGTGAGGATCTGAGATGGGTAAACATAAAGAGACTCCATCTCCAACCCCAAAACACCAGAGAAGCAGTGTGTGCTGCCATTTCCCAGCAGGTGCAAGGGCATAGACAACACTGGACAGAGGTGCCTGAAGCTCACATCATCACAATCACATCAGAATGTGGGGTTCAAGTCGCAGCTCCACATCAGATTCCAGCTTTTAGTTCATGTACATCCTGAGAGGCAGTGCTCACCCACGTAGGAGACTCAAATTGAGCTGCTGGCTCGGCCCCCACTGTTGAAGCCATGTGAGTATGAACCAGCCAACTGAAGATGTTTCTTTTTCTTCTCCCTCCTCTAAAATAAAATGAATAAAAAATTGAAACATCCATAACATTCGCTATCCACTGTCCTATAATGGAGAAGGTGATCGGGAGATACAGAGGCCCACAGTCCCATCACACTGAACGACTTCTTCCTACCTGGCTCTTTGCAGGGCTCAATCAGGGCACACTGGTCGGTACACACACCCAGCTACCCGGGAATCTTCCTTGTGTGCTTTGATCCCCTGAACATCCACTGAAAGGGAGTGTTGCCATTGAATGGTAAAGATCCCTGCCCGCCTGTTGCTTAGTAACTATTACCCACACCTTTGGAAAAGAAAAACCCCAAGTCTGCCCTGAGCCCAAGTCAAAGATTTTTCAGGACCAAAAGAAAAATAAAAAGCAGTTATAAGAATGGGAAGGTAGAGGGGGGGACACAGAAAAAAGTCAAGAATCTAACTCTAGAATTTATGCCAAGAAAATAAACAGGTATTCAAAAGTGATACAAGGATGTTCACAATGTTATTGTTGATCAAAGTGAAAACTTGAGTATCCAAAGTCATATATTAATAATATTTTACTTAACCCAACAATAGGAAATCTTGCAGTCATTAAAATGTCAGAATGCTATAAAATAAAAAATGTTATACATCTGCTTACCTATATTGTTATTAGAAAAATATTTAGGGCCCGGTGCTATAACCTAACAGTTAAAGTCCTCACCTTATACCACCAAGATCCCATACAGACACCAATTCTAATCCCAGCAGCCCTGCTTCCCATCCAGCTCCCTGCCAGTGGCCTAGGAAAGCAGTGAGGACAGCCCAAAGCCTTGTGACCTTGCACCCACGTGGGAGACTCAGAAGAAGCTCCTGATTCCTGGCTTTGAATTGGCCAGCTGGGCTGCTGCAGCCATTTGGGGAGTAAACCAGCAGATGAAAAATATCTTTCTGTCTTTCGTTCTCTCTGCCTTCCAAAAATAAATAAATCTTAAAAAGAAAAGAAAGAAAAATATGTGCCGCGTACTGTCAAATTTATGATACTTTTGTTTCACATATGCAGGCATTTAGTGGTCTGAAAGAATATAGTAATATATTAATAATATCTACTGACTAGTCAATTATTTTGACTAATTGGTTTTTGTGTTCAACTCCTTGTATTTGTGAAGCAATCATTAAAGAAAAACTTCTAACATGCAAATCTGTAAGCAGCATAAAGACTCTCACTTAAAAAGTAATTTGTTCAAATGCAGCAACATTTGAACAAAGAAATTCACAATAAATAAGTACTTTCCAAAAATAAAAAGCATGAATCTACATTATCACAAGTTTGGAAAGCTAAAATTATTTTAATTATATGAGAAAATGCTTAATGTAATGTTTTGAATGAATAAAAGACACAAAACAAGAATGTAAAAACACTCAATTTAGTCACATATACACAAATACACACAAGAGACAGCATTGACAATAAGTACTTTTGAATGATGGGATTATGAATGGGGTTTTCTCGTTTCTACCGCATTTTAACTTTTTCCCATAGTAAATACATATTATTCTCCAAGACAGACAAATGATAAATATCAGACGTTTTTAAAGGAACATGGGGAAATGAAATCATGTGACTACTTATTCTATCAATAACTGTAACCAACACTTGGTTCAAAAAGCCCTTTTCTCATTACAACCACCTGTACATCTCCTCTGTAAAGGAGGAAGTGAGAAGTGGAGACCCATGGCTGTGGGTTTGTTTTGGCATCTTCCAGGCGCCTAATTAAGGGAGTGACAGAACCCTGATGGTCTTGGCCGCTTCCCTCTTACGCAGTACCAGGGTGAGAAGACAGCCCAATGGTAAGTGCAGTCAGCTGTTTTACACTATCCTTACCATGCGAAACACACTATAACCTTTGCAATGTCGTGCTATCAACTGCTATTATTATTTAACTAATAACGCTATTATTTAACTAATAATGACTGCAGACCCTGAATTTTGGAAAATCGGAGACCATGTTTTGAATTCCTTGATGTATTTCCTGCTTGGCGTTTTCAGTACCTGTGGTCTAGAGGATGAATGGTCAGGTGGCTTGTGGCTGGGCTTTGCTGTCTTCTGTAGAGATCCTGCAGCCCCTGGGGCCACCCTGAGCACTCACTCTAGGGAAGAAGCAGGTGGGTCCTGAGGTCGCACTTCACTGCCAGATTCTGCTTTTATTAAAGTACAATTAACAAGCGCACATTGAGTCAGAAGGCCTCTCTCCTCATTGTGGATTAATAATTAGCAATTACTCAGCAGCTAATCCTCTCAAGCTAACTACTGCCACCCACAGCGAAGGTTCAGAAAGGCCAACCGTACTGCTTAAGGTCAGGAAGTTAATAAATGACAAAACCAGGAGCAGAACCCGACTCCCAGACTCTTCCCATGTGGGAAAAGCTTCCATTCAGCTCACCCGAGGAGGTAAGGATGGTGACAGATTCTATGTCAATTATCTGACTTAATGGACACACATCTATGAAATGGGACAGCATATTATCCTCAATGTCAGATGACAATACAAAGGTACAGAGAGGTTAAATAACTTGCCTATGATCACATGGCTCCCAACATCGAGTGGTTTCAGCAGGCTATACTCCACCCTCTGGCAACAGCATCCCATATGGGCACCGGATCGTGTCCTGGTTGCTTTACTTCCTATCCAGCTCCCTGCTTTTAGCATGGGAAGGCAGCAGAAGATGGCCCAAGGGCTTGGGCCCCTTCACCCCATGTGGGAGACCTGGAAGAATCTCGTGGCTCCAAGCTTCAGATCAGCTCGGCTCTGGCCATTACATCCATTTGGGGAATGAGCCAGGAGATGGAAGACCTTCTCTCTCTCTCTCTCCTACTCTCTGTAAAATCTACCTTTCAAATAAGAATAAATAAATCTTTAAAAAAAAAATAGGTTCCCAGCTGCAAAGAAATTCCTAAAGTATTCACTTGAGTATTGCTCCCAAAGTACAAACCAAAGGTACTCAAATCACTCCCATGTGTAAGGCAAAGAACCAAAGTGAAAATTGATCTAAATATTTAAGTTATATAAAAGCAACAAACAAATAGAATATGTTCTATCCCTCTCCCTGGCCAAACACACCTGTGTAGCAACCTGGAATGCCAGATTCCGATCTGGACTTCTCCAATGCCCAAAAAATTTGCCAACAGAACTTGGGAACATAGGACAAGCCCATGTCACAGACATATGTAGACCTGAGGACCCCACACCGAGCCTGTCTTCCATAGCCTGTCTCTGGGACCTAAAATTGCATATCTGGCAACTGAGTCACGTCCAGGAAGGAAGACAGGGAAACCTCCCTACAGGCAAACAGGCTGTAGAAAGAAGTTTGGGTCATTTGCCAGCACCTGATAAGGCTCCAATGACACACTGCCCCATTGAGAAGGCTTGAGACCAGCGGAAGAGCAGAGCAGAGCTAAAGTGCAGGGTACACAGCATGGATTTCCCTTGCCAGGGCTTAGGGGCACAGACAAGAACCTTCCACAGATCTCACTTTCCCTCAACGGACACAGCTACTTACACCTGGTATCCTCACAGCACACCCTCTCTGGACCCTTTACTATCCAAGACCTGCAAATTATTTATCAGGGACGATCCACTCACCCTCTTCTAGGAAGCTTTCTCCAACAACTGAAGCCTTCAGAGATATCTCCTTTCTCTAGATGAACCACCTATCGCTTCAGTTGCTCAAGTGTATATCTTCCTAGAGAGTTTTACCCTGACAACTGGGTGGATTTTGCTTCTTTAAGGCAAAGGTTCTCAAACAGGAGCAATTTTGCACCCCCTCCCCAGGGACAGGTCACTACTCTGATGACATCCTGGGATTTAATGGACAGAAGCCAGGGATGTGACTGGACAGCCTACAAAGTCAAGGAAAGTCACTCCCCCATCTCAATGTCTTTAGCACAAGAGTATAAGAAAAAAACAAAGAGATTTTTGCACAGTCTGGGAAAGGGGGAAGGAAGCACAAAAGCCCTTTTGAGCAGGGATAACTTAGGTTGGGCACTGATTATATGCCAGAAACAGTTCTAAGCAATTTCAACATATTAGCTAATCCAGTTCTCACAGTAATCCTGTAAGAAGACACATCTTACAGTAAAGGAAATAGATGGCGAAGGCTGGCATGTCAGGAACACACAAGTGGCAGAAGCAGGATTTAAGCACAGCTAACCTCAGGATCTTGCTCTCATCCACGGCAATGCCTTACTTTGGCCTCTGTGTGGAACACAGTGCACCTGCCAACAACGGCAATGCGAGAGACACAATGCACTTGAAGCATAGCCAACTCAGGCAGAAGGAATGACCCACGCAAAACCAACACAGCCCAGTCTGTTTCAGGAACTTCAACGACCACAATGTCACTACAGCATAAAGAATAAGAAATTGAAGAAGCACTCAGTCCCTGATCCAATAAGGCATGCACAACACAGTGTCAATTTATCCAAGATTAGCAGGGAACAAGCAGGAGATTGAGACTTATACAGCTCTAGGTTGCACCAACTCCATAAAGATGGAGCTCTCTTCGTCTTTACACCCTCATAGGTAAAAAAACAGCACAGAAAACCTCCCTTAACTAACCACTCTGAAAACATAAAGATCACCCTAATCAGAGTTAAGCACTGTCCTGGTATGTCTTTTGTGCCCATCAAGTGCTACTACCTGAATCTTTGCTATTCTGATTATTGTTGAGGTTTTCAGTCCACATTTGTAAGCTTCCAACAAGGGCAAATTTTTGCAGAAAGAGTGACGGAGAGAGGGATCTTTCATCTGATAGTTCACTCCCCAAATGGCGCTGACAGCCAGAGCCGACCTGATCCAAAGCAAAGAACCAGCAGTTTCTTCTGGGTTTCCCACATGAGTGCAGGGACCCAAGGATTTTAGCCATCTTTGCTGCTTTCCCAGGCCATACATTGGGACCTCAGTGGGAAGTAGAGCAGCTGGGACATGAACCAGTACCCATAGAGGATACCCCCACTGCAGGTGGAAAAATTAACCTGTTACACCACCTTGCCAGCTCCAATAGCTTCTTTTCTTAAGCACTAAGATATATTAATCTATCCTTTTCCTGAACTACCTTTCTAAGTGAATTGCTCAAATTCCTGATCTATAAACACTAAACCTAGAGCTCACACAAGCAGATGGGTGTACCTCCTGCCCTCCACCTGCAATGCCCTTCAGTCGTCACCAGGGCATTGCAGGTGGAAATGACTGCGATGCCCAAATTTCATGGTTTCAAAACCAGGAAAAGAAGCCACATAAAGGTGGAACTTCTTCGAGTCATTTGAGAAATGAATGGGAAACCCAATTGCTTATGGTCACCAACTAGCGAAGTCACAGAAAGTCCACAGCCACGAGCCTGCTGTATGCTCCCTTCTTCTCCACCCACAACTTCAGTTACCCTGAGCCATCTCTGCTGATAGTGACACTTGGCCAGCATCCTGGACACTTGACTTCTGTCCATTATGTCTCATGAGTCATGCAAGCCCCAACCTCCATTCCACTTACCCACCTTTCTACCACGGCCTCCCAGAGAAACTTCCTAACACCGGAAACATGACAGGTAGCTCCAAACTGCCCTGCCTAGGACATGCTCCTACCCTCACCTGGTACCAGCACGCTCTTACTATTCACTAAGGCTTCAGGACAGATCCCACCTCCTCTCTGAAAACTTATAATTTCCCTCATGACAATAGAAGATACAGTAACAACACAGCTACGTGGCAAGCAACATTCCAGGTATCTCTGTTTGCCATCGGGTATTTTCCACTTCAGATTCAGTAGAAAGTCTTACAGCCCAGTTTACAAATGGGGAACAAAATCTCTGAGAATTGAGGTCAGCAATGCTCAGATGGCTAGCGGAGCATACAGCTCTGATGGCGCCCAAATCCGTAAGATTTGCACTCTGTCCTGTTGTCCTGCTTCTAGTCAGTTATGCAAACGGACTCTTCTCTGTCTCTCCTTTGATGTAAGTCCTTTGATGGCAGGGACCAGGGCATGTTCTTCTTTATAAACACGCTTAAATCTATCTATTCAAGGCTGTTAAGATGATGAAATGGAACAATGGGTATCATGAACTTATGATGCCAGGTGAATGATAAGTGCCTAATAATTTGTTAATTTCATCATAGCTGTGTTCCTATGCCAAACACCAAGAATAAAGCCTTGCACATCAATTCTGAGCTGAGGTTCCTATCTGTGGAGTGAATAAATGCTAAGGATCTATTGAGACAGACACTGCTGCAGTTTGGCATTACTTACAGTATCGAACCACTCAGTCAGAATCACCAGTTAGCAGCATTCCTATAATAGGGTTAACTGAACTATTCACCTTCCTATTACCCTGGGTAAGGTTCCTGTTTCATTCAAAATCGTTACAGTTTTGCTTTCTTACTGACATTCTGTATGCCACTGACTAAGGTTCTTAACACAAGTTCTGAGCTAGGAGAAGAACATCACAAAAGTAAACAGAAACACAGACGGGGAAAATTAAGTCTGAATTCTGGTGCTTATGACACAGTGAGATACTGTTTTCTGTCTTCACAGCACATAGCAGACCTTCAAGTCATCCTGTTTTCAACTTGTTTCTTGTCTGCCACCCGCTAGTAAGAGGTAAGCTCTCTATGGCAAGGCAAAAGCATCCCTTCTATACACTGCCACTCCCTTAGGCCTAACACATACAAGTATGTGATGCCGAGTAGTCTTTAAATATTAGCTGGCTAGAGCTGTGTTTTTGTGACACAGTCTGTTAAGTTACCACCTACCGCATCCCATATTGGAGTGGTACTTCAAGCCCTCGCTGCTCTACTTCCGGTCCAGCTTTCAACTAATGCATCCAGGAACTTAGGGAAAGATAGCAAATCACTTGGGTACCTCATACCCAGGTGGGGACCAGGTTAGATTTCTTGGCACCTGGCTTCAAGCTGTTGTGGTCACCTGGAAAGTGACTAAATTAGTAGCTGGAAGATCTTTTGCCCCTATCTCTTTCTGTCTCTCCTTCAGGCTTATACTCTGCCTTTCAAATAGCAGGGGAAAAAATCTTAAAAAAAAATATTGATTGGTTGATTACCTATATTTTGCATGTATGCATAAGTATGCAAATGCTCACACATATGTGATATCACTATATGTTGTATGTTTTACATTACATATACATTTGCACATGTGTGTATCTGTGCACAAGACATGTCAGACTGGAAAAAATGCAGATCATTGTTTGCAAAAGTTGTGCTTCCATAACACATTCCTTATGGCTGACCAATTAAGAAATATGAGGAGCCTTCAAAAATTCATGGAAATTAAGTATTATGAAAAAAAAGGAATAAAAGGATTTTGTGCACCAAAATATTTATCTTTTCATTCCATTTACCATGACCTTTATGAGGTACTCTCGTTTATACTATTCCTCACATCTTCCAAGTCCAGATGTTCAAAAACAATGAATCCCATTAAGTGTGTAAATTTTTTTAATTCTTTAAGAACTATGGAACTTTTCATCCCTTTGAAATCTTCTTGCCCCTTTTGATTAGCTACAGTGATACACGTGGGGACACATACTGCTCCTCTAGCCCTGTGGCAGCTGAAAATACTTAGGGGCTGCAAGCAGCTACCTGGGATGCCCACATCCCATATCAGATTGCTGGCTCTGATTCATCACCCTACAAATGCACCCCCTGGAAGGAAGCCAGTGATGGCTGGAGCACTTGTTCCTACCATGTCCATGGAAGATTCAGATAGAGTTCCAACCTCCTGGCTTCAGCAGGGCCCAGCCAGTGCTCATATGGGATGCCAGTGTCACAGGCAGCATCTTTCGCCGTTATGCCACACTTCCAGTGCCAACAAACGTATTTTTCAAAACGTTTACAATCTTTGCACCAGCCCTGCAGCACTGCGAGCTAAGCCATGGCCTATGATACCAGCATCCCATATAAACCCTGGTGGGAGTCCCAGGTAGGCCACTTTCCATCCTGCTCCCTGTTAATGTGCCAGCAAAAACAGTGAGAAATGGCCTCAGTGGCTGGCTCCCTGCCACCCACATGGGAGACCCGAGTGGAATTTCAGGATCCTGACTTCAGCCTGGCCCAGCCCTGACCATTGAAGCCATCTGGGAAATGAATCAGTGAATAGATCTCTTAGATCCCTCTCTCCAAATCTGCAGTTCATAAAACAACAACAACAAAAAATCTGTAAAATGTCATCTTTCTAAAAATGAGTTTTAAAATACTCTCATGGGTTGGCCAAGATATCCTTATTTCAGTTACAACATACACAAGAAACCATAATTTGTAATAACAATACAACCACTATCTGGGTATGCAATGTCCCAGACCCCTGGCATCAGATCTTGTTTCTTTTGAAACTTGTGACAACCTTGCAAGGCTGTCAAGCTGTCAATTTATAAATAAACAAGCGAAAACTCAAAGACAGTAATTGGCCAAAGGCATTCTGCTGTTTGTCTAGTCATGGCATAGGCAGTGCTAAAGTCTGGGATTCCACTCTGAAGTTCAAACTGTCTTCCGTGAACACGAATGCTCCTCCCACAGTGTGCCAGACACTGGCAGCAGGCAGGGGCTCATATTTAGGCAGTTTCCACAGCATAGGCATTTTCCTAATTTCAGCATACACCGAACCAAACATAATGAGAACAAACTCACTCAAGTTCACCCCAGGCTATAGACGGCAAGGGACAAATGCGTCTCACACACCACCAGCCTGTGTTGCTCAGCCTAGCAAGCATTTCCCACCAACTATGCCCTCTCAAAACAAATATTCTCTACTACAGCTTCATTATCCCTCCTCCTCCTCTATTACACCCACCCACCCCTCCCAAAAGGGCTCTTTCATTGCAGGCCAGTGGGAAGTTCTCAACTTATTTCTGTCTATCACTTGAAATGAAAGCGCTTTTTGTCTTCAGAGCAGAGAATTGTTGGGTGCTATGTCTCTTGTTTGCTCTTCAGCCCAACTATCAATTCTGTGCGGGTGAGAGGAAAGTCACCCTTACACACTTAGAAGGGGAATATGCTTGTTTTCACATGCCACCGTGGTAGGGTTCTGCAGTGAGGCAAAGGAGGGACAAGACCTGTCGCAACAGTTAAAGGAAGCCCAGCGGCACACCCCTGCTAACAGAGGGGGCTCTATCCTTTTTAGACTGAAGAAGGCAAGGGAAACTGTACCTTGAGCAAGTCCAGTTAAGCACCCAGACACTTCTGAGTATGTGTAAATAACAGTGCCGAGAAAGGTGGAAGTTGGTAGCCCACCTGCCCCTGCTCGGATGGCACAGACCCTGTGTCAAGAGGAGCAAAGCACCTCCACTCACAAGGCCAGAACCTTGGGAGAGCCAACTGCAACATCCCTCCAGGCCTGTACCTGCAGGTCCTCCAGGTGTCCCCTAGGGGAGACCGGGAGAAGTAGAATCCTCCCAGCCTCCCTGTCACGCTGCAAACCCTGCTGCCAGAAGCTGATTTTCAGCCCCTGAAGAGGAACTGCAGCCTCTGAGAGGGTCTTCAAAGTCCTGAGTCCAACCGACTATGGAATTTTTGTGTTCTGATACCAAGTCCCTGCCTAGAATGCCTGCCGCATCTTCCAGGCCAAACCAAAGAAGGAATTAGGAGCCTTATGTGAGGACAATTTCAGCATCCATTCTGGAAAGAGAATGACCTTGGGCAAGAATCTCATCTTTCTAAAGAATTCCTCCCTGAGGACTAAGATGAGCTAGTATCTGCAATCAGAAGTTGTTAAAATTTTGTTAAAAGAAAAAAAAATCACCCAATTCTGCCTCTTAGTGGAACGTCAGCCAATCAATGCTGTGTGGCGCAAAACTGAGGGGTCCCGACTGGGTGTCCATGTTCTCACTGCCCAGTGTTGGCCCAGCACTGCCTCCGTGACGATTTACATTATCATCTACTCACAGTGCATCTGTTACACACCTCTTGACTGGCTTCTAGGTCTCCGTGCCTTCCAATCAAGTGCAGGGGAACTAAGTTACCCAGGGTCCTCCTTCCCACCAGTTCCCAACAAGCCCTGAAATACAACTTGGGCTTGGGAACAAATCCATAGTCTCTCAGCGTGCACAGAGCAGGTGCCTGCGAATCTCCAGGGGTGGGGCTGGGGTATCCTGACAAAGTCTCCAGGGTCAGGGGTGGAGAAGGGCAGAACAAGAGATCCAAAGGAAATGGGGAACCTGTGAGAGGCGGGTTCTCGCCTGGTACCCCAGGCCATCAGCAAGGAGTCGCGAAGGCGCAAGTACCTGAAGACTCTGGCAGCCGTCTGGTTCCTTCTCCACGCCGTGCCCTGTTGCCGCACCCCCTGAACGATCTCCTTCTCGTCGGGCAGCCGGTAGACAGGGAAGACGTAGAGCCAGCAGAGGATCACGACGCAGAGGGCACTGGCTCCCACTGGTAGCCTGGTCCGTGGGCACTTCCACGCCAGAATGGCCATGGCCCCTCTGGATGCGTGTCGCCGGGCCAGCCCGCAGGGGCTCATCTCAGCCCCAGCGTCCCTTAGCCTCAGCACCACCACGCCAGGCAGAGTGGCCGCGAAGGGTCCCCCTGCCGTCGGCCCCCCATGCACACACACCGTTGGCTATCCTGTCTGATCCCACACTCCCGCCGCCGCTTCGGGGCCCCTATGACCCCGGAGGTCAGGGCAAGGATTTTTCTTTTCTTTTTTGAAATGCAACTTTGTCAAGGATTTCTTTCTAGGGCAAGTGCCGGGGAGGCAAGTCACGAGCTAGGGCCACCACGGTCGTCTCCCATGCAGAAAGGCGAGCGTCGGGGTCCCCACGCCAGCGCGGAGAACAGTGCAGGCGGTGGTGGTGGTGGTGACGGCTGCGAGACACTCCCGCCGGTTCTGCAGCATCACGGTCGCCCTCGCCACGGTCCCGGGAAACGGCGGTGGCCCGTGCGCGCGCCGTGTCCCCTTGCTGAGCGATGCTCCTTCGCCCTTCGCCGCCTCTCCCCGCCTCCCCGCGCCGCGGCGCCGCCGCCAAGCGCCCTCCAGACGCGCCTCGCCAAGTCCTCGGAAATTTCCACGGCAGCCCGGCCCGGCGCGGCCCGACCCAGGACCGCTATCCTGCCCCGGAATCCTGTGCTTCGCCCGCCAGGACCCTCGCTCCCCACCCCGCCCGGAGAAGAAAAGAACTCGCTCTCATCAGTTCATTCAGCGGCGCGCCGCAGCCTTCCGCTGCGCCCCGGACTTGGCCGACAGACGCCCAGGGATTGGTGGAAATCAAGGTCTCCCCTCCCTCCCTCCCCCGCCCCAACCCGCAAAATTGCCTCCTTCGACCGGTGCGGATCCGCGACGTTCGCATGCAATCGCGCGCCCCCTCTCTCCTGCCCTTGTTCTCGGGAGCCCGAGGTAGACAATAAAAATACAAAAACCAAACAACAAGGACAAAAATCACAGCCTCCCCCTGAAGATACACCAGTAATTTCCTCAGTGTCAGTGACTGGCTCGGGTCCCAACTCAGGGAAGTCACCCCGTGGCCGTCATCCTTCTCCTCCTAGCTTAGGAACCCGCAGTCAAGAGGCGGGCGCCGCGCTGTTGGGGGTGCCCGGGTCCCCCACCCTGGCCAGCACGCGCGGGTCCGGGAGCCGCGGTTCACCTAGCAGACGCCCGGGGGAGCGCGCGCGCTCGGACACGGCCAGACCCAGACCCGGCGCTCCCGGGCGCGGGCGCGCGCGCGCACACGGGAAGCTGCGTGCAGCCGGGGTCCTGCGCCTCCTCGCCACCGCCCTGCGATGAGGACAAGCGCCGCTGCAGCCAGATGTGCGGGCAGCTGGTGCCCGGGCGCGAGGGCCCCGGGGCCTGACACTGCCTCCTTAAGCCTTTCCGTAAACAGGGCCGCACCTTCTGAGAAATCCTGTCTGGCTCCACCCATGAGCTTATCTCAACCTCGGCCTTGGTGGGGCAGGGGAGTAGGGGCCCGTAGTGCTCGGACCCGCCTAGCTGAGCCACGCCTGCTCGTCAAGGGAGTCGCACACACAAAGCTCGGGTACCTCCTAGCGGTTGCCTCTTCTGGGTGCTTCAGCATCTTCGGAAGCCCACCCGTGTGCAAGAACAAAGAGGAAACTGCAGCCACCAGTCCTGGTCAGTAGTATCCTCAAGGCCTGTGGCTCCCCTGGCTCAGGGCGTGAGGCCGCTGGGGCGACCGGCACAGCAGCGGGGCTGCTGCGAGTACGAAGTCTGCCATCTTTTATTTTTTTTCCCCCAAACCGTTCTTCTCTGAGAGATGGGACTTAAGAAGTTGGTGTAAAGTTATTTACAGATCTGAAAACAGGGACCCCAACTAATCCTGGGAGTGTCGTTCAAGCTCCCAGCTCTGCCATGCCCTCTTGGGATACCGCCTCCAAGCCATGTCTGTCCCGCTTTGGTAAATGAGATAGGGGAAAACCATCACACCCCATAGCTGCCTTGTAACAACGCAAAGCACAACGCACAGACCTTAAAACGAGGAGCACCTGAAATTGTGCAAAGTAATGAACCAACCCGCCTCTGTCTGGCAAAGTTGGGACACTGCCTACGCTTGCCCCAGCTACGAATAAATAAACCACTGCTTTCAGTTCCTGCAATGTAAAGAAAACATGAACCTTTCCGGCCTCTGTCCAAGTCCAAGGAATCCTCGTGCAATAAATTCAACATGAACAAAACCAGTGCACGCTGCCATTCTGAAGGAGCTTTGCAAATGTCTCCCCATTCGATATCAGAAAAAAAGACATCAGAGTGATGCCTGTAAGTTAGTGATGCAGCAAGCCGTTCCCTCTCGTCCCTCTGCTGGCGCTTGCTGCAGCCTGCAGTCCTCTTTGGCCCCTTCATTTTCCTTACCAGGAATGCTCAATCTAATCAGACCATTCCCTTCGGCCTTCCAAGTCCCACAGGGATCACTTCTGTCTCTGTTGCGGTCCATGTGCGTGAGCCGTTATTTCTTTTCTTTTCTTTCCTTCCTCCTAAGAAATCCCAAGATACGCAAGGCCAAGCTAAGTGGCTAGGATTTCTCACTTAATAATGTGCTCCCAGACCACCTAACGCACACGGGCCTCCGTGGAGGAACTCCATAAATACTTGCGGTTTCTGCCACTGTTCCCCTAGACAGCCCACTCTGAATGCCTGCAGTATCTGCAGCTTCTGCCGGTTAATGAGGTGCTGGGATGTCTTGTGCTGCCAGCGGGCTTCAGATGTAACCTTAGCTCACCAGCCAGACAAGGAGAATATACAGTCTCTGATTTCACATGAGAAGCCTGTGCTTTTGATCCAAATTAGGATTCCATGCAACATACCTAGGTGTCTGGGAGAAAAACAGGAAAGTTTTTTGCTTTCTTTTTACTCCTTTTGGTGCCAACTTGAGCTTGACCACGTATGTAGTCAACAAATCATGATTGTGTCTATTGAGGGTCTCCAGTGGACTCAGGCTGTTGTGAAGGCAGCAAAGTTTAAAAAGACCCCAAGTTTTGACGTTTTAAATGTTTTACTTGACAGCAAGCCAACCTGTTTACGTGACTTTCAGGTATTCTTTTATACTCCCATATAGGAGGAAAAAAGTTTTCTTGAGGAGTAAGAAGTTTGGAAAACTCTATAAATGTTTATTGCAAAATTTACACGGTAAGGATCCAGCAGAATGAGCCCTAGTCTTAGTGTCAGACTAACTTGGCTCAAATTCTGTCTCTTACTAGCTTTGTCTAAAACAAAAATATTTACTTTATTGCTGTGGCACATACAGGTCAGTGATCGTGAGCAGCAACATCTGACTCAGCTCTCTTCCTGGTGTCTCTCATGTCAGTGTGAACCACAGGAAAGAGCAGAGAAGAATATACTAGCATGCTTAGTTCCAACAAAGACAATCATGATGGTGCAAGTGCTTCCTCCCTAAGTCATGTATTGTTACTGACTAATCTGTCATACCCATTTTCCAGCTCAAAAGTAGTTTCTTACCTTTGCAAATAATTTACTGAGACAACACAATATTCCGCAGGTAAACTTGATGTGAACATTTGTGACACCAGACTTGTCATGGAAGCCAGGATGAAAGATGGGACCACGATAAAACTGAAACAATAGAGAGAAGAAAGCAGCACTCACACTGAGAAGCAGAGACAGACCATGAGGAAGACAGAGGACTAGGTGGAACACACGTACTTTGCAAGCTGGCTTGACTGTGTGTGAAGGCAGATATCCCACAGAGATCTCCCGTGACCACCAGTCAGCGGAGGGGCTGGCATTTGATGCAGCCATTTAAGGGGGCATTTCTCCCATTGTAACCTCTGTCACACTTCCTGTTACATTGTGTCTCACATCAGAAGGACACAAAACCATCAAAATACTAAAATGAGATTGCCAAACCCTTCCCCTCTCCCACATCTTAGCACCACTACAGTAAAGTTCCAGGTGATTGTAGTTGGAAGAGCTGGAAAACAAAAAGAGCCAGAAGGCATAGATTGTCCCTGAGGTGGAGTCATTAAAAAACATCAAAGTCAACAGGAGAGACAGGATTTGGAGGAATTTGAAGCCTCCTTCCTCACAGCTATGGAGAACATCCAACACAGCCCAACTCCTCCTGGCCAAATAAACCCAAAGCTTCACACTACCAGCCTATTTACCATACTTTCCCTTATCTAATACATCATTTCTGGCTTCCAACAAAATTACAAGGCATTATAAAAGGCAAGAACTCTGCAGAAACATAGCAAGCAGCAGAACCCAGATACAGCATAAACCAGATAACAAGCATATTCAAATTAGCTGACAAAACACTTAAGTTCACCATAATTAAGATGCTAAATCCTTTAATGAAGTAAGTAAGAACGTAAAATAACATATGGCTGATGTAGGCAGGGAGATTAAAAAAAAAAAAGTTTAAAAAAGAATCAAACAGAGACGCTGGAAATCAAAAAGAATCAAACAGAAATGAAGAATGCCCGAGACAGACCTATCAGTGACGAGTCAGTCCCTGAGGAGGACAAGAGAATGAAGATAACTTGAAATGCAGACATTTTCAAACGGTAAAATATAAATTGTAACTGTGATAATAGATAGAAAAGAAAGCAAGAAGAATAGAAGAAATGTTTGACATGGCAAGAGCTGAGAATTTTTCAAAAGTAATGGCAGACATCAAACTACAGCTCTAGGAGGCCCGGCAGCCCAGAGAGCATGAAGCATGAAAAGCTACACTTGGATGCCTCACAGTTACACTACAGAAGACCCAAGACAGGGAGAAAAATCTTGAAAGAAGCTAGAGTGAAACTTTAAACATCTTAACATCTGACTTCTTTCTTTTTCTTTAAGATTTATTTTATTTTTATTGGAAAGTCAGATATACAGAGAGGAGGAGAGACAGAGAGGAAGATCTTCCATCTAATGATTCATTCCCCAAGTGGCCACAATGGCCATAGCTAAGCCAATCTGAAGCTAGGAGCCCAGAGCCTCTTCCAGGTCTCCCACACAGGTGCACGCTTTGGGCCGTCCTCGACTGCTTACCTAGGCCACAGGAATGGAGCTGGATGGGAAGCGGGCCTTCCAGGACTAGAATTGGTGCCCATATGGGATCCTGGCACATGCAAGTTAGGACTTTAGTTGCTAGGCCAGCGGGCAAGGCCCCAACATCTTACTTCTTATTTAAAACAAGGCATGCAAAGAGAGAATGGGGTACAATGTTCAAAATACAGTCTTCCAAATAAAAAACTTTTTTTTTTAAAAAAAGATACATTAAGTTAAGGAGGAGGGGGAGAATAACACTTACTGGGACATTAACATTTTATTCTTTTCCAAGGTTTGCCTGAAATATCTTAGAAAGTGCTTGTTGGAACAGATTTATTATGCAATAATTCCTTTTCAAAAAAAGTTTTATTTACTTATTTATTGGAAAGGCAGAGCTACAAAGGAAAACAGAGAGATTGAGAGAGAATCTTCCATCCATTGGTTCACTTCCCAAATGGCTATAATGACCTCAGGAACAAGGCTAGCCAAGAGACAGAAGATTCATTCAGGTTATCCATTTGCCTGGCAGGGGCTCACATACTGTGACCATCCTTTGCTGTGTTCCCAGATGTAAACAGGGAGCTGGATCAGATGTGGGGCAGCCAAGACTCTAACTGGCACTTGCATGGGATGTTGGCATAAGAGGCAGTGCCTTAATTAGCTGTACCACAATTGTAATAGAACTAAAATGATAAAAAAGTATTATTCTTCCCACATGTATGCAGAGATAACCATAAAAATGTGCTAACATTTTTACTAAAAAGAATGTGCTATTGATTGACTTTATGTATGGCAAATATTTGTCTTGACTTTAAGAAAATTCTAGGTCCCTAGGTCATGAGTAGCAAGAATAAGCATTGGTAGGTTTCTTCCATCTAATGAAAACAAATTTCTGCCAATTCTTCCTTTATTGTAGCTTCAGAATACAACATTCCGTTTTCTGTCCACTTACAATTCTCCCAGTGCTGTTTCTTACTTTACTTTTATTTTTATTTCTTTTACTTTTATTTCTTTAATGTTGTTTTGCCTGTAGTTCTTTTTTAAAAAAAAAAAAAGATTTATTTATTTTTGTTGCAAAGTCAGATATACAGAGAGGAGAGACAGAGAGGAAGATCTTCCGTCCGATGATTCACTCCCCAAGTGAGCCCCAACAGCCGGTACTTGCCGATCTGAAGCCGGGAACCTGGAACCTCTTCCGGGTCTCCCACGTGGGTGCAGGGTCCCAAATCTTTGGACCATCCTCAACTGCTTTCCGGCGCCCATATGGGATCCCGGGGCATTCAAGGCGAAGACTTTAGCCGCTAGGCCACGCCGCTGGGCCCTTGCCTGTAGTTCTTTAACCCATTCATTCAGTGTGCCCCTAACATGTTCATCTATATAAGACACTTCCTTTTTTTAAGATTTATTTATTTTTACTAGAAAGGCAGATTTACAGAAAGAAGATGAGACAAAGATTTTCCATCCATTGGTTCACTCCCCAAATGACCCCAGTGGCCGGAGCTGAGCTGATCCAAAACCAGAAGCCAAGAGCTTCCTTTGGGTTTCCCATACAGGTGCAGGGTCCTAAGGCTTTGGGCCAACCTCTTCTCCTTTCCCAGGCCCACAGGATGGTAAGTGGAGCAGCCGGGGCATGAACAAGCACCTATATGGAATGCTGGTGCTTGCAAGTGTAAAATTAGCCAATTGAGCCATCGTGCCAGCCCCACTAAGACACTTTTGATTGCACCATCCTGTCCTTAAATGGAGCTACCAGTTACAGCCCTAGACAAAGGGTTTTTAAAAAGTTCATGGAAAATTCACATGATGAAGAAAATATAGGACTAAACTTATAATATAGGGGAAAACAGTGGGAGTTGGGATGGGGGTGGGTGGAAGGGAAATCCCTAAGCCTAAGAAACTATATCATGAAAAATAGATTTTTTTTTAAATTTTTTGAAAAGAAAACATGCATGGATTCTCAACATTTTTTTGTACCAAAAGAACCCCACCTTTTAATTGCATTTTGCCATGGAACTTTCTGAAATCTAGAAATTCACAAGGTTGCATCTCAGCAGTGGTGACTGCCCAGCCCATCTTCCCATATATCCTGCTGCTTCCACCCCAGGGGCTCCCATGCTGCAGTTCTGTGGTTGCTTCATTCTTCTCAGCAGAAATCCTGTTCCACTTCTTGTGCCTTTCTTGAATGTGTCCTACACCCCCAAGCCCCAGCATTCTAAGCAGGTCCTAGCTATGTCCCACCTGGTGGTTTTTAAGCCAGCGTGGTTAAAACCTCCACTAATACTACACCAAACTATTGCAACATAGTTCGATTTTCCATTTTGCTGTCTTGTGTTGTATGTGCATGACTGAGTGTCTCTGTGATACTTTCAACCGCCTGAGAGTAGACACTGATCAAATAAAAACACGAACCTACCATCCCATGCCAAACCACTATGGTAAGTGTAAAGATGCAGCTATAAACAAGACAGGCACGGTCCCAGCTCTCCATCCCTTATAGCACCAACCAATGTGTTGTGTGTTGATGGAAATAAAGTTGTATTCAATGAGGTGCATCCTTGCTGGCACAAGACATGCAACATCCTCTTGGAAAATGGAAAAATTGTCAAAATAAGACTATATTCCCAAATACACACACACAAACCCTCCTCTGTGCTCAACTCCAGTCAATGAAGACATCCAGAAGAAAAGTTGTACTAAATCTTGTTTCTAGTGGCCTGAAGTGATTTTATCACAAGGCCATGTTCAAATAAAGTTTTGTGCTCTTTGTAAGGCAATCTGTTTTCTCAGGCGCGGTGGAGACAAAGCACCCACTCTACCTGGCGTATTATATCCATTTATTTTCTAAATACCAGTGCATACACTATACCAAATGCTACTGAAAGTGGATCACAAAGCTCCCTCATCTTTTGGAGACACACTTCTCTAAATCCAGAGAATTATGCTTGATAATATTGAAGTTTCCCACCGTCCCCCCACTTCACAATTCTGTGATTGTTCTTACACACAAACCACTGAGGGGCAGAATCAGAGGGGCAAATGTAGTAAGGAAGATAAATAAAGGAACAAATGAGATACGGAAGCTGTGGTTGAACTCACCAGGATGGGGATGTTTTTGGATGCAAATAGAACAATCCAATTTAACTTTATGTTCCTAGATAAATATTTGGTTTGTGAAAAAATCTCTTTCATGCAACAAAAAGGTATTTGAAAATATGAAAACTGGGTGATATCCCTAATGATGCTTTCAGTTTTGCTCCCAGGAACAGAGGCAAGACTGTGTCAAGAGAATAGAGAAAGCCTATCCTGGTGGGTCTTGAACTGGATCAGAAGAACCCAATTGCAGAATCCTCTTGCCCTAATTAACAGTGGCCACAGCCATCCCGTCCAAGCTCACCCGCCATTACTGTGGGGCGTTGTCCTCTGAGGCGTCTGTTGGCTTCTGTTGTAAGCAGCATGGAAGACTCATGCCTTCATGCAGAGATGTTAACAAGCCTGAACCTCCATCAGTTTGCTAATACATAACTTCCAAACAAGAAAATTAAAAGTTTATCAAAAATAGAATTAAAAGATAACATTGGTGAGGTGCAAGACATTTTGAAACGCAAGCACACAGGGGTCTTCAGAAATGTTCATGAAAAATATGCATTTGATGAAAAAACTGTGCTTGGATTTCAAAAATTTTTTGCACCAAAATAAACTCCTTTTTAATTACGTTTTCCACAGACTTTTTGAAGGACACTCATACTGCTTTATTCTCTTTCCATGCCCAGGTCAGTGACCCTCATTGTCCTATTTAAGCTTAATAGGTCTATCCTATCATAATGAGCTCTAAAAGGCTATCTTTACATCTCAAGCCCAACTGTCGTGGTCCACTCTCCCTAACCACAAAGTTGGTCAAGTCCCTGCAAATGTTGATGCTGTGTATTTGTTCTTTGGGGAAAAATTGAAGAATTATGATACTTAATCCCACACAAGTCTTGGATGCAATTTATTTTGAGTAAGCCATGAGACTTCCAACAGTTGTTGTTTCTGAAGTTCCAGGGGGTGAATTACCAGCAATATATGACAGAGCTATCATTCCAATATTCACCCCTAGGATACTCTCCTGATTCTATCAAAAAGAGTTTGTGTAGCACTCTGGGTACACACCTGGTATTGTCAAAAGAGTGAAGTGGTCCCTGGATATACAATGCAGGCAGCAAAACAGTAAGTCATATCTGATCGTAGCAGGTGGCTTTAACAGGCTGTCATGTTGGTTTATAGCAATGCAATATGTCAGCTACAGATGTGAAATCCACAGCGTAGCCTGCAGTTCAGAGACAAATGGCCTCAAATTTCAAAAGAATCAACACAATAAATACAACTCATGTAACGCAACCCAAATGGCTTTTGCAACCTCCAGCAAGCCACCAAGGGATGCTGACAAATATTCTTTCTTCAGATTACCCACTTTCTTAGGGTGAACCTGATAGGGTGGAATCGATTCAGTTCTTCCCAGGGTAAAACAAATATGGAGGTTTTCCTAAGCATGCTGACCCTAACTCAGCACCCCACCATGCAGCACATCATTCTCTCACCCTAATAACTTTTCAGAACTGAGGGTCGAAGCCCTGCGCTAGCACCCTTACCAGTCCCATCCTCCATCCCATAATTTCTAATTCTTTCCAATTATTACCTGGTTTTCGCTGCCCCTTGCCAGACTTTCTTCTTTTGTCCCTGTTTAGAAGATATAAAAGATGGGGAGGATGGCGCCATTTTTACCGTAAGTCAGTGAACTAGTGTTTACAGCCAGGCTTAGGCCACTCACATGATGAAATCACCATGCAGCTGAATGTGCCTCAAGAGATTCAACAGGAGGCAATGGAATATTGTTCTCCATCCAACATCTCACAATCCAAGCATAATCTTCACAACACTTCATTGAGGTATCTAAGGAGCCATTTCCAGAGGCTCAGTGAGGACAGGTCCTCTGTTCTGTCCCCTTCTGATCACCGACTGCTCCTCTCTGTTTGAATCTACATAGCCTACTTCAAGTCACACTTGGTATTCCTACACCACACACACACACACACGTTATTGTCTGATTATATACCAAGTTCTTGGCAAGGCCAAGCTTCTGCTGTTGTGTGGGTGTACTGCCCTTCATTTTGACCATTGTGCACATTTACCCTTGCTTCTTCAGCAAGTTTTATGACCTACTTCTCCATGGGAACAAACTTCTAGACTGAATCGCTTACTCAGTTTACAGATATCTATTAGTAAACCAGCAAATTCTTTCTTCTTTATCAAGGCAAGAAACCTATGATTCAAACCACTCTGCACTAAGATGTAGCAGATCATAAGGATGAAGAAGGAATACATTTAAAAAAAAAAAAAAAAAAAAAGAAGGAATACATTTATGGATACAACCTAAATCTTGGGGCCACAGAAAGTGTGGGTTCCTGTATATACCAGTTCTGTTTTATCTCTCAACTCTACTGACTGCTCCTTCCTTATCAGACTGAAGTGGAATTGTCAAGATATTAAAGTTTTTTAATATTTAGAATTACTGAGAATCCCTGAGTTGTCTCTGAAATCTCCACTGAAATTGAGTAAAAGAGAAGTCTCCCATAGGGACCACAGGTCATCATCAGAAAACTTCAAATGCAATATTCTTCCATTAGTCGCTATTTGGGGTTACAATAATGGTGTTAAACACTTTTACAAGAGACCAAGTCATTTATTATGCAGATGGCAAAGCCCTCAAACGTGATGTGTGCATGAAGCAAACCCAAGTAGGAATGCCTCGGATTGCCACCTTCTACAAGTCTTCCAAAATCCTCTTTGATTGGGAATACCATCGAAATATACATATCTCAATTTGAATACATATCTAGTCATTCAAGGTATTGTGGCAAACAAAATACCCAAGATGGTGTGTACCTGAAGGTGAGCCCTGCACAACAGGCATAAACAGCAAGAACTCCAAAAAGAAATCTTTTTCTGCCAAAGAACCAGGAAACTAGGTTCTGGTCCTTATCCATACCTTCTATTTCTTTGTTGAGATTTTCTATTTTCTCATCCCTTTGGCACATGTTTGTTCTTAAGGAAATTAAAGTCTTTGTATGATAGCCACCTTGAATTTCTTTTCAGATAGTTTCAGTATGTCTTTCATCTAGGCATTAGCTTTGATTAATTATGCCTTCTGACCCAAGTTAATGTATTTTTCATTCTTATAATAAACTATTTGATCATATCCTCAACATTCTCCAAACGTTTACAATGACTATGACTAGGCCTGTCTGAAGCTTGGAGCTGGGAACTCGAATCTAGGCATCCCATGGAGAATGAACCAGTGGGTAAGAAACTCTACCTCGGGCCCGGCGGCATGGCCTAGCGGCTAAAGTCCTCGCCTTGAAAGCCCCAGGATCCCATATGGGCGCCGATTCTAATCCCGGCAGCTCCACTTCCCATCCAGCTCCCTGCTTGTGGCCTGGGAAAGCAGGAGAGGACGGCCCAAAGCTTTGGGACCCTGCACCCACGTGGGAGATCCGGAAGAAGTTCCTGGATCCTGGCTTTGGCTCAGTGCAGCATCGGCCATTGCGCTCACTTGGAGAGTGAACCATCCGACGGAAGATCTTCCTCTCTCCTCCTCTCTGTATATCTGATTTTTCCAATAAAAATAAAATAAATCTTAAAAAAAGAGAGAGAGAGAGAGACTGGATTGATTGGAAGGACTGGCAACTGGAGGATTTGGGGATCTTTTGTCTCCTGAATCATCTCAGATGCTCTTGTTAGCAGGTGGGCATTGAAAAGGAGATGTGTGTGGCGGGGGCGGGGGGAGTCAGGGTGGGGCGTGGAATGGAAAAAGGGTTAGAAAGGAGTAACTTGGTCAGCCAGGAGCAGGTCTTCACACTCTGTTAGATCCTCATCTTGAGACCAGCCAAGAAGGGAAGAGTTGAGGATAGCTATGTTGGTTACATGGATTCTTATGAATTCTTTCTGCAGCTGAGATTTTTGTAATTTCAGCCAACTTTTTTGAGATCATTCCTCTCATTTTTTAAAAAAGATACATATATTTTTTAATTGGAAAGGTAGATTCACAGAGAGAGAAGGAGAGACAGAGAAAAAGTTCTGCATCTGCTGGTTCATTCCCCAGATGGCCACAGGGACTGAAGTTGAGTCAATTTGAAACCAAGAGCCAGGAGCTTCTTTTGGGTCTCCCACTTGGGTGTAAGGACCCAAGAACTTGGGCCATTCTCTGCTGCTTTCTTAGGCCATAAGCCGGAAGTTGAATTGGAAGTGGAGCAGCCAGGACATGAACTGGCGCCCACCTGGGATCCTGGTGCTTAGAGGTGGACGACTAGCCAGCTGGTTAGTTTTTTCAGCAAAGCTTAATTGTATTTCTATATGGTAGTAATAAACAACTGGAAATGAAAATTCATGGGAGAAAAGGGCCGTTTCAAATAGCACTTGTTGCTGAAGGACTGTCCTATTGTAATAATATGGGGGAAATAGTAGGGAGGAAAGGAGATGGGGAGGGTATAAGGGAAAATCCCTTGGTCTATGGAGCTGTACCATGAAAAAATTTAGATTTTTTTTTTAATAGCACCTGGGAGCAGGAATTGAGCTTTGGCAATTAAGCTGCCTGTGGCCCATTTGGAGTACTTGGACTCAGTCCCGGGCTCCGCCTTCTGATGCCTGTTTCTGGCTAATGCAAACCCTGGGAGGCAATTGCAATGGCTCAGGTATTTGAGTCTGCGTCACTCATGAGGGACCCTGACTGAGTTAGTTCCAGGCTCTCCACTTTGGCCTGGACTAACTCTGGCTGTTGTGGGCATTTGGAAGAGTAACCAGCAAGTAGCAGAACGTCTGTATATCTCTGTCTTTTTCTCTGTATCGCTCTGTCTTTCAAATAATTAGATCAATTTCTGAAATTCAGCAATAAGAAAATTCATAGTTAATTCAAAATGACAATTAAAACACATATTTTAGCAAAATTGATATACAAATGGAAAATACTTGAGTAGATACATATCATCACTCTGCATTATAAATAATTCTTTTAAACTACAAGAAGATATCACTAAACATCTATTAGAATAGCTTAACTCATTTAATAGTTAAATTTAATTTAAAAAAACACTAACCACAGCAGGCATCTCTAGGCTAACGTGCTGTTTGGTATGCAGCCCATGTTTGCGTGTCTGAGTTCATGTCCTGGCTCCAATCTCAATCCCAGCTGCTTGCTGAAGCAAACCCTGTTAGGGGCAGGGAAAGCATCAAGAACTTGGGTTTGTGCCACCCAACCCAGAGAACCAAATTGAGTTCTTGGCTCCTGGCTTCTGCCTGGTCCAACCCCAGTTATTGCAGACATTTGAGGAATAAGCCAACAGATGGAAGATCTCTCTCTCTCTCTCTTTCCCCTTTTCCTCCTCCTTCTCTGTGTAAATACAATAAATGAAGTTTTTTTTAAAGCTATTAACACAATAAATCCTAGTGAGGATGCATAGCAACCGACACTAACAAACATGCCTGATGGGAATATACAGTGACACAGTCTCTTTGAATGGCTGTTTCTCACAGAGCTAAATATTAACAACACTTTGGCAGCTTCTTACAGTGATAAACATTACTTCTTAATGAATCAGTGATCTTATCTCCATTATCTACCCAGAAGAAAGAAAAACTAATTTTCACACATCCACAAAAACATCACACATAGATGTCTATGGCACTTAATTTATAATTGCTCCAAACTGGAAACAACCCAAATATTGTTTAACAGGATGAATGATGAAACAAATTTTGGTACATCCGTGGAAAGGATAGAATTAGTAATTTAAAAAAAAAAAAAATATATATATATATATATATATATATATATCTCACTATACTACTGATCCAGACCAAAAATAAATCTCAAAACTAACCCCAAACGAATGGACAGAGTAAAAAAAAAAAAAAATACAAGACACAATGAAAGAGAAGAACACAGTGCAAAGAGAAGGAGAGGGGAAAGTATTTATACTGTGTTAAGTGCTAAGCATTATGTTGTTTTGGTAAGTTCAATTACCTTTCTCATACTATAAAAAAATCATTTTAAAAACCTCCCTTGTTGCAAAAATATTGTCAATTATGTTCCCCTTGATGTTGGCATGTAAAATATCACTGTCTCAGGAATTGAAACTGTCAAGATGGTATTTGATGAGTCTCTCTGAGGCTCCTTCTCAAATCCTTAAAATGTAGGAAGATTCGGGCCCGGCGGCGTGGCCTAGTGGCTAAAGTCCTCGCCTTGGAAGCCCCGGGATCCCATATGGGCGCCGGTTCTGGTCCCGGCGGCTCCACTTCCCATCCAGCTCCCTGCTTGTGGCCTGGGAAAGCAGTCGAGGACGGCCCGATGCATTGGGACACTGCACCCGCGTGGGAGACCCGGAGGAGGTTCCGGGTTCCCTGCATCGGATCGGCGCGTACCGGCCCGTTGCGGCTCACTTGGGGAGTGAATCATCGGACGGAAGATCTTCCTCTCTGTCTCTCCTCCTCTCTGTATATCTGTCTGTAATAAAATGAATAAATCTAAAAAAAAAAAATGTAGGAAGATTGCTTTGTCCATAGAGTCAGGATGAAAACAACATTGAAATTAACTTTGAAGGCTGATAAAGACTACTATAAAATTGTCAATAAGGTATGTGATATTTTAACATTTGTAATCGTGCAATATGGCATGATTATCCTCATGCCATAGGAAATAACCTCTTTCACTAAAATAAGCAACAAACCTTTCAACTCAAATTGCATTCATGAAAAGATGAGCAGCCGAAGTGTTGGTTAATCCTCTACTTGCAAGCGCCAGCGACTCAAAATGTCACCGTTTTGTGTCCTGGCTGTCCCATTTCTGATCCAGTTCCTTGCTTATGGCCTGGGATAGCAGCGGAGAATGTCCCAAATCCTTGGGTCTCTGCAACCACTTGGGAGATCAGGAAGAAGTTCCTGACTCCTGGCTTCAGATCAGCTCAGCTCTGGCCATTGCGACCATTTGGGGAATGAACTAGCAGGTAGAACATTTTCTCTGTCTCTCCTTCTCTGTGTAAATCTGTCTTTCTAATACCAGTGAGAACCAACTCTCCTTTGCTGTCTGTCCCAGTAATTCAGGGAAGGATGACATCAGCCAGTCCCATGGACAAGCCGAGCCCTTTGGCTGCCCTAGAGGTAGTGGCTAATTCAGAACTGGGTACCCAGCCAACTCAGGCCAATTGAGGCAAGTAGAATTTCATTTTAGGGCTTTTCTTCAAAATTGTTGGGAAATCAGATCCTTTGTTGGACATCCATCTTACCTCCATGTGGAGAAAATTGGGAAGGACCACAACACAGCAAAGGGGACCTGAGCCCCAAGAACATCTTGGGAGTCTCTGGACCGATTTCTGCCTAACTACCCACAGAATATCCACTTGTTTGAGCAAGGACAATTTAGTGCTTTTGTTTGGCCGTTTGAGTTTGGCTTCTGTCAAACCAAACAGGAAGTATCTCAGCAATATGATTCATCAATTGATCTTCATTCAAGTTCTTAAGATCAAACAAATAAAAACAGCAGTAAGACAAGGGGTCCAGCAGACAAATTAACTCATTGCTGTAAAAAATAACAAGGAGAACAGGAACTTTCTAAAGTTCCTAATAGTAAATCTGGTATCTCAGTAGTCTGAGATTTAAGAGTACATGTCAGAGAACAAGGTATTATATTAGCATGAAAGTCGACGGTGAGGAGATACAAACAAGTTCCACATATCATCTATCCGTTGGCTGGTACCTGGCTTGGACCTAAAGCTCCCTATTTAATCAGAAATGTGCAGAAAATTGTTTCCTTGTTTAAAGTCAGAAGTATCCGTGCATAGGCTACACATACACTTGTATACTATGCACATCCGTATAGTGTATGTGAGTAACTGCGTATATACGCACATTCTGCGAGTGCTATGTAACACAGAGCCCATGAAAAGATACCTCAGCCCTAAAGCAAGAGAGCGATCTGCAAACAACAAGAAAGACATGACTGTGAAAATACAAATTCACTAGAAGGAAAATACGAAAATTTAGAAGACAGAGGCTAAACAAAAAAAAAAGAACGAACGAACGAAAGAAAGAAAGAAAGAAAGAAAGAAAGAAAGAAAGAAAGACAGAAAGAAAAGAAAAGAAAAGAAAAGAAAAGAAAAGAAAAGAAAAGAAAAGAAAAGAAAGAAAGAAAGAAAGAAAGAAAAAGAAATTTGCTGCCTCTGTGACCCAGGAGCAGAAAACCATCAGAAAAGAAGTTACCCAAGTAAGGGCAGAAGAGTAAAACTGACTAACTGGACTAGAACAAAACGGTAAGAGAACTGAAAATGCTGTCAGCACATGGATTTGTATGACCTAAGGACCATCTCTTATCTCAGTGGATTATAAAAAGATGGCCAACAAACAAACTCACTCATGCCTAGTAAGTGCATGGGGTCCGCAGCAGGTGTTTAGCCCAGTGGTGTAGAAACCTATCCCACGGGCCCAGCGTGGTAGCCTAGTGGCTAAAGTCCTCGCCTTGCATGTGCCAGAAACCCATAAGAGCTCCAGTTCGTAACTTGGCAGCTCCAATTCCCATCCAGCTTTCTGCTTATGGCCTGGGAAACCAGCAGAGGATGGCCCAAAGCCTTGGGACCCTATATCTGTGTGGGAGACCCAGAAGAAGCTCCTGGCTCGTGGCTTTGGATTGGCTCAGCTCCGGCCATTGTGGCCATTTAGGGAATGAACCAGCAGATAGAAGATCTTCCTCTCTGTCTCTCCTCCTCCTCTATATATGTGACTTTGTAATAAAAATAAATAAATCTTTCAAAAAAAAAAAGAAGCAAGCAAGTAAGCTATCCTAGTTCTGAGTGTCTGTGTTAAATTCCCAACTCCAACTGCAGACTCCCACTCCTTGGCCAAGTAGACCCAGGGCGGTAGCACTGATGGCTCGGGATATTGGGTTCCTGTCTCTCACGGGTGAGGCCTGGGCTCATTTTTAACTCCTGGCTTTGGCCTTGACCTATCCCTAGTTACTGTGAGATTGGACAGTGACCCAGTAGTTGGGATTTCTCTCTTGTACTCTCTCTCTCTCCCCTCCCCGACCTCCCTCCAGCAGCATGCATTTGGTTTAAGATATACACACAAAGGTATTTTTAAAAGTTCATGGAGGATGCATATTACAGAAAAATTGCATGGAGTTCAAAAACCTTTTGTACCAAAAGAAATTCATTTTTCAACTCTATTTTGCATGGGCTTGTTGGAGTACTTCCATCTATCAGTGACTTACAACAAAGATGATTTTGCCCTCAAGGTTTGGCAACATCTAGAGACATTTTGGGCTCCAATAATGGGAGTAAAGTTGCCCTTGGTGTCAAATAGGCAGAGGCCAGGCATGCTGCTAGGTACTCTACAAAGCACAGAGGAACCTGCCACAATAAAGGATGATTAAGATCTCACTGATGTCAAGACACAGAAGCCCTGACCTACACCTATTTCAACATCTCCCTCCTTATCTGTTCCTATTTAATACAAAAAGTCCTTCTTAGTGGTTTGTGGAGATTTTGTAAGTTTACAAGTTTGGAGTTTTTACGTAAGTGTGTTTAGTTTTGGCTAACAGACCACAAGATTCATTGACAGGCCTTGACTTTGGAGGCCTTGAACAGTGTTTGCAGTGAGAGCCACATTCACAGTCAGTTTGGGAGCAACCTGCAGGGTCTGGGTTTACGCAGCCACATAAATGCTGAAGAGAAACAGACCTTTGAGCTAGGAATGGAAATTTCCACTGCTCTGAGCTGCACATGCCTTACTTCCACAAGAGGAATCACAATATCCCGTGGTGCTCATAAGAAATCATAGCACAAAGGAGGACGAAAAAAGCAAGCAACTTAGGGCATGAAATACCAGTACATATTCCAAATACTTTGATAATTTGTCTTTCTATGAATTGAATTGACTCTTACTTGGATATTTTGACTTAGTTCTATCATTCCCATCTGAGAGGTAGTGAATCTATAAAATTTAATTTACCCATGGTAGATGGACAGGTGGTGGCTAATATAAAATCAGAAGGAAAAAAAAACTGCTTCTTTAAAACAGAAAACCTGAGGTGTTTTTTATTTATTTATTTATTTTATTTTTATTGGAAAGTCAGATAATCAGAGGGGGAAAGACAGAGAAGAAGATCTGTCCACTTACTCACTCCCCAGGCGGCCACAATGGCCAGAGATGAGCTAATTGGAAGTCAGAAGCCAGGAGCCTCTTCTGGGTCTCCCACGCGGGTGCAGGGTCCCAAGGCTTTGGGCCGTCCTCAACTGCTTTCCACAAGCAGGGAGTTGGATGGGAAACAGGACCATGGGATTAGAATCGGCACTCATAAGTGATTCTGGCGCATGCAAGGTGAGGACTTTGGCCACGAGGCTCCTGCACCGGGCTGAAAACCTGAGTTTTAAAGTGTCCCAATGGGAAGGGAGCAAGAGTGAAGCTGAATGGATCTACAGTTTACACCTGCCCAATTCCCTCTACAAAAGTAAACACATAGAACCATTTTGAGCTATTGCATTACTACTGCAAAAAGTAATCTAGCCATTGAGACAACAGTGTCCCTCATGGGGGTTGATTCCAGGCTCCGGTGCCTGACTCTAACTTGTTGACAAAGCCAGACCGCTGGAGGCAGCAGGACTGGCTCAGATACAAGAGTCCCTGCTCCTCACTCTTGGGGAGGTGGAAACTGGCACTGCATTCCTGGCTCCCAATCTTCTCCCCTCCCCTCCTCCCCTTCCCTCCCCTCCCCTCCCCTCTCTTCCTCCCCTCCCCTCCCCTCCCCTCTCTTCCTCCCCTCCCCTCCCCTCCCCTCTCCTCCCCTCCCCTCCCCTCTCCTCTCCTGCTCTCCTCTCCCCTCCCCTCTCCTCTCCTCCCCCCTCTCCTCTCCTCTCCTCTCCCCTCTCCTCTCCTCTCCTCTCCTCTCCTCTCCCCTCTCCTGCTCTCCTCTCCTCTCCCCTCCCCTGTCCTCTCCTCTCCTCTCCTCTCCTCCCCTCTCCTCTCCTCTCTCACTTTCTCTCCTCCACACTCTCTTTCTTCTACTCCTTCCCTCCTCTTCTGCCTCCCTTTTCCTCACGAGTTAAATTTAAATAGCATTAATAAAAAAATAAAGACTAGTTTCTAGAATAATGACAAAAATGATGATCATTGTGCTGTTTTATGCACATAGTTAAAAGACTTTATAACATGTAAGTAAACATGCTGTTCTAGACTTAGGAAAACATTAAGATTACCATTTCTGCTTAAATATTTAGGGATTTCATTGGTTACACTAATAACTATAAATAAAACAACTATAAATAAAAGTTATCAGAAAGCGTACATATTTGAGAAAAATGGGATTAAGGGTTAAACAGACATTAGCTGTTATACACAAATAAAAGTAAAAATTCTTCCATGCACAATATTTTTAACGTATAAAAAAATTCTACCTCACTCTGGATCTTTTCGATTATCAAATTATAAGAAAAGAGAAAATCCACTGAAAAAAAGTGATTTAGCCACAGAAGCCTGAATCACCCCCGCCCCCACCTGCTTCCACATGGTCACTTTGTGTTTAACAGTCGGCTTGGTGGCCAGACTTCCTGGACCCAGTATCTGTAACCACTCAATCATTGTATTACACTAGGCCATTGACTCCATTTATTTAACCAGTCTGTGACTCAGCTTACTTATTTATACAAGTATGAAGAACAAGACAGCCTGCCTACTTGGGCTGCTATGAACATTGATTGACTCAAAAATTTAAGACTCAGCTTGACGGGTGAAAGACAGGTAGCAGTATTATTATATTTCTCTTTAAACTGAAATTCACAGCCCTGTCCTTGAGAGGGTGGAGGCTTGTTTTTTTTTTTTTAAGATTTATTTATTTTTATTAAAAAGGCAGATACACTGAGAGAAGGAGAGACAGAGAGAGAAAGATCTTCGGTCTGCTGGTTTATTCCCCAAGCAACCACAGTGTTTGCTGATGAGCTGATCTGAAGCCAGGAGCCAGGAGCTTCTTCCAGATCTCCCACATAGGTGCAAGGTCCCAAGGCTTTGGGTTTTGAGCCACTTTTGACTGCTTTCCCAAGCCACAGGCAGGGCACTGGATGCGAAGCTGGGACTAGAAACGGCACCCATATGGGATCCTGGCATGAGCAAGGTGAGCACCTTAGCCACTAGGCTACCGTGCTGGGCCCAGTTTCTCCACTTTAAAATATCAATAGGTAACTACACACACTGTTATTGAAAGCAACGAAAAAATTTAGTTATGCAAAAAATTTGGAGGTGGGGAATGGGGAAACATCAGATGAGAGTCCCTGCACTCTCTCTCAAACAAATAAATTAAAGTTTTGTTGAAGTTTGGTTGCTCATCTCTTTTATTATTTCTAGTATAAAAAAAAAAGAGAGGGGGGGGTCCAGCGCGATAGCGTAGCAGTAAAAGTCCTCGCCTTGAACACGCTGGGATCCCATATGGGCACCAATTCTAATCTCTGCAGCCCTACTTCTCATCCAGCTCCCTGCTTATGGCCTGGGGAATTAGTTGAGGATGGCTCAAAGCCTTGGGAGACCCGGAAGAGCTCCTGGCTCCTGGCTTCGGATTCGCTCAGCTCCAGCCGTTGCAATTGGTCACTTGGGGAGTGAACCATCGGACGGAAGATCTTCTGAAGCTAATAGAAGGTGCCCAAATCCCAGCAAGACATACCTGCACAGCTTGTTCAGAACCAAGCACATGGAGCCAAGATTAAGAAAAGAAAGTTGGGGCAATACAGAAGTGCCCTAGAGCAGGACAGGCAGGTGCAAGCCAGATCCTGCGATGAGCATCAGAATCTGCTCAGGTGAGGAGCGGGGAGCCATGGGTCTGTCTCATTCACCTAGAAAGACAAAGCAGCCTACGGGGAAACGGTATAAGGCCTCTAAAGTGACATCAATCTTAGGTGATGCTCTCCTCCCTTCTGCATACATGAACTGCTCAGAGTTATAAAGCGAGGACCTAACAACCAGCTCCACACAAATATTCAAGTCAGGCTTGGTAAGCTGCCAGGAATCATGGACAGGAACGAACCGCAGAAGCCTGGACAGCACGGAAAAGCTTCAAGACTTTCATTTATGAGGATTGCACTGGCTGGGTGTCTGCGCGGTCTCTGCAGTTGAAAACGATCATACATGGCAAACACATTTACCTATTCTGATGTCAACATAAAGCCCTTGAAGAGCCTCAGCAAGTGACAGACAGCCCTACTGCTAGACAAAAGCAGGAAGTGAGAGAGGAAAAGGAGGCGCTGGGGTTGTTTTTGCCCGAGGATATGTGCTGACCCTGCAGAGCTGAGGGTTTCGTCTTTTCCTGCTCCCAGAGGCCTGAGGTCAAAGCCAGCTGAGCTCAGCGTTATGTTCATGGATTTGTTCCTTTATCCTGAACATCTGGGGACACTGCATTTCCCACCTGCTTTATGCTGGAACACCTGTCCAGCTTCAGTGAACAGAACTGATTCATGTCCTTTCCAGACTAGCCCTGAAGGAGACCATCACTGTGCGTCAGATGGGCTAAGAGGCCGTTAGCCTCTCTGCTCCCTGGTGGAGTTACCTTGGTAGCAGGTAAAACCTTGCTTCTCCCATTGCCTACCCTTTCAAGAGCTTCGCCCCCAGTGCCCCTGAGGGAGAACAAAGAGACAGAATCAACATGTCCCTTCCCGTCTATAAAACAAGGTAACCCACAGCAACCCCCATCTCTGAGATACTGTCAGGAAGATGGTGCCTGAGATGTCAGTTTATCAGAATGGGAGGAGGAAGCCACCAGTCACACCACCATACTGTCCATTCTGGCTGAGCCAAGTGCCCGACAGTATTGCATGAGTTATTTTTCCTGCCATTCGAGTGACTCATATGTTTCACCTTCCAGAGACAGTGTTTAAAATCTTAAATCCACACAAAACGTGGGTCATTCCTTGCTCGGAGCCCCTTCCTGTCACTGTGGCAGGAGACTTCTCACTCTTTCTTAACTAAATCATGCTTTACACGCTGAAGTTGTCCACGTGAAAATTCTTCTTTCACATGAGACAAGAAATGAGGTTGCTGTTGTCTTTTCACGTCAAATTCCCCGCAACACCAACAAGATCTTTGGCTAAAAATGAACAGCTTCTTTAGGCAGGCCTTTGGCAGCGCCATGGAGACACTTCTCGGGACTGTGGATCCTATGCTGCAGTGCCTAGGACTGAGTCCCGGCTCTACTCTATACTCCAGCTTCTGAACTTTCTTTCCACCCTGGGAGGGAGCAGGTGATGGTTCAGATACGTCATTGCCTCATTACTGGAGACACCCACACTGGGTGTCTGAGCTGGGACTAGCTCACCCCTGGCTGGAGTGGGCATCTGGGGAGTGGGTCAATACGTGGGTGATCTCTCTGCCTCTCTACCTTTCCAATAAATAGAACAGATGAACAAGCATGTTCTTAAACGCATAACTTCATGAGACAAATCCAAGAGAGCCAAATACCTTCCATTTGACTGGGTCATCAACAAAATACCAAGTTTTTATTCTTTTATGCCACCAAACTTTTGGGTATAGCAGCTTATGAGCACTCTGTTGACAAAGTCAGAAATCTTCAGACTCGGAACCGTCAACCTACTCTATGGGCACACACCTAATGAACACACACGGATGTCATTCATCATAGTGAGCAGAGAAGGGGAGAAATGAACTTAAACCTGGAAGACTGAAAAATATGAGTGCACACACAGACTACTAGGTAGAGTTGACATCCCGGCATTGTGCAAAACAAAACAAAACAAAACAAAACAAAACAAAACAAAACACATGCAACATTGAGTTAGTTGAAATTTATCACAGACTGTCATATGTCCTGGAGTCTGGCCAATACAAACATAAATTCTTCCTGAAGAAAAAAATTCATTTTTATCCCCAGCATCAAAGGACTTTTACAAAAAAAATTCTACCAGGAAAATGCACAGATCACAGGCCAAAAGCAGTGAAAATTGCAGGAAGCCGGCTGCATGCGCAAGAGTGGAAAAATAGCAGACAGCAGAAACAGACAGGAAAAGAAATAATGTATTGGAATTATCAGCAAGATAATTCTATAATTATGATGCCTAAAAAGTAAGACTGGTTTGAAAACCTATGTAGGAATCAGAAAACTACCAAGAATGGCCAACTGGTTTGAAAAGGAATGTCGGGAACGTAAAATGCATTTATGTTCTCACTTTCTTGAAACTGGGAGGCTGTTCACAAGCGATAGCAACTCTGATTCACAGGATAGGTGGACAGGCAATCAGTCTGAGAGGATTCGTTGAGCTAATGTCTGGGCTGCCCCCACCTCACACACCTCACACCCAAACGCCAGTGTGAGTCTCAGTTCCTCTGTTTCTGACCCGGCTTTCTGCTGTTGCGTCCTCTGGGAGGCAGGAGATGGTGGCCGAGGTATTTGGATTCCCGCCACCCACATGAGAGACTCCCTGGTTCCTGGGTCCTCGCATTCGTCTGGCCCAGCCTTTAGTTGTACAGGGAAAATGGACCAGGAGAGGACCACTCTCTTGCTTACTCTGCCTTTTCAAATAAAAACCAACTGTAACAATTTTTTTTTAAAAAAAGGAAAATAGATGTGGTCACTCAAATGAAAATGGAGAGGAAATATTTTAACGGTAGTTGAGACCAAGCTAAAGAGAGAATTGATGAAATGCAAAGTAGGTCAGAAGGAGCCATCCAGATAGATACACAGCGGCAAAAGAAAAAAAAACAATGTTTTTTTAAACATGGAAATCTTTTTTAAAACATGGAGAGAAAAACACACTTCTATAATTGTGGAATATTATTGTCAATATTGTCAAAAATCAACTTTTTAAGAATCCTTGGAATTAACCAATGGCTTGCACCAATAAAAGGAGCAGTAAGAGTAGTGAGCATTTGTGATGCTTTCACTTGCCCAGATCTCCCCAGCCGTCTCTCATTCTGCAGTCACCGTCAAAGTGAAAAACATCACAACTGCTGGTGAAAATCAACAGCCAAGATGTCCTGGAGGCTGGCATGGCCCCACAGCCTCACACGCACACAGAGGACTGTCCCTGTTATCTGCGTTCTAAGAGCTTGTCTTCCATCTGACTCAGGGCTTGATCCGGGCAAACAACCCTATGCTATAACCTATCCCACAACCCTATCTTGAAAACAAGGAGCAGCAATTGTGTCACAACTTGCATGAAGCCATGGCCATTGCTGGGGGCATCAGGGAACTCAGGAGGCTGAATGCAAGTGAGCCTTGACAAATTCTGATGAATTCTTGGGAACCTAGAAGGTTGTGTGCGTGCGCAAGGCTGTGTAAGAGCTAGGAGGATCTACAAGGCCCTCATCTCTCACCCCAGCACATGTCGAGGCTCTGCAGAAGCAACAAGAAAACACCAAGACCAAATTGTGAACTGCCTCCTGCGGCACTGAGAACATGTTCCAATGTGCATACACTGGCCCTCAGGCAAGGCCGATCCACTTACCGTGCAAGACACTGAAAGAAGTATCAGTTGAGTTATTTCCTAATCACCAAATAAAGTACCAAAGGCTTCAATGGCTGTTGAGTGACCCAAAATATTGACCTTACACAATTTGCCATGAAAGTTCCTTGATGAATAATTAACTCTAGGGAAGTAGAGGACTGCAATTTTAGAAATATCACATAGAGGGCTTGGCAGTGTGGCCTAGTGGCTAAGGTCCTCGCCTTGATCCCATATGGCCGCTGGTTCTAATCCTGGCAGCTCCACTTCCTCTCTGTCTCTCCTCCTCTCAGTATATCTGACTTTGTAAAAAATAAAATAAATAAAATAAAGAAAAAAAGAAAAAAAAAGAAATATCACATAGAGGTTTTATGTGTTTTAAACAAATATTATGAACAAATAATTACAAACAAAATTACAAAAAATATTACAAACAAATAATTTTAAACAAAAATTACAAGACATACAAAGAAAGAGGAGAATAGGGCCCATAAATAGCAAAGTACAGTTAGTGGAAATGATGTCTGACTATGCTCAGTCAAAGACTGCCAATCAACTATTATAAATATTTTCATTAAGTAGAAATAAATGTCTAAAGTTAAGATGAAAAAAGTCCCATGAAATAAAGAATATCTATGAACAGAGAAATGTCTGAATTTGAGTTGAAGGAATAATTAAAACGAACAATCACTAGGCAAGCTTAATTGCAGAACTGAAATGGCAGAAGAACGAACAAATTTAAACCCAGGTTGATTGCAGTCATTCACTTTTAAAAGCTGAAAGCAAAAAACAGAAAGCACAGTCAGTAGAACCTAAGGGACCCGGGGGACAGCATCAAACACACCAACACAGATTCCTCTAGTGGGCTTGCTGGCAGGTGAAAGAAAAGGGGAAAGAAAGATTGAAACATCCTGACCAAGGAATTCAAACTCACAATGACTTCTCATCAGAAGTCCTGAAGCAAGAAGGAAACAGCTTAGCAGGGACCGCTTTTTCCAAGGGCAGAAAGACTCCCAGCCATGATTTAGAAATCCCCCAAACTATACTTCAAAAACAAATAAAAACGTTAAGACATTCCCAGATAAAGACTGAGACAATCCCTCAGCAGCAGACCTACCTGGCAGGAAATATTACAGGGAATCTTTCAGAAGGAAATGAAAAAACACTAGATAGTAACTCAAATTCATATTTAAAAAATAGAAAGTATCAGTAGCTACTTTAGGAAATATAAAAGAAGTTAAAAATATATTACTCTTCATAACTCTTTTCTTCCCCCATCTGATTTAAAAGACAACTGTATAAAGCAATAGTCATAAAACTGTCTTGAAGGACTCACGGTGAATTAAGAAGCAATTTCTATGGCACGCAGAAGCAGTAAGGTAGTGAAACATACTGGGGTAAAGTTTGTGGGCAACTCAATATGTATCTCGGTGTTAACTCGTTGCTATTAGTAGGAACTACCTAGTTTTATGGGAAGGTATTACTTGTGATTTCCAGGACATTCACTAAGAAAATAATGAACATATATTTACAAATATTTTATATAAACAATATGTAATACATTGACAGTGCAATATATTGTTACACATTTATATAAATATAGAATATAAGAAAATAGTACATGTCTACATAAAATAATTCAGACAGTACACTTCAAGATATTAATTTAATTTCAAGGAAAAGGGAAAATGGATAAATCAAGGAATGTAAAAAGACATACATACATAAAAATCAAATAGTGGGGCCAGCGTGGTAGCATTGCAAGTTAATCATCTGTCTGTGGTGCTGGCATCCCATATGGGCGTCCGTTTAAGTGCTGGCTGCCGCATTTCTGATCTAGCTACTAGCTAATAGCTTACAAAAGCAGTGGTAAATGGACCAAGTGCTTAATGGACCAGGTGGGATGACCAGAAGAGGTACCTGGCTCCCAGCTTCAGACCAGCCCAGCTCTAGCCGTTGTGGCCATTTGGGAAGTAAACTAGTGGATGGAAGACCTCTCTGTCTCTTCCTGCCTCTGTAATAGTTTCAAATAAAATAAGTAAATCTTTTTTTAATCAAACATCAAAGTAAACCATACATTATCAGTAATTGCTTTATATTTGAATGGATTAAAAACACTAATCAGGGCCTGGCAGCGTGGCCTAGCTGCTAAAGTCCTCACCTAGAACGCCCCGGGATCCCATATGGGCGCCGGTTCTAATCCTGGCAGCTCCACTTCCCATCCAGCTCCCTGCTTGTGGCCTGGGAAAGCAGTCGAGGACAACCCAAAGCTTTGGGACCCTGCACCCGCATGGGAGACCCGGAAGAGGTTCCTGGTTCCCAGCATCGGATTGGCGCAGCACCGGCCGGTTGCGGCTCACTTGGGGAGTGAAACATCAGACGGAAGATCTTCCTCTCTGTCTCTCCTCCTCTCTGTATATCCGGCTTTCCAATAATAATAAATCTTTAAAAAAAAAAAACACTAATCAAAAGGCAGAAACTGGCAGAACGAATTAACCAAAGCAGAATGCTAGAGACTATGCCAATACTACACAAACAGACTGAAAACATTTTTACTAAAAATGAAGAGGGACTTTTAGAATGATACAAAAATCAACCATTAGCAAGATGTAATAATGTGATGGAGCTTAAGACAGTTTATGGAAAATAGAACTAAAATACATTCATTTTGGTGCAAGAAAATTTGAAATCCATGCATTATTTGTTCATGACATGTGGGCTTTCTGAAAACCCCTATTACATATACCTAGTTATACATTTAGGAAGATACACATTTAGAGACTGATGCGATTAACACCACAGGCCCAAAGTGTGTGCAGCAAAATTTAACTGAAGGAAAAAGAGAGAATTCATCAGTAATAACTGGAGACTTCTACACTAGAAAGACAAGGCAGAAGGTAATAACAAAAGAGATTTGGACGACACTGTAAACCAAATACATTTACCTAAGCATCGACAGCACTCTACCCAGCAACATCAGAATGCGGTTGTTTGCAGGACACATGGGATATTCTCCATCTCAATCACGTGCGAAGTCATAAAATAAGTTCAATAAGTTTAAAAAAATTCATTCCATATGAAGAATATTCCCTGGCCATAACAACTGAAGAAAATTTGGGGAATTCATCAAAACTTTGGAAATTATGCAGCATGCAACCAGTAAACTGTCAACAGGTCTAAAAAAAATCACAAGGCAAGCTGGATAATATTGCTAAACAAGTAAAGATGAAAATACAAAATACAAAAAAGTGACGGGATACAAAAAAAAATAGGGTCTGAGAGGGAAATCCCCATTTATGCAAACACCTACATTAAAAATTGAAAAAACCCCACATCAGTAACTCAGCTTTCCATCTCTAGACTAGTAGAAAAGAGAGAAAACAAACAGAAGGATAAGAAATCATAGTGGAAGGGCAGGCATTTGGCGTAGTGGCTGGAATGTCTGCGTCCCACACTGGAGATGGGGGCTGCAGGCCCAGCCCTGGCTTCCTGCTAACACCCTACCTGGGAAGCAGGAGTGATGGCTCAAACAACTGAATCATACAAAAGAATACCATAAATAATTTCGAGCAAATTAATTGGATAACGTTGATGAAATAAATTACTTCCAGGACACACATACATTACTAAAACAGACATATCACAAGTTAAATTTTTAAAATAGTGATGAAACATGCTCTCACCACTATAAAAAACATGTAAACCTAGGACTCAATGATGAATTGCACAGAATAAATAACAAAAAATTAACACCAATCTTTCACAAACTCTCAAAAAGGCAAAACAAAATACTTCCCAATTCATCCTTTGAGGCAATTATTAGTTAAATCATAGATCGAGACAAATACATCACAAAAAGCCTACAGATAAATATATTGCTATGACTGTAGATGCACAAATCCTCAATAAAATACTACTAAATTGGAGCTGGTTCTGTGGCATGGCAGATAAAGCCTGAAATGCTAGCATTCTACATGGGGTCTAGTTCAAGTCCTAGATACTGCACTTCCAGTCCAGCTTCTGGCTAATATGAATGGGAAAGCAGCAACAGATGGCCTGGAGTCCTTGGGTCCCTGCCACCATGTGGGAGACTTGGAAGTTCCTGGCTCCTGGTTTCCAACTGGCTCAACTGTGGCCATTGCAGTCATTTGGGAGTAAATCAGCAGACTGAAGATCTCTCCCTGTATCTAGACCTGCCTCTCTCTCTCTCTCTCTCTCTCTCTCTAAGGCTTATTAATATTTATTTGAAAGGCAGATTTTACACACACAGAGGAGAGACAGAGGAAAAGATCTTACATCCATAACGTCCAGAGCTAAGCTGATCCAAAGCTGGGATCCAAAGCTGAGTTTCTTCTGGGTCTCCCATGTGGGTGTAGGTTCCCGAAGACCTGGGCTATCCTCTGCTGCTTTCCCAGGCCATAAGCAGGGAGCTGGATAGGGCAGTGGAGCAGCCAGGGTATGATGAACCAGCACCCATATGATGCCCACATCACGGGGTGGAGGATTAGCCTATTGCACCACTGTGCCAGAGCCTGTCTCTCTTTGTAACTTTGCCTTTCAAATAAATAAATAAAACAGATAGATGCATAGATAGATACATAAATTTTTAAAAATACTATTGGGGTTGGCACCATGGCTTAGAAGGCTAAGATTCCACCTGTGGCACTGACAATCTCTGTGGTTACTGGTTCAAGTCCCGGCTGCTCTACTTCTGATCCAGTTCCCTGTTAATGACCTGAAAAAGCAGTGGAGGATGGCCCAATGTGTGAAACACAGAAGAAGATCTTGGCTACCGGCTTCAGACTGGCCAAGCTCTGGACATTGCAGCCATTTGGGAAGTGAACCAGCATATGAGATATCTCTGTGTCTCTCCTTCTTGCTTCTCTATTTTCCCAATAACAACAAATAAATCCTTTAAGAATGCTATCAAATTTCTATATTTATATATATACATACATATGATATATACACAGTATACAGTTTGTAAAATGTACATCTAAGCTATGCTGAGATATCACTTCACACCTGCGTATTATTTCAAAACAGAGAAATTCTGATGAGGTTGTGGTGACACTAGAACCCTATTTACTGTGGTTTATAAAATAAAATGATGCAACAACTATGCAAAATTGTATGGAGATCACTGAAAGAGTTAAAAACAGAACCATGTGATACACGAGTTCCATGTCTGCACTCAAAAGAACAAAACAGAATCTCAAAATGTTGCTTTGAGCACAGCTCATAATAGTCCAGATATGAAGACAACCCAAGAGTCCATCCACAGATGCATTCATAAAGAAAATGTATCTAAACATACAACGGAATGCTATTTATCCATCAGTTAAAAGAAGTAAGAGCAGGAGATGGAGAAGGAAGAGGAAGAGATGGAAGAAAAAGAGAAGTAAACTAGGTAATTTACAATAGGATGGTCCAGAGGACACTATGCGAAGTGAAATGAGTCTGTCACAGAGGCACAAGTATGTGTATGAGAAATCTGATATCTGAAATAATCAAACTCACAGAAGCAGAGCATTCAAGAGCCTTGGAATAGAGAAGAGGGAAATTTAGAGTTGTTCAAACAAATGTCACAGAGTTTCATTTCTGCTCAATGAGCAAATTCTAGAGCAACGCCTACAACACAATTCCTATTATTAACAGTGTGATACTGTACACTTCACAGCTGCCGACTGAACAGGTATTTAGCGCTATGGTTAAGTCATGGTTTGAAATCGAGACACCAATAATTCATAGGGGTGTGTCTGATTGGGGTGTGTCCATTTCCAGTTTGGCTTCCAGCTAATTCATATCCTAGGGAGCAGCAGGTGATGGTTCAAGTGACTGGGTTCCTGCCATTCATATAGGCAACCTGAACTCTTCAGGCTCCTGGCTTTCCGCTGTGCTACTTCTGCCTGTTGCAGACATTTGCGACTGATCTAGCAGAGAAAAAATCGTTTTCCTTCTTGTTCTCTCCTTTTAAAATAAAGGTGAAAATAAATAAGTTTAAAATATTTTCTTCGATGTGAATAAGTTAGATTCTGGTGTTCTTACACTTCCTTGCCCTCAGAAAAATAAATGGATGTTAGAAAATGCTGAGAGGTGTTAGGTAGGTCTGTTTTCTAGACGGAGGTGATGGCCCCATAGGTGTTTGCATATGTCCAACCACATCAAATTATATGCAGCATGTGCCGTTCTTCATGTGTAACTACACTTCAATGCAATTAAAAAAAAAGATCCTATCACATAGCCCAAGAATGACTCAGGAATGTAGGACCTACCTTGACACATGAAAATCAATGTATAAAGCCATGTAATAGAAGACAAAAATCACATGATCATCTTAATAGAGAAAAATCATTTGCCAAAATCTGACAGCTTTGCTTAATAAACCAGTAAGCCAGAAATGTAGGGGAATGTTCTTGGGTTGACAATGGTCATCCACAGGACTCAGACAAACCACACACCTCCCGCAGGATCATGAACAAGAAAAGGATGCGCTCTCTTACCACTTTCTAAGCAACACTCTGCTGAAAGTTCTAGAGAAAATGTTATCCATAAGAATAAAAGATTTAACAAATCAGAAAATATATATGCTCTTATTTATAAAAACAAAAATATATTTAAAATTTTGCATAATGCTTAGGGAATGTGAACACAGTGACAAGAAAAATGGAAAACAATTAACATGTTTTACCCAGTAGCTAACAGAAAGGAAAACAAAAAATAAAGGCATAAAACATCTGAACAGCATAGTCTAGTACTTCTCTTAAAAGTACACATGGGCCATTTTTTCTAAATGACCATTACATCCAAACAACTCTCTTTGGCAATTCCTAAGATTTGAAGTCACACAGATTAAACAATATATTATGATCATAACTTAACCTAGAAGTCAGTAACAAAAATGTAACTGAGAAAAATTCTGTGTTTGAAAACAAAGATCTATGTTTCTAAGTGAACTTTGGTCCCATTAATAAATCATAACGAGCATGGATTACAAGAGTATAAATACTGTGTGCTGAAAAGGGATACAAAAGGCTATCCAAAAACATAATAAAGAGAAGAGATAAAAGAACACTGGACAAAGGAACTACTCAGAGTTTGAAACTGAGATTACCTTTGGAAACAATAGAACAAGATATAAACTAACAGCAGAATTTTTAGAAAGCAAAGCAGAGTGAACGGTATTTTGATTTTTAAGACTCAGTGAAGTGGGGCCCAGTGAGGAAGCCTAGCAGCTAAAAGTCCTCACCTTGCACACACTGGGATTCCATATGGGCATCAGTTTAATCCCCACTGCCCTACTTCCCATCCAGCTCCCTGCCTGTGACCTGGGAAAGCAGTCGAGGACGGCTCAAAGCCTTGGGACCCTGCATCCACCCTGCATCTCCCACTTCTGGAGAGACCCAGAAGAGGCTTTGGGCTCCTGGCTTTGTATTGGCTCAGCTCTGGCAGTGGCGGTCACTTGGGGAGTGAATCTTCGGATGGATGGTCTTCCTCTCTGTCTCTCCTTCTCTCTGTATATCCGATTTGCCAACAAAAATAAATATATATTTTAAAATTCAATAAAGTAGCCACATGACATGGAACTTCAAAATTTTCATGGAAAATGGACTCGAAGGGTAAATGACTGGCTATGGCATGGCGGTACGGAGGGTTAAGCTGTTGTTTGTGACACTGGTGTCTGTAGCAAGGCACTGGTTCAAGTCCCAGCTGCTGTCCTTCCAACCCAGCCTCCTGGTGATGCACCTGGGAAAGCAGCAGAAGAAAACCCAAGGCTTGGCTCTCTACCACCCAGGGGGAGACTCAGAGGAAAGGCCTTCTCCTGGCTTCAACCTGCTGCAGAATGGGCTGTTGTGACCACCGGATTGTGATCCAGCAATGAAAGATCTTCATGTGCTTGTGTGTCCATCACTTCGCCTTTTAGAGCAATAAACAGATCTTTTGCAGGATAAGTTCATTTTGGTACAAAAATTCTAATAAATAGTTCGTTCATAATAGATGCTTCCCATCGGCAAACTAGAGAGACACGAAAGGAGAAATCAGGATGCGCATATATAAAATGGGAAAAGAGAACATTTTGGTATGAAAAAGACAGATATGTAACCAATTGGTAAAGCAGAAACGACGACTGCAACCCAGAAGGTCTGGGAGAGGAAGAGAGGTGAGGTCTCAGAGAGCCACTTGCAAAGACCCAAGTTTCAGGGGTCTCCCTTCAATCCGCAGAGTCCCAGGGAGCGGGGATGGGAATGAAGGGGGAGATTTGCCTTGAGGGAGAGGTATGTACAACTGCTGAAAAAAAATGTGAACCAACTTAAGGGGAGAAAACCAAGGATGAGGCAAACACTCCAAGAATTATTGGGTCAGTTCCAAAACAATCTAAAATTTATCACAGTTGGACACTGCATTAGTTGTGCACTGTGGCGTCATGTCAAAAAAATGTATAGATCTGGGACTGTGGGGGATGATAGACAACCTGGGGCAAGATAAGAGGGCTCCAGGCAGGACAATAGATCAAGTGTAGACCTGCACCCCCAGTGTGTCGGATGAGCCACTTTAAAAAGGAGTAGATGGATGAGAAAAGTTCAAGAGACAACGGATGCTGATGTGATCTGGGAATCCACAGCTTCATGACTCACTGTCTTGCTGAGTGACCCCCGCCCCGCCACCCCGCATAAGAGAACAGTCCATGAGAACAAACCTATGGGCCAGGAACAAAAGCCAAGTTAATAGCAAATCTGCTCTCCGTGTTGATTTTAAGGTAGGATTTTAAAAAGCAGTTTGAATAGGAAAGGTTGAGCTGAGACTCTCTGAAAAGAGCAACAGAAGAACAAAGGGTAAAGAAATACTGGAGACACGGCTCACCTATGGGACAACAAAGATGCAGGAGCAATATGTGTTCTCAAGGTCTGGCACACGCCAAGGCTGAGAGGAACACACCGCCACGCTCTCACCCACCTCCCCAAACACAGCCTGAAGAGCCAGCAAGACCCCGCTGATGCCCCCGGAAATCAGAAGATGGCCCAAGCGCTTGGGCCCCTACATCCCCATAGGAAACAGGCGAGAAGTGCCAGGCTGCTGTCAACAGCCATTTGGAGAGTGATCCACTGGATGGGAAACATCTCTCACTCGCTCTGTCTGACTCTTCCTCTTTCTGTACAACTCTTTAAAATAAATCTTAAAAAAAAAAAAAAAAACCTATCCACTAAGGAGAACTTCAGGTCAGAAATCTACTGAGATTCATTCTGCTGGTGAAATCCAAGTGGAAACTCAGTACACCTCTTCCAAAGACAACAGTTTCCCCAGCAGCAGCTGCAGAACAGCAAGTAGCCACGGGGGCCTCAGTGGGGTGAGCTGACCTGGCAGGCTCAGGGCCAGAGCCTGGAAGGGTCAGTGGACGTGACATTGCAAATATTCTTGCCAAGACAGAAATAAACATGCACGGGAGTCCTGGGGCCTGGGACCACTGCCACTAAAAAGTCTGAATTCCTGAGAGATGATGTTCCACGCCGGTGTGTTTGCTTTCCGCTCACAACACGGAACACTACAGTCACCTCTGAGGAACCCACATGCACTGAGCTGGAAGCAGTCAGCCACCTTGGGCGGGATGCCACCTGCTGAGGCTCGAGGCTTGTCTCACTCTTCTCCATCTTCTCCCCTCACTGACCACTGAAGGCGTTTGGGGAGTGAACCAACAGATGCCTCTGTCAGTCTGTCTCTGCCTCTAAAATAAACAGACAATAAAAGGGAAGATCTTCCGCAGACGTATTGAGCAGAGGAGACGCATACGGTCCACAGCTAAGATGCGGTCATTGCATCACTTCTCCTAAGCCAAAGTTGTGTCACTGGCTCGTGAATCAAATGCAGCGGTTCTTTGTAGAAGGCCCTATGCTTTCTCCTGTGCTACTGAACTCTTGTCTTCTCACACCCCATAAAGTGGAAGCTAAGTTTGCAATCTTGCTTAAATCCAGGCTGACACATTTTTGTTTAAGATTTATTCATTTTTATCTGAAAGCCATATATACTGAGAGAGAGAGAGAGAAAGCACTTCCATCTGTTGATTTACTTAGCACAGCATGAACTAATATCCAAAGCAGGAGCCAGTAGCTTCCTCTGGGTCCCCAACATGGGTGAAGGGATTGAAGGACTTGGGCCAACCTCTGTTGCTTTCACAGGTCATAAGCAGGAAGCTGGATCACAGAGGAGCAGCTGGGACACAAACTGGTGCCCAGATGGGATGCCAGGGCTGCAGGCAGAAGATTAACGTGCTACGTCACTGCTCCAGCCCTAAGGCTGACGCTGCTTTCTACGGCAATGCTTCATGCATGTGTTATTCTCTGCATCCCACCAACTCTGGCTGTTTGGCTGCTGTTGATTGCTGCTAACACCAGTGAGCTCAGAAAGGGCTGTCTGATCCTTCTAGCTTTCAACTTTTTTCTTGATGATTTTAAATTCCAAGAATTGTTGTTTAAGCCAATGACTACTTTAGAAATCACATAATTGAACATGTACAATGCTACTGCCCCGCTTATATTTCAATCTGGATTTTCTTTTAAGGAAAACCAAATGCTAACTCTCTTTGGTTTTATAAGATGTGGTAAAATGTGCAAAATCGAGCTCTACAGCCACTAACAAAAGTATCCTTGGGGCTGGCGCTGTGGCACAGTGGATTAAGCTGTGATCTGCAGCACCAGCACACTATAAGGGCACCTGTTCAAGTCCCGGCTGCTCCACTTCCAATGCCGCTCCCTATTCATGCACCTGGCAAAGAAGTGAAAAATGACCCAAGTCGCACCCACGTCGGAGACCCAGAAAAAGCCCCTGGCTCCCTGGCTTCGCCCTGACCCAGTCCCAGTCACTGAAACCACTTGGGGAGTGAACCAGCAGTTGGGAAACCTCTGCCTCCCCCTTTCTCTCTGAAATTCTTCTTTTCAAATAAATAAAATAAATCTTTTTCCAAAAACGTGAATGTACTTATTTTATAAGAGCAGAAGAAAGGAACTTTCTTAATCTACACACTGAAAAGTCACAGCAGTCACATGTTTCACAAATAAATTCAGCTCTTCTGTTTAAAATTGGGACTAAAATATTATCTACTATCCTTTCTATTCATTCCACTATTGGAAATCCCAGCCAACAGGATGAGGCAAGGAAAAGAAATAATAAATACAGGCGTTGAAAGGAAGGGAAAAAAGCAGATGTTAATATAAGATAATCTCACAAATACAGGGGAGCACAGCAACTTTGCTCAACACCAGCTCAGCACGTCAAAGTCAACAATGCTCCCCTGGGGTAGCAGCAGACAACCAGAACATACACTACTTTCCACAACAGTGATGAATTATAAAATGTCTAGGATCTAACCTAGCAAAGGAGCTACAGAATTTTAGGAGGCACAATAGATTTAAAATAAAACTAATAAACGTGCAGATAGCAGACAGAGAAACTAATGTATAAATCCTATATTGGGAATTCTGAAAATGACAAAAAATATTCTCAAATTATATTAGGTGAAATAGTGTCTAAATGATATGATTTTGAAACAATACTTCTCACTTCTAAAAAAAAAAAAATATTGATTTTTGTTGGAAAGGCAGGCACGCCACACCTTGCTGCCTCCCAAGATGAACCTTAGCAGAAAGCAGATGAGAAGCGGGCTCAACCTCTGAATCCATTTACTCCAATACGGGATGCCCGTGTCCCCAGGAGCAACCTCACTGCTGTACCAAATGCCTGCCATTCCACGTCATCTATACTTTTTTTTTGAAGATTTGCTTATTTAAATGGAAGTTTTTACAGAGACGAAAGGCGAAAGAGAGAGACAGAGATCTTGCCTCTGCTGTTTTGTTCTCCAAATGGCCTCAACAAGCCAGGACTGGGTTAAGTTGAAGCCAGACACTTCATCTGGATCTCCCAAGTGGGTAGCAGGGACCCAAGCGCTCAGGCCATCTTCCACTGCTTTTCCCAGGTAAGAGAACTAGATCAATAGTGGAGCAACCAGGATTCCAGGATTCCATACTCAATACTCCATATGGTATGCCACAGTCACAGACAGCAGCTTAACACAATATACCACAACAGCAACACTGCAAGTTGTCTTTCAATTCCATTTTCCCCCAAAACTTCTTGAAGTAACCTTGCATGTACAAATATTATTAATATGCTTGTACTGTTTGTGGGAAGTTTAACCAAGAAGCAAAAATACCTGTTAACCAGGTTTACTTTGGTTGTATAGCATCAGACTAGCTCTGTAGCACTTTTCTAATGTCTTTATCATGATTGTGTAATATTTCTGGGAAAAAAAAGAGGTGAAAAACTAGGAAATGGTGATTTATCAGGTCAAAGGAGAGCTAAAAGGGTGAATAGTACTGAGAAAAGGAAAGAGCCATAAATGAACAAAACCAAGGGCACAGAAGTCTACATCCGGTAATATCAATATTGTCGTTCACTGAAGCTTCAGCTTTAGCAATCGTCAAACTCTTGTTTCCTGTGCTTTGAGACAATTATTGGGGAAGAAGAAGAAAGTCCAGGTGGCAACAATTTGTCCCATGTCTGCACCCAGCTGGCTGAGGAAACCTTTGTGTTTAAACTCTTGGCTCCTTTCATAGAATGCCCATCTGCATTGTTTGCAATGAGATGAATTTTGTGCTACAAGAGGCAAGTTTTGCAGTCATTAATTATACCAGATGGTAGGGGAAAGTTTAATAGACAACATAAATCAGCTTGAAAACCAAACATCAACAAATCAGTTCAGGAAACACCATCCATCCACATATAGGATGGAAAGTCACCACTTTCTGTCACAGCAAGAATCCGCTGTCAGACCTGGTTGGAGAGTCATAAATTAAGTCATCTAGAAACCCAAGTAAGAAATTCCTGCTTTTATCAATGTTATATTCTTGGGGGAAAATAATAAAGTAAGCCTCCTTATTTGAGCAGAAATATAGCTCAGCGTGCTGCAGAAATGTTCCCTTCTTGGAGCTCCATGAAAAGGCAAACTGGTACAGGACATGCTAACTATGGTGGCAAGGACCAAGAATGCAGAGCTTTTGAATAGGAGACAGGGCCAATACTCCCGTAATGAGGTCAAACTCAGCGGTTCTATCCAACAGTGGGCCAATGCTCTCTGTTTTCAGCCTACAAGGTGCAGTTTGCTCTTTAGCAAGACCAAAGCAATGGACCAGCATTTTGGTGAGTGGAGAATGATTCTGTCTGTATTCTCTTGCCTCTCGTTGAGTTTCCTTCAACTCATTATTCTGGATTCTGTACCTGTCATTTTCCTGATGTCCTTCAGTTTGGGATCTAGTTCTGGAGAAGTATGATATTCTTCTGGTGGCTTCTTCACCTATGTTGCTTCTTCAAGTCTCCCGTGTTCCTGTGTTGATGTCTGCCCATTTGGTGTCCTTATCCTTTCTTATTGACTGAGTTCATTTCACTGGAAATAAATTTATGGTTTATTGCAAAACAGGGTATCACTTGGTTTGTTGCTTTGCAGGAATACAGTCTCTGAGTGACTTATTTTGTCTTAATGTCGGCTGTGTCTATAACTGACACAGTGGTGTAGAGTGCTGTAGTGCATGGGGATCGAACTGTGGGTTTAAAATGAATGAAGATGTCCTTGGGGGTGTATCTTGTTCAAACAGAGTTCAGTGTCAGCCTTCCTGGCAAATGTGACAGTCAAGGCCTTATTCTTAGTGCTCAGACACAAGGGTGACTGTCCCCTTGTCCTAAAGGCAAGCCTGAGTTAGGCCAGGGTTTGTAGCACCAATTGATGTGGCTCTGGGACTGTGTAAAACCAATGGACTCTTCTACAGGTCATGCTGGGAGAGTCCAATTAGTGGATTTTCCAAGGAAAATAATTAATAAATTAACCTTTAAAAATATCAGATTTTAGAAAGTAAGAAAAATCTGCATTCAAGTCCTGGATCCATTTATCACTTAATATTATTTTGCTGGTCTGATGTGATGGCCCAATTGGTTAAGCCCCTCCTTGGAAGCTTCAGGGTACCATACTGACATTGGGTTATGTCCTGGCTGCTCCACTTCCCATCCAGCTTCCTGCTTGTGGTCTGGGAAAGCAGCAGAAGATGCCCCAAAGCATTGAAACCCTGTACACAGTTTCAGCAACCACAAATGTGGGGAGAAAGGACGAAGAGTCCCTTAAAAATCACTGCTGAATATCAGCTTAAAACCCTGAAACATGGGTGGGCATCGCACTGGACAGGGTCAAGCTGCCTCTTGGGACACGTACATTCTGTAGTGTGTTGCCTCTGCTTCTGGTCCACCTTCCTGTCCATGTGTACCTTGGGAGGCAGCAGAGGATGACTCAAAACCCAAGGCTCCTGCTGTCCTTGTGGGAGATCCACAACTCTTGTGGGATTGTGCCGAATAAACAGGAAATGGAAGCACTCTCTCACTATTGCTCTCCTGTTTAGCCTCTCAATTAAATATTAAAAAAAAAAAAAGACATGAATCAAGATACTGACAACATTATTACATGGAAGTTTTCTCAGGCCCAACCCATGAAAAATCACCTATTATTTAATATTCTGATACTTCAGGTTGTATTTTTAAAACAGAACAGCCAGGCTGCAAAAACTTAAGAGTCATACCCGAAGAAATACAGAGGATATCGAGGCTTATTACTGAAATATGAAAATAGATTCCTTGTGAGTTTATGAGATTCACAGTCCTGGGGAATCTCAACTTGAAAAAACAAAAAGACAAAAGAAATCCTTTGGAATTTAGGAAGAAAAGTCAGGTCATCTAAAAAAAAAAATCTTTGCTCTTAAAAACGGAAATGTGGGGCCCGGCGGCGTGGCCTAGCTGCTAAAGTCCTCGCCTTGAACGCGCCCCGGGATCCCATATGGGCGCCGGTTCTAATCCCGGCAGCTCCACTTCCCATCCAGCTCCCGGCTTGTGGCCTGGGAAAGCAGTCGAGGACGGCCCAAAGCTTTGGGACCCTGCACCCGCGTGGGAGACCTGGAAGAGGTTCCTGGTTCCCTGCATCGGATCGGCGCGTACCGGCCAGTTGCGGCCACTTGGGGAGTGAAACATCGGATGGAAGATCTTCCTCTCTGTCTCTCCTCCTCTCTGTATATCCGGCTTTCCAATTACAATAAAATCTTTAAAACAAAACAAAAAAAAAACCGGAAATGTGCAACAGCCAGGAAGTTCTCTTGCTGTTTCACTTTTATAATTTCTCCACTTCTCATATTTTTGCAACCACAGCAACCTAAATATCAAAGAACGTCAGCCTCCAAGGAGGAAAGGCAAGACACGGCTTTGTTCTTAGCCAGCGGAAAGCAGGCTGACTTAACCCCCACAGCTGCTGAAAACTCAGGCATTTCTATTTCAGCAGCTTTCAATGATCCAAAGAATAACAGAAGCCAATTGGCATCCTTCTTTTGCAACAATTCTAAATTTCCCAAATGCTATTGGTTTGGGAAATTCCCAGGCGCCGTGGGAGGACACCAACCATCTTGTATGTCCCTCTCTGCAGCTCCATGCCAGCCATGTTCCCTGCATCCTGCTTCAACAGCATCATTCGTATCTGGTTCACCGTCTTTGAGATACACAATTGTGTAAAAAAAAAAAAAACAGTCAAGTTAGGAAAAATCTGTAAAGTATGCTTTCGACAGGCCAGGCACAATAGCTCAACAGATAACTCCTCACCTTGGAAGCTCCAGGATTATGGATGGGTACCAGTTCGTGTCCCTGCTGCTCTACTTCCCATCCAGATCCCTGCCTGTGACCTGGAAAAGCACTAGAGGATGGCCCAAAGCCTTAGGGCCCTGCACTTGCTTGGGACACCTGGAAGAAGCTCCTGGTTCCTGGCTTGGGATTGGCTCAGCGAGGACCCTAGCTGCAAGGCTACCATACCAGGCCCATTTCTTATGACTTTTTAAAAATATTTGTTTATTCAAAATTTGAAAGTTAGAGAGAGGAGGAGACAGAGAGAGAATCTTCTCTCTCCCCAAACTGCCACAATGACTGGGGTTGGATCAATTCCATGCCAGAAACCAGGAGTCTCTTTCCAGTCTCCCATGTGGGTGCAGGGCCCTAAACAATGGGGCCCATTCTCTACTGCTTTCCCAGACCATTAGTAGTAGCCTGGATTGAAAGTGGAGCACCTAGGATTAGAACCAGTGTCCATATGGAATGTTGGTGCTACAGGCTGCAGTCTTATGTGCTGTGCCACAGCCCTGGCTCTATAACTAATTTATTTAATTTTCTTAAGATAACGTTGCAGAATAATCAGGATGACTTGAGCTTTGGTTGCATGATGTGGGCGACTGTTCTGCAAGAATAGTGATCCTGTGAGATCCGCAGGTTCCAGGACCCCTGTCTTCCTCCTCCTGCATACCAAAATCCATGGACACTCAAGTCCCTTAGATAAAAAAGCGTATAGTACTTGCATATCTTCCTGCTTACTTTAAATCACAACTAGATCACATCTGATATTCAATGTAAGTGCTCTTACACTGTGATACTGTGTGTTACATACAGAAGGATAAGGAAACTACACATGTTCAGCACAGATGCAATTGTTTCCCTAGGATTTTAAGTCCGCAGCTGAGTGTATATGCAGACCCAAGCCCACAGATAAGAAGGGCTAACCTTCTATCTGTCTGTGGTTTCCATTTTTCCTCCCCAACTACTCATTTTGAGCATTCTTTCAAGTTGAATTGAGTACGCCCAGCCATTTAGCATTACTCGCGGTTCCCACTCCTCGTTTGATTCTGTAGTTTATAAGCTAGCATCTTAGGAGGTTATTTCAATGATTCTTGTTCTTACAGTTCTGCCATTCCATCTCCACTGAGATCATCTATTGAGTTAGTGTTTGAGACTCCTGGAGGTCGAGCTGGACGTCTGCAAACATTCTGCCAGAATGTCTGCGTTTGAGTCTCCATTGCGCTTCTGCTCCAGCTTCCTGCTCACGTTCACCTTGGAGGCATGGTTCAAGCACCTTGGTTCCCAAAAGATGCAGTTCTAGGCTCCTAGCTTTGGCCTAATCCAGCTCTAGCTGTTGCAGATACCTGGAGAGTAAATCATCAAACGGGACATTCTCTCTCTGCCTCTCTGTATCTCAAATAAATAATACATAAAAATGTTTTAAAGCTCTTGAGACAATAGAGAGATGTCATGGATGTGACTAAAAGTGGATAATAATAAACATTTCATGAAGGATACAGGTACTGTTCATTAAGAAGCAGTGAGGGGTCAGTGTTGTAACACAGGTGGTACAGTGCCACTCGTGTGGTTGGCATTCCCTGTGCACCTGGGAAGGCAGCGGGTGCTAACCCAAGTGCCAGGACCCGGGGGACGGCAGTGTGAGATCCAGGCGCAGTTTCTAGCCCTTTCTGCAGCTTGACCTAGAGCCGGCTTTTGAGATCATTACAAGAGTAAAATAGCAAAGAAGATCGCCCTGTCTTCCCTCTCTCTGACACTGCCTTTCAAGCAAATAAACAAATCGTTCTTTTAAAAGTGAGCTTAGCGGCTAAAGTCCTTGCCTTGAACGCGCCCCGGGATCCCATATGGGCGCCGGTTCTAATCCCGGCAGCTCCACTTCCCATCCAGCTCCCTGCTTGTGGCCTGGGAAAGCAGTGGAGGACAGCCTAAAGCTTTGGGACTCTACACCCGTGTGGGAGACCTGGAAGAGGTTTCTGGCTCCTGGCTTCGGCCGTTGCACTCACTTGGGGAGTGAATCATCGGAAGGAAGGAAAAAAAAAATAAAAGTGAGCTTTATGTGTTAGAGCCAATTCGAAGGGGTGATTAACAGTCCCGTTATTAGGCTTTCTATGCCTTGAAAGCAGGAAAGAGTGTGGGAGTATAACATACCCCCTTTAATCTAGAATCAAGTCTGTTAAGTATTACCAGGTGTCTTTGTGTGTTCACTGAGATGTTCTTAATGTTCGGCACAATTGACAAGCATGTCAAAATCTGTACTGTTTAAACCTGATTCAACACAGGTATTCATCCTGTAAGAGGAGAACAAAACCTACAACTACACTCAAGTTTATGGAACAGAAACAGTCAACTCACTGGTTGTTTCTGGGATTACATTCTCAAGTTCACTGGCTCAATTAACTTCAACTTTGGTTTTTCTTTCAAATTCTACATGGGTCAACAGTCCTGTGTGATGACATGATGACCAAGGGATTCAGAGCAGACCATCCAAGACCAACAGGTACACCAGGCAGAAGCCGGTGCCTTGCTAGCAATTCAAGCTCCCTGGAAGCCCAACAGCTTGCCCAAGGCCCCCAGGCAGCAGGGTGAGAATCTCCTGTACTGGATCTGCCCTTACTGCTCTACAGGCTGTTGATTGAGCCCGTTGTCTGCATTCTGGGTCTGGGGTCATTGTTCCTTCATGAAGAGGTAACAGAGGGCACCCAGCGCAGTAGCCTAGCAGCTAAAGTCCTCGCCTTGAATGCGCCTGGATCCCATGTGGGCGCCGGTTCTAATTCCAGTAGCCCGGCTTCCCTTCCAACTCCCTGCTTGTAGCCTGAGAAAACAGTCGAGGACAGCCCAAACCCTTGGGACCCTACACCCATGTGGGAGACCCAGAGGAAGCTGCAGGATCCTGGCTTCAGATCAGCGCAGCTCCAGCCTTGTGGCCGCTTGGGGAAAATCTTCCTCTCTGTATATGTGACTTACCAATAATAAAAAAGGGGGGGTGAGGGACTTGGGGGTGATAAAAAAAAAAAGGAGATAACAGGGAAGCAAATTCCAAATTTTAATATAAACATTCCCCTCAGTTAAAAAGGACACAGACAAGGGGGAACTGGCTGTGGAATTAAAGTCAGTGTATTCTTCCCTGTTATCAGAACAAAGCCTTGAAATCTGGTTCAAGGAGACTAAAACATGACATTTAAATGAGACGCGATGTTTACGGAGTCTGAAACGAAAGGATTTCTGTTCGCTCCTCCTGGGATCCAGGGGCTTCCAGCTAACCAGGGGCTAAGGAAAGCTGGGACTGACTTTGGAAACACACAGCAGTCTCATGGGACTGCAGTCGGCCACAGAAGTCCTAAATTGGCTCACCTGGGGAAGTGCGAATACGGCTGGTCACCAGACTCCCTCTGTCTTCCAGATGTGCAGACTTGGAAAAGATCCAGAACCTTCCAGATCCTTCAAGAATGGTTCCTTTCAGCTAAGAGTCTTGCCAAAAGATCTTCCAAACCTTATGGAGTTTGCACAAAATGTTGACTGACCTGTTAGGGATTGTTAGCTGAGATATTCAGGCATGCATCAGTTTTCAAATGCTCATTTGTAAAAACAAAGCTAACAAATGGATGGAACAAGGTCGCTAAAAACCAGTCATCCAGATGATAGCAAACAACTCCAGGAGTTAGCCATCTACCTGCAGGACTAAACAAAAGGAGTGCTTTAATGAAGGCCTGCTTTGCATAGTAATGTCCCTGTTAGGTATTTATATTCACAAAGTGTGGGGAGAAGCCGGCCCCCACGCGTATGAGGAGCCGCAAGATGGCGGCTGGCCGGGGGCCAGGAGGCGGGACTTGTCCCAGGCAGGAAGTCGCAGAGATACGCTAATGCCACCCCGCCCCCCGCGATTGCTGGCCTATCAGATAGCGCCCCGTGGACCCACGGGGAGGAGTGATTGGTGGAGAACTGAATATCTAAAGCAGCCCATTTTCGGCAATAAGCCCTTTTGTTCGCCCTTTTTTCGTTCGGCTTTTTCCTTTGCCTCCCCTTTTTGTGGTTCGCCTGCCTCTTCTGGTTCATCTCTCTCCTTTCTGTTCGGCTTTTCGTTCCTTCCTTTGTGTGTGTGTTCGTTCGTGTGTGTGTGTGTGTGTGTGTGTGTGCCGGTCGCGGTGGCGGTTCCTGTTTTTTTCAGGCCCTGGAGGTTCCTCGTCATTTTAGTGTCGCTGCAGGGCGGCGACAATAAAAATCTGAGATTGATCTGAGAATGAGTAAATTAAAGAGATTAAATGGTATAAACATTCACAAATATACTTTAAAAGTAAGTATGTGGGTTTTTAAAAAAGATTTATTTTTATGGAAAGGCAGATTTTTATTTTCTTTTATTATTATTATTATCATTTTATGGTACAGTTTCATAGGCCCTGGAATTTCCCTTATCCCCTAAGGCAGATTTAGAGAGAGAGGGAGATACGGAGAGAAAGATCCCCAATCTTTTGGTCCACTCCCCAAGTGGTGACAATGGCCCAAAATGAATTAATCCAAAGCCAGGAGCCTCCTTCAGGTCTCCCACATGTGTGCAGGTTCCCAAGGCTTTGGGCCATCCTCAACTACTTTCCCAGGCTACAACCAGGGAGCTGGATGGGAAGTGGAGCAGCTGGGACACGAACTGGCACCGATATGGGATCCTGGAGCTTCCAGGACAAGGATTTAGTCACTAAGCCATTGCACTGGTTCCCAGTAAGTATGTTAAAAGGGTTTCTCTAGGGGCTGGCATGGTGGTTCAACAGGCTAATCCTCTACCCTACTCGCATTGGCATCTCATTTGAGCACAGTTCTTGTCCTGTCTGCTCCCTTCTGAATGTTGAGCTCCAGGCTACCAGCTTCAGGCTGGCCTAGCCATGGACAGTAAGGACATGTGGGGAGTGAACACAGATAGGTGCTGTCTACCGTCTATCTCTCTACTTCCCAAATGAAAACATACAACCCCTTGAATCAATAATCACATCTGTTAAACTCTTACCAAGCGTTCCTCAATTTTCAATGAGGTTGTCTTTAATTTTTCATGTGAGCGATAGTCACACATCAAGCTGTATTATAAAAGAAGTGGGAGGCAGGACCAGCTGACCCATATACCTGGTTCACTCCCCAATGTCCACAATGGACAGAGCAGAGTCAAGCAGAAGCCAGAAGGCAGGAGCACAGCCTAGTCTCCCACCTGGGTGGCCGAATCCATGAACCTGACCTTTCAGTGCAACCTCCCAGGGGCTGCATTAGCAGGGGGTTGGAGCCAGGATCGGGAGCAGATTGTTGAAGCCAGGTAATCCACTGTGGGAGAGGAGCATCTTAGCTAGTGACTTAAACCCTGGGCTAAGCACCTGCCCCAAGAAGGCAAAATCACATCCCATTCCTCTTAGTATTTTCATCTACGAATGAAGTTGTTTGCATCAATTTCCCTTAGCCACAATTTCCTGACCTTGGTGAAAAGAATGTTAACTTTCTTCTGATATAGGGAAAATATCTCTCACATGGAAATTTTATCTCCTGTTTTAAGAAAAAGAAAGAAGGTCGGAATGTGTGTGGGGGGGTTGTTTATTTTATTTACATCTGCTGTTTTTCAAATTCCTTTAATTCAAATGCCAGTACAGCATACTTTGGGGTGTTGTATACTGACCTCCTTTGAAATCAAATGTAGGCAAATGCATGTTTAGCAATGAATTTTTGATATTTTACTCTGTTTTGAAATGACCTAGGGAACTAATGAATATTTGTTATGTAATTTTACTTAGTATGATTTTAAGAGTATAAATTACCGAAAAGTTTTGGGAAAGTATTAAAATATTTTAAGTAGAAAGTTACACAAAATAATTACTATTGAAAGACTTATTGATAAACTTTTATCTTACATATATTTAATTCATCCATTTTTAATGATTATGCTTGGATTGCTCATGAAAACTCAGGGGACATTAAACAGCTACCATTATCTTTGGCTATTTTTCTGACAAGTTTTGTAACATGGAGATAACATGAGGTTATTTCGATAGCAAGGCAAGGTAGAAACAGTTGGGTCTGAGCTTTATTTCATGCTGACCACTCCAAAGCCATGTCCAGCGTTTTTTAGCTTTTCATCTTATTACTGAAGACCACTCAGTTCTCAGTGCTGCCCCCGTGAGGCTCCAGTCAAGATTGCCGGCAGCGATGCGCTGGAGAGTCAGGCATGACAGCCAAGCTAAGGAAGGACGCGCTTTAATCTGTACCACAAGGAGGGAATGATTCTTCATATTAGTACAGGGTCTGTAAGCCTTCACCTCATACTCGCATTCGATGGAGGCACAAGCTGCCAAGAACACATATGTAAGGTAAACTGCTCAAGTTCAAAGTTGAACTGAGTTGCAATGTCACCTTTAGGCATTTATCTTGGTTGTGCTGCAAAGCAAAAAATATCTAGAATTATAAGTACAAGTTGTGTGTGGGTGGAAAAGCAAAGTTTACCATAGAATTCAACGAACAGGGGCCGGTGTTGTGGTGCAGTGACTTAAGCTGCTGCTTGCAATGCCAGCAAGCCATATCAGCACTAGTTTGAGTCCTGGTTGCTCCACTTCTAACTCAATTCCCCGCCAACATACGTGGAAAGGCAACGGAAGATTTCTCAAGTGCTTGGGTTCCTTCCACTCTTGTGGGAGACCCAGATGGAGTCCCAGGCTCCAACCCCAGTCATTGTAACCACTTGGGTAGTGAGTCAGTGGATACAAGATGTCTCTCCTGCTTTCAAATAAAGATTTTTCTTTTAACTCGATTTACCAATATTGAGTATCTATATTTGTGCTTTCATAAGCACATTCGTGGAGATCAAGACCTGGAAATAAGAAATGGCAGTAAGTTTATACACACCAGTCCTTGGATGCCGCATGGCCGTCTCTTATGTCAGTACAAGTCCAGCTGCCCTAAACAAGCACTGTCGTGAAAGTCAGTATGTAAAGAAAGCTTTTTCTTTTCTTTTGGCTCTTAGGAAGCAGTGTTAGATGGATTGCTTGCCCTGCTCTGCCAAGCTTCTGCTAGTGAGCTGGATGTTTGACACAGCTGATGGGTTGCAGCTTGGAATGTCCGCATGCCTCATCAGAATGCCTGGTTTGAATCCTTGACGCTCCACTTCGACCCAGCGTCCATCTAATGTGCATCCTAGGAGGCCACAGATGATGTGCGCAGGTCCCTGCCGCCATGTGGGGAGACCTGGATGGAGTTTTGGGCCCCTGCTTTCTGTCTGACCTCGCCCTGGCTGCTGCAGATGTTTGGGGAGTGAAGTAGGGGATAGAAGATCTCCCTTTCTCTCCTTCTCTCCGTGCCTTTCAAATAGCATGGGAAAAGATATTCTTACAGCAAATCATAACTAGAATTCCTTACAGAAGTGAACTTAATAAGGCTTAACTGGGAACAGCACGTTTTTGTGGGTCTCTGTGTTCATACAAAAAAAACAATGTTAATAATGAACACTTAGACGGCACGGAATGTAGGGCAGACAGGGTTTTAAGCACTGTATATACCCAGAGAACGGCTAAAATCATCTCCAGTCTACAGATGAGGAAACTAAGCTACAGGGATACGGCCAGGGCTCGATGTGTCAGCCCAGCTAAGGGGAGCCGCACGGGCAGAGTGAGCAGACACTGCTGCACCTTTGACGATCAAGCCCCGAGTCAGGGACGTCTCTGCTGCTGCTCGCTAGCGCCTCTGCTCTTCGTATTCCATTTCGCATCCCAACAGGAAATGAACTACTCTACCTGGGAAATTATGTGGCCCAAAAATACTGTTGTGTCAGTTCTAGGAAACAGGATCTCATGGCAGATAGTCCCATGTGAGCTGGACCAGTCTCTCTTCTAAATATTTGTTGGGAAAATTTGGTTGGCTGAGAACAACATATCACCATTATGTTTGCTTATCGCCCCCTCGTTGGGTATTCTTCAATGCTCTGGACTTTGAATTCAAACCCCTGAATGGCCCTCCTCAATCTCAGGCACAGAAAACACACTCAGGAGCCTTTGTGGATGTTTGGCCAACATGGCAGGTGGGTGGGAGGAGGCTCGGAGTGGAGCGAACCAGCACAATGTGGGTTACCTCTAGCTCACCAAGCTGGAGCTGGAGCTGGGACGAGGTGGGTAAGGCAGAAAATGATTCCCACTCATAGTAGCAGGGTAAACAGAATCTGAGTGTGTGTGTTACTTGTTCCTGCTGCTGCTGAGTTGGCATTTGGGATGCCTTGGTACTACCACCAGCTTCACAACGGGGAGGACTAAGCAGACAGCCGCCTCGGGCTGTAGGGCTCCTTGCTCTGCTTCAGGACTGTCACTTCTGATTCACAAGCTTTCCCACAACCGGAGCTTATTCACTTACACTAATGGACCCCCAGTCGCCACGTCACTCCATGCTGCATCTCTTTGCTTTGTCACCTTGCTTTAGATAGATTGCTGAAATGCTCCTTTACAGCCAGGAACTTGCTCTACCAGAGGGGGAGGGGGTGGGAAACCTGGCTTAAAGTCAGGCAGGTAACTGGTTTTTCTTAATCTAGGAATCTGGGATTCTGGAAAGGTAGGTTACCATGCGTTATGTGTCTGGAAGAGGGTGGTTGCCAGTCAGAACCTCTGGGGCTTTGCGGCTTTGCAGGACAAAGCACATTCCATACCTCACTACCTGGTGTTCTCAGGCTGCAGCCACACCAGTAACCAAGTCCTGCTGATGATGGAGTTAATGACAACTGGCAGAGGCCTTAGCAACCTCTAGTACATGTTATGCATTCAGAACCAGAAGGATAAAGTAAGTATTCTTAAAGTGCTCTTTAAATATTGAAATAAAAGACACTGTATGGGTAGCAATCATTTCCCAGCAGCTCCACTTCCCATCCAGCTCCCAGCTTGTGGCCTGGGAAAGCAGTGGAGGATGACCCAAAGCCTTGGGACCCTGTACCCACATGGGAGACCCTAAAGAAGCTCCTGACTCCTGGCTTCAGATTGGCTCACTCTGGCTGTTGTGGCCACTTAGGGAGTGAACCAGCACATGAAAGATCTTTCGGTCTCTCCTTCTCTCTGTAACTGTGCCTTTCAGATAAAAATAAATCTTTAAAAAAAAAAAAAAAGGAAAACGCATGCACTATAATGCTTTAGATTACACTGTGTTTTTTTTGTTTTTTTTTTTCTTAATTATTTTTATTGGAAAGGCAGATATACAGAGAGGAGGAAAGACAGAGAGGAAGATCTTCCATCCAATGGTTCACTCCCCATGTGAGTGCAATGGCCGGAGCTGAGCCAATCCGAAGCCAGGAGCCAGGAACCTCCTCCGGGTCTCCCACATGGGTGCAGGGTCCCAAGGTTTTGGGCCATCCTCGACTGCTGTCCCAGGCCACAAGCAGGGAGCTGGATGGGAAGCAGAGCCGCCGGGATTAGAACCGGCGACCATATGGAATCCTGGCGCATGCAAGGCAAGGACCTTAACCACTATGCTATCGCGCCAGGCCCTACACTGTAATGTTTAGATGACAACTCAAACAGGCTTTTTACTTAATTGATTTGTATTTATTTCAGAGGCAGAGATACAGATCTCCCACCTTCGCACTCACTTCCCAAATGCCTGCAGGGATCAGGGCTGGGCCAGGATGAAGCTAACAACCAGAAATACCAACGGGGCCTCCTACACAGGCGGGTCCTCTCAGCTGCCTGCCCATCCGGGGTGTGTATTAGCAAGCTGGACCAAAAGCAGAACTTGGTTCCAGGCACGCTGTCTGCACCACAAGGTCTGCCCCTTCGTATTTTCTTCCTTTTTGCTTTTTTTTTTTTTTAAGAAGATCTTTCACTCATTTTATATGAAATATATACTTACTGCCAACTTACTACATGTTAATTTCTGTGCTGGGAGTGACAGAACTAACACAGCATCATGAGCTAAAGGAACACACAAAAATCAACTGTAAACAGGTCCTTAACAGTTTAATACAAAACATCTACAGGATAAAAGGGTACCTGTGCCCATTCTGTTGAGCATCAAAGCCAACTGCAGTTGAAATCCATTAAGTGGAGGTCCCTTCGATGCAGACCTTTGAAACCTGACAAGAATACATGGGGAAGGCCCTTCTGGAAAATAAATTCACTGGGCCCAGGGGGTCCATGAAAAGCAATGCTTCAGCTTGGATTTCCATCCCAATAATCACTTCAGAAAATGAAGTGTCCGTGCCAAGATGTGGCAGGAAACCCACAGCCTTGGAAGTGTTTCTACTATCTATACTTACAGTCACGGTGAGTGCTTTATTTCAAAGTGGGGGATTAGGGCACCAAATGATTTAAATTCAGAAGGGATCCATCAAACAGAACTGACTGTGGCCAGACTAAAACAAAACAATTTTCCCTCAATGTCAGACAGTGAGAAAAAGATATGAATGGCATCCATAAATAGGCCAGCTTCTCTAAATGAGCCAAGCAAATCCCACCCCAAGAGAGGCAGGAATACTGTAACTAGGTTACTCTGCTATTGAAGTGTAAGTGTGTGTGTATGTGTGTGTGTGAGAGTATGCGTCTATCTTGTGGAGCATGGAATAGCTTCTTTCATCCTATGTCCAAATGAATCTTTCCTGTTGCCTCAACCTGATTTCTAGCAGTTTCTTTGAAAATACTCTGTGGATCTCACTGCAACACAAAAGGAGAAGCAAAACTTTTTAAGCCACTGTAAATGCAGGGTCATCAGTCATTCTAAGCTTTATCTACTCTCTTCTCAAGGAATCTAATCAATTCCCTTAAACAACCCCAAATAATTAATTTCCTGTCAAGAGAATATTACTACTAAAAACATCAAGTTTTCCAATTTACCATTTTTACTCGTACCTACTTCAAAAGCTATCCTCCTGAAAGCGCTGCATTAATGCACAGTGCCTGTCTCCTGTGGCAGCATGCTCTTCACTACCTGGAAGAATTAAACCCCATGGATCATAGTCAAGTCTGTGAAACATTACAGCATCACTCCGCTGTTCAACAAAGAAATAAATTAACCTTATCAAACATCCTGAACTGTTTCACCAGACTCGCTCAAAACTCCAATAAAGGATTGTAGTTTTAAATCAACATTTTGGAAATGTTTTCAATTGTTTTATAATAATTAATGGATCATCCAGAAATTACATAATTATAAGCATCAAATATTTTCCAATATATATTATGTATATACATTTATTTGGGAACCCTCAAGAACATTGTGATACAGGACACAACAAATGAGCAAGAGAAATAAACAGCTATTTCACTAGAGAAGAAATACAGATAGCAAAGGAGCCCATGAAAAACACACTCGGGATGTCATCACTTGCAAGCAACACAAAGGGGAAATCACAGTGAGATATGAAACTGAGGACAGCGGTGCCAAGTGGGGATGCCAAACAGGAGCTCTCACAGGCCATGGCAGTGAGGGTGCAAGCAGTCCAGGCCTTTCGGACAACTGTCTGAAATTGCCTATCGCCACTTACCGTATGGCACAGCAAACCTACTGTTAGTTGCTGATCCAACAGCAAACAAAACTCACACTCAGGCCCATGCAAAGACCTGAATGTGACAGCCTGCAGCTTTCATATTCTCCAAACAATGGAAACATAATAACGGAGAACAACTGGTCAATGGCTAACAGACAGGGATCTATTCAAAGCATGGCGGCTGTAAAGCTACGCATTCCCAACATTCCCAGAATTGTACACACACAAAAAAGATCAATATTTTGTATGGAAGCTATAGCTCAATATAGCCCAATACATTTTGACTTTTTAGTTAGGATTTCTTAAAGCAGAAGTCAAAGGACATACAATTTAGTACCTAAGGGATGAACAAATTTTACTACATCCTAACCTTTGTAAAAATGGAGTTATGCCTTAAACCACTACATTTAATGAAAGATACCAGCAAGGTCTCTGGCTGTTTACCGATGTCACCTTGGCCTTGCTAAGCCAAGATGAGTACGCACAGCACAGCGTGGGACCCTCTGACATGGTAAATACGAATTCCCCAAAGAGTAGATACGAATTCCGCAAAAGGATTTGAGGCTCCAGAAACCGTCATGACACAGGGAGCCCCTGGTCTTCCTGGCCCCACGGGAGGCAGCCGTGAAAGGGGATGGAGAGGAGGAAACCTCGGCAGCTTTCCTTGGGAAGGGATAGGTATGGAGGAAACAAGGCGACAGTCTGAAACCCCAGAAACCCGTGCAGGTGTCTTGCCTGAGGATGGGGTCGCCACTGCGGGACAGCACGGCTGCTGATGACGACCATCCCGACAGTGACACCAAGTGGCAAAGCAAAGCAAGTGCAATCGTGTACTCGGAAGGTCCCTGGAGGCCCTGCCTGGATCAGGGAAGCAGAACTTAGCTTCCTGAGGATTGCTTTGACAACTCCAGAAATGGAGCCAGATTCCCAAGGGAAGACGCTTCACTTGTATTCGTAGTCCAGGAATGTTCCCATTTGGGGCAGAGCAGGAGCATGAAAGCCAGGGATTATCAGAGAACGAGATGAAGTGAGTTTACCAAATCTCATACATCATTGCTCTAACTGCATAACGTAAATCTGCAGCGGTAGCAGAGGATGAAGGACGCAAGAGGTGTGCAGAAAGCACCAGAACTCACCCTAGCATCTCAGCACATTCCCCTAGGATCATGTTTCAGTGGAGATTCATGGCACACAGCGACTGCTTTTACAGGTTATGCCCGCACAAGTGGCCACGAGAGCTGAAAGGTGGCGAGCCTGAGCAGTCAAGAGGGCTGCGACACGGACACAACTCAAGTCGGGTCCCTGGTGAGTACACACACGATTTATGCTAAAATGACATGGCAGTTCATCCATCCAGCTTTTCCTGCAAATATTAGTTGCAATGTACATGTAAGAGTACAGCACGGCACACGTACACAGCCAACAGCATTATTACTGCGCTGCCTAGGTAGGACTCTGGAGTTGGCAATCACCAGAAAGACTGGTGCAGAGACCAAGGGGTGAATGAACAAAATCAGGAATGGTCAATTCTAGGGAAATATTCTTCCTGAATGAATTTAAATATCATCTCCTGCGAGAAGCCACTTTACTGTCTAGCTGCTCTCTCTCTCAAGCTCTTAGAGCCAGAAGGCTTGTGCTTGGATCTTGGCTCTCTTCGTGTCTTTGAACAACTCACACAAGCGCTCCTCAGCTTCCACTGCCATAAAATGGCACTCAACACGAAATCCTACCGAAAAGACCAGGATCAGGGTTTAGCTTGAAATTAAAAAATAGTTGTGCAATTTTAAGATTCACCCTCTCCCCGCAAAAAATGCAAAGTTAAGACACGTACCTTACACGCTGATGGAATGAATATTAGCAGGTTGAAAGTGTTTTGGAAAACTGACAGTATTACATCAAGGAAGGAAAAAAAAAGTTGATTATAAGTTTTTTTATTAAAAAATAAAATTATAAACAAAATACAGAAAAATATTAACACCTGTGATAACAAGAAAATGACTTAATATTTAGGGCAACTTGTCCTGCGGGGAAGAAAATGATTTTTATAATTTTATTGTGCGAAGGAGGAATGTTCATTTTTATAGCTCATTTACAACAGGCATTTGGCATTGACAGAAAAAGCATTTCTGTGTGCACACTCAACAACTTGCAGCATATTTACATTCAAGTTCTATCTCCAGGTCCTATGCCAATACAATCTAACCACTGAAAAATCCTCAGATTCTTACCAGCACGCTGTTCGTTTGGGAGTTTAACATAATTTTATTAGAAAATTATTTTACACTCCTGTACTTTTATTTCTTCAAGAAAACTTGTTGACGTTTGCTTCGCAGTTTAAGCAACTATCATCTTCTGGACAAATTAAACATTAACTCGGATGTGACCACAATGAAATCATACGTTCCCTCCTTCCTAGTCAATAAAAGGACTCCAGCTCTGAAAAATCGCTTTCTCTTTTATTGTACTCAGGATGTCTTAGGGATGTTAACTGCAGAGTTTTAGCTTCTTTGTAAACAACGCCACATGTACTGTCCCCTCAGTTGTTACCAAATTCTCATGAGAACAAAACACATTAGCAAACCGACAGTGGTTTTCTGAAACCTCTTCACAACTGTTCCCACACTTCTTATCAGACTATCTACTAATTAGCAAGGCTTGAATTGATTTTTCCAAATTATACTAGGATCATTCTTTCGTTTCCTGACAATCTTTACATTTTAAATTATGATTTTATTAAAATCAGAATAAATTACTAGTAACTTCCGACATCTTTGTTACAGTTCTTTTAGAAATGTATGTTACTTCGAGCCAGGTCAGGATTCCATGGAGCCCATCTAAGAATTAGGACATTCTCAGGCCTCCAAGAGATTCCAGACAGATCGCATCTATTCATTAAGTGTCTGTTCTTTCTTAATCGCCTCAAATTAAACTCAAACTTTAAAAAAACGTGTAGATACTAAGGATAGAACAGTGGAGAGCGATGAGTTTCACTTAGTTCAGCTCATTCCTTCTAATTTTCTTCAGGTTGTAACTTCTCCTCCAGTGCATAATGGCGGGCAGTTGGCAGTGGACTGCTGAGTGGGTATCACTTCCAAGGCAGATTCACGAACGAAAACCACTGCGTCCCCACTCACATTTATGAGACACTGTGCCTGGAAGAACAGCCAATAAGACAGGGTCAGTTACAGTCCGCTACGCGTTCACACTCACATTTATGAGACACTGTGCCTGGAAGAACAGCCAATAAGGCAGGGTCAGTTACAGTCCGCTACGCGTTCACACTTCTGTTAAACAAGGGACGGTACTGCAGAGTGGAAAGCGCACAAGCGTACAAATCATGAGGAAAACACAGCAACCCAATCTAAAAAACAAAATGAAAAAAGGATGAAAAAGGGAACTTATGGGAAAGCAAATGCAAAAGCCCCGAAAGCTCATATGAAAAATACTGAAGTGTACTATTAATCAGAGAAAATGCATTAAAATGACATTAAGAGACCACATTTCACATATTATGGCAAAAAAAAAAATAAAGCTGGCAGGAAGTGCTGACGAAGAACAGGGCAAAAGCAGCACCACGTGTCACTGCTATGGAAGTGTAGCCATGTCGGGAGACATCTTGGCAATATTGCAAAAAAGCAAAGAAAGCGTGCATTCTGTTATCCACCCACATGTGAATATGTGGAAGTAGTGGCTTCAAATGATTTATAGGAACATGAAATTAAAAGAAAACTTCATTTCTGAACATCAATATATTCAAGCTGAAGCTAGCCACTTTCACTTTTGTAAGCAATGACACCAGCCACTTAGTTCAGCTCTACAGAATTAAGGGTTCTAGAAATTTCACTCTATCAATGCAGTCATTTTTACATTCTTAGCTGCAGAAAAGTAAATGTCATGGGCATTCAGGTCGTTTCAAGTATTTTTCTATTTTAAATACACTGCAGTAAACAGTCATGTGTTAATACTTATTTTATATGTGTCCAATATTCTTTAAGCCACACACATGAAGGTCATTCACAAGGTCCTTGGGAACTATATTATGATAAAAACTATTCATGGATTTCAAAACAATTTTGTGCCGAAATAAGCTTATCCTTTAATTCCACTTTTCTAGGAGCTTTTAGAAGCTCCTTCCAATAGCCTATAGAAAGCTTCGCCTGACACAATGACTGCACATAAGCAGTGATAACAAACTGACAATGTTGACGCCGGACAGAGAGAGAGGAGTGCCAGTGGGAAGGTCAACAGAATCGGAACCAAAGAGGGGAGGGGCAATACTGAAGCTTTTCTAGTTATAACCTTGGAATATACATGGCAACTATGTGGGTCTCAATTTTCTCATTTACAAAGATGGAGTTAGTTATCAATGCTTCATAAATACCAGAAAAAAGAAAAAGCACAGTTCATTTGGAGACCAGTTCAACACATCCACAGTCTGGTATATGCATATTGGAAGAGGAAGAAGCAAGAAATGAGCCCGAAAAAGTAGGAAAATGGCCAATCCATGGAAGAATTGGTTTGACATATTACATTTTATCCAGTCATCCCTATGCCTATGTATTCTGTACCATGGAATATAACAATGAAAAAAAATTTGTTTTAAAGTTACTATCCTGTAAGAAGCCATTAAGGACTTTCGGAGATTTTAAGATGATAGGGACAATTTTTTAGAGTACTTACTATCAATCAGGTATGCACAAATTACATGTATTAACTCATGTCCAACTGTTCCTCCCATAGTATAGATGAGGAAACCGAAGCAGAGATAAATTGATTTTTGAGGCACCTGTTAGACTTCTAATTAAATTAATGAACAAAACACATAAATCTAACACCAAGGAAACTCTAAATCTACCAGTTGTAATTTCAAATACAAAATAATTAAGAAAAAACATCTGTTTAGCAAAATAAGAAAAATCCTATTATACCAAATAAAGCCAATATAAGGTTGCCTGCTGAGCAAGATTAATTCCAAGCTGCTCATTTTACAACTAGATTATATCAAATTGTTTATAGTAAGTAACATTGATCAGGAAGTGGCACTGTGCCACCGCCTGCCTGTGCACAGGCACCACTCTGCCTCTCTGCTTGCCTCCCTCCTCTCTGACTGCTCCTTTCTGGCTCACCCTTCTTGGAGTACCCTTTCTGCTAACTCGACACAACCTTCATGGCTGCAATTCTGGTCAATAAACTGGTCCTATATCAGGAACTGTAGCTCAGAAATCTCTCTGACTCTACCTCTGCTCTATCGGACATCCGCCCAGGTTTCACAGGTCTCCTTCCCTGCCTACCTTGCCCTCAACATTAAACTCATCAGAAAGTTGTCTTCTAGTCTCGTGAACTCACTTTTTCTTCAACACCCACTAGTGAAGGATAATGTGACATAAGGAACAACAATGTACAAATTATCACAGAAAACTAAAAGGAGTTCAGTAAAAGAAACACCATTCTGAAAAAACGGATTCAATAGATTCAATACATTTCAGTGGGGAGCTGGTGTAAGTCCCGGATGTTGAGCAGCTGTTAACTCATCTGGGAAGACAGTGCAGGATGCCTGAGGACCTGGGCCCTTGCCTCTTCTCTGAGACACCCAGATGGCGTGCCTGGTACCTGGCCTGGCCCAATCCAGTAGCTACACACATTTAGGACAATAAACCAGCAGAAGCTACCATCCACTGACTTTCTAATAACTAACTAAATACATACACCTTTTGCAAACCTGATGAAAGGACCTGCATGGGACAGAGTAGCCTAGGAAGGCTTCTGCCTGTGGCACAGCATCCCTTCTGGGATGTCCCACCTGTGTCACTTCCAATCCAACTCCTTGCGTATGGCCTGCAGGGCAGCACAGGATGGCTCAAGTCCTTGGGTCCCTGCACCCACACAGAAGACCCTGAGGAAACTCCTGGCTTCTAAATGACTCAATTCTGACTCCACTGTGACTAATTGGGGAGTGAACCAGAAGATGGAAGATCTTTCTGTGTGTGTTTCTCCCTCTTTATAATTCTGCCTTTCAAATAAAAAATAAATCTTAAAAAAAAAAAAAAAAGAGCCCAGCACAGTAGTCCAACAGCTAAAGTCTCGCCTTGAACACACCAGGACCCGTATGGGCACTGGTTTTAATCCCGGTGGCCCCACTTCCCATCCAACTCCCTGTTTGTGGCCCGGGAAAGCAGTCAAGGACGGCCCAAGGCCTTGGAACCCTGCATCTGCATGGGAGACCCTGAGGAGTTACGATCTTAACTCAAAACAAATTTATCCCAAAATGTAACCTAACAAGGTGCCTTTTATCTGCTATTCACAAAATTTAATTGCTTAGTAGAAATACAGAGTCCGGCTACAGCACAGCAGTTAGAATAGACTGTGTCATGGTTCAAACCGAAGGCTGTCTTCAGCTCTCCACAGCTAGCCTTCAGATATTCCAAACACCCACTGAGAACCTGGGGTCAACAGTGGCTCAGGAGGGGGAATCCCAAATGTGCTGCAGCACAGTAGCTGGGGGCAGGCATCTGGTCCAGCCACTCGGCTGCCACTGAAGAGGCCCACGGCCCACCTTCAGCCATGGTCCCTGACAGCATCCGGAGAGTGAGTCAGAAGGTAAAAGCATATGTTCCTTCACTCCCCCTCTGTCTCAAATAAATAAATACGTTTAAAAATATAGAACATTAAAACTAATCCTTGGAGATGTGAAGTCACATCTGAGCTAAATGTTGCTACAATACATTTTAAGCACCCAGAATCAAAGATGTCTGAAGCGTAATCCTATTTGGTGGTGGTGTGGAATGATAAGGTCCTGTGTGAAACTCTCAGGTTCTTTCCAATCAGAGATGCTCCACTGTGTCTCACCTGGTTTTTATTTGGGTTCTCCATGAAAACACACTGCTTCATTATGTAGGAGACAACAGCATTCCCTCCTAACGCTGCAACGTGGGCTCTCACCATCGCGAACACCTCCGCAATAAATGCATGGAGAAAACCACTGACGCCTCCTTCCTAGGGACCAATGCACAGGAACTCAGCAAAGGGGATACAGAAATATATACAAAATATGAAATAACATACATGCACAGATATATATCACAACACTGCAAATTACTGTAGTATAATGAATAATAATTAACTTTTCCTCATGGTAGAGATTTAACTCCTAACTTCGACACACGTTGGCATAGGATTTACTATCTTTATGCAAGCTTAAACCAAAGTTCAGAGGATTTGTCATCTGTCCAAAACCAGAAACAATCACACGGCCAGTGGGTAAATGGCAGGGCAATACTCACCCTGTACTCCTACTGCTATACCTCCCTCTTTCAAATTCAGTTTCAGAAGTTGAAAAAAAGCAAGTGTGATCAGAATGTGGCTCAGAATGAGAGGAAACAGAAGTTATCTATGTATCCATCAGTGTGATGGAATGAGGATGAGCATGGTTTGACAGGAGATCAAATGCTGATGGCAGAGCAGCTACACAAGGTTCATTTTTCAAAGGCCAACGCTAAACAAATCAATTCAACAGGTAAAGAGTACCTTTGGAACATAAAAGCTCATGTTGAGGGGCTGGTGCTGTCCCACAGTGGGTTAAGCTACCACCTGTGAGGCTGGCATCACATGTGGGCACCAGGGCAGGCCCCCGGCTTCTCTACTCTGTCTTGCTTCCTGCTAACAGCCTGTCTCCTTCTCCCTCTATTGATTCACCTTTCAAATAAAAATTTTTTACAGTCTATGTTGAAGGAAACTCTGGGGAAGAACATGTCAGGTATGGGAGACTGAGCAGCAGAGAAAGAAATACAACTTTTGAATTCAAAACTGTCAACTATGCATGTACCAGTAAGAGTCACAGAGAGTAACTCACAAGCTATACCAGCTTCTCACACCAAATCTTCATCAAAATTACATGCACTTAGAAGTGTTATTTTAATCTTCACTAAACAATTGTTTTTGAGAATATGTTAAGATATTTGCAACTAAACATACTTAGAAACATCCATTAAACTAATTAGCGTCAGAAGTCACTCATTTGACTCTACTCAACAGTCCTGTGGTTACGGCGTGCCAGGCACTGTGCAGGGTGGGAGGGCCGTTTCATGGCACCAGAAATACTTCTGGTTAGATGACAGGGAAAAGCACAGCCCAGCGAATCTGACCACAGAAACACTTATCAAAAATACCCAGGGCTGCTAACATGAAACACGGGGAGCGATGGGTGCCACGCCTCCATAGATCACACATTCCCTACCTTTCCAATAAAAAGAAATAAATCTTTCAAAAAAGAGAAATGTCCCTATTCACAATACTAATTTACTCAGCAGCCCCTTTCATTAACAGAAAGCCAGTATTAACTTTCACCTTTCTGGAGTCAAAATTCCTGTGTTACAGAAGATGTAACAGTCAGGCTGAGTCAGGCTTCAACCACATCGAGTAAAGTTGTTTTAACACCAAATGAAAGTTCAGTGATATTCAGTATGAGTTTAACAGTTTGAAGAAATGAACTCTCACACACTGTTGGACAGAGTGAAAATGAGCAGTGTCATTTTTTTTAAAACTGTGAAGAAACCAGCACTAAAAGATATAAAATACCACATAGACACGTGGTATAACAGTCGCACTGCTTTGACATGTGAGCCCTTAAGGACTGCTAGTGAAGCACAGCTCAGGCAGATAACTTCTATGAACACTAAGCTATTCTTTCACGGCTATTTTAAACTTCAAACAGATAAATTTAAATACTGACTACACGATAAAAAAATTTCTAACAATTAATGAGTTTAAACTTAACAGGACTTGAAATACTACTGCTTGTTAAATGAAGTTTGGTAAGCTAGCTCTAGAATCAATTCAGGTAAGTTACTAAAAATTAAGTAAATACAGAAAAATGTAGAAACATACGCTGTTTTGGAAAAAAAGAAAAAGCACATCAGAATGAAATTAGTTTCAATCAAGAAAAAAAAAGGAATTTCTACGTAATTACCTCACGAAGAGAAGTGGTTTCCCGAATAAAAAACATGTTAATTATCCCAAGATACTTAGTTATTTTTGCTCCAGGAATGAAGGAAAGTGGTGTCATCTTAACAACCCCAACTGTGGAGTTTGCACATGGTGGGGCAGAGCGATTCTGGAAATTTCCTTCTCCCATTGGACTTGCTTTTTCAACTGTCACAGCTAAAGTTGGAGGGAAAAAAACATTAAGTACAGACCCTGGTAACTTGATCACTCCCTAAGGTTTCCAAAGAGTGGTGACAACATTCAGCTGTCTGTGACGCTAAGCCATGTCATGAAAGAAAAGAAATTACCATGCACTACATGCAATTAAAAAAGAGAAAGAAAGAAAAAAGAGGAGATGCTTGAATGGAATTCTTTTGGAAGAAAAAATGGCATTCCTGCAAAAGAAACTGTTGATGCAGTATAGCTATACACACAACGATCGGTTACAGAGTGTAGAAAAAGAAAAAGCAGAAGAGCATTAAAATTATCTGCTGTAGAAACAAATTATTACAAGGAGAGTGTGAAAGTTGTCATTTCCCAGGACAGCGTTTTTTTTTCACCTTTTTCAGACGACTTCATCATTGTTAACTTGTAGATAAACCTTGTTAAGCAGGTATAATATATATCTTTTTCAAACCTTTTTGATCAAACCAAATCATAACTTCTCAAAATGAAAGGCTGGCTATCAAATAACTGATGATAAACTTATAGGTAAGAATAGCTATCACACATTACCTCCTTTAGCCAGATATGTGTATATTCAATCCTTATAATACATCAACAACATGGGTTATCGCCCCCATTTCAAAGAGGAGGAAAATTCAAGCATGAGACTCAGAGATACTAAGCAATTTGCCCAAGGTCACATAAATATTAAAATGCCACTTTTAAAATTCAAGTCAGATCTGGCTGGTTTTATACTCTGTCTTCTTTTCTTTAAATGTGTTGTAAACTCTTTTATTCAAATATAGTCATCTCAAAATCTACCCAACAACCAGGGTTGAGATAAAGAACAAAGAGCTAGTGATTGGGATTCTAACTTGAAGAGTTACCTACTTTCAGCCAGTTCTGGGGATCACACTGCGTAAACTGACGATGTCATAAACAAAGTAAAACCTTGGGTCGGAAAAGGTATTTCTTCAACAAGACAGCTAGAAATTTCCTTCCACCTAGAAGGACATATCTATTTCATATATTTCACAAAAAAATTTTTTTTTTAAAACACATTTTTCTGGTTAAAAATAGCAAATCTAAAGGTCCTTCACCAGCGTCTCCAAAGTGACCTTTAGCGTCTGCAGCTTTCACACTCCACAAGGTGACTGATCGGCAATGTTGTTACTGGGCAGGAAAGTCTAGCCTTCACCAGTGGGAAGTTAGGGACACACTTCTCAGATCAGCATAATGTGGTAGAAACATCCGCCTACTTGTCTTAATTGATCCGCGCCTTATGGTCTGAGCTTTCAGTTTAATGAGCTCTATCCAGCTGCTGCATCTGTCTGCAAAGGAACTGTAATCAACTGACGTTGCTGAAAACACAGACAGAAAACAAAAGAAAAAACAAAGAAAAAATATGGATGACGTGTCTTACTGGTCATAACACTCCTGATGATGGTAATTTAACCATAACTTAGAAAAAGAATGGTCCTTTTCAAGTCAGATAAGAAAGCTAGAAGAGTCAAGCTTTAGACACACTGATTTGCCTAAAACCAAGTTCTCTGTTAGCCGGCTGAGTGTCCGGGTGACGGCACGCTCGCGTGGACCCTCACGGAGAGCAGCAGCCTCATCTACCATAAATAACATGAGAGGACCACATATTGCGCTTTAACTCCCACCCCCCTCCCTTTAATTAACAATACGTTAGTTATTTTTAGCTTAGAACTTGAATTTGTGATTCAAACTTTGAGAATAATCCCCTCCCCTATTTTGACTCTAACATCCAAAATAAAAACAAAAATACTGAAGAATACATGGAAAAAAAATCACTCGAATTATCTTGCATTACAATGACTTCTTTGACCATCAGTAACCAATAGTTTGGTCAGTATTCTGTCTCTGCACCTGCTTTTTGGCAGAAGCCCTAGATAACATGGGGAAGGGGGGGATGTGTGACTTTAGGAGGTTCTTCTGTTAAAAACAATAATTTTTTCTACTGTAAGGGGAAGAAAAAACAAGTGTCAAAGAGCTAAAATTTTATCTTTAGGCACTGGGAAACTATATTAAATGGCTAATAATATTTATTATAAAAATATATCCTAACTATAAAAAAGTCACTTTCTGGTGTCTAGTCCATTTCCAGTGGATTTTTTCCACCTGGAATTGTTTGCACCACTGAACTAGATTTTTCACCTTTGGTGACTATTTGCTTAAATCAACAAACTCACCTCTCTGTGCAGCTGGTATACCTGAGTTAGAACTTGCACTCTCCAGGTGTTCTAATAAGACAATATGAATAGCATTAGCTTAAACACTAAGTACAAGTCAGCATCTCATCTTTGTTATCTGTTAATACCGTTTACAAGCCAGAAAAAAAGGAGGCTCTTCATGGCTTCCTTATAAAAGTAAACCAAATATAAGCACTTGGGTTTAAACGGCACTTTCTATTGATACATGAAAACTTACAGAAATCTTACAGTCACAGAAAACATAAACATATTAACAAGCATTATTAGGATGAAAGCAGATGTGAGAAGACTGGACAGAGGAAAGGGTGGAATGTTGGAAAGAATATGTAAGCTCCTTCTGGTGGCCACTACAAGTAGACTGTCCCCCAATCTTCCCAAGAAACAGCTAGGAATCTAACCAGAGACACTCCCCAGTAAACCTCAAGGAATATCCTGATAATTTAAGCGCTTATTTATGCAATTTGACACAACACTATAAACAAGCCAATCTCTTTTCACTGTTTATGCTCTACCAATACTAGCTTATTTTAAAAAATTATTTATAAGATTTATTTATTTCAAAGTCAGAGTTACAGAGAAAAGGAGAGACAAAGAAACAGAGAGAGGTCTTCCATCTGCTGGTTCAGTCACTAGATGGCTGCAAAAGGCGGGGCTGGGACAGACAAGTCAGGAGCCTCAAGATTCATCCGTCTCCCAAGTGGGAGGCAGGGGCCCAAACACTTGGGCCATCTTCCACTGATTCTCCCAGGCTACCAGCAGGTGCTGGATCATAAATGGAACAGCCAGGACAAAAAGCACAGAATGGATGCTGGCATCACAAGACGTACCTTAACCTGCTATACCACAACGCCTGCCACAGTATATGTGAATTTTTGTTCCAAAGAATTTTACAAACTCAAAGCACAGCACTGTCGTTTATTAAACAGTCACAAAGGGCCCGGCACAATAGCGTAATGGTTAAAGTCCTCGCCTTGAATGCCCCGGGATCCCATATGGGTGCCAGTCCTAAACCCGGCAGCTCCACTTCCCATCCAGCTCCCTGCTTGTGGCCTGGGAAAGCAGTCAAGGGCAGCCCTGGGCCTTGGGACCCTGCACCCGTGTGGGAGACCCAGAAAGAAGTTCCTGGCTCCTGGCTTTGGATCGGTGCAGCACCGGCCTTTGCAGCCACTTGGGGAGTGAATCATCGGACGGAAGATCTTCCTCTCTGTCTCTCCTGCTCTCTGTACATCTGCCTTTCCAATAAAAATAAATAAATCTTTAAAAAAAAAAAGTCACAAAAACCATTGGGAACAATTTGGGTCAGTAAGGTTTGGTTTTCTTCCTTATAAACTAGGTAAATGTATTTTCTGGCTGTATTTAGTTTGGTGATCTTTTGGTAATATTCTTAAATTAATACAAATTGAACTTCGGTGCAATGGAACTGCAGACTCAGTAGGAAGTCATCCTACGTGAGGACCTTGAAGGGCCCTGCACATCAGTGGGGAGGTGGAATCTAGTAATCTGCTCCTGCCTGAACTCACTGCTATCACACCTGGGAACAGGAACAGCTGGCCCAAGTACTTGGGCCCCTGCAACCCATGGGGGGAACCTAGAGTGGGCTCCTGGCTTTTTGGCCTAACCCAGAACTGGCCATCGTGGCCTTTTGGGGGTTGAATCAATGAATCTGTCTCCCTTTCAAAGAATGCAGACACACACACACACACACACACACACAAACACAACAGAATAAGTGACCTCCACAACAATACTGACTACAAGACAACAGACTTCCTGAGTAATGAAAACACACTGAAATCCTTCAGGCTTTGTTGTGGAGTGAATGCTCAGTGTGGGTCAGTTGGGTCTCTCTAGAGAATGTTCGAAACAAATACTTCTTTGCTTAGCTCCCCAATCTCTAGCTATAAAGACAATTTCAAGCTACAACAATCCACTTTTCCTGCATGATTTCTGCTCTCATTCTACACAAGAAAAAGATGATTTTGCTTTTTGCAAAGAACCCAAAAAAGCAACCTTAGAAACTGAGTGGAGCAAATATAAGATGATTGTTACATTATTCCATGGCCTATCCAGCCGTGTGGAAAAGCAAACTGACCCAGCTTCAACACAGTTAAGAAGAAATGAGTATACTGATGATAAAAAGAAAAAAATGGGGCACGAATTCTTTCTCTCTGTTGCACATTTGCCAATCTTCTAAAGTGTGAAACTTCTCCACCCATTTAGGTGGTCAGTCATTGCCCATGAGAATGAACTGGTTAGTTATAGCCACAGTTAGAATGTATATCCCCTCTGAAATTCATGTTGAAATTAATAACAGGTTCAACACTAAAAAAAAAATTACATTTAACTGAAAGGCAGAGTAACATACACCCAAACACTGGGTGATGGGGCAGGGTGGAGGAAGCTGTTCCACTCACTGGATCACTCCCGCAAATGCCGGTAACAGAGCTGGGCCAGGCTAGGGCCCAGGAGCAGAAACTCTATCTGCGTCTCCCACATGGGTAGCAGGAACCCAATGCACTGGTACCAACATCTGCTGCCTTACCAGGCACATCAGTGGGAAGCTAGATAGAAAGTGGAAGAGCCACAACTCAACTGGTACTCAAATATAGTATGTGGAATCCCAAGCAGGCGCTTCACCTGCTAACACAAAGCCCTGGGCCAGAGGTATGACCCACAAGGGATGATTAGGCCATGAGGGCTCTGTCCTCATATGGTTGGGACTGGTGCTATTATAGAAACATTGACTTGGCCTCTTGTCCTTTTTGCCCTGCTATCGTGTTATGATTGAGCAAGATGACCTACTGCTATTGGGCCTCCTAGATAACAAGATAGAGAATAAATTCAGTTCTGTTCTTTATAAATTATCCAGGCTCAGGCATTGTTACAACAACACAAAACAGACTAAAACAGTCATCATAATGGTTTACGCTGATCACTAACTCTTGATTATTTACTTTAGGGGCCCAGGGTCATGACACAGTGGGCTAAGCTGCCATATGCAGCATCAGCATGCTATATGGGCACCACCAGTTCAAGTCCCTGCTCGTGTGCCTGGGAGAGGACTTGAAGATGGCCCACGTGCTCGAGACCACCACCCACACAAGAGGCCTGTAGGAAGATCCTGACTCCTGGTTTCAGCCTGGCCCTGCCCCAGCGGTTAGGTCATCTGGGGAGTGAACCAGCGGACGAAAGCCTTCCAAATAAGCAAATAAAAACAAGTCTAAAAACAAACACAAACAAGAAAGGCTCCCTCTTCTTGCCCAGTCCAAGTTACTCTCAGTCTCAAAAAAAATGCACACATCATCTTTGTTCTGAGTAATTAAAAAACTACTCAATACAATTTTACCTGAGCATTGTTTTAAAATTACTAAAATATTTGGTCTACTGGTTAAGATGCTAGTTAAAACACCGACCCTGGAGTGCCTAGGTTCGAGGCCTTTCTCCACTCCTAGTTCTGGCTTTCTGCTAACACATATTCCGGGAAGCACCAGGAATGGCTCAAGTGGCTGGGTCCCTGCCGCCCACCTGGGAGACCTGCATTGAGCTGCTGGCTCCCCATTTCCTTCTGGCTGGGTCCTAGGCACTGCAGGCATTTTGGGAGTGAACTAGCAGATTAGACTTCTCTGTCTCTGTCTTGTCTCTCTCTTTAGGTCTTTCAAATTAAAAAAAAAAAAAAATGTTAACACTGAAAAAATTCCTCCCCCCAAAAATCTGATCTTTAGATTCATGCGATCTAGAATCATGAAATCGAAGCTGTTTTCCCACATGTTCCTGTCTTTAGTTTCCAGCTTCCTGACGCCTCCCTGCTGGGCATCTCCTTCCTTTCATGGCCTGCTACTTGATCTGTTTGGCCACCCAGTAACACAAACGAAAAATGCTAATTTCTTTATTCTTGTTATCATTTGTTCACAAAGCCAAGATAGTATTTTTTTAAAACATAACAGACATGCAATGAATTGTTAATATATAAAGATGTTTTTAATTAGTATAAATAAGTAAATATAGAATGTAGGTGTCCTGAGTGCAGGCTCAGCCCACTGTGCTACAAGGCCCTTCCAAATCAGAATTGATTTAAAAGATGGTTTATTTTCAGGCCTGGCGGCGTCCTAGCAGCTAAAAAGTCCTCGCCTTGAAAGTGCCAAGATCCCATATGGATGCTGGTTCTAACCCGGTGGCTCCACTTCCCATCCAGCTCCCTGCTTGTGGCCTGAGAAAGCAGTCGAGGACGGCCCAAAGCCTTGGGACTCTGCACCCATGTGGGGGACCTGGAAGAAATTCCTGGCTCCTGGCTTCAGATCGGCATAGCACTGGCCGTTGCAGCCTCTTGGGGAGTGAATCATCGGACAGAAGATCTTTCTCTCTGTCCCTCCTCCTTTCTGTATATCTGACTTTCCAATAAAAATTAAAAAAAAAATTTTTTTTAAAGATAGTTTATTTTCAGCTGAGTGACTTGTCTGACATGATTTCAAGCTAACACTCAAATGTCCATGTTTTCCGTAACACTACAAAAGTTAGCTTTCATTTTTCCTCCGAACTGATTACAGGTCTATAATTTGGTAACAAATATTCCAAGATTCAGGTCTTTAGATCTGTATCTAAAGCAATAATCTATTTACAAAATCTACATGCATAATATTACTGAGACAACTGCAGCTGATGGGAAAAGTCTGTGAGGATAATGTTGTGGCATATCTGTTAACACACTGCCTGCATTATCAGCATCACACCTGGGTGCCACTTCACATCTCAGCTACTCTACTTCCTACCCGGCTCCTAGCTAACACACCTGGGAAAGCAGAAGAGGGACCAAGCATTTGGCCCCTGAAGTCACTAGGGAGACCTGGGTGAATCTCTGGGCCCCAGGCCAGTCCAGTGCCCACTATCTGCACAGCGAACCGATGGCTGAACAATCTCTCTCTTGCTCTCATTCTCTGACTCTGCTTTTCTAATAAAGTAAATCTTTTCAAGAAATCAGTTTTGTTTTCGATTTAAATGATCTCTGCTTGTGGTTCCTACTCTACTGCATTTGCTTTAGTTCTTTTGTCTTTCTATTTATGTCATTTTAAAGTCTCTTGAAAACCACTCCAGAGAATAAGAAAGATGTGGAGAGTATATAAGACAAAAAATTTTGCAAGTGGTATAAAAAAAAAAAAAAACTCTGCTAAAACCATCTTTTTCTTGTAACAGCTACAAGTGAGCAGGAATAATTTATGTGGCTGCCTCACGGCTGTTCCTGGTGGTTCCTCCTTAAGGAATTCTGATGACCTCCACACAACCATACCCTTTAGGAAATAACTTAAGCTCAGCACTTTTCAATATTTTAAATCAGAAAAAAGTCAAGATAATTAGCAAGGTAACACTAAATCAACCACAAATTTGAGACACTTCAAATGATTTTGTTACCTTGAAGAAAAAAAATACAACAAATGATAGAATAAAAAAAACTGAACACGGATGAGCAATTCAGGCCCAGCCTTACTCCATGTAGTGGATTAGGGTACACTTAATTAGAACGTCATTTCTGCACATGACAGTGGCTCATTTTCAATAATGCAAAAATACAATGAAAGTTTTATCTACAAGTGAAAAAGTGGAGGTGTTAATAAACATACCGTGTCTAATTTTTCAAACTACTCTGTCAACATAAAAGAAAATGAAAATTTTAGTAAATCCTTCCAAAGTGGATAGTAACATGAAATATAAAATCAAATTCAAAGTTAGTGGTGCTATAAAAAATAAAAAATTCCTAGAAGGTAAGCTAGACAAATGACTAGACCTTTAAAAACTATTTCTTGGTCAGTCCTCATGGCCGACCGACTCCTGCAGCTGCGCTTGAGAAAGACAGACAACCACCTGTGCAGTTACTGCTGGCCTACTTTCTAAACTGCTGCACTTCATTTTACTGAGACATTTTTATTTTCTGTACAAATTTTGTCTTTTTACCACACTCAGTTACTTCATTCAAATAAGAGCTTATAACTACATTTTCAGGTCTTTTTGAAACCCACCTTGACCTCCCATATTTCAACCTGCTTTCAAATAGTTTTTAAAAGATATGTTTATCCCACGTCCTCCTGAAACGACTCAAGGAAGTAGACTTCAACCAGTATGTAACATGAACCATAACTGACAAAACTGAGAAGGTAGACACACACTTTTCAGTATTTACTGATTTTAAAATGTAGTATTTTAAGGAAAGCACATAGGTTTTGCGATTAAGCACTTGCTACAAACAGTTACACATGAATCAGTATTAGATGTAATATAAAGAGAATGTTGATGATGACAACAACAATGATGCTAAAGCTGGAATGAGCTGACTTAGTGGTTTTCAACCTTTTGAAATCTTTTCTTCAAATAAAATGCAGAAGGCCACCAAGTAAAATCCACCAACGGGAAAGCTGTTCCCTCTCAGAGGATGGGGTCCACATACTTGTTCTCACACTCCTACCCGCCCCCCCGCTGCCCCTGTTCACCTCTCAAACACTGCTATGGCTTTGAGGGTGGAGTACACAATGTACTGGCTGAACCGATCACATGACACTTAGAAACATTTCATTACAGAAGTTCAGTATGAGCTCAGCACTAGTTTAGCTCTTATTTGTTTAGCTTTTTCATATGAACATGAAGAGCCTGTGCTGTGGCATAGCCCATTAAGGTGCTATATGCAGCACCAGCATCCCACAGGGATGCCTGCTTGAGTACCAGCTGCTCTACTTCTATAGATCAATATGCCTGGGAAAGCAGCAGAGTACAGCTGAAGTGCTTGGGCCCCTGCTCCAACTTGGGAGACTTGCAGGAAGCTCCTGGCTTTGGCCTGGCCCAGCTCGGTTGTTGGGGCCACTTCGGGAATGAACCAATAGATAGAAGACCTCCCTCACTCTTTCTCTCTGTAACTCTGCTTTTCAAATAAATATGTATATGAACATGTCAGTAAATGAAAGTCATAACCTAAGGAAATTCAAGGAATTACAAAAGTTTAAAGCCTAGAAACAATCATCTCTTTCACATTTTACCTACGAGGACTTAACACTAAGAGTGTGAAGCGGTTAGCCCATGTTCTCACATAGTAACAATAGAACTGAGAAAAGCACCCAGCTCTGTGACTTCTTTAGTCCATGTCATGCCCATTTCTATGCTCCCTAAAAAGAAGTAACATTTTAGGTACTGTTCAAATAATTCAAATTCTTCTATTCTTGTTCTTACTTCACAAAAAAACATACTAAGGACCATGTAGATATTAGTCATAATTACCTATGAAAATTCATTTTGAAAAATTTTTGCAGAAGCTGTTATCAAAATAGACTAGGCAAGCCTTCAGAGCTTAAATCTGAGCCACACTATTCAGTATGCCTCAATAAATAACACAGTTTAAACTCGTAACTCTTAGTCCTGCAGATGTGCAACTGAACCCATGTTTTTGTTGACAGGTTCTGGTGGGTCTTACTTTTTTCTCAGCCCTCTCCGCAGAGTAAGGATAAACGCAGTCATGCGCGGAAGTTACCCGGAAGTAACTCTCAGAAATCCATTTCTACATGAAGCAGGTGTTTACAAAAGCAAACAACCTGCAACCTTGTGAATTTAAGGAAGATTTTTAACAGTTCTACTTTCTGTTCTGGAAACCACATTTAATTCAGGATCTGAACTAGACCATATTTTAAATGTAATTTCTTCACCCATTCATCTTAGGAAACTGAAACTCTGAAGCTCTAAATTAAGAGTTATAGACAATGACGAAAAGCAAAAAGAACCAAGGCCTCAATGTCAACAGGTTCAGAGTATGAAAGCAGCTTTCATCTTGAGTAATATGAGTCAAGATCTGCATGGGCCATGTACTAACTCAACTAAGATCTGATTGGCACGGATGCAAAATAAGAATAAAATCATTCCATACCATATGCAAATTTAGCATTAGATAAAATAACTCACAAATAAAACTCATGAAATAATTCCACAGTATAAAATATAAAAATTAATAGAGGTTGATTTTTATTTTAAATAACACAACATTGTTCAGAATAAAATATTTAGGAAAAAGTAAAACACATTTATAAAAATGTAATTTTATAAAACAAAGTACAGTAATTCTGAACATTTTATAGTAAGAATTATGCCAAAGTCATTAGAAAAATGGAAAAAAAGAATTGACATTTTCTACAAAAATGATATAGATCAAAAATAATCTGCTGAATCTAAAGGATCATTAATTTGCATGTGAAAATCTGAGTGTCTTTTAAGTACATAACAATATTCATCAATTACAGTAAAAAATTAAGGTGAGAAACTCATCCCTCTCTCACACTCTCCCCCACCTAAAATCCTTCCTCATATCTTGTGGAAAAAAAAAAATACTCTGTTTCTTTGAAAATTCACAAGTCCTTGTAAAGCTTTAATTTTTGTGGAAAAATTATCAGATATATAAATGTCAAATATATGCACATTATATATGAAAAGTTACGCTGGGAAATTCAAATCTTTGAAAATAGAATTTAATACATTTGAGGTATGCCTCTGCTTTACAGAACCAACCTTTTGCCGGTGGAAAAGGATGCGAAGGAAGTGAATCTGAACAGAGCTCCAGTGGAAACTGCAGAAGGTCTTCATTATCCGTAGAGGCTGCAGAGGCAAGAAACACCCCAGTTATTTACTAATGAAGAACCTGTGGTAACATACACACTAAATCCATCAAGTACGTTTTGTCATGGTAGCCCCGGTCCCAATTTATTCTGGTTGTTGTCTCCTTAGCCTCTCCCAAGGAGACATTTCAACCTAAGTAATGTATACAGTGGCACTATCACACCTGCAAGGAACTCTTCTGAGATTTTTAAAAAATTAATACTTTCAAATCATTTAGCACAATATCATACAAATAAAAAGCCCTACACTTCATGCTTTACTAGATTCTAAAATATTTAAAACTAATTATGATCAACTGTCTTTGATATATATCTGCACACACATTTAATATATATATCTGCTACAAACTCTATGCTCAAATCTCACCAATGCCATACATATGGCATATAATCAACTTTACGAAATTCTAGACAAATCAAAAATGTTTAGTCAGTAAATAATTTAAAGTTGAGACAGTATGGTATTCCCTCTCTTACCTTCAAAGCAAGTTTCCAGTAATACCAGTTTATTTAGGACAATTCAAACATGATTCTTTCTAAATTGTACTGGCTAAAGGACCTCTCTCCGAACATGCTGAATATTAGAGCATTTCCACAGAAAAACCTGGTGCGGTGCGAGTTTGCTCACCACATCAGCTCCCTGTCAGACGTCTTAGGACAGGTATCCTTAACCTACTGCAGAATCAATGTTATCACCCTAGTCTGCAAACGGTAGCATTCTCTATGTCAACACCATATGGTGTATGAGAAATATCAACTTGGCCATACACTTACACATCTGGTTATGACAATAAAGATGGACACAAAAAGTTCTATCTCTACAAAAAACAAGGTATTTAGTCTACCTCTGCCACATCTTATCCCTGAACTGTAACCGAGACAAACACAATTGTACCTCGCATTTATCAGGCTCACCTCTTTGCAATGACTTTTCAGCATGTGTTTTTGTGGTTTGTAATGCCTGGTTTTTGTCAAAAGTTATTGCAACTGCTGTGACTGTAACCTAGAATTATAGAAAAATATGATTAGCAAACATCACAGCCAAAATTAAGCTTCTTACTAATCTTTTGCAATACCCAGGAACAAGCTACCATTTTGCTAATCCATCTTTCCTGGCTAAGCTCTTTGATCACTATTACACATAAAACTAAATATCCAAAACACAACTAAGTCCAACATGAATAGCTAAAGTTAGATATTCCAGAAACAGATCTCTAAGGAGAGCTCTAAAAAATACATACGGACTGGGAAAATCCCTGATGAAACAGACATTCACGGCTGGAGCTGTAGCACAGCACGTTAAGCCACTACCTGTGATGACAGCATCCCCAATGGGTACTGGTTTGTGTCTCAACTGTTCCAGTACTGATCCAGCTCTCTAAAAATGTCCCCTGAGAAAGGAGCAAGATGGCCAAAGCAGCTGGGCTCTGCATCTACACGGCAGACCAGCAAGAAGCTCCTGGCTTCAGCCTCCCCAAGCTCCAGCCATTGTAATCACTTGGCAAGTGAAGCAGCAGCCACAAGATTTGTTTCTCCCACTCTGTCTACAAACCTGCCTTTCAAATAAACTAAAAAATCTTCAAAAGAGAAAGAAAAGGCACACTTCTACTGTATATACGGGGGCATACTCTCACTAATTCCACCTTTAGATAATCAGAGGCCAGAAAAAGCGAACTCACTTGGCCTGATTTCAACTAACACAGTTTTCAAATATTCCAAGGCAAAGCCCCTGTGTTCTCAAGCTGTCTGTTCCTAACTGCAGAAAAATTATACTGTTAAGACAGGAGAGATGACAGCTGGAAAACCCCTTTAATAATTACTTGATTACCTGAATTAATTCATCTTCAGGCAGAGATACTGTAAAATTTACATGGCAAAGGCAACAGGGGATCATGGACCGCAGTTTAAAATATAGGCTCTGCACAAGAGAAAACACAAGTAACGTCACTTTTTCTCACTTCAAAATTTACAAACGCAGTTTGCTTGATGTACATTATAGCAACTGAAAAGTTAAAAAATTAACACAAAAGTGTCCCATTTCTATTTCATCTCTTCTTAAGTAAGCAACAAGTCTAATATTTAAAGACATAGTAACAATCATGTTAGTGAGTTGCAAAAAGTAGGTTTTTAAAAAATTTGTACACATAAAGCAGATGTTTATGATATTTAAAGCCATTACCTGACTCAAGTAGTTTTTTTCTCACAGCAGACAACTTTGCCATCTGACCTGGTGACAGTTATAAAGGATGGACACACGAAAATATCTTGGCCCACAACCGTATAAAGTATCAGAAACAATACAGCTACTTTTCTTTAATTTCACAGTTCTTAAGGTCTTTAAACAAAAGTCTGTCACAAGGTTCCTACCTTGAGCAAATTTTCACAGAGATCATTAAAGTTCTTATTGAGAGCTTGATTGGTCAGGTTAAGGCTGCTTAATCTGATTACTCTTACTGATGTAAACATCTGAATAGAGGGAGAAAAAAAAAAAACCACACATCATTTCATTGTTGACTGAATACTAAACCAGTAGATAAAACTGCCAATAATGAACAATTACAACTAAAAGTGGCACAAAAAAAAAAAAAAGACTGTAACAGGTAAAAAAGAAAACAGATACTTAGATGGGACATACAAAATTATTAATTAATGTGATATTCACTTGAAACTAAGTGTAAGATTTACCTGTATTTCAGATGTCCAATTATTTATACCAGGCATTATTTCTGTATTACAACTGTAAAAGCCTGTCAAAATAAATAGTAATTAGAATATGATACATCGTTGACTTTAATTAAGCACGTTCCACTGACTTTCATGCTAAGGAATAACATTTCTCTACTAGTACACGAAATGCTAACCAAAAAATATTTTTTAAAAACTGCCATAGCTGCAGGAGTCTTTAAATCACTCTAATAAGTCATCATCCTTTTTTTTAATGTATAGATGCAAAATGATTATAATTATTTCTACAATAGTTCTAACTCCATTATTTTTGTAAGTTATGATTCAGTACTGGGCAGAAAGCACACAACAGGATGTGACCGTAAGACAAGGCCTTTGAAGTAAAGTTAGTGAAGAACTAGTTTCATTTGCAAGGTGATTTCCTCTGTCACCTGAGGGCGGCGGGACATCTGTCAGCAGGGAGTGGACATCCTCCATGGCATCCGTGTCATCGATCTGAAAAGAGAACATTCCCCTTTTACAGAAGTACAACATTTTAAAAATTAATAGCAAAATGAAAAAATATGAATACAGCTATTTTCCACTAAGTGAAAAATATTTGTGAGAAAATAATTTTACAAAAATAATTCCAATGGTCCAATATTACAGAATAGGTATCCCTTATCTGAAACAGATCTGTTCCAGGTTTCACAATTTCTTGAATTCAGAATTTCCAAACACCAAATGCTAAATGCACATGTTAATATTATTCAGACATACACACTGAGAACCAACTGAATTATTCTATCATTCAAGTTGTAACATTTCCAGGTTTAATAAAATTTCTATATAATATGTATATACTATATTTATAACTGCTATAATGACAGGAAAGTATCACATCAACCAGGCATCTGAATCTGAAATGTGTGCCTTCCAAAGACGTCTGAGAAATCAGTCCAAAGCACTATTACCTCCAAAACAAAAGCATCCTTTTTTCCATGTGAAAGATCTAATTCTGTAACTTCATCAGAACTCTCTGATTGAGATCGTAAAAGTCTTGAGCGTTGTCTAGGTTCTGGGATGGGTGATCCTATAATCTCTTCAGATATCTCCTAGAACAAACAAAATTTCTTCGTATCATGACTTTTTCGGTTTGGATTTAAACTTTCATATTAGTAGAAAACTCACTGGGAAAATACTATGAAACATACTCAGTAAAGCATATATTTAAGTATAACCTTTATAACTATCCATGACTTCCTTATACCTGTGGCAATAGCATCAATACAACCAATAATGTGTGTGTATATGTATATATGTGTATGTAACCATCAGAGATGCAACAAAGGTAGTAACACACAGCTAGCACACAGAGAGAACACTGCAATAAACCTAAACATGCCTGGATTGGTCAGGTTTTTCTTCTGAAGTCAATTTATCTTATAATACCAGTTATTACAAATATAACTTTTTAAGATTTTATTCACTGGGGCCAGCACTGCGGCTTAGTAGAGTAATCCACTTCCATGAACACCAGCATCCCAAAAGATCGAGGGTTTAAGTCCTATATGTTCAACTTCTGATCCAGCTGCCTGCTGATGCAACTAACAGTGCATGATGACCCCAAGTCCTTGGGTTCCTATCACCATGTGGGAGAACTCGATGCAGTTCCTGGTTTTAGGGTTTGGCTCTGGGGTTTAAGTCCTTCATCATTATGGTCACTTGGCAGAATGAACCAGCAGACCAAAGACATATACTCTGAATCCCCCACCAAGTCACTGCGTTGGAAATTTCAAAGAGTGACAGAAGGGGACAGACAACAGAGAGAACAAGGCCGGACCAGGAGTCATGAGCCAGCAGCTCACCGTGGCTCTCCCACAAGGGCGGCAGGCACCAAGGCACCGGGGCTCTGACTGGCTGCCTTGCCACGTGCATCAGAAGGAAGAACCGATGAGGTGGCATGCAGCAGGCACTCAGTAGGCACCACTGAACTCCCTCCTTCCACAGTAACTGCCCTCATTCCCTTTTTTTTTTAAACTTTCTAAACATTTTATTTATTCAAGAGACAAAGCACAGACACAGACAGAGGGAGTTCCCATGCAGCAGCCCATTCTCCAAACGTCCACAACAGCTGGCTGAGGCAGGCCAATGCAGGAAGTCTGAGCAATTTATTTCACTGGTATAACAGCAAAAAATTATTAAAACATAGCATTCATAAACTAGTTGCTATCATCAGTCTTTTGCAGGAGCAATGTGTTAGCTGCAGGGTTACTGTGCAATGGACCTTGTTAGTTAGAACTGTCCTTGTTAAATACATTCAACGACTATTTTTTAGCTGGAGTTCTACTAATTGGAGAAAATCCATCCAGAGTTTGAATTCTAGCTCATTTCCTAAGAGTGTGTGTATACATATGACATCAATATTTAAACAATGACAATGCATTGTAATAATTCTTTTGCGATATGTAAATACTAAGTGAAATCATCTTCAGCAGTCTATGTTGTGCTTTGTAAGCATACATTTTTGTGTAAGGATGTGACCATTTTACCTGTCACTGTAAATGAAATACCATGTTTTTCCCTTTTATTTTTAAGTGACATTTTGTTTTTTGTTTGTATAGAATTTATGTGTTGAAAATACAACCTTTTACTGTAGTCTTGAATTATTTTCCTTTAAAAGCATGTTACTGTACTATTATAGAATTATTCGTTTTCATTTTTATTCACATTGACCCTCATTGTTAGTATCTCTACCTACAATTGACTGAATCTTACTTTTCATTCTGATGAATTTAATAACTAATGATTTCCACTGTCACAGTCATCCCATCGAGCTCTATTTCACTTCTCTTTTGCAAAATATTTCCTGTCTATACTTGTACTTTTTCTCTCAATTGATTAGTTAAATTGCAAGTTGGAAAAAAATAATTCAGTTTAAATTTCATTTGTACCAAACGTAATAGATTAACTAAGAGAGAGTAGATCTCTTTAAAATTGAGCCTCCCTGTACAACTGGAAGGTAAGTGCATTCTTAGTAAAATTATTATTTTTAGGGCCCGGCGGCATGGCCTAGCAGCTAAAGTCCTCGCCTTGAACGTGCCAGGATCCCATATGGGCGCCGGTTCTAATCCCGGCAGCTCCACTTCCCATCCAGCTCCCTGCTGTGGCCTGGGAAAGCAGTCGAGGACGGCCCAATGCATTGAAACCCTGCACCCGTGTGGGAGACCCGGAAGAGGTTCCAGGTTCCTGGCTTCGGATCGGTGCAGCACCAGCCATTGCGGCTCACTTGGGGAGTAAATCGGGACGGAAGATCTTCCTCTCTGTTTCTCCTCTCTGTATATCTGACTTTGTAATAAAAATAAATAAATCTTTAAAAAATATTATTATTTTTAATATTGTGTATTGTACAATATAGGTTTTTTTTCATTCCAAGGTATTTTATAGGTGAGCTAATTTAGTAACTGGGACCAGTAAGTGCACTTTAATTGCTGATATGGAAGATGATGAATACTTTACTCTGACTTTTTTTTCTTAAATTGATGATTTTATTTCATAAATAATATAATAATACAATGAGAATGTATTCCATGTCTACAATGCTAGGAACCCCATACATTCTTCCCTTCTCACCTCCCCATTCAGGTCTCCTTCCTTCCATTCTTTTTTTTTCTTTAATTTTTCTAGTACCCGTTCAATTAACATTATAATTACAGGCTAATGTACCACTAGCCGTAATGTTCAAGAAGTAGCAAAATAAGTAAAGAGTAAAAGTTAATAGTTCATGTAACACTGCACCAAGGTGGAGGAATCCACCAGGGGGGAGGGGCGTGGGGAGGGGTGGGGGGATTCCCAGAGCCTATGAAACTGTCACATAATGCATAATAATTAATAAAAAAAATGTTTAAAAAAAAAAGTAAATAGTTCATTGCTTTTTTTTTTTTTTTTAACATACTGGTTACTCACAACCATGTCAATTCCATAATGTTGCAAACTGCTGTTGATGTTATATTGGGACTCTTAATTGACTGGGATGATATTCTACCAGCTCTAACTTTGGACCAGAAATGGTCTCCCCAAGAAACTGTTCAACCCATCTGGACAACAAGTAGCTGGACTCTATGCTTGGTATACGTTTGCAAGGAAAGAATCTTGATTGAATTTGAACTGTAATACTACATCAAGGTGGAGGAATCCACCAGGGGGGAGGGGAGGGGGAGGGGGATTCCCAGAGCCTATGAAACTGTCACATAATGCAAAATAATTAATAATAATAATAATAATAAAAAAGTAAATAGTTCAGTAAGTTTAAAGTCCTTGTCCTATACCCTACAGGAATATACTCTTTGTCTATGGACAAGACAGGACTTTAAAGCAGTACATGTCATTTTTGTATGAGTCCCTATCTTTATTTCATATTCACATCTAGTTAATTGCCTAAATAAGGGATTAGCTGATCCAGACACCTTGTTCTTAAGTGCAATTTCAGTGCAGTTCTATTGGTCAATGATGTGCTATCATATCTGTTTGGATGAAACTGTCATGTGCCTCCAGTTTTGGACTTTTCCATAGGTTGTCTTTTATTTTCATAATCCATATATTTTCAAAGATTCTATAAAATGCCTGAATATTAGGGTCATTAGGCACTGAAATTGAGGTTATCAATTTACGGAAAACATGCTTTTGAAACAATTTTGTATTTTCTTTCTTTTACTTTGATTTTCCCATGTAATAATTAGTGCTGCAAATGTTTCTCATATTTATTTTACTTTAGCATTCATTAAGTCTGTAGTAATTTAACAGTGTAAGATTATGGTTTTAAATTTTTCTCGTTTTTTAAGATCTATTTATTTTTATTGGAAAGTCAGATTTACAGAGAGGAAGAGAGACAAAGAGGAAGATCTTCCAACCACTGATTCACTCCCCAAGCGGCCGTAAAAGCCAAGAACCAGAAGCTTCTTCTGGGTTTCCCACGTGGGTGCAGGGTTCCAAGGCTTTGGGCCGTCCTCAACTGCTTTCCCAGGCCACAAGCAGGGAGCTGGACGGGAGGTGGGTTTGCCAGGATTAGAACTAGCACCCATATGGGATCCCGGCACGTGCAAGGCAAGGACTTTAGCTGCTAGACTACCGTGTTGGGCCTAAATTTTTCAATTCTTTATTTTAGAATTCGGTTGCATAAGGAAACATTTAATTTTTCAAATATTTATATTAATGTGAACTAAAATACATTTTTCCTATGTATTAATTCATCAGTGTCATTAAAAAACAATTTCAGGGCCCGGCGGCATGGCCTAGCAGCTAAAGTCCTCGCCTTGAAAGCCCCGGGATCCCATATGGGCGCCGGTTCTAATCCCGGCAGCTCCACTTCCCATCCAGCTCCCTGCTTGTGGCCTGGGAAAGCAGTCGAGGACGGCCCAAAGCTTTGGGACACTGCACCCGCGTGGGAGACCCGGAAGAGGTTCCTGGTTCCCGGCTTCGGATCGGCGCGTACCGGCCCGTTGCGGCTCACTTGGGGAGTGAATCATCGGACGGAAGATCTTCCTCTCTGTCTCTCCTCCTCTCTCTCTGTATATCTGACTTTGTAATAAAAAACAAAAAATAAAAAAATCTAAAAAAAAAAAAAAACAATTTCAAGTTTTTCAAAATGATAGATTTAAATGTTCATTATTAGTGTATACTTTAGATAAAAGACAACAGCTGCACAGCTTCCTAACATGATTTGTGGCCTAACTGCACATCCATTAATCTTATTTGCATTTCAAATTAATCTGCCACACATAAATCTGACAGGACGCACATTACAGCAGTTACAGCGTGAAAAAGAGCAGCAATTCAAAGATAAAGCCTTTTGCCTGGGTTTGACCACTGCTAAGTGAGGAGCTGCCTTTTGAAATGTCCGCCTGCAAGATACTACATTTGTTTTTATAGCCATATAGCAGGTTAGATTTCTGTTACCTGAGTATAGACTTTAGCTTTATCATCAGGATTTCATCACTAGGAATGTTACTGTAAAAGTTTTATGTCTGCTTTTGTTATCCTCAACTATCCCTATAAATTTCATTAAGTGGTACTGCACCTCTACACTAAAAAGATTTTTCAATGTAGTGAGAGGAAAAAAAAAATCAAATAGCATTTACTTTGGCTGGGGCTAACAGAAGGAATACAGTGATCCACACCTGCAGATTTAAATGTTTTGCAGGTGGGTGTACATTGCTCAACAAAATTAAAGACAAAACTAGAAATGTGTACAGAGGCCTCGTGATGAATTACGGGCACTGACTGCTAACCTCTGAGATTTTATGGTAAGGAATTACAACGTGGTCAGTATATAAAATGAGTAAAACACATTACTCATAACCTGATGAGTCCTTTCGTGGAAATACAGTCATCAATATATGAGAGCCTTATGTGCTGGCTGTTTTAAGACTGTAATATATTTACTCCCTCCTACGAAATATAAACTGCATAACACACAGGTAGCTCATTAAGCTTTCATGGAATGGCCGAAATAACTTAACTCAGGTTCTCATTCCAGTGGCCTCAGAAAAACACGGTAGTTTATTCTCACTCCAACATATCTTTCTCTAAATTCATACTGTGGCTTCAAGCCATGCGTAAGGGAGAAACTTTGTGATACACATTGGGAGACTGACCATCGAAGTGGCTTCTCAGAAAACTCTAAGAAAGTACCTGTAACAGAAAACTGCACTCTACATTTTTAACCACAGGTAATCTTTTTTTTTTTTTTTTTTTTTTAATCACAAAAGAGCATTCAAACCACTAAGTCACCCAACAGATATTTACTGATCAGTCATTATTATTAGAAACATTTCCAGGCACAGAGAATTCAGGAATGGTAGCACTTCATTCTGCCGGCAGTAACTGGCAAGAGACAAAAATCGAAAGCCTATCGGTGTACGCGTATCATACAGTGTCCAACAAGACAACATACACTACAACACATCCCAACAGCAAAGACGTGGTCAAACGCAGGCTCACTGCACTCACAGGAGGACTGATTTCATACAGCTCTTTGTTCTTGGCGATCGTGTCATTGATCTTCTTCTGCATGTGAGAGACGTGCTGCTCATAGGTGCCATCATTTGGAGTCTTCCCAGCAATCTGGATGCCGCCGGGTGGAGGCAGTGCTGCCAGATACACACCTGTAGCAGACTGGTGAAAGCAACAGGAAGTGATCATAGTGACATACCAACAAGAGCTGGTCTGCCAGCATTCCTGCTCAGGAGACAGGAGTTTTTACCCAGTAAGAAGAACAAAATGTTCACCAAGCTATGCACAGGCCACCTCTGGAAGGCAAGGACAGGTCAGACTGGAAACTGAGGCTGGCTACTTCAGTGCACAACATCAAGTAGCTTCGGGATAATCATACAACGGGGGTGAACCTGGCTGTGTGCACCCAGTGCTAGCCTAACTCTTAATAATTATAAAATAAATAAACCAATAAAACACAGCTGAGAAAAACAATAAATAAAAACGTTGCTGAAAATAAATGTTTTTCAATAGGTAGATAATTTTCAAAATGGCAAAAGTAGAAGGAAAACTTCTATAGCAAGGTAAATAGAATTATTTAAGTTTGGAAAAGACATGAAATTTACTCAAGGCCACAGCCAGTAAGTGTGGAGATTTGAGTTTGTGTGATTCTCACTCTAAAGTTACCCTTCCTCCATATTACCAAGAATAAAAAGCTTTAGACTATTTTCAATAATTAAATGACTATTAATTTCTCATTCAGTTATCATACATTATTTATACCAGAAATTTTGGAGAAATTTGGGTTAAAACAGGCTTAATTCAGATTGCTATACTTGTTTGTATTTAAATATGCAATTACAAGCAGGCTTAAAAACAGTAGATTCAACATCAAATTAACTTCAACATGGTAGAAAAGGAGATAAAAGATACTAATTGTGAATCATTTGAAATGTTACTGTCATTACACATGCCAGCGTCTCTGGCGGCAGCTTTATCTGTTATGCCACTACGCCAGACCAGACGCTAGATTTTCTTTTTTTTTTCTTCCATTTTTCTTTGCTGTGGTTAACATTATGGACTAGCACTGAGGGAACAGGTGATGTTCTTAGAGTTTGACTTGCTTTATTGCATCTTATGTGTTGTGACAATACAGATTCTTTTTTATTATTTTGATATTCTTTTATGGTGAAAACACTGAGCCACGAAGATTTACAACTTTCTTACTATGTCTCTTGTAGTCTTTTCTTCATTTCTACTGCCTGGTCATGGGGGCCTGGCGCCGTGGGGTAGCAGCTAAAGTCCTCACCTGGCACATACCAGGATCCCATACAGGCACTGGTTCTAATCCTGGTAACACCCGTGTGGGAGACCTGGAAGATGCTCCTGGCTCCTGGCTTCAGATCAGTTCAGCTCCAGCCATCGCAGCCACTTGGGGAGTGAATTATTGGATGAAGATCTTCCTCTCTGTCTTTCCTCCTCTCTGAATATCTGACTTTTTAATAAAAATAAATAAATCTTCAAAAAAATGCCAGAGACATATACCGAAATGCTGGCTAGTGAAGTGTTCAGAACAAGAGAGACTGCCAAAGTATAACTGATCAGATTTTACCCGATCAATAGACAAGTGCAGGTCCCTCATCCTCTGGGTCCCATGCCACTTGCAGAGGCTGCGCCAACTTTCCTGGTGGACATCTCTCTTAAGAACTTATTTTCCAACAAGCCGAGGCAGACACGAAGCATGGACAGGGATTTTCCCTGACTTGTATTCTATCAGCAGTTAAGGAACACATTTTATTTCTCTCGCTACTGTTGGCCGCAGAGGAACATGTACAGCGATGCTTAATTCTCTGCTCAGCTGTTTCCCACGTTTTGCTCTATCAGCTCCCTTAAGACTGAGTATTATTTTACTACGTGTTTCTCGCCCTGGAGTGACTGTGCTCTCCTAAGGAACATGTGGCAATATGAAGACTTTCTGTTTTTTACCACTGGAGGTATGTGGCTAAGCACCCAGTGAGTAGAGGCCAGGGATACTGCTGAGCAACCTGCAAGAAGCAAGACAGCTCTGCACTGAAGAGCTATCCTGCCTCAGAGGCCAGCAGTGTCCAGAGACCCCTGCTGTGAGTAATTCATAAGCAATCAGGAAGCCCAGAGCAATGACAGCCATCTCACTGAGTAGGCTACACAGGAAAAATGTAGAAATGTGACCACTGAGGGGCTGGTGCTATGGGGTAGCACATTAAGCCATCGCCTGCAGGGCCAGCATCCCATTAGACAGCATATCGACAAGAGGCCCAGCTGCTCCACCTGCAATGCAGTCCTGTTAATGTTCCTGGGAAAGCAGCGAGAATGATCCCTGCACCAACATGGTAGACTCCAAAGAAGCTCCTGGCTGCAGCCTGACACACTTCCCCCTGGGGTAGCCATTCGGGAAGTCAATCAACAGTTGCGAGATCTCTCCCTCAATCTGTAACTCTGCCTTTCAAATAAATGAAACTTAAGAAAAATAAGAACAAGCAGTCTAGGGCACAGACACACACAACAGTAACGTGACTGCAGTTATTGCGACTACGGTCACAGTTCCCTGAAGTTTGTGAGGCCCAACACAGGATCTTGCTCTGCTTCAATGGTCCCCAACACTTAAAAGATTTAAACACCATTTTCTTTAGAGGATATCTTTTTAGAAGGTTCTTTACATCACATACAATAGAATTTGCTACAACTACAGAAATCAAAACTTGAAACACCTCAACTTACCGCTAAGCCCATCAACATATTTTCACCCACTGTGATCTGAATTCTTAGCCCAAACAAGGCGTTCATTCCTTTAAGTTTTAGTTTGTTCATCAGCTGGGTGTGCACTTCATACTCCATAAACGGCAGGAGATTACTGACGGCTGTGGCATTCGCTTCGGCCTGTGCTTTCTTTTTTAAGCGACATAATCTGTTAAGGAAAGTAATTCAGTCAGTGGACAATATTCATCTAAGGAAATGCTTAATTCCTAACATTTTCTGAAAATGTTTGTTATATTTACATGTTTTAAATATAAGATTAATCTTTTTTCCACTTTTGTTTCTGTGTAAACTTCACTAAGTTATATTTTACTAAATAATGGGAGTGCTTAAAATCTGTATAAATGAAATAAATATTGACCCAAATCACCAGAGAAAATCTTGGGTTCCATAACTGCATGTGGTTAGAAACATACTTTAAAGAACAACTAAACATGACTCTGCAATGAAGATGATGGAAAGAGAGGAGAAGGATAATCAACAGTGTCAAAAACACCAAATTTGGCATGAGAAACTGGGTAGAGAAAGGTGCCATTTATTAGAGCTGAAGGGGCTAACAAGAAAGCAGCTCAGCTTGGACTAAGCGCACAATGCCTGGCCTAGAACAACACGGCAGTGAAGCAGAGAGGGACCGGGATCTAACGCTCTGAAGGAAGTTCTGGCCTCCCGCCACAAAGGTAGGCGTCGCAGACCTAGAGAAAGCTGAGAGATCCACAGGAGTTGATGGAGAACCAGACAGAGCTTTGAGACGGTCTCTGAACAGGACTCCACAGGGCAGCTGAAGACTACACACAGGCAGGGAAACACAAGGTGCAACACTGTGAAATCAAGGACACTTCAAGAGAAGATGACCAGCTGTGTCATGCAGCTCCCATTTTAGACAGCTACAGCTCTTTCTAGTGCGCCTACACAACTGAAGATATACTTCTCCAGAGTGTTTCAGAAGGAACTACTTTTTCCTTTGACTTACAAAAATCATTTATGTATTTCCATTTATTTCAAAGGCAGAGAGCCAGATACCTAGGAGAGGAGAAAGATTGATCTTCCACATCCTTGTTCACTCCCCACAAGCCTGCAGAATGCCAAGCCAAGCCCGGCTGAAGCTAGGAGCTAGAAACTCAGTCCGAGATTCCCACACGCATGGCAGGGACCCAGGCACCTGAGTCACTGAGCCATCACCTGCTGTCACCCAAAGTGTGCTCTAGATGAGAGACAGGAGGCAGGAGTGGAGCTGGAACTTCAACTGGGGTGGGTACCTGGCACAAGGGTTAAGACGCTGCTAGGGACACCTCTGTACAAGTTGTGTCTCTCCTTCAGGTGCTAATAGGCACCCTGGGAGGCAGCAGCAGCTAATGGCTCCCATACGTGGGTCCCTGTCATGTGGAACAACTGAAACATTATCCTACCCACCCTCTTCCACACCTAGACCTTCCCCACCTTGATGGGAGGCCCACATGGGCATGCACCGCTCTCAACTATGTAAACAATAGATTTTTTTAAGTTAACATCCAGTCAAATCCCTATCCTAGCCCATAGGGCGCAGTGATGTTGCACAACAGAAAAGACACTGCCTACAGTGTCAGCATCCCATATGGTGGACAGCTCAAATTCCAGCTGTTCTACTTCCAGTTCGGTTCCCTGCTAAGGCATCTGAGAAAGAAGTATCTACGCTGTCACTTATGTGGGAGATCCAGGCAGCGTCCTGGCCACTGTGCTCATGTGGGGAGTGAACCAGTATGGAAGATCTCTGTTTCCTTCTGTCTCTGTTACCCTGTCTTTCAAAATCCTTACGAATAAAAGGAAATTCCTAGCCCATAGCAGGTTAATTAATCATCTCCATAATAATAAATATTTAAATTTAAATTCTTACAATTTGCTTTTGCATATAAACTTACTTGAACTGTATGCCAAGAATATTTTAATTCCAAATTTTGCATGCAATAAAATACAAGGTTGGGAGAGAAGTGCCCAGCTCGGCTATAATCAAACAGGTTTATGATTCCACATTTCATACTTTTTTTGGGAATATTAGATACTGCTTTCACAGACATACCTTGCTTGAATGAGACAACCTTTTCCAATAACAGCTGCATCTGTCGGGAGGTCTATAGTGGTAAACAGAACATCAGGAACTTTTTGTTTCCTACAGTTATAGCAATATGTGAGATGAGCTGGAAATGGCATATTCAGTTCATCATATGGTATATGGCAAAATCCACAGCCAACAGGCACATTTTCTTCAAGCCTATATAAACACATTAAGGAAAAAACATACAGCATTCTTGCATAATCTGATTTTTTTCAAAAATATGTACATGTATAGTACTGATGTATAAACTAGATAATTCTACCACTACAGGCTGTAAGAGTAGCACTGTGATCGATAAGAATGATAAATGACCCTGATATCAAAACTTCACACTTTTCCTATAGGACAAACAACTAATACAAGGAGACCATCATCAACACTGATTCTTTGAGGCTTTACACCTGACAAAGATTGCTACTGTCTCAAAGCTTTTTTCTGAAAGATATGAAAAAACAGTTGGACGATATAGATATCATTTGCCTACCAGCTGACAAAAATAACCACAGAAAAATGCCTAAGAGAAAAAAAATGGCTTAACCAATCTAAAAATTTGGGAGAAAAAATTGGCATAAAAATTAAAACAACACAAGTTAAAATAGACCCACTCTAAAATTTATTTCCCAATGAGTAGTTGAGCATTTCTGAAAAGGCAAAATGTTTGCTTCCTAAATGATGTACAAATCATAAAGACACCACGATGAAACGCCCAAATCCACTGTGACACACTTGTTGCTGCGTGCTGCCTGTGACTTCATCTTACAATGATTAAACTGTTTCTCATTCATGAAGTTTGATAAAGTCAAGACAACAGGAATCAACAGACTGAACCCTTAAAATGAACTTCAGTCTTTCATAACATCATATTTAGGAGTCTGGAAAGACATGAATCTTTCCCCTCCCTAATCTAAAGCAACACTTTCCGAGCTGAAACCTAGGGGCAGGCTTTTCCATTACATTCAGCTCTGGGCCTGGCTCCTGAACCCAGCTTCCTGCTACCACAGGAGCGAGGAAGCCCTGGGTCTGGCTAAGGGGACAGAGAGGAGGCCATCCACACAGGCCATCGGATTCAGTTTCTTGCTCTTGCTTGGCCTCAGCCCAGACCAAGGCCACTGTAGGCAGGTGGGTAGTAAACTAGTAAGCAGGTTGCTCTTTATCAAGTACATACTTTGTGATCTTATGATTCTTTAATTGGTTGGAAATAATTTGTACAATCTCCTCTCTGTTACCAGCATTACAAGACACAGCATTGCAAAGCACGGTCCTGATTTCTGCATTGAACTACCATGAGCCACCCACACAGAGAACTGCCCCAACTCCGAGGAAGGAAGAAAGGTCAACCTCGCCCTCTCTTTATGGAAAAAAGCCAGGCCGCCATGATAACCTTTGTTCCAAACAGCCCTCCACGGTGCCCTCCTGCAGAAAGCGGGGGTTCAGCACGGCCGCTGTCCCGGAAGCAGATAAAATACAGACTTCTTCGCTGTGAAAGAAAAAACACAAACTCCCATCACCGGTCAACGAAACTTGGGAACACTAAATATCAAAGTGATTACAAGAATGACAATTGAAGGTCGAGCTAATAACTTCTAGATGATATCACCAGATTACCTCCTAAACTGAGGACACAAAGCAGAAGGACTTATTAGAATGGCTGAGGTAAGAATTCTTAATAAATTCAAAAGAAATAGTATTACTGACCATAGCTTGTTTGGGGAGATAGTAAGGCTGAAACATGAGAACATCTCAAAACATAAGCAATACTGAACTACACTGTTGAATCTAACAACAATTCTGTGCTAAAACATTCTTTAAATGATGTACAATTTATTGAAATCACTTTGGGGTGGATGTTCATCCTGCAGTTAAGCTATCCTCGTCCCCTATCAGAACACGTGGGTTTGATGCTTTGCAGCTCCAGCCCCTGGCTCTTGGCTTCCACACAAGGCCAACTCCAAGAGGAAACGGGGATGCTGCAGCAGCCGGTTCCGGCCACCCCCGGTGGAAAAGGGACTGAGTTCCTAACTCCTGACTCTCGGCTTCTGGCTGGCCCAGGCCTGGTTTCTGTGGGCATCAGAGGAGTGATCCAGCAGACGGCTGCACCCTCTTTTTCTTTCTATCTCGCTCTGCCTCTCAAATAAGTACATAAAAAAGATGCAGTTCTTACAAGGTGTAACTATATTAATATGTGTACTGCTGTGATTTAATTAAAATTTAAATAATTGTAAAGGCACATGAAATAGTGCCCAAAATACACTAAGTGCAGCTTTACTACTCATTAACTTGTGATATAAAAGATCTTAGAAGAATTCTTAAAATCTTAAAATATTAAATTCTTAAAAGAATGTCCAGCTTTTCCACTTCTGATCCAGCTTTCTGCTTTGGGCCTGGAAAGTAGCAGAGGATGATGGCCCAGGTCCCTGGTTCTCTGCATCTGCACCTGCTTGGGAGATGGGAGACCCAGAGAGGCTCCTGGCTTCAGATCAGCTCAGCTCTGGCTGCTGAGGACATTTGGGGGTAAATCAGCAGAAGGAAGGCCTTCTCTCTCTCTCTCTCTCTCTCTCTCTCCTTTCCGTAAATCTGCCTTTCAAATAAAAATAAATTAAATTAAAAAAAGAGGGCCCAATGTGGGGAGCCTAGTAGCTAAAGTCCTCCCTTTATAGGCCCGGGATCCCTTATGGGTGTGCCGGTTCCTGTCCTGGTTGCCCCACTGCCCATCCAGCTCCCTGCCTGTGGTCTGAAAAAGCAGTCGAGGATGGCCCAAAGCCTTGGGACCCTGGCACCTGCATGGGAGACCTGGAAGCAGCTCCTGGCTCCTGACTTCGGATTGGCTCAGCACCAACCATTGCGGCCACTTGGAGAGTAAACCAGTGGATGGAAGATCTTTCTGTCTCTCCTCTCTATAAATCTGACTTTCCAACAAAAATAGATAAATGTTTAAAATAATAATGATAACATAGCAAAAAAGTAAGCAAAAAAAAAAATAGAATTCTGTAAAAGTCTATTACATATCACCCAACTGGAAGCCCAAAAACTCTAACGGCCTTACTATTGCTTGTGACCATCCGAGGCAAATGAGCAGCTTAGGATGAAAGGCTAGGAACAAGATGTGCATGGCACAGAGAGGCTTAAGAGGAGATAAAGGAAAAGTGGTTTGGACTGTAAGTGAGGAGCCAGGCTTTTTATAAGGCAATCAGGCACAGAAGAAGTTCTAAGGAGTAACACATTGCCACTGGGCGTTTCAGAACCAAGGAGTTCTAAGATTAGAAGCAAATGTCAAAAGGATGACTCCACTAAGTAGACTGCATGGAAAACAGTAAAGGACATAAATACAAACATTTTTGATAGGATTTAAGTAAAAAATTTTGAGGTCTAGAAAAGCAAAAAATCGTTTCTGGAAGATGAATTTAAACTTCTAAGTATACTAACTGGACTAATTTGTACATTTTGCAACTGGCCCGTGTCCCCAGCTTGCTGAGGATACAGCAAAGCCTCTGACCGTCACACCTTACTCTTCTTATCTTTGAACCCCAAGCCCATACTGCTTCTCTTTGCTTTTGGGATCCATAATCACCCTCCAAGATTCAATTAAAGCATCAACTACTTCAGTGACACCTTGTAACAATCCTATTTCTCACTTCAGCCCTCTGGAATCTGAAAGCAGGATGGAGTATATAAATCATAAATCTACTATATCTGTCATAATTCTCCAGTACAATGCCAATCTACTGGCAGTAAGAATTATATTCTTTAATATTGGTATCCGTAAAACTGGAAACTGTGTGAGACTAAATCCATGAGGGAGGCAAGATTACCTATTGGGGAGGAACAGGCAGATAATAAGAACAGATAATAAGCATGAAAAAGGAAGCAGTTAACATGAATGGGACAGCTACCATGGAGCTAGAACAGCTCAAAGACATAGTACATGGCAGGCAAAACAGTAGGGCTAAAAGAAATTAAATAGTTGGCTCTTTAAGACCCATTTACTCTATTCTAATGATTTCTCCCCAACAAAAATGATTATCTCTAGAGCAGAAAAGCAAAGGTAGTATTTAAGGGTGCCAAAACAGCCAGCAAATCTACTAAAGTAAAGAACTGGGAAAATGCTTGGTTAAGGTTCAAGGCCAAGCATTTGGTGCAGTTAACATGCCACTTAGGACAACTCATGTAAGCGTGGTGGATTTGCCCAGCTACTTGGCTTCTGATCCACCTTCCTGCTAAAGCAGATCCTAGGTGTTAGCAGGAAGAAGATAGCTTAGATACTTGGGTCCCGAACACCTATTCAGGAGACCAGATGGAGTTCCTGACTCCTGGCTTCAGCTTGGCCCAGTCCTGGTTGTTATAGGCATTTGGGGAGTGAACTAGCAAATGGACAATCTCTTTGTGTCTCTTTTCCTTTAAAATAAAATTAAAATAAAAAATACAAAGGTAAAAAAAAATTAAGTGGAAATGAGAAAACTGGTGGAAAACATAATGTTCTATTCTAAGAATAAAATTTTGCAGTGTAAGTGGAATAGCTTGTGGCCATAATGAACATGGCTACAAGTCAAGCGGAGACAGAGGATTTTTGAGGTACTACATTGTCAGGTGCAACTGGAGGAGAGAGCAGGGACGTTATGAAGAAAGGTAGGAGAACCTTTTGAAGGTGGAGGAGTCTGAACACTAGGATGGCATGGTTTTAAAGCAGGAGCTAGGCTGTCCAAAGTTAACAAGGAGAAGGAACCTAGAGTCAAGAGGAAGAAAGCCCTTTCACAGCATGGTAAGTAAGGAGGGATGATCTGCTGGCAGGATAAAGTCACGTGAGTGGCAGGAAACAGGATAAGTAAACAATCTATCTGGCAGTTCATTTCCAACACAGCAAGCAAGAATTCCGAAGTTTCCAGTGCAGACCCAGCAGAGCCACAAACCCCAGTGAGACAGGCCTAGAGTCAATACTTGGGAGGTGCTAGAATAATGTCTTCTTTCAAAACCTTACAGAATGGAGGCTTAGAGAAACTGAGCAACTTTCCCAAAGTGTCACAATGTGTAAGTGGCAAACATAACACATGGTACGTAATCCTAATCACTTCCTTAGTCGTTTTCCTATATATGGACATAAAGCTCTTGCCCATTCCACTGGCAATGTAAACTATGCACCCAGAAAATCAAGCTGCTATTTACCAGATGCTAGTGGATTCGCTGTAGCCCACTACAGCATGACAGCCTAACGCTTTAGCATGCGATTTGATTTCTTGTCTGATCTCTGCCCACCATGCATCTCGAGTTTCTGGTTCATCTGAAAAATAAATTTCAAATCAGTTCACTACTCAACAGCATATCATGATACAAATAGGAAATGTTTAAAATAAACATACTACGGGATATTTTTTTAAAAGTGTTCTACAACAGATTTTTAAACCTCACATCTTTTAAACACTACCTCTTAAAAGAACAAAAATTTAACATTTGAAATTTGATCACTGAAATTAAACCACCAAGATCTATCTGCTTCATTTCTTCAAGTAATACCCACAAAAATGTATCTTAGTAGATACAACTTAGAGTGCAGATGAGAGTTTTGGATTCTGATCTTAATTAGGAGGATAACCTGTCTCTCATCGGAGTGACACCTTGTGTGTCATATGCATAAATTTAAATTCTGATTTCACACCCTGGTGCCTAATTTTCAGTCAAATACTACTTTTGAGGTTCTTTTCAAGGCAAAGATTTGTCAACATTAAAAGAGAGGAAGCCATCTGTAGCCAGTATCTGTAGAGATGATATTCTTAAAACAGTTACAAGAAATCAAGGGACTTGAGAATCGGAACAACAACAACAAAAGATAGGAAGCAAATACACTTAAAAGATAAATACTAACAATTTGGTTAATGCATATAAGGATAACTTTCAGGCAGAACAATATAACTTCCATATATGGTTCTGTAATTAAAAAACAAAATAAGGCTCAGACCCAAAAAATTAGGGCAGCCCAGGATTTTCTATAATGGAACACGGGCCTCACTCCCCCCTAATGGTTTGCATTCGCTGCAAACTACAGCCCTTCTTAATAAAAGATGTTAAAAGTAAAACAGTTACTGATTTGTTTCCTTTTGTGGCCAATTCTTGTTTGTGAACAATCTGAAACACCAAACTACTTAAACAAATTTCAATAGAAAGCTATTTACATCAAACTTTCAATAGAACTGCAAATTTTCCACATAAAGACTAATATTAAAACTGAAAAATAATCTAGATACTTTCTATTTTTAAACTGAAGAATTTTCAAGAAATATTTTTCAAAGAAGTAGAAAACGTAGAATTATACTCACTAGTAACATAGTGAAGACAGCAAAGTAAATACAGATTTAGAGGCTTATCATATTCACATTTCTGTGAGAGGATTTTGTCTCCTCCCACAGGAGGACCTCAGCAAGGGAGTAAATGAGATCAAAGCCACTACAAATGATGTCAGGCAGTTCTTGAATTAAAGCTTTGAATCCAAGATAGGACTACCCTAAAATTTTATTTCATAAGAAAATAAAAAAAAAAATGCAGACTTCAGAACACTGAGGAAAAAGCCAAAGTGTAAGATTTAAAAAAAGAAAAAAAAAAAGGAATAGAAAAGCCTACAATGTGGTGAAAGTAATCAGTATTACGATATTACGAATTAAGAAACATGTAAAACAATTAAATGACCTTATTTTGCATATGCATATATATAATGAGTTACATAACCTCTTCATATTGCTAGCTTTAATGTTTATTTAACAACAAAAATATGCTTTCCAATCTATTCTCTTTCCCTTCTGAAACAGACAAGCTTCATAAGTTGGTACATGCATTAACATAATCACAGCCTAAAGCAAATCTGTCAATCCAAAATCAAGCTATTATTCAGGCAAGTATTCTAATCAATTATTATGCTTGACAGAAAGCAAAACATCTTGAATAAGAAATGCATTTCAGCTTAGAAAAATAATTATTTTCCTAAGAAAACTCCATGAGATAGTTTTTTTCTTAAACTAGATCTGCTACTTACTTTTTACAACCTGAAAGTTTAAAATATTATTTTCTAGAGCAAATAACTGTATTTTTTTTAGGAACAGATTTTCTCACATTAGGGTTGCCTATTAGCTGTGCCATTGGTAAAGATATGACAGCTTTTTTGAGAAATTAATTTTACAAGAAATGATCTATAATATTGCTTTAACAGCCAATGAAAAATGAAGGTGGCTATTAATTTTAAGTTGGAAACACATTTACTAGAAATGGCCAGCATGTCTTAATGGAAAAATATGTAAGTGTAATTCCTGTGAGATACATGTAACCACATAGAAAACAAAGTATATTTACATCAAACTTACCTTAGTATGACACACAAAATAATCAGATAATTAAACCAAACACTATGAAAGAGTAAGTGGCTGATTAAAGAAAACAACAACAAAAAACAAGAAGCTGAATGCAGCGCCAGTGGAGCATTCACACTCTTCTGACACATTCACAAGCAGCCTTTATTTCGACACATGAGCCACACATCTGCACATGAGGATGCCATTACTGTATTTCAGAAACTACGTACAATTGTGGTCAAAAGCTAACAAGAGTTACATAACATGGGAGCTTAGGAAGCAGAACGGCATATGTCCACACTCCAGAGTAGTTCTTGAATTTGGTTTTTTGGTTACAGCAAAAGCTCAAGGAACAGAGGGTTTGCAAAGCAGATTCAGCATACAGGAGCCAGAAACAGTGGATATTTGGGCGCATGCTTGGATCAGGTGACAGTACGGACCGAAAACTATGGCAGCTCACTGAAATGGTCACAGAAAGGAATGGCCCTGGAGCTAGGTGACAGCCGGCAAGCATACAGTGGGGAGCACTTCATCACACACTAGTGATTGTACTAACAATAATCATCTGCAGCTCTAGAAACAAGGCCAAAGGACAAGATCTATAATATACACAAAGATATTTTTTTATTTTTGGACTATTAAATTTAAGATCTGTTGGAATAAAATTAAACTATTTATTACTACAGAAAAGTTAAATTTTTCTTCAAAGCCTATATTGCACTCGTGCTAAAGGTAAGCTACAGAATCTTCAGCCTAATTTATTACCAACAAAAACTCAGAAATAATAGAATTTGAGCTCTGCAATACAATTTTTAAAAGTTTAAAACTACTATTACATTCATGGGAGACTAGTGAATTTGAATTGTATTATTCACTATATGATAAACACAAAATTGAGGTTCTATCATAGTTTTTAAAAAGGCAAAAGAGACTAGCTCAAAAAATGATGGCAATTGCACCTGCTACACATTTAATTTAGTTCTTTGAAAGATATACAGCTGAGATGTGAGATCACATTTAAAAACCATTTCATAGATGTCTAGAAAGGAAAAAAAACTCCTCACTTTAAATACTACGCTCCTTCCAGTAATCACACAGATACCAGTCATTTAAAGAGAACGTGAAAGTTAATTAATATGGGCCCATTAACCTAGAGGCTAAACCCCTTGCCTTGCATGCACTGAGATCTCATGTGGGCACCAATTTGTGTCCTGGCTGCTCCACTTCCCTTCCAGCTCCCTGCTTGTTGGCCTGGGAAAGCAGTACAGAACAGCCCAAAGCCTTGGGATCCTACACCTGCATAGCAGTCCTGGAAATCCTGGCTCCTGGCTTCAGATCGGCTCAGCCCCAGCCACCGTGGCCACTTAGGGAGTGAGTCTACGGATGGAAGTTCTTTCTGTCTCTCCTTCTCTCTGTGAATTTGACTTTCCAACAAAAACAAATAAATCTTTTAAAAAGTTAAGTATTATACAAACTACATTTCATATTACTTTGCTTTTCTTCTATAGGTCAAAAACTGTGCATATATGATATCACTAATTTTTTTTTTATTGTAGGCATGAACAGAACTCTAAATATCTCATTGAATTAAGGGCTAACGCTGGCACATGTGGGTTGACATCAGAATTAATTCACCTGTACTACACTGCTACTCTCCTAGAGCATGGCCACAGCTTGATGTCATGCCATCTGTTTATTATTTTATCATGCTTGTGAAGTGCAGGTGGAATTGGTAGACTTCTAAAATAAAAGTCTATCTCTCGGAAAGTAAAGAAATAAACAAGTCAACAAAATATTCCTTTTTGAACTCAATCACACACTTCTATTTTTACAAAGCTCTTGGAGACAACTCAGACCTGGAAAACCTTTTAACTTTCTTAAATGAAAAAAAAAATAAAAGGAAATGGCCTTTCAATCTAATTTATAAGTGAACAAGTGAATTCAATCTAATTTATAAGTGAACAAGAGGAGATAGAATGTTAAGCTGGAACAAATAAAAGCTCCTAATACAGCAATGATCTTATTACTAGACACCATGGAAATCTGTATTCCTAAATACCTGAAAGCAGTATTCTGAAAGGATAACTCCTGAAGAAGACTAATTTCTCTAATGAAACAGAAATTTAAAAGTTAGGTTCAGGAAAGAATCCTCTGGCTGGGTAGGGTCAAGCCCAGTCTATGAGTGCCTCACCGCAGAGGAAGTGCCGTGCAAACAAAGCAAATGGAGGGCTTGGTAACTGGCTACTAGGCTGGCACCTGGGACAGAACCCAGGCTGGACCCAACCGGAGTCATCTTCTTACATATAGTATAAAAGGATGTCAGTTACTCTAAAATTACCAGTAGCATAAAAAAGCTCACACATCATGCATTTATGCCATCCTGAATTTTATTTACCGACTTCCTACATTATTAAAGTATTGAGAACCAAAAGCTGCTTACCTAATTTAGACTTAGTCTTTGCACATCTGCTCAGAAGTTAGTTCTCAGATAAAGTGAAAAGACTAACTGTTGAGAAGATCAGAATTCAAATCCAAGAATGCCTATTAGCTCACTCCAATTAACTAATACTCACATAATACAGTATACATTTAAACTGTAAGAATTAGGTTAGATTATTTGCATCAACAGATGTCTATCTCACTTAAGAATGTGTATTCCTGGGCCCGGCGGCGTGGCCTAGCAGCTAAAGTCCTCGCCTTGAACGCACCGGGATCCCATATGGGCGTTGGTTCTAATCCCGGCAGCTCCACTTCCCATCCAGCTCCCTGCTTGTGGCCTGGGAAGGCAGTCGAGGACGGCCCAATGCATTGAAACCACGGGAGACCTGGAAGAGGTTCCTGGTTCCTGGCATCGGATCAGCGCGCACCGGCCCGTTGCGGCTCACTTGGGGAGTGAATCATCGGACGGAAGATCTTCCTCTCTGTCTCTCCTCCTCTCTGTATATCTGACTTTGTAATAAAATAAATAAAATCTTTAAAAAAAATGTGTATTCCTTTTAGCAACCAACATGGCAGGGATTTCACAAACATCCAATAGCTAAAAAAATTTCTAATTTGGGCATGGTATGATGGCCCAATTGGTTAACCCTTCCCTTGCAAGTGCTGGGATCCCATATGGCTGCTGGTTTGTGTCTCAGCTGCCCCACTTCCCACCCAGATCCCTGCATATAGCTTGGGAAAGCAGTGAGGACGGCCCAAAGCCTTGGGACCCTGCACCCGTGTGGGAGCCAGTGGCTCCTGGCTTCGGATCAACTCAGCACTGGTTGTTACGGACATTTGGGGAGTGAATCAGGTTAAGGATACCTTTCTCTGCCTCTTCTCCTCTCTGTAAATTTGACTTTCCAATAAAAATAAGTTCTTAAGACAAAAATTTTCCACTGAAATAAAATAAATGGGGGACTATACCAGCACTGAGCCACAGCATTTTAAGCTGCTCCCCACCAGAGCTGGCGTCCCAAATGGAGACTAGATTTCCAAGATGAGCTGTTCCTCTTCTAATCCAAGTCCCTGCTAGTGTGCCTGGGAAAGCAGCACAAGATGAGCCAAGTGTTTGGCTCTTGAACACATGTGGGAGACCAGACAAAGGTCCTGGACCCTGGCTTCAGCCTGGCCCAGCCCTGACCACTGTGGCCATTTGGGAAATGAAACAGTACATGAAGTTTTCTGTCTCTCCTCACTTTCAAATAACTAAAAATGAACCTTGCCTCTTCACTAGTAATAGTTTACGTTAGGACTGCGAAAAATCTTAGGTACAATATATCCTAAAATCTTCAATCTATGTAAAATGTATTTTAGAAACACTAAGAAATATTCTCTAAAATAAGAGATAGCTAGTTTTTAATAAAATTTTACTTAAGGACATTTAAGGATTTAAAACATCAAGTCCAAAACATCTAAATGTGGAAGCTATTTCAAACTAATACATATCTTCAACCCACATTATATGGCTACTTTATACTTCTTCTTGCAACTTTCTGGAAAAATTACCTAAATCGCTATGCATCTTAAACAGAAAGAAAATAACAAATTTTTCTCAACTATATGAAGATCATGGCTGATCAAAACGTTCATGTATAAAGTGATCAAAAATATGTTTAGAGTTAACTTGGGAGAAAAAATTCATTTGAGAAATATTGAGCTTGGACTATTAAAATGATTCTTTGAATAGTTTTTACAACTTTTAAAAACCCACTTGAGTACCCAAACAGTAGCACTCAACAGCTCACTGAAACTTCAGATTTGAAAGTATAAAGTATTCTCTCAGAGAGATCCTGCTGATTTTAAACTCAAATATTTTATTAACTTATGATTAAAGTCAGAATACTAAAGCTCCAACTGTGGTTCAGTCACTTTCTATTCACCTTGAGAAAACTGCTCTGATCATTTTTGCTAAGCTACAAAATGGGATCAGTGCCTCACCCAGAGGATTTGTTGAGGGGATTAAAGAACTTTATATGAAAAAGTACTTACAGAGAACCTGCCACTGGGTGGCGCTCGGTAGTTAGCCCCTCTATCACCACCAAATCCTAGATCACAACTAACCAGTCTCTGTGTCTCTCCTTGCTGCCCGTAAATCTGTTCCAGGGATAGCGTGTGAGTGACGCTGGCTCTTGGGATGCTTGCACCCCACACAGGATTGCATGGCTCACACCTCAACTCTCCTATGCTTCTGATCCAGCTTCCTGCCACCGAGCAGCAGATAATGACCCAAGAACTTGGATTCCTATCATCCAGGTGGCTCCTGGCTTCTGGCCTATGCTAACGTCAGCATCAGCTCTTGAAGACATTTGGGAAATGACCCAGCAGAGAGAAGACCTCTCTACTCTCCTACCACTCGGCCTTTCAAATAAATAAATCATCCTTTAAAAACAAATAATAAAAAATATATATATATAAAAACAAAACAAAACAAAAAAAAACAAATAATAGGGCCCAGTGGTGTGGCCTAGTGGTTAAAGTCCTCGCCTTGAACGTGCCAGGATCCCATATGGGCGCCGGTTCTAATCCCGGTAGCTCCACTTCCCATCCAGCTCCCTGCTTGTGCCCTGGGAAAGCAGTCAAGGATGGCCCAGGGAGACCTGGAAGAGGTTCCTGGTTCCCGGCTTCGGATCGGTGCAGCACCAGCCATTGCGCTCACTTGGGGAGTGAATCATCGGACGGAAGATCTTCCTCTCTGTCTCTCCTCCTCTCTGTACATCTGCCTTTCCAACAAAAATAAATAAATCTTAAAAAACAAATAATAAATCCTTCCTGCATCCTGTAATCAATGACTGATGCAAATGTGATTCCAGGCCGCCCCACGGTGTTCGTGTGCACTCCCTTGCCTAGCATGCCACAAACAAGATCTGCAAATGCCGCCGTCTCCTTCCTTCCCAGCAGCAAGATACACCCCCATCTTTCTCCAAACCTGATATCAAACCAGAAAACGCAAGAAGCAAGATAAGAACAGGTACTATTTTTAACCTAGGTTCTCTCATATGGGTTCCCTCTCTCCTGCTCTATTTTCTACCACTGAAACTGAACGCAGTAGACAGGTGGAGAAATAAAAGCTGAACTAACAGACATTCTGCACCGTGTAGCAAATAACTTACAAAGTTGGAGCCAAACACATAAACATCATCAAAGGATCAAAAGCGCAAGTTTCAGAACCACACTACCCATTAACCCAAACCTTATCGTACACTGTCTGACACATGTAAGTCAACATGATACTCCAATATTTCTTTAAATCTGAACCGCATAAAATTCCCTGACAAAGTCAAACATGTCTTGCTCTTCGTCACACCACACAGAAAGCCACTCAGTGACCCTCTAACCTTAAGAGCGAGAGGTTCACGGATTCAGGGACTTGTCAGGTTTGCACCCTGTGAACCACCACAGTGAAACTTGTTCGCAAATGTGTGTCTCTCTCTCCCTTCCTCCTGCTAACTCTGCCATTTAAATAAAGCAGTAACTCTTTAAAAATTATTATTCCTTAATGTGCTCTCAACACCCTTTTTCTACATGGCCTTCTGCTGTCCCCACTAGGCTAATCTGCCCATAGTTTTAAAAACATATTCTAACTTTATAAAAGAATCCAGCACGTATGTTTGCATTTTTTTAACCATAAAGAAATAATAAGGATTAAAAAAAAAAAAGAAATAATAAGGAGCCAGTGGTTAGCCTCATTAACTCCTCCGTGAGACTCCACAGAGGCCCAGCCTCCTGGATCTGGCCTGGCCCAGCCCTGGCTGTTTAGGTAATTCATCTCTCACTCCACCTCTTTCCACAACTGGATTTCATATAAATAGATTTTCTTTAAGGCAATAATAAAATACTAAGCTAAAAAAGACCATTTTAATTCTAATCAATGAGAGCATGCTGGTAAACTTTGGCATATAGGGGTAATGACCTAAAGATGACCCAACTGATCCCACACTCCATCTGCAAATGCTGGGCCTGAACTGAGGTACTCTCCATGGTAAGAGAGGCACTGTCATCAATCATGCATAACTCACTTCAGAACTCATATCCTGGGCTTCTAAAAGCAATATATTTGCGGCATTCAAAAGATTATGAGATACTGTCTAAAACGCTGAGTCCTTTGGTGTCTTTGTTTTTCTGTAATATATTTTCTGATACAAAGAACTGAAGTTTTGGGGCAGTACGGTGGCACAGCAAACTAACCCTCTGCCCGTACGGTGCCAACATCCCTTATGAGTGCCATTTTGTGTGTGGCTGCTCCACTTCTGATTCAGCTTCCTGCTAATGGCCTGGAAAAGCAACGGAGGAAGGCCCAAGGCCCTGGGACCCTGCACCCAAGTGGGAGATCTGAAGAAGTTCCTGGTTCCTGCGACCTACCTTCAAATCACCTCAGCTCTGCCTGTTGTAGCCATATGGGGAGTGAACCAGCGGACCGAAAACCTTCTCTCTTCTATCTCTCCTTCCCTCTCTAAAATCTGCCTTCAAATAAAAATAAATCACTCTTTTTTAAAAAGAAAAGAAAACCATGAAGTTTCTTGAAGCAACAATCAGCTTCAGATACTCAAATTGGTTCTATTATTTAATTTAAAACAAAGGCTGTTTAAAATTTAAATATTTTCACTTTCTAAATATACCTTCATCAAAATGAAAAATTTGACTTTGTCTCTAAACCACATCATCAGCTGTAATGTTCTCTACTTTATTTCTTTTCAAAATGCAAACTCTATCCACATATAAAATCACTGAGAAAAATTACATTCTCATGTGTAAAGGTAAGAAGCAAGACATTTAATCTGCAAAAAAAAATTGCTGTTACTAAATTTTAGAACACTTCTAGAATTATAAAAATCGAATTACACCTAGTTTTTTATAGAGCACTAAGTATTTTCTATTCAAATCTAAATATCAGCTTAAATGTTAGAATTCTGAAGCTAGTCAATAAATATGTATAATTAACAATGTTTGCTTGATCAAAAAGCTAATGCCCATGATAGCTACATATGAAAAAAACTGCCCTGAATGTACTAAATTTAAGTTATCATCCTGAAAATTTATCACCTAAAAAAAGTAATTCACAAATCAATGATATTTCTATGGTTTCTATGGTTTTGACTAATTGAATATTTTTAATGCATTTCCATGGAAATCATGTTATTAAACATATTACAGAATGTGTCTGCAAACTACATTAAGCCTATTTAGTCTACAACATTTCTAAAAACTTCACTGAGCTGCCATAATTTTTGTCAGCATATGTAGTACTGAATGACCATTAAAATACCTGAATTGAAACTATTCCAGTCTAGTAGTTTGTAAGATCTTGTGTTACCCATAATTCCGACAAAGGCTGAGTTCAAAACAGCAAATTAGTAGATCAGTTTTAGGTGCAGAATAGTAGGAATAAAACAAACAAACAAAAAAAACACTATAAACAAGAACACAATTGACAACATTACTCAACAGGAACTGGAAAGACACAGACAGCAGAGTTAATAAGAAGTAGAAATAGAAAAGAAATAGAGGCAGACCATAGGACTCTACCATTATCCAGTCTAGTTCTCCATTCATGACCTTTAAAACCACCCCATTCTTTCCCTTGTTGTAGGCTCCTGTTTAATATTTAATAAAGGAGGAAGTTCTAAAAAATAAACTCAAATAATAATCCATAAAGTTAGCAGGTAGTCCGGGTTTGATAGTAAATTTATATGTCATTTTGTACTGAGGGTGAAGTAAAAATTCTTCAAATCCATTAACTGAAAACACAGCTGCAAGATTCATTTGAGAATGCAAACACAGAACTCTTAATAGCAGTACCTGCATCTCAAAGGGTCCTAAGTTTCTCTCCGCAATGTCACAAAAGTAAACACTTCATTATGGAAAATGTTTGATTCACTTTATGTTAACACCCAGCTTTTTTAAACACAAATCTAAGTTTTTATACTGATTTAAGGGGTTTTGAGGTTAATAAATGCTCTTAAGAAAATCATTCTTTTTAGTTAAAACTATATACGTATAACAATCCAAAATGGGAATCTTTTAAATCAAATTAGTATAATTTTAGAACTGTTATATCATTGATATGTCTTTAACTGAAAAGGAAAGAAAAATATATTTATAAACATTGACAGCATTTATATCTGCTCATAGCCACTTGGGAAGTAATTTATTCATAAGAGCTTTTCTACATGTGAACAAAAAAAATATTCTGAAAAGAAAAGAAAAGGAGAGAATGGGTAGTTTTGGTAGTTACAAGATATCGAATACATCCTATAACAAGGACTCTGATTTTTCCCTGGACCTGGATTCCTATATTTGTTTTACACAATTAGAAAAAACTGGCAGGTATGATAAATCCCCAAAAGAGGCTCTTTAGATAAAAACCTGGGACACCTGAAATATAACTGTGTGCTTAAAAATTTAAGTAACCTTCACTTGTTCTCTCAGGCTCTGCTACTTAGAGAACATGTAAGTAACAAGATAAAAGCCAGGCATTTTTAGTCAACAGAGGCATCACCAATACCTGAAACTATTTTTGCAGCTGTCATGCCAGGTGATGCCATTTCTTAAAATATAGTGAGTCAAAGGTTCAGAGAAATACAGATGATCCGCCTTGGGTCTGAGAGACAAAGTGAGGTACTGTTAACTCACTACCTGCTTGTATGGTATAAAGAATTTAAGTTAGTAAACACCAAGATGTCAAACTTGGCATAGCCTACAAGATGTCGGTACATTATATTAGCAGAAGTCTCAAATTTTCTTTACTTACTACAGACCATGTAAGTACAATACAGAAAGGATCTTCAATTGACCGGAATAGTAAGAAGCAAGGAACAAAACTAGAGACTGAAAGAGAATGCCAAGGCTTACAGGATATTTGTTTAGCTTTCCAAGTTTATATATCCCTGGCTAGCCTTGCTTTTATGAAGCCCGATTCAGTGTGTAACATTCCATTTTGCTTCCATGTAGTGAACTCAAATGACACCAAATCATAGAGAACAGGTTAAGCTTTTTTTTTTTTTCAATTTGAAGGGATGCTCATTAACCTTCTATCTTAAGTCACTACACAGTGTCTTCTTTTTATCACTCTTCTTTGTATAGCTGCTAATATAAGCCTCGAGAAGAGGTAACTGGATGACAAAGTAAGATATTAATATAATTTCTGGTTTAAGGGATGTCATCAAAATAACTGATCTAAGCAACTGATTGAACATCCAGTCAATAAGAGATCCAAGAACATATCTCACTGAAAAAGTTTCTATCATTTCTGACACTCATGTTAAGACTGAGAACAAATACTACAATATTTCTAATTCAAGTGCCTAAAATTACTAGGACTTCAATTCCCACCTTCATTTGAAATTATGGCCCCATATTTTAACAAAAGGAGCTTCCACTCTTCCTTGTCTTGTTTATTATGTGCATCAAACAAATAACTACAATAAACAAGCCAAGGAACCGGATATTAGGAAGTTACTGTTTTTTTTTTAATTCATGGACATTCAACATAACGCTTACAATTAAGTTTTAAAAGAATGCCTTTTGCATTTTTTATTTTGAATGAGAAGAATTAACATTTTAAACAAGCGTTCTAAACAATCAAATTAAAGGTTTTTTTTATTTCCATGTGTCAAAGTAAACAGCTGACTGAAAAGTTATTTAAGGAGTCCCTCGAAGTGATCCTTGCCTAAAAATAAGTCAAGGTTGGTTTATTTGTTTTATATAGGAAGTAACTAGCATATCACTTCCACTTAATCTATTTTCAATTATGATACTATAAATATTGTCAAGTACCATGTGCCAGTTTACACTTTGCTTTCTTTTTTCAGATAGAATTGGCTTAATTAGCAGCATTATAAAAATCTATTTTAAAAATCACAATTTAAATAAACACTGAAAACAAACTTCTTAAGAACTTACCTGGATTGTGGATACGATCCAAAAGCTTCACCGAGCGTGCACTGACAACACCTCCAACGTGAACAAGAAACCCAGGAGGAAAGGCCGTCAGGGTGAAAAATGGAAACTCCTGGCAGAGAAAATGAGGGAAAATGGGACTGTCCACATGCAAAGCATAAAACTGCTTGTCATAAAAAAGCATCATTGCCTTCAAAATAAAAAGTTCACTATATGCTCTACATGCTTTGTACTTAAATTCCCCTGGCTGTTTAGCATTCTGAATGCATTTCCCCACATGGACAGTGTCACCGAGAATCCAGACACCCCTCCCACCAAGTCTCAGCCTGGGACACGTGGAACATGCTTACCTCTCAACTGGGCCCTACTTTGCTATAACTGCAGAGACATAGCCAACCCTTCACATAAACACCAAGGAAGAGCTACTGGTGAAGACTGCAAAAGCCTGGGCACAGCAGAGCTAACAGTGGGACCCAGAGAGGGGTACTGTGCGTTAGCAGAAAGGAGCAAGGAAAGGGCCCCACACCAACATGGGGAAGGTACAGCGCATCACCTCCTGGGGTGATTTATCTTCAGTCTATCCATACCAGGGCAGCAAGTGCACAAATGAGTAAGGAGAGGAGGACAGAAATGTGCTAGCTGGAACTAGGGAGGCAATACCACGCCACAAGCTCTTCTAAACTTCCTTTCTACACAGACCTCAGGAATTGAATGGCAGGAAGAAACATGGCAAAAAGAAACACCAATTAGAGAAGGGGATATCCAATGGGACTGTACCCAGGAGAAAGGGGAGGTCCTGTGACGGCCCAGATGCAAACGTACCTCCTGTTATAAAGACTGGATGCCAAAGAGTGGCCACCTGCCCTGCAAGATTCATACAGCCCACCTAACTGCACGTCACTTACCGAAGCTTCAGTTATTCTAAACACAACTGAGAGTTGCAATATAAGCAAATCAGGACTCTTAACCATCAAAAGAATTGTGTAGTTTCAAGTCTGAAAACACACTGGACCAAGCACGTGGCATACTGGGCTAAGGTACTGTCGGTGATGCCACTATCCCACCGAGATGCAAGTTCAAATGTAGCTCTTCTGCTTCCAACCCAGCCCCTTGCTCACACGCCTGGCAAAGCGGCAGCAGATGACACAAGTCCTTGGGCCTCCTCCACCCATGTGGGAGACCAGAAGAAGCTCCAGACTTTGGTCTGACCCGGCCTCGCTGGCTCTTAGGGCCATCTGCGGGGTGACTCAGTGGTGGAGATGATTATCTTCTCCTTGTCTCTCTCCATAACTCTGCTTTTCAAATAAATAAAAAACCTTAACCAGAGAAAGAAACCAGATCTTTGTTCACAGATTTCCACAGCCCATGTTCCAATCACAATATGCACAGAGTAAGTATAAATACATATTTTAGGAATTAGGAAATTCATCACAATCTTACTTTCTATACCCCAGCAGAAAAGCTGGAGGAGAAACAGATACAGAACAGCCCAAGCGTAGACATTAAAAGCAACACGACTACTGACTGGGTGCTTAAACCATGAAGAGTACAAACTCGTAACAGCACAATCCACAAGGCACAGCAACCGGGATCACTTGGCACAAAGGAAAACAGCCTTCATGCCTTAAACTCAAGACTGCAGAATACAAAATGTGTGTGCATCTGCACACATATTTCAGAGAGACAGAAAATCTAGGTTTTGAAAGAAAAAGTGAAAAATATAGTTTATGCAGGCATTTAGTTTTTCCCCAGCTGAAAGAACAAAAAAAACAGAAAAGGAATATTCATTTAAATGCATTCCAAAATCTTCAGAAATATGTGTTTATTTTATTTGAGTGATGAGTAAGCGAATGTGTTACCAGAAATGCATTTTCTTTAAAAGTAAGACACTAATATTATTTTCTTCAATGTCAGAAACATTTAAATTTTTAAAATTTCCTCATGGGATGATCCCATAGAGGGGGGAGAAAAACTATTTATTTACATTAATTAAAATCTTTTAGGTATCAACAAAAGATACTGAAAATAAAATTTGTGAAAGCGAAAGAGAAAACAGTACTTTCCTCTAAAACTAAAACTATTAAAGTAAACGCACACAATGGGAAACAACTGTATGATATATTTTAGGCAACTGTGGAAAATGCACCCAAATGATTCTCTCCTGAGGTTTGTAAGCCTTCTAGAAGGACCAGGGGAGCAGTGTCAGGCAGAAGTCAAGAAAGAGCAGATGGCCACAGTTAGCCAAACAAGGGCGGGGACACTGCTCACTTAGCTCCATCTTTCAAGACTCCAGGTCACCTAATCAGCTCACCTAGTCACTGTACAACACCAAGATTTTCAAACTAGTCTTAGTAAACAAAAGTGTTTGTTGTTTCCAAACAGGTCTCTAATTAGAAGAGCTGCAGTTGCTATCAACAGCAGATTCTAAAGGAACTATCAGAAATTACTCCATCTCCTCAAAGATCCCAATTCACCAAGACTGCTTTGCATCAATAGTTTCCAAGGTGTTCCACGACACATACCATACAAGGAAAGTTCTAAGGTAAACCACATTTCACAAACCTCTATTAAACCAGGCTAAGTCATTTCACTGAAGGGAAAACACACATCTCAGAAACCAAAATGTAACTTCATTCTTAACGAAATATAAACGCATTTGCCTTATGTCAAATAATTCAGAGGTAAAATCTCAACTTAAATAAAGTTTTCTCTCTCATTCTCACCTCCCAATATCTGGCATCAGTTGCCAAGATATTCACAACACATGTTTCAATGCTTTTAAAAATATATATATTTATTTTTATTGGAAAGTCAGATATACAAAGAAGAGGAGAGACAGAGGAAGATCTTCCATCCATTGATTCACGCCCCAAATGACCACAATGACTGGAACTGAGCCAATCCGAAGCCAGGAGCCTCTTCTGGGTCTCCCACGCAGGTGCAGGGTCCCAAGGCCTTGGGCCGTCCTCGCCTGCTTACTCAAGCCACAAGCAGGGAGCTGGATGGGAAGCAGGGCTGCTGAGACAGGAACCAGTGCCCGTATGGGATTCTGGTGCATGCAAGACAAGGACTTCTATGCTACAGCACCAGGCCCTTCAATGCTTTTTAAAAAAACAACAAAAAAATTAACTTCATCTAATTTGAAAGGCAGAGTTACAGAGATGGGAAGAAACAGAGAGAGGTCTTGCATCCACTGGTTCAATCCCCAGATCTCCACAATGGCCAGGGCTCTAGGCCAGGTCCAAGTCAGGAGCCAGGAGCTTCTTCCATATGTTGTACCAAGTGCTTGAGCCATCCTTCATCATTGTCCTAGGCACATTAGCCCTGAGCTGGATTGTTAGTAGCCAGGTCTTAAACCAGTGCCTATATGGGATACTGGCACTGCAGGTGGCGACTTAACTCAGTACATCACAGCACCAACCCCTACTTTATTGCTTTTTTTTTTTTTTAACAGAAAAGAACAGTGGTTTTATTTTTTCTTAATTACTACTTGAATAACCATCAAACAACAGTTGGGGTCTGAAGTGGTAGCGTCTGGGCTAATCCTCCACCTGCAGCATCAGTAGCCCATAAAAGCACCAGTTTGTGTCCTGGCTGCTCCACTTGTGACTCAGCTACCTGATGATGGACGGGGGATGGACTGGGAAAGAACTGGAGGATGGCTCAAGTCCTTGGGCTCCCGCACCCATGTGGAAGACCTGGAGGGAGCTCCTGGCCTCAGAATGGCTCAGCTTCAGCCGTTGCAGCCATTTGGGGAGTGAACCAGCGGAAGGCTTTTCTCTCTATCTTCCTTTCTTTCTCTATAAAATCCGCCTTTCAAATAAAAATAAATAAATCCTGTTTAAAAAATTAGGCAAATAGCTTCTCACTCATCAAAAGGAAAAAGGTCTTAACAAGAGGGTTGGTGAGAGATAAAAATGATTATTTTAAAAATAAGAGCAGGGGATGGTGACGTGACATGCAGATCAAGGCATTGTCTGCAGTGCTGCCATCCCACATGGGCACTGGTTCAAGTCCAGGATGTTCCATCTCCAATCCAGCTCCTTGCTAATGTGCCTGGGAAAACAACAGAACAAGACTCAAATGCTTGGGCATCCATCCAGACGACCTAGAAGAAGCTCCTGGCATTCTGGTCTCAGCCTGACCAGCCCTTGTATCTGCAGGCATCTGGGGAGTGAACCAGGAGACAGAAGAACTCTTGCTCTGTTTCTCCCTCTCTCTCTGCAACTCTGTCTTTCATATTTTGTATTCAGGTAGAAGAGCATTCCATCCGCACCTGCGCAGATAACTGCAATTAGTACATGCAATCGAGGTCACCTGAAACAACTCATGCTCAACGGAGCCGCAAAGGAAAGCCAGTCTTACAGACTCCTGCACTGAATTCGGTGAAGATCACCTAACAATACGTGTCCACTGTGCCCAAAAACTTAAGAGTTTTTAAAAGCATATTTGAAAATGCAAATGTTATCAACAGTAAATTCAAAAGGATCTTTACTGATTGTTATACTGTTTTCTCCTCAAAGCAATACAGTTTTTAAGATTCTATAACAAATATAGAAAAGTGATGGGTACAACTTTATAGGCAAAATGCCATTATGTCAAATTTCAAGGCAATTTAAGTTTTCCTGTCAATGATCATTCTGGAACAGTAACAGGATTATAAGAAACGTCTAGAAAACTACATTGTATTATTTGTAATAATAGGATATGGAAAGCACTGACTTCAAAAGTCTATTCTGTAGAAAGGAAATCTTTGTCTTATAAACTCCACCCTTTTATGGGTATCTAGGATACATTCTACTTCTTCCCACTCCAATGTTGGTGAAAATGAAACACACAAAAGAAAATGTTGTAAATGCTTAGTTTCAAAAAAAAAAAAAAGTTATGAAACAGTGTCTTAAAACAATGGACATGACATATAAAACCATGCACTGTATTAGTAGAAAAAGAACATGAGCCTAACAGTGCTATTAAATTAACAAACAAACAAGTGCACATTATGAAAAAAAAAAAAAAAAAGTCTGGCAACACTTGTTAAAAGCTTAAATAAAACTTAAGTGACCAGTACTAAAACTAGAGAAGCTTCCAATACAGGAAACAGGATTTCACACATGTCAGGAACATACCCGCCTTCTACAGAACCTACGGGGCGATCCTCCCTTAGCAAGGAAGTTTACAAAACACAAAAAAGAAACAAAAATAGAGAAAAATCATCCAAAAACTGTAACTACAGATTTTCCCACGCAGTAAATATAACTATATATTAAATATATATGTATTAAATCAACACAAACACATATTTATGTTAATCTGACAAATATAAAATATGTGCATTGCTTATCCCAAAAGAAACTGGCTGGTAATTTTTAAAAAGCTAGTTTTAACAAAGCAAATATACTACAGAATTCTTTTTCATACTACAAAAGAAAACTGAAATGCTTTTTCTGCAAAAATGTCTGCCATTTCCTTTCCTATATTATATATTCTTAACGAAAAATCAGAAATGATTTCAGTATTTAATGCATATTCCCAAAAAGAATAGTAATAAAAGACTGGAGAACAAAACAAAAAGTTATAGAACTATTTCAAATCAAAGCTAATTATTCATAAACAAATGAACACTTTTAACTCTATTTTGGACTTCAAAGCTGCAATATTAAAACATATGGTCAAAAACAGTTCATGAAAGTATAGACACAAGTATAGACACCCACAAAAGCCCAAGATACTGCCTTGGTATCCACAGCACAAGCAGGAATGTCAGGCGCTCTTACCCTCTGCTCCAGGGCGGACTGTGTCTGTTGTCGCAACAGGGCTTTAAACGGCCCCCCTTCTTTTCCAGCACTACCACTTCCCATTCCTACAGAACAACAGAACATAAACAAACACAAAAACTATAGAAACAGAAAGTTTAACTGCACTTATCTTTATAAACATTATGAGTCAAAATACACCAAAATAATCTAAACATTAAAAGTATTTTAGGATGGCAACTATTCCACTATAATTTCATTCATAAGCTTCTCCTTAGAGGCAAGATGTCAAAGACCTAATGACCTGAGCAAGTTTGGACTTAATTCGTCCAAAAAATTATATCAAGGCAACGAATCTTTGTGTAACACTCCACTTCTAGAGATTTTTATCTAATAAAAACTAATCAAGATAATAACAGCATCTTACTGCTCTGTTTTAGAATACTAAGAGAAACATTAAATATTTGGCTACAAATAGAAAAAAAGCACTAACTGTACTTACTTAAAATATTCCCATATCACTAAACTTAAGTATTTCTGAAATATAATCAAACTTGTTTTTTTAATAACTTCCCATTTCTAAAAATGTCAAAACAGCATCAATTTTGTATTTGTCAATGCTGATTCACAAAAGGCAACATAAATTTAAAAAATTAAATAAAAATCACAAACATGTAATAGACACATCACAGATGCACACAGTTACGGATGGAAAAAAAGTATTTCCCAAGCTCTTATGTGTATTTTTAAAAGCTTAATTTTGAATTTCCTTTCCTATCTTCATTTTATTGTTTCTGTAATACCAATAGAGCAACTGTGAATCAAACAATTATAGAAAGCAGGGGCCAGGTGGGAAGCCAGTGCTGTACAAACTAGATTTAATTCCACCCTTTCAGAATTGAAAAAGCATACCAATCAAATTTTCTACAATGACTTAAAAAGGAACTAATTTACTTTCACATTTTTAGCTGTTCTTGGATAAGGAAACAAAGGTTAGTTAGCATGTGTATAGTCCCATTGGTTCCTTGGGAAAAATATTATTTTTCTTGTAGCAACCTAAATATTATTTTTAGAGACTATACAATACTAAACATAGAAATAAAACTAACACCTTTATATGAAGCATACTGAAAGCCACAAAATAAAATGCAAATTTATAGTGATAAGTGAAATATCAGAAAATATAGCAGGAAAATTTAATAAGCAGTTAACATAATGGACAAAAAAGGGGGGGAGGGGATGAAAGAATATCACCAAAATGAGACTTCAACTGATTCAAACAGAAAAATTCACTAATGTAGCCATTTGGCTTAGCCGCAGGATGATGAATAGATCCAGTGCGAATGGAGTGGTATGAAGGGAAAGAAGGTACAGTATCTAAGCAAGAAATGCCAGTAATAAGGAACTACCGGGAACATCCACACCTTTCCATGTCCTTAGACATAAAATGTTTTAATACATAAAATAATCTGGTGTCATATTCATAATTATCCATACGATAATTCCCAATAATTTTCTTACCATAATTTTAATCATTTGGCTCTAGCAATGTGAAAATGAACAGAAATACATTGTGTATAGCATACTCAATAATTCTTTACAGTACAAACTAATAAAAATTTTTTTTCCAAAAGAATTTAAGACAAAAGGATTAAAAAGCTGACATAATGTGATCCTACCAGAAGCAACCAGGAACAGCTCTTCACTGAAAGAAACACTTTTCCTCAGAACGGGGCTGACAGGCCTACAATGATGAGGGGCAAGGCTAGATTCCGAGAGGAGGAGACAGGACTTTTTAAGATGAAAGGAACCACTAGAGAGAGAGGGGGAGCTGGGGCCCAGGTGCATCCTAGGTCCCTGTGGGTAAGGTGCTGTAGAGGAAAGTAGCAGAAAAAGATGCAGATTCAGAAGATGATCAGAAAATGCAGGATAAGGAAACCAATGATGAAGCAAAAACGTAACAGTAAAAATGAATTTCAGAATGTATCGACAAATTACACTCAGCATGTGAAGCCATTAGTAAGACCATCTGCTCAGCAGAGTCTGAACTCCACAAAACTTTTGCAAACTTGGCCTGCATTAAAATTGTCTTAACCACTATCTTAGGATTTCATGTCATCATAATCATTTTTAACCCACTTCAAAATATTTAAATTACCTTTCTGTTTTTTTCTTTCAGAATCTTTAAAGTTAAAATGTACCACATTTTCAGTTTTTAAAGCCCAAAACTTGCTGTGTTAAATATTAACATCTATTTAAGATGTTATTAAATAACACACCATTTATGGGTGCACTATTAAATAGCTACACAGAAAAAAGTTAAATACTAGGTACCACTAGAATTTCAAATTCATATTTTTTGCCTTCCAGAATGTTTAATCCTTTAACTTGATCTTGGTTCCCTTTGCGTTTACAGAGATTTGGGTACTCTAAACACTATACAGAATTAACTGCCGAAGAATGTAACACCTAGATTCTGACAGCTTTCAAATTCCACTTTTATTAGTTGAGTACTTGGGAAAAAAATAGAAAAATAAAGTCTTCTTAAAATGACAAAATTTAGAATCCACACAAACAAAAACGGAAATTCTTAAAAAAAAATTTAAACTATCAGAAAAACAAATGATAGCTGCAAATATAAACAGAAAAAAGTCTTTCTCAGTCTTAGTTTTATTATCTTAGTTTTCTTTTTGACTTCCACATCTATAATTATCACCTGCTTAATTCTTCTGTTTCTCAAGACACTGGTTTTCATATACAGGTAGATTAGAAGGACGAGAAAAAGAAACACATGCTCAACTACAGCCTTGGGAATTTTCAGGCAATTATTATAATTTGGCCAGTTTAAATATTTATGAGAAACAGGCAGGTTTCTCCAGACTATCCCCAGACAGCTGAAGGGATTATGAGGTGAACTGAGTCACACGGGGCTTGGCAGCAGGAGCTCCAACTCACCGACTTTTTCTTTAAAATACTGAGGCAGTGAAAAAGCACAGGCAAGACAATTATTTAGAAGTAGCTTACAAACGAAGAAATGCATGAGAATAGTATCTCATTTATAAAGGAACACTTAAAATCTAAGAACTTAGAGCCCTAGGATAAAAAAGTTTCCTTTGGTAGTAAAACTGCCTGCCTACTAGAAAGCTTAAGCAAAACAAGTCCAGTTCAGATCATTCATTACGTGATAATCTTCTTTAGAATTGGCCTTTTTGGTAAATTAAAGAGACAAAAAAGGCCACAAATATAGTTTCAAAACTTCATTTGTGGTGTAGCAAAAAAATAATGAAGTCTTAAAAAATGGCCTGGAATCCGGTCATTTGGTCCAGTGGACCAAATAAGAAGTTAATCAACATATTTGCACACAAATATGATCACATTGTTATGAAGATTTTTCATAATAAAATCTTAGAATTAAATTCAACAACGGGCAAAGACAATGAATCCAAAAAAGCTCAGGCTGCATGAGGAATGTGATTGCAAATTACTGGAGAAACGTCCTATTCGAATGCTTTAAGATGTTATTTCTTGAAGTGTGAGCATGAAATGAAAAGCATCTACCTAGACACACCAGCCCTGGCCTTATGTCTACACTGCAATTCAATCAACAAGATGTACTTCTCCAAACAAGATCATTTTTGAGCTATCCAATTATTTTCAAATTTTAATGATAGTAACTGAAAATGATTAATATTAACATTATCTTTTTTAATTTATTAAACTGCCAAAATCAAGAGGAAAAGATTTGGATGAAAAAGCTAGTTAAGAAATAGAGACAAATTTTTTCAAAAGAAGAAAACAAAAAGTGGGTGGAAGCGCCTTACCAGTTTTGGGTGTCAAACTCAAATCTGTGTCAGAAGAAGAGGACTGTCGGCTGTAGGACTTGGAAGGTGAAAAGGAATAAGTTTGGTTTTTCAGAGGGGTTGAGGGTCCTGATGAGTGAGTATTGGGGTTGGGATCTTCATTGAAGGGAATCCTGCCAGAAGAAGGTGGAGAAATATTAAGTAATCATGTGCCAGAGGGCTTGGCGGTTGGCAGCATGATCCAAACACCAGCAAGTACTTGGGGCAGGGCCAGCAGTCTTAAGTGTGGAGCTGGGATTGAGGCCAAAGACAACCGTTTGCTGTTTAACCACTCATCGTCTCCAGATAAATATTTATCTGCATTGAAACAGTTAATAAGGCAAGGGAAAAAAGCAAAAAAGCATGAAATGATGAACTAAAGGGGTAAAAATTATTAAACAGAGAAATAAATGAAAAAGACAAAATATTTTCAAATAAACAATGCTTTTTTAAATTACAAAAGGAAAAATGATGGCCACAAACGGTGTGTGTAAATATTTGTAACTGTTCTTATATTTGCACACACAAGTATCTTCAAAAGAAAAAAAAAAAAAAAACATGTTTCCTTATCCCACAGCATCAAGAGTGCCACAGCTAAAAACCCAGCAGAGAAGAAACGGAAGCCCTGCAGTTAATGCACAACTGTTGCTTACCTGTTGTCCAACAGCTCTCTTCCACAGAACCAGACCCTACTGTACCCAGTTTAGCACATAAAGAAAATAAGTAAGAGGAATCTTTGGAAGGAAATTTTATTTAGATTTTGATCAATTTCACTTATGAACATATGCAAAAATCATGACACACTGGAAGCTTCTCCTCAAAGTGACACACACATATATTGCAAAGGGGCCTTAGGAGATCTGTGGAAGAGCCTTTGGAAGCGGGAAGAACACTTGCACTTCCATCTAGTGACAGCAGTAGGGTGGCTGAATATGGAAGCTCTTCACTGCAGCTGCACTTGGAGTAAGAAAGGAGGAAGCGAAGACTTGCGGCACCTGCCTACCCAAAGACAAAGACTGTGGCACCTGCCTGTGCTGCCTGCCTGCCTGCCTGCCTGCCTCTGCAGCCTCTCCCCAGCTCTGGAGTCTGAGCAGTCTCGTACCAGTATAGATGAGAGTGGGAACTGACACAGAGAAGTTCTGAGTAAGTCGTGAGCCAGTAGCAGTGTGAATTGGGCTGTTGTGAGTCGAGCGGCATCCATGGCTTGGCGGATGAACCAGCGGAGACCTGGGGGAATTTTTGGTCAAAGTGGAAGAAAAGAAAATAATACATACAACAGATTGCAAAGTTAAGATAATTTTGAAGGCATTTTTGTTGGGGGAGAAAACTTACTTTTTAAGCCACAGCATGCAATACACTAGTTGAAGTTAAAACAGAAATGGCTAACTATTAATTTGTTAGGCTATAGATAAAGGTTAAAAGGATCTGATTAATAAAGTAGGACTATGAATAAGAAAAATTAACAAGCACAAGTCAATTAAATAAGAAAAAGGCTAAGATTTGGGTTTCAAATTGTCTTAACATTTTTTATTATTTGGATGACAGGAGGATGTACCTAAATAACATTTACTGGGAGAGGAATGCCCACAAGTGAAAAGTCAAATATAACTTCCTTGTATTACCTTAGAAACTGAGATGAATAACTAACGTAGGTATAACTTTCTAAAAATAAACTTTAACACCTGTTCTTTGTCACGTCTCTTAAGAGAAAGACATTTTAAGAACATGAAAAATGACAGCATCAAGAGAAATGAGGGAACTGAATGGATATGAACATTTATACGTTTCAGTATTTCAACAGATGAAATACACAACTTAGAGCTAACCTGCAGTGGAACCAAAACAGAACAGGAGCATGCCGGTTCTAAACACACATTTAAAAAGCAATGTAAATAATCTGTCTAGTTTGTATATATGGTACATTATATAAACTACATTTCGCTGAAGGTGTGTTACAGAGAAGTGTTGGACTTCATTCTAGACCTTATTTCACTAAATAAAATCTTTGCTTTTTTACAGTGGAGGGAAATAATCACATCTAAGTACATCATCAAATCTTCATTTTTCAGAAGTCAAATTGAAGGTAGGCCAACTTTCCTGATCTTCTCTTTCCAATCGCTGTCCCACTGACTGCCAAGGGAATATTTCTACCAATCACAATCTGCCCATGGTTCACACATGAACTGTCACAAATTAGCCATGTGGTTTTTTAATAGGGTCCAGAAATGACTTACTGAAAATAGAACTGATTTTATAATATGATAAATGTTTCTGATTTTCTAAAATTTGATAACATTTAAAGATCTCATTGGTGATCTATTTTTATCCAACCAGAGTTTTTTGTTTTGAAATTTCTCTGCTGACATGTGAAAAAGTCTAAGAATTCTCAGATTTATAAAGTCTAACAATCAGTCCAGCACACAGGAGAAATCTCAGACTAATGTGTATTAGAAAGGCCTTTTTTTCAAGTAGAGAAGCAACGAACCATATGTTATATCATCAAGAGAATACAGCTAAGAAGCACTAAAGATTTTACATTGTGCCTCCCTCAATACTTAAAAGAAAAATACTTACGAAGTGGGACAAACCTTAATAGCGGTAAAATAGAATGAATACTGTGAAATGCTCAAATTACAACACTGAATTAATATTCAAATACACTGCAGCATCACTTTAATGTACACCTAGAGCTGTAGTTCTATTAGTCTCCTTACATCAAAGTGCCTCACCAAAACTCCTTAGCTTCTAATATTAAATCTACTCAGACAGGGACACCATCTAAACTACATTCTACCAAATTCTTGTCAAGAACGATTTTGCATTGATAATCAAATGCCAGAAGAGTTATAGTAAGATGAATCATTAAAAATTCATTTTGAAATAATACTCAATTAATTACCAAAAATATAGCAAAGTTGGCTGAGAACAAAGCAGTCTGGCTCCTGAGGGTAGTTCATTTTTTAATAATAAAAAGAAAACACCCTATGGGAAGATGCCTTTCAGGAAATCCTGATAAAGTAATTTAAACTCTTCATGGTGTGAGTGTTTGACAATTTACAGCAAACAGCTACAACAAAATCAGAAAGCAGAAAAAACCGACATAGCTCATGAAGGCAGACATGCAGCGGTGAGGAACCTTTTTCCTGTCAAGAGCCAGTGGACATTTATAACATCATTCATAAGTTATACAAGATTATCAAAAGGAATTTTAAGCTCTGCCTGTGGCTGCCTTGCGAGATTGAGACCGAATGAGTTTGCAGATTCTAGCATTCCGATGTGTGCATTAACAGGAAAGTTTCTGAACACATGTAAAACATACTCCTCTCCTACTCCAATTCCATTCCGATGCACCAGCAGATAACACAGCTTTGTCGTACCAATGAAGTGATAGTCCAAACAGAACCTGATGCCGCACATCTGCAAAACCATGCCTAGTCAGGCCGTACAGGGGCATCAGCAAGACAAATCTGGATCTTAAATTAGCTATGGAAAGAGGAAAACACAGGGCCAGCTCTGCAGTGCAGAAGTAAAGAGAACCAGAAACTCCTGGCCCTTGGCTTTGGCTGGCCCAGCCCTGGATGTGAATCAGTGCACATAGGATATCTCTTTCCCTCTCTCTCTTTCAAATAAATATAACAAATAAATCTATAAGAAAAAAATGCAGATGTGAATGCCTCCAAAAGTTACAGCTGCTAGTAGACTTATAATTTGTCTAGGACATGTGAGAATTATAAATGGTACAAATAGAATATAAAGCAAACCTACTCTTAACTTATTTAAAACAATTATTTTTTTGGTCAATGTTTCCGAACAAAGTGAGGTAACATATAATACTTGGCTCTCTCTTGTGAGTAAATTTCAAACCAAATGACTAAAGCCAGTAGAAAGGAAATGGCTAAACAAAAAAGCTGAAAATCTCATTTTAAAAGATTATCAGATATTTTCTTTTTAAAAGGATTAACTGCTTTCTATTCAGCTTCTATGCATGACTACTGGACTGGGGGACATTTCAGATTTTCTAACTACAGAACTGTGATTCTTTCATACAGAACAAGGATTAGCTAACTGCAGGCTCTAGGCCCAATCCAGCTTGACGTATCTGTTATCAGAACACAGCCACTCACAGTTGCCTGCAGACTCTACTGCAGAGATCACAGCACAATGACAGAATTATGTGGCAGCATCAGCAAAAATTCCAACATTTATTTGGACCATCTGGCCACATTCAGAAAAAGTTCATCAGGCCTTGATCTACAAGAATCTACAGATGAGTGGTCTCAATAGAAGCACTCTGAATAGGTCTTTACCACATAAGACCTTGTCAGCAGCTTGCTCTGTTGATTGCCAGCATCTCTCGTCCCTAACGGAACCTACACCCGTCATTAAGCATTATGACAGATAACTCCTAATTCAACCATTCCAAGCTGACAGTACAGGTTGAATGGCAATTATCTAGAGTGTCTGAAACCAGAAATGTTTCAGAGTCAACATTCATAAACTGGAAGGCCTCTGCGGACAAGTGAATTTCAGACTCCTGAATAACTCAAGTCTTTCCTGCTGCCTTTACTAATGTTGTCAATAACAAGTACAACTGGATTAACACAGGGGTTATACATTACTTAAGCACAATTCTATACCATGGGATGAAACGACTTAAAAATTCAATATCTAAAAATCTAGAATACATTCATCTATACTATTTGAGTTTCACGTGAAGACAAAATAAATACTAATAATAACTAAACATCTTAAAATTTTGTAAGTCCTCTTGGATAAGAAATATCATCATAGGAAAAATGTGTTTTGAGCAAGGCTAATAAAATCCAGTGAAAAGGTGTAAGATAAAACTCTCCATAAGAATAATCTCATTGATTCATACTTACTCCTTCATTTCTTTGGATGGGGAATTACATGCAGGAAGGAATGCTGCCGGGCTACTTAATTTATCCAAAGTACACGCTGTTCCTATGGCTCGTACCACTAACCCAGACTCGCCCTCCAGGTCAAAACACTGCAAGTACCCGACAACTGCGTTTCCTCTCATTTCAAGGACTTTCAGACCAATCTTCCTTTGCAATTCACCTGAAAAGGGGAAGAAAATTCATTTGTGTTTCTTATCTCTCCATTACACATGAGAAAGCTGGAATAAGGCAAATAAGACAAAAAACAATTTATTAACAAAAAAAAATCACAGGTTTTTCATCTTGAAGGAAACCTAAACAATCATCTGGTCCAGTCACTGACTTCCAGGGAGGCCAGTTATGATGAGCTGCATTTTGCTGACGCGCAAGCAAGGCTCTCACAATGATAACTTCATCTACAAGAAGTTGTGGGTTCTTTCTTAGAAAAAAAAGGACATTGCTCTTCTATGCTAAGTGCCAGGGACACAAGGATGAATAATAAAGGTAAAGTTCCCAGTCTAATGGAGTTTACTCATTTGTGAGATGAACCAAAAATAATCTGAGCAAACAAATATATATTACAAATTATATAGAACACAAATATCACAATTAAACATAAAAACAACATTTATACTTTTATGTATGTATTCTTTAGTGTATACACATATCACATGTATGTTCATACACAAATAACTATGTAGTTTATGAAGCACCCAGGTTCTTAAAAGAAGAATAAAAATCACAGGATAAGATGGGCAGGGAAACCGACATGACGGGCAGAGGGAGTTTACAGTAAGTTCTCGGGGAAGGATGGAGAGACAGCGGCGTTTGAACAGCGTTAGGAAGAGGGGGAGGTCTGCCTAAGCTCTGACCACAAATAAAAGGTACAGGGAGGAAAACCAGACTCCAGCTTCCTGCTCAGGCCTCCTTCAGAACCTTCTCACTCATGACTCTTCCCATCGTACCACTGAATCAATAACACGATTTCCTTCTGCTACCTGATTAGGAAGCAACCTCAGGCTGCTGACTGAGATTTCCACGTGTTACAACAGGGCAATGTATCTGTGTTCAGGAGGAGTGATCCAGGGACAGGGAAACACAATCACAGCCCTTGCTCTACAGTTTGAGGAGCATATCAAAGGGAAGTGGAAATGCTATGAGTATTACATTAATCAGTAGTAGTTTTTCCCTTTTTTTTTGTTTAAATACCTGACATTAAAGAAATGAGTCTCTGTCTCGCCTCATTTGATGCCCTTGGTGTGCGAATTCGATCAATCCACTGATACTCTGGGTCTTCATTCACCACAAGTTCTTCTACAAACCCATGAATTATCACGGCTCTATAGCACTTTGGAATAGATGTTGCTGTTAAAACAAATGATGTTATGCCTCATTTACTCCAAGCCAAAACTGTTATATTTTAGACACATAAGAACTATTTCTACGATGAGAATTTCAATAGAATTATAATACTAACACTTCCAATTACAGCTTTACAGGCATCCAAGGTTTATTTTAGTCATACAAATAATCATTTTCTATCATAAAGCCTGTCATCTTTCTTATGTCAACACAGTAAATATAAGTTATATTTATGTAAATTGTGGAAACAACTACAGACTTCCTTAAATAACACTGAATATAGTTTTAAAAATCAAAATTAAGGTCAGCTAGCAGATTATTTTGTAAGTAAGCACAAAGTACATAAATCTAAAAATTCTTAATTATACAAAGATCTTAGCAAAACTTGCTCTAGACACCGCATGCTGTAGCCTCAAGCACTACCCCTTCACCTTTTAGAGTGCTCTTCGAGTCAATACTGCCCCGCAGGACCTAATAATCCAAACACCAAGTGATTCCATAGTCACTGCACTACTCCACGCACCCATTGTTTAATATGCTCTCATTTAAACTAAATTGGTATTTGTAGTGAAGATCTCATCAGATTCAAAAAGGGAGAGCCTCAGACTATCAAATTAGTCTCTTCAAACTGATGCTAGTTCTTTAACAGTAGCTCAGCTCCTTTTAACCCTACCTCCACTTGCTGCTTATGCCACCCAGATTTGCCCAGTTCAGAGTTCTCAGAACTTCATTCCTGAAGAAGTCTGGGCACTAAGGGGCAGAACCACATAGTGCTTGGCTGTTGCATTCAAACAAACTCCAAGATCCTATATACTATTTACACTCTAGTATGACAATTATTTCTGGAAAGCCAAAAATTTTCTCTCTGGTATTAAAACCAATGATTAATACAATTTCAATTAGCCTTCTGAAATATTCACTGGTTTACCATATTTAAGAATATGAAATGTTCTATGAAGTGAATAAAACAACTTTTTTACTTACTGCAAAAGAATTTGACTCCACACGATGACTGTCGAAACCGATTTAAATCATTGAAGAGATCTACTTTGACAACTACATTGATTTCCCCACGGATACCTAGAAATGTAAGAGGAAAATCAAGTTCCTACCTTAAAAATAACATGTAAGTAAACAAGTAAATAAATGTCAATGAGTAACTTCAAATAACGTATCAATCATAATAGTAAAACTTTGTTTCCTCATTATTTTCATTCTACCTATTCTTCTATTTTCTAAAGTACTACATGTGTGCATTACAGAATAATTTTCATTTTTGCCACAAATCTCCAATGATCTGAACCATGACTAACTGAAAAGAGGTCCCATCTCATTCAAATAGGGTGATGATTTCTATGATGATAACACTGAAGATGACATCCTAAATGTCTTAATATCATATGTCACAGTACCCACATCAACACAATAAGGTATTGCTATACTAGCATCAACCCTATTTCATAAAAGGAACATTTAATTAATAATAACTATAACTGGCAAGGCTGGTATTAAAAGACTTTTGTGGCCCCAGCATACATACTCTTAACATCTTATTTAACACAAAACAGATTTTCTTCCTTCCAACAACTATAAGTTTAATAAGGTAGCTATAAAATCCTAAGACTAAGGACTTTTAGAAAATGTCCTAATATATAAAGATGACCCAGTACTTACCTCTAAATATTTGCTAGGCAATTTTACTGAACTATTCTGATTTCACATCAAATTCATACTTTGCACTTGAAAGTAAATCACACACATTTCCTGGTGATACTGTTTTCTGAAAATAGGCTTTTTATCCCAGGCATAACTTGTATCTGTATATGTTTAATTTAAGCAATCCTAATTTTCGCCTTACATTTATCATTTTAAACATTAGTAACAGGATGTAAGCATACATGAATATCCATAGTATGTTCTCACATTTTAAAAGAACATAAAATAAGCTACTCAACGTTTATAAAAATGTAAACAATGACAGAAAACATAGAAGATTAGAGAGACAAGCACCACTTCTAGATAGGTTTCTTTGCCATTCTAAAGAGATACTACATGTTTAGTCCAGCAGGTCACAAATTTTTTGGTTTCAGGAGCCCTTTACAACCTAAAAAATGATTTGCGAGGGGGTCAGTGTTGCAATGCAACAGGTTAAAGCTACCGTTTGAGCTGCCAGCATTCCACCTCGGAGTGCCGCTTTGAACCCCACCACCCAAGGAATCCCACCATACTGGAGTACCAGTTCAAGACCAATCCAGCTAACTGCTAATGCACCTGTGAAGGAAACAGAAAGATGGCAGCCCAAGTCCTTGGGCCTTGCCACTCGCACAACATGGAATTTCCGGTTCCTGGCTTTGGCAAAGCCCATCCTCACCATGTCAGTCATTTGAAGAGCAAGCCAGCAGATGGAGGACTCCTCTCCCTCTCTCTCCATCACTCTGACTTTCAAATAACTCTTCAAAAAAGGCTTTTTACAGGCATATTTTAAGTGCACATAGTTTAAAACTACCAAATATACCAAAAGTATCTTCATGGACTAGTAATAAAGATTGAGACTGTGATTTATTCTTGAAACACTTCCTACCATGTATGGTATCATAAATTGGAAACCATCCTGAGATGACTGTTGCAGCTTCACTATACAGTAAAGGGTCAATGTCGATGTACACCTTCCCAATGGCATCATTGGCACTGTAGGTGTCATGGTCAAGAACTGTGATCTGCAGAGGCTCGTCCTGCAGGTCTTCATCATCCACCTGAAAATACATGTAAACATCAAATTTTACAGTTTTGAAACATTAATGATCACAAATGCATACCTAGACTCATGAAAATGATGACATTTCTCAAAAACAAACAAAAAAAAAAGTATAGACTCTTTACACATTTGTTTCAAAGTACAAAGATTGAGGCATTCACACACACTATAGGATGACAGCTTTCTGAAAAAAAAAAAAAAAGAACACAGTTTTCCTCCAAGTACTAAAGTAATAACACAGAGATGTCTCAATTTGTTTTCCTATATTATCATTTGTTTTACAACTCTGTGACATACAGCAACAATGCTAAAGGCATGTCACAAGAGAGCCCATACCTTCTCTACACAGAAAGAAAATGCCAATGAGTAGAACTGTACCATAATTTTGAAGAATTATTTCAGAAGAATGAAATTTTAAGCAAAATAAACTATGCATAAACAAATAAACTTCCATGTATCAAATTCATGATACATGTCTTCTCTGAATCACACATTATCAAGAATGTTTCACATGCCAAGCACTGTGCCAAAACAAAATAAAGGAGACAAGACCTTCACCAGACAGTGATCAGTTTGAGGAGGTAGGGTGATAGAGGGAAAGTCCCTCTTTGAAGCCATAGCATGGCTGTCAAACCAGCCCAAAACCCTGAAAATCAAATGAGACAATGCTCCTAGAGCATTTCACCAGGGTCCAGGGCTAATAAACGCTGTGCAAGCGAGAACTGTCACATTTTTTCAGTATTTCATGTTCCTTCCATAGGGCCTGGCTGAGTTGCCAGAATCTCCTACAATATTTGCACATATCAACAGACTGAATGCATGAAAATATACACAGATACACACAGAGAGGGGCAAAGCATGCCGGCAGGAGGGGCAAAGCATGCCGGCAGTGGTTCAGAGCCAACACAAAACAGAATTCCCCAGGGACAGCACATGCAGTGGACCAACACACAGAATGGGTACAGCAACCCTGTGTCTCAGGGCAGGATGTGCGCAGGAGGCTGCTGGGGAGCAAGGACTCCTCAAGTGCTTTCCCCTGGCCAACTTTAGCTGTTGAGTAAACTTTACCCATTCAGTTAAAATTATTCAAAGTAAAAGAAAAACACTAGTATTTTCACTGTGTAAAAAAGCTAGTATACCTGAAATAAAAGGTATTGCTACCATTCTGGGAAAATAATCACTTCAAAAAAAAAAAAAAAAAAAACAACCAAAATACTGCTACTTAAAAACTCACCTCAAATTTAAACCATTCTGAGTTCCATTGGGGGTTGAGAGACTTGAGGTACACATCTGTCTTAAATGTGGTATTACCAAATTTTACCTAAAAACAGACATAAATATTAAAACTGTGAGTAAACATAAATTATCATGACAGCCACATGACTATAGGAGGAAAAAGGACAGCTGTCCTCTATGACAAAAAAGAAGTTCCAGATTTGTCCATGTGTGCTTGTGGAGTACTTCTGGCACAGGGATCGCCCACCTTGCTTAACTAGCTCCCTGGGAAAATGGGGCACACACCACAGGGTCAGCTTGGAGGAGGGACTCAGGAGGACCACTGAAAAGAACTGACATAAAAGAGAGAAATCTTTTTTTTTTTTTTTTAATTTCATTTCATTTTATGTCACAGTTTCATAGGCTCTGGGATTCCCCCCATGGTGGATTCCTCCACACTGCTGCAGTATTACAGTTCAAATCTAATCATGATTCTTTCATTGCAAGCATGTTTCATGGATAGAGTTCGGCATCTTATTGTCCAGTTTCTTGGGGAGACCATCTCTGGTCATCCCATCCAACAATAAGCCCCAACATAACATCAACAACAATTTACAACATTATGGAGCTAACTGACATGGTATTGAGTGACCAAGGTTAGAAAATCCAAGTTCTTAACCATATTCTGTGACTACTTCATTGACATTTCAATTTTAGCTTATACACAACTGGGTATACACCTTAAAATGGCTATAGGATACTATTCAGCTGTCTCGTGACTATTTTCATTTTTATATTTAGCAGTTTATAGTGTCGAAGCATAATTTTTACTGAACTTGGCGAATTTTAGGATAGTCCAAACTGGCTTATAACTCTACCAAGGCATATGTCAACAGTTGAGATGCAGAACAGTTTTAGGAGGGGTGTGCAGAGAAATTTTCACTACCTTAATGAGGAGTAACTAATCCTTGTGTCCTACCTAGTAAGGTATATGTGAGTCCAAGCTGACCATTTCCTGTCTAGTTCTAAGCTTTCCTTATTGGTTTCTGTCTATCTAATCTAATATTTTTTTTGGAGGGGGGGATCCGGAGCAGCCCTGATGGTCCCTGCAAGAGAGGGTGGGGATCCAAAGTTTGAACTAAATAAGGACCAGAGAAAGCTCCCCTCCCGAGTCCTGAAGGAAGTTTACTGTTCTTCTGTTTCTGAGGTCCGCTCAGGGCTCCTGGCTATTGTTCCGATGACATTAGATCCCGTGAGGAAGGATCTGGGCATCTTCCATCCCATGTGGGAGATCCGAAAGGGAGTGGATGACCTCAGAGTTTTTGGCCTACAAGGGCAATCCAATTCCCCGTGGTCTCCTTGGCAGTTGGGATACAGCCCTTGGTGCCCGTACCTTGGTGAGGATCCAGGAAAAGGAGGGAAATCTTAAGGGAGAAGGACCAGCACAAATAAAAATCATAAGGTGATGTCCTCCTAAGCAAGAGAATTTAGCACACCCACTACTTCAAGAACTTCGGAACATTTCCTGGTAACTTTCCCGTATCTGTGTGTCTTCATTTCTGCATTTCATCAACTGTGATGTTTGATGTTCCCAGCTTCAAAGATGATAAAAGGGGTCAGATGAAAGACATCTTAATTCACAGCCTATCTTGGCAAGCACTAAATTACACAAGCTCCAAAAACAAGTCATTAAAGAAATGAAGATGGGGGTTGGGGGAAGCAAGGTAAATCCCTGGGGTTTGCTTCCAACAAAGAACTGAGTGAAACCTGAGAGTGGGTCTGTAAGTGGTCAGGAAGTAAGTTTAAGGAAAAAACAGCAGGCCCATGTTTTCTAACTTGTCTCAAAGCCCCTAACTTGACCTCTGTGAAGTCTTACTGCTATTCTATAATTTATCACCATCAAGTATTCTTCCAAACTTCAAAATACAGTAAACCTTAGCTTCTGTTTCCTAACAACCAGCATTGCACATTGTACATACTCAGGAAATGCTTGTCCAACCTGGTAAATGTCACAATATTTGCTGATGTCACAACTTAATCCAAAAACTTGTAAAAAGCAAGGCTATTTTTCTCTTCTGTATGTTTGTTATTGTATTATTTAGCTAATTCAGTTTCAATTATCAATTATTTGGTACCTAAGTAGTGTTTAAGGGTAGGGAAAAAAAAGGAACTACAAAGAAGGCTTGTGTTACGGCTTAGGGGGTTAAGCCGTCCCTTGCAACACCAGCATCCTATCTAACATGGGCTGAGTGCTTGCTTCTCATGGTACGATGCAGCTGCCTGTGGATGCACATTTTTGTACCAGATGTTTTTGCCCAACCATAGGCTAAGTGGGCTAAGCACATTAAAATTAGACTAGGAAGGTTAGCTATATTAGAAGCTCTTTAAAGAAAATATTTATTTATTCTTATTCAAAAGGCAGATTTACAGAGAGTAGGAGAGACAAAGATCTTCCATCCTCTGGTTCACTATCCAAGTGGCTGCAACGAATGGCTTTGAGCTGTCCTTGACTGCTTTCCCAGGCCACAGCAAGGAGCTATGTGGGATATGAAACAGCATCCATATGGGATCCCGGTGCTTGAAGGGAAAGGATTATGCAATTGAGCCATAAGAGCATCTTTTTATTTAGTGAATTTTCAATGTACAATGGATTCATCAGAATTAAATTCCATCATAAATCCCAGTATGAGCTGAAGACAATTTTTCCTTTAAATAAGCCACTGTCAGCTGACATTATAACACAGTAGGTAAAGCGGCCACCCACAACACAGGTATCCCCCACATGGGTGCTGGTTTGGCTGCTCCACTTCTGATCCAGCTGCCTGCTACCAAGCTGGGAAATGCAGCAGAAGATAGTCCAAGGGTCTGGGTCCCTGCCACCCACATGGGAGACCGGAAAGAGCTCCTGGCTCAGCTCTGGCCATTGTGGCCACTGGGGGAGCAAATTGCGGATGGAAGGTCTCTCCTTCTTTCCATAAATATGATCTACCTTCCCATTAAAAATAAATATATATTTGTAAAAATACTAAAACTGCCTTATTTGAAATAAAATGCTAGGATTTTCAAAACCCTTCAAAAACCAAACACACTTCAAAAGCACAGCATGTTTTAAATGATGAACCTGGAGCCCCTTCAGGGTTGTCACACCTCGGCACCCGTCCTAGTCCTATGCTCTGGTTTTTCTTTTTTCGTGTTGTTTTGTTTTTTTGTCAAATGTTTCCACTCTAGATATAGATCAGACAGTTCCCAAACGGAATTAAACAAATAAAATTTCAGAAAAAGAAAGAAGCTAGTATGTGTGTTTTGTCAACATTGTGATGTTTTCCCTTTAAGTAACGCAGAGTCACAGTGCATTTGGTCTTATTTAATTTAAAGGAGATTTTATTACACAGCAATTAAATGAATGCCTTACAACTTTGTTAAGAAACATCAGGGACTTTAATGGGAGATTCCCCAGTAAAGTAATGCTTCCTTTTCCCCCACTCATTAACTAAATTACCTTGAGAAAGTTATTAAGCCTGTTATTTAAGCCTGCTTCTTTTCTCTGAGAAGCAGGAATGCTGGAAGCATTACATGAATTTATACATGTAGTGGCCCCACAAAATATCTCGTATATAAAAATACTCATTAAGTACTAATTTCATTTCCTCTCCGTATTCTCTCAAAGGCTCCTGGATAAACACAAGATAGCAATGTAGTTTAGCAGAACATATTTCAACATGCACACTGCAAGATTTAACAGTTCCCTTGTACAGAATCCCTTATTCATGCAGAGATTCTGCGAGAATAGCCATCTCTAAATACCACTTGCTTCCATCCTGCACAGTAGAAATCCTCTCAACCAGTGCTCACCAGGACAAATATTCAATCAAGTATCAAACGACTTAGAGAATCATTAAGAATAATATAATCTACAAACACTTTAAGGTATAGCATATTGGGGCCCAGCATCGTAGCCTAGTAGCTAAAGTTCTCGCCTTGCATGCACCAGGATCCCATACGGGCACCGGGTCTAATCCTGGCAGCCCCGCTTCCGATCCAGATCCCTGTTTGTGGCCTGGGAACGCAGTGGAGGACGGCCCAGGGTCTTGGGACCCTGAATCCACATGGAAGACCCAGAAGAGGCTCCTGGCTCAGCTCTGGCTGTTGTGGCCACTGGGGGAGTGAATCAGTGGTTGGAAGCTTTGTCTCTCTCCTCCTCTCTGCATATCTCAGTTCCCATGACCATCCTAGGCTTTACGGCTTCACACTCCAGTGAGCCTGATCATAATCCCCTATTATCCCTTTACCTGCATGTTCCCCTTTTGCTGGATCAGTGCTACTAGCCAATTGTGGTTAAATATTCCAGTACTTTCCCTCTGCCTTACATAGCCATATTTGTCTTTTTAAAGATTTACTTACTTATCTGAAAGGCAGAGAAAAGGCTGAAATATTATTTTTCATTCCACTGCTTCATGTGCTAAATGTCTAACAGCAAGGCTGGGCCAGGTCAAAGTCAGGGGACAAGAAATCCCTCCAGAGTCTTGGAAATGGATGGCAAAGAAACATGGACTTGACCATCACTTGCTGTCTCCCAGGATGTGCATTTACAAAATGCTGGATCAGAAGTGGAACAGCTGGGAGACTGCAGGACTGGCATTAGGGCCCAGCAGGTTTAAGCAGGCTCCTGTGACACCAGTATGCCAAAGCAGAGTGCCAGGATGAGTGCCAGATGCTCTGAGCTGGCCTCCCACTAACACCCCTGGGAAGGCAGCGCATGATGGCTCAAGCACTTGGGCCCCTGCCACCTGTATGTGAGACCAGGATGGAGATCCAGGCTCCTGGCTTTAAGGTGGCCTGGATCCAAGTGCTGTGGCCATGTCAGGAGTGAATCAGCACAAGGAAGGGTCCTAATTCCTCCTCTGCCGCTCTTTCAAATAAATAAGCTTAATCAACTCTGCCACAACATCCACCCCTCGGCCATTCTTCAAAAAGCTGCTTATTCACACCGTTCCTCCTTCCTGGCTCCGTTTACTCACAACAGCCCTGGTTGCAGCGACTGTGCCTCTGCCAGGATCAGTAACTGCCTCCACACTGTCTAATACAGTGACTTCTCAGTCTCGCTTGACCTCTCGAAGCATTCACAGAAGTCTGAACACTTCCTCTCTTGTCTTCTAAGACATTACTTTCTGGCTCCTCCCTTCCACTAACATTCTGCTTCCTTCTCCTCGTCTCCCTCATCTTACAAACCTCTTCACACTCTTCCTCATCTTACAAACCTCTTCACACCCCACTTCTTCCCCTTAAATCAGAGGTTTGCAAAAATTAGCAGGAGCTTTAGGAATGTCTAGCAGTGCTTTATTGGGACACAGTAGTAGCTAATGAAGAAGGGTGAGACAGGCGGGTGTCCTGCAATGCCAGGGGTCTCCCCAGTATTGAAGATTTATCCCCTGTCATGACTTTCCAGCGTCCCATCCAACAGTCACATGGGTAGGAACCGGACCTGGAAACCAACTCAGTTTTATGGGTGAAACTACCATAACAGAGTCCAGCACTGCAACACAATGGTTAAGCCTCTGTCTCCAACACCAGCATCTCATAGGAACACTGGTTCAAGTTCTGACTGTTCCACTTTCAACCTAGCTCCCTTCTACGTAGCTGGGAAGGCAGCAACAAATGGTCCAAGCACCCAGGCCCTGCCACTTTTTCAACAGTGGAGTGCCAGGCTCCTGGCCGGGCCATAGCCGTTGTGGTCTCTTGGGGAGTAAATCAGCAGATGAAAGATCTCTTCCCCTCTCTCATGCTGTCTTCCAAATAAGTAACTAAATCTTTTTAAAGTTTATTTTATTAAGAAGTTACTGAAAGAGGGCCAGACAGAGTCGTCCATTTGCTGGATCACCCCCCAGATGGCCACAATGGCTGCAGCAGAGCTAAGCCAATCTGAAGCCAGGAGCTGGGACTCAAACCAATGCCCATATGGGATGCTGTGGCCTAAGTGGAGGATTAGCCTGCTGTGCCACCACGCTGACCACTGTAAAATGTTTTACAAAGTAAAAATTAAAAGCACTGGGATCAAGTTTCATATTGTTAAAAACTCTACCCATTTGGATAAGAGTTTGTTTCAGCAATTACTACACACTCCATGTTCAATGCCTAGGATTGAGTACCACTTCTGGTTTCAATCCAGTTTCCTGCTAATGCACCTGGGGGTCAGCAAATGCTGGCTCAAGGACTTGAGTCCCTTATCACCTACATGGGACAACCAGCCTGGCCCAGTCTCAGCAATGGCGGGCACAGGGAAAGCAAAAAACGCAGAGAGAAGAGTCTTTGTGTCACTTTAGCTTTTGAATAATGCAAATGAACACAACATTCCTTCCTATACTTAGCAGTGATCTGGCAGTGAGAAGATTTAACACACATTCGCTCTGTGTTCTCTCTCTGTTGGACAGGTTAGCCCTGAGCTACCTGCAGCATCCCATTCTTCAGCATCTGGTCCCACAGCACTCAGGATTTTCTCAATGGAAAAGGAAGCCGGATTAAGAATTACCATGACACTGAAGGGGAAAGGGAACCGCAGTCATTGCCTCAGAGAAGCCTCAGGGAACGCTAAGACTGTTCCAGATGCAATCAGGCTCTAAATGGTGGGGCCTCTATCGGCTCTCAAACATTACCACCCCAATGATTATTGCTCTACCTCATCAACTCAATTTTTATTGCAATTTTTCCTTGGCTTCTTTCACACACCGGGTTATTACTTTCTGGGCCTTAGGCCCACGCTAATTTGCATGCGTTTTTAAACTAATCATTAGATTTTTAAAAAGCAATTTTGCAATTTAAATCCATGGCACTTAAACTGACTTCCTACCTCAAGGCACTAAATTATCCTTCCTGAAAACACCTCCCCCGATTGTGGGTCCCTACAGAGGCAGTGTCAGCAGCTGTGTTTGACCAATTCTGAAACAGGCTGGGTCAGGAGTGGATCCCTGTCACATCCTAGGGCTCCGCGGACCCGTGGAAAGGGCTGGAGGCACCTCCATCCACAGGACGCCCATCGCTCGGGCGCCCAGGGCCAGTCCTCCCTGCGGCGAGTCCTGACACCAGTCCCCGCGCCACCTGTGCGCCAGATCCATGACAACGGCTGAGGTCTCGGCGGTCATCCCTCGAGGGACAGCTGGTCACGCCCGGCGGAAAGGGCGCGCAGTGGAAGGGCGTTTGGGCTGAGGAGCGGGGAGAGGGGGCGGGTGAAGGCGAGGTGGGCAGATCCTTCCCAGGGTTTGCAGCTCTCTGGGCTAGGGGGGGGCAGGACCTTGCACCAACCTCCACGAAGGCATCAGTCAGGTCACTAGCACGGTCCATCACCGGCAAATGGCGGCCGGCCACGATTTTCACCTTCAGTTTCCCGGGCATCGTCTCGGCTTCTGCCTCTCCTTGGGTTCCTGCAGAAGAAAAAAAAAAAAAAAAAAAGCGAGTCTGCGCCGAGCGCCGGGGCCGGACACGCGCCGGCCGGGGGCGCGCGGAGCAACTGACAGCCGAGGACGCGCGTGCACGCGCACAGCCGCCGCGGGCCCGTCACTCACGCTCGGGGGTGAACGGGGACCGTCTCGCGCTGGCGCTGAGGTCTCATTCCGGAAGAGGCAGGCGGAAGAAAACTCCCTACTGGATTCTTCTGTCGTGTCCCCCGCAAAGCTGGGAAGGGAAGCCAAACCCGGTCCGCATCCCTTAGAGCCTCGACCGCCCCTTCAGGGTGTTTTTCCTCCCCCCTCAAAATGGCGGCCGTCGGGGCGCGCGGGAGGGAGGAGGCATCGATCGTTCGGCGCTCGGCCCTCTTGGCGGGGGAGAAATTGAATTCGCCGAGCCGAGATGAAAGGGGCGGGGCTGTCTTGGAGGAAACCGGCGGACAGGGGAACGGGTCGAATCTTGCATCATCCACCGAGTCGTGGCTGTGTCTTTCCTCAGCTGAGGAAAACGCGCCTTCTTTCAGGGCTCCAGCGCGGGCGGGCACGGCTCACGGGCATAGCCGCGGACACGGGCTCGCGAGCCCCGACCACCGCGAATCCGAGCGAAGTAGCAGCTGCTAGGGGAGCGTTTCCAGTCCGCCTCTGACCACCCGTCACTTGTGGGTGGAACAGACTTGACTAGTTTCCGGCCTGGAAGAGGTACAGGTGGAGTGGTTTTCTGTGAGGGCAAACTGCCCGGGCCCTTTCCGTGGTGAAGCGAGCGTGACTTCGTGAAGCGTTCGTTTCGGGCACGTTGCACTTGCACTGGGGGCGAGAGGGCACTTTGAAAGCCAAAGTCTCTGCTTGGTGAGAGTCGCCCTGCACTTGGCTCATCTCGGGGGTGTTTATGAAGCATCCACAAGCCTAAATTCAAGACCCAGGATGCTGCGGGTGGTCCGTCATCCGCGAGAAGCGAGCCGTAGTAGCAGTGAACATCCTGAAGAACCGACTCAGTGGTGTACAGAGAAACGTGCAAAGCAAATATCAAAATCCATATATCAAATATCAAAACCAGCCTTAGTGGCTAATCCGTGTCCTCGCTGCCAAAAGCAGCATGAACAAAGCAAAGGGAAAGGACGTTGCACTGCCCCTGCATTCTCCAGGACTGGAAACTTCCTAACCCGAGATATCAGTGTGCTCTATTTAACTGTGAATAAACTCAGCAGGTGCAGTAGGTAGTCAAAGCAGATGTTACCCAAAATTAGCTTTTCCAAGACAAATTTTCTTCCTACACAAAGTTCCGCTCTTTTAAGGAGAGAAGAACTTTATCCAAGGAAAAATATCTGAAAGATCAAGCTCCTGATTTCCCGGAATAGCAAAAGTAGAGACCATAGTTAATGCAAAATTTTCTTACTGCCTCCTGCAGCTCTTACAGATTTTCCATCCAGTGGTTCACTCCCCCAGATACCAGACCCCGGGGTACAATCTAGATTTCCCAAAAGGGTGGCTGGAACCTAAGCGCTTGAACCATCACCAGTGTTTCCCAGAGTGCACATGGGCATAAAGCGGGTTAGAACTGCACGTTAGACTGCCATGTGGGATACCAGTATCCCAAGGAGCAACACTGGACCAAAGCTGCCCATGCAGCTTTTTTCTGGAGTCTCTTATCCTTATCAAATTCTAAAGACCAGCTACCTAAAGCAATCAGTACTTTCTGGTGGTAAGGTTGAAGTGGCTATTTCTAATGAAATCTACATATTGCTAATTCACTCTTAATACAGGAGCATTAAAAAATACATTAGAAAACCTTAGCAATAATGGCAATGGACAATTATGTGTTAAATTATGAGATACTGCAGTGTAAAAAGTATTTGCAAATTGCATAATTAGAGGTTAGCAATCCCAGCCTCCTAATTAGTAGGCTATAAGGTACTTGTACATTCCTGTTGCCCTAGGCTTCATTAACAGGAGATTATAATTAAGATGCTTCCTGAAGACCCTTTTTATAAGTAAAATTAAGCCTGTCTTCAGTTTAACTGTTCCCTAATAATCATATTAGTTTGTTTTAATTAATGCTGGGAACAGTGCTGACTTGCCGGACAAATACGTTGTGAAGTGAGCCCTAATCAGCTCCTGTAGCTTCCTACCCTGAACTTTTTTTTAGAATTTTAAATCCTACAGTAATAACGAGAGTTAATACGTAATGAGTGTTTGCAGTGTGCCAACCACTGAATTCTGTGCCTCAAAGTTTTTAAGACTCCTTAAATACTGCATGTACAATCAGCTTTCATCTTGGGTTTGTTTTTTTTTTTTTTTTTTTTGGCTTATTTGTTATTTATTTCAAAGGCAGAATTATAGACAAAGAGACGGAGATCTTCGATTCATTGGTTTACTACCCAAATGGTTGCAACAGCAACAGCCAGGGCTGGGACTGGCCGAAGCCAGGGGCCTGGAAACTGTCCCGATCTCAGATGCGTGGCAGGGACCCTGGTAACTGGGCCATCTTTCCTTGTTTCCCACGCACAGTAGCATGCAGCTAGATCAAAAGCAGAGCAGGTGAGACTCAAACCAGCATGACGGGTGTCATCTGCCCACTGTGCCATACCACTCGCCCCAGTCCTCGTCTTATAAATGAGAAAATTGAGGCTTTGCAAAGCTGTTACGATGACCAGATTCACAGAACTGATAATGGTATAAGCAGTTTGCATCTAGGAAATGTGATTCCAAGAACCTATACTCTTTAAAGGCTTAATTTTATAGCAAATTATTTCTTTCCCTCTGCCTGGAATATCTTTTGCGGGGGTGGGGGGGGATTATCTTTTTTTTTTTTTTTTTTTAGAAAGCATGTATTTTTAACTTAAAAGTCAGAGTTACAAAGAGAGAGACCAAGAGAGTAAGAGAGAAGTCTTCATCTGCTGGGTCACTTCCCAAATGGCCACAGTGACTGAAGATGGGCCATACCAAAGGACACAGAAGCTTCTTCTTCCATGTCTCCTAAATGGATAAAGGGCCCAAACACCTGGGCCACCCTCCACTACTCTGTCAGGTTCATTAGCAGAGAGCTGGATTGGAAATGGAGCCACCAGCACTCCAATAAATGCCCAAATGGGATGCTGGTACCACGGTCAGCATCTTTACTTACTACACCACAGTGCTAACCCCTGGAATATTTTTTTACTAGTTACCCTAGCAGTCACTTAGGAATCACAGATCAATTTAAAAGTCAATTCTACATCTTTGATCTCTTTTGGAAAAAGCATACTCTTCATTCACACCCGTGCTACTGCTAATATCACACCTGTTACTGTACTCTGTCCTAAGTAACTTTTCTGTCTCATACTCCCTCCTAACCCCCAACCCTGCCCACTAAACTTTGAGCATGTTGAAGAAAGGGTTCTATTTTTTCCTCTTTTCTTTCAATTCTCATTTCCTTCTTCTGTGGGCCTCAGGCAGTCAGTAAATACTTGTGTAAGTAAACTGAGTAACAACACAAATATTAATATTTGGTCTCTCTTCCTTCCTAATTTACCCAAATGTTCCTTTTAATCACTCTCCATCCCTGTAAAATTAAAATTGCTTGTACTTGGTGCCCTCTCCCTGCCTACCAGACATTTTTAAAATTCTATGTTTAGCCACCAACACTCTATACCAAAATAGCTTTCGTTAACACTGCTATCAATAGCCCCTGGTGCCTACTCTAGTCAACCTTTTCTTGTTTTCATTATACATGACTCTCAGTAGCATTCGATGCTATAAAGCATACTCTCTCCTTAGAATGTTTTGCTTGTGGATATTCAGACACCACTCTGCTCTTACCTATTCTAGTGTATACATATGTCTCTCAGCCTACTCACTGTCCTTAACTATTAAATGTTCAAGTTTTTACAGGTTCAGTTCTTGAGTTTCTTCTAGCTATATTCTCTCTTTAGGTGATCTCATCCATCCCCCTAACTTCAGTTTCCATCTGTTTAGCCAATGGCTGTCCAAAAAAAATTAAGTATAAATGCAATCTTTCTTCCTGCCTTTAATTTTAAACAACACATTAAAATTGTTCATATTTATGGCATGCCATGTGATGTTTTGGTACATGTGTGCCTTGTATAATGTCAAATCTGAGTAAGCATATCTGTTCACACACTTATCTCTTTGCAATGACGACATTCAAGTTTGTCTCTCGTAGCTTTAGACATATATATATATATATGCATGCATGTACAGTACATTATTATTATCTGTAGCAACCCTACTGCAATATAGAACTAAACATTTTGCTCTATTCTAACTATACCTTATTACCTATTATCAACCTTTGCCCACTCTCTGTGTTCTTCAGCCTCTGTTTAACCACTATTATATTCTTAGCTTTTCTATGAGATCAACTTTGTTTTCAAATTTTTAAGATTTATCTACTTGGAAGGCAAAGCTATACACAGAGAGACATCTTCCACCTGCTGGTTCACACCTCAAATGGCTACAATGACCAGCGCTAGGCCTGGCCCAAACCAGAAGTCTGGAACTCTATCTTGGTCTCCTACCTGGATGGCAGGGGCCAAAACCATCTTCTGCTGTTTTCCCAGTCCCTTAAACAGGCAGTTGGATAGGAAATGTGCAACCAGGACTTGCAGACAGCAGCTTAACCTGTATCTCTTATTTGCTTTAATTTTAAAAATTTTTGTTTATTTGAAATGTAGAGTCAGAGAGGGTGTTCTTCCATCCACGGCTTACGCCTCAGTTGTCTACTTACATCCGAGTTTGGGTGAGGCTGAAGCCAGGGGCTCAGAACTCTCCAGTGCTTGTGGATGAGAGGCACCTAAGCACCTGAGCCATCACCTGCTGCTCAGATACTTAGGCATACAGTAACAGGAAGCTGGAATTGGGAGTGGAGCCAGGATGGGAACTCAGGCACTCGGTCATGAGGTGTGGCTATCTGAAGTGGTATCTTGACCCTGTACCACATGCCCACCCTGGGGTCTACATTTTTAGGTTCTGCATATGAATGAGCTCATGTAACGCTTATACTGCTCTGATGGGCTTATTTCACTGACACAATTGCGTCCAATTCCAAAAATGTTGTTGAAAATGGCAGGATTTCTGTTAGGTATATAGGCTGCATTTCCTGATCCATTTGTCCACTGATACTTCGTTTCCATTTCTGGGCTATTTGGAATAGTTTTGGAAAAAAAAGAAGAAGGAATAGTACTACGGCAAGCACATGTGTGTAAACATCCCTTCAAAACAGACTGATTTTATTTCATTTGAATATATATCCACTGGTGAGAGTGTGTCTCATATCACAATGCCTGGCATCAAGTTCTGCCTCTACCTCTAGTTTTCTTTTGAAAATATCCACTTGGGGTTGGTTGGTTGTTTCGGTAAGTCAGATTTACAGAGCGGAGGAGAGACAGAAAGATCCCTTGGTTCACTCCCCCAGGTGGCTGCAAAGTGACAAGAGCTAAACATCTGAAGCCAAGAGCCAAGAGCTTTTTCAGGAGCTGCCATGCAGGTGCAGGGTCCCAAGGCCTTGGGCTGTCCTTCGCTTTCTCAGGCCAAACTGGGAGCTGGAAGGGAAGTGGAGCAGTGGGGCACATGCCCATATGCAATGCCAGTGCTTCCTGGCAGAAGATCAGCAAGTTGAGCCATCTTGTCACCCTCTGCTTCTGCTTCTTATCAGTTTCCTGTTGTCGATGCTCCTGGGAGAGAGAGGATGGTGGCTCATGTGCTGAGTCCCTGCCGCCCACAGAGAAGACACAGAGGTGTTCCAGGCTGCAGGCTTCCTCCCGACCAACTCTCAGCCCAGTGAGTAGAAGATGTCTCTCTTCTTTCTCCCTGTTCTGTTTTGTTTTTGAATGAATACATTCAAAAAGAGGCTGGATCTTTTTCGATGCAGAGAAGATGGATACTTCTGCGTATTTTTTTCATAGTATGGGTTTTCCATGACCTTTTGAAAACCCCATAGTATACTTGGCAAATGTTTGCTCCCATTCTGCAGGCTGTCACTTTACCCTGTTGACCATTTCCTTTGCATGGAAGAAGTTTTTTACTTTGAGGAAATCCTATTTGTCTATTTTTGCTCATGTTTCCTGTGCTTTTGGAGTGTAATCCAAGAAAACCTTTGCCCACTCTGTCTTCTTTCCCTTGTTTTCTTCCATATGATTTCAGGGCTTACGTTTCATTCTTTAATCCATCTTGACTTAAACTTTTTCTAAGGTGAAATAGAGCCTCATTCTTCCGAATGTATTTATCCAAATTTCAGGACAATTTATTGAAGAGTGTCCTTTCTCTATTGCACATTCTTAGCAACCCTTCAAAATGCAGTCATCTGTATATGTGAGGGTTTCCTTCTAGCATCTTTTCCATTCCATTAGCTACATCTGTTTTTATGCTGTTACTGTGCCATTTTAATTATGACAGCATTGGGTGAAGCGCATGGTGGCACAGTACGTCAAGCCACCACGTAGGTCACCTGTATCCCATTTCAGAGTTCTGGTTTGAGTCCCAACTGCTCCTGTTTTAACCCCTCTTCTTGTTGATGCATTCGAGGAGGGAGAAGGTGATAGACGTAGGAGTGCTTTGGCCTCTGTCCTGTACGAGAATTCCTCACTCATGGCTTCTGCCTGGCCTGCCCCTGGCTGCTAGACGCGCTGAGGGAGTGAACCAGCAGATGAAAATAGCTCTGTCTCTCTTGCTCTCACTCTTTCCATTGTCCTGCCTTCCAGGACAATGGAAATAAGCATTTTAAAAATGAAGAAGCAGCACTATAGCTTAGTAGCATATTTTGAAGTCAGTTGATGTATTGCTTCCTGCTTGTTCCCTTGTGTCCCGACCTGCAGGACGCGATGCTCAAACCCTGAGGGTGGACTGGGAGTGCCGGGCTGCTGGCCCGGGAAACACACAGTAACAAAGAGTGCCTCCTGCTCTTTGTTTCACTCCATATATATATATATATATACCTTCTTCTCTAGCGGAGGAGGAGAAGGGGAGGAGTTTCCTGGAAGTAATATCTTCTTTGAAGCAGGGAAGGAATTAATCATCTCTATTGAAAAAGGGAAGGAAGACATAGATAGGGGATTCAGGCATCTCAAGTGATGGGTTAAACTGCTGAGCCAGGCAACTGCTCCACTGGATCTCTTTTCATTAGAGAATTTAATCCATTTACATTTAAGGTAGTTATTGATAAGTTATCAATTGCCTAACGTTTTGATACTTATTTTTCCTGTTTTATTATAGCTCCTTTCTTTCTCCTTCTTTCAAAATCTTCCTTTAAATTTCAGTGTTTTTTTTCTCTATGAATGAGTAATGCTCACTTATCATTTTTGATATTTCTCTTACAGATTTTTACTTTGTGGTTACCACAAGGCATGCAAAAAAAAGGTCTTTTCTTTATGCCAGCCTATTTTAAAATATTAAAACTGAACATTGATCATAAAGTTAGGATAAAAAAATAAAGTGATAAAAACAATAATACAAAAAACTTCACAGTTCTACTACATTTCTGCACATCTTTTTGAGTTTCTAATATCCCATTGTATGTTTCTACATATGGCGTATCTCTTAACATATTAATGTAGTCATAATTTTAATTTTTTTTTGTTCTGCAGGCCAAAGATGTAAGTGGCTTGAGCACCATATTTACAATATTAGAACACTCTAAGCTAGTCAATATTATTATTCTTATCATGAGCTTTCTTTTATTTCTTTTGCTTATTTGGAAACAGGGGGAGGGGTAAGGAGAGAATAGGGCAAGCTCCTATTCTCTGGTTAATTCCTCAAGTACATTTACTTCTTCTTTCTTTACCTTCAGCCTTGGCAAATTTGGTTCTAATATATCTTGAGATAGTCTTGGTAGAATTGATTTTGATTGGTGACCTTAAGTCTTCCTATACTAAATGGTTACAGCTGTCCTTGCGTTTAAGGAACTTTCTGTTATTAAATTTGATTTATTTATTTGAGAATTGGAACTGGAAAAAGGAAGCGGGGAGGCAAGTGCATTTGCTTCTCATGGTTCATTCTCCAAAAGTCGACGATGGCGGGCCTAAAGCGAGGTCAGGGAGCATAACCCAGGTCTCTGTTGTGGGCGCACGAACTCAATTACATGAGCTTCTATCACCTCCAAGCTCTCCTTTATCAGAAAACTGGAGTGAGGAGTTGGACGTGGTCATTGAACCCCAGTACTGTACTAAGGGACACAGGTATCTTAACCAGACATTTGACCTTTGGGCCTCTCCTCCCCTGTCGTTTTCTCATTGAGTAAGGTTTCTAAACCTTTGACCTCTTCAAGTGCTTCTTTAAAAAAAAAAAATTATTTATTTTTATTGGAAAGGCAGATATACAGAGAGGATGAGAGACAGAGAGGACGATCTTCCATCCAATGGTTCACTCCCCAAGCAGCCGCAACAGCTGGAGCTGAGCCAATTCAGAGCCAGGAGCCTCTTCGGGGTCTCTCACGCGGGTGCAGGGTCCCAAGGCCTTGGGCCGTCCTCAACTGCTTTCCCAGACCACAAGCAGGGAGTTGGATGGGAAGTGGGGCTGCCAGGATTAGAACCAGCACCCATATGGGATCCCGGGCATGCAAGGCAAGAACTTTAACCACTACGCTATTGCGCCGGGCCCTTCAAGTGCTTCTTGAACTGCAGTAATTCTAATATTTTCTTTTTGAAGTGTCTTCCAAAGTTCTAGTAAGCAGGCTTTATTACCCTTTCTTCCCTCACCTCCCACCACATACTTTCAGATATCCTGGCTTTGAGTACTAATTCGTTTTTTCTGTTTGATCTAGTCTAATATCATGCCTTCCGTTGTATTTTTAATTTTGCTTAGTGTGCTAAGGGATTTCTGGTTTTTACTTATTACTTTAGTCTCTCAGTTAAATATCTCAGAGCATTGAGCCACTTGTGTCTCTGTGTTTTCCTCATGGTTACTGAGTTTTCTTAAAGCCACTATGTTGAATTCTACATGCAGTAACATGCAGTTCTCCAAGTTGCTATATGCTCCTTTTCTGGTGCCTTGTTTTGTTCATTAGACAAATCATAGTTCCGCAAAAGTTTTTGTTGATTATTGGCATTCAACATTGTACGTGCATTAAAGGATTAGATGTTTACTCCAATTTTGTAATCTGTGTCTTTGTCCTCCTAGGAATTCTAAGCAATTTGCTTATGTTCTCTGAGCTTGTGGAACTACTGCTATTTCATCACTAGATGGCGCCCTAAGCTTAGGTTTGCTGCAAGTCTGCTGTTGGTGTGTTGCCATTGTTTTAACACTAAGGCATCCCAATGTCAGATTTATTCCCAGATCTGCAGTAAGTGTGCTATTCAGAATGAACCGAGTCAGACCTGTCAGCTATCCCTATAAAGCTCTAACTAGTGTTGGAGTACCCCCAAGTTTGCCCACTGTCACTTCCCTATGATCAGGTGCTGAAGAATCCCACCTGACTCTGGCCTTCACTATGGAGGGATCATTTTCAAGGTTTTATGCAATAACTTGGTGTCTCCCTCCTTTCTCTTTCTGTAAGTGAATAGTTGTTCTGTGTTTCCTGGTTGGGCTTGGGGGAATATGGGGTAGGCAGTCATACTTCTACCATTGCGCTAATGCTAAAATTAATGCTTAGGGGAGAAAAAGCACCCATAGGTTACTGAGACCAGTGCACCATGGGGCATGCAAAAGCTCATGCTGTTATAGGCTGCCTGCTGCTGAGGTAGACTTGAGGCTGCAACTAGCCACAAATGGCCAAGATGTAAATCTGATTAATTGGTACCAGTGGTTCCAAAAGGCTCCATCATCAGCCACTGACCCTTAGGGTGCATTAGAATCCCTAAAATCGGTTTTTCGTTTTGTTTCTAAACATTTATTTTATCTGAGAGACATACGTACAAACAGACAAACAGACAAAGCTCTTCCATGTGCTAGTTTACTTCTCCAATGATCACAATGCCCTGAGTTGAGCATGTTGGAAGCCAAGAGCTTCTGGGTCTCCTACAGGAGTGTAATGCCTGAAGAACCTGGGCCATCCTCTGATGCTGACCCAGGCACATCAACAGGGAGCTGGACCAGAGGTGGGGCGGCCAGGACTTGCACCAGCACTCACGTAAGATGTTAGCACTCCCAGGCAGCAGCAGCTTTACCCACTATACCACAGAGCTGGTCTCCATAGCTGGCTTTGTATCAGCCCAGCTCTGAGTTTCAAGACACAATCCTGTGCTTACTTTTTGGATATACTCCTGATTTATTGGCACCTTGCACCTTGCTGTCTGTCTCAGGTTGGGTGAGGGATGATGGAGGCAATGCCTTGCTTGCACAAGTCAACATCACGCCAGGTCTCCCAACCTTGGGGATTTCCTCAGTCCTGAGGGCACATACCAGGTCTCTGTGGGGCTGGCTGTAACTCGGGCCAAAATGTTACGTAATTTTCTGCCTCATACCTCATACCAAGGAAGATCTACAGGCTGCCTGGAGTTAGGGTCCTCTAGTAATGACCTTCCCCACAGACACCTTGCACTGAGTGCTAAAATAAGGTCATTGGCTCACTTTCTTGTCCTACTGCCCAGGAGCTAAAAGTCTGCTCTGCTGCCTGCTCCAGACTCGGGAGGGAGGGGCGGGAGAAGTCCGACGATGCCCACGGGAGGTTCCGAAGCTCAACCTTGCAGGTCCTGGCTCAGATCATGAAGCCTCCCCTGGCACTGAGTTTCACCATGAGCATGGGCCTGGTAATGAGTTTCAGCTCTAAGGTCTACATTGGAATCCTTCTTCACACTTCCTGCTTCTTCCCTCTTGCCTTCTGTGAGGCACCTTTTCATATTCTCATGCTACTATCCAGTGCCGGGGCCTCCCCTCTGGCTGCCTTAGCTCTGGTGAAGGTGTTTTGCTGCGTGGGTGGCCGTCCAGTTTGGTGTCTCTGTGGGTATATAATCATGCATGCTTCGTTGTCAACCTCCATCTTGGTTTGCTTCCCCTCAGATTTTTATCTTTAGCCCACAGCTCTCCTCTGCATTCCTGACCCTTGTAACTACAGGTTAAACCTCCACTTGGGATGCCAGCATCCCGTACTGGAGTTCCTGGGGCCAAGTGCCACCCTGATCCACTTTTAACTTCCTGTTAAAACTCATTCTGGAAGGCAGTGGGAGAAGGCTATTGCACGCGTTTAGGGAGCAAATCAGCAGATGGAAAATTTTCTCTCTCCCCTTCTCCTCCCTTTTTCTTGCTTGCCTTTTAAATAAATAAACTTAAGGGGGGAAAAACAAGCAAAATCCTGGTCTTCCTGCACGGTGTTGCCCATGCCGACAGTAATCACACCAAATCTAGTCATTTGTTCAAGCTAGAAATTAACTGATTTAAGTTGGAGTTAGGTATAAATCCCAACTTGGACTTAGTTCAGTTAGTTTGCTTTGACTTACTTCTTTTTTTAAGAGTTTTATTTATTTATCTATTTAATATTTTATTATTATTGGAAAGTCGGATATACAGAGAGGAGGAGAGACAGAGAGGAAGATCTTCCATCCGATGTTTCACTCCCCAAGTGAGCCGCAACGGGCCGATGCGCGCCGATCCCATGCCGGGAACCAGGAACCTCCTCCGGGTCTCCCACGCGGGTGCAGGGTCCCAAAGCTTTGGGCCGTCCTCGACTGTTTTCCCAGGCCACAAGCAGGGAGCTGGATGGGAAGTGGAGCTGCCGGGATTAGAACCGGCGCCCATATGGGATCCCGGGGCGTTCAAGGCGAGGACTTTAGCCGCTAGGCCACGCCGCCGGGCCCCGAGTTTTATTTATTTTTAAAGGCAGATTTCGAGAGAAGGAGAGACAGAGAGCTAGAAGGATCGTCCATCTGTTATTTCACTCCCCAAGCGGCCGTGACATGCAGAGCTTGGTTGTTCTGAAGCTGGGTGCAAGAGCTGTTTCCAGGTCTCCCACGTGTGTCCAGGGGCCCAAGGACTTGGGCATCTTCCTCTGCTGTTTTTCTAAGCCATAACCAGAGAGCTCTGTTAGAAGTGGAGCAGCTGGGACTGGAACCATCACACCCATATGAAATGCTCCAGGCAGAGGATTAGTTAGCCCCAACTTCGATTTACTTCTAAAACAGCAAATCAACTGTGGAAATAAGGTAAGTAGTCAGCTGGAAACCTCCTCTTGCCATCAGTCCCTTTTCATCTCATGAGACCCTGCGTCAAGGACCATCATCACACGGCAGCCCTGCATCAGAAGGCTGTGCAGGTGGAACCCATTGCCTGGCGTTAGAACTCATCATCAGTGCACTCTGGGAGCCCTGGCACCCAGGAGAATTGGCAGGTACTTTCTTTCTGCACCTGCACCAGCACAAATCCCCCTAATCAGTGCCTGTACTGCCCAGCATAGAGGTTTTCTAGGTAGATCTATTTAAGGGCTTTGTGGAAAACTCTACCCACGACTGACAATTATCTTTGTCTCTTCCTCTTCCCTACCCCGACACCTAATTAATCACCAAGCCCTATTATTTATAATTCCTAAAGACCTTCTCAAATGCATCTCTTTCCCACTGAAGATTGATATTCCCATCTGTTCACCACAGAGCAGCCCAACTGATCTTTTTAAAAAGTTACTCAGATCATTTCTTCAGGAGAATTTTTTTTTTTTTTACAAAGGTCAGAGGATTCTTCTCATGCTGTTATAATATGCATATCTTCCAGTTTTCATCTGCAGTTTCTGCCTTCCAGCCCTCTCTCTCCAAGATAAACCTTAGAAACTTAGAATGTTTCTTCCACAGGCCAGGCATAGAAACTAAAAACCTGATATACTGCTTTTCTGCCTTGGAGCTGACTAAAAAATTTTCTGAGCTACCTTTTTTGAAAGTAGCTCATAAGATCCTCATGTAAGGAGATATCTTTGCTCCATGCGCACAAGGAAGAAATGCTGCAGAGAGGCCCAGAAGAATCTGTTGGGCTCCTCAAGGAGAAATCAAGTCTAATCGCGTTAGAGCATAACCTTTTTGTGCCTATGCGCTAAAGTCGCCATGAAAACCCAAAGCAGACGGTTCATGTGCCAGGCAAATAGCGCAACCTGCTCAGCAGGTATGACAGCTGCGGCACGCAGCACCCTTCCACATCTTGCCCCTGTGGCTCTTTATCTCACTCCTTACTCATCTCCTTAAAAATATGTGTCTTACAGTGCACTGGTAGGTACTGTTTCTCTGATTTATGAACTCTCCCAAACCAGTAGAACCTGAAGGAGGGATCATGGGAACCCCAGCTGAGGTTGTTTTATCAGAAGTTCCGGAGACTGGATTTGTGATGGAAGTTGAGGAAGTTCCTGGGCACCAAGCCCCCCACCTATCAGTAGCTTTGAACTGGTGTCTGCTGCTGCCAAATTGATTCTTTTCTTGTTAGTAGGGAGAAATCTTGAGTACTTTTGAAGTCACTGGAGTCTGCTATGTTAGTTGCGGTGTGAGAACAGAGAAGAAATGGTTAGATTTTCCTGCACACTTCCTCATTCAAGTCAGACCTCTGCGTTATAATATAGCATGAAAAATGTTCAAACTTTACAGGGACAGATACCAGTCTGAAATAGTCTTTTATATGTTATTTCTGTCTTGTTGAGTCTGTTTAAAATCAAACTCTTGGCAATAGTTGAGCTGTACCCTGCTAAGCTGCAGTGTAAGATGCCAACATCCCGCACCAGAATGCCAGTTTGAGTCCCGGTTCTTTTGCTTCCTGCCAGTGCATCCTGGGAGTCAGCAGATGATGGCCCGATTGCCTGGGCTCCTGCCACCTTCATCTCTCTCCCACCTCTCTCTCTCTCTCTCTCTGGAAAAGATTTAGAAATAGAGAAAAATTTTCCATCTGCTGGTTAACTCCCCAAGTGGCCGCAATGGCTGAAGCTGAGCAAATCCAAAGCCAGGAGCCAGAAACTTCTTCCGGGTTTGCCGCATAGCTGCAGGGTCCCAAGGCTTTGGACCATCCTCTGTTGCTTTCCCAGGCCACAAACAAGGAGCTCAATGGGAAGTGGAGCAGCCGGGACACAAACCGGCGCCCATATGGGATGCCCACGCATGCAATGTGAGGACTTTAGCCGCTAGGCTACCACATCAGGCCACAGCAATTAGGTTTTATAGTTTTATAAATCATTGTGTGAATGTGATTTAAGTCCCAATTATTTTGATGCAAACAATACATTCAATTTTTCCTTTTTCTTTATGGCTATCCAGTTATCCCAACATTAGTTATTAAGAAATGGAATGTGTTTGGGTTTTTTAAATTTAATTAAATTTTTTTTAATTTATAGTGAACACTTGAAAATGCTAAAGTTGATGGGAGTAAGTTGAGTCCATGACTAGTATTCCTGTACAATGCTGTTGAGTATGGAATCCATCCTGTCTTTTCCAGATAGCAACAAATGATGTTTCTAAACTTGCCGTTAAGTTGTGTTGTTTCCACAAAAGGAAGTAGCTTCATTCATTACACACATATATGCAAGCACCCACTATTGTTCATTCAAGGTAAAGGTCAAAACTGAGCTTTACATAGTAGTAGATATGGGAATCATATTAGAACAAGAAAAGTCAATGCTATGTTATCCAATATTAAAGGTATGGGAGCTTTATCACATACCCCTAATAAAAATTCAGCTATATACTCTGGGACCTAAGTCAATATTCCTTTTGAGTCTTGGCTGCCAGATAGCTAATGTGTATCTTGCTTCCCATTCAAGCAAGAAACCCACCATCACAATTCCCAGATGTGAGAAATTTGCTTAACCATCCCAATTCACACTACCCAGTTTGAAACTCATCATTGTCAGGCCTGGAATGATAGCCTAGTGGCTAAAGTCCTCGCCTTGCACATGCCAGCATCCCATATGAGTGCTGGTTCTAATCCCAGCAGCCCAGCTTTCCATCCAACTCCCTGCTTGTGCATTGGGAAAGTAATTGAGGATGGTCCAAAGCCTTGGAACCCTGCACCCGCATGAGAAACCTGAAGGAAGTTCCTGGCTCCTGACTTCAAATCAGCTCAGCTCTGGCCATTGAGTCTGCTTGGGGAGTGAATCATCAGACAGAAGATCTTCCTCTCTGTCTCTCCTCCTCTCTATAAATTTAAAACAAGCAAATAAACAAACAAAAACTTTTCAATGTCTGTCATGCTTATGTTAAAATAAGAGACAAAATTTCTAATTTTATACCTTGAGACTAAATTATCTGGCCCCTATGTATAGTTTTTCTAAAGAGAAAATTTCTATATTCATAAGTACTCTAGTTAATAAATAAGGCATGATGAAATAAAAATATTGCTAATCTGCAGCCCCAATGCCATCTTGTATTCAGGCAATGATGATTAATAGTTGCTGACATCAGATATAGAAAACAGAGAGTCAAGCTTATGTGTCTGTTGATTTGAAGCAATGTTATATATACAATAGTTGCTAACAAGTATCGCTAACCTCCCTCCCCTCAAAAAATCAGCTTGCATCTAATCAAATCTTTATACCAAATTTCCAGGAAATATAGTGGATAGAAGAGCATTTTAAAATACACTATGAGAATACAATCAGGAAAATCTTAAATAAGGCCAGTTACATAGAGCAAATGACTGTTTCTGGACAAATATGTCACAAGAAAAACAAAGAAGTGGAGAAATGTTAGATATTTTAGCAGAAGTAAGATAGTAGTCAACTAAATTCAACAGATACATCCTGATTATAATGTGGGAGAACAAGGCAGGGAGTTAGGTAGGAACAAACAGAAGTTAGAAACTGTGTAACAGCTGCATCGTAACTCTGCCGCCTTGCTTGTCCATCTAGCACACCCACTGTCTCATGATGTTCTTGTGTTATCCATAACTTGGAAGCTAAGCTGCACATGGAGTTCTACACATGGAGCCACACCAAACTCTACCCCATTTGTCTATTCAGTTAGGGTGCTACTCCTTATCTTGTAAAACAATTTTTTTGAAGACTGTTATGTATGAAAATGCCTTTCTTTTGTTCTTGGCTTCTGGACCACTCTTAGGATCCCTTGTCTGCCTCCTTCCACTCTGTCTTCCTAGGCAACTCTGGGCCACCCACTGTGGGTGTCTCTGCGTGCAGCAGCATACACTCACAAATGAATGCAGATTCACTCTTCACTCTGTTTTGAATAAATCTTGCTCTCACTTGTACACTATAAGTTGAATTCTTTTTTAAAAAAATGATTTATTCATTTTTACCGGAAAGGCAGACTTACAGAGGGAAGGAGAGACAGAACGATCTTCCATCCGCTGATTTACTTCCCAAGTGGCCGCAACAGCCAGAGCTGAACTGATCCAAAGTCAGGAGCCAGAGGCCTCTTCTGGGTTTCCTACAAGGGTTCTGGGTCCCGAAGCTTTGGCCTGTCCTCAAATGTTTTCCTAGGCCACAAGCAGGGAGCTGGAAGGGAAGTGAACCAGTGCTCATATGGAATCCCACCACATACAAGCCAAGAACTTAAGCCACTAGGCTACCGTGCCAGGCCTTTTTTAGTTTTGTTTTGTTTTTTTAAGATTTATTTATTTATTTTTGTTGGAAAGTCTGATTTACAGAGACAAAGACACTGTCTTCAATGGCCTGAACTCAAGTCATCTGAAGCCAGGGATCAGGAGCGGGTGCAGGGCCCCAAGGCATTGGGCTGTCCTCTACTGCTTTCGCAGACCACTGGCAGGGAGCCGGAAGGGATGTGGAGCGGCCAGGATAGCACCCATATAAGATACCATTGCACGCAAGACATTACGCCAGGCCCTGTTTTGAATTCTTAATCTCTGCGAGACAACAATTAGGAATAAAAATTAGCCCATAACAATAAACTACAAGAATATTTCTGAGAACAATTAAGGGAATTTTAATCTTGATTGGATATTTGACTGTATTATTAAATTTCTTGGCATAAAGTTGTATTCTAGATACTTCACTAATCTCTGTAGAGGTCTTGAAAGTTCAGGGAAAATTCATATCACATAAAAACTGTGCTTGAGTTTCAAAATTTTTTTCAAAAGATTTATTTACTTGAGAGTCAGAGTTACACACGCAGAGAGAGAATCTTCCATCCAGTGGTTCACCCTTGGATGTCTTCAACCTTTGGCCAAAAAATTTATCCAGGTCTGCCTTAAGAGTGACCTCTGGATTGTAATTAGGTCATAAATGGGATTAGTGTCATTATGATGAAAAGGCCCCAAGGATCTGCCTTTGCCTTTCCACCCTCTGAGGACATGGCAGGAATGTGCCAGGCGGTGACTCATGAAGTAAGCCCTCCTCAGTCATCACACCTGCCATTGCCTTGATCTTGTACTTCCTAGCATGCAAAACCATGAGTAATAAATATTTGTTGTCTGTAAATCAGCCAATTTATGATATTTTGTTGTAGTAGCCAAGTGGATTAAGACACATGACATTGCAAAGATTTATGATAAGAGGAAAATACAAATAAATTGTCATGTGGCCCTGACTCATGTTTGAATCACACTCAATAGTAGCAGGAACAGCACAGTTACACTCAATTTATCATTGTCATGAGCAAGAACTTCTTGCAGCTGACACATATTTCTAAGCATGTGTCCGGTATATGTTAAATTCTGATTTTTCGTAATTATTCTGCCCTTTCTTGTCCTATTGCTTGAGTTGCTTCTCTGAATGACACAGGTTTCTCCTTATTGTCAAAGTGATGACTTCTCTTCTTTATTCATGAGACACTTAGGAAAAAGCTCACTCTATGACGTAAAATTTTTGTTTCTGGACATGGAAACAAATTCAGTTGCATTTTAAACACAATGTCATCATTTTGCGCCTGACTTTGGGATAAGCGCATAATCTTCGCTCTCTGAGAAATCACATTCACTCACTCACTCGCTAGATAACTATGATGCTCCAACTATACATGAGATTTTTTTTTAGAAAAAAAAATAAGGCAATGTTGGTGTCTCAAAGATTTTGAAGCAACACAACTTTTGACTCAGTTTTCCAGAAACATTTTTGCGTACCCCTTGTGTATCCTCAAGTTAAGCTTCGGGGATGCAAAAGAACAACACCTATACAAGGAACTTAGAGTCTAGAGACGTAGACAGATCCATGATCAGGGACTGCAAAACGGCAAGACGTGCCGGGAGTTGTGGCAGCCTTGGGAAAGAGCCTGGAGCACAATGGGGGAGAGTCGGGAAGACCTCATAAAAGTAAATAGATGAGTTTCACATTGCTGCTATAACAAAGTACCATAAATGTAGTGGCTTATCACAAATTTATTATGTCATTCTAGATATTAGATCAAAATGAAAATGTGAGCAGGGCTTCATTATTTCTGGATACTCTAAAAGATTACCTGTTCCTTGTGTCTTCCGATTTTTAAACTTGCTTGAAAGGCAGAGTGCCACAAAGATGTGAGGGTGTGTGTGTGTGTGTGTGTGTGTGTGAGAGAGAGAGAGAGAGAGGGCGGGGGGGCACTTTCATGTATTTGTGCTTTCCCCAAATATCCACAAATATTTAGAGAGCTAGGAGTTGACCAAAGCCAAGAGCCCGTATCTCAGTCTGCATCTCCCATGTAGGTAGCAGGAACTCAAGTCCCAAGAGCCATCAGGTGCTGCCTTCCAGGGTGCACACATTAGCAGGAAATTTGAATTAGGGGTAGAGTAGGGACTCAAAACCAGGCCTCCAGTATGGGATGTGGACTTTGTAAGCAGCATCCTAACTGCTGCGCTGAACATCTGCCCCTGTTCTTTGTCTTTTCTTGACTTCTAGAGGATACCCACATTGCTCCTGGTCCCCTTCCAGACATGATATCACTCTGCCCTCCCTGCTCTTCTCATCACATCTTCTCTTTTATTCTGATCGCCATGACTCACTCTTATAAGGAAGCACTCCTGTAATTACACTGAGCCCATCTGGTCAACACAGGGGAAAGTCTCCATCGCACGATTCCTAAACTGACATCTGCAATGTGCAAGATCTCTCATGTTGTGTAAGTCAACAGGTTCCTGGGGTTAGGATTACGGCATCTTTAGAGTAGGGGAGGAGACTGCTTGGGCACACACAGTAATCCTAGGAGACTGGAAAGCTGACCAGGCAGTAGAAATGAAGAAAAGACTACAAGAGACATAATAAGAAAGTTGTAAATCTTTGTGGCTCAGTGTTTTCACCATAAAAGAATATCAAAATAATGAAATAGAATCTCTATTGTCACAACACATAAGATGCAATAAAGCAAGTCAAACTCTAAGAACATCACCTGTTCCCTCAGTGCTAGTCCATAATGTTAACCACAGCAAAGAAAAATGGAAAAAAAAAAAAAAAAAAGAAAATCTAGCGTCTGGTCTGGCGTAGTGGCATAACAGATAAAGCTGCCGCCAGAGATGCTGGCATTTTGTGTGGGTGCTGATTTATGTCCCGGCTGTTCCAGTTCTGATCCATCTCCCTGCTAATGGCCTAGGGAAAGCGCTGGAAGATGGGACCGGTACTTCAGTGTCTTCTACCTTTATGGGAGCCCCAGAAGGAGATTCCGGCTCCTGGCTTAGGCTTGGGCTAACCCTGGCCATTGTGGTCATTCGATGCATGAACTAGCAGATGGAAGATGTCTCTCTCTTTTCAGCTCTGTATCTCTCAGATTCAAATAACTACTTTTTAAAAAGGAAATCTAGAGAAGAGGCTGAGGCAGTAAGCAGTGATTTTGTCGAGTTTCATGATGAATTAATGTGATAGGAGTCATGCTGATGAATTCTGTGCACTGATGTGGCATGATGACACAAGCCACGTAGATGACTAACTGCCCATGGTGAGCGGAAAGCAGATGGAGGGAGCCAACACTGGGGTGGCGAGCAGGACTAAGGCAAGGACAGAGTGGATTGAGGATTGGCCTTGTGTTAAGGAGGCACCCAAAGAGACTTTAGTCTTCCAAGTTGAGGAGACACTGAAAGACTAAATCATCAGGATAAATATGCTAATGTAATATTTTAGAAAACTAAGGCCTAAGAAACAACCATGATGAGCAAGTTATGAAATTGTCTAATCAAGACAGGGTTACTCAAAGGAAATTCTAATAATCCAAGTGAGAGAGAGATGATGAAAGCCTGAAGCAAAGGAATGGCATCAGGTGGGAATGAAGGTCGTTAGATAGATTGAGGAAACCTACGAAAAGTGAGGGGCAGGCCGGGCAAGATGGTTTGGTGGCTAAATACTCATCCTCAAATGCCGGGATCCCATGTGGATGCTGGTTCATGTCTAGGCTACTGCACTTCACTTCTAGACCCCTACATATAGCCTGGGAAGGCAGTAAAGGATGGCCCAAAGCCTTGGGACCCCATACCTACATGGGAGACCCAGAAGAAGCTCCTAGCTCCTGGTTTTAGGTTGGTTCATCTCCAACTATTGCAGTCATTTGGGGAGTGAACAATTCTCTCTGTCTCTTCTTCTCTCTGTAAAATCTGCCTTTCTAGGGCCTGGCGCAATAGCATAGTGGTTAAAGTCCTCACCTTGTATGCACTGGGATCCCTTATGGGCGCTTATCCAGCTCCCTGCTTGTGGCCTGGGAAAATAGTCAAGGACGGCCCAAAGCCTTGAGATCCTGCACCTGTGTGGGAGACCTGGAAGAGCTCCTGGCTTCGGATTGGCTCAGCTTCAGCCGTTGTGGCCACTTGGGGAGTGAATCATCGGACAGAAGATCTTCCTCTGTCTCTCCTCCTCTTTGTATATCCCCCTTTGAATAAAAATAAATAAATCTTTTTAAAAATCTGCCTTTCTAGTAAAAATAGACAAATTTCTAAAAAGATTTATTTTATTTTTATTGGAAAGTCAGATATACAGAGAGGAGGAGAAAGAGAAGAAGATCTTCCATCGGGTGATTCACTCCCCAAGCGGTCTCAATGGCCGGAGCTGAACCAATCTGAAGCTAGGGAGCCAGGAGCCTCCTCCAGGTCTCCCACACAGGTGCAGGGTCCCAAGGCTTTGGGCCGTCCTCAACTGCTTTCGCAGGCCACAAGCAGGGAGCTGGATGGGAAGCTGGGCTGCCAGGATTAGAACCGGGGCCCATATGGAATCCCAGTATGTGCGAGGTGAGGACTTTAGCTGCTAGGCTACCACACCAGGCCCACAAAATTTTAATAAACAAATAAATAAAATTTAAGGAAGGAAAGGAGAAAGAAAGCAAGCGGGAAAAGTGAGGAGCAACAAAGTTCTTTACTAAGCGGCTATCCACATCATGCACAAGCTTATGGAGGAGGAGATGGCAGGATGTGTTGAGACAGAAGATTCCATAGTGCTTTGGACATAGTGAGTTTATTAAGCAGCCTGAGACATACTCAGCTGGAGGTTCCAGGAGGCAGTGGAAACACACGAATAGAATGAAGCCAAACTTGTTAACTTATGGAGAGTCCCATTATTTCTACTCCCTATCTATTAGCTTCTAAGTATTTGTACTGTTTATACTATTATCTCCTTGCCAACCCAGATCTTTGTGAGGAAAGAAAAGATCCTCCGAGGGCCTAAGTCCTTGGGCCCGAGGACCAAACAGCTGGTAGCTAATGTGCTGTTAGCTCAGTGTTAAGGGAGCAGCCAATGGACATTCCCTTTGTCCCCGAACCATTTCCAGCTGGTTACACCTGCAGCCACCTTGCTCCTTCAAGTTCTTGTCGTTAGTTGTATCAGCCTCATTTCACCATCAGTGCCGTCCTGGGTGGACAGCCTGGACACTGCAGCTTTCTCAACGAAGACTTGGATCCCATGTGTTGCTTGTTACCTGGAACCCTTTCACTCCGAGCTCTTTAGACATAGCACTGTGGGGCTTTGATCTTCCAGCTTTTCTCATCGTCACTCCTATTACATCAGTTCCTTGAACTGATCAATATTTCTCGGCCCTTGACTCCCTCCTCTGGTTTCTGTCCGCCCCTCTCCTCCAGGACACTGCAGTGACACGACACTTCACCAGCGCCTGCACCAGCAACCTGTTTGCCGTGCTGTTTTCCTGCACTGTCGTCTCATCTGTAGACCCCCCAGCTCAGCAAGATCATCTCAAATATAGGGACAGTTTAGGGCTGCACATGCACCACTGCAGAAAGGGGATAAGAGAAAACAAGCCCGAGCTTCAGAGACCTGGGATCATCTTGCTCCAAGGATGCACCTTTTTCTAAGCTGCCACATAATCCAGGGCAGAGTTTCACAAACTACACTTTCCAGAAAGCATATCCACCCATGGCCTGCTCTTGTATAACCCACAAGCTAGGAATTGTCTTTACGTTTTTAAACAGGTGAATAATATGAAAGGAAAGTAACATTTTGCAATATGAAAATTGTATCAACTTCAAACTTATGAGTCCCCTAATGAAGTTTTACTGAACTATAGCTATGCTTATTACGTATTTATGTATTAGTTATGGTTGATTTTACATAACAAAGTCAGAGTTGAGCAGGGAGCATTATGGGGCAACAGGTTAAACTGCCACTTGTTACAGCTGTGTATCTCTGAGTTTGAGTTCTGACAACTCTGCTTTTGATCCACCCTCCTGTTAGAGTGCCTGCAAAAGCAGCTGATTGATGACTCATATGCTTGAGTCTCTGCCACCCACATGGGAAAACTGGATAAGAGTTCCTGGTTGCTGGCTTTGGCCTGGTCCAGCCCCAGCTGTTGCGAGTATTTAGCGAGTGAACCAATGGATTTTTTTCTCTATCACTTTCTTTCAAATAAATAAGTTTTAAAAGAATAGAATAGCTAAAGTAGGGACTACATGGTCTGTAGTCCTAAAATAATGTGCCACCTTATTTGATGGAGAAGAAGTTTGCCTATCCCTGGTCTAACAAGTCTGTAATCTGCCTTCACTGTGCAAATACCTGGACTGGTAAATATTTACTAGAGAAAATCTACTAATTATATAGATTGGTGCCAAAGAGCATTCATGATCTCTAACCCCACCTACAAAGTCAACATCGCCCAGAAACTTCTAATCATCTTAGTCGCCTCTATTTCTTTTCTTGAGTTTTTCACTTTTCTCACTCTTCCAAGCCTCCAAACACTTCACCCCTTCATCCCAACAGATGCTCACTCCTACTTCAGCGTGAAAATAGAAGGCATCCAACTAGCACTCCCTCTTTCCTGCTACTGGACCTCCACATTTGCCTGCAGATGCCTTTCCTCCTTGTTTATTATCTCTTCTATCAGTGGAGGTGGAAACTTTTCACTCATTGAAAGCCGATTCTTCAACCAGTGCTGTGATGGGTAATTTCAAATATCATTTTGAATAGATGAAGAGAAATCCAAAGGGTCTTTAAGACATTAATTCTGGGCATGCTTGTGAGGGCATTTCTGGAAGTGATTAACATCAGAATCAGGAGACGGATAGAGAAGATCCACCCTCACCAACATGGGCGACCGTCAGCCAGACTGGCAGGGCCAGGAGAGAACTCCTAAGGTGGAGGAAAGGTTCATTAGCTCTCTTCGTGAAGCTGGGACATCCATCTTGTCCCAACTGTCTGTACTGGTATTCCAGTTTTTCAGGCCTTCAGACATCCCCACCACATCTTGTCAGTTCTTATGCCTTTGAACCAGGAGTTGTACCATTGCCTCCTCTGGTTCTCAGACCTGACTCACACCACCAGCTTTCTTGGCTCTCTAGCTTGCAAAGAGCATATTACACTACATCTCTGCCTCCAAAATTGCATAAACCAAGCCCCATAATAAATTTCTTCTTATAGAGTGTGGTGGGCGTTTGGCCTAGCCATTAAGACACCTCTCAGAGTGCCCACATCCCATTTTAAAACATCTGAGTTAAAATTCCACCTCCTCTCCCAATTCCAGCTTTCTGGTGATATACACATTGCAGGACAGCAGCAGTGGATGACTCGGGTAGTTGGGTCCTCATCACCCAGGTGGAAACCTGGATTGCATTTCTAGTTTCCAGCTTTAGCCTGGTCTAGTCTCAACTGTTACAGGCATTGGGGAGGGAACCAGCAAGTGGGAGCTTTTTTCATCTCTCAGCATCTCAAATAATTTTTTTTAAATTTACAAATAAAATCCCAGAATCCAGCAAAGAGCTGGGTTGAAAGTGAAGCAGCCATGATTTAAACTGGTACTCTAATGGGATGCTGGAATCCCAGAAGGAAGCTTCACCAATTGTGCCATAACAGTAGGCCCACTGAAAGGGATTTTAAAGGAACAAAATTTAAATGGTCAGTTTGCTAAACTGGTTTGGGCTTCTTGAAGTGACTCTCCAATGTCATTAGATTTAGAATTGCTAAGCAGGGTGGGCAGCATTGTGGCATGTGGGTTAAATCACCACTTGTGATACAGATATCCCGTATCAGCTCAAGCCCTCGCTGCACTGCTTCGCATCCACCCTGCTGCTGTTGCGTCTGAGAAAGCAGCATAAGCTAACTTAAGTGCTGGGGCCCCTGCTGCCCCACACAGGAAACGGGAATGGAGTTCCAGCGCTTGGCTTTGGCCTGGCCCCAGCCCCAGCTGTTGTAGTCATCTGGGGAGTGAACTAGTAGACACAGAAGATCTCTTTCTCCCCTCCTTTCTTTCCTCTACCGCTTTCTGTTACTCTCTTTTTCAAATAAATAGAACATGCATACAGGCACACATACACATAAAAACAGTTGCTCAGGTTCTCATTCTAGTAGTAAAGAAAACACTAACAGTTCAGTGCCTGAACTATTTACAGAAACAAGCAAAAAATCTGCATTGGCTAATCCTAGTCAGCCACTGCTAAGAGGTATCAAAGGATAAAATTATAACAATTTGGTTTAGCATTTTTATTTGACTCTATTTTAAATTTTCAGGCAACACTTCACAAATATAGTAAGTATTCTCATGTGCCAAGCAGCAGTCAGTTTTACAGGCAGAAAAGAACAGAAGAAAGTAGAAACTAAGACCAAAAGTCAATTGATCATTTAAAGGTTATTTTTTTTTTTTGTAAGATCAGAGCACAGAAATAGAATAGAATGGAAAGAATTTGAATGTTAACTTTGAGTTGTTTCAGTTGACTTCTTTTGTGTAAGGATTAAAGTAGAAGGATTGCCGTCATCATGCCAAGTAAAATCTGCCTACTTGGAAACTTTGGTTACTGTGAAGGTCAAGGAGACAGCTGAGTTACAGCCTGGTGATGTAGAGCTTTACTGTTAGTAACTCACTTTCGGTTGTTATCCTGGTCTGCTGGGGACTACCAGTACAGAAGCTTAGTGCAAAACACTGTCAAGATCTCTGTGTTCTTTATGTAACAGGGATAGAGCTAAATAGCATATGTGTGTATGTATGTGTGTGTATGCATATATAGCTCTGTACGTATGTATAGTATATGCATATATTATATATGTATGTACGTATAATTCTGTATATATAATATATACATATGTATATATTTATATGAATATTTTTGGAAAACTAAGGAGTAAGAAGATGTTGGTTGGTTGCTTCTGATACTGTCAAACAAAGTAATAAAAGAAAAGGCTGAACTTAGTGGTTTAAATTTCTAGCACAAGTACCGCATAGGTGATCTGGGGAGTGCTGGGCATGTCCTGAAGGAGAGCCCTGTGTCCCATAACTATAGGGTTGGCAGAGCTAAAACTCAAACACAGATCCCTATCCTGCAATTGGCTCAAGTCCAACGCAAGCTGAGCAGTCAGCCTTGTTGGGCATCTGCTGTGAAAGTACAGGCATTCCATGGAGGAAGGAAAGAATCCTCTAGATTAGGACAGACACATGTGGGAAGACCCTGAAGAAGCTGGGGATGTTGATTCCTTCAACTCTGGTGCCTCTTCCCCAGCAGAGAAGTCTCTCCAGTCTCAGCAACGTGGCCTCCTCCATACAAAGGGACCAGGAAAAGTGCCATGGGTGCCAACAGCTTCCTCAGTGTGCTGCAGGCAGTGGTTAGCATACCACTTCCTTGTCTAATGGAGCTTACCATTGACACATTCATGATGCTATCATTGAATGGCACAGTCCCCCATACTCCTCCTTGAGGCTTCCAGGACGTTCCACATCCAGTTTTTCTCCTTCAATGGGCTAGTCTTCTACTTTCATTTGTTCTTGGCCTCTAAATCAGTAGTTCTCAAAATTTTGGGGCCCTGGGACCTTTTTGTTGTTGTTGTTGTTGACAATTTACATAGTTAATTAGGGCACAAAGGTTCAAGGGATACAGGAAAGTGGGTAAGACTATTATTTCCACATTTTTTTCTGCATCTGGGGTACAGGGGGAGATAAAGGATGAAGCCCCACCTAGCCTCTCACCCATCCCAGGTCCCCAATATGGGGGATGCTCTGAGGATCTTGCTCAAGTGGTTTTGATAGTTCAATTATGAATTGCTGCCAATCTCACCATTCCAAGCATGATGAAGTCACTGCAGAATCCACTGATTGACATAGTCCACCCAAGAATCTCCATTTGCCCAGTTTTTCACTGCCAACATATGGCTGGGGTAGCTAATTGATTTGCTCTGTCCTCTGTTGTAGTACCAGGTATCCTCTGCAGCCTCCAATAGACTGCCATATCCTCCATGTGCGCCTGGCCATGCTCTCCACTGCTCCATCTAAGCCTCTTAGGAGGCCCGGCTCTGGCACTTGTACTCCATGGCAGACCATGGAACTTGCACTTCTCTTCATGGTTAGGGTTCTGAGTCCGGCATTTCGATTGGGGAGATCCTCAAAGAAACTTTGTCTGAGGTGATCCCAGACCAGATTCTTGTATATACTTGCAAGTACGGGGACCGGCACAGTCCATTGCCCCAATCAGCTGGTGGTTGCAATTGCTGGGTCGGTTCTGTTTCCCACTTCCCACCCAGCTCCCTGCTTGTGGCCTGGGAAAGTAGTAAAGGATAGCCCAAAGCCTTGGAACCCTGCACCTATTTGGGAAACACAAGAAACTCCTGACTCCTGGCTTCAGATTGGATTGGCTCAGCTCCAGCTGTTGCAGCCACTTACAAAGTGAACCAGTGGATGGAAGATCTTCCTCTGTCTCTCCTCTCTGTAACTCTGATCTGCCTTTCCAATAAAAACAAATAAGTTTCTAAAAAAAAATTTCTTGAGACCCTTTAAGAGGTGTGATTGTATGGCTTATATCTTCCAATATCTATTCTATTTAAAATTGATGTGGATACTTAAAACGTTTATTTATTTTTATAAGGACCATAGAGTGGGTGGGCTTCCTATAGGGAAGCCAACATTCATAGTGTCCCTTCTGCTCTTTTTATTTCTTTATTTAAATGACAAAATAAGGAGTGGGGAAGGGGATGTCTCTTCCATTTACTGGTTAACATCTCCCAAATTATAAATACATTTAAAATGATAATCATAAACCAACAATATGTTAATATTAAAAATATAAAAATGTTTTTGTGCAAAAAAAATGTTTTCAGAAGTAGTTAGTGGGAATACTTTTGAATGTCCAAAACCTGAGCTTACTTGCTTGATAAACAGCAAGACATTGGGGTGATTTTAGAAAGTGGTCAACAATTATAAAGTACAAGGAGCCAAACAGCTATTGCTTAATTCCTGGGATCCTCAAAAGGCTAAAGATAAGATTCTACCAGATTGAGGGTGACTTTCAGAGATTCATCTTCAGCTTGTGCACAGGCCTGTGGTTGGCTACAGGGCTCATGGCTCCGCTTTGATTGGGGACCAATACCATTCTTTCAGGAATCTTGATGATGGCAAAGTGGGCTTGTGTCAGGATGCTGGCTTTTTTTTTTCAGGGCCTGGAGTACCAAGGTGTTCTCTTTAAAGGAGATAAATGACCTCCATCTAGTAAATAAATTTTAGCAAGAGGTTGACTTGCAGAAAAATTTTAGTCTAAGGAGAGAAACTACAGCCTGACAGGATCTAATGCCTACATTCAAGACATTAATTAGGGGCTCCATTTGAAGAAGACCACCATTGTTCTGTGAATGATTTTTTTAAAATAAGATTAATTAATTTATTTGTTTGAAAGAGTTACAGAGAGAGAGGAAGAGACAGAAAGAAAGCAAGCTTCCATTAATTTTTCACTCCCCAAACGGCTACAACAGCCAGGACTTGGCCAGGCCTAAGTTAGGAGCAAGAGGTTACATCCAGGTCTTCCACATGCATGTAGGAGTCCAAGCACTTGGACTGTCTTCCACTGCTTTCTCAGATGTGTTAACAAAAACCTGAATCAGAAGCAGAGCAGTTGGATCTGAAACCAGCGCCCATAAGTGATGCTTGGCATCATAGATAGGGGGTTATTCACTATACCACTCTGGCCCCTGTTTTATGTATTTTTTTTAATAAAGATTTAGTTATTTTTATTACAAAGTCAGATATTCGGAGAGGAGGAGAGACAGAGAGGAAGATCTTCCATCCGATGATTCACTCCCCAAGTGAGTGCAGTGGCCGGTGCTGTGCCGATCCGAAGCCAGGAGCCAGGAAGTTCCTCCAGGTCTCCCATGCGGATGCAGGGTCCCACAGCATTGGGCCGTCCTCGACTGCTTTCCCAGCCCACAGGCAGGGAGCTGGATGGGAAGCTGGGCTGCCGGGATTAGAACCAGCGCCCATATGGGATCCCGGTGCGTTTAAAGCAAGGACCCTAGCCACCAGGCCACGCCGCCAGGCCCCAGTTTTATGTATTTTTAAGATGTATGTTTTTATACATTTAAACACAAGAGAACAGAAAGAAAGATGGAGAGACACAGAGAGAGAGAAATATCTTCCAGTTGCTGGTTCGTTCCCCAAAAGCCTGGACCAGCCTTAAGCCAGGAACTAGGAACCCTCTTGGGGTCTCCCATAGGGATGTCAAGGACTCTAGTACTTGGGTCATGTTCCACTTCCTTCCCAGGTACATTAGCTGAGTTGGAAATATGATAGCTGTGACTCAAAATGGCACTCTGATTTGGGACATAGACATCTTTACTGTCTGGTTTAGTGACCCAAAGTCCTGCAAACTATAGTACTCATGTCAAATTTAGTCCACAGCCTTTTTTTTTTTTACAAAGATTATTTATTTATTTATTTATCTATCTATCTATCCATCTATCTATCTATTGGAAAGGCAGAATTACAGAGAAAGAGAGAGAGGGAGAGCCAACTTTTCCATCTGTTGGTTTATTCTTCAAGTGGCCATGGCAACTAGAGTTAGATCGGGTCAAAGCCAGGGAGCAGGGATGTCGTCCATGTTTCCCACGTAGGAGACAGGGACCCAAGCACTTGGACCATCTTCCACTGATTTTCCCAGGCCATAGAAGGGAGCTGGGTCAGAAGTGGAACATCTGGGACGTGAACTGGGACCTGTGTGGAATGCTTGTGTTGCAGGCAATGTATCCCAGCGTCCAGCCTCCACCCCCGACACACACACTTTTTAAAAAGATTAATTTATTTTTACTGAAAAGTCAGATTTACAGAGAGAAAAATCTTCCATTTCCTGATTCACTCAGCAGATGTCCGCTATGGCTGGAACTGAACCAATCTGAAGCCAGGAGCCCGAGCTTCCTCCAGGTCTCCCAGGATTCCAAGGCTTTGGGGCATCCTCTGCTGCTTGTCCCAGGCCACAAGCAGGGAGCTGGTTGGGATGTGGAGCACCTGGGACACGGATCAGCACCCAAATGGGATCCTGGCTCCTGCAAGGTCAGGATTTAACTACTGAGCCATGACACCAGGCTCCACATCAGCCCTTTAAACTACAATACCCTGTCTGTGCTTTATAGAAAAAGCTTACTTACTACTAGTCTAGTTTAGTAGAAGACAGCTATATTCTTTCTTCTGCTGCTAAATCAATCCATTATGATTTGTTTGCTTTTTTTTATTGAAACATTTGAAGAAAATGTGACTTCACACAGACAGTATATTTGGAAAAAGGTGGGTCACTTTAGTAACCTTTTTAGATAATTGTGAATAATCTCTGATGCTACAACAGAATTCAAAGGGGTACTTTCTCAAAAGTTATTTGCAAAGTGCCTTCTGGTATCTTATCCATCATATTTGGTTGCATTAAAATTTGTTGTCTGTCTTGCACTTGTGGCTCTAGACAATGAGAGCTGCCCAGCGCCCAGGTTCATCATTTGCTTCACTGAGTAATTTAAGAACAAGTCAGAAAATCACAAACAACAAGTACCAAACATTTCATTGAGATAGCAAAAATGCACACTCCACAATGAGCATCACAGCTCAGTGGAGGAGAGTGGCTTTTTCTCTAAACTGTGTTTAACATGAAGTGGCTCGGTTCATCAAATAGTCTTTCTGGGAAGCGGGTAGAGATTTCCCAAATTCTAGCTACCACCCCTTTTCAATCTTTATGTAGTTCAATGTTTCCTGTCATGGTGGCTGAGCAGATATGTCATTTTGTATGCTAATGTGTTCCAAGAAACATAGAGGGAACCGTTGGTCTGTCTGGGTCAGCCTTGGCCTTCTAAAGTGGTCTGAGCCTCTTACAGGCAGAGGGGTGTTCCTTTTCAGAGTGAGATGAACCAAACTCCCAATTTGTAGGCCTTGAGACAATAGTATCTTTCTAGTGGCTCAACCACTCCCTCCCCTCATTTGTTTCACTTGGAATAGCTCTTTTCTGCATGTATTTTGAAGCTTAACACATTGATCATTCAAACAATATTGGTTCCTTGAGTGATGTAGACAGTAAGGAATGACTTGCAACATTCCAAAGGCTGACGTATTTCGTTATATAATAATAATTTAAAAAAAAATCACAGTAGCCATTCTATCTCTGATCTCATCAGGCAAACGCTGGATGCTATTGAGCCTACAGAGGCAGATACAAATTTTTCAACATTCTAATTTGTCTGAAAGCTTAAATCTTATCATGGGCAACAACTGCTGCCATCTGTTTCTGTTGAAATAACAAGGTCACTTGCTTTGTTTTTAAGAAATGTGTCTGCCAAAAATTCAAGTTTAAATAAGCCTGATTTTCCATGACTCATTTTTTAAAAATTTAAAACCAATGAGGAGGGGCAGTGGTAACACAGGTTTTTCAAGCTATGATTGAAACAATAGTACAAGTCTTTCCTTGGGACACTCAAAATATTTTGATTTGTGCCAAGAGTACTTCGTTAGAACTCTGCACATTGTTACACTGATTGCTAAATGGATGCTGTGTTAGTCAGCTCTGCACTACTATAACAGAATACCCAAGGCCACTAACCTTTTAAGAAGAAAAGGCTTATTTAGCTCATAGTTTTGGAGTTCCAAGGGCATAATATTTGAATTGGCTCAGTTCCAGCAAGGGTCCTCCTGGCTGCAGTTGGCTCTTGACTCTGTGTGTGTGTGTGTGTGTGTGTGTGTGTGTGTGTGTGTGTGTTTAACAGCCTGTGTCACCAAATAGAAAGGCACAGAGAGACAATGGAGTCTCACAGTCTCTCTGGAGGTCATAGTCCCAGAGACCTAAGCACCTCCTGGCAGTGCCAGTCTCCCAAAATATCTACCACCTTCCAGCACTGCAATCCTGGGGAATCAAGGCCTCAATCGCAGTGCGCCTCTGGGAGACCCAGTTAAACATTTAAACTACATCCAAACCATAGTAGATGTGTATTGAGGCTTCAAACTAATAAAATAGTGCTCACCCTCTCCATTATTGAAAAAAAAAAAAACATTTTCTAAAAACTAACAAGAACGGTAGTGGTAAAAAAAAAAAAAGTTTAAAACTAGTGCCTTGATTGGTACAAAGCTGTGAGGAGTTTTACCTACAATTGTTTTTCTGTTTTTGTACAATTATCTACAGAAAAACAAAAAGCTATTAATGTCTTTGTACTGAAAGCAGTTTGGATCTCTAGGGCCTTATGAAAGAATCTTGGAGAACCCCAGGGGTTCTCACTGTTTGAGAACAATTGCTCTGAACATTGAAGTGAGCCAACATTCTTGTCTTTTGGTCACTAGAAAATTACTCATAATTTGGTGGCTTTGATGTGGGATAGGCCTAGAGTTAGCAAAGGACAAACAGCTAACAGGCTTCTAGAAGTTTCCGTGCCAGAGTCTCATATTGCTAAAAACTCTCTTCCATGCAAATTCAGTACACCCACTTTCCCATGATGCAGCTGGGCATTTCCCCAACAGCCTGTGGAAGACACTATAATGCACGCATGTATACTGAGCCCCATGTAAGATGCTGGGAAACCTTTCCAGAGATCATCATCTTGCGCAATGATCACCAAGCCCCAACTCACCTCCATCTGTATTTCCAATCAGCACACTACCCCTTACCTGAAAAGGGGGACTAACGAACTCAAGTGGGGCATGATTATCCCACAAATGAGACTGCATTCACATCTTAGTGTACATTGTTTCTTTAATTGCTTTAAATAAATCCTGTGCCCACTTTTGATCTCATGCTGAGAAAAGAACCTTAGGATGAGTCTAACTAGAACCCTCTACTCAATTCTTCCTACAACAACTTTAGCTACTATTTTTCACTTTATAGGTTTTTTTTTTTTTTTTTTTTTGAAAGGCAAATTTTAGACCCTGTGCGGTAGCCTAGCAGCTAAAGTCCTCGCCTTGCATGCACCGGGATCCCATATGGGCACTGGTTCTAATCCTGGTTACCCCACTACCCATCCAGGTACCTGTTTGCGGCTTGGGAAAGCAGTCAAGGATGACCCAAAGCCTTGAGATCCTGAAGAAGCTCCGCTCCTGGCTGCTGTCTTTGGATCGGCACAGTTCTGGCCATTGAGGCCGCTTGGGGGGCGGGGGTGAATCAGCAAACAAGATCTTTTCTCTCTGTCTCTCCCCCTCTCTGTATATCTGCCTTTCCAATATAAATAAATGAATTAAAATATATGGTAACTCTAACTAAAGAAAACAAAAGAATGAAACGAATGTAAAAAAGAAGTGAGATTTTGTCATTTGCAACAGAATGAACAGGCTAGATGGCGTTAAGTAGAATAAGCAACACAAAGAAAACACATGTTCTCCCTTGTAAGTGGAAGCTATAAAACAAAACAAAACAAAAACCTTTCTGAACACAAAGCAGTGGTCGTTAGAGCCTGGCAGGTGTAGGGTAAGAGAGAGAGGGAGAGTTTGGATAATGACTCAGATTGAAGGAATAAGTGCCTGGAGAGTTACCCAGCTTTGTGAGGAGTCTGTAGTTTACATAACCTTATTTATATTTTATGAACAGGCACAAAGAGGGAACTCCAAGCCTCTGACCAAAAAGTAATGTTAGGAAGGGGTATGTGTTGATTGTGCTGTTTTGACGGTATCATTGTGTGTACATGTACCAAAGTGTCACACCATGACCCATAAATATATATAATTATTGCTAGTGTAAAAACATTTAAAAATGTTAAGATAATATGCAGATAATAAAAAAATTTAATTTAAAATTCATAATTCATTTGTTAATATAAAAACAAGGAACTCTCGGGAAGTTGTACCTAATGCATTAGGTTACCAATAGGCCACTTGCACCACAACAGTTGCTATTTGTGTTGATTTGATTGGGTATTCTGTTCACACAAGCATTTCCTGGTTATTTCCATTTAAATAAGGTATTATTTAAAGTAATATTTAAAATAATACTGTCTAGTATTAAAGTATTACTGTGCAATTGTTGCTTATCATAATCTGAGATATGTGAGGTAAGCTTCCACTTTGTATTTCCAGCTTCTAACTTAGTCCCTTCTCATGTGGTATGAGTGAGGCATAAGCGTATTAAAAAGAGAACTCGGCTAACCACATGTTAAATCTCAAATATGATCAGTGATAACTTATCTCTTTTCCCAACCCTTGCCAGTTATACAATAACTAATACTTCCTTTTGAAGATAATGTTCAGGGAACTTGCTGATACACAAGTGGAAAAAAAAAAGTGCGCTCAGACTTCAATAGGTAGGATCGGCTCAATTTGTCCCAGGTGGCAATGCGAGAGAAGTATTCAACGCAGGCACCCCTCCAGCCATTTGGTTTATGAACCAGCTGTGTCATGATGTGTTTCTGGTCCGTGCTTCAGCCATCAAGAGGCCAAACTGGTCAGGTTACCCATCCCTGGAGATGAGTGAGAAACGTGAGAAACCATTGATGAGAAGCACAGGAGGTACACGCAGGAGAAAAGAGGTCACACAGTCCCGCAAAAGCTTGTATTGCTACCTGCTACTGCAGTTGTGTCATTCACATGCATGAGTCTTGAAAAACTTGGGGAAAGTACATGCTATGAAAAAAACTAACCATGTATTTCAAAATAATTTTGCACCAACATAAATGTATCATTTTTCAGGAACGTTATACAAGTTTTTATTTATGTATTTTCATTTTATTTGAAAGGTAAGGAAAAAAAGAAGAGGCATGACTGCTCTGCTGAGCCATGCCCTGGTCGCCTACAACAGCAGAGACTGGACCAGAGCAAAGCTCAGTCAGGAACTGCGTCTGGGGCTCATTGCCTGCTGTGGCCTGGAGTGCACGTGAACATGAAGCTGGGAGCAGAAGTGAGACTCAATCCAGGCACTTCAATATGAACGTGGGTATCTCGAGTGATGTCTGAACTCCTGCTCCAAGAATGTACCCATAACTTAACTGCTTTTTTTAAAAATTAACGATTCATTTATTTGAAAGGCAGAGTTACAGAGATAGAGGGAGAAATGGATTAAGAGAAAGATCTTCTAACTTTTGGTTCACTCTTCAGAAAGCTTCAATGACCAGGGCAGAACTAGGCCAAAGCCAGGAGCCTGGAACTTCATCTGTGTCTCCCATATGTGTGGCAAGGATCCAGTTACGTGGCCATATTTCACTGCTTTCCCTGGCAAGGAGCTGGATCTGAAGTGAAACAGCCAGGACTTGAACTGGTTCTCATATGGAATTAAAGGCAGCAGTTTCACTTTCTGCATCATGATACCAGCTCCTTTAACTTATTTTTACATTACATTTTCCATGAACTTTTAGAATTATGTATGTGTGTGTATTTCATTGCTTCATAGTGCATCCTGTTTTACAATAAACCATTTTAGCAGCAAAGAAGAAATACACAGTGTTATTCTGCCAGGGCTGCTGCCTTAACAGGGTAGACGTTCAAGATCAAGGTGTCAACAGAATTGTTTCCTTATGAGGACCCAGAGAGCGAGTGTGTTTCTCCCCGAATTCTGGCAATTTTTGATGCTCCTTAATTTATAGACATAACCTCTCACTCCATGCATTGATCTACACATGGTGGGCTCCTTGTGCGTATGTCTGTCTCCAAATTTCTCAAGGACACTAGCCACACTCGTGTGTACCCTCACTGGTATGGCCTCAGTGTAAGGGATTAAATCTTCAGGTAAGTTTACATCCCCAAGTTCATGTTTTGACATACTGGAGGCTAGGACCTCAATGTACATGATTTTAGGGAAGTACAAATCAACTCATAACATGTATGCTTAAGCAATAGTTAAGTACTGTTTTTCTATTCGTTTAGAAGGCCGATTGTGGAAGACCACATGCTTGCCACTGGTGACACCTACCATGGAGCGCCCATGGTGATATCACTGACGACTAATTATCCAGAAGACACAAATCAGAAGAAGCACTGGCACTTATTGTAAAAGTATTTGGGTTTTTTGGTAATAATACAGATGTTTTTACAAATATATATATATTTTATATATGTTATATAAAATATTTATTGTATTTATTGTATATTGTATATTTATTATATATATATTTGAAAGACTGGCAGAGAGAGTGAGAGATCCTGCTGGTTAATATCCCACCAGCTCTAGTTGGGACAGGCCAAATCAAGGATCCCAGAACTCAATACAGGTCTCCTAAATGTGTGACAGGGACCCACCTGCTATCTCACAGAGTATGTGTTTTCAGGAAGCTGAAAACGTGAACCCAAGATCTCCAAAAATGAGATGCTAGCATCCCACACAGTCCCTCTGTCAAACTGCTCCTTGAACATTTGTTTTAGTTTTGTTTAAAAAAAAAATTGGTATGCATCAAAATAAAAATTTAGCATGTGCAGATGTACAATTTCCATTTACAAGTCATTTTGTGAAATATAACTGTGGATTAGGTCAAGTGACTGTTCTAGATAATTCCGTTGATTTTTATTGAAAGTTGCAGTGTGTACTTAGGATAAATTTATCAATAACTGGAGTTGGCTCTGTTAGTAGGAGAGGTTTCTCAGACAGCTAAATAATCCTTGTTCTTTATGTCAGTATTACAAGATGCTCCAAACATAAAATCAACTCATTTCAATAATAGGTTCTTTTTTATCCCGTTCCAATTCATCAAATCAAAACAAAATTTTTGGAAGGTCATTCTGCCTGAAGTAAAATATCTAACATTGGAAGGGTTTATTGCAAATTCAGCTTAAAAACATTTCAGCCTTTAAACACAAGTTTTGCAAAGATCATTCAGACACAGATTCTGGTGAATTCAACCTATCGTGACAGCAAGGATCTTGGAGCAAACATGGTGGTGGTGCCTGGTTCAAGTCCCAGCTACTCCATGCTTCTCACCGATTTCTAACAACTGCATCCTGAAAGGCAAGGATGATAGCCCTCAGGTGTTTTCCTGCCACCTTCTCCTTGGCTCCTGACTTCAGCTGGGCTTACCTCCTGCTGCTGGGAGCATTTGGGGAGTAAACCAGTGGATTAAAGATATCTCTCTGTCATTCTGCCTGTTAAATAAATAAATAAATCATTAAAGCAAACCAAAATTATGCCCTTAGCCTATTACGCAATCTGTCGAGCAAAAAGTACTTAGGCTTGGTTTTATTACACAATATTCCTAGTATTATGTAAAAGCATACTTCACAGAATGTGTTAAAGATGGCAGATAAGCATATGAAAAGATGTTTAATACCAACAATCACCAGAGAAATGCAAATTAAAACCACAATGAGATTTCACTATACAATTTGTATTCCTCAGCTTGAGTTTCTGTACAGATTACCACAGTTAGGTGCCTACACCACAGAAATTTATTTTCTCAAGATGAAGGTGCCAGCCAAATTGATCTCTGGGGAGATCCTCTTGCTGGCTTGCGAACAACCATTTTCTCGTGGTGTTCTGTAGGCCTTTGCTCCATGTGGTCACACAACTGATATGCCTTCCTCCTCTTGTGGACATGAGTAAGTCCTGTAAGAGTAGGGCCCCACCCTTATGACCACCTTTAACCTAAATCTCTTCCTTGAAGTCCAAATACAAATACAGTCACATAGGAAGTTAGGGCTTCAGAGAGGGGAAAAAAGGAAGTTAGGGCCTCAACCTATGTTGTTTTATAGGGAAATTACTAAGTTATGGTCACTCTTATAAGTCAACTTAATGCACTCCTTCCCCAAATCTCTTTCTTGCTGTTTTCATCCTCTACTTAATCCATGCTCATCTTGTCCTCCAGCCACATTCAGGTTTTTGGATTTTTATTTGCTTCTTCTGTTCGCAGTATTCTTCCACCAGTAGATAGATGGCTACAGGAAACTCTTGCCTCCGTACTATGCAAGTCATGATCCATCATGTCCAGGACTTCTAACACTACTCTCTAAATGCTGATGATTTTATAGTACTTTCAGTAAAAATTTTACAACAGCCTTATCTTTGATATTACATTATGATGCCAAACAAACCAGGAACATTTTTCACCTTAAAAACCCCACATTGCCTAGGAAATTCCACACTGGCTATGTGGAGCAGTGAATTAAGCCACTGATTGTAACACTAGCCCCCTGAATGAGAGTGCAATTTGGAGTTCCAGCTGCTCCGCTTCAGATCCAGTTTCCTGTTAATTCACCTGGGAAGGCAATGAAAACGGCCCAAGTACTTAGGTTCCTGCCACCCACGTGGTAGGCCCAAATGGAGTTCCAGGCACTCCTGGCCTGGGCCTGGTCAAACCTCAGTCAGTTCGGCCATTTTGGCTGTGATTCAGCCAATAGAAGCCCTCTGTCTGTCTCTGTGTCTTTTTTTCTGGAATTCTGCCTTTGAAATAAATAAACCTGTTTTGGTTTTAATGACTTATTTGAGAAAATGAAGGGACAGCAGAGATATATTTAGTCCTTCCTTGAGATCTTGAAACCCATGGGAAATCGTTTCCGTCCTGTTTGGGAAAAAGCCACCAGTTTGTGGCCAGCTGAGTTCAGCTGCTCATGAGTCTCTTACTAGCTCGGGAAACCCACTGTGGCTTCTCAGAGTCACTTTTGGACAGTTCTGCTCTCCATATTACAGTAACCAAAAAAAGTCGCTTCACAGTTCATTACTTAAAAATGTGTCAATGTTCACATTGAATTTTAGAAGTATAAATTACATAGAAAAAACATAGCAAAAGAGAGTGCCCCCACATACATCACGGTAGCATTTTGTTCCTTCTCAGTGAAAGTTATTCCCTCTCTCTGGTGAACTCTTGATCCATTCATGTAAATGAGAACCTTGGAGTGTCCTTGAGAATGACTCAGGAAAATTCTTTACTTGAGGTAGTTAAATTAATGTGTAATTTATTTCAGTTAAAATTTAAAAGCCCATTTTTCTTAAACTTTTAGCTTCATTTCTGAGTCACGTCACTAATTTTAAGTCTGACAAACATAACTACTTTTATCAGTTACCTTAAGAGGTCTTTAATTAATCTACGGCCTTATTTATAATTTTAGTAAAATATTTCAATTGCCTGGAAAACTCCCATAATACTTACATGATCCTTAGAAATCTAAAATTTTATTTAAAAAAATTTTTTAAGATTGATTTATTTATTTGAAAGGCTGAGTTTATAGAGAGAGAGAAGGAAAGGCAGCAAGATCTTCCATCTGCTGGTTCACCCCAAATGGGCACAATGGTCAGATGGTGCTGGGCCAGTCTACAATTAAGTGGGTACAGAGATCTAAGCACTTGGTCCATCTTCTGCTTTCTCGGGTCCATTAGCAGGGAACTGGACTGAAGGTGGTGTTCAAATGGGATGCCAGCATTGCAGGCAGGGGCTTCACCCGCTATGCCACAATGTAGACCAACCTCTAAACATAAAAGTTTAGTATGCACGTATGTGTGTATTTATGTTGAATCTCAAGTTGTTTTGACAAAGGTCAAATACTATCAATAAAGCTACCATTGTCTTATACCTTCAACTTACAAGTTACAAGCCTGAAGCAATGAGACATTTTATATTAGAATCAATCAAAAGGATAGTCTATAACATATAATGCCACATGCCTTAAAACAATGAAACAATAAAACATGAAACATTAGACTATACCAATGACAGCATATTTCCAAGATAATTGTGGAAGTATCACTATTAAGACTTCATTTGCTTCCTCATCTATGTAAAGCTGGAGGTTGCTCTTTATTTAATGTATTTAATGTATTTAATATTCATAACAAAGGTGATAGGATTGCAGACCATGTGGGCCACTAACCTAAGATAAAGAGGGTGCTGGAAGGGTGGGTGAGGTTCACGTTTACACAAAGGGGTAGGCAGCAGGGAGGGTGTGCTGCTCCTTGTTGTCAGACTACATTAGTGCCAGGGGCCACAGATGGTTTCCTGATGCCACCTCCAGCACTTTGGTGGGCTCTGGGTAATTTTTTTTTTTTAAAGCAAATATTCATTCATTTCAGCCATAGAAGAGAAATAGTTAAAGAGAGAGAGCACCCATCTACTGGTTCACTTCGCAGGTGTCCACAGCAGTCAGGGAGCTCAGTCCGGGAGGTAAAATTGAGACAGGAACTCAACTTCGTGAGCCTTCACCACTACCTCCCAGGGTCAGCATTGCCCTGAAGTAGAATCAGGCTCCACAACTGGAGATCAAAGCCAGGTACTCTGAAGTCGGATGCAGGCATCGCAGTAGATGTCAACGCTATACCAATACCCATTCCATACTACGTGTTTCTTAATTAAATTCTGCTGTATTCTTGTCGTAGAAGGACCATAATTTCTACATTCTAATACATGTAGGTACATTGATCAACAGTCTATAACTTACTCTTCAAAAAAAGATTTGGTAGTTTTTTGTTTTGTTTTGTGTTGTTTTCATTTATCTGGAGAGAGAAAGAGAGGAGAAAGAGAAAGGAGAGACAGCTTCCATCCACTGGTTCACTCCCCAAATGGCTGCAACGACTGGAACTGGGCCCACCTGAAGTCAGGAGCCTGGGCCTTCCCCTGGATCTCTCATGTGGGTTCCAGGGACCAAGTACCGCTGCCTTCCCAGGAGCATTGACAGGGAGTTAAATGGGAAATGGAGCAGCCAGGATCAGAACCTGTGCCCGTATAAAATACTGGTACCACAGGTGATGGCTTTATCTACTAAACCACAGCACCAGCCCTATAACTTAATTTTCATTTAGAATAGCACTGGGGGCCTGTGCTCTGGCGTAGCAAGTAATGCCACTGCCTACAACAGTGGTATCTTTTTAGGTACTGGCTTCTGTCTCAGGTGCTCCATTTCCCATCCAGCTTCTTGCTAATACACCTCGGAAAGCAGAGGAGAGTGGATTAAGTGTTTAGAGCCCTGCCCCCACGTGGGAGTCCTATAAGAAGCTTCTAAATCCTGACTTCATACTGACCCAGTTCCAGCTCTGTGGACATTTGGAGAGAGGAATGGAAGATATCTCTCTTTTTCCCCCTTCCTGTAATCCCTGCCTTTCAAATAAATAAATATTAAATAAAAGATACCACCAGTATCAAGGTTATTGGGAATGAGGGGGGTATAGGTGTAAAGAAATTGCATAACACATTTTTTTCAATGATTTATTTACTTGAATGGTACAGTGATAGAGAAGAATGTGTGGAGTGGGAAGAGAGAGGGGGAGAGAGAAAGAGGTATCTCCATTTGCTAAATCACCCCCCCCCCCAAAAAAGGGTTGCAACAGCCGGATCTGGCTAGGGCAAAGCCAAGAGCTAGGCACTGCATTCAGGTCTCCTACATGAGTGGCAGGGTCTCAAGCCTTTAGGCCATCTGCTGCTCTTGTTATCTATATTCAGTCCAGATGTATACGAGAATCTTCAGACTCAATTTATCTTTATCTGGAGACCTTTGATTCAGTGACACCTACACACTCACCTTCACTCCCACCCCTCCCCGCAAACCCAGTGCGCACTGATGATAAAGGACAGCACAGCTGCCACAGAAACTCAGGTTCTAAAGGCAGGAAGGGACAGAAGACACACAGCATAGTGCTGTGGCTCCCAAATGCATGAAAATTTTAAACCTGTTTATTTGAGATGAAAACATAGACTGGACCAGGCAGAAGCTGGGAGTCAGGAACTCATCTATTCTCTTCCACTTGGATTGTAAGAACCCGAGTACAAGCTATCACCTTGGCAAGATTCAGGAGCCCAAAGCAGATATCAAATTCAGGTACTCCAACTGGGACGCAAGTGTCCTAACCAGCATTTTAGCTGCAGGGCCAACACCCATAGAGTATTTATACCCCAATGTCACAAGTTAATGGTACTTAGAGGGGTGGAAACCTAATCCAATTATGGTCTTCAAGAAGTGGACCTGATGGGAGCCCTTGGAAGGGAACTCTAGCAGGAGGGGCTGATTACCAAAGTCCAGGTTGAACCCGGCCTCCCTTGTGGCTTCTTGGCTCATCATGTGATCCTAACTACACACACTGCCATCGTTGCCACCCACCACTCTCACAGAGGTCAAAGCCATGGGGCCGCTCTGTCTTGGACTTGAACCTCTAACACTGTGAGTCAAATAAAAATTTTTCCTGTTTGTTGTCAGCAGGTATTTCAGAGTAGTAATGAAAAGCTGACTCCTGCACTCAGCAGACTGAAATCTGGACAGGGTTCTGATACATCCCCACAAATGCCAGAGTCCAATCTCAGTTGCATTCTCTGCAAGTTCTCCAGATTGGTTGTTCTGTTGATTCTTGGCTTTGGCCCTTTTACTGCACTTAAGTCAGCATTTGTTCTCCGTAAGTTTTTCCCACAGTCTGCTGCCTTCCTTTGGAAGTCAGTGGACCAGGGGCAATCATTCCTTCCATAGCTCTCTGTGTTATTTGGTTGCCACAGGTAAATAGCTGTATGATTCCAGAAAGTGCTTCTGTGTAACTCTGACGATCTCCAGTTCATCTCCTTAATTTTTTTGAAATTTTTTTGAAAGAGTTATTTATTTACTGTTTTAAGACAATAATAGAGCGGCAGAGACAGAAAGAGATCTTTTACCCCCAATGCCAGCAACAGCAGGACTGGACCAGGCTGAAACCAGGAGCCAGAGCTCCATGCAGGTCTCGCACATGGGTGGTAGGGACCCAGGCTCTTGGACCATCATGTGTTGCCTTCCCAGGCACATTAGCAGAGAGCTGGATCAGGCACAGAGTAGCTAGCTGGGCCTCAAATCAGCACTATAAAATCTTTATCATTATTTTTGTTGTTTCCAGTCTTCCTCAACTGTCTCCTCATTGTCTTTCTGGCCTCCTCCAACAGCTCCTCGTGTCCTTCCATATTCTGCCCACCTCCTGGTCCCAAAGCGATTGTTGCATAATTTGATGACTTCGTAGAGCTGAACTCCACAGCCAGAATCAGTTTTTGCCTGAGTTATCTATTACTGAGGATCAAACAACCCCTAATACTTAAGGACTTACAGCAGGCACTACTGGGGTAAGAGGAGAGCTATGTGGCATAGTAGGTTAAGCACCCAACAGGGATGCTTGGATTCTTTGTTGGAGTGCCTGCTTTGATTCCCAGCTAATTCACGCTCCCTAACCAACTTCTTTTTTTTTTTTTTCAAAGATTTTTTTTTTTTATTACAAAGTCAGATATACTGAGAGGAGGAGAGATAGAGAGGAAGTGGAGCTGCCAGGATTAGAACCAGCGGCCATATGGGCTCAAGGCGAGGACCTTAGCCACTAGGCCACGCTGCCGAGCCCCCTAACCAACTTCTTACTGATGTGTCTAGGAGGCAGCATAAAAATCTTTTTTTTTTTTAAGATTCATTTATTTTTATTGCAAAGTCAGATATACAGAGAGGAGGGGAGACGAAGAAGAAGATCTTCCGTCTGATGATTCATTCCCCAAGCGGCTGCAATGGCTGGAGCTGAGTCAATTCCAAGCCAGGAACCAGGAATCTCCTCCAGTTCTCCCACGCGGGTGCAGGGTCCCAAGGCTTTGGGCCGTCCTCGACTGCTTTCCCAGGCCACAAGCAGGGAGTGGGATGGGAAGCAGGGCTGCCGGGATTAGAACCGGCGCCCATGTGGGACCCCCGGCGTGCAAGGCAAGGACTTTAACTACCACGCTATCGCGCCAGGCCCTGCTTGCTTCTTTCACCTGGCTCACCACATAATCATATGTCAGCTCACACTCTACCATTGTCACCCATCAGGCTTACCACATGGCTAAACCAATGGGACTCACCTGATCCTGGATTGTGGACCTTCAAAACCATGCGCTGAAGCAAAGCAGCCTCCTCCAGGTATGTGTTACAGCCTTGATGAATGACTGATACAACTAACACACCACTGCCTACATGCTCTTGTTGATTGCACTACTCGACAAGTCACATGGGCTTGTAAAGTAAAATTTACACAACTGCTTTAAACCTACATTCCGTTATTGGCTGTATTCTGATAATAACGTCAAAACAAGCACTCACTTGTGTTCCTTTGTTTTCATTCCCTTAGCTTCCACTTTTAGCATGTTTTAAATAGTTATTTAATCATTTTTTATTCAAATACATAAAAATTACCCATTTGAAAGGGAGAGAGTGAGAGCAAGAAAGCACCCATCTATATAGGCTCACTCTGCAAATACCCTTACCAGTTGATGCTGAGCCAGGACAAGCCAGAAATTCAATTTGTGTTCCTCTTTTCTTTAAAAAAAAATATTTTGAAAAACAGGCAGACAAATAATTGGAGAGAAAGAGCATTCTCCTCTGCTGGTTTACCCCAAATGCTCACCATGGCCAGGGCTGGACCAGGCTGAGCTGGAAGCCAGGAACACAATCTGGGTTTCCTACATGGAATGAGGTACCCAGCTACACCTGTGCTGATCAAAGTGTGAATTCTAAGGGAACCAGGATCAGACGCATGGTCAAGACTTGAACTGAGACTCTCTGGTAAGGCACACAGGTGTCCCTCCTGGCATCTAACTATGAGCCAAATGCCTGCCTCCAATTCGACTTGGAGATGGCATAATCAAAAGTAATCAGATTATATGTCCAAAGTTTATAAACACCCAGTATACGAATGTTTTTCCCAGAATAAAATAATGTAATTTTGTATGCTTAAAATATATATTATGGTTAGTGCCTCAAAAGGTTAATAATCACTGGCTCAGACATATACAATCAAATGAAATTTTTATTTTCCTCTTATTTGTTGATTGACTTCCCTCACTGAAATAAATGTCTATGGTTTTTTTTTTTTTTTTTTGATACCTTGTTTTATTTTATAGCATAACCACACAGGCTACTATAGCTCTTCCATGCTACATCCTGATAGTTGGCTTGGTGGTCATCTAGGGAATGGGAAGAGATTACCTTTCTCTGCTTTATCTCCAACTATGAAGACAAATTAGCTTTCCTGTGTCCTTCCCTTCACAATTTGTCCTTCCTGATGCTTTCTGTGCCCTTCTTCCTGAGAATGTTGATGTAACAGATTAACATTAATCACTGCATTTTCTTTTCTAATGTTGAGGTGTGCTCTCTTTCACTGCTCCGCTAGTCTGGCTGGGGCTGGGCTACCTGATTTGCATTGGCCCAGCAGTGTCTGCTCAGAAGGTTTGCATACACATGGTGCTTTGGTGATCTCACTTGAGTAGTGACTACAGACATGCTTGAAGTATCCTGATCCCCCAATCCAGAAACAGAAGCCAGCAACACAGATGTCAGAGATGGAAATCTTGCCTATCCCATTGAGGAACAACCACCCAAACCACACCTGTCAGAGAAAAATGAATAGGTCACATTCCACACTGTTATTGCAGTAATAGTTGACTAAAACATACTCTTTTCTCATAATCCAGGAGTCTTGGGGCCAAGTGAATTGAGGCACTAGACACTTTGTGTTTAGAAGTTGTGTATAGTAGGTCTGGCACAATGGCTCAATTGGTAAATTCTCCCCCTTCAAGTGCCAGGATCCCATGTGGGCACCAGTTCATGTCTCAGCTACTGCACTTCCCATCCAGCTCCCTGCTTCCGGCCTGAGAAAGCAGTAAAGGATGGCCCAAAACTTTGGGACCTGCACTCATGTGGGAGACCCGGAAGCTCTTGGCTCCTGGCTCCTGGCTCCTGGCTCCTGGCTTCAGATTAACTCAGCTGTGGTCATTGCGGCCATTCAAGAGAGTGAAAATAGATAAAGTTGTATTTAAAAAAAAAAAAAAAAGGATTCGTTAGAAGTCAGTGTTGCAGCTCAGTGGATTACAACCTCACCTGCAATGCCAGCATCTCATATGGGCACTGATTAGAGTCCTAACTTCTTCTAATCCAGCTCCCTGATGATGTGCCCAGAAAGGCAGAGAAAGGTGGTCCCAGTGCTAGGGCCATGATGGAAGACCCAGATGGTGTTCCTGTTGCTGGCCTCAGCCTGGTCCAACCCTGACCACTGTGGCCATTTGAGGGAGAGGAAAATTCTCTCTCTCCCCCCCTTACTCTCTCCCTCTCCTTCCTCTTTACATCTGCCTTTAAAAAATAAATAAGTAAATCAGTTGAGGGTGGGAATTGGGGGGCTGGCAGGAAATCCCAGACCCTATGGAATTGTACCATAAAACTCAAAATTTTAAAAAACAGATATTAATTAGGGGCAGATGTTTGGACTAGCAGTTAAGATGCTGGTTTGGATAACCCAGGCCTGGGTTTGACATCCAATTCTGGCTTCTGACTCGAGTTTCACGCAAACTCTGGGAAGCAGCAGCTATGATTCAAGTAATTGGGTTGCTGCCACCCATGTGGGAAATCTGGTTTGAGTTCCTGGCTCTCCGTATTGGCCTTGACCCATTTCTGGCCCTGAGGATACTGGGGCACTGAAGAAGCTGATGAAACTCCTCTGTATTTCTGTCTTTGTTTCTGTTTTTTTTCTACTCCAAAGAGAAAAAAAAATTAGTTAAACACAGTGTTTCCCATGAGATCATAAATCACGTCTACTTTATTCATATACCCAAAGCACAGTGTTACGTATATATTAGTTCGTCAATACACGTTGGTAGAATGTTAAAGATTTAAACAGGACACAAAGATGCCAAGTATGACCTAACATGGGCCCAGAAGCTCTTAGAATCATCTACAATCCACCTCTTCGTAAATAAAAGTTACAAAAATCTGTATATGCTGACCCTGCTTTAGGCTTAATTTAGTTTTAGACACAAGCAAGAGACCCACAAATAAGATGAAGGGATTATTTTTGGATTATTGGAAATTTTTATTATTGGATATGATAAATTTTTATCATTGTATCATTTTGGCTTTTGTACATAGTGGTATGAATGGGCAGACATAAGAAGGTTGTGAGCCAAGGCATGATATGATTGGGTTTTCAAAGCAATTACTCTAATTGCTTTGTTATAGATCACAGATAGTGAAGGGAAAAAATGGGAAGACGATTTAGGAAGGCAATGCCGTAAGCTGAGCTGTAATGGTGGCTTGGACTGCATAGGAATAGTAGTAGAACTGATGATGAGAAATAGTGAGAATCTAGATTCTAAATCTGCAACAAAGTTTTATGGACAGATTGAATGTGACGCAGGAAGGAAAGATGGAATAAAGAATAGTAATTACAGACCATACATTGAGAGCAGCTGCTCGAACATTTGAGCATCATTATGTTAACTGTGTGTGTGTGTAGTTTTATGTATATACACACACACATATTATACATACACACTTCACATAGGTTCAGAATGCCTTGTCTGAAATGCTTAGGGCCAGAAGTGTTAAGATTTTGGATTATTGTTTGGATGTTTGAATATCTGTGTATACATATACACATATATAATGAGGTTCTTGAAGAATGGGATTCTATTCTAAATTCCAAAATCATTTGTTTCTTGATCATCATATACACATAGACTGAAGATAATTTTATAGAATATTTAAATATATATGTGTGTGTATATATACATATATATTAAAGTACTCCATAAAATTATATATTATATATATAATTTTATAGAGTATATATGCTATATAATTCACATATATTAAATATATATTTCATATAATATATATAATTTTATAGAGTATTTTAGTGTACATACACATATATAATTAAATATATATATCAGAGTAAATGTATAATTTTACACAGTGTTTTGGCTATGATGAGTCATAAGGGGCAGAACTAGAATTTTCTACTGTGTCATGTTGGCACACAAGCAGTTTCAGGTTCTGGGGCACTTCTCATTTTAGATTAGGCATGCTTAACCAGTATGTGTGTTCATTCTGTGTATGGGAGCTAAAATTATGTCAAAGTGTGGTTTCACACAATTTATTGAGTTTTTCTTCAGTTTTGCAATGCTTGTTAGAACTCACTTAATACAGTAATATTTACGTTGTTGCAGGGTATGGTCAGGGACTGCATTCTTGTGAGCAGAGTTAACACCCATCACTTCCGGAGCAGAGCTTCTGAACATCGAATATGTACTTCCTGTTCTTCCTCTTTCACTCAGTGGGAGCACTGAGTCACTTGTGACTTGACTTCAAGTAAAAGACAACCCTAGGACAGAGATTATTAATCAGGGTCATGAACTTGAGTGGGAAAATGTTACATCCTTATTTTCACTAGCTTCTAACCGAAATTATTTTCTTTGATGATGAATGTACACAACAAGCCACAGGCCATAGTTAATGGCATCTATGAAATCCTAAAGATTTTCATGGTGGTGCTGGACAGACAGTCAGGGATGCCCAGTATCATGGTCCTCCACTTTAAGAAGAAGGAGCTCAGGAACAAGTCAGAGAATAACAAACAGATCGACAAGTGTTTCATTGAGAAAACAAAGATACACATTCCAAAGGTAGAGTGGGCCCTACCCAGCGGAGTGGCCTAAACGCTGAACTCTGTTGATCAATGTATGAGTTGATTAATGAAGGGAGAGGCACATTTTTTTAAATTTTTTTCTCACTTACCCACAAAGTTTTGCTTTTATTTTAGTATTTGTTGTTACAAAGGTGAGGAGGTTACAGATCCATGTAGGCCTTCTATTAGGATAGAGAGGGTCCGGGGAGGGGAGAAGTTGGGGGTGAGAGAACTGTTTCAGTTTTTCCTCCTGGGACCATCAAGAGGGTGTGGGACAGTGCACTGCTCCTAACTGTTAAAACTATACCAGCGTCCTGGGGACAGAGACAGTTGGTTGATGTCACCTTGAGACCCCATGGGGAAAAGAATGTTGTGAGGGTGTTATTTCATTGATCTCAATTGTTTTGAGAAATTGTTGGCTTCATTGAACTACAAATAAGGAATTTTTTCTTTTCTTCTTTTTTTCTTTCTTCTTTCCTTCCTTCATTCCTCTCTTGCTCCTTTCTTTCTTTCTTTCTTTCTTTCTTTCTTTCTTTCTTTCTTTCTTTCTTTCTTTCTTTCTTTCTTTCTTGTTAAAATTACAGATACTTTCATCCAGTGTGAAACATCTAAAATTCCCACAGCTAACATAATTCTTATTGATGACACACAATTATTTTCTTAATTGGGAATAACATGACCATGTATCCTCTCACCATTCCTATCTTTTTTAAAAAAATACATTTTTGATGATGTTTACAAGATTGAGCAGGACCCATGCCCATGTGGACCACTGAGTAGGGTGAGAAGGGTCCAGGATTAGGGTAATGTGGATGAGCTTATTGTTTGTTGTTTTCTTTTTCTTCTCCCTGTATCTGGGAGAAGAGGGAATACAAGGGAAGGTGCCACACCCAGCATCCCAATTGCCTCAGTATCCAGGGATGGGGAAAGGCTACACAATGTCATCCCAGGGTCCCCAGTGTGGGGCATGCTCTGAAAGTAACATTCAAATCATTTGGATAGTACTGAAATGCTTTTTTCATTGCACCAAGGATGAGGAAATCCTTCCAACATTCGTTGGCTGTCAGAGTTCACCTTAGAGTCTACAATCACCCAGATACTTGCTGTCAACACTTGGCTGGGACAGTTGTCCAGTTTCTTCTGTTCTGCCTCCTCTGCTATGGTACTAGATGCCCTCTGCAGGACCCAATGCATTGTCATATCCTCCACGTGCACCTGGGTGTATCGTTCACTGCTCCATCCGAGCCACTGAGGAGGCCCAGTTGTGACTCATGCACTCCACAGTCAGACCACAGATCCTGTGATTCTCCCCGTAGTTGGAGTTCTGAGTGCAGCAGTTCAGTTGGGAGGATCCCCAAAGAAACCTCACCTGAGGTGATCTCAGACCTGACTCTTGCGTGTGCTTGCCAATACAGGATCTGGCTCAGTCTATCACCCGCATCAGCCTACTCACACACTGGTGGTTGCAATTGCAAGGTCAGCTCTGACTCCAGCCCCATCTCTTATGTTAGCCAATGGGTACGTGGCCAAGGCAAGCCCTGCCCACCACACACTTGGCCCTCACCAGTGGGAGCTGTAGCCTAGACACAGCAAACTCCAACGACTCACACCAGGCCTGCCCCAGCACTGCTTCCTGCACATGCCAGTATGTACAGCAGACTGGTCTAGTCTGTTCCACATCCCATTCAGCTCTCACACACATCAATGGCCATTGAAGCCTAGTTCAATCCAACTGATCTTACTCTCCAGCCCACACACATGCTTGTGAGCACCACCACCTGTCTATCCGGGCCTGTCCCCAGCCCTGGTTCTCATGCTCTCAAGTGGGAGTTGCAACCATCAGAGAGGTGCCCACCATTTCCCTACTGGGCCCACTCCCAGTCCTGGATCATGTACTCTCCAGGCAGTTCTGCAGTCTAGCTTGACTAGTTTGCCCCCAGTCCCAGCATTTACCAGCTGATACTGTGGCAAGGGCCTGCCAGCTTGCGGTTATTCTGGCTTATGCATATACCAGTGGGTTCAATCAGTTAGCCCAGTCTGGTTCTCCCCCTAATTCATCTCACACACAAATCAACAGGTGTTGTAGCCCTGCCCTGCCTCACCTTTGGGAGCAGTGGCCCAGCAGGGAGCACCCCATCTTGGTTTTCACATCTGCCAGTGGCCCAGCTTGGCCCAGCCTGGCCCACTCCTGACTTGACCCACAGTGTGCCAGTGGGTACCGAAACCTGGTCTGGTCTGGGTTGCTCCCAGCCTTAGTTCTTTTACTCACCTGCAGGGATTACATCCTGACAGAGGAATTTCCCAAATTCCTCTATCATGCTTCCTCTCAATGGAAAATCTTGTACACACAGGTAGGTGCTTGACCCAGCCTGGATTGACCCAGCCAGCTCCCAGTCCCAGCCCTAATGTGTACTGCCTGGTATTGTGGCTCAGCCCGACCTGTTGTGCACTCCATCTTGGTTATCACAGTTGCCAGTGGGTATTATATAGTGGCCCAACCTGGCTTGCTCCAGGCCTGACCCACACATATGCTAGCAGGTACTATAATCTGGGTTGGTCTGGTCTGCTCCTAGTCTTGATTCTTGCACTCATTTGCAGAAACTGTGTCCTGACAGGGGTGTTTCCCAAGCTTCTCTATCAGGTCTCCTCCCAGTGACAGATCTCGCAAATACAGGTGTGTGCTTGGCCCAGCCTGACTGTCCACCTCCTACCCTGGCCAGAACAGTGGCCTTGCCTGACTGACCCACTCCCATTCCAGTTCTTACTGTGGAGTGCTATAGCTTAGCCATACCTGTCTACCCCCAGACACAACCCATGCATTGTCAGCCCAACTCTGCCCAGTCTGTCCCCATCCCTTGCTTTCATGCAAATTGGTAGGTGTGAAGCCTAGCCCAGCATGGCCTGCACTCCATACTGACTCCTGTATATGCTAATGTGTTAAGGTTTGGTCTGGCCCTGTCTTGTCAGTCCCCTTCTTGCCTCCCCTAACCAGCCCACATACTTGCTTATAAGTGGAACTGTCTTGCCTGATTTGAGCAACACCCAACATTGACTCATGTGCTTACCAGTGGAAGCCATAGCCCAGCAGGGGAGTTCCCCACGTTCCTCCACCAGGCCCACTCTCAGACCCAGATCTCATGTGTTCCAGTGGGTGCTAGATCCTTTCCTAACATAGTCTGCCCCCTCTGTCTTAGCCTCTGTGTGTACTGGTGGATGTTGTGGCCCTCTCTGTCCCATAGCCTGTTTCTGGGTGCATCTATGGGTGTTACAGCCTGGACCAGCCAAGCCTGTTCCCAACTCCAGTATCTGTGAGTGCAAGGGGGTTCCATGGTCATGCCTAGCTCACCCCGTCACCCACCCCAGCTCTTGAGCAAATCAGTAGATATTGCAGTTTCACAGGAGTGAGCCCACATATCCCCCAAGGAATCTGCCCCAGACCTGGTTGTCTCGCATGCTGGTTAGTGTTAAGGCCCAGCCTGATGTTACCTGTCCCATGTTCTGACACTCATGGCAGGTACTGTGAGCTAATCCTGCTAGGTAGGTCCCCAGCCTTAACTTTAGTGTGAACCACTGTGTGGTGGTCAGTGGTGCTTGATGCTAGCCCAGTTCAGGTCTTCCAAATGGGTGGGCGAATCATACTGTCCCAGAAAGGTCCTCCAGCTTCCCTCCTCCAAACCTCTTGGTGTCAGCCCCCTCACTTACCTGCAAGTACAGTGACCTTGTTGGCAGAAGTCCTCCAGAAGTCATTCCTTACCTGCAACACACTCCCTCAGTGGTCCATCTACCATACATCCCATAACCCCTTTCCTGATCAATCCACAGCCCCTGTGCCCACAAGCACATGGGTTTCCCAGCCCAGTCTTCTGGCAGGGTGGCATGCTGGCCTGGAGCCCTGCCCGCCCAGCCATGATCCCAGAGCGAGTCCTCTGGCACATGTGACAACCTGGGACCCTACCCCTCTGCTCAGCCAGGACGCAAGCATGTTAATGAATTCACAAGCCCAGTCTACCAGCACACCAAGGAAGCATGCCAACCTGTGGCCCTAGCACCCTACCACTACCTGCCTGGGACCCAAACACACAGGGAGTTCCCAGGTGTGCTCCGCTCCACTAGCCCCCAGCCCAATTCCCCAGCAACCCACCTCCTTAAGCCCCCAAGGCTGCTGAAATGCCAAGGTGGAGGAAGCCAGGACTTCTTTCTAAGGGAGAAGTGCACTGTAATAGTGGGGAGGCCTGATTTTTCTGGAGAGTAGGTTGACATTTCTCAGAATCTCATTACCAACCATTTTGCTCCTTATGTGGTCCATGTTTCTTGTCATGGTGACTAGCGGGTCACCATGTCATTTAGCATGCTGAGATATGGACATGAGCACTGAATGAGCTGCAGGTCAATCTAGTCAGCCTTGGCCCTCTAACCTGGTACGATCCTGGACCAGGCAGGGGATCTGTTTGTCTTCAGAACAGGAGGAGTCAATTTCATATCCTGTACACCTAGAGATAATTGGAGCTACTATCTCCAGGTGGTTCGACTGCTTGCTCCAACTCCCTGTATCAAAGTCATATTGTAATTCTTTCATATATATCATTATGCTCAATCCTACTTCAAAGTAATGATATCTATTAAGTCACTGGTACACTGTGTTAATAAAATTAAAAATATATTTATCATTCTGTCAGAGTTCATTTATGAATTTTATTTGAAAGGCATAGAGATAGTTCTCATCTGCTGGTTCACTCCCAAGATGTCCTCAACAGCCACGGAGGAACTTTGGCCAGGAGCCAGGAACTCAGTCCCATATCCCCCGTATGAGTAGAGGAACCCAGGCATTTGATTTGTTACTACTGCCTGCCAGGATGCACATTAGCAGGAATTTGGAATGGAGAGGCATCACAAACAATGATTTAACTTCTGCACTAAGTACCTACCCTTGTGTCTACCACAAATGTAGAAAAAATATTTTGATAGCTGCTCGTATACTTTAATTGGAATCTTTTAAATCCAAATATGCTTCATTTTAGTCTTTGCTTCTGAGAGGCCAGCCACTTCAACAGAGCACCAAATGATTACAAACCCTTGCTCTATGTGGAAATATAGAATGGAAGGGAGCAAGGTGAATTAATGAGGGTGTAGAGCAGAACCAGCCAGTCTCCTCGGCTTGTACTCCTGAGGCCATCTGAGGGTCTACTGAGAGTCGCCTCAATGGAAGGAAGCACACCCCTAACACCTGCCATCCTGGACACGAAGGGCTTGAAGGAGCAGCTGTATGTCGGTACCAGGCACAGAGACAACTGGGCTGTTCCATATGAGAACACTGGAAAACTGCATCGTTAAGCCACTACACATCGGGGTATGTTTTCCACAATAGCTTTTTTTAAGCAGTATACAGGCCTAGGTTTTATTACTAAATCTACAATGAGACATTTGTGATTTTGATGGCTTTGTGATTCACTAGAATGAAGAAGAGTAAGCCACTGTAGACACTTTGAACTAAAGATCACCTTGAGCGTTGCTTTATATCAGTAGACACAAAATCTCTTTCTCAGTTGCCTTGAATTCTTTGGTCTTTAATCTATATTTTGTGTTCACTATAGCAATTCTTGTTATAGGATATTTTCTTTTTTGTTACGAATGTATTTCATTTCTTTGAGAAGCAGATTGATAGAGGGAGACTCATAGAGAAAGGGACCTTCCATCTGCCGGTCCATGGGCCTGAAACTCCATCAGGGTCTCCCAGGTGGATGGCAGGGACCCAAATATTTGGACCATCATCTCCTGTTTTCCCAGGTACATACAGGTAAGGAACTGTATCAGAAGAGAAGCAGATGGAACTTGAACCTGCATTCTACGGGATGCTGGTTTCACAAGCTGAAGTTTAGCTTTCTGTTCCACAATGTCATCCCCAGATTATTTTTTATTCATCTTGAATATTTTATTCTAGACTTTGCTGTAGAGTCGTTTTTTTAGGGTTTATGACTCGTTAATTCTGAAATATTTATTATCTTTTCAAACTAGCACTCTCTTTTTCCTTTTATTAAAGATGAAATGCAACATAGGATTAACTTTGGAAGGGTTCTAGTGCAGGAGCCTCTGCGCTGCGGAGTGTCAGTGTGTTTGCCAACTCATTACCTCTCTAATTGCTATATTTTAGGATTTTCCTGAAAGTTATCTTTCATGGTTATGGTCATGGCCCTTGTGAATAGCTCAGTCTTCATCCTTCTTGCATCTCTAAATATTGGGGGTGGCACTGGAAGATTTGAGTTTTTAAGCAAAATTTGATACCTCTCTTAAGTCCCATCCTAAGGCCATCTAAGGACCTTCCAAGAGTTGCCTCATTAAAGGAAATACACTCATAACATTGATCATCCTGGATATTGTGGATTTTAGGAGCAATATGTCAGGACCAGGCATAAAAACCAAACCTTGGAAAAGGGAAATTTCTATCCTGGCATATTAAGAAATGAAAAAGGTGGAGAAACAGTCAGTCTGCTTGGGACACCTGCCTCTCTTAGCAGAGTGCCGTGATTGGAGCCCTGGTCCTTGTGCTGGTTCCATTTCCTTGCTGATGTACACATTGGAAGGGAAGTGGTGCCTCAAGTGGTTGGGTCCCTGCCATCTACATGGGAGGTCTGGATTGAGTTTCCAAAAAGATACATAAAATTCTTCCTGCTACGTTTGTGACTTTTTGAAGCCTGAAATTATTTCAAAGTAGAAATTAATAAAGCACAATTATCTGCTGCTTATCAAACACATGAAAAATCAAAACAAAATTAGAAGACTTTGAATTAAATAATGAAAAATGTTTAGCAACAAAAAATAAAGTAAGCAAAACTCTTACACAAAAGATAACAGATGGGCCCTGCGCAATAGCCTGGTGGCTAAATCCTCACCTTGCAATCACTGATCTCTTATGGGCACCGGTTGTGTCAACTGATTTCTTTTCTTTTTTTTTTTTTTCCAGATTTATTCATCTTATTGGAAAGGCAGATATACACAGAGGAGGAGATATAGAGAGAAAGATCTTCAAATTGCTGGTATACTCCCCAAGTGCTGCAATGGCTAGAGCCAAACCGATCCAAAGTCAGGAGCTTCTTCCAGGTCTCCCATGCAGGTACAGAGTCCCAAGGCCTTGGGCTGTCCTCTACTGCTTTCCCAGGCCACAAGCAGGGAGCTGGATGGGAGGTGGAGCAGCTGGGACAGGAACCAGAGCCCATATGCAATCTTGGCACATGCAAGGTGAGGACTTTAACCACTAGGTTACTGCCCTGGGCCCTGTTCTATTATTCTTTATATTGCTCTCTGCATCCTTATTATTTCCTTTTTTAAAAATTTGAAGTGTTTACTTCATGTGACTAAAACTAAAGTTTTAATTAGAGAGGGAGTAATAATGGCTCTTTCTGTGGCCATAAAGCCACAATTGATTATGCAGTCATTTTAATACAGACACATGACTGGTTTACTTGGAAATGCACTGTTTTAAGACTACCTCTTTAACTTAATATTACCATATCAAGAATGTGTCCTCAGAGTTCGTCTCCTTGGGAACCCTCCTGGTTACCAGGTAGGCCAGTAACAGCCATAATGTTTATGTTCACTTGCCCATGACTGTTACTATGCTGGAAGGTGCCAAAGAGCCGTAATGAAAGAACTCGTGTTCTGACTGTGCTGGGGTTTCAGTCTAATGTTCAGCCTGCATGTCAAACACCACATTAACCCCTTCAAAGAGTCCAGAGAGATGGAGAGTGCAGTCACTGCTCTCCAATAAGCTCCATTTCAGTTTAGACACTTGAGTCATGTAACAACAGAAATGTTTGGTAAATGAGTGGTCTAGATTCTAGGAAACCAAAGACCTAGCAACCTCTCTGGAGTAAGAAGGTTGATGATACTTCGAGAGGGAAATAGGAGTTGAGGCGGGGGAAGTCAGAGGTGAGACTCATTCCGATGAGGAGGTAAAGGCTAGCCAAGCCACCGTCTGTGAGGACAAAGTCTGGGCCCTGCAGCAGACGGGTGGGGTGCAGCTCTCCCTGGCTTTGTCCACATCAAGTACTCTAAATTGTTTTCCTTTAACTTTAAATGCTGGCGTGTTGTTTCATACATAGATGATTTTTCTAAGAAAGTACAGTCTAGAGCTAAATGCCAATGCAATGGAAGGTGAGTGAAGTGAATGAATCCAACAGAAGTAAAAGTTTTCTCTTCTGAGGGAAAAAAAAAATAAGTACCAAATTATTATCCTGAGATATTTGTTTTTCCACCTCTTTACTTTTTAAAATCTTGTTCATGTATCTAATTTATTGAAAAGGAGAAACAGCAAAAGAGATTGACTTTTGAATTGCTGATTCACTCCCCACAGTGCCCACCACAGCCACGGCTGCGCCAGGACAAAGTCAGATATCCAATCAGGGTCTCCCATGTGAGTGGCAGGGACCCAAGTACTTGAGCCACCTGCTGCCTTTCCGGTACATTAACACAAAGCTGGAGAGGCCAGTTAGATGGAGAGGCTAGCTTTATACCTAGCTTTATAAAGCAAAGGCACTCATACAGGTGCCGGTTCATGTTCTTGCTGGTGTCTACTAATGACCTGGGAAAAGCAGCAGGAAATGACCAAGTGCTTGGGCCTCTGCCCCCAAGAGGGGCGGAGACCTGGATGAAGCTCTTGGCTCCTGGCTTTAGCCTGTCTCAGCCCTTAAGGGGTCCCTTAGAGAGTGAACCAGCAGGTAGAAGACCTCTCTCTAAAACCTGACTTGCATGTAAATAATTCCAATATATGTGTTGCCGGAGCAAGCACTGACTTTCACATAAATTAATAAACCTTAAAAACACAAATAAATAAAAAGAACAGGAAGCTGGATTTGGAGGCAAAAAATGAGGCTCAAGCCAGATGCTCTGATTGTTGTGGGGTACAGGCGAGATCACACCAACAAGTCTAAGGTTTGTTAAGGAGTCTTTATTAACCAAGCGTGGTGATAACAGAACCCACTAGAAATAGTAAATCACAAGTCCATATGGCAATCCAATCCATCGTAACCCCAAGAGGAACAAATGGTCACTATCCTGAAGTCCCTTCGTTAAGTTGAAGACCTATGTCCCAGGTATCCCAAGAATGTAAGTTATCCTAAAAGACATGCAACGAATAACCTGGAAACGCTTACAAACCTACAGACAATTCACTTTTCCCTGGCTTCTCTGCCCACATTCCACTACTGCTAGGCCTCACCTCTCCTGGAACTCCTGGTAGTACATAAATTAGAAATACAAAGCATCTTAGCATTGCTAGCTTCACTGTCTCACCTAAGCAGTGAGCAGAGGGTGAGGAATACAGACACACAGGGTCCATGCTCAGGGGATACCTGTCCTCGGAGTCTATCCTGGCCAAGAGTCAGAGTGCCAGAACAATGGAGGCACATGACCAAGACAGCGAGCCCCTTCTTATTATGAGCCTTTAAAGGCGCTTGTGAGGAGAGTGGTTACACAACAATGCAATACTGTCCCCTCTGAGATTCCAGGTAATGATAGGTGAGAGTCACTGGTGGGCAGGAGGGAACACCTAGGTGGTTGAGAGTGGCTTCCAAGCTCGTGACCCTGAACTGGCTGCCTACCTCACTACACTGTTGTGTACACATGTGCCCCAAGCCGCATCTTAGCTGCTATGCTTCTGTGTTATTTGAGTATCCTGAGTTAGAGTTTCCAGTTCAATCCCTTTCTCTACCTCAGTCATGACGGACCAACTACGAATCCCTTCCATTGTTGCTTGTATGAGCAAAACCTACCTTCTCCTTCCAGTGGCAATGTCCTTCCCAGCAGTAATGTCCTTCCCAGCAGTACTCTTTAATTTTATGTCAGAGAAGAGAGAAAAGGATATCTCCAGAAAACATATTTAGGATTTTTTTTTCCTTTCCTGGAAGGCCCCGAGGACCTTTTGCAAATTGGTCACTTTCGCCCCCATAACCAACTTCACATTCCCAGAGACACAGTGAGGGAGAATCACTGAGTTCATGAAAGATAATGGCTGCACCTTCATTCCAGGGCAAGGACCTCTGCCTGCCTTTCATTTACATGAAGGTCACTCTGGCGACTCTCTAAGAAATAAATAACAAGCTTGCTTGAAAAATAGCCTCAACACTGCCATGGTGCATGGCTCTCAATACATTCAGTTCCTTTGTTCTTACTCCTACTCCTGATACTTCTCCCAGTTCTACGATTGGTTTTGATAAAAGTGTCTTTTTGTCTTGAATTCTGCATATCTTACTTTCCATTCAAGTGAACCAATAAGAGCAATATAGTGAAGGAAAAGGATGTTTGAGGCTAAATCCAAAACTGACATAGAAGAGCAAGAAAGAACTGGGAGGTGAGAAACATCCTGCAAAGAATCTTGGAAATAAACATTTGAAGATTGGTTAGATTGTTCACTTGTGATGAGAAGCGCAGCTTGGCTTTACTTTCCAAGCATTCCAAACCTGATATTTATCAACTGCATATTTTTTCAATCCTTGGATGGTTACAAGATGTTCAGGTATCAGGCCCAGCGCGGTGGCCTAGTGGCCAAATTCCTTGCCTTGCATGCGCAAACTGGGATCCCATATGGGTGCCGGTTCTAATCCCAGCAACCCAGCTTCCCATCCAGCTCCCAGCTTGTGGCCTGGAAAAGCAGTTAAGGATGGGCCAAAGCCTTGGGACCCTGCACCCGCGTGGGAGACCTGGAGGAAGCTCCTTGCTCCTGGCTTGGGATTGGCTCAGCTCTGGCCATTGCAGTCACTTGGGGAGTGAACCAATGGATGGAAGATCTTCCTCTCTGTCTCTCCTCCTTTCTATATATCTGACGTTCCAATAAAAATAAATGAATCTTTAAAAAAATGTTCGGATATTAAGAATTCACATGTTTTCCCCACTGTGTTTGGTCTGGATAAATTAAGATGCAATGTTAAAAAAAATCAGCAGCACAATATGGAATTTATTATTTAAAAAAATAGATTTATTGTTTAAAAAGCAGAGTTACAAAGAGGGCTCAAGAGACACACAGGGAGAGAAAATGTATCCATTTGCTGGTTCTGTCCCCGGATGGCTGTAATGGCCAGGGCTGCATTCAGTTCTGCCTTGTGGGGACAGGAGCCCATGCACTTGGGCCACCTTTTGCTGCTTCTCCCAGGCCATTGGCAGGGAGCTGGATCACAAGTGAAGCAACTGGGACTCAAGCCTGTGTCCAGATGAGATGTCGGTGTCACAGGCCTCTGAGATGGAGGCCATTTGGCCCAGAAGTTAGGATGATGGTAAGACTCCTGCATCCCACATTGGTGCCTGCGTTTGACTCCTTCCTGCCTCTAGCTCCTAATTCCAGTTTCCTGTTCTTGCAGACCCTGGAAGGCAGTCAGGATGGACTGAAGAACTGGGTTCCTGCCAGCCACGTAAGAGGCCTAGTTTGTCTTTCCATCTCCCAAGTATAGTCCTGGCCCAGGCCTGATAGTTGCTTGAAAGTCAATTCATAATTTTCTTATTATGAAAACTTAATAATCTTATTAATAAAAAATTCTATTATGACAAATAGCTAACATTCACAAAAGTGGCAGACTAGTATAGTGAATTCTTCTACACACATTATCCAGATTTTTTAAAAAGTTGCCAGTATTTAGTCATAATGGTTCATCTACTTTGATTTTATTTCTTCTTATTACTGAAGTATTTTAAAACAAGACCTCTTTTGTCAAAAAATAAAAAAAGATCTCTTGAGACTTCTACATATTTATAACTTTACTGATTTTTAATTGAATTATTGATTGAGTGGTTACCAGAAAACAGGATATTACTGGAAGTATCTAGTGAGGTGCAAAGTGTAGCAATTAATCTTTTTCTCATTTAATCAAAAACAGCAGCAGGGCTCTGGTAACATTAATTATGTTTAGAAATGGAAATTTTTTAAAATCAAAAACAGAGATGCAATTTTAAGTCTTCCTGAAGCCTTCACTTCAGCCCGTAAACAACTGGCTACTTGTCAGCACTCCTGCCCTGGTGTAGCCAGGATATGCGTAATCACCCTCCCTCCTCAGCAGAGGGCCTGCAGGGCTGCACAACACGGGGCCAGAGAGGTTTCCATCTTTGTAGCACTGTTCTGGCCCTCAGGTCTAGGAGAACTTTACTGTATCTTCATACTGATCAGCATTTTGAAATATTTGTTTTTATTTCAGATGAACATGGAAATAAGAAATGGAATACTCAGTGTTCACGAGGTATAAATGATGCATATCTTCATTTATTTCTGATGGGGCTATGCATTACTTAATATTTTTAAAACCAAACTAGTTTGACAATAAGACTTGAATTCCAAGTTTTCGTCTTTGAGATTTTGCATTACATTTTGATACTTGGTGTCTTCGGTCCTGCTGTTAGTCTTCTTATAACCACAGCAAATCGGATCAAAAGTTAGGAAGGTGGAGATGACCTTCCCACCAGGACCGAGAATGCTGGGTTTTTGTTTTTTTCCCTCTTGCAACCTTCTCCTGTCTCTGTCTCCGAGGAAACAGAGTGTTCTTTCCCAGACTGTAGTTACAGAGTTTGAGATCCAGAAGGGGTTAGGAGGAGGGAAAAAAGTTCAGTGGACCTGGAATAGCTACAAACCAAACTCTAGCAGGAGGGGGCAAGGAAGAAGACAGGACAGGAGCAAGGTTTGTATGGCCGCGGCTCCAACATCAGGTGCGTCTCCAGAGAAAGGAACAGGAGTGAAAGCGGGCTGCGGGAAATGTTACTGGAGTACAGGAATGGAAAATTGCTAATAATG